>NC_090925.1:101102561-102302561 GCF_040938575.1 Ambystoma mexicanum | reverse complement strand
CTTACCTGATGCAGACCATGCTGCAGGATCCCGGCCTCCTTGAGGCCTGAAAGGAACTACTTTACCTGTGGGACTAATTTACCATCCGGGCGTGGTCGGGGAAGGATACATACCTGATTGGAGGAAGGATACATACCTGGAACTTCTTCCAAGGCTATTTAAACCCCACCCGAACAGCCACACGTGCTTCGCGTTGTTCTGCATCTAGCAGCTGGACGCTCACCGTGTCTGCTCCTGCATCCTGACTTCTGCCACGCCTGCCAGCATCCTGGATCACCTGCAAAGGAAGAGAAGAAGAGAATAGAAGAAGGAAAAGTCCTTACCTGCTAAATCCGCATCCCGGAGACATCTCGCCGACAATCCTGAAAAGGAAGACTTTTATTTAAAAGCTCATCGCGTCGATCGCTGCAGCGCCGCATTCCACTCACCTTTACAGGGCGCCTCCATGTTCAACAGCGATCATTCGGATTCGCAGTCACGCATCAGCGCCTAGGGAGAAAAAGACCAGAACAAAAGGTGAGAGAGAGAAGGGAATAAGGAAAGCTAAATCTCCATGTTAAGACTTACCTGTTGATTCATTCCCTCTTCATTTCGGGTCCGCGCCGCATCCTGGCATTTCCGGACCCCGGCCCCTAAGGGGAAAAAGAGACATCAGCGTTAATGAGCGAATGAAAAGACATTACCAAAAAACGCTCATTAAAGACTTACCTGATTTCTACAAGGATTTCACCTCTCATCTCGGGTCGGTGCCTGTTCCCCGGCATTCCGTACCCGGGCCCCTATGGGGAAAAAGACACTAGCGTTAGTACATTAATGCATGGACACAAGGGGAACCTCTTATCAAAAAACTTACCTGGAAGCCAAGCAAGTTTGGTTCTCACCAATCCGAAAATCCAGTGAAGTAACTGGATACCAACGCGCCCCTGCATCAGAAGCAGGATGGAGAGCTTGTCCTTCCAGACCCTAAGGTGAGACGCTACGAGGAATCACAGAAGGGTTTCGAGAAGGGTGAGAGGGGAAAGTGGGAGGCCGATTGCATTACCCCGCAGACAGTTAATCCCCTATTTTCGCCTACAGAAGGATACTTCTGTGAGCCAGACAAGCCAGATTTGGGAGCCCGGTCCAGTCCGTCTTCCGAACCCTGCGCATCACCTTAGAAGAGGTCACAGCAGCGCGAACCAGGCCAGCGCCTCCGTGGGAGTCAGGTGAGCGTTACATAGTTGGATCTGGGGACATGACATGTTACGCACTTAGTTGGACCACCTGATCTAACTATTGCCCAGGAACTCAAAACACTCGATTCATAGTTTCACAGGAGGTGGAGAGGAAGTGCACCGGTTTAACTCGGGGTATAGGACACGGTATGCACTTAGATGGCACTCAAAGAATCCCACCAGCCAGGTCCTTCCCAATGGTAGCATGCTACTCCCACTTGAAGATTGGCTTGAACAACCAACTTATCACCTTGGGAGACTTAGGGTACAGAAAAACATGACAAAGCAACACCGAAGATAAACTCTGTCTGATTTTAAGGTATTCATAAATGTACCACGTCGGCGGACACATGCTGCAGGCACAGCTCCCCATCCATGCACTCTAGAATGCAGCTTTGGCTATTTCAAATTTGATCTACCTGCTCACATAGCCGATTGCACTGAAACCCCTGACGTGCTTCAACACCTCTGCAATTAGTATACAGCGATTACCTACTACAAATTTGGCCTAGCTGGGCACACATCGAGTCTCCTGCACTAGCACTCTGTCTTGACCACCGACAACACCCACCCACATACCGGACCTCTTGGGGTGCTTGCTGGAGCCTAGCCAGCCCTCCTAAATTCTTATCCCAGCAGAATGCACACACACACATCTTAAAGTCTGCTCTTAGAACATTTTTGCATACCCGGACTTCGGTCCCTGAGGTCGTTCCAACCACAAAGTGCATTGAGGCCATACAAATTGAAAATTGAGCTATATTAATGATGACTACAATACAATTGAATGTGTGCTGAGTCCATCAGACACCTGGGGTGTTCACCCTACATCAATTTTCAGCTTGTGAATTATTTCAATATGGAATTACCTCTATTAATAACTGTGATCCCTTATATGGGCCGTATTCGGTATTTTCAGCATGTTGTATGTGTTGTACAAGAGTACAAAGAATACTAGCTGTCTAACCCTCATAATTGAGATTACACAATGATATAAAAATATCATCGTAACACACAATGGCCCTCATTACGACCCTGGCGGAATTCGCGGTGCAAAATGCACCGCGGAACATGGCGGAAAGCCGCCGATAGCGCCATGGGGGTTGGCGGATTTACCACCCCATGCCGACCTTGGCGGAGCGGTAAATCCCCAATCCCCATTTTACCCTTCCCCATTCCCATTCTTGCCCCATAGGGTATAATGGGAGTGGGGAAGGAGTTAATTACGCCGCCGTAAAGTACGGCGGCGTAATTAACAACGAGGTCCCTTAGCGCCATGGTTTTCTCCGCCCGGTAAAACCAGGCGGAGAAAACCTCCATGGCGCTAAGGGAACTCGTAGTACGGCGGACGGGTCCGCCGCGATTACCGCTGGCGGTATCCCACTCCGCCAGGGTCGTAATGAGGGCCAATGTGCAACAGTTGAATGGCATCTATATTGAGTCTAATTTTGCCTTGAAAAAGATTGATGGGTTGAAACATGTGTTGGGTAGGCCTAAAGTTGAGGACCAAGTTTGTAGATATAATGCCTGAGGGCCGTTTCTCAGCATATTTAACCTAACATTGAAAAGTATTTATTTTTCGTAAATGGGTTATGTTTATCCTATGTTATACCTAGTGCTGTGATCTAAGGTTTTGATTCCCTTTCACACAGCACGGTTGGATTTACATTTACATTTCTCATAATGCAATGTCACAGTACCTTGACGAAATGATGGATGTACTGCTCCTAAGGTGGACTGTTTACTACCAACACTGTTAAGCTTGGATTTTGCTTTGCCTTTATGTAAAGTGCTGTTACCAAACATTTCATCAAGGTTATGTTTGACCATGTTCGCGAACTCCTTCCGTAATATTACAGAACATTGACTAAAAGGATTATTTGTTATTTTTGAAAGTGGTGAGTATACAATAAAAATACTCTTGAACATATGAGTTTGGACATCTCTGAACAGTTTAAGAATACATACCCTCATACATAAATATGATGAATGGTGATTAACTATGAGCACGTAGTACATACACATGTCTGTGCACATGCATTCTAGTGGAAAAAGGCATAGCCACTATTTACTGTTCTTACGCTGCAGCAAGTATACAAAATATTATTTTACTTTTGACACCAACTGAGATTATTGCCACTCATTATATTAATATTTCATTACGGTGCCTGGCCTGCATATTCATTCCCTTGTCACTTCTTCTCTGGACCTTTCCTCTATCATTGACCTGCTGTTTAATTTCCTCACCCATCTTTCATCCATCTTTCTCCTCTGGAAATTCTCACTTTCCTTTTCTTTATTTTCTTCATCCATCCTGCAAAATATCCATTATGTCACCTTGTGACCATACTTCTCCCCTTCTAAAACGAGCACACTTCCTCTTATGCAGAAAACGTCTATGGTCCTAAGAACGTCTCCACTTGACATTTGGCATTTAATCTTGGATAACGTACCATCACCAGATCACCTACTTTCCATTTTGCGATCATGATCAAACCCCTCCTTTATCGCTCTTGGGCAGACCTCACCAATTGCAATACTTCTTTTCTATCCACACTGTCTGCACTCGCCATACCAACCCACACAGGACATAGACTGGTGCCCGATGTCCTTCTCTTCAAGGAAACAGGTGATGATACACCTGTCACAGAATGTGATATAGTACAGTAGCCCCACAAAATGTCCCTAACCACCTCCATCCAGTTTATACTTGCTCTCAATGGCAGTTAAATCCCACCTTAAATAACTATGTTTAGCTTTTCTTCCAAGAATGTAATCTTCTCTTCCATGGTAGCCTCTCCCACATCCTTCCATTCCACCCACTTAGCGAGTTAGTCTACCATAGCGAATATACATCTGGTATCCCACCCAACGCCTTGTATAGGTCCCATTAGATCTACTGCCACCTTGACCCATGGTTGTCCCTAGTGCATAGCTTTTGTCAGCATTCATGCACTCCCTACACACTCTAACCTTCCATCCATTCCAGGTGACTCAAATGCCTGATACAGTTTCTTCTTCTGATGCTATGCCCAAGATGCTCCTCATGAGACAAATCCATAACAGATTCTCTCAACCATGACGGAGGTACTACTTTTTCTCCCCTCCTAAATTTGCCTTCAATGATGCACAATTCATCTTTTACTTCAAATCACAAATCCATGTCCTTACCTAACATTTTTTAGTCAGCCACCCACTGTTCATTGGTTCATGCACTTTAATCATCTGCTACTACTGCTCTCAACCATAACCTCTTCTGAATTTGATGGCAATTCCGTGCTTGGACTACTTTATCAACCTACTCTTTTTCTTCCTGTGTGTTCCCTGGGAGTAATTTCTTTTCCTGGTAATCATGTCACCATAAAATGATAACCAGGCAGCCCCAGTACCCACGTGGAAATGTGTGGTGAAGCATTTTTCCACCTATTGAATAACAACCATTGTACTAGTGGTTTATGGTCTGATCTGACTGTGAATTAATTGCCCCACAAGTAAAATGTGAAATGTGTTATCACCCATGGCACTGCCAGCGCTTCGCTCTATCACAGAATAATTGATTCTGAATCTTTAAGTGGTCTCTAGGAGAATGGCACTGTGTGTTGTCCTGCTGGCCCCAATTATGCTAATGTAGCTCCTAGTCCAAGTCACTGGCATCTACAGTTACCATTGTTCCTTGTCCTGATTCGAAACAACCTAATGTGGACTTATTAGTGATTTTCATCTTGATGTTCTGGAATGCTTATTACATTTTCCTGACCATAAGAAGTGAGTCCCTTCTTCAACAGTGCTCTTAGTGGAATAGATTTGGTTGTATTATTTTACAAATGAGTGAAAATATGAGCATTGTGTGTCTCCTGTGCACATTTGAATCCTGGTGTGTTTTTAACATCTCTGGATTCATCAGCTGTACTAAAGTGTTCCCAGTGCATCTATGTTTCTTTCTTCCTGTGGCTACTAGCCACCTGGTGAGTTTGTGCTCATGCTGCGCTCTGCAGCTGCTACTCCTTCTTCCTCCTATCCCCCATCACCCCTATGGCACTCAAGATCTCCCCTATCTTTTCTAACTGCTATACTATCACCTATCCTCCCTCTCTCACGAAGTCTGGAAGATAAAAACTTAAAAAAGACATCCTGACCACGAACCTTGGCCTACCTATCATAGACATCTATGTCAGCACAACCTCCAGACAGAGCTTCACTTATTTCCTCTTTTCTGTCCAGATATTTGAACTCCTCCTCGCATTTCTACTCTCTCTCCTCTCACATCTTATTCCATTAATGGTGGTACTCTTCACATCATCCAGGTGTATCATTAATGTCTATCACACTGGTGCTGTCTTGGTTCAGGGTCCTCAATCCAACCTCCTCCTCCTTGACCGGTGCATGCCCTCCCTCTTCCACTTCCTTCTCACACATGCTACTCCTTCTTCCACTCTCTCTTCCCCTCCTTTAACTGGTGTATTGCCCCCCTGTGCTCCTCCTCGGAAAACCTTCAACGGTGGTGACCTCTTGCATCTATCCACTCATAATGCTCATTCTGCCATCAAACACTCTGCCGAAATCTGCCTCCTCTTTGTAGAACTTCACCTCGATATCCTTGCTCTTACTGAGACATGGTTCAATGCCAGCCCCGTCACTCCTTTTGACTCTCTTCTCCCTAATGACTATAAGATAATCTCCAAGCCACTGCCTAACCATGCTGGTGGTGGGGTTGCTCTGATCTTCCCTGAGTGTTTCCCTTCTTCCCTCATACACACCCAGCCTTACTCTTCCTTAGAGAGCTTGATTTGCAAGCTGGTCATCTCTCCCACCTCCACTCTAACCATTGCCACTATCTACAGGCCACCTGGCTCTATTACCCTGTTCCTCTCTGGATGGGCTGACTTCCCCTCCTCTCCCCTCACAACCACCTCTGAACCTCTCTTCCTGGGTGACTTCAACATCCACCGTGGTTCCTCAATCATGGCATCCACTCTCTTCCGTGCCCTCTGCACCTTGCTCTCCCGCTCCATTCTCTCTTCGGGTCCTACACACTCGGCTGGACACACTCTTGATGCCTTAATCCACACTGATCACCCCATTTTCCTGGTCAGACCATTCGCTCCTCTCCTCTCACCTCTCACCTGGTTCCTCTCTGCCCCCTGACTGCACCTTCCCCTGCTCTGCCAACCTTCAGATAAAATGAGTATCAGCTGCAGCCTTCGCAGGTACCTTAATCCCTCTCTCTCCCCACTGCAGACTCTACATCTGACTCTGCTCTCAGCAACCTCCATGTTGCCATCACTAATAATCTTGACATTCTTGCCCCAGTCTCGAGGATCCGCATGAAACATGCCTCAAGCGTAACACCTTGTATGAATCCGAACTTGCAGCCCTGAAATGCAAGTGCAGATCTGTGTTACCCGGGTGCTCCAAAGGCAATATTGACTCTCCCTTTGTACCAAGAAAAGGGCCCACATGATAGCTCGAGTCTCTGGTGAATCCAGCAACACATCTGAACTCTTTAAAATCTGCAAGGAACTAGCCAACCCTTTAGCAGTCTTCTCACCTCGTCCCTCCCAGGCCCTCTGCAATGCACTGGCCACACACTTCATGGCAAAAACTCAGGACATCCTGAGCCCCCTTGCATTCCTCTCCTTCTCCCCTTCAGCCACCACCCTTCTCCCTATGGCCTCCCATCCCCCCTCTGCCTTTCTCTCCGCCTTCTCTCCTATTACACCTGATGAAGTCACCAGAGATGTCATATGGACAATATTGTCTCCCTTGCCCCTGCTGATTTCTGAAACCACTCTTTTGCTACTGGATCTGTCCCCTCCTCCCTCAAGCACTCCCTTGTTTCCCTCCTCCTGTAAAAACATTCTGCAGACCCGTCTTGTCCTGCCAACTACCGCCCCATATTTATCACCCCCTGCCTTGGGAAACTCTTGGAGAAGCTAGTCTTCCCCCAACTGACCCAGCACACTGTACTGTCTGCCTACACGACCATCAATCTGGATTCTGAGCATCCCAGGGCACAGAAACTGCTCCTCTGAACATCCATGAGGAACTGCTTGCATCTCTTGACTCCAACTTTCCAGCTGATCTCATTCTACTTGATCTCTCCTCTGCAGTTGATACAGTCAACCGCTCCATCCCCATAAAATGGCTCCACGATACCCTGGGTATCTTGGATCAGGCTCTGGACCAGCTGCCCTCCTTCCTCAATGACCATTCGTCCCTGGGTATTCTGGGCTATTTCTCCTCCCCCACCTCTACCTCCACCTGCCATGTCCAACAGGGCTCCAACCTTTCTCCTGGCTCTTTAACACCTATCTTGCTCCGCCTGCACACCTCATTTCTACCTTCTCCCCCAACTTCCAGTGTTATGCAGATGACACACAACAAAAATGTTCCTCTGATACTCTCCTTACTTCCTCCATCATTCCCTATTGCCTATGTGCCATCCAATCCTGGTGTACTTCCAATAATCTCTGCCTTAATGCCAGAAAGACTGAGATCCTTCCTATTGTACTCTTGCTACCTCTTCTATTCACTTCTTCTGTGTCTCAGGAGGATAGCTCAGGTACAACGTGCTCGCCTTGGAAGCAAGATGTCATGGAGAAACAAAGGTTTGATCCCCGGGTCCATGCTTAGAAACCTCTGGGTATTCAGTGAGTTATAAATAACCTATCATATCATATCACTCTGGCCATCTTCTATGGGGTCTCCCCCTTCTCCTTCATCTGAAGCCAGAAACCTTGGAGTCATCTTCGACACCCTTCTTTCCTTCCTCCCTCAAATTCAGGACATTGCCAAGAAAGCCCACTTTCAAATCCATCTCCTCAAAGGAATTCTTCTTTTCCTCACTTTTCCTCAGAAGATCAATGTCTTTAGAGTTCTGGTTCTCTCTAGGCTACAATGCTGCAATATCACGTTCCTTAATCTACCCTCTTCTTCTCTACGACTCCTTCAGCTAATTCAGAATAGGGCTGTAAGACTTATCCTTGGCCTCAAACCCAGGAACTGCATCTCTACAGCCCTAAAATATCTCCACTGGCTCCCGGTTGTTGCAAGGATGATCAAATTTAAATCCCTTTGCATCATCCATAAGGCTGTCTGGGGCCAGGGGCCACACTATCTACAACTGGCTCTTGCTAAATACTCTCCCTCCAGATCTTTATGTCCTCCAGCACCAACTCTCTGTGTGTCAAGCGCTTCGCTAAACAGCAAGCTAGTGGTTTATCTCTTTGCTTAGTAGGCTCTGTCCTATGGAACGGCCTCCCCATTCCTCTTCATCTTGAGCTGGATCTCCTCAAATTCTGGAAGCTCATCAAGACCTTCATGTTCACCTCCTACTTCCCTTCCTCCCTCCTCTGCTAAACTCCCCAGTTGCTGAGATTGGTGACCAGGGCCCTTATGTGTCCTCCTGGGTTCTGGCCTCCCACACCCAGTCACCTTCAGCCTCAGCGCGCTCCCAGAACTTGCCTTGGCAACCACTGACCTATGCCACCATAGGTCTGCCCTTACTTATTTATTGACAGCTGACCACTCTCACCAGGTCACTTAACAGCTGTTTACTCCCTAGCACTTCCCTCTTTGGTACACCTAGCACTTGCCCCCCACTTCCTCAGCCCTTCTCTCTGCACTTGCACGTTTTGAATGCTCACAAGGCTGCACAGATGTACCTCTCTTTCATTGTTGTTTGCTTTTCTTTCCCATGTTCCCTCCCTGCTGTCCTGTGGGCCCTTTGAAACACAATTTACTTGATGTATATGCACCTAACAAATGCACAATAAATAAAATAAACAATAAATACATACATTTCCAATACCCCCCAGATATTTGCGTAATTGATCTTTATGGCAAGAGGTTGGTGCCAGCTTAATCGCTTCAACTAGCTTCTTACGTGGTTTCCCACGTTCTACTGATAATTTGTGA
Organism: Ambystoma mexicanum; assembly: GCF_040938575.1. Lineage (NCBI taxonomy): Eukaryota > Metazoa > Chordata > Amphibia > Caudata > Ambystomatidae > Ambystoma > Ambystoma mexicanum. Next base: position 102,293,430 of record NC_090925.1, on the reverse strand, counting down.
CCTAAATACTCTAAATATACATTTGGCTCTTTGAATGTTCAAACCCCCTCCTTCCAATGCTTCTTTAATGTGTCCATATTTCCATCATGCTGCTCTTTATTAATTCCATATATCAATACATTGGCCTCATTCTAACCTTGCCAGTCCAGAAACAATGGTGCTGGTAAACTTACCAGCACCGTTGTTTCCGGACCAGTAAAGTACAAGTCTGCCGGGTGGGTGCCCTCCAGCCCAGCAGGTCTGACCTGCTAGGTAACAGGTCTGACCTGCCGGGCGGACCGACACCCAGCCGCAGAATTTCATAGAGCACTGCCACCATAATTACCGGTGCTAGTGTGTCTGTGGTCCCCACTCCCATAGAGTCCGATGGGAACAACATTTTACCAGCACCTGAATTTCCGGACACCAGGGTTGTAATCCCCTGGAGTTACCAGCAAGTCAGGCACTTGTAACTGTTTACGGATCCAGCAGCAACTGCCCGGTATCACCGGCACGGTTAGCACCAGACTCATAATGAGGCCCATCGTCCTGAAACCCCATCACAGTATGTAAGCCTTCTAGTGTTTTTCCATTATCCTTTTGAACACAGCCGTGAAAATCCAAAAGGCATCTGGCAGAACTCATATGCCCCCATCAGGGTAATGAATGACATCAAATGTTGACAATCCTCCATAAGGTGGACATGATGGCACTTTGTGGACAAGTCCAGCACACTAAGTACTTTAGCTGTTCCTAAAGGAACTAGAGTTTCTGTGATTTTCGGTAATGGATGCCTGTCAGTCCAAATGTATCTTTTTAGATCTCTGAAGTCCATGCACATGCATACTTTTCCACTAGGTTTAGGCACAATCACAATTGGTGCCAACCACTCGGATCCTTCAATCTCCTTAATCCTTAAAGGGTAGTCATTTTTTAAGTTCATCCTTTCATTCTTCTTGCATATTTACTTGAATAAGGCTTACTTTGTATACAACTTGTAGTGCTTTATCGTTGAGTGCAAGCCAATGTTGAAATCAAGTTCCCCCAAATTCTCTGATAATACTTCAGCATATCTCTCTGTCCATTCGTCTATCACTTCTGAAACTGATATTAGAACTAATGCATGTGCTCCTATTCTTATGCACAATTTGTCTTGTCTCTGCCTAGCAGAGATGAACCTTTTATAGCAACATATATCCAGGCCTTTCATTCAATTGCTTTGTATTCCATATTGGCTTGAAATGTTCCAAATAATCTAATTCTAATATCACCATAAGCTACAGAGTCACTGTCAGGAGGAACCACTTTCCCTAGATCTCCTAAACTATTGTATGTGTCCATTGATGTTATAGTCCACCACAATCCTCTGTCTGCCTTCATGTTCATTCCTATGCCATGAATGGTGAACACATCAGTTGGTCCTCTCTGTGATGTTGTTATCTCTCCAATTACAAAAATGTGTCTGTTGTTTCTAGGGGAGTTGCTAGGTCTGGAAAAGACCCAGGGCTAAGTTGATGTTGGAATTGTTGGGACTGGGGGCTAGCTAGTCTTTTGGCTGTAGCTCCCGAGATTCTATCCAGGGCTACAACCAAAAGATCAGAGGCTATAGCCCTGTTAGCCCCCCGCTAGCAACACCCCTGGTTGTTTCTGTCTCCTATGCTCAGATTCTCCAGTGCCTTTGCCATATTGTCAAACCCTCTCTCTGTGGCCATTTCTCTGCAAAGCCATACATGGTGAGCCATGGCGCTATTAGCGCCATGGCTCATGCCGGTAAAATACGGGCACCGCCTTGGTGGAAAGGGGATTTACCGCCCCATTCCATGGTTGGAGGGGCGGTAAATCCCCCTTCCACCATTGCCCTTCCCCATTCCCATTTCTGCCCCATAGGGCTCTATGGGAATGGGGAAGGCGCTAATTACGGCACCGCAATTTTGCGGTGCCGTAATTAGCTCCAAGGTCCCTTTGCGGGTTGGATTTTAACGCCTGCAAAAAGCAGGCGTTAAATCCCCCAACCCGCAAAGGGACCACTTAGTAAGGCGGTAAGGATTTACCGGAACCGGTATTTTACCGGTACCGGTAAATCCTTACTGCCATCCGTGTAATGAGGCCCATAGTGTCCTCTCCTTTTGTATTTTACGCAGACTGCCATCCTTGTGGGACAATATTGGCTACTGGAAAACTGTCTCTGACTTCCACCACCTGCACCTTCGGTTAGACCCGGTACCACATTTGGGACATTGTCCAGGTTGGCTCTCCTGCATGGCCACAGCACCACCAGCGCTCAGTTGGACCCTCCGTCTTCCCTTCTGTTCCTCCCCAGCCCACTTCTCCTACCCACACATGCCTTGCCACACTGCACAGAGAGCTTCTCCCCATTGCAGCACAAACTCCTTCTATTTCGCCTTCAGACCACTTCTTATCCCCACACATGCCCACCCCCTCCCTGATTGGCCCAGCATCCAGGGAGTACTGCAGCCTTGCCACGATGCATGGAGATCTTCTCCCCTTTGAAGTGAAACTGAGCAGAGTGCGGACCTCTGGCCACTCCAATAAGACATGCAACAACATTTGAGCCATTTTCCAGCCCAGCTCTCCTGCACGGCCACAGTGCCATCAGCACTCTGTTGGGCCTTACCTCTCCCCTTCTCCTTTTGTTCCTCCCTAGGCCACTTCACCTCCCGACACATTCCCAAACACTCACTGATTGGCGCAGCATCCAAGAAGTACTTGAACCTTGCCATGCTACATATGAGAACTTCCTCCCTTTACAAAGTGAACTGAGTAGCGATCAGACCTTCAACTCCTCTGGTAAAACCTGTGGCTGCATTTGGGACATTTTCCAGCCTGCTCTCCTGCACAACCATAACACCATCAACCCTCCAAAGCGGCTTCCCTCTCCCATTCTCCTTCTGCTCCTCCCCCAGCCCACTTCTCCTCCCCCACATGCCCACACCCTCCCTGATTGGCCCAGCATCCAGGAAGTACTCTTAGCCGGGAGTTCCAGGGCAGCCTTGCCCAGGCAGCCGGCTAAGGGCTCAGGCAAATGACCCTCCTTTGGCTCCTCAACCACCTGTTTGCCTGTTCACCCTGGGCACCTTAGTCAAGCCATTACACCAATACCTGCCTGAACCAACCATCACGTAAGAGATGGCAATTTGGGCACACCGTCAAGGCTGTGTTTCTGAAATCTTGTCACTACCTTGAATCTAGGTGCACCCTGAATATTGCCACTGTTTGATTTGTACTGCCCCCCCCCTGAATATAGCTGCAGTCTGAGCATATCCACCCTTTCAATTCAAGCTGTGCTCTAAATGCTGTCACTGTGTTGAATGTAGCAGAATTCTGACTATAGCCACTGTTTTAAATCTATCTGTGCTTGAAGACTGCCATTGGTGAATCTAGCTGCATTTTGAGGGTAGCCACTGTTTTAAATCTATCTGCGCTCTGAATATTGCCACTGTGTAAAATCTAACTGCATTTAGAGTGTAGCCACTGTTTTAACTCTAGCAGTGCTTTGAATATTGGCACTGTGTTGAATGTAGCTGCATTCAGAGTATAGTATGATGATTCCAATGGAGTCATCACAGATCTCCCAGTGGTGCCCTTCTCCCATGTGGCCAGGGGACGGCAGCCACTACCTGATCCTGACCTTGGGGGTGGCTATATGAGGGAGGATCACATAGGAGGATGTTAGAATGGATTTCTAAACTTTGCTCTGGTGAACGGATGTTTAGGAGGCCACCCTTGTTAGTGAAACAGGGAACACTTCTGGGAAGATAGCCAGATAAATTTACAGTAGCTTGGAGAGCAGTCAAGGCTAAGTCACATGATGAGTGGGGGTGATATGAGGTCTTTGATGAGCACACACAGTTAGAAACCAAGAATTACCCTTAGACAGTAGTATTTCAAAAATACACAACTTATTAGGCCCACGGACAAAGACAAGTGAATAATGAAAAGCACAGTAAAATCACCATTCAAACATCATACTATGTAAAATATATACAATCACTTTTGATCAATGTGGTAAAGTGCGGAAATCCTGCCAAAACTTTCAGGAGAAAGGGTAGGCAAACAATCACATTGGCAAACTTCAGAAATGGATAAGCCTATCTTTAAAAGTCCAGCACTATGATCATTGGAGCCTTGTGCTCAATGTTAGATGTGCACGTAAAAGCACTCGGTCATGCGTAAAGATGCAAAGTACAACATTCAAGGAACTGGTAAAGTTAGAGAGAGGATTCTGAAGTGTAGAATACAGGTTCTGAGAGTCGGGGGAGGATCTGCTGTGGAGAACCAAGCTATTCTAATCATTCGGAAGGCTTTAGGAAATGGAGGCCCCCCCAAGCCAAGGAGAGGACAACAAGGGGTCAGTTGTGCGTAAAAATGCAATGGATGAACTAGGGGCTGCTGGTAAGTGGTTTAACTACTCACCAGCCTTAGCTCACTCCGGGACCAAACTTGGCAGGTATGGAGAGGGTTGCCTGGAGTACGAGTTCCCACCCTTGGTTCAACTTCAAAGTTCACAGGTGCTGCAGGTGCAGATCTGGTTCCGGTGTACAGTAGGAGCTGTATCCCTCATCTCCAATGCAGGACAAAGAAAGCACCAATGCAGCTCGTCTCAGGAATCTTGAAGAAAGGCAGGAAAGTCACCAGCAATGACCGTCACTGTAGCACAGTGATGCAGGGGCACCCAACTCTCGTGGTCTGATGCATGCCTTTCTCTCGTGGTCCAAAGCAACTGGGACAGTGAAATTTGTCAAGAAGGTGCTTTGCTTTGCGGTGCAAGCTAGGATACCTCCAAAGCTTGAGGCAAAGATCAATAGGACAATGCTCCTGCATGGGTGCCAAGGTTTGAGACGGACACTCCACTGGATGGCCCAGGGACACTTCAGAGAAAGCTCTTTTGCATGGAAACCAGGAGGCATCGAGACTGATTGGTCCCACTACGCAAAGGGGTTGACGCACCCTTACAGGTTTTAGGAGATTGAGCGCAAATTAGGGCATTACTGAATGTCAGAAGTCTCACGGTGCCAACCGTCTTCTGTGAGGTTCTGGATAGTCCTTAGGTCTGCTCGGCTCTTCTGGATACTTGGTCCTTGTACAGGTCAATTCAGACCTGTTGCTGATCTGCGGATATGCAGTTTGGACCCCGCCTCATATTCACAAGTCCAGTGAGTTTGTGCACACAGCTGGCCAATGAGGCGATCTACCCCACTCATGCACACAAGCAGTGGTCCAATCAGGGACCACTGTGGCTCTCATGCTGTCATGCACATAAAACATCCTGGCACCAGTAGTGTGGATTGGGACGAGACAGTCCCAGCCCACTTCCTGGGTACCTACACACGTGACCTGCAGTAGACCGCAAAAGACAAAGCTTTCGCGAACAACTGCATGACCAAATAAGTTGTCCCTGGGTCACAAAGAACAGGGAGAAGGCAAGCGGACAAAATGGCCAAGGAGAAGACAAAAGAGCTTGTAGCATGGCCATGATGGACACTAGCCACAGTCATGAGCCAAATGCGATAAGCGTGTTATGGCTCAATAAAAAGATATAAAAGTACATGAAAAAGTTTTTGCTGCCACCAGTCTACTCCTAGGCACATTTTCCAGTTACCAGAAAATCCTCAGTGGATGACTAGGGCCTGAAAATGCAAGGACCCTGTTGCACGGTACAGTAATGAAATACAGTTGCCATAAATTGTAACAAAGTTGAAAGACAAAGAGAAACAAAGTCTGAAGGATGTGTCAGTTTCCCCATTCCGATGAGTGAAATCCCAGTGGAGTGCATCTGAAGGCTGTGCTACACTGGCAAAAGTCAGGACAGGTGGATGTAACTAAATCAAAAGGTATGTGTCTCCACAATTGTAGAGGTAAAATAGCAGTTAAAAAGGGACAGTGAGCTAAAGACTTATGACCTTAACACATAAAGCTCCAATACAACACATTTGGCTTCTGAAGTACCTCTATGCAAATTCCCTAAGAAGAACTATTTAACGCCATATGTCCAATGACAGGCATGGACTCCAACTCCCAGAATCACTCAAGTACTGAGACGAAGATGATGAGGGTGTTTGTACAAGGTAACAAAGGTTTGAAGCTCAATATGCAGTCTAGTTGTTTTCCCTAATCACTTGTGCGTGGGACTTTTAAAGATGGCAACCAATCTACTGAGTGTGGCAGTGCACAAGAAGACGTTGGTGCCTTTTCTTTATTTCTTTTAAATATGAAACGCTTCACGAATGTGCGTCTCATCCTTGCGCACGGGCTATGCTAATCTAGAGATATGTACCGGTGTGGCGGAGTAGAGGAGGCTACCGAGATAGGGGAGAAATGAAGTGCACGAGCAGGAAGTTCATTGTAGATGCTGTGTACTGCAAGAGAGTTCCTGGGTGGTGCTCAGTAGCTCGAAGAGGCAGCATTTTCCATGCTGGGACCTGAAGGCAAGCAGGCATGTGATCGAGGAACCGCAAAGGAAGCCGGAAGGATGTCTTCACACTCCAGGGTGGAAAGCAGGTGAAAAAGCCACGCTGCAGAAGGACAAACTGAACCGGAAATGCTGGAGAGAACCAGTGAGTTGTGCCAAAGACAATGGGGCCCTAAGGTGTTCTGTGGAACGCGCCGATGAATGTGACACCATTGTTAAAACTACAAAAAGATTGTTTGAATGCAGAAAAGGCAAAGTACAGACCCCACTGAGCTACAAATGTGTGGGATGCAAGTGTAGTGCAAAGCTTCAACAAACATTACCACTTACATATATACCAAGCCAAGATCAGTATATGCAGTCTTGGTGATAGAGGAACTGTGAAACACATGAGAAGTCCTTGCAAAGGAAAGGTACAAGGCAAGTGAAACACATGAGAAGTCCTGTCAAGAGAAGGAAACCAGGCAATTGAAACATATGAGAAGTCCTGGCAAGGGAGAGAAACCAGGCTATTGAATCACATAAGAAATCTTGGCAGGAGAGCATACCAGGCAAGTGAAAACCTCAAGAGTCCTGGCAGGAGAGTACACCAGGCAGTTGGAATTGCATAAAGAGTCCTGGCAGTAGAGTACACCAGGCAGTTGGAATTGCATAAAAGGTCCTGGCAGAGGAGTATGCCAGGCAAGTTGTAAAGCTACCAGAAATACTACAGAAAGACAGTGTTTTCTAAACAAAGGAGACATTTGTGTTAAAGAAAGACTGTTATAGAACGTGTCGCCTCAGCAGGAACCTTGTGAATCAAGGAGACACACAAAGGAACTGATAGTAAAAGAGACCATTGCCATCCTACTTAAGAATCCAGGGGAAGGAGACCACCCTCTCCAATTGCAACAAGGTGATTTTGTCTTTGTGCTGAACTTTGTCCACAGATGGAGTAAGCCACGATATAACAGTCCATACATGGTCGTTTATGCCAGTGAAGGAATTGTGGTATTGGGTACACATCTCGGATGTCCAAAAGGCTCCCCATAAAGAACCTCCTTCACCTGGTTCTCTATCTGTGCCATGAAGTAATTGCCTATTGCTCTTCACACTGATTCTACTATTTTTATACAAACCGCTTTTACATACCTCTTTAATTACTAAGTTTAGACTTATCATATATATCTTTTCTATCTCTTTTCTATCTGAACTCCATCAGAGTGATTTAAGTTTTTTGAAGAATGTGTATTGTTTTTCTTGGAATGTTTATCTATTGGTATCGAGCTATTGTTACTGTATTGATTAATATGAAGAATTATATGATGAATTATAGGCATAATTATATGAATGCTGCATGTTAACCCGTCCTTCTTGCCCCCTGCAGACGTCTCATCACAAGTGTCCTCATAAGCGTTGTATAATTATTGTACTGTTTTGTATCTTTGTTGCTTTTCTTGCAGGTCTGTGTATATATTCACCAGAAAAGGTTATGTGGGTAGGTCATATAAATGGGGTTGTACTATTAAACATTATGATTTTGGTTTTGTTGATTTTTCTACGTATGGTACTGGTTATAGTGGGGTGGTTCCAAGAAATGTATTACATGCGACACAAACACAGGTAGTGGAGACAGCAACATGACACTGGAGGTCTCGAGTAATAAGAGGGGTTGAGAAGGAAACAGAGTATGATCAGCATAAAGGGGTTGTACTTTATACAATGGCTGATGTGCACAATCCATAGTTTACTAATCTATGGTATAGTTGCATGTACTCATTGGGGAAACAGCGGTCAAATGGGAGCAGCTGTGTCTGCTCTCTCATCCCCCACACATTAGGGGCACCTAAAATGTTAATACTGCACGATTTGGCACTGTACCGAGTTTGTAGTACGTTTCAGGGGCACGACGTACATGTTGTGCTGATGGATAAAGACAAAGAAAAATGTGTGAAGACTGGAAAAGCCCTGGGGTGCCAAGTGTGCACACTGCTAAGAATCAATAACTGTTGTACGGATCTAACAGATAGGAGCAGGTGGTAGTCAGCTGCACAGCAAGGGGGCTAGTGGAGCTCAAAGAAGAAGTAATATCAACCATAATCAAGAACTGTCTTCCTATATTCTCCAAGTAGCTCTCAAAATTAACATGGATCGAAGCCATAGAAGTTCCAGTGAAAGTGCAAATAGTGGATGAATATGAATTCTGTTTTGAGGGCATGGAACTGATCCAGTGGGAACCAACAGCAAATGTGATAAGACATTGTTTATCTCTGATTTCAGCAAGGGTACAGCAGCCCTCATGGATGTCTTCTGGGTGTGCCGTCAGATGGAATATTTGTCTCTGCCACCATCATGGAGAGGCACATGTTCATGAACGACCTTGCATTCAGCCATCCTCGTGGTTGCTGACGCCCACCTGACCATAGCACCCAGGTCTGTCACAGAAGCATTCAAACGGCCCCAACCCCAACCCCCACAAGGGAAGAGAAAGAAGTGCACACTGAGAAAATGGTAGAAGAGATATAATTATTTGTCTGAAGATTCTGCAAAGCTGATGAAAGAAATCCTAGATAAATACAGTTTGTATACCTAAACAGAGATGTTCTTCTCCTCCCTCCTGCTACCAGGGGTTCAGGTTGCAGCCAACGCCAAGTGGCTACAGATTGTGCGGTGGGAGATGATCCAGTTGGAGAATGATATGGAGCAGGGGCTGAATACGATCAAGACTGGGTTGTATCCGATCCAGAACTGGTATGTTCTCAATCTATTGACAGTCATGGAATGCGCCATGTGCAAACGTCCCCCAAACGATGCAGAAAATGCGTCCCTGTCACACATCATAGGGGCCCATCACCAGCTATAGAGCAGCATGGAAACTCAAACAGGAGTAGAAGCGGAATATTGGTTTGATACATTGTTCTCCTGGGCACCAACATGGCTTGGAGCAGTGGTGAAGATATTGGTCCCTATCATGGTGCTCTTGCTTGTGATGTTCTACACGGGCCAAATTATACTCCGGTGCTGCATAAATACACTCCCGAACAGTGCCATGATGATTGTCTCGATAGGTGCATGTAGAACTCCTCCTAGTAGAAATAATACGCCCAATCAAATAGAGGATTTGAAATAGCAACGCATGGTGAGAATAGAACGACCTATAGATCCCCTTGGTACCTTGAATTCACCCCACCGACCCAGCAAATTATGTGGGACACTGGGTCAATCTAGCAAGTGATGGGGACTGTATTTACCTCACATGTAGCCCTTAGAGGTATGCCCAGGAAGGGGGGAGGTTGCATCTTGAGTGCAGGGTGTGGGTACCCAAAGATGATGATCACAGGGCAAGAAAAGCAGCAGGGTTAGTTAATGGAGGATTAACTAAAGAGGGAATGTTGGGATGCATGTACAAGATCCATGTCCCTCCAAACATTTTACAATGAGGAATATATAATAGTACGTGAGGAAACGCATGGGCACAACTGCAGGGGGTTGGAGGACACAATGCAGGAATAACAAATCTAGTGTTGAGATTTTAAAGTGTCTCTTGTACTACATGGGATTACCAATAAAGATCTTAGACCAAATAACCAAACAGACTCAAAGAATATGGCAAAGTACTACTTTATTCTCAGTTTAATAAAGCAGGGCAAAACTGGCAGACATCAGACAGTTGCTTGCACACTCACACACACACTTGATTACACAGAGGTCTTATACCCCAATATGCATCATCTATGACATCATTCTATGTGGCAAACTGTAAAACCTATCAATCGGATGGATTGGTTATGGGAACATATCTACTTATAGAATACATATGAGTTAGTACACCATTGGCTGTCTCGTATCTGTAAAACAAGCCTCGATCTATTCCTCTAAATATGTATAATACTAATTATTGCGGACAAAATGGCAGTAAATTGGTCTATGCAGCATTGTATAGCAGATTTCCCTATAGACCCAACCTTGGCCTTTCGACTCGGGCATCAGCACGTAAGCGAAACGAAACCCAGGTGCTTGAGCCACATAATATAACTCCCCACTTTCCCAATTAGTCATCATCTCTCATCAGTCTGGCCATAAGCCAAGATTTTCCACCTGTAGTTGGCCTTGTTGCCTGCTCTCTTTTCTGGGACATTCAAGAGAGTGCAAGCACATCACTATCTTCATCCACAGCTTAATGAATAGCCCTTGATTTTCACTTCTGAATCCCATGTGAGGAGACCTCAAATGTGTCCATTTTGACCTCTTATTTACTGCTATTTGATTCAATTATACTGGGTGTCATTGCTCCTCTGGCATCTAGAGACTTACTCACTCTATCTTGCATAGACTTTATACACTTTTACTTGTCCAATACCTGGCTCTTTCAGATGTGTATGTCTTCTTTAATCTAAGAGTGTCTTATGCCCATGACTTATGCGTCTGCCTCCTTTTGTGTCTTGCAGCTATTCCTTAAAAATAGCATCCTTGATCCCAGACCAACACGGACTCCCCTTTGTTTTGCACACAAAGGTGGTTTCCATTGCCTCCTGACTGTGCACCCCTGGTCTGTCTCTGAGGTAGCAGAATATCATATTTACACAAGCCAATGTCCATTTTCCTATCATGGCCATCCTTGCCATGTTATATTTCCCTCTACAGCAAACTTCCATATGTCTTAATTACCTTGCGTTGCTTCATATTTACAAGTTACTTTATCTTCTTTGCATATATGATCACTTCATCATTTCATACACGTTTCTCTTGTCACTTCAGTTACATTAGCACTCTTATGTATTTTCATATCGCTTCAGTATGTCTTCATACATCTTCTTCATGACATCACTCTGTCCTCATCAGATTTCACTCATCGCTCCATGATGTCCATTGGTGTGTGTTGACATCCTTCCATGCAATATCCTTCCATACTCTCAGTACAAGGATACATTCTATATGGTTGTCTCATATGCTCAATGCGGTATAGGCATAACACGTTGGGTCCTGTATAGGGCCCTTCTCCTGCTGTTCCAGTATGACGGTGGTGAGGATGTGGGAGTTAAGGAACACACATCCACCTGCTCCTCTACAGTGTTTTTAAATAGTCATGGAAACATAGATAGCCCCCAGCATAGGGCATTAGTAATATAAAAGTATATGAGGTAAAATGTAGTGTAAAAGGTATTATGTCAAAATACCTTTTTCAAAATACAGGAAAAAAAATCAATTTAGAAAGACGTCTCTGTGTCTTTTCTAAATCAAACTGTCATGCCCCTGCCGCACATGAGTGCACGCATGGGCTGACAAGCGTGGGAGTGTCAGGTAAGTGAATGTGCAGCTGTGTGTGTGTGTCTGTGTGTGTGCGTATATGAGTTTGTATGAGTGTGTAGTAAGTATGTGTTGTTCTGGGAAGGTGGTGGTGGGTGGGGAAAAATCACTTTCCCATCCCAAGCCCCAGCATGGAAACCGCACGTAGAGGCTGACAGACCGAACACATAAAACCCAATGGTCTCATGTTGCAGGCATGCGAAACCCGAAAGGAATATGAATGGCCACACACATACAGGGTTGCACCTATCCTGAAAGGCTAGCCCTTGGGAGATGGGGCAGAGGTTTTGAGCTGCCGTTGGTCCGGTCTGAGTTAGGAGCTTAGCACCCCCCAGAATAACAACCATCCCTATTAAACTGCAGATGCCCACAAACAAGATCCCTAAATCCTTCAGAATGTGACTGATTAGTGGGGTCTGCAAGAGGCCCAGGAGGAGCTCCCAGGAGGGGCAGCCAACAAGGGGTGAGGCAGGAGTGAAACATCCTGTGATTCACACTATGAGGAGTCTGGGATCAAGAGAAGCTCTTATATATTCTAATGGGCCAATTTGACATAGACAGTATCCGCTGAGCTCATGTTAACGACCAGGTGCCATGCCCGCAGACAGGGTACCATATCACGTAACCCTTAAAACAAGTAGCTGGGAACTAAGGTGATGGAGTAGAAGATCACGTGTTAGAGGGCCAGGGTAGTTTTAGATGTGGCCAATCGCTCAAGGGACTATAGGAGTCTTGTAGTATGTATATGGGTGGTACATAGGTGGTAGCCAATGAGAGTAGTGGGATAACAATGTATACTGGTTGCGTCAAGAGTGACAATTATTTGGGGTAGTCATTGAATTAACCGAGAGAGCAAGCTCCAACGCAGCTGGGTTCTACGGCACCCTATATCACCTTTTTCCCTTTTGTATAAAAAAGAAATATTGTTTTCCTTACAAAGAGGTGCACCAAGCTTTTTTCCTTAGAGGATTGTTTTTCTTTGGCATGGTTGTATGGAGCTTTACATTACTGCATCAGTGTTGTCTGACTCTTTCATGATGTGTTCCATTATACCAATAGAAGGGCCAGAGACCCTTTATGTTACGGGAGAGGCAATCTCAGATTGGTACAGTTGGTGTACTGCGTGGTGTATCACCTGGTTGATGAAAAGATAGAGAATTGGTAGGTTTCTATAAGGGGTATGTGCAAATGCCATGCTAGCTGTATTCTGACATTACCAGTGTCCATGCTAGGTCCAGTTGTTTTACTGTTTTCTATCAACAGAACAGGGACACGGATGGACAATGACATGATGTATGGGTGGCATGCATATGAGGCACCTTCCATGTTACTGACCTATTTTTTTTATTATTGTTGTTTGGCAAAATAAAATTGCCTTTAACAAAGTCAAGAAAGCAAAAGACATACAAAGATTTAAAACATTATAAAATTCATCACTTAATAAACACATTAAGAATGGTCAAGAGATTCATGCCATGTGTTTTATCCAGAGTATGGGCCCAATCCTATTGACACAACAGTAATTTGACCTTTTCAGGATTGGTTATCAGGTCATGGGCCCAATCCTATTGGCACAACAGTAATTTAACCTTTACAAGGTTGATTATCAGGTCATCAGTAGTTTTATGTGTCTCTCTCAACAATCTCTGACTATAATCAGTAAAAAAATTGAATAATCAGTAGTCCCGCTCCAATATCAGCAAGGTTTCCAGCACCCAGAAGAAGTGGATTTCTATTCCACAGATGATGTTTGAAATTACCTTATCCTCAAAAAACGTTTAAATCGGGATCAATTCAAATCTACCAAATCTAGCATCTAGCCTAATTGTCTGATTTGCCAATGCAGAAGCACGTGCACCCAGCCAGTCTCTTATTTGTAATTTATGATGTTTGGAAATAATGGGAAAACAGAGGTAGATAACACTGTCAACTCTTTCAAGAAGCTCATTTAAAACAGACCATTTAAAGGCGGTCTGGCACTTCTTTAAGGTGAATTGCTTGTCTTTGTTTTCATTGGATTCATTTTAAGGGAGTGGACGGTAGCACAATCATTAAAAGGTTTTAAATGTTGTTTCAATCTAATCTCAGACCAGTTGAATAATAGAAAGTAGGGTGCGCAACTTAGCCATATGACTTTCAGCTTATCTAGTTTAGGAGAGGCTAGGGCACCTGGCATAAGGAAATCTCCTATATCTGCCATATAAAAGTTGAAAAGTCAGGGGGTAAGGACGCACCTCTGTTTGCCCCTAGATGTTGTAATGTTTGTTGATAAACCCCCATCAGCATTTAACCTTACCTTAACTACTGTTCGTTCGTGAAGACCGATTATTAGATGCACTAGACCTTAGGTAAGCCCCCTTCTCTGCAATTTTTTCAAAGTCATTTTCTATCTACCGTTTCAAAGGCGGCAGAAGTCGATAGTGACGATAAAAATAGACTTATATTTTCTGCACCAAGCTAGCGTTTCTACACACTTCAACCCTTGACCTTTAAGAGTGGTGTTCATATGCTTGAGAAAGCCTATCTGACATGTGTGAAGTCTACCACACTGCGCTGCCCATGACTCCAGATGACCAAGAATCAGTGCAGCAAAGACTTTACTGTCTGCATCCACTATAGATATTGTTCGAAAATGTTTTTGGTCACACCTTCGTCCTGTAAGTGACTTCAATTCAGAACTCCAACTAAGTCAATGCCTAGTCTGGGATGCCCAATGGAAGTCCTTATTTATATATTTTTATGACAAGTTCATAAATTTGGATGATGAACCCTTATATAACGCCCCTCTCCTAGAATCCCCCTGACCTCACTGAGCCAAGAAGTAGGTTTGTTTTGCAAATTAAAAAGGTTTATTGGAAAAATTAAACAATATATATATCACACTTTTATGCATAAATTAATATTTGATAGCACACTTATGAATATGACAGTGATCAACAATGGATAATATTACACTAGCACACTTCTTCAATTACTTAGGCATTGGTATAGAAAGGATAAGGTAGCAGAGAATACTTTTATGGTTTCAAGGAAAAGCAATGATGGAAAGAATGCAGCACAGAAATAAACTGATATAGTTTCAACAAGAGATAATTTGATCACTTTTCCCCTTGTGGCAATTCACTCCTCCCCCTGATGCCATATAAAGAGATGGAAAGAAGAGCACACAGTTCTCAGGAATACAATCAAAATGCAATTCAAATTCCAGTTCCCCCCTAGCAACCCTAGAACAATCGGTATGCTTTTAAACAGGCAAAAATACTTTTAAATGTGATTTGCAATGAAGTGAAAAATATGCTAAAAATGATTTTAATTTGCTATAGGAGATTCAGGGTAGGTGATAGCTACTTTGAATTATTTCAGGTCAACACTAGCAATGATTCAGGAATGATTATCAGAGTGAAAACGAATTTCAGCAGTGGAAAGCAAGAAGCAGCTATTTATACAAGTGGTGAAATTGAGCCAGTTTGCAATTCGCTGCACTTTTTTCGAGTGCATCGATCGCGATTACGGAAAACCTATAAGGAGTTGGGATGTAGCATTAGGTTCGTTGGAAAGCTTAGGTTCTTAGCTTTAAAATGAAAGTTACATCTCGCTTCATACGGTTCAAAAGATACAGATGTTTTTGTGGAGGTAGATTTTCACAATGAAGTCAAGATTTCAGAATTACAATTTCGCTTTCACAGCTTTGAAATCACAGAATGGACACACGATTTCTTATGCAGATCTGGCTAGGTGGAAATGGGTTGAATTAGATTATTTTAAACTAAGAGATTGGTTCTGCACAGTTCTGGCTGGATACTCACACTATAAATTTGAAATAGGCCATCAAGATCTGGTCAACAGGTTTAGACTGGACTTCTGGTAGGTGGTTCTGAAGTCACAGCTATCTGGGTCAGCTCCACTCTGCTGGTCTGGATCTTTGGTTCTGGCAAAAGTCCTTGGCACTGCACAGCGGTCTGGTCTGGTCTGCTATCAGCACTGCACAGCGGTCTGGTCTGGTCTGCTATCGGCGCTGCACAGCTGTCTGGTCTGGGTCTGACGGGTTCTGGATACAGCTCTGCTTTCTCTGGATCTCGGTTCTGGCATGGGTACTGGGCCAGAAGCGAAAAGCACAGCCCGGCTGTTGAATAGTTGTTAGGTTGCTGGATTCTGAGGCCTGCTGAGAAGGATTCAGCTTTTGGTTCAGGCCTCTCTGGTTCAGGTTCTGGAGTCTATCTGGAGTCTATGGTCCTTCTGGATATTGTCTGGTCCGGCGAAGTGCTGCGCAAGAAAGTGGAAAGAGCAGTCCCTATCTAGCTTTCAGTGGTTCTTTTTATGTCTTTTGAAAGTGGGTGGAAGGCTGACTTGCTATGCCCAACCCACTAAGGGTTCTGATAGGTTAAAGGATTTACTGTCCTCTGATTGGAGGACGGAGTAGTGAGTCATCCTGTGTCATCAGGTATCATTTGTATGACTTTAAAGAAAGAACACTCCCCTTTGGTTTCTTATAGAAAATCAATTTTACCCAAAACACATATTTCCCAGATACACAAGTTGTTGAAATTACATGTACACATCACAGATTGCTTAAGGTACAGTCCGGTTCAAAGCACATGTTTCTACGAGCTTGGGTTCAGAAACGACAACATTTTGCACTTTTAGTGGGTTTCGCCATATTGGTCTTTCATCAAATCTTCCACGGAGGTACACCCCCTCTCTGTGCATATTACTGTAAGTTTGCATTGTCCTAGCATAAACACAGTGTCTACAATATCAATAAATCCAGGGTTTTGCCTCAGAACATCCCACAACGTCCAACTTTGTCTTCAACTGTGAGTGAATTTTTCATATTAAGAATCCCCAAATTGTACATTTCTGTCAGCCTGATACAATATTTTATAGCAATTTAATAAAACATACATTTGCTCTCAATTTAGTACACCCATTTGTTTGCCCCCACCCCCGGGAACTTGGCTTGACTCAGAGATCATGTGTCTTGCCTTCCCAGAGCAGTGTTGACAGTTTACACCCAAAATCAGCATATTCTATTCAGTTGAAGGCATCCATGGTCTCTTTCCTCCAGGCTGCAGGGAAACTCTCCTCCCCTTTTAATCAACAGGACCCTGTGATATCCTGTACTGTTGGTGTAGGGCCTAAGAATTCTCATTGAGCAGCAAGCTCTTTGAAGTCTCAGCTAACTTAGGATGCTGTTTAGCTTCTGAAATACAGGTCTCCTGTCAGAATTCAGATCGCTAGCGCCGGTTAATGTCAAGCACAGGTATTGCAGCCATTTTTGACAACTGCCATACCAGTAAGCAGTCCTCAAATTATACGTTGTTCAAATATAGGTGCACTTCTGTGGACCTCAGATTCATGTAGATTCTTGCAGGAGAAGGATGTTGACCCCCCAACAAGTAGGTGGGACCTTTTTAGTGGTTCTGTGAGCCATGATTTTGGCAATTTTTGACATCAATTAAAACAGATTTTGACCAGCACTATATTCCTTTGCACTGATTTTGCTCTGTGTGCAGCCAAAGGATAGGTTCTGGCAATGGTCTCCTGTATTAACACTGACAGAGGCAAAAGTGGATGGTGGCCTATCTGTCAGGTTTTCACTGCGCATTATTGGATGATCTCTGGCGAGCAGCATGCTTTCCGGCGCCCATTATCATGTTTCCCATGTCAGTAATGCACAATGATGTGGTAGGGCTCGGATGCGTGGATGAAAACATCCCACAGTCCCTTTTTGTATATTGGTACTGTTGGGAAGGGGGGACGATCGTCCCGGACCCCCAAGATGTTTTGAATGAGGCAAAGGCCTGTAAGTGTACGATAGGGGCTCGAGGAGGGTACAGGTGGAGGGGGATGCTGCATGGGCCATTGATTCGGGAGGGTAGTGCATATTGTGAGTTTAGAACACACTGGGAATCAGATGCCATTTTAGGTAATAGCAGCCATATTGAAATCGAGACCTGACGCTGCATTGCAGCCGGGACCGCAGGCCTAGGCCACAAACATGGGAATAAGTGTAAAATAGGTTGTATCATGGGCACTGGTGAGAAAGGCAAGAGCTGCAGAGATTAATTGACCTTTCATTGTCACATGTTGCCAGCATTGTGTGTGCAAGAAAGAATGCACCCTGCAAGGCCACAAGGTGTTGAGAGCTCTAGTATCCACAAAAATGACTGCCAAAAAAAAAGAATGGTATTTCGAACAGCTGCACATTTTGAACAAATATACAATTTCATGCCACTGTAGCAAACAAGGTATAGTGAGGGTTGTTTGGGTGTCCCCCGCACCCAATACAATAAAGTTTTGAAGAAAAATAAATAAATAAAAGGACCTTGCAGTGCCGCTGTCCATCCACGGAAGTGAAGGGAATAGGTGTTGCAGGGAGAAAGGTAGTCGGTGGCACACATCGAGGGGTGCCACAAAATGTTAAGTAAGAGGGTAGGTGTGGGGAGTGGGTTGCCAGTCATGTCAGAGGGATGAAAAACTGAAAGTTATTTTCATTCAAATAACTTTCTTTTTTTCTCCATAGGACATTTCTCATTTAATTATTTCATGGACAACCAAGAGGTCCTATCAAAAAGTGATCCTATGAGAAGGAGGGTATGAGCCTCCGACCCCCCTCGGTCCCAGCTTTAAGTAATAGCACCTGCTGCCCACGTCCCAAGACCACAGCATTCCAAGGTACCAGTCGGTCACAGACCACTGGCCGTAAAGCTGTTAGACCCCCTCAATTGATCAGAATAGAACAGAAAGCAGGGGCAGGCTACCTTCACCATGGGTCAAGTGATTTGTGCTGTGAGGTGCCAGGAGCGGCAAAACAACAAACCTAAAATGAGGTTGGGAAACTTTGGAAGGGCGCCGACGTGTCTGGAATAGGGTTAGGGTGACCTTGTAGTATCCTCTTAGCCCTTGTGTGCAGTACCAGGTGCACACTAGCTTAGAGATAAAGATTGTATTGTTTTTCTTCCCTGAACGAGCAAGTAATTGTAGTCTCCTTCCTGATGACATAAAAGTAGAAACCCACACTGAAGAAGATGGAGAGACAGGGCTGGGATCAATGGAC
This sequence comes from Ambystoma mexicanum, assembly GCF_040938575.1. Lineage (NCBI taxonomy): Eukaryota > Metazoa > Chordata > Amphibia > Caudata > Ambystomatidae > Ambystoma > Ambystoma mexicanum. Next base: position 102,274,678 of record NC_090925.1, on the reverse strand, counting down.
TGATATCCCTTATGGAGCAGGTAACATATGTATAGGGTCACGCCAACAAGTGACCTGGATTTGTATCGTATTTCACTATGTCATTGATGATGCTGTATGCCTTTTTAAAGTATTGCTCATGCTGATTTTGGCAGAATGTTGCGCGGCTGTTGCATCTCTATTTTTGGGGAAATAAGCCTTGTTTCCCTTACACGAGGTGAGCTGGGCCTTTTTCCCTAGTGGGTTGTATTTATTCTGGTGTGAGTGTTGAGGGGCTTCTCTACAGTACTATGTGCATGACCCATCATGATTCAGGAAATTGATTAGTTACTAAGATCTGCTCAAATAAAATGGATAAAATAACCAACCACTCCCTTATTGCACCTTTGAACCAGAAGTTAGTCAATCTATTAGGACCGGTGCTGGAGAAGAGCTACTCTTACCAAGAATTACCTCAACAACCTCCTGATTTAATAGAATGTGATGAGCAAGATCCACAAAATATGGGTCGAAGGGGTTTTCAACACCTTCCAGAGCATTCATTGAAAATACACTTGAGTAATGAGATACCCAGTCTGATTCTGAGACTGAATTAGATTGTAATTCAGACTGAGTTGTAACATCATTGTGTATCATCCTCCAAAATGCAGAGGAATCTTTGTTTTTCAATAACTGAAGCATGATTTCTGCATCTTGTTGATAGAGCAATGCCCTGCAGCCCCTTAATCAGTTCTTGCAATCACTGACCTATGGGCAGGAAAGTAAATCATCATTCATGGCCAGGTACCGCAGGTATGGCAGACATTGTCCCTGTCTGCCCCACACAGCACCTAAGCTGACGTATCTCCTAACCATGCCATCCCGTATAGCAGCTGCCACGTCCCTCTGCTCAACAACGGCATCATGCGGGACAGGTGGTTGTGGTCTCGAATCTGAATATATATCTATATTCGCAGGCCACTTCTCAGGGCAATATTGCGCCGCATGGCACAGCTAACTATCATGTTGCATACGCTAAGCATGTGGTACAATACCACTCCAATGGCATTTTCCAGGCATCTATGATATGATATGATATGATATGATATGGCATTTATAACGCACCTATACACAAGTGTTTCAAGGCGCGACAAGGCAAGGGAGGGGGGACATAGGGAAGACAGACAACTACCCTACTAGGCCAGGTGTCATTCAGATCACACAAGTGCATGGGAAGGGGGAAAGTGCAGGTGGGAAGGGGGAGGGGATAGTTCAGAACATGGGATAATAAAATAAATAACAAAAGTAAAAGTACGGCCAGCAGGTGGCAAGTGCAAGGGTAAGTGCAGACATCAGGTGTCAAGTGCTGGTAGCGGGCCTGTAGGGATACAGAAAACAGTCCCCAAGTGCGGGGGTTGCCAGGAAGGCAGAGCGGGAGTGCGACTGGTGGGGGAGGGGACCTGGGCCCGAGATCAGAGGGTGGCCAGGAAACCAGTGCAGTTTTAGTATGAGCCAGGAAGTCGTGACTTGAGAATTCCAAACATACACTCAGTGGGATTCTGGGTGGATGTGTGTGCTGCTTTGTAACATTACTGCACTCTAGTCACAGGATCTCTCTCAGGAGTCAGAAGGTGTCTTCTCAGGGGATACCCACTGTCATCTGCATATGGGAGAGGCATCATGTGATGATACATGGTGTGAATGGACGTGCATCAAGTGTAGTCTGTCTTAACTTACCCAGCGATCAGGTCGCCATGTATTCTACAGAATCGAATTGTTCTGCAATGGAGGAGTGCTGGTAGATGAAGCGGTCTTGTCTAGGCAATGGTTAGTTGGCATTCACATTTGTGATGATGTTTTCAGCATCACACATGATCTGTACATTAACTGAATGTCAGTTCCGCTGATTCCTGTATAGGTGGCCATCAACTGCCTCCAGTATGAGGTAAACATACATAAAGTCAATGGCTCCACACACCCCTGGGAGACCTTATATGTGTGAGAATTCCAATAATATGGCAATCTTTGTGCATGCATCATGGGGCATTATGATATGTAACCTGGCCGATGTAAGGATCACTGGTAGTACCTGGTGTATTGCCCTTGACTGGGAGGACTTTAAATGCCAGAGAGAGAAAGGGAGAAAGAAAGTATGAAGAAGGGGGCAAATTGACAGTGGCAAACAAAGAGTAATGGCTGATGTCTGCAAAAGGCAGTGGTAGGAGTGCAGGGAAGAGACCAGGCTGTTTTCGCTTGTTAGGTCTTTTCATGCTTTGCTAGGATTTCTAATGTTTTGTGGTGCTGTATCATACCCTAACCCTTGTCATGCACGTGGCCATATGCAGCTTGATTGTTTGCTACCTTTGCTAACCTCTTCCCTATTCTACTTTTTGCCTTATATTATAATGCCTCCCGATGCCACATTCTGATTCTGCCCTCAGTGATTTGATCCCATTTACCATTGTAATTTTGCTCTTGCATGTCCCACTGTGATTTCTTCCCCTGGTGCCCGATGCACTTAGAGCCCTACCATGTTTTGCTTTCTGATGCCCAATGCAATTCAATGACTGGCTTCTAGATATCGCAGCTTGAATGCAGAGTTTTTCCTAAGGACTCGACCAGGACCCTTCCTTCTCTGGTTTCTGTGCTCTGAACTCATCTCAGGAGTACTTCTCACCTGGTGGGTACTTGGTACACACTGCTGCATGCTACCTATGTCTTCCTCTCTTCCCCCGTCACCCCCTCTCTTATAAAGGAACCAGTCACTGACAGAGTCACCAGCATTTCCAATTTCCCACAGATCATCTCCTCAAAAGCCCCTAGACAAAAGGGTGCCACTACTGAGACATTACCATGGCAACACCGGAAGAATGCACCCGGTTTCCCACCAGTCCTTCCAATAGTTACCCAGCACTCATCCTCTGTTCCTAAACACATTATATGGGCATACTAAATAAACAACAAACACATAACAACTGACTAACCCTCAAACAACAGAACACTGCACCTCTACAATCAACGTACATATCACAGATCCGGCAAATCCATCCTAACAACATGGGCACCCAAGGCTTCCCTGCCAATACACAAGCCTCTATGCTTTCTCCACATGACATCTAGAAACAGAACTGCTCCACATTGCCCACTAGGTCTGCATTAAGACTCTCCACCACTATGCTCATAAAAACCACATGGCCATTGTTAGGCGGAAACCTGTGCAGTTCCCTCTGGGACCACTGCAAAAGATTTAGGACTACAGGTGTTGCGATGAACCCGCTTGGTAGCAGTCTGTACCACACAGATCCAATTGGTAGCTGTGGCTGAGCAGTCAGACTTCTCTCAAGAAAAGTTGGTCAGTATAGGGAGTATACAAGATAGGGTAATTCTTCGTAGCAAAACGAGTAAACACGCAACCAGGCTTTAGTATAAAGATAGTAAGTTATTTATTAATAACAGAATGTCTACGAAAAATACTAAAGTGAACCACGGCAAACAAATCAAAATACAATTACTCTGCAGGATGGAATAAAGCTCAACCCCCCGAAACACTATATCGACAACTCTAGGTTCTACGGCACCACTTATTTTCAGACAGAGGTGTATACCCCAACCCAGATGACACTCGAATATTTTTAGTGCGGAAGTGAGAGAAGAGAAAGGCAGGTAACGAAGTCAACACGGTTCGTACTGAAGCGGGTAAAAATGCAAGGCAAGAAAGCATTAATCACACTAGATCATACAGTGCGGCGGCCAGGCCCACTCGGTGAGAGGCAAGGCACGATGTCCTGGAAAGTCTCTACGGATGATGCACTCAAGTCTTGTTTAGCAAATTGTTTAGCGACAGGTTGAACCAGTTCAGAACAAAGAGGGAATAAAGCTTGGAGGCAACCCAACGGAACGGAGAGGAATCAGATACCTCACACGAACCGATCGAAAAGGGAAGCCAGGCGGTTTACGGTACCTTGTGGGGGAAGACAGCTCCGACGGGGGCAGTTGTTCCTGGTGGTGGATGCACGACGGGTCTTGGCCAAGAGAAGAGATGCTCTCGTCGTCGAAGAGAAGATGTCCGGTGCACCACCAGGGAAGAAACCAGCCGCGGAGTGCTTCGTCACAAGGCACCACCTTTCGATCACGATGCAGGAGTAGTGGCTATCCGGTTGCCGGGTGCTCTGCACGGGCAATTCGACCACTGCGTCCTGGGCGACCAAAAAGCGCAAAGAAGAAGATGACTGGTTGTTCCCACCAGCCAGGGAAAGAGCCTCTCCGGCAGGGAGATCTCTTCTGTCGTCGGGAGATTGTGAGACGATTCCGCAGGGCTCCACCGGAGGTTTTGTCGTGCAGGTCGGCTCAGCGTTACCCTCGTCGGATTCTTTAGGTCCAGTGGTGACTTCCTGAAGATCCAGTCCCAAAGGCCCTGCTTTTATGCAGACGTCCCCCATTCATTCAGCCTAGCTTGTCAATCAACACATGCTAAGTGGTGAGCGGGAAGGCTCACCACCTGGGCCAATCACTCCAGAGTGCGACCTGAGTTGGCAAGGCAACTCGGTCCAGGGTGTCTCAACCCCCTCCCACACCCCTGAGGTAACCCAGACAGAATGGCGCCACCTTCGCGGGTCTCTGTCCAGAGGCCCGCCAAAAGTGGAACAAAGGGCTCAACCTTTGGTTTCGGAGTCACAGAGAAAAACACAGACGCCATTTTACAACCCGAGTTCTGGCAGAAAATACCACTCGATAAACTTATTTAAGATAAGTAGATCGGTGGTACGTTGGAGATTAACGAAAAACAGTATCAATCTTCAACAATGGGACGAATCCCATAGGGTTATGCTCGGGGCCGAACATAACAAGTAGTTTCCACTGCCACCAGCCAAAACTCGACGAGGGGGGACGGGACAGTGCCCCCTCGAGTAACAGATCCAGGAGTAATCGTATTACCCCTACTAGCACGTCCACAATAAGATGGTTGGTACTAGTTCTGTTAGTAAATTTAGGTCTAGTAAAGCCAATGGTGACTTTACATGCCCGGGGAGACAGTAGTCAGTCCCCGGGTATGGAGTCTATGGTGGGGGGACCTGCTAGGGCGCCCCCGTGTCACGACACGTAGGGTGCAGAGTGACACACATAGAAAAACTTATGAGACCCTATGGAGTAAAAGACCCCATAGCCCATCGAACACATTGACACCTCAAAGGAATTCCACACATACATGTCCAAGAGTGAGAGGAAAAGGGTCACACTCTTGGCAGGATGGAAAAAACAAACCCCAGAAATCCAGCAAAGCTGCTGGGGGACTCACTAGGTTAGGAAATTCAGCCTAAACAGAGAATTCTCCCTAACAGCCATTAATGGTGATGGTATTGCATGGTGATGGTATTAAGTGTTCTGCGTGTATCGATGGTACGAGTATGTCTCTTGTTTAGGAGTCACATAAAATAATATTTTATCACATGAGCCAAACATCTTCATATGTATTTATTATTTATTTATTGTTCAGCGGCTCTAGCTGCAGCTTGCAAAGACAGGACATGCCTCACTCCCTCTCTGGGCAATGCCATTTATTTAAAGTTCCATGTTTTTTATATACTTTGAGTGATTGCCTACAAATCCCTTATAATAGATGTAACTAAGTGAAATACCAACAAAAAAAACACAAAATGACATTTCTATATGATCTAGCCGTGCCTCCTACCACGTCTGCTGCAAAACACACTTCTTGGTGTTGATTGGTGTGACCTGTGTGCTTCTTTGGTTGGATGGATCAAGTGCACTCTTTTCTGGGCTACTTGCTCCATATTTGAAAGACCCCAATGTTGAAGTTCATTTTTAGGAGCACATTTTGTGTTGTACTTTTTTTAATCAGGATTTTGTTGCATCTGTGCTCACTTTCTTTGGTCACTACCTCTTTACATGTGTCACCCCCACTGCAGATCTTTTGTGCCAATGTTGTGCTCCCTTTTTGAAATTGGCGCATCGTTGAGATGTTTTTATTTTTGAGATTCTGCCCTGTAGTCTTGATCTTTCACCACCAGACATGTATTGCTTTATGTTGAGGGAATACCCTTTCTGATTTGTTCTGAGAGTTTCAATTTAAGAGTGCTATTTTTGCCATGGGGTGTGACGATATGATATAATAGATTATTTATAATGTGCTTAATACCCAGAGGTTTCTAATTACAGACCCGGGGATTGAACCTGTGGTGCTCCGCGTCATCTTGCTTCCAAGGCGAGCACGTTGCCCCTGAGCTATCCTCCCGAGACAGGATGAGTATAATCTTCATGGTTCATAATTCCGGTGCCTGTAATACTGGCAAAATCCCCCATGGAGTCCATGAAATGGGGATTTACACCGGCTACCGCCACTTGTAATCCAACAGTAATACAGCCGGGCCAAGTGGAGGTAACAGTAATTCCATTTGGTGGTATCTCTGTAGATTTACCGCTGGGATACCAGCAAACTTGTATTGAGCCCGATTGTGCCATAATGTATTTTAATTATATCAAAGACACTCAAGGCGATTCAATATTGTTTGAAATTACTTGTGAAGATATTGGTGCAAAGGTTGATATGGGAAGCCAACCCACCCTGCATATCTCATAGCATCAGACTCCATGATAATCCTTTCAACACGTAAGGTAAAAGGACACATATTATTTTCAAATTCTCAAAAAACACTTTTAATTAAAAATATGACGCATAACAACAAACATTCTTTAAAATATAATGACATGACCACTGTCACTATTTATTATATAGTAATTCGTTAACCTAAACTCCATATAGCACAAAAGCCAATACATTAATATGTTTTGATCACAAACATCAAACAATCATGAAAGAATAATGTACAGCAAATAGGCAAGTTGTACTATGTTACCAGAGCGGTGAGGAACAATAGTAATTGTCTTCCATCAAAATGGGAGACTTGACAGAAGTGATGTCAATCCCATGGGGGTATAACGTATATTTTTCAATAGTAGCGGTCTATGCATTCTGCGGCTGTTACATAGAGTGGTGGTAAGAGATTGACTTTGGTTCCGCCTTTATTGTATTTACTCATGGTGTGGATTTTATTGTTAACTATAGGATTGGACCTCATGAGTTATTTGCTTGGCATTGGAGTTCTGGACCTTTTTTGAGACCTTGATTAAAATCACATCATTGGAATTTCACAATCTGTTGTAGGGTAATATTAATAATGTGAACTTTAGGATGTGAAGGGAAGACTTTCCCAGAATAGTATTCTCCTGGTGTTACCAGTTCTTTTTCATGATAAAGCATTTCTGACTAATTTCTGACTTACTTCTGACTCACTTTTCTCACATTACCCTCTCGCATATAGGAAAGAAACATTAACATATCATGGACTGAAATAAACCTGTAGCAAAAAATAAATGCCTTACACATAATGCACTTCTTTGCTACTTGATGTTACCTAGAAGCCATGAGACATTACTACAACAACAACAATTAGTTCTGATTGCAATTTTAATAATATTGGTTGGTTTACAAAGGTAAATTGTTATAAGTCATGAGGGAAATAGCAGTGGTCAATACTGAACTGTATGGTGTCAAAGCTTCATCACTGATTAATGTACATTTTTATTAGTCTACATATTTTCTGACAAACTGTTTCTCACATGTTACGCTTAGTCTTCCTCAGGGCATTTTTAAACTCTGTGTTTTTCAGGCTATATATGATGGGGTTACACAGCGGAGTCAAAGCGATATATGACAGAGACACAAGTTTATTGTTTTTCATTGAATACGTTGAATACATTGACTTTGGTCGCATGTATGTGGAGCAGAGTGATCCGTAGAATAGAATGACCACAGTGAGGTGGGAGCCACATGTCGAGAAAGCCTTGCGTCTTCCATCCTTTGACTGGATTTTCAGGATTGCTGAGATGATTTTAACGTATGACATGACTGTAAAAGCAAAAGGTATTAGTCCAATAACAGTACCAATAAAGTAGTTTGTCATTTCAATACTGTGAGTGCTGCTACAGGAGAGCTTCATCAAGGCTGTCAAATCACAGAACAAGTGGTTGATAGTGTGGGACTCACAGTAAGAGAGTTTGGAATATTGTATAATAAGTGGAATTCCGTCTATGAGGCCAACTCCCCAGGTTCCAGCAGTCAGCCGGATGCATGCAGCTGTACTCATGATAGCTCCGTAATGTAAAGGAAAGCAGATCGCCACATACCGATCATAAGCCATGACTGTTAAGAGGATAGATTCAGTAGTCACCATGGTGATGAAAAGATATGCCTGCAGAAGGCATTCAGTGAGTGAAATACAGGTGCTCTCCAGAAAGAAGTTTGCCAGCATTTTTGGGAAAATGATTGTAGTGTAGGTGATGTCTAGGAATGACAGATTTGTGAGGAAGAAATACATAGGAGTGTGCAAATGGATGTTAGAATAGACAATTCCCATGATGAGAAGGTTACCAGCTAAAGTCACCATATAAAACAGCAATAAGGTAAAAAAAAGAGGGAATCTTAGCTGTGGAAAGTCATTAAATCCCACTATGAGGAAATCATTTCTTGAGGTCAGATTAGCTGCTCCCATCAGTGCAGCGATGCCCTTATCGCAAGTTGGAATTGTGGGATAAACTGCAAATAAAAAGACATGATACTGTATGTCAGTATGCAATGCATGCCCTTAAAGGTATGGGAAAGGTATGGCTTGCTGACAGAAACATGTCACATATTTCCCATTGGAAGACAATTACGACATTCTGAAAGCACAAATGCAAACTATACCTGCTGCAATGCTTTTGAAACATGTGTTCATCATTATACCTTTTTACCAACCACACACATACTTGTGCTTAGTGCATTAGTACTGCAACCCATAGATGAGACTGCAGTATTTCTGTGACCGCTATAGTGGCATACCAAGAACACATTCCCATCAGCTTCAGGTGGTAATCAATGGAAGCGTAGCACCCCATACATATTACACAGCATCTATCTGTGGTTCTTTAGCTGTTTAACAGATCAAGTATTTACTTCAAAGTATTGTTCCTCAATTTAATAACTATGCCAACAGTTCCTCCAAAAAATAAGACAGGCCTTACAGCACCACCACCACCCCAGAAACCGCCTCTCTTCCAATATCTTTAATACTCGCAATTTTTGAAGGTCGCATTTTTGGGTTTGGCGCATTTTGGAGGTGTAAAGCATCAACATAACATCAAAACCATTGCTTTTGAGAAAAGCAAAAAAGATGGGGTTTTGGAATACAGAGTATGGTTTGCATGGCAACTGGCAAAGCTTTGATGCAATGGGCAAAGCACAATTTGTTACTTTTAAATGGCCTTCTGCCATTTAAACCAATGATTTTGGTTGTTTCATGCATTTGGCAAATGAGGAGTAATGTTTCAAATCATGCGTGCATGGCTTCAGCACGTAAGCATAGCCCTCTCCTGTCAGTCAGCACGTCCATATTGTGTGGTGGAGGGCCATCCGGTCCTCCATGGCAGAGCAAGGTGAGAGTACAAGCAGGTAAGTGTTTTTTATTTTTTATTTTATGTAATGTGTCTGTATGTATGTGTAAATACATACAGACACATTACCCGCCACCGAGGAGGACTGGATGGCCCTCTCTCTCCTTTGCGCTAAAAGCATAGACGTGGGGACTGACAGGAGTGGAGTCCTCTCCTGTTAGTTAGCACCTCCATATTGAGGAGCGATGGGTCATCCAGTTCTGTGTGATGGTGCATGGTGAGGGTGCGAGCCTGGAAGTTTTTATTTTTCTATTATGTAGCGTGTCTATGTGTTTGCACACATACATACAGACACATTACATAAAATACATTTTTTAAAATTTTTTTATTGCTAGTATATAATCACCGAAGTGATTTTTACAAGAGGATGAAAAGAAGAATTTCAATTTTCAATTTCTTAAAAGTCTTTACAGAGTGTTTATAAGAAATCCAAAGTCAAGAGAAGCTGTAGCTAAGGAAGAATGAGCAAATTCAAAGTAAACTAAAATAAAGTCACAAGGCAAAGACGCAACCAGCCCTCCTGGTGAGTGGTCCATCCAACACCCAACCACGCATTTCACCCCTTGTGGTTGTGCTTAGGTGGGTCCGCACTGTCGAGACTCCGAATCTGTATCTGAAAAGATTTGCTCCAAGATTTTGGTGGCTGCCATTGTCCAAGAGGGTCTCAAGCCTCCTCTTAGGCGATCCCACCAGAGTGCTTCGTCGACCAAGTAAGCTTGCTTTAAATGATGAAGCAGGTACGGCGATCTATATTTGTCTGTTCCTGGACACAATAGAAGAAGATGCCGTAATGTTTCGATTTGTTGGGTGTCATTACAAAAGCGGCAGACATTGGTCGAAGAGAGGCCTCTTATGTGCAAGATTTCGTTCGTAGGGAGCAAATTCAGCCTAGCACGGAGGATAGTATTCCGAGTTTTCCTGCTTGGATGTTTTATCAGAAATGGTTGGATTGTATTTAATTTTTTACATGTTGGAGGTAGGTTACTAGTCAGCTTGTACTCAGAGGCTTTGTCCAATGTGTTTATCCAATCCATTTCTTCTATGCGGGTTTTGGTTTTTGTTAGATTACCCAAAAGTTCTTCCATAGAGCTGCCACAGATTTCAAGCTGTGCTGTACACATTGCCTCCCATTTGGACAGAAGTGTGCTTGTACCTAAATTCATATCCGCCTGCACCAGTGAAAAGATTGTCGGGGAAGAAGGATCTTTGATCTTCCTGTATAACATAACAGAAGCCCTAGTTACTATTGACTCCAGAGATGAAAGAGACAGTTTGCGTCTTATCAGGGCTAACGGAGTGGAAGGCGGTAAGTTCAACACTGAGCGCCAGAAAAGGCTCTCCAGTCTGGACCACAGTGAGATAGGTAAAGATGGCATGGTATCCGCCCCATAGGTAATAGTTGGGATAACTTTGCCCCGATAGAATTTGAGCAGGGGCATCAATGAAAAGCGCCCAAGGGTTTTCATTTTTCCAAGAGATGTGGTTGCATCACTGAGTCTTTAGGTGTCGAGTCAATGAGAACCCTGAGAAATTTAATTTTGCTACTTGTTCAATTTTGTTTCCCGCCAAGAACCATGAATTGATGTTCTTCCTCTTGTGATTTTTTTCAAACACCATGATCTTTGTTTTTTGTTTGTTCACTTCTAGGTCTTTGGCAGCTGTGTATGTGCTCAGTGAAGTCAACTGGCGTTTTAGGCTAATTGGGGTCTGGTCGAGTTGGATAAGGTCGTCTGCGTACAAGAGTCTTGGGATCTTCTCCTTGCCTAATTCTGGGGGGAATGCTCGTGTTGTGGTTGATGTTTCTTTGTAGTCCCCAAAGTATGAGAGAAAGAGGGCCAGAGCTAAAGGGCAACACTTGTTTGACCCCTCTGCTAGTTGTTATAGCTGATGAAAGCAGACCACTGGTATTCAATCGCACCTGCACCATTGTAGCAGCATGTAGAGCTTTGATGGGATTCAAGATCTCCTGTGGACAATCCCAGTTGTTGAGTTTTTCCCAAAGTTTCCTTCGATTGACTAAGTCAAAGGCCTGGGTGAGGTCTATGAATGCCAGGTACAAGTTCCTATTTGATTCTCAGGCTTTTGCTGAGAATAAAGATGTTAATGCTGGTTCCTACTCCTTTTTTGAACCCAGATTGTAGGGGGTCGTTACAGGGTGCGCTTTTCGCCCAATGATTGAAATGGTCCAACAAAAGGGATCAATAGACCTTCCCTATGACATCAAGGAGAGCCACTGGATGAAAGTTCCTCGGATCATCCTTCCTACCTTTTTTAAATATGGGGATGATGACCGCTGAGGTCCATGAAGGCGGGATTGTACTCAAGATCGTGCATTTTTGGAAGATCATACTCAATACGTTTGTCCAATCTTCTGGTGCAGATTTCAGGTTTTCATTGGATAGGCCATCGGGCCCCGGAGCCCTCGATTTCTTTAACTTAGAAATTTTACCCAGGATTTCAGTCTTATTAGAAAGGTCGACCCAAGGTTCTGTTGTCAGTGATGGTAAAGGCACATCACAAGAGTCAGGAGATCTGAACAATGTTGAGTAAAACCCAATCCATGTTGCTTCCGAGATGCAACATTGAGTCTGCTTCTTTGGCCCGTGGATTGATCAGTCTCCAAAACTCTCTGGAGTTCGATTTTTGGATTTGGTCTAACATAGCTTCGGAGTCCTGTTGATGTAATGTTAGACGATGGTGCCGTAGCCAGCTTTTGTAGACTCTTGTTGTCTCAATAACGTGTGATCTATTGGAGTGCGTTTTGTTTCTTGCAGCCGTCCTTCTTGCTCTGCGTAGTGTGTTTCGCTGTACCACCAAGAGGGCATCAAAATTGTGTACATGATGTAAATGCTCTGTGTTTTTCCCCTTCAAACCTTTCATCATGGCTCTGTAAGGTTCCGAAGGTGGTCTATAATCAACCTCTAAAACAGACTGGCTACGTCCATATGAAGTTGTGATCGCCCGGATGTTTGCCCGACTGACCCTTACCTGGTTGCCTTTGCCTTCTAGTTCAATCCTTCCCAAGTAATGAGCTGATAATGGTTTTGTAGTTGCCCATTTAATAGCCAGAAGATTGTGATCACTTTGGTTTGTGTGGTGCATGCTGAAATCTGTCAACTGAGCTAGAAGGAATTCAGAGGCAAAGATGTAATCTCTAGCTCACATAAAATAATACAAATAATTTACCTGCTTGCAATCCTCACCATGCACTTTCCCACCACGGAGGACCCGATGGCCATCCCCTATCTACTCAACGTGGACACAATGACAGCTGTCAGTCATTATGTCTAAGTTGAGGAGTGGAGGTCTATCCGGTGACCGGAGGCCCTTCCCCTCTGCTGTAAAACATGGACACGCTAACTGATACCTATCAGTCAGAATGTTCACATTGCATGGAGGGGGGGAGGGCTGCCCAGTCCTCCTTGGTAGTGCATGTTTAGGGTGCTAGCAGCTTTGTGCTATTTTATGCAATCTGTGTGTGTATGTGCATATATGTATGTGTGTATGTTTGTGTGTTTTGTTTTTATGTATGTGCGCGTGCAAGGAATTGCTTGCATGTGAAGATGAAATTATTTTTTATATGTGAATGTGTGTGAAGGGGGACTGGGGCCCTATATTCAGCTGTCATTCCTTCCCCTGTTGTGCTGTAATTTCTTCTCCTTGCACTGTTATTCCTTCCCCGTTGTGCTGTTATTTCCTCTACCCTGTGCTGTGATGCATTCCCCCTGTGATGCCATTTCTTCCCCTTTGTACCATCATTAGTCCCCCTTGTGCTGTCACACTCTGCACTGTCATTCCCCAGCTTGTTGCTATTTTTCCTACCTGTGTGCTGTTATTCCTCCCCCTTGTGCTGTCATCCCTTGCCCCTTGCACTGTCATTCCTTACTTCCTCCTCCCCTGGTGTTCTCATTCCTTCCTCTCTTGTGTTATCATTCTGTTCCATCTTTGACCTCTCACTCTCTCCCCTTGCGCTGTCCTTTCTTCCCCCACTTCTGCTGTCACCCTTCCTGTGTACTGTCATTCCACTGTGCACTGTCATTCATTCCCCCCTTGCACTGTCAGTCCTCCCCCTTTTGCTGTAATTCCTCCCCTTGTGCCATCATTCCTCCCCCTTGCACTGTCATTTCTCATTCCTTCCCCTATCCTAAAAATGTAATTCAATATTCAACTACAAATACTAAAACTATTGGCTTTGACAATGCTTGCTTGGTTTGCCGTTCGCCTCTTCAAGCCCAGGCAATTAAAGTGACTGCCTAAAACATCTCTGATCTGCTTTACTTGGGAACATGTCTGACGTAATAACTCCTTTGACAGGGATCTCATTTGACTTTTCTGGAGTTGCCAAATCGACCAAATCTTCTAGGAAGTAAACTCTTTTTGGTGGTCGGAAGCCATTCAGTTTGCAGCGCAATGTGAATGGCTCCCTGCCAACAAATGTTTAGCATTTCTGGCAGGGTTTAATTGCAATTGCAGCATGGCGGGCAGCGTGTACAATGGATCACTATGGGGTCTGCCTGCTTTATGCTGGTACCAGCATCTTAGCTCACACTTCCACTTCGCCTAGGATTGTGTGTCCTGGCACAAATCATTTCTCAGTGAACGCACTTTGAAAGTCTTTATCAATAGCTCAATAGCTCAATGGTGGACCCTGGGTGTTCTCCAAGGCTCCTGCTTTTCACCCACCCTTTACAAAACCTACTCGAAACCCCTATATGACATCTCAGACTCCCTTGGTATCATCTACACTAACTTTGCAGATGACACCCAATATCTCGTCCCCATCACTGGCAGTCACACTGGTGGCACGGTTACCATAAACAGTGTCTACAGCACCATTCAAAACTGGATGGCCACCCACAATCTCTGCCTCAATGATGATAAAACAGCTACTCATTGTTGGCTCCCCGTACTGCCTCGACCCGGTCTATTCTTCATTTCCCATCGATGGCACTGCCATACCAGTCCTCAAGCAGGTCGAAATGTTGGGATATTCTTGGACGCAGAGCTATCCATGACCCATCATATTAAAGTCATTGCCTCATCTACAGCCTGCATCTCCCAACTCATGTCCCTGGGTAGACATTTTCTTTCACCAAGTAATTGTCTCTCGCTGGCCAGAGCAATTATACTTAGAAAATTGGACTCCTGTAAGGTCTCTTTATGAGCACGTCAGCAACTAACCTGGCAAGCTCCAACCCCTCCAGAATAAAGCCCTGCACGCTGCATTGGGTCTTCGTTGCTCTGACCACATCACAGCTACACAGCGTAAGGCCCACTGTCTCCACATTAAATTGTGCATCGACTTTAAAACTTTGGCAATTGCGCACCGCTGCATCAACAAAGAAGCCCCCTCTCTATCTGAATGACAGCACCGCCAATGGACATCTAGCGCGCTCACTCCGATCTTCCAGCAACCATTCTCTTGTCACCCTTTTCTTTTCAAACATGCCAGAGCAGGAGGCGTCAGCTTGTGTGTCACAGCCCCCACCCTTTGGAACGCATTACCACCTAGCATCCGAAACTAAAGCTCCTACACGGCCTTCAAGAGACTTGTGAAAACCTGGCTTTTTAACAAATATGACTAACTCTAACCTGTAACTTGAAGCTGCTACATGTCTCCCTCTTACCCACCTTTACAAACGTTACACAAATGCAATAAATAAAATAAATAAGGGACACAGCACATGTAACGCCCCATGTATATTCAAATCTTCAGCAAACATATTTCGTATAGAATAATATTTGCCTAAATCTCAAGTTGCAGTTCAGGCTTGAGGCAGGCTACAGTGTGGACAATATTGGAGTCTGCATTGGCTGTGAATGCTGCACGTCATTCTCTGTCTGCTTTGAATTTTACAAATCATACTTTGACAATCTTTATTTTTGGAGGTGGATTAATATTTCCTTTATGTTTCTTGATGTCAGCAGTCCAGATAGATAGATCTTGTGTTATACATGCATGTTGACAACAATGAATAGCACATTTTCATAAGAAGAAGTTGCTCTCCTGGTGATGTATTTGGCACAAAAACCGTCGCAATCGCTGTTGTGGTTTGAAAAGGGGTTTATATCCTAGTTCAGCAGAAGGTTCCCTGCTGGATGGTGGGGGCTGGATGGAGAAGACTGGGCAGAGTGCCATGTCCAGCAACAATGGGATGCCATCATGCCAACATCCACTAGATGCCAGAGCTGATGAACAGCTACAATATATATAGGATGGCAGTGAAGCCACAGAAGCATGGTGCCACACAAGGCAGTGGCAAGGGAAATGTCCATTGAAAGCCATTTACTGTACCCATATTTTTGATAGGCATGTTAAGATATGGTGGGCAGGAATGGAGTCTAGACACAGACCAGCTATACGCCACTCATAGAAATGTAGAAATCAGGTAGGTTTATTTACATATATTTACATATATACAGTTGCAGTATTCCTGTTACTATTAAAGTATTTACATGACAGAGAGACATAGTACAGACCACCCACCGGCCATCCACTAGCACACCCAGCTCAGGCCCAACTGACACTCCCAGAACACTCACACACACCAACACTCACGAACATTCTCCTGAGCTGTCAATCACCCCTAGCACCAACATTCTCACAGCATTCGTAGATGGCCAGCAGGAACAGGAATACATAAGCACAACACAATATCTCCCCCCTTACGAACACACAGCCAACACACTGAACCTAAGCCAGCATCCAGTACTGCAGACACACCAGCGGGTGCAGTGGTGGGGGGGCAACATGGGTGGGGAACCACAGGTTGACATTCAAACAGAACTAGGATACAAACCCTTTTGGGTGTAGAGCCCGGATGGAACCGAGCAAGCCGGCCCATATTCAACTAACACACATACTACAGGTGGTGATGCACAACACCTAGTACTGCAAACAAGTGAGGTGCGTAATCCTTCACTTTCCACCATTAGCAAAAACAACTCGCACCAAAACAACCTTCCCACTCATTCACCATCCAACACGTCCTATCCAAATGAAAACTCAATTGCAAACCAAGTCAAAGGGCACTCACTCAGTTGACCAATATGACCCAATCATACATTCACTCAGTTGACCAACACTCCTCATCCTCTCCCCATAGACATCACACACAGAGAAAACAGTGCAAATGACAAATTTACTTGGTACTCCTTGTAGTATCCTTAACTCTAAATAATGTGAAAAACTAGTAACAATAACTGTAGAATATAGAGGATCCTCATAACAGCCAGCATATTACAGGGCCTGCGGTAGAGGCCCTGTAATTATGGTTAAGTTGCTCAACCCATAGTAAAAACACTTTTTGGGCAGCTTATAACTTCACCTCCAAGATGAATCCTCACGAAACTTTGCAAAGAAAGTATATGGGCCCGTCAGATTGATTCTGCAAAGTTTGGCAAGGTTTCGTCATGGGGTGGGGGATGTTTTAGAGGGGTTCCACATTTTTGTTTTTTCTGATAGACGCAATGGAAAAAAGAATTTCCTCACGCCTACAGCCCAAACCGCTGAACAGATTTTCACCAAATTTGCTGCAGGTGTGGCGGATGGTCCCAAAAGTATGGTATTGTAAATTAGGTGTAAATCTGTCCAGTAGTTCTTTTTAAAACACCCAAAAAGTAGGTACAAATAAATGTGTGATATCTGGGTTCAGTTCGCGGACTCACTTCCCTGATCGGTCCGCTGACAGTCCGCCCATTGGTCCAGAGAGCGACGTGAGTTGCACAGACATTAAACACCCGCTGATTGAATGGCGAAAAGCGTGAGGTGTGTCAGATTTTTGGAAACGCCTGCCATGTCGGATCTGCGGACAGTTGCCAGTGTCCGCGGACAGCGCAGTGAGTGAAAAATCTGGAAAACACATTTGAGGTAATTTGTTGGTGGAAAGAGTGGCTAGAAGGGTGGGGGAGTGGAAAAATGCTGATATTGCACTATTTCTGTAGGTGGAAAAAGGTCAGGTAGGTGTCGTAGCTGTCTGCAGACTGCAGCAGTTTGCAGACAGCGACATGAACAGGCGGCTTGAGAAAGACATTTGGCATTATTTGATGGCTGATAGAGGGTGTAGAAACGGTAGGGAAGTGGAATGAAGGTAATGTAGAGGTTTTTTTATAAATAAAAAGGGTTGGGAAATGCTGACGAGTCTGCGGTCAGTTTCGATGTCCGGGGACATAATTTTGATTGCAGGGGTCAAGGTGAGTTTTATTACTTGTTGGTGTATGGTACGTACTTCTTACATAGTTAATTGTATTGTGGTGGTTGAGGCCATTGGCCATATTCTAGCACCAAGAACATGTCCACTGGCCACAACCACCACAGTAGTAATATGTGTATAGTAATTATAGTTAATGAAGGTATATAGTAATTATAGGTAATACAGTGGGAGTATAAAGTGTTTATAATATGGAGAAATTATGTGATTGAACTATATATAGTACAATTGAGGACAGTGCTCATGGAATATGTATTTGATTATAATTGCTATGGTGTCTTAGTTTTATAGCGTTATTTTTTGTGGAAAAAAACAGTACAATTTGTTAAGCAGGATAGTTTAAAAGCTCTAGTTGTATATACAATTTTACATATGCATTTTTTATACCTTCATAAACAGTACATTGTAAGTACTATATTTGGTACAACATTAGTGTATGACCCACTGCTGTTGTTTTGACATGAAATAATCATTGGGTCATTGAAAAGAAAATGATTACAGTTACGTGAGTGTAAGGGTGATAGTATGTTTATTTGAAGTATGTTGTGATTAAGGTAATGCTTGAAATAGTTAGATACCTGTTTGCGTATTCTAACTAGATTGACTTTCAAAAGTACCATTGTAGTGTTATGGAAGTAGTTAGATACCTGCTGGCGTATTCTAAGTGTTAATTGTGCTTTAGTTTAGTGACTACATTTGGATTGAAGGAATAGTAAGTAGGCATTTGTTAAATTTGCTGGTAACCTATGTTTTGGAGTAACAGAGGTATTGTTACATTCAAGCCAACCACTTCTTTTTGTTTCATATGCAGTGTAGTGTCCTGAAGTGGTTGTGGCACAAGTGTGGTATTCTTGTGAAGGTTTTCTTCCCGAAACATACTTGGGCATGTGTGAAGCCAGTAAGCTTACAACTATTTTTGGTGCCATTTGCATTATACCTTCGAAGCATTAGTATGACTTATTGGCTATGCAAGTTTATTTGTATGGTGGAACAAATGTCTGAATTGCAAAAAGGGTATAATATGCAATGATTTGCATTCTGCAGAAGCTGGTGAAATGGAATGGATTCATAATGTGGTAGGGATGCATATAAACATCGTTCATTAGGGATGTGGTCTTGTGA
This sequence comes from Ambystoma mexicanum, assembly GCF_040938575.1. Lineage (NCBI taxonomy): Eukaryota > Metazoa > Chordata > Amphibia > Caudata > Ambystomatidae > Ambystoma > Ambystoma mexicanum. Next base: position 102,255,878 of record NC_090925.1, on the reverse strand, counting down.
AACATGGTTGCAGAGAGTACATGTATGTTTCCATGTGCATGAAATTTGGAAGATTTCATTCATAGGGATATTTTTGGTTTAGGGCACTTGTATTAAATACATTAGGAATTCTTGTGGATCCTCCTGTGTGTTTATGGTAAATGATACTATTCCTGCACAGTAGTCCAATTCTTGCCTTATTCCTGTGACACAGTAAGTGTTGTCAGGATTATTTGTGGCATTTTTGTGAAGGACGAGCATTTGCACACACAACTGGTCCGAGCCATTTAAGTAAATGTTTTGAATAATTGGTGGCAATTGAAAGAGAAGATTCATTGCCACATTAGCATAACAATTTACTTCATTTATGTTGCTGAATTTAAATAGACCAGATGTTTGTGGATCATTTCATGGGCCTGCAGATCTTTCTGGAGAAGGTACATTTCTGTCTTTGTGTTCTTTTCTGCTGGACATGCTGTTAACTTGGTACTGGACAGTTTTATGGTTGTGTTGTTTGCTGCAGGAGATGGTTGTTATTTCCTTAGTGGTATTGTTGAGAGATATGCTCTGGCTTCTGTTTCTATTACTTTTCTTTGTAAAGGTTTCTTTTTTTGACATACAGGATATATATCTAGATAGTAGTAGTATAGTTCCCGTAACCTGTTGTATTCTAGGATGCAAGGAATGCCAGCGTTGACTTTGTTTGCATCAAAATTAACTAGCAATAGACCATTGAATGTACGCTGACATAAAAGTGCTAAGTAACTGATACCTTCTTTAAATACTGTGCTGCCAATGTCAACGAATGCTTGATCTAGAGTTAGACCTTGTGATTTGTGAATAGTGACAGCATATGCAAGAGATAGAGAAAATTGCTCTCTGCGTACGAACATGCTATTGTCTGGCCAATTTATTTAACTTCTGCAAGTTTGTCAGTGTGGATGCTGGCAAACTGAATGTTGTTGTTATGTGGATATGTTTGGGAGCCAACAACTATACCAATTGCTCCACTGACAAAACCTTGTTCTACATCAAGGTTCCATTTTAGAATTACTCTGCAGTTTAGACACAGAGTCAATATTTTCTCCAATCCAGCTGTGCTGAAGACAAATGTGTCTAAGCTATTTAGTGTTGCTGTTGGTTGTTGACACATAGGAAGTGTCATGCCGTGCCCTTATAGTTTGTCTGTGGAGCTGATATGCAGTATGGGTTGCATTTCTTTTTTTGAAATGGTCTCATTAGATTGACTAAAAAGGTTGCCTTTAAGGACATACATTTTAGATTTGGTGGAGTTACTTATTCCATGACATCAGGAGCAGATGTGTTTTGCCCATACAGCTCATGGATTAATCTACTATTTAAGATGGGTTTTGCATCTTTAGTAAGCAGACCAGTTCAAATGATTTTTAAAATGTTTTGAGTTAGTTCTCTGTAGTGCACATATTGCCAGAGATTTACATTTCCAATGCTGCCGAGGGTATTGCGGCATTGTTTGTGTCCTAATGTTTTGAAAATAGCTTGACCTTTCAATGGTGGTAACTGTAGGAGGTCTCTGAAAACAGTAGAATGATTTCCTCCAAACAGTTCTTCATAGTTGGTTTTTAGGACTTCTTGCATTCTGAGATGAATTAAAGCCAAAATGAGGTTGGAAACCATGCTTACTTTATCTATCAGTAGCACTTTCATTTGTTTTAGAATTCTACATACTTCAGTTGCATCTTCTTCTCATAATTTATAGTATTCTCATTTTTTTGGTGTTCTACAGGGCGGAGCAGTAGTCGGTGCAAAGTTACACCTGTTAAGTAGGCAGCTAAACCTGTGGGGCTGTTACTACAGCTGAAAGGTTGTTGTTGGTTAAGTTGTATAGAAATGTGCTGATTATTTTGATTTAGAATGTTTTACCAGACCAGCTTCACCATTTACATACAGGAGCAGAGGTTTATAATGTTTACAGTTACAGGGTATAGTTTTTTAAAACCATGTTCAATTTCTTGAGTGACTTCCAGATAAATTGTGAATTGTTCATCATTTAGCTGTGATTCCAGCACTGATAAGTCTTCTTCAGATTGTGTATATGGATGCAGAGTATTTTCTACCTCAGTCATGGCTATTTCTGCTTCATTTAGAATGAGTGGTATTCCAAGTGGTACTTGGCTTCCTGTAAGGGAAGGTTGACTGCCCTCAAGAGTGTCTGTGTCTAGCTGAGCTTTCATTTATTTCTCTTGTTGGCATTCAATGTGCAGCTTTTGCCTGTATTGTCATTTGTTGTACTGCTTTCACTTGCTTTGAAAGCAGCTTTAAATGAATTATAGTCACCTAATTATCATTTTATTTTCTCTAAGTTTTAATAAGTTGGATTAGGGCCATGTAATGCAAAGCTCTATGTTGTGGAAATTTAAATGATAAATTTAGATGATTCATTTGACTGGGTTTGGAGAGTTTCACTAGGCTTCCTTCACAAGTTGAGAATGAATATTTGCCAGTTGTGTCATTTGGTGTGACATTGTTTTTGTAGGTGCAGTTTTGGGCAATGTCGTACAGAAACATGTTTTCCAAACAAGTACTTCTGTTTGGGTAGTATGTGTCAATTACATTAACTTTAGTACTCTTTTTCCAGATGAACCTGTTCCAAGCTTCAGCAGGACAAAGTGTTCAGGTTTGCCATATAAGGCTGTACCTGTTAATTGGTCTGCAGCTTTGTAGCACACGCATCTCTATGGGAGAGCATTTTTTATAATGAAGCTGAGCATTTTTGTGACAGTGTTTTGTCAGATAATATGTAATTCCAAAGGTCTTTTAACTCTGTTTTGTCAGGGTTGGTGAGATGGGATGTGACATATCTCTCAGCTGCAGTGGAATTGTTTGCAATATATTGTATGTCTATGTTTGCATTCCACAAGAGGGCAATGATTGCATTGTAATCATTGATGTATGTGAATGCTTCATTCCTTTTAATGCTGTATGTATTTTAAGGGGATTTGCCTTTTATGCTGTGTCTAACAGAAGACATCAAGCTATTTACTTGTTCTTTTTTGCAAACTGGTTTAGGGAAGCCAAAGTGACATTTGGTAAAGTATGTATCTTTGTTTATATATCTACATCAGCAGTATTTGCTACACTCATGTTTTTGGAAGTCTAAGACTTGTGTATGTAGGTCACTATCTGTGGTTTCTGAAGGGATGTCACAGGTAATGTATTTTTCAATGAACTGTAAAACAGTGGCATCACTATCATGGCTATATTTTGGAGCATTGTTTATCCACAAAAGCCTGTGAAAGTGTGGTGCTCCTTTGGAATGATATTCTTTTCTCCAAAAGAACTGCTGCACTTCTCTGAGCAGAGGGTTAGTTTTATTGCAGATAAAATGCAGTATGACAATAAAGAAATGGTGAAAGTACCTTGATACATTGACAGGGTCAGGAGAACATAGTTCTCCTGTTTTTTTTATATGTATTGCGTCTTTATGTTGGTTTGTAGGGCATAAGAAGTTGTATAGGTCATTCCATGCACAACTTAAAGTAACAAACCATGTGGGTGGGCCAAGGTTCCTTAGCATACAACATACATCAACCTGATGTTGGAACCAGTATTCCTCTCTACCACGCATGTTTGCCAGGAGATTTGTGATACTTGACTGCAAAACTTCATCTTTGCATTTTATTTTTTGAAAAAGTTGGGTAGCGGATATGTTTAAAAAGTTAGTGCCTGTTTCTAATGTGTGTGCAACTCCATAACATAGAGCTGCTATTTCACTTGCAAAGAGGAGGTGGACAATGTATTCAACAGTTTGTCTGAATCTGGTATCTTCAGAGTATGTTTTTAAAGATCGATATTCTGATGCACTAATTTACACAAACGTTTCATCATATCTTCCTACTTTTTCCTATAGGAAAGAGTAGAGGAAAATAACGTGTTTCTACACTTTTTTCCATATGTTCACTGGGGATCCTTTGGCTTGATGCATTGGATATGTTTCTAATGCATCTTCAATTGTGTCTTTGGAGTGTAGTGGGTGGATTGTATACTGGTCTAAAATGTTGGCTGCAGTAAAAGGATCTACACATTTAAATTGGCCAATTGCTGGTGAGTCTTGAATAATTTGTGTGGTTTCTCTTACGTTTTCGTATGTGTTTATATCTTTATAGTATTCATTGTATTCTTTTAGATATTGTAGGGCTTGTCTAAATTAGTTTAAGTCGACTAGTGCATTTTGTTGGTACACCATTAACTAGTACAATCAAAGATTGATCTATTGGTCGTTGTACTCCCACAGTTTGTACATTTTCTTTTAGATCAAATGGCAAATATACTACATTGCCACAGATGACCTTTAGCAACTGGGATGGAGGTAATTTGGCTGATTTTGGTTGAAGGATTAGTGTAGCTTGAAATGAGTGCAGTGTTTGTTTTATATTGCTCTCGTACAAGAGAACCTGTTGTAGAACTTTCGGAAGTGGGAATATTAGTTACTAGTGATAGAACGTGATGGCATTTGGTTACTGTCAAGCTTTGTGTAGCAGTACGTGCAAACTGTTGAGGGGTCAGTTATTTTGTATTTAGTTTCTGCTGTTCGATATGTAGCTAATTGGAACCATTGGGATTCTTCATTGTCTTCAATTTTATAGGCTAGATCTTTTATTTTTGTGTTCTTTTTGTAAAACGTTCTGTGGCCGCAGACAAATATTTGGTCTGGTATTTCATCAGATGTGTTTGGAAACATAACTATGTCTTTTTTGTATGTCTTTATTAGGACATTGGTGTTTATGGGGTTTTTTTTGGTAATGTTTTTCTGAAGGTACAGAATTGTCTAAGTCACCTTCAGTTCCAAAGTATTTATGTTGGATGTGCTATATTTCTTGAAGCAGTTCTTTGGTTGTTGTGATGACCCACAGGACGCGCCCCTTTTGGTCTTCCTGGTCCTTATCACAACGGGCCTTGCATTCCCTGCCACTCCCAACATGGCCGTCCAGCATGACACGCCTTCTGCGGTCTATACGTTGGATGCAACGTATTCTACTAATAGACCGCACCCCCGCGGCTCTGCCCGTCTCAATGCTATTGCCAAGTAGCGATCAGACGTGTGCTCCGTAGTTCGCTGTATTGCTTTCCTGGTTCCTAACTTTTCTACTTCCTTTCCTTGCCCCTTTCCCTGTTCCTCTTGCTTCCTGGACTCATGCGCCATCAGCACGCCTTCTTTGTTTCCCGGATCACCGTATTGCTGCATCCCGGAATCTTAAACGCACGCTGGAGTCGGAAGAGACTCGCTCAGCCTTATTCAAGTCCAGGTCTGTCCGCAAGAAGAAACCTCCCACGGAGTCCAGCAAGGATCGGTCTCAGGTGAGAAGGGGGGAATTCCGTGACAGTTGTTCCATGTAGGAGAATGTTATTTAAATTTTGCAGTTCTTGAGGAGGACTTTCTGCATAATATAGTCGATGCACAAGATTCCTTATAGTAGAATGGTGTGTTGATAACATTTTGATTTGGTGGAAAGTGGTTTTAGCAAGCAGTTCCTTAAATGCAGGCTAATTAATGTCCTCAGAGACCAGTGTGGCTGTGCACTGGAAAGGAGTCCATGGATTTTAATGTTTTCATTTTACTTCTGTCTTTTAGTTTCACATAGTGATTGAGGAATTGCCGTAAAGATGTAAAGGATTATTGGCGTACATTACACATTGAGCTCCATGTCCATTTGTACACTGGATGGTTTGTTTGGGTGAAAGGAACATTTGGTTTAATTTTGGTTGGTGACTTTTTTCTATAAGGGTTTCTGTTGCCATAATGTTGTATTCCACCATTTCATACCCTCAAACATTATTGTCTATGGCAATTGTTTTGTGTTCTTGTTTATAAGCTTCTTCATTGAAATATGGTTCTGTGCTGCTTGTGGGAATCCATTCACCATTACAGCCGTTTGAAAAGGTTTGTATATTGACGGTGCACAAGTTTAAAAGTAGTTTTAGTAATGTATTGATTAATTTAGTTAGTGGTTTAATTCTGTTTAATATCAATACAAACAAATGTCTCTTTAGTAGAAAAGCACTGTCAATTAGAGCTTGCAGGATTAGTGTCCTGTGGTTGTTTTTAAGGGTAGATTGTGAGTTTTAAGCTGTTTTTATGAGATTGTGAAGAACTCTATGGTGGAACATTTTTTGTAACATACATTTTTTGGATTGCTCTACCGTGACTAAGTTAACACTGGCAGATAGAGGGTTAGGTTCATTAGTAGGTCTGCTTTTCTTTGCACATAATCTTTTTCTTTTAGTATTAGCAAGAGGGGCCTTACCTTTTTTAGTTGTGGCTTGTTTCATTTAGTTGAGTGAGGGTACACGCTCTTTTGTTTCAATGTTTTCTATAAATAGTTTTAGAGGTGGATGACTACATGGTGTCATTTTATTCTTATCTGCTCTATTTTTTCTTTCTTTTCTACAAAGTTTCTTTTCAGTTAGCATTTTGTTGTGCCTTTTAGGAAAAGAGAAAGTTTGCATTGGAAGGTTGTGCAATGTATATCCATGTATGGTGCATGGGTTTGTGGGTGTGATTGTAGAAATGAATAGAGTGCTGTTTGATTGTGATGTGGTATATTATGTGTGGATGGGAAGGTTATGGGAATAAGAGTCTGCAGAGGTATGATGGTGTTGGGTTAGTGAGTAAGAAGTGGTTGTGTGATTGAGTCTGCAGGGTGATTGTGCTGTTTTGTGCAACAGAGTGGGTGTTGCAATGGTGGTGTGTAGATGGGAACAGTAAGGGTGTTAATAGTGGAATATAATGGGCTATAGTGAAAGAAATGTTGGTTTGAAAATAGTAGTCTATGGTAATATATAGTGGAATTGTGCTGCTGTAATTACATACATATACGTGGTACATGAATGTACTTACTTTGTTGGATGTGAAGGGTTTCCTTTTTCAGGCTGTTGTCTTCGGTAATGTGCTACTTTCCTGTAATGGTAAAAGAAAGTTAGTGGGGAAATCTGGTAATGGCAAAGTACTTTTTGTAAGCAAGGTTTATATTTATGAAGGAAGGAGGAGTGGTGGGGAAAACTGTTAATAAAATTGGTGGACAGTTAAAAATTGTTGCTTTTAGGAGTATTTTCTTGAAAGTTAAGAAATGCGTATGTGAATTTTTAAAAGTTTTTTAACATTTTGTAAAAGAGAAGAAAAGTTGTTGGAAGGGATTTGTAGTACACTTTTAATTGGCTGTTGGTGTGTGGAAGTTTAATATGTTACGAGTATATGCATACTTGCCAACATGATGCATTCTAATATTCTAGGTGTTCATGTAGTCCTAGATTTTTTGTTTGCCTTCTGGGACTTGTAGTTGCACTTTTTCCATTGTGAAAGTTGTTGTACAAGTCACAAAATGTAGAAAAAAAGTATGACTGCATAAGCAGCGGAAGATTGGAATGTGTTATGTTAGGAACTATGTACTGTCAATATATTAAACTGGCACACTTTGTGTGCCAAGTACAAATGGTGTATAAATCTAGTTTATCTCCTTTTACTTTATTTAAGGAAAAAGTGACACATTGCTACTGTAAATGCAGATATGCATTTTTAAACTTTCTTCAAAATGCTTCAAAAATATTTTGAAAGCACAGCATTTTATGTTTATTTGACATACATGTGAGAGTTTTGAATCTTGAAGTTAAGTCGTGTTTTTTTTCTTTTCATTCTGGGACTTGTAGTATGAGTTTTATAATGGTCAAAGGTAATTGGAAGTGACAGAATGAAATGGAAAAAATAAAGACTAAGCATGTGTAGATTGGAATGGGTGATGTTGGGATGTATGCATGTGTTGCCAACATATTAAATTGGCAGATACTACTACTTAAAATGGTCTAAAGATCTATTGTATAGGCGTTTTTTATACATATAGCCACACAGGGCTTTGTAGAAAAACAAAGCAACAATAAAAGCACATGAATACATACATCTCAGAACTTGCAGAGGTTGTTGAAAAACTAAAATCGTTCTACTACCTTTAATCATTAAACCTTAACTCACTCTGATAACAGTTTAAAAATAAGCATCATTTCTTTGTAAGGGTGCATTACATGATAGATTAAATTAACATCATTTCCACTCATCAGCTCAAACCACATATCAGTCGGTGAGAGGTGTAGGCCCCCATTTGTGTATGCAAGCATTGTTCTTATTCTCAGGATGTTCAAACTATCGCATCTACATAAGATGTGTTCTACTGATTCTATTTCATTGTTACCGGATAGACGACAATGGCGCTCATCACGTTTTAAGGGCTTGAGTGCTCCTTTTATTTCCATAACTTCAGCACGGTTAAATTTGCACAACAGGCAGTTTCTCAAACTTTCACTGTTGATATAAGCATCAATATAAGTACCTCAGTTTGATCGTATTAACCAGTAGGCTATGAATGGTCCGCTGTTGACCAGTGATGCTAGATTTACCATATCTCTTTTGCTATAATGCTATTGTATGCTATTTTTGCAGCAATGTTTTATTTGGAAAAGGGACACAGGATTATTTATCTTCGGATTCTCTTTGATCCATTTCTTATGTCGTACAAAAAGCCAACCCAGGGTCCCTATCTGTGCCGGGTTGGACATAGTCACAAAGACATTCATCAGAACACTCATGATAGTCTTACTACTGAGACGTTGTAGTTTCTCACAGATCATAGAGATCTTATGCTCGTACACTCCCGTGATTTTCATAATAGACAATTCTAATAGGAGACATTACATGGGGAGGGATGCAGACATACGAAATAAGAAGTCTCTGAATTGTTGCTTCTAGTTTCCCTAGTTCACTTGTGACTTTGTATCCCCAGACTTCTGTGCCATATAACATGCATGACACAATTTTGGAGGTCTATAGCAATAATATCGTCTTAAAAGAAATACCACTTTGGCGACCAATAAAATTACTCACAGTGTATGCATTTGCCATACATTTGGTTTTAATAGCTTGCAATTGTTGATCCCAGCACAGCCTCTCATCAATTACAATGCCCAGGTAGCGATAACTTTTGACTTGTTCTAAATCTTTCCCATCAATTCTCCATACCACCTTTGATTTTCTCCTCGTCTTACTTTTGCTCTAAAAGGCCACAATGTTATTTTTTTCGATGTTGATTCGTAACCCATTTGCCGCAGGATAATTGCTCAGGGCAACTAGATGAACCTGAAGGCCCTTAGGTATATAATCGGCTACTAACAGGTCATCAGCATAACCTAAACAGCTTTAGTTCAGGGAACCAAATTTCACTGGGTGAGCGTCTGGGCAATTAAAGATTGAAACCAAATCAGCGAGGTATAAATTAAAAAGCCTGTCTGCCAGTATGCAGCACTGTTTGACTCCCCGGACAGTTGCGAATGGGTCAGTTAGACGGCCAGTGTTATCTGTTCTTACTCGCACCTTGGTATGAGAGTATAACAGATGGATCATTTTTTACAGGCCATGAGGAACATTCCATTTGACTAATTTGTTCCATAGTTTGTTCCTCATGACCGTACAGTAGCAGTTGTTGACGCGCCAACGCGTATTCTATTGTAGATACTAGGCATATCAAATTATGACTGGTACTGGATTTCGTTCTGAAACCTGTCTGATTGATTGGAAGAATCGAGTTATTGTCAATCCACTGATTAAGTTATTTTAGTAAGACACGTGCAAACATTTACGCAGAAATGTCTAGCATAGCTAGAATTCTGTAGTTAGTGGGAAGTTTCCATATGCCTTTCTTATAAACAGGGAGTATAATACTTTCCATCCAGGTGTCAGGTATTTGGCCACTGCTACCTATTTTATTAAATAATGAGTGCAGAGCAGACGCATAAGCTTCTGGCGACAGCTTAAGTAGGGCATTATAAATCCCATCGCGGCCTATAGCTCATGACGATGGTAATTTAGCTATCATTCTAGAAAGCTGCTCGATGGACTGACTAGAGCACCATGTGGCTTCCCTCTGTGAATGACATTCATCACTTGGTAATGATGCTCCCAAGGTATTTTGAATGTCAGTCGCCAGCTATCTTCCGGGACACCATTAATTGGTACAGTTCTTTTTATTGCCCCTCTAAGAGTGGACCACATCCCTCTATTATTATTGTCTCTGGCATGGGAGGCCAATGTCAGCCATAAGATGTTTTATTACTTCTTTTTATAGGTTCGTAAGAAGCTTCAAAAATTATTTTTAATCTCTTTCACCCTTATTGGTACATCAATACTCCTGGCATTAATGCTGATATTGTGGATGACCTTGGCTATGACTTTTCTCATCTTTGATTTCGGTGCTTGGATATTATGATCATCTCTCACATACTTTGTAGCTGGTTTAATCCATCATACATTAGCACTGTTGTATTTTGATATTTTTTTCAATACATCACTAAAACGATTCATTAATTACGAGAACTCTTGTATGATGTCAAATGTAGAGTTAGCCTTTTAGTCCTGGCATTTAGCAGCAAACTGATGAAGCCCTTCATTAGCCATGTTGTATGCCGCCTCAAGACTAGTAGGAATCCAACCAATTCTATTTCTGATAGCATTAAGGACAACATCGCCTGTCTCAAAAATGAATGGTACAGTAGCTACCATCTCTAACATGACACATAGAGGAAGGTGATCACTTTCTTCACGAAAAAATGACAGACATATCCTTAGTGATGATTTTAGCTAATTTGTTTGTGAACAGTTTATAGTGGAAGCGCATTTACCACTAATTCTGGTGTAAGCTCTAGTTGAATCACCGTAACATTTACCATTTACCATGGTGAGATTGAAACTAGTCAGCAGTGTAGACCACGCTTTTCCTTGCAGATCAGTATTTTAGACAAGGCCCCAGTCTCTGGAAGGTCGTAAGGAAAGAAGATGTTATATATGTTCGCGTTAAAGTCACCGACTACAAACACTGGGATATTTCGCTTAATAGGGTGCAGAATCCGCTTCACTAAACCACAGTTAGTTTTTGTGGCCACTCTATTTGGCGGATCATATACATTTATTATAATGATCTCTGGAGTGGATACATTCTGTGTTTTAACTAGTATAGCTAATCATTGCGGACGAGTGCAGGATTGTTACTGACCTGGGATGACGTACTGAAATAAGTAGACCTCCCTTTGGTCTACCTTTCTGACCTTTGGTGTTTTAAGACTTGTGCACTACTACGTCCATCAATCTCATATATGTCCATGATCCAGGTCTCTTGCAACGCAATGATTTGAAAGAGATCAATGTTCTCTAATAGCCCATCACCCGCAGGCTGGTGGTTGAAACCTCTAGTGTTCCATGAGCACAAGAAGCAAGAATTATGATAGTGTGCCTGTGAAGTGTGACTTAAAAATAGTGGGTAGCCATTGTCAATATCCCATTTTATTTTCTGGCTCATCTACATGTGTGGCATTATTTCTGGTACCAGCCTCTGAACCTTCAGTAATTCATATTTTTAAAGTAGGAGGGTGGTGAGGATGTATGTTCTTCTCTTCAAGTTTTGTAGTAAGAGCTACTGACTTCACTTTCAGGCTTATTGCGGATATTTACTCATCAGCATGTCAATTTCTCTACAACTATAGCCTAGTTTAAAGAGACCATTTTCATATTTTAATACATAGGCTATAGTCAAGTTTGATTTAAGCCAAACTTGGGAGGTCACTTGATGTTTACCTTCAAGCTGATCCACAATCAAGATGTCATCAGATGTAATCATTCTGAGTGGTATGATGGTATGTATGATTTGCATGGAAGTTGTTCTATTTAGAGGGGTATGGCACCCAATTCCCGAGTCAGATTTGATCTCTACTGCCTTAAGTATGTCTTGTTGGAATTTATTACTAGGCTTATTTATGGCATCCAAACTCAGTGTGGGGTTAATACCTTTCAACGAGAGGCACTTTACGTTTACTAGGGTTGCGTTCGATGGAGTAGTACTCATTAAATTGTGGACTGCTGCCTACCCTGTGCTAGCCATTTGTTTACACCGATCTGCCTTAGCTGCACTATATTCACTGATATTAATTGTATTGATTATGCAGCTATCTTCTCATGTTGCTCCCTCTGTTTAGTATGGTGACATAGTGATTCTATGACAAGACGGAGGCGAGCATTATGCTTATCTCTTTAATTTGCCACCAACATAGCAATTCAACTTTCAATAAACATTTACAAAATAAATGTTTCTTTGCTTCCATGAAAAAAAGAAATCTTTAGTTTTAAAGTTTAGAGTCTTTGTAGAAGCTCTTCCCTGGTCTCCTACAAGTCCCATGAGCCTCCTGGTGCTCAGTAGTCCTTCCTCCACCAATCCGGAGTCTGACACCCCTATAAGGACTCTCCACACTAGGTCCTTTCCTCTTTCTTTTTGCTGCCAGCATACAGAGATAAGTGATTTATTTTCTCTCAGTATGAACATATTTTTAGTGTATTTTCCTTTCATGAATAAGAAAGTTATCTATATATAAGGTGAGCGCAGCGCATATTTATTTAAAAAAATTTTTTAGATATTTATACTTAAGTAAACTTCAGCATTATTACTTTGTAAGCGTTGTCATCCGCTTTCCCATTAGTTTGCGAGCTGAGGAGGCGGAGCCGGAGCCGCAGGCGCTCTTGCCCGCGTTAGGCATCCGGCCCGCTCCTCTAGGCATCGCACGGCAGGCGTGTGTTAGGACCTTGAAGGAGCGGGAAGTTGTAAGCCTTCCCGTCGCTCCCCAAGCCCTTCCCGCATTCTCCTTTCATCGCGTACGCGAAGGGAGTGCTGTGTGTTATCTGTGCCCTATCTGCTTTTCTACTGCAAAAAAAAAAAAGGAAATTAGACTGGATTCCTGATACGGAGCTCGTCTGCAATGAGAGGCAATTAAAAAAAAAAAAAAAATGTTTTTCGTTCTTTACAGCAGCACGTGTCTCCAGAAGGACTTCACATTAAATTGCCTCATTTAGTGCGCCTCATTCAGTCGACTGTAAGGCACGTTAGCTTTGCTAACTCATGGAAGTTATGGCCCATTATCAAGATGGAGAGCACTCCACATCTCCTGATTATTCCGAGGAAGAGTGGGAGGAAGAACCCTCTCATCAGGAAACAGAACTGTCACTCAGTTTTAAAAAAGTACTAGGGGAATCCCTATCTGTAGCAGTTTCTGAGGGTGTACAACCGATTGCCCAGAGATTAGACATGCTGGAGGCATGGATTTTACAAAAAGATCAGAAATCTCCTAATAAAAAGAGGGCGCTTTGCCCTGGCGAAGGCACATCGACTGGACACCCCCATAGAGGGGTTGAACAGGGGTGTAAGGCTCGGAAGAGCTCTGACTCTTTGACCCCCCTGAGCAAGGAAAGGAGGGTAGACCAAGACCCCCACAAGTCAGATGATCCCGTCGCAAGGGGTGAATATTCTCGGGGACATAGACCAGGGCTACTTGCCCGATGACGAAGCAGAAGAGGATGATGAACCCTCAGGGCACACAGCAGCAGATGAAGTGATCCTTGATCAACAGGAAGACACGAACGATATGTTTGGCCCGGATACTATTAGGCATCCGAAATCTAAGGAGTGGGTTCCTTCCCCAAAGGTAGTGTCATGACCGCTGCCTCCAAAGAGTCAGACCCAGCCCAACATCCTTGGAAGCAGGGTCACCACTTCCATTCCAGGCACCAGTCGGTCCCCATAGGGGCCTTTTGGACCTTGTCCTGGCGCCAGTGGCGCCAGGCTCATAAGGGAACCCAGTCCCGGCACAGGAAGCGCCGGGCTCATATTGAGAGGAATGGTGCTTGGGTGGACCTACCTGCTGCAGACCATGCTGCTCACTTACCTGTAGGATGATATCCTCATCCATTCCTGGCTGGAACTACTTTACTTTCTGGATGTGGCCAGCACCACTCCCTGGAACTGGATACTGGAACTGTTCTGGAAGCTGGAACTTCTTTCTTACCTGGGCGAGGCCATGGAAGGAGACACCTAAGCACTCCAGTGGCCTATTTAAACCACACCCGATCAGTGCAACGTGCTTCGCGTTATTCTGCACTAGCAGCAGGACGCTCACCGTGTCAGCTCCAGAGAATCTTCAGCTTCTGCATCTGTGAACAAGAAATCTTCAGTCTTACCTCCCGGAAAACCAGTCTTCAGGCTTCAGCAGCGTCTGAAAGAGAACAAGGACACCAGGTTAGGACAAGGCAAAACCAGCGCTGCACTTGCCTCGTCCATCGGTGCATTCCGAGGCCGCGTACCGCACTCTTCATACTCCGGCAACCCTGCGGATACAAAGAACATTGGTTAGTGAACCTCCGTGATAATTTTACCTGTGCCACGTACGCCTCGATCTCCACCAAGCGCTGTTTAACCGCACCTGCAAAAACAAGAAGGACATCATTAAGAGCACTGTACGCCATCACTACTCACGTGCCTTCTAGCTGTAATCTTCTTGCCCATACTCCGGCACGTACCTCGGCGTCCATCTCCAACGCCGGCTGCTACGGCTACCTGAAAAAGGGACAAGAGACATTAAGAAGTGCATTTAACTTCGAATAAAATTCTTTTGCTTACGTGCCTTCACGAGCTCCGGCATTCTTCTCGCTTACCTTATCTGCATACCGGACCTGCAAAGGCAAGAGACATTTAAGGGGACATACAAATAAAACTCCATAGTCAAGCAATTACCGTTCGTGCGGCTAACGACGGCCTTGCTCCCCGACTTCATCCTCTGCAATCAAGAGGCTAGGCTATTAACTAGTGAAGCAACTGGCATTAGCGCCCCTGAACAGACGCAGGATGGAGAGCTCCGCTTTCACCTATCTAAGGTGAGCACATTCAGTCTACGAGTAACGTGGGGAGTCCAGAAAGGGGAAGGTCAGATTGGCCAACCAGACATACATTAACCCCTTGTTCTCCTACTTGCAGACACCTCACCCTCCAGGTCAAAATTAAGGTGAGGAGAAGGCCCATCCAGGGTGTTACCAGAGGCCTGCGCGTGACCCTAGAAGACACTGAAATCTCCCAGCCAGGACCTGCGCCTCCGAGGGATTCAGGTGAGCGTTACAGGTAGCGCTTTACATGGCGCAGCATATACGCAAACCGCTCGACAGAGAAGTAAGGTCTCGCATGAGATCAGAATGCCCCCGCCCAGATCTCCCAGACAAGTTATCGGAAACCCCAGATTTAGACCCAAAGATGGTTACTTTTGTGACAAAGTCTGCCAAAGATATCAGGAAAGGCATAGACAGAGCCTGACGAGGGTGCCAGGATAAAGTCCTTGATTTAGCAGGCCCTTTGGCAAAAATGATGGACCTGGCGGAGCAAGCCAAAGACACGGGATCCCCCATTGATCCTCTAGTCCTAGCGAACTGGGCACAGAGGGCAATGTGCTTCCTGGGGAATGCCAACTGCGCCCTCTCGTCAGAGAGGAGAAGAGGGGTGCTCCTGAAAATCGACTCAAAGCTAAGCGACTTATCGTCTTACGAAGCGGGCCAAGGAGCGAAAGGCCTCCTCTTTGGCGAGGCATTCGCGAAAGAAATGTCCCAATTTGTAGGAACGCATTCAGCCCTCGAAAAGGCCCAGAACTCCATCAAAAGAATCTTTCCCGGGCGAGTTTTTGCTGGGACCGGACGCCAGAGGGGTCGGGCGTCCGGTCGATATTCCTATCATCGCAGACCCAAGGAAACAGAGCACAATTTTGGGAGGGAAGACAGCAAGATTCCTTCTTCCCCTCCCGGCCGAGGTTCCCAAGAGGTCACAGACAAAGAGGAGCCTTCAAGCAGGCAGGCGCCACTGACGGTGAGTACACCAAATGTGCAAGTGGGGTGCAGGACCCTGATATTTCTGAACGCTTGGCGCGCATTGTCCAGCGATGCTTGGGTTTTACAGGCCGTAGCAGGTTTGCGCATAGAGTTTCTAGGCGACCACTTTCAAGCCCAAGAGCCGCAAGCTATTCACCTAACAGCGCAGGAAGCAGCGCTTCTTTAGAATGAGCTAGTAAAGCTTTGCCAGAAAAATGCGATAGGGCGCGAGTCACAGTCTTCCCTGGGGTTTATAAGCAACATGTTCCTCTTGCACAAAAAAGAAAAAGTGCGCCCGATTATCAACCTAAAGAGCCTAAACGAGTGGTTAAAATACAATCACTTCAAGATGGAGGGAATCCATCTTCTCAGAGACCTTCTGCCCGTGAGAGATTGGTTAGCACGTCTGGATCTGAAAGACGCATACCTCACAGTGCCCATAGCTGAAGACCACCGTCGATACCTTCGTTTCCGCTGGAACAAAGAGGTGTGGCATTTCAAATGCCTTCCCTTCGGCCTCCCTTCAGCCCCATGGGCCTTCACCAAACTGATAAAGCCGGTGGCAGCGGCCATAAGAGAAAGAGGTATTCGTATCATAATTTATCTAGACAATATCCTGATCCTGAATCAGAGCAAGGACGCCCTGATCACCGATATTCGTTGGGTTTGCACCTTACTATCTTCCCTGGGGTTTCTAGTGAACCTCGACAAGTCTCAATTGCAGCCCCTTCAAAGAGTGGAATTCCTAGGTTTCACCATAGACACAGTAAAAGCAACTCTGGAACTTCCGAACAAGAAAGTAAAAGCAATAAGGAAGGAGATCAAGTCAGTCCTAGCGAAAAAAAACATCTCGCTACGGTACCTAGCCAGAATAGTGGGACTTCTAGCAGCTTCTATCCAAGCGATTTTCCCAGGGCCCCTACATTACAGAGCCCTCCAGAGACTCAAGATCAGACACCTGCAAGGAGGTTTAGGATACCATCAGCTAGTTAACTTAGACAGCAAGGCAATTTCAGAGCTTCACTGGTGGCTGCAAAACATGGAAGCCTGGAACGGTCGAGCCATCTTCGGCGACGTTCCAGATATTACTATAGAATTTGACGCGAGCAGAGCCGGATGGGGAGCAAGGTGTGGTCAATTAGAAACAGGAGGGAAATGGTCAGAGAACGAGTTACAGCTCCACATAAACTGTCTCGAGCTTCTAGCAGGCTCCTTTGCAGTCCAAACTTTCACCAAAGACAGGGTCAAATGCTCAGTGCTGCTGAAGATGGACAACACCTCCGCAGTACGATACATAAACAAACTAGGAGGTACCAGATCGAGAATGCTAGCGGAACTAGCGAAAGATTTCTGGCACTACTGCCTTCAACACCAGATAGCAGTAGCGGCGGAGTATCTTCCAGGAGCCCAAAACAAAGTGGCAGGCTGGAACTCCAGGTACCTGACAGAGTCCAGCGACTGGAAGCTGCTTCCCCAAGTTTTCCTCAAATTAGATCAATTATGGGGTCCATTACACACAGATCTGTTCGCATCCAGACTGAATGCTCAGACAGCCAAGTACTTCAGCTGGAGGATGGACCTGGGGGCAGCAGGGACAGATGCATTCCTCCAGTCATGGGCGGGAGCAATGCACTACTGGTTTCCATCCCTTCATAATGATCACGAGACTTCTAGCGAAGGTTTGCAGAGACCAGGCAGAGCTAGTTCTAGTGGTCCCCCTTTGGAAATCTCAGCCCTGTTTCCCAGTAGCGATGGAACTTTCCTCGGATTTCCCGAGGAAGATTCCTCATCAGCCAAATCTCCTCCTCAGCCCAACCGGCCAGAGCCATCCTCTGATAGAGGCGGGCTCCCTGCAGTTCATAGACTGCCAAATTTCAGGGAGAGATGGGAACTGCCAGGAATTTCTCAGATCGCTGCGGACTGTATCAGAGATTCCTGGGTGCCGTCCACCTTTAGAAGCTATAGATCGGCATGGGATGCCTGGGCTAGATGGTGCTCAACCTTACAGTTGGATCCAGTTTCTGCACTTATAGTACACGTCCTACATTTCTTAGCAGGCTAATTTCTTGAAGGGTGCACGTACAGGACCTTGGGAGTCTATAGGTCCGTGCTATCTGCAGGACATGCGAAAGTGGAAGGAGCACCAGTAGGTGAACACCCGGCAGTCCACAGGCTTTTGAGAGGAATCAAGATGAAGAGGCCGCCAGAGCCCAAGTAGTCTTCTCTATGGGACGTCCGTGACGTTCTCAGATTGTTCTCTAGCTGGCCAAAAAACAGCTAACTGTCCAGATCCCAGCTTTCTGGGAAGTTAGCGATGTTACTCTGCCTAACAGCATGCAGGAGAGTTTCAGACATGAAAGCCTTGGAGGGTATAGCCTTTACCATAGTGCAAAGGACTAAATCAGATTCCAGGGTGATCTCCTACCCTTATTTTCCCGAAAACTCAAAACTATGCGTAGCGAAATGCGTTAAAGATTATGAGACCGCGACTATGCTGATTAGGCCGCAAGGCGTTACCCAATTACTAATAGCGCACAGGAAACCTCACCATGCAGTGGCTACTGCGACAATTGCTAGATGGGTGAGGGAAGTTATGCAGTGGGCTTGCATAGATGTAACGATATTTGGAGCACATTCTGTTAGAGGCGCCATGGCTTCTAGAGCTTTCTCCGTAGGTTTGTCCTTGCAAGACACCATGAAAGCAGCATGGTCTTCAGAATCCACCTTTAAGACTGTCTATTTTAAGCCAGTTTCAGAGATGGCTAGTAGGGTGGTTCGGAGCTTTGAACAAGCATAATGCTCGCCTCCGTCTTGTCATAGAGTGAAGATTGCCCATGCTAACTGCACTGGTCAGTCTTGATTCTATTAAAGACAAGGAGGCGAGCATTATATCCCACCCAGATAAATGCGATAAAGTTATTATACTATTGAAAGTATTTGGTACCAGAGCTGTTTATCAGTACATCGCATTCCCTCCCTCATTGTAATTTCTCTGTTTCTCGCAGGAGGCGAACAGAAGCCCGCATGAAGATGCCGGGATCTAAGTGAAAGAGAAATCAGTTGTCCCGTTGGACCTTATGGATAGCAAGCTGCGTCCTCAGTTGTCTCAAGGAGAAAGTTGATGTTGGACAGTTATACAGACTCAGTTGTTGCGGCAAGCAAAGAAAGAGGAAAGGACCTAGTGTGGAGAGTCCTTATAGGGGTGTCAGACTCCGGATTGGTGGAGGAAGGACTACTGAGCACCAGGAGGCTCATGGGACTTGTAGGAGACCAGGGAAGAGCCTCTACAAAGACTCTAAACTTTAAAACTAAAGATTTCTTTTTTTCATGGAAGCAAAGAAACATTTATTTTGTAAATGTTTATTAAAAGTTGAATTGCTATGTTGGTGGCAAATTAAAGAGATAAGCATAATGCTCGCCTCCATGTCTTTAATAGAATCAAGACTGACCAGGGCAGTTAGCATGGGCAATCTTCATTCTTTAGACAGTTCACGTAAGTAATTACAAATATCACTTTGATTGAGTGTGGGCCTCATTACGAGGAAGGTGGTAGGGGGATAACGGGGCCGGTAGAGCTGCCGGCCCCGTTAACCCCAGACCGCCTCATTACGAGGTCTCCTCTCGGGTCCCGTGAGCAGACCAGGATGCAAACAACGGACCCGTCATTAATGGGCCCGTTGTTTGCATACTCCCCATTCCCATTGAGCCCTATGGGGTCTGAAATGGGAATGGGGATGTACCGGGTCCGGGTTTACTGAAAGGGGAAATACTGGGCCTTCCAAGCTCAAAATGGCCCGGTATTGCCCCATTCAGGGAACCCAGACCCGGTACCCGGAATGTGGGTAGCCATGCCACAAAAAGCGGCATGGTTATCTCCAGGGTTGTAATGAGGTCCTATATCTTTGATGGGGTTGCCTGGACAACAACTTCCCACTTGATTATTGCTGATGTCATTAGATGCATTTACTGTGATATACTTTTTGGTGTGTCATCCCTCACTGTATCGACATCACTAATCTCAACAGTTGGATTAAATATTACCGCTTTAGCAATTTCTTTTTGGGTGTTGCCAGTTACTTTGTTTCCTGGCTTTTGTGTGGAATACATGAAAGCCTGAGATAGCAATATTTTTTTATTCTTAGATTTGGGCTTTGTTTTTTGACTGGTTTTACTCAGTGCTAACTCTAAGGGAGCCACCGCTACTTCTTCAGCATGTGAATCTGTATTAGAAGCTGTGTCTTTAAATACTTTTCTAGACTGATTAATACTTATGTGCAATAATAAGGATTGCACATCAATTTGTTTTTCAAGGCTTTTGTATTTCTCATTCAATCGGTAAAGAAGATGTTTGACAATTTCAAACATATTGTCTGATAAAATATTAGCTGCACTATTATTAGTTGCATCTACATCTATGGTGGAATGGCCTGACTGTGTTTTTGTAGGTGTGTCTGTCAACATATAATTTGTGTGTTCCCCATCATCACTCACAGCTTCACTACTTTCTGATAGCTGTAATGTTGTCCTATCACAGATAGCAATGTTTTTCTGATCATTAACTTCAGAGTGTATCGTCTTGTTCATTGGTAGGCTATCATTGGTATTAACATTTGCCATCAATATTGGGCTTAGTATAGACGCTCTATTAATGTGTGCTACTGTATACACATTGTTGGCTAGGCTTCTTAGTTTCTGGTGTTCCGTGTTAGATGGATCATCCTCTTTATAAGTCTCCTTAGGAAGTTGTAGAACATTCTCTATTAGCTTGCTCATTAGATAGGCAAGCTGCACATTGAGTTCTTGCTTGAGTTCTCAGGCTGCTATTTCTTTTTCTTTGTTCGTCACTGTATCAGTACGATTTTCTTCATTGAGTAAAGTTCCATTATCTCTTTATCATTCACGCTTGCATGGGTGCTCAGGGTGATTTTTGGATAATAATTTGTTATTACCCTGGTCTTAGTAGGTCCTAGCTCTAAGGTTGTGGTCCCATTGGTTGCTTTTCTAGAGTCTTTTTCTCCACCACCCCCACGTTTTTGATGCAACCCTGTAGTTGTTATGGTCTTCGGAATGCAAGTCCGGTTACCACAGCGAGAATAATGCTGGTTAGGTGAAGTAACTAGAATCAAATTGGATGGATTATGTGTTGTTTTTGAAAGCCTAGATATGTCACGGCGTGAAGGGGTGGACATAAATTCCCTGTTGTCGTGAGCTATGCCAAATGGTATATCTGTGAGCTGATCTTCAAACAACAAGAGATTTTCTACTACCTCTCTTACGTTATGGGCGTTCAACTCTGGCGTATCTGTTGTGTATGGAGTAGATTCAGAAATTCCGCCACGTCGCCCGTAAACTCCACTGACACTTCCGGTTCCATAATAACCAAGCTCTGCAAAGATTGTCCTGCACTAGGTCTTACTTCGCTTTGCTTTACTTTGTATGCGTTACACGAATTCCAAACACTGATGATAGCACGCTGTTACACCAGCACGTATGCTCTGACGTGACTATTGGCAAGAGTAAGAGATGCCGTAATTGGTACTACCCTGTGCCAGTACAAGTTAATAATGCTACAATAACTGTCACTAGAAGAACAATTAGGGGGCAGTCACTTGTGCAACGTTATCACTCAGACAAGCACAAAAAACGAACTGCCAAAATAAAATTTACAATTTACGATTCAAAAAGAGACAATAGGCGGTAGGCACTGAACAATCCTTCTAATTCTGCTCTGTTGACAGAGTTAACTAATTCGGGAAAAACCATTGTCACAACTTTATATCATCACATATCACTTACTTGTCACTTTTATGTCACCCTCTCAGCACTGCGACTGACCTAACTAAATACTACGGTACGGTGTGATTGTGTTTATAGGTACACAAAAATTGAAGGGCATAAACCACTTACAGAAATTTGCAAGTATGCTTAATGTGTGGGGTCATCCACTTTCCAGGTGTTTGGCTTCCGGTCTATTTAATCACAACCAATCAGCTAAGAATTACGGTAGATTGCAAGGATCACGTCACTACAGGGGACATTTAGCTACCGTATATTCTTGTTTGGCTGGCAATATTTCAGTTTCAGATCGCCTAGGATTACACTCACAAACTTTGCTTACATACCAGGGGAATTACGGGAAATGCAGGCAACAAGTGCATGCAATTTGGCTACGTACATTTTCAACTGCTGATTACTCAACTCTTTTGTTTCACTAGATAAGAGAGGAAATCAACATTGTCCCGCACACAGAACAATGCGTATGAGCATTACTGGTAATACTGGCAATATTCTATTCATCACAGCATTACCAGTTTAAGAGGGAAATCTTTAGGATTCTACAGTATACCTCAGCCCCTCAGCCCTTGGCACGCAGGACAGCAAGACAGCACTTGCGTGCACTTCTCAGTGCGCACAAGCCCGGGATTTTAAGGCTGTGATACGGCAAGGTGGTGGGGCTTCACAATCTAGTAAGAAAACAAGAACAAACATAAATATACATTAAAACCTGGGGTATAAAAATAAATAAGTAAACTATTCCCTATTTGCGGATTTCTAGACACATATCTAAGAAGACTAAACACGTTAAATTAATAGCTGTTGACTGCACGTTATCCACTGTTCTCCAAGTAGCAGCAGCAGTGAGGAGGGAACAACGGCATATCCAGACAGCAAGAGAGCACTTCCGTGCAATTCTCGGTGCACAGGAGGAAATCGCAGAGCGCATGTGCTGAATGTCCGTAGAACAGGCACGGTGTCCGCGGACTAATTAAAACTGTGTCACACAAAAAAGAACATATCCTGACATCGTGGCTGCGTGGGGACCTCCATTTTGAGTGCGGACACCCCAGACAGTAGTAATGTCGGCAGAATGGGAGTTTTAAAAAAAAGCACACAACAATAAACAAAACATTTATAGTACAAAACATTATTTAGTCAAGAAAGGGATGGGGTATCGGAATGAGAAACACAAATGGGAGAATCAGGAATTCGTACAATAATTATGTCTTTCATTAAAATGTTCAGATTTTGCTGGGGATGATTGCTGGGGCTAAGGGGGACAATGCAAGAAGGGCAGTGATAGGGAATATTTGTAATCACATGATTTTTCACATACTGTAAAAGTTCTTTGAAATCATTACTAAGTTCATCTTATTTGTTGGACAAGTTCATGATTTGATTATTTACAGTTGGGGATAGGGCTTCTGTTTGTGATTCTGGGGATTGGGTATCATTAAACTGGGGTGTGGTTTCTTCATGAAAACTATGTACTGTAATAAAAATAGAAATTATTATTTTAGTAAGGTGTGTACAAAATACATTATTTGTGTACAATAAAATATCTATTGTATACCATTTGATATGTTATCAATGCTCATTCCTCTTTTGAGATGTTTTTCTATAACCATTCAAGTGTGCTTGCCATTTCTGTGAGATCAAAAAGGGCTTCTCTCTTATAACACGTTTATATAATAAAAGCTAATACTAGATAAATAAATACAATGTCCAATAAGCACCTGGTGTTTCTCAATCTGTATGCAGAGTTGTAGTGAGGAGATTATATGAAGTTTACATGTATGGTTTGTGATTGGTGTATTCCATTGTAATATGTGCTGAATAAAGAAATAATTAGTATTTTTTAACGTGTTTGTACAAAAAGGTATATTTGCATGTTGTATACATTAGTTGTGATTTTATGTGTTTGTTGGTTGATGTGTACATCTTTTTTGGGTCTCCCCTATGTGTCTTGTAAATGCTGTCCGATGCCCGTGGACTACCGCGCTGTCCGCGGACTCCATATCTAACATATTGGGGGGTATAATATAAGGAACTTGTAGCAGATTAAAGGGGCACCCTATGAAATTCACTGAAAAAACATTGTTAAAGGGAAGTTATGGTTAACTTGCTCTAACAAAAACCCATGAAAATCACTGAAAAAACGTTGTTAAAGGGATGTTATGGTTAAGTTGCACTAACAAAAACCCATGAAATTCAGAGAAAAAACTACGTTAAAGGGACGTTTCAAACATTACGTTTCTGAATAACACATACCCTTACTAATGACACTAACTAAAGAAAGCTCCTTTAAATGGAAGTAGAATGCGATCAATGCAGCATTTTTCCCTTAATGACATATCTTGAATGACAGTAAATTACATTTCCATGAATGACGGTAATGGTTTTAACTGGAAGCTCTATGACAAACATACTCTCCTCCATCTGTCTGGCATAGGTCACCGAAATCTTGGAAGTCACCCCTTCCCGACAGTATCTACTTAGCTTCAAAGTTAGATACAATGCATTTCTACAGCATGAAACTTCCTCCAGGCAGCGTGTGTCCAAAAACGTTTCCTTTCCAGGGGTCACATATTCTATATTCGATGTGAAAGGAAGTTCATAATTCCCACAGGATCTGTGCTTTCTGGGAACAGAACACCATCCTTCATTAATTTCCAATAGAACCCGCAGCATGAAGCCTGTTCGTTCCCGTTTGGAAAACAATGACCTTACTCCATTTTCATTTTATATTATTTCCTGACACTGTGAGGACGGCATTGAGGGATAAACTTGTTCTGCGTTCCATGTCGTAACTTCCAGAGCACTTGCAAGTCATCACGTTCACAGCGCATCCGAGGGGCCATTTCCCATTCTCATGCCTGCTACAAGATCAGTCTTCAGAAAACCATGTTCTGAGGTGTTCCAAGGTATCGCCACCCCCCTCGGCAGATTGAATGAAGTCACCAATAGCCTGTGTGCTACCAAGCTCGACAGCGCTCCAGGCTCGCAATTGCACCAACGGTCAGTGCTACCAACTCCTGCTTCTAGCAATCTCCTATCTTTGCGCACACACCACTATTACAAATTCTGGGGCCCGATGATCACCAAAACCACACAGGAATCTTCCAAGCCATGCCCGCACCACATCCATCCCTTCCTGTACTCCCCACCAAAGCGGACGATCTGCAATTGTACACCCTGCACACATGGCACATTCTCTTATCTTAGTGGTGCATTGCTGGTTCTACTTCATGCAATAGTCAGCGCTGCATGGTGGGTTTATCGTAACAATGGCAAATGCTTTAATGATGGCAGTGCAGATGCTTTTACATGTAACACAGTCTGCTCTGATGGCACCATTCCATTCTGCCATATGCCTGCTGCTGGAGCTGATGAACTTTATTCTTCACAGTGAACATAGGGCTTGGTACTTCAACCCTTCTGCAGCCCCTGCAGTTATTTTACTGCTGCGCGTCTGGCCTGGCCACCGCTCCTTCAGGGAATACATCTGGGTGTGCGCTGCTTGTTCAGGATGAATATCTATATTGGGGGGAACAGTGGGTTGTCTAGGACTTGCGCTGCTCCCCCCCCCACAGCTCTCCTTATTTGGTTTTCTTTGTCTCCTGTCTCCGTACTCAAGTTACTCTTCTCTTTTTCAGCTTCTCCTCACCAATATGTTAAGATCTGGTGGGCAGGAATGGAGTCTAGAGACAGGCCAGCTGTAGGCAACTTATTGTAGAAACCGTTTAGGCTTTATTTGCATATATACAGTTGCGGGGTTCCTGTTATTCTTAAGATATTTACATGACAGAGAGACATAGTACCGACCACCCACCAGCCATCCTCTAGCACACCCAGCTCAGGCCCAACTGACACTCTCACAACACACATGCACAGCAACACTTACTGACATTCTACTGAGTTGTCAATCACTCCTAGCACCAACATTCTCACAGCATTCATAGATGGCCAGCAGGGACATGACAACATAAGCACATCTGAACAAGGCACAACTTCATCCAATGTCACTGAGAAAAAATCCTGTGTGATGATTTTTTAAAAGCTCTGCATCTTGTGAAAATGCTTTGTTAATTCTTCATGAAAACTTGTTCTGTCAATTTACAAATGTTTATTTTATTGTATTCACTTTTCCCCCCATTTCCATCAATGTTCTTGTATTCAGGGAGAGATAGCTATGATATTGTAAATGCTCATTTTTCTAAAATAAATTGTATTATGTTTCATAGAATACAACACGAGCAGATGTAATGTAAAGTAAAAAAAAAAGAATATATAAAGCGCACTGTCACCAACTGGGGCATCATGGCACTAAGCGTCAAGAGAATATGGTTGACGAGCAAAGAAGAGAGAAAAACGAGCACCCAGAAAGAGCCAGATAAGGCTTAAAAAGATGGCTTTCCTTTCTAAATGCTTTCTGAAAACATGTTGAACATGTTCTGAAACTTTATGAATGTTTTAAGTAACTTCTTGGATACTTGAGATCCTTGGTGGGGCAGACTGAGTGGCAGTGGGACTTTTGCACACTCAACAAACGGAAGCCCAGCCCACCATTCCTATGACCAAATCCACTTCTGCCTGATGACTCATGGCGTGCCATTTTATACGCTGGCTCGGTCAGCAACACTGGTTGTACCTTATTATAGAGCGAAGTAGATGCATGGTCACACTGCTGTTGTTAATGTCCAGATCCAACGCTGCTAAGGGGGCCGCAAGTAGCAGTTGCGCAAGTAACGTGGTGATGTCAAGAGTGGCATTGTGGGTGACATCGGGGGTGGGGACATCATTGAACGTAGCGCTGCTTAAATGACAACAAAGGAGGTGCATAATGAGAAGTCCTAAGGTGAAACTCCAGAGGGGTGGCTGATTTGCTCATAGTAGGGGGTAGATGAATAAAGCAGGCACCTGGTAGGGTGCAAGATTGCCTAGGGGGATACATGATAGGGGGGATATTTTGAGCAATATATTAACACTAGAGAAGCCATTTTTTCTGTAGGCCCATGTTAGGGAAGCATTTCTCGCAGGCGGCGCACATGAAAAGAGCTCCAGGCATTTGTGTGACAAGGAGTATGTATTTCTTGAGCACTTCTTGAAACAGGGTGCTGAAATGTTGCCTGGCTGAAGTTTCCCCGGAAGAACGCCGGAACAACAAAGTCACAGTAAAAGATACTTCTTGAGGCCAATGAGCTGGGTGTACGAGAAGAATTGGTTCCATGTCTTAATATCCTGGCAAAAATATCACAATACAAAAATATCGACATATTTTTGCGGCGATATTGACCCATGGACCCTGCGGGGGACACACCTGCACCCCCGCATTGTTTTAAAATATGCAGGGGACACCCCCACAACCCCGCTCCCTCAAATTATCCCCCCCAAAAATATCGTCTATGGCGAGACAAACAGCCATATGTACGGCGATATATTTGGTGGGGATATTTTGTAGGGATACCGAAGAATTGGCAGAGAAACAGAATTTAAATACTGTTAATTAAACTCTAGCCATGGTCTGTTATAGTTCTTTCAGACTAAATTTATCAGCAAGGCGTGAGAAGGGAGCTGGGGGCTATGAGCATTGGGGATGGGCAATGGGGCGCAAGACGAGGAGCCAATCAGTGGAGAGAGGTTTAAGTGTCCCTAGTATGCAACATTGTACAGTGTCTTTGCTGATGTCCACGACGAGGCACACCATTGGTCGGACTCGGTGTGAAAGTCGTGCCCCTTGCCATCTCAGGCTACTTTGTACATTGGTACCAATTGCAAACAAATGTTTTTGACTGATCAGCACAATCATGAAATTGAGTGGTGGTGTGGGAATGTTTGTGACATAATGAGGGTTGTTAATGTATGTATGGCCAAAGGTGTATCACCCAATTAGGATCACTCAACATCCATTCAGATATGGGGAACTGACGTAGTCCCACCAATCAGCTCGCGTGACCTGCCTTAAAAATGTAACAAAAATATTGTATGTTAATTTGGTAGATTGTGTATAAAATATTCAGCCACAGTGGGCAGCATTTACCGCTCACTTCATTCAGTTCAGTTCCACAGAGCTGTCTAAACGGTGCTTCCCAGCTGTTTGGGTCCAATGTATTTTTGTTACTTCTTGCTTGGTGTTTGCTCCATTTCTTTTAGATTACCTTTATTCCCTGGACAAACTTTTAGGGGGAGGTCCCCTGATACACTGCACATGTGCATTTTCGGGTTGTAGCAGTATATTGCAAAGGGTTTGGACCACTTAGAGACATGCGTGGAGTGCCTCAAATTCACCTTCTGAACGGTTGGTTGTTTCATTTAGTTTCCCCTTTGTAATCTCTTTGATTTACAATAATCTTGTATTTATTTATTTTTACTATCTCTACGCATGTATTTTTGAAGACTGATTTTCTTTCAATTTTGTTTTGCAATAAGGATAACAACATTATTTAGTAAAGATTGTATTAAAAACCATGTTGTAGATCTCTTTTCTCATATCTGTTTTCACAAGACTATTCCTTGGCAAGTACTAAACTATGAGTAGGTCCCAGCTTCTCTGTCATTTCTTAAATTATTATTATTTTTTTTATTTGTATATAATCTTTTTAGATTTTTACAAAGCTGTTTTCATAAGTACAGAGAGAAAAGTCGTTTGTGAAATTTGTGAGATTGTGAAGTGTTAACTGCTTCACTATTCGTAACCAACAGGTTTGGCAAAGGTGCTATGAATGGGTAAAGTCCCAGGATCTTCTAGTTTGATGTGTTTTCCTGTTGAGGTTGGTTGGTCTTCTCCATGGCGAAACTTAGGAGTTTTGCCGTCACTATTAGCCATCTGGTTTGGGCTCCTGTAATGAGACGGTTCCGCCATGTGTCTTTGCCGTCGACAAACGAGTTTATGAGCAGAGGGCCGAAAAAGGCATTCCTTTCTCGTTCTATTGCCGGAAAGGCCATCAGGAGGTGCCTAATAGATTCTGTGGTTTGTGGGTTTTTGCAAAAATTATTTTTTTCTCATTTCCCAGGTCTCATCAGAGTAGCAATTCAGTTGTGTCCATTAGAAGCCCGAAGCTGCTGCATGATGGGGCCAAACAACTCACCTAATGCCCTGAGTCATTACATTAGGCTTCATTACAAGTCAGCCGGCACCTGGCTGGGGCTTCTGTTGTGGCTTGCTTACTGTGGCTGCTACTTCCAGCAAGGTCTGCCCTGCCGGGTACAGTGGCTCCAGCAGGCAAATCCGTAGTGTGCCGGTCCAGAAACAACAGTGCCGGTAGGCTTACTGGCACCAATGTTTCCGGACCAACACACTTGTAATGAAGCCCATTCTCTAGTTTTAGGGTGTCTGCATTTTTAAGGGTGCCTCTTGGTGGCTGTACTAAGGTTTAGTGCCTTTATTGCAAATGCATGAAAATCCAAGTAGAACCTGAGGATCAGTCTGAGTCGATGTACATTCTTTCCTGGACCACAATTTAGACAGACCACCTGGGACAAGCCAAACAGGGAAGATTTTACCGGAACAGTCGGGGGACGCTATGGGCTTAGAAGAAGGACATTACTGATGGTATCATTAGTGAAGACAGACCCAACTGATACTGCTCAAGGGTTTTTATTATGAATCATCAAAAAAGGAAGAAATGTCGCTATGCCGGGGGTAACGAGCTGAAGTGGGGGTCATTTGATTCCTGGGGCTCCGCTGAGTAGCTCTATGTATAAGCAATAAATGCTAGGGTCAATTTTTTGAGAAAATAAATCCTCTTGGCACAATATATGAGATACAATCGTGAGGCATTTTTCACATATCAAACGTTTTTTTTAATATATATAATATAATATATGTCAAGCATTAGACAAGTGAAAAATCAACAAAGAACTAACAGAGAAAAAGCAACAACAAAACTTTTTTATGAGTCTTCAAACATATAAAACAAATTGGTGCGGTGTGGCACACACCTAAATTCGATCTGTTGTTTCATCACAGAAAGAAATGCATTTAAGTCAAACACGGTGGTATCCAAAGAGCAACAGATATGCAGAGAGGTAAAGATTTGATAAACTGAAAAGGTATAACCGGAAATACGGTTATTGTTGGCAGCAAAGTGGTAGGACCTGGGTATGTCTATCTGTCCTGCCAGGGTCTCGGGGAGAATTCTATCCAAGACAAACACCCTTTTGTTGTGCTGCTCTAATCGAGGAGTATATCCTTAGTGTTCCCAGTGTGAAGATCTGGAAAAAAAAAAAAGACAGAAATCGCCTGGGATTATTGTTCAGGTATATCGTCTGTTTCCAAGGGTTTTTATTGAACAAATATGGGTTGGAAGAACGCCTATCTAGCCCTATAT
The DNA here is from genome assembly GCF_040938575.1 of Ambystoma mexicanum. NCBI lineage: Eukaryota > Metazoa > Chordata > Amphibia > Caudata > Ambystomatidae > Ambystoma > Ambystoma mexicanum. The sequence goes on along the minus strand of NC_090925.1, from coordinate 102,226,049 downwards.
CTAAGGAGGGGAGAAAGCTTGACCATCAAACAATAAATAACGCAGTCCTGGTAGTGTCAGTCAAATCAAAATGGCCTACACTAACAAAACCTATTACCTGCCCTTACGCTATGACAAATATGTGCAGGGAAGTGGTGTATGCAAAGAAAAATAGTGTTCAAAAGTAATATATCAGGATGGCTGAACAGTGAGGTTCCCTTCTCCACGTTTTCACACCAGACAAGGTGGCACACTCAGGCTTTGGAACACACTGTGGCTTCTTCGGCACAAGGATGCAGTTGGAGGTGCAAGCCAGGGCCTTCTGCAACAAAGTCTCTTTCCCACATAAAGTCTCTTAGTTGCAGAATGCCTTTGGTACACACAAAACAAAGTTCCTTCTCTTCAGGAGTTTAAAGTTCATAAGTTTGGAGGGTTCACAGTTTATAATGGGCCTCCCCAGGCACGCCTGGATCATTTTAAACATAATTTCACAATAGGCCTCCCTCAGTCGGGCTTGGACCCCTCAAGCACAAGTTCACAATAGGTCTCCCTCAGTCGGGCTGGGACCTGTCAGGGTATCACAGGTTCACATAGGTCACCATAAATTGGGCTCAGACCCCTCTGAACATTTATAGATGGGTCTCCCTCAGTGAGGCTCGGACCTCTTTCATCAAAAGTACCTGATTCAGCATAGGTTTCCCTCAGCCAGGCTCAGAATCCACAATCGCTGCACTTGTAGAGGTTCCCTTCCCCAAGCTTCAAATCACATTAATTCACAGGCCTCCCTTTGCCGAGCTTGGACTTCTTAAGCATTTCCGCTGCCTTGTAGCTACACTGCCTTTATCAGTGACATACGATTGGGCATACGTCCTCTGCCTGACCACTCCCGATACTTAGCATTTGTGATTTACAGTTCACAACAATGGGCTCTCTTTCTCTCGCGTCTTATTATCTTACACATAACCTTCACTTCTTGGTAGCTGTTGCAATTACTCCAACACACATACTGAACTTTCATTCTGCTTGCTTGACTCACTGGTCATGTCAGGAGGCTTCTAGCCTTCGTGTTTTTTGATGTGGAAATGAAGGCTATTAGTCTCATTGCATACTTGCCTCCCCAACTGTACTCTTCATCCGGGAGGGTGGCTTGCAACTTTGTAGCACTTCAGATGCTCTTTTTTCTCTCTACCTGGGTTGGCGTGTGTATCCTTTGCAGCTTCTAAGACACAACCGTTTCTCGCAAAAGCGATCTCTGGCCTGTAGATTCTTTGCCCTAGCCCTCTGTCCTGTTGATCTCCTCTGCCTGGCTTGCCACCGCTCTGGAAGAGTCACTGCTTCTCATGCACCATCAAAAAGAAATGTCTCTTGACTTCAAGTTCCAGAATGCAACTTTTTTATTCCCACTTTGCTAGCTCCCCCTTTTGGCACTCTGGGGATTTTGGGAGTTGCTGTGGGCCTTAATGAGATGTCCATATGGTCAGGATCTCATCACCTGCCCCTCAAAAGCCTGGGCTTTAGTTCTATGCCACGGTAGGAGTTCTGGCTTAGGTGCTGCAATGTATTCTCCAGCTGTCCCTGGTTTGCGTGCCTGGAGTCACAGCTTCTTCTCCATACTGCCGCCTTCCCGGTACTCACAGGCCCAGCAAGTAGGCATCCCTCCTTCCTCCAGGCCTTCCAGGGTCCCTTGAGCATGAATCCTCTCCTCTTGGCATCCATGCAGCATCCCCAGCTCACTCAGGGTGTGCCTGTGAGCTCTGCCTTTTATACTGACTGGGTAGTTTAACACATTTCATCTGGGAATGATTGTAAAGGAAGGCCTGACCTTGCCTGGCCTCATTAATGGGACACAATTGAGACTGCCCATAGAAACATACATTGTTTCCTATCGGTAATCTTCATGGCTCTGGTTTGGCTCTGGTTTGCCTCTTCCTTTGTCCCAGTGGTTTTAAGGAAAAAGCAGTGTGGGGGATTATGGAAATTGTAGATTTTCCGAGGGATCATCAAAAAGCCATGTGGATTTTTGTCCGGGTGAAGGGAATAAGTATATGATGGTGGGTAAATGTAGTGGTGTGGACAAATGGGTTTTTGACAATAATATCCCATGATGACAGAGAAGATATCCGGTAAGAATGTACTGGAATGGGGGAATAATGTGTCTCTCCCAGGGGCATTCTTCCCACAGTCTGCAAGGGTCCCCTTCCCAGGTGATCCTCCCTTGCTTGTCTACTCCCAGGGTTGGGATCCAAGAGTGATGGCCCTTGTCCGGCCACTTGAGTCAGGGATCTTTAGGCATAGCATGGGAGAAATGCCTCAGGTTTCTCGCAGGCCACAGAAGGGGGGCATCTCAGTGCACAATTCTAGGCCAAATGTGAAGCTTTAAATGTGGAGGTTGAGCAGAAAGGGAAGCAGTTGCAAGAATGTGCGGGGGAGATTGACCACTTGAAAATGCTTGTAGATGGCATTCGGGCAGACACGGATCTTTCTTTGTCAGATCTGCAATCGCTATGCAAACATAATAAACAATCTAGAATAAATATACAATTGTTTTAAAGGGAAGTGTTTAAGAGGATGTCTGAAGATAATAGAAAAATGGAAACAATCAATGGTTACAAAGTGCATGTTGGAGAAATTAATTGATTTAGTAGTCAAACTGAGGAAAGAGAGCTCTGCATTTTATAAAGAGATTCAAATGTGCATGTACAACTTAGAGAACTAAAATGACAAAATGTGGATTTTAGAAATCCAGAGATGTGCTCAAGGCCCCATGAACAGCAGGGCATGACTCTCACTGGGGGTATGCCAAGGCACAGTCTGGCAGCTTTGTCAGCTGATGCACGCTTTCCAATGGCTGGCCAGGCTGCAATGTTGGAGGCTAGGCCTGTTTCTGCAGAGCAGAGAGAGATGGCTCAAGATGATACACATGTTAATCCACTTACATTCATGAGAATTATTATAGTCTAATTAAACCTGTTAGAAAGGATTCAGGTTTGACCATCGAAGAGCATCTGGAAAATGTTCTTGAATTATATCACACTTTGGACATTCCAAAAACACAATGGGCCTCATTACGACCCAGGCGGTAAGTTACCGCCTGGGCCGTGACTTTACCACCATGGCGTAAACTACGTTTACGCCATGGTGGTAGGCGGACTTACCGCCCCATTCCGAGGTCGGCGGGGCGGTAAGTCCCCAATCCCCATTTACCCTTCCCCATTCCCATTTTTGCCCCATAGGGCATAATGGGAGTGGGGAAGGCGTTAATTACGCCACCATAAATTACGGTGGCGTAATTAACTCCATGGTCCCTTAGCGCCATGGATTTTAACACCTGCTAAAAGCAGGTGTTAAATCCGCCATGGCGCTAAGGGACTTCGTACTCAGGCGGTAAGGGTCGGCGCTGTTTACGCCGCCGTAAACCCCTTACTGCCTGAGTCGTAATGAGGCCCAATATGTTAAATGTTTCCATCTGACAATGGGTCCGGGCTATGCTAGTTGTATACCTAGTCTTAATGAACAGGAGAATTTACCATGGGTTGATTTTAAGAGAGAGATCAGAAAACACTCCATTTAAGTATATTAAGTCTATGCAAGACGCGGAAAGAGCAGCATAGACTTTATCAGCACACCCAGATGAATTTCCAGGAATGTTCTTGCAAAGTTTAAGAGTGTTTTCATAGTTTAAATACCATTCTACTTTTTAATATTTCTGTCTCTTAATTTTCAATTTTATATCACTGCTGTCTCTTTGCTCATTTAGTATGTTACCCTGATATGATTGTTTTTTTGTTGCTGCAATATGTCATCATAGATGTTGCTATTGTTTTCTCTCCACTGACTCTTCACTTATCAATTTGTTTTAATGTTCCTGTTTCTGTCCTCATGCAGATTACTGTTGTACGTCCTCCTCATGCCACTTCTTCATGTTCGCTCATAAATGTATGTAAGCCTTCTGTTTTTCCTTTTAGTGGCTTCTCTGTATGTGTGTAAATAAATATAGAATTTCTCTTAATGTTTCTTATTTTGTTGATCTTTGGGTTGCCTCTCTAGAGTAATTTTTTGTAATAGTGCAATCCTTTAGCCAAGACATTAACTTGGAGCGGAAGTTTTGGTAGGGTAAGTCCATTCTAAGAGTGGGTGGTAGGGAGTTCCACAGTTTCGCCGCTTTCACTGGAAAGCTGTTGCCTCCTATGGTAGAGCGTATGTAGTTTGGGACGGAGAGGCAGTCTCTATATGCTAACCTTGTCGGTCTCGAGGATGTCAGTCTGTGAAATCTGTCTGTCAAGTAGATGGGGGCCGCGTTATTAAGGGACTTGTGGGTGAGTGATGCAGTTTTAAGGGAGATTTTGTCTTTAATGGGGGTCCAATTGTTCTGCTGGCTGTATACTGTTATGTGGTCTCTTCTGGAGATGCCCAAAGCCGCTCTAAGTGCATTATTCTGGAGGGTTTGAAGCTTGCTAGTAATGGCTTTGGAGGATCCAAGATAAAGCGTGTTACAGTAGTCTAAGCGGGATAGTCTGAGGGTTCTGGCCAAGGTTAGGCAGCTGGTGACGGATAGAAAGGGTTTGGCTGTGCGGATCAATTTGCACGTGTAAGCCGTGGAGGAGGCTAGTGAGTTCACTTGTCTATTAAAGGAGAAGTTGGAATCCAAGTAGAAGCCCAGTGTTTTGACTTCATGTCCCACTCTGATGATGTTGCCATCAATCATGAAGGAGGAGCAAGCTGGGCTTAATTTCTTTAGGCTGGCAGTGGTACCCAAGGTGATGAGTTCAGTTTTATCATCATTCAGGCATAGACCGTGGGTGGCCATCCATGCCTGGATGATGATGTAAACCCTATTCACCAAGGTCAAATCCTTTCCATAATCCACAGTAAAGCAAGGAACCAAACAGAAGTCAAAAGAGACAGTTTTAGAAATCGTATCAGGAAAAACAATTTAATTAGGGACTGAAGGGTGACACATTGTAAAGCCAGAAGGGTGTGCCCAAGCAGGGAAAGGCAGCACCCCAGGCAACTGTATTTCAATCCACAGACCCAGTCAAAGGGATGCTTAAATAAGTGTTTCTTGGCAATTCGCCATGAGTGGGGTTTCGGTATGAAATGGTAGGGTCCAATAACACCCAATATCAATTTCAATCACATAATAGACCTTACCAGGCATTGGGAGCTCAGAGTATATTTAACCCTGCTACAATGGTACATGGCAATCAAGCAGGGCCAAGATATGTAGATAGAATTATTGAAAATGGAAATCAACAAAGTGAGCAGTATCAATCAAATGAGAGCCATAATGTGACCTACAGCCCTCGCTCATATGGTCAGGCCTCCACAGCAGCTCCATGCTCACCACCTCCTCTGTCCCGGGGGTTCTGGGGAAACACTACCAGGAATCAGAAACCAAAAGAAGGAAAACCAAATAGGACAGACAAATGTGAATCCAATCAGTATCGGCCTAGAGCACAGAGGGATGATTTTAGGGATCTGGATAGATTGCATTGCTTAAAGGCACAAGTACAAATGTTAGCGGAGCAGATAGAAAGACTGTGCAAAGGAAAAAACAGCAGCTGAGTGAGAATGCAGAACACAAAACTAACATTACAAAGAGTGTTAACAAATGACTAATCAGCCGGGCTCCCTGCACTGAATGTACAAATAACCCACTATTGACTGAGCAAACTGAGTTGCATAGTGATTTACAATTAAGAAAACAACCAAATGGTGATAAAATAGGAAATAAAGACACACACAAGAGATGAGTGTGGTTTAATCTCGAATTAAACCAAGCTATTCAGGCGTGTGAAGACAATGAAAACGAAAGGAGAAATACACAAGAGCCACCCAAACAGCAAAGGGTCAAAAGACAATCTAAAAAGATGAGGCACATACCTTTGAACAATTGAAAGCCAGTGAGCAAGTGGACCATTGCATGGTTGATAATTTGCTGCATGATTCAGCAATAAATGAAACAAAAGTGAATGAAATGATAGGTGAAAACAGAAAACACAGGTGATGGGTTTTTATTACCTGATGGTACTAATTCTACTCATATCTCCTGTAAGGAAAGAAGGGTCGTTTTGCCCCGCGTACATTCGGCACAAAAGAAACATAATGCTCATGCAGTAATGGGGAGATGTCCTCCATGCCTGTCCCTGACAACAGCGGAAGAGGGGCTATTCACAACACATTCAGACTCCATTTTGTGCACCTCCAGGCTCCATTTTTGAAATAGGCCGCATCCAGATAACTGAGAAGCCGTCTCTCCCATTTGCAGTGCCCCGCACAGCAAACACTGACAGCCCCCACCTCCTCCTCCCATGTCTGTGCCGCCCAAGCTAATTTCTCATGGAAGCCCTGGTGCAAATTGATACAAGTAAACTGTACTGGGTGTGACCGGGACGAATCTCGGCTTGTGGCCCATCCATCTCCACAAACCTACTCCTGCTTCTCTCACCCCACCATTGGAAGTTATTGCCTGCACAACCTTTTGCCCCTCCTGTCTTCCTTTGATGTAGCAGAAGTGTGACTTGAATAATGATTCAAAACAGATGAGTGACAAACCCCCTCATGGCCATTGTCAATGCACTACCATACATTTTTGATGAAGATATGCAACAGGCACCCATATGTTTGTGGAATACAGGCCCCCATGATGTAGGGCACTTACAGGAAATAAAGATAAAACTCAAACCAGGTGCAGTACTGACCCGGGTCAAACAATACCCCCTGTCCAGGGAAGCTGAGGAAGAAATAAAAGAAACCATACATGCACTACTGCAGCAAGGCATCATTGTACCATCAAACTCGCCTTGTAATACTGTGATTTATCCAATTAAAAAAGTGAGGGGCGGGGCTTGGTGGATGATACAGGACCTACGCCCACTTAATAACATCATACAGAAGGAGTTCCCCCTTGTCCCAAACTCCGCATCCATTTTGTGCAGTATTCCAAAAGCAGCCACGTGCTTCACAGTGGTTGACTTGAAAAATGCTTTTTTCTCTGTACCACTTGACCCCAGTTCCCAATATCCGACAGCATTTACGCTAGGGGGGGAAGATACGAACATTGCAGATTGCCCCAGGGATATTGTGGAAGCCCAAGTAATTTCAACAGGATTTTGCATGAAGATCTTGGCAACATAGATGTCAAAAGCACAGTAATTCAATATGTATGACCTTCTTCTTTGTGGTGAAAGTGAAGAACAGTGTAGAGCAGACTCCAAAACATTGTTGAACTTATTGGCACAGAAGGGATACAAAGTGGACAAAGGAAAGTCGCAGTACTGTCTAGCCGCAGTACGGTATCTGGGGCAGTTATGTCCAAGGATGGTAAACAAATAATTCCAGATAGAGCAGCAGCAATACGTGCAACAATAATGCCGTAAACAGTCAAAGGTATGCAGAAATTCCTTGGCATATGTAATTATTGCCGAGCATGGGTACTCGATTACGCAGCCTACACACGCCCTCTACTTCAGGCACTCAAAGAAGCACAAAAGGAGAGCACAGCAATAGTATGGGCACCAGAGATGATCACAGCATTTTACAAAATGAAAGATATTATTTCGACAGCACCCATTCTAGTGACACCAGATTATGATCGGGAGTTTTACCTATTCTCACACTGTAATGGCACACTCATAACGGCGGTATTAACACAGAAAACAGAATTAGGCCACAAGCCATTGGCCTACTACAGCGCCACTCTCCATCCATTCTGGAGAAAATGCTAACAGAATAAGTATAGATGCATACACCAGCAATGGAGGAAAAATGTATAATAAGTGGAACAGTGATTAAATAAGTAAAATCTATCTCTCTATCTCTCTCTCTCTCTCTCTCTCTCTCTCTCTCTCTCTCTCCCTCTCTCCCTTTCTCTTTCGCTCCCAACTACTCTTAACTATGCTGTTTAAAAAGAAAAGTGTAAAGTTTTTAAATAATTGTATGTGAACTTAATCCATTGCATTACCCTCTTCATGTTCAAATATGACCGAAACGAGGGCTCTCAATGACAACACCACAGATGTAGATAGCAATAGGGGAAATGTTAGCGCTACTAGAGCATATTCTTATGAGTGCAGGATTTATTTTGTTGCGTTAGTGTTTTCTATAATGTTATTTCGTTTAGGATTGTACTGGAGTTTCTGTTTTATTTTGGAGAGCATAAAAGAAGGGGGGCGTGGTAAAACTGGTACAGGAGGAAACAAGCCTCATCTGCAATGGGTTTAAAGTGATCTGGGCCCATAATGCCTCCACAAACCTTAACCTCACCTTTCTATACAAAAATTGGACTGTCAAAGCCCCACTATTTACATATTGTGCAATGAATTATGATGACAATGGGCCTCATTAAGACCCTGGCGGCCGCCGAATGAACGGTGTGGTAAGGGACTGGCACAGTTCATTCTGGGCTGCTTCATTGCGAGGTCTGCTGCGGGTCCCGCTCAGGATGCCTGGCCAGACCAGGCACCCTTAGCGGGACCCGCTAGCAGACCAGGATGCTAACAATGGGCCCATCATTAATGGGCCCGTTGTTAGCATCCTCCCCATTCCCTTTGAGCCCTATGGGGCTAAAATGGGAATGGGGATTAATTTTTACCGGAGCACAGAAAAGCGCAATTACTGGGTCCGCCAAGGTCGGCATGACCCGGTTATTGCCCTTTTCTGGGCTCCGGTAAAAAATCATTACCGGCTGCAGCCGCGCCCTTAATAAGGGCAAGGCTACCGCCAGGGTAGTTATGATGCCCAATGTCTTGAATGATTACAATGTTGACAATTCAATTTTTGATGTATCAGTACCGCCACATGTACACATGCACGCAACCGACAAACCTACCTCAAATGTAGAATACATGCACTTTATATCCTAAACCCCAACCCACAAATTAATTCTATTCCACAGCCTTGGCAGAGATGAAACGTGGTCAGGCATTTTTCCCAGGCGGTATCAAAGGTTAATGAAGTTACGCAATGATCTAGGGGGAAACAGAAGGCAGAAAAGGGGGATGTAACGTAAAAGATATGATGCTTATCATGCCCTGGGATTAGATGCAGTAGAAGACCCCTGCCACCCTGATCAGTCCAATAAATGGTACTCTGACATGAGTGCCATGGCTAAACAGGTAACGAACGAAAGTTGCTATGTCTGTTCTTTAATACCCCACGCATCTAGAATGCCCAAGGTCCTGATACCCCAGGAAACTCCTTTGGTGGATGCCCAATGTCTCGTTCATCTAGCACTTTGAACACTTCAAAGTACCTTACAAGCACACACAGTAATGGTACAGTTGCTGCAGAACGAGAAAACCTGTCATAGCACGTCTCAAGGAGTACTCTGACTGAATGAGAACGTTTTTTGTTATAAAAGTGACACTGTTCGCAGAGAATAGGTGGCAAGAAGAAACAGTAATGTGCAAATCAGAAGCACTGCGAGAACTGTCAGAGGGAACATTTCAATGGGTCAAAAGAACATTCACTCCAACTTGGTCTCAGCACATCGCCAAACTGACATGGGGAACAGCTCTCGAAAAACCCATCAAGATCCAACGAGAAGTACAATATGAACTTTGCTTTCACAGAGAAGAGAAAGGGCCCATGGGATCAAACAAACACTGCAATAAAACACTTATCCTCCCCGACATGAAGAAAAGCACAGCAGCTTTAATGGACACTTACTGGGTATGTGGCAAACAAGCGTACCTGCACCTCCCACCGTCATGGAGAGGTACCTGTGCCCCGGCCACACTGCATTTGGCCCTGACAGTGATTCCAGAGAGCCATGTCCAGGGGGAGAGGGTGCCCGCCAGAACATCTCCTGCACCCCAGTCAACAACCAAAGAACCCCCACACATATGACATCCTGTCGGAGGATGACCTACAGGACAGAGTTTCTCGCAAAAAGAGAGAATCGATCTACATTTCCAGAGGATCCTCAGAGGTTTTGGCAAAAATACCGGACCAGTACAAACTCTTCAATACTGCAGTGACATTTTTTGCATCACTCGTACAAAGCATCCAGGCACAAGCCAACGCCAAGTGGATCCAAATGGTAGGGTGGGAGCTGATCCAGTTGGCAAACGACACTGAAGAGGGGATCAAAGACATCACAAATGGAATATAGAGCCCTGCGGTTGATGACCATGCAAAACCGCTACGTTCTCGCCCTCCTCACAGCAATGGATGGCAGTTTTTGCCAAAATATCGGGAGTGCATGTTGCACATTCGTACATTCTGCTGATGCGACAATACAGTTCACAACCTCGGAGAAAGAATGAAGAAACAGATATGAACTTACTGTCTGAGAATAGTTAAGGGAATGCTTGCTGTGTATTGTCGAACCTGATAGCTAAATTCCCTCTCTGTTGTTGTTTGATTTGATTTTTCCGTATTTCTCCCTTTTCTTCTTTTCTTCCTCTTTCTGCTTTTATATAGAAAAGTCTAATTTTAAATTGATTCTACTTTTTATTGTTACCTGTGTTTGTGATAATGTTTTAAGTATGTATCTTTGATCTATGTGTAAAAAGTCAGATTTTGACTAATTTCACAATAAAAAAAAAATGCATGAAGAAAGAAGGTGGAGTACAACCAAGTGACTTGTTCAACACCATTTTTGACTGGATCCCTTCCTGGTTTGGAACCGCTATGAAAATACTCGTCCCTAATATTGTATATTTGTTGCTGATTTTTTGTGTGTGCCAGGTATGTGTTCGATGTTGTGCAAAATCCATGCCTAGTAGTGCAATGATGATGGTGACAATAGGCAGTCCGGTAAAGGTGCAGACAATGAAAGATGCACAAATACAGACAGGAGATAATACAGAACCCCCATTTTGCATGACAGCAGTATATCGCAACACTGGGGATAGGGCAGACAACTTGTACCACACAACTATCAAGGAACCCCATGAACTACAATGGTACAGGGAGGTGTGGGTGGACCTGGATGGGGATGGGGGTATATATATATGTCGTGTACTCCTGATGAGTACGCCAGGTGAGGTCAGAGTTTAAGAGGTGTATCAGGGCTTGGATGCCCATAAAAGGGACCCCCGTCTGGGATGAAGTGGTAAAAGAGGCTGAGCACTGCAAGAGTGGTAATAATAATAATAAAAGTAATTTGTTACTTAAGATGTAACTAAAGGGGGGAATGTAAGGGATGGAGGGTTATTTTGCCCCCCCGTCCATTCGGCACGAAAGAAACCTAATGCTCATGCAATAATGGGGAGACGTCCTCCATGCCCGTCCCTGACAACAGCGGCAGAGGGGCTATTGCATGACACATTCGAACTCCTTTTTGTGCACCTCCAGGCTCCATTTTTGGACTAGGCTGTATCCTGATAACTGAGAAGCCGTATCTCTCATTTGCAGCGCCGCGCACAATGAACACTGACAGCGCCCATCTCCTCCTCCCATGTCTGTGCCGCCCAAGCTAATTTCTCACGGATGCCCTGGCGCAAATTGTTACAAGTAAAAGGTTTATTCTTTTCCTTCCTCTGAGATCACTGCCCTGTGTGTGACCGGGACGAATCTCGACTTGTGGCCCATCCATCTCCACAAACCTACTCCTGTTCCTCTCACCCCCACCTTTGGAAGTCATTGCCTGCACTACCTTTTGCCCCTCCATTGTTCCTTTGATGTATCAGAAGAGTGAACCTTCCCCACTGACCACTCTAGAGTGCCCCCAATATAACTGGTTTCCTGTCATCAAATATTCTGCCTAAAACCAATACCTATAAATCCATTCCCTCAAGCTCTGGGGCGTCATGACAAATAAATCTAGATCAAGCCTCTTGATAAAGCACTTGGAGGGCAAGACCCTCATACCCTTTACTTCTACAAAGGCCTGCGGAGGGAATGTGTAAATAAGAGTCTACAATTTATAGGTATACCCACATTCTAGTATATGGTTAATGTTTTGCATTATTCACTGCATGTCAGGAGATATTGTGTAGCTTAGTTTAGACAGACATTCTCCCCTCATGGATCCTGCCTGACCTTCACCTCAGAAGGATGATCCCAGCTGACCCACGTGATGCCTACTGGACCTCCAAGCTGCCGCCCAATCCCGTGGAGCCGGTCCCTACAATACTATAATGTATCCATGTCTTTCACCAAACCCAATGCAGCTTGATGCACCTATAGGGAAACGTCACTAGTGATGTTTGTGAAGCTTATAATGTACTGTTTTTGTATTGGTTGGCAGAGCGCTCTCAAGGCAGCAGAGTCCTGTGCATGCATTATTCTCTATAAATCTTTGTTTTACTCACAACGTTTTTCCGGGTCTTATTCCCTACTGGGGTGTGTCCTTTTACCATGAGTTTATAATTGTCTTTATGGGGAAGGACCACCTTCACTTCACAGAGATGACAACTCTGCAAAGGCACCTGAAGGTGACTTCCCAGAGGAGTAATTCCAGCCACATATTTTCCAAGAAGCAAAATGGACAGGTATGGTACAAGAGCCAGGTGAGTTACAAACACAAAATGCTGACCCTGCCACATGATGCTAATGCAAACACAAAACAGTTATGCACCAGTGTGGAGGTAAATGTAAGAAGTGAAAAAGGTGTGGAGGGAGAAAGCAAAGAAGGAATGAGTTGAGAATTCAGGTGGCTTCGCTATACAAGGGAGCCAATCAGTAGCTAAACTCCAAATTAATTCTCAGGACAGAAAAATAAGCAGAGAGATTGAAAAAGAGATGGGCTAAAAGGGGGGTAAAATGTCATTTCATGTGCCTCTTTGTTTAGCCAGAAGCCAGGCAAGCCTAAAGAAAATAAGCCCTGAGATTAGCAATAATTCACATTTCCTATGTGTACTTGAAGAATGTGGAGACAGATATTATGCCCCTATTACAATTGAAGAGCAATGCAATGCATTTGCAATGGTGGATACAGGTGCACAGGTGTTTGCAATGTCAAGTAAAGTGTCAGACAGTATAAATGAAGGGAGAATCCACAAGACATGTTCAAATTGAGACAGATTGAAGGCAACAAGGATCATTTAAATGGGGGAAGAAATACCGGTAGAAGGTACCACTGAAGTTGATAGTAAGGTAGGGAAACATAGACTGAGGCAAGAAGTGGTGGTCACGCCGATCAAGGAGACCCCATTCCTATTAGGAACACTTTGTCTGAAGAGATTGTCGCCTCTCATTCATTGGGCAAATAGGGTTCTGTAGACTTTGGCTAGAAAAACCTGAAGCCTCAAAAGCTGGTGAGCCGGGTTAGCAATGCAAAAGAATGTCACAGCATTGCTAGGACAGAGGGAGCAGTGGAGGTGTATCTTCACAATGGTTGTGTTCCTATTGTCGCCTTAATTCTCATGTGCCAGAGTGAAATGCAAGGAGAAAAAGAGAAGCTTTCATTTGAGATCCACAAAGAACTGGCAAACACAGATAGATGAAAACACATTGCTGTTCTATCTAAGTGATAAAGACGGTGAACAAAGTGAGGTTTCAGAGTCAGATCAGGAGAAGTATATTTCAAGCATTGCAGAAATACACTGGAAGGAAGGTCAGGCCTGGACATGGAGATGAATGGGCCATCCGGAAATAATTGAGGCAGTGTTGACCCTGGAACAGGGTATGAGTTTCATTAATGAGGAAGTGTTCAAACAAATGCTTGGCAATTAATACATATTAAGTTTTAAAATAAAAAGTCAACACATTTTTGGATTAGATAGATTTGGGACAAAACATTGTGGGGAGATGCATGTTGAAAATAATAATAGGGTACAGAGGCATTCATCACAACATATGGATTGTAAGTGGAACCAAAGCCAAATTCTATTTGGGAAATGATATCATGCACAGAATGCGTATGGTGTTAGATTCCTTGAATCAAAATGTTTGGTCCAGATTGGGAGGGGTAGCACCTGAATTTGAGGATAGAAGGCGAGCATACCATTGTGCGCAAATAATGCCTTATGCTGGTGAGCTTCAAGAAACGAAGGATGTTACTATTCCTGCATTCACAAGGCAATTAACAATGGCATTGAACTACAGCAAGGGACAAAAATTGAAAGAGCTCGAAGGATTTGTTGTCTCAATGATTCTATGAGACAGCAGGGCCTAGAATGTGATACACACCGTCAGTGGAAGTTGGGGGTGGCCCCATCCGAATAATAAAGGATATCAGGACATTTACTTAGATGAAGGTACGCCACAAAGGATTGCAATACAAGAATTATACTACACTGCAGGTTTAACCAACTCAGTTATTGGTAATATTCCTGAACGATATGTTACCTCACAGGGTGAATTGCCTTAGTCTTTAGATTCTAAACTGAAAGGAATTTTCAGAATTCACTCAGTTGACCCTTTTGAACCAAAAAATGTGATTTTTCATCATTAGGACAATTGCATCTTATTTCAGGTGAATGAAAATGAGACAGAGGAAAAACAGCACATTGCGGTGGTGGCAGAAGTGCCAAGGTACTTGAGATTGGCCTCTCTCCAAGGAGATAGTGCCACACAGAGGAACGCACAGAAATTCATCCTTTGCAGGATTTTCCTGAATTTTCTAAACTGGTGGAGGAACAAATCCAGGCTGCATATTCTTGCATCAATGAAGAAGAGAAAGACCAATTGAGAAAAATGTTCATAGAATTCAAGGAAGTAGTGACTTAAGACACCTTTGAAAGGCAATGGTAGGGGGCCTGTATTTGCGTGACAATGCAGGCTAACATTGGCCTGTTTCGAGCATTTGGCAGAAAAAATTAGAAACTTGGAGTCCAGACGAATCATTAGACCCATTCACAGTAGCGCAAACATGACCCTATTAGGTGTATTGAAGCCCAATTGTCAATCGCGATTGTGTGCAGACTTGGGAGTACTGAAACAATCACAATAATGCACAGATCCAAGGGTTGAAGGTTTTTACTACCTTTGATCTAAAAGTAGGGTATTGGTGTGTGCCCCTAGCAAACCACATACAACATTTATTTGCCTTTTCATTCCAAGGGACTCTGTTTGCCTAGAATTGTACTCCCTTTGGCTTTATCACTAGTGAAAGTGAGTTTGAGATTTTTCAGAAATAAACATGCATCCGGGTGGGTAACTGTGGTCTATGTGAACGATGATAAAAAATGAAGATATACAAAGCCACTTCAGTGAAATTGTACATGTGATCAACCAGTTGCAAAAGGCTGGGACAAAAGTGTTGTTGCAGAAGGCACTTCTGGAAAAGGGTAGATTTCTTGGGACATGAAGGTACAGAGCAAAATGTGCAGGCTCCATATGTGATATAGGAGAATGGCTGGGTTTGATAGAAAGGCTTGTAAGAAACTGCAAGCTAAAGGGCTGGGATTGTCTGCCACTCATTTCATGTTTTTTTTTTACAGAGGCTGGGGCTTTGCCATGTACTTTTCGGCAGGGCTCATTGATGCATAACAGAGACTGCTCTGGGACTTGCAACATAGTCATTTAAAGAAAAACTGGGCCCAGATTTAACAAACTCTCATTTTGAGTAAGGGATTGGGCTGTATTGTTTGAGTTTTGGAAAGAGATCCTCGAGTGGGGGAGCTGAGTTGTGCTGTCTGAGCATGGGGCATTTTGCATAGCCTCGCTTTAGCCTTAAGGGCTGCTGTGACTGGCAGCAAGACAGTGCGAGCTGGGATCCCGAGCCAAAAGGTGGGGCTGCTGTGACTGGTGTGAAGACATCCCATCCAAGCTACAGACAGGCTGGAGGAGCTGTGGTCGCAAAGGTCTCAAGTAAAGCGAAATTGAGTATCAATAGGGATAATAGAAACTGGAATTTCTTGCAAGGGGTGATTTGGAAAGGGACAAACTGAATGAAGGGCAATTCCCTCTATCTATATGGTACCCGGGATCAAGGAAGTTGCCTAAATAAAAATGGATTATGGGAATAATTCTGCTTTGCAAGAAAGTCCATGATCACTAATCTCATGCTAACCTAATGTTAGCAGAGGGCAAGGGGGAATTGAATCGAGATCTATGATATATTTGCTTACATAGTCAAAGTACTAGATGGGGGTTTGAGGCTGTGCTGATTCACACACAACAGTATCTACATTTTCCTTCCAATGCAAAGTGTTTTCCTGTATCTTGCATATGTTCTATGCAAATGTCACACTAATGTTTCTATGCTGCATTTTTTCTCTGATGAATGTGTATTCTGAGGGCACCTATGAAAGTGTGTGGTGGTATTTATTGTGTCTGTTTTCTATTGAGTAGCCTGTCCAATTCTTAGTGTTACAGGAACATGGTCTGTGAATAGTGCAGTATTACATTTTTCTAATGTCTAGCCTAGCCCGTGGTAACAGAAGAGCGGTGAGGAAAATATCTTACAGTGCACATAAAATGCTGCTTCAGCTAGATATAAATTAAATAGTGATGGCAGCCAAACAAGGTCCTCTATTTCACCTAAACCCCCAGTCGTGTTAGTAGTTTTCTAATGGGCCAACAACGCCATTGAGTCTCTGTAAACATTTTATAATGTGATGAATGCCTGGTTCATCTATATCCTGCTCCAGATTTATAAGCTACAGGTTAAGCATTGTTCTCTGGAATGTGCACATTTACCCAGTGAGCTACTTTATCTGAGGACCAGAAGAAAATGGGCATATTGATCATTTATGCGAGAGACGGCACATGCTGAATTGCTTCTTGGTGCTTCAATAGCAAATCTTGCCCAACTCTCTGGAGCAAGCACCTAATTTCTCTTTAATTGGAACCCATGTTGTGTACACACGCACAGACACATGCACGCAAACCCACACAGGCCATGCTGAAATGTCCTTTTAGACATGAGTTGTTGTTTCCTTTTACATGTTCCACTCATTTGAAGGATCACACTTATATTTCGGCAATGAATTCCAAAAGCAAAATTCGGATTTGTGCTAATATTATTTATGTGCAACACTGTCCCTCTCAAGACGCTTGCACTTTTGGTGGATTTACTTCATCCAAACTCTCTTAATCTGTGAACTCCAGTACGTATATCAGGTAATGGCTGCATAGTAGCCATTCACGATATTGGTAATTGAACGTATTCCAAAGTATATGTTACATACTCATTCCAAATCTCTTGAAATACATTCAATATTGTCACAGTGTTCATTTAGGCATATGACTGCAATGTCAGATACACAAACCTGACAACATTAACTTCTGAAATCACAGAGAAGAACTTCTCGTCGACAGTTGGTTAATCCTGTGGTTGATCCCTGCCTCGGCAAGTGTTGAAGACAAGGAGTGGATCACAGATCTTTCTTCATCTATAGCCGCTGCTAAATTGATCTCATAATCATTCCTACCTACTGCATGTGCTTGGTTTAGGAATGTATGCATCTGGTAACTTGATAAATGTAACTCATTGGCTTGAGTGTCTCAGCAATCCACTTACAAACTCTATATCATTTGAGTTCACCTAGTGGATGCAAAATAAATTAAGTACAACATATAATTTCAATAACAATTTAATTAGTTGAGATGTTTACAGACGAAAATGTACTGGTTTCAATGAAAGGTTTAAACTAATTATATATGTATTTTTGTGTGTGTTCGTCTTTTGTTTCTCCTCTGTCCTGCTATTTGACTATTTTCAGCAATGTCAATATTTGTGTTCATATTTTGAAAGCTAAAATATGCCATGACGATGCTCACAATAGATAGGGCACCATTATGATTGTGAAACACGTGTCGGATGGATTTTCAGTACGCAGCTTGAATGGGGTCTACCAGTCCAGAGCACACTTTGAATTACAAAGTATATGGAATATGTACAATGTGTTGGGATTTTTGGGCATATTTACCTTACATGGACTAAACTGAGATTTACCTGACCATATTATTCTGTGATTTATGAATTATATGACTTTTTTTATTTGTAATTCATTACATTCTTTTTGTACAAATAGAATTTAGGTTTATCTAACCATATATTGTTTTGAAAAATCATGAATCATTTGAAATATGTATGATATTGGCGTTTGTCATTGTTGTGAATAATGGAGGATTATAATTAAGGAACATTTGTTTTTTTTTATTCTTATACATTTATTCAAATGAATGCTTTAGAAAATGAATTTAAAGAAAACACTTGTATGCTTAAAATTGGGAACTGACTAATAAAAAACTGCAAACATGAAGACCCAAATGTGCACTGCAATTGTTTTATTTCTAATGTAGTGGATCTGGGCAGATAATTGTCATTTACCAGCACAACTAGACCTTTAATTTATCTGAAAAACTAGAGATTATATCCATACATTTGACAACATTGATTTCTGAAAACACAAAAAAGGACTTCCCGTCAACAGCAGTTTAATCCAGTGATAGATCCCTCCCTGAGCAAGTGATGAAGATATGGAGTGCATGAGAGCTCATTCTTCCACTAGATCCACTGCTAAATTAACCTTATAATCATTCCTACTTACTGCATGTTCTTGGTTTAGGTATTTGATGCATCTGGTAACTTGATCAATTTAACTCATTTGTTTCAGTCTTTTGTGTATCCAATTTGCACTACTCAAATGTTCGGATCAAGTTAGGACCATGCCATATGGGTGATATATGCGGATGTCTTAATTCCATTCCCCTCGCCTTCATGTATGTAAATCGACTATTCTTCGATTATTCACAGTCCCCTCAGCACAACAGAAGGATCATCATTAGTGTTTTAAAACATCACGTTTTGGCTGAAAATTGCTAAATTACATATTTGTCTATAAACAGCAGCTGATAAAGTTAAATGTGAAAATTGAAAAATATTGATGCCATTTCAAAAAGATTACAGCATTAGCACAGCTGTAACCAACCAACTGAACATCTAAAAATGTACAACGGTTTACAATTCCATGTATACAACAAATAGTAGTGACTCAAGATGAGGGATCGGGAAAGGTGGTTGGGCATTTTTGCACACACTGGTTGCATGTCAGACACATGGGGAAACCAGGAAGCATCCCTCTCCCCCTACACTGACCAGCAGCTAGAAAGTCTGAGACAGGACCGATTTAGAAATTGGGATCAACTGCTGCTATCCCTCCCTTATAATCCAGAAGCAATGCATCTACCTGGATCCTAGCAGGGCAGGTTTCACCCTCATGCTTATGAGGCTGATGAAATCAGAATGGCTGCTTTGGGACTGTTGATGACATGTGAGTTAGCCACAACATTCAATGGAAAATAAGCTGATCCCGGTGCCTGGACTGGTTCTAAAAGCCAAGGCACGACCCACGCAACAAGCAATACTTTTATGTATTCATTTGACATTATATTTGGCAAATCACAGACGTGTATAATGCTAGATGATTCAGTGATTCTCATTATAATGTTTGACAGAGGCAAGCAACATATACAGAATACTGTGTCAGTAGTGGCGCCTCAGAAGGAATGTCATCTTATGCCCCTGCTTTCACAATTCTCTGGCATCTCATCTCCAACCTTCTCTTTATTTCCTGGTGAAGAGGCAAGTCTCAGGTTAATACCTCAGAGGTAGTCCAACCCCCGCCTCATCATGCAACAGAACTATTCCTTAGATTACAAAGATTTCCCAGACAGCACCAGCACATATATTCCTTTCAACTACATGTCTCCCCAGGCCTGTAAAGTACCAGAAGTGTGACTCCTCTGTCCATCAATAGATCTTCTTGACTAATCAAATGTAAAATACACAATCCACTCTGCCAATTATGTTATTTAATATATAAGTTTGCTTTGTAGTCAGGCTTCAATAATTCAATAGAAGTAATGAGCCCCACGGGTGAAAGTCGTCTTTGATTGTTGATCCTCTTTGACAGCTGCCGACATTTACATGAGAATGACCTTTAAGGTAGCGCTGTAATTAATTCCTTGATTATGGCTTTGCACTCAGCTTTTAATTTTAATGGGAAACAAATAGTCCAGAGCACAATAAACTGTCCGTCTCGTAAGTGTTTTGAATTTAAAAAACATTGTTCCATTAATAAATACAATAGTAAAAAATAGACCTCAGAAAAGTGCATTATTTATACCTTTCTGAGATGCCCAGTTCTCTGAACAGCACTTTTAAGGAAGGACCTGACACCTTTCCAAATGCTGAGCAGCGCAACCAGTTTGATACGTTGGTGAAGGAGAAGGATTGCCTGACACCTAATTATTTATAATCCCACAGCATCCACGTTTTAGCTGGGAGCAAAATCTATCATGACATACACTAATGGGGTGGATCTACAGTATGAAAATACATGCATATGTCTCCAAAGGACTAGCAGTGCTTGTAAGAGAGGCATGAGCTGCAGAAAAGGGTCTCCTAAGGAGTGTCCTTACGAGTGCTGTTTGGCTGCTGAGCTGCGTGGAGGACTTTTGCCGGTTTTATGAAGTGCCACAGAGCTTTAAAACCTCTTGCTTCATTATTTATACAGAGTCTGATTTAAAATTGTGGCCATGCCCCCTTACCTGCCATCAAACCAATGTTGCCCGTGCCCCTGAGCGTGTGTACCTAAGCTTAGGACCCTAAGTGTGTAACTTAATATAAGTATTACTCTCAAACAAAGCTAGATTCAGTCAAAGCTTGTTTGAAATTAATTAAATTGTGGAGCACAAAGTGTATGGTGAAACTACCAGGAGAAGAATATTTATTGTAAGCTTGGATCTAAATACTATTTCAGAAGTGATGTCAAGAGAACCTGCAGATTAAAATTGGCCAAGAAGGAAATTAAGAAAAGTGTACTTAATAAAAATAATAACAACAATAAGACAAGCTTCTCACGATTATAAAAATAAGTGGGAGAGCTGGGGATAGTCTGGGCACCTTTGAGGAGAAAGGTGATTCTAGGTTAGGCCAGAAAAGAATCACAACCATTCTGAAAAAGAAGACTTTTATCAAACCCACTTTAGGGGAATTCATGTTACCTGATTCAGAGGGTAAAGATTCGGCGAAACAGAGGGAAATGTCGATTTGGATCCCATAGATAACAACTTGCTATTAAATATGGTGTTGAATCTGAGAGATACTACTAGGGAGGGAAAATGTAGTGACACATCTTTGGAATGTGTAGAGTCAAATGAAGAGATTATCCCCTCAACTAAGATGGAAAAATCACCGGATTTGACAGCAATAGCAAACAGAGCAAACAGAGAAAATGTTTCTTCTCCTGTTAGAGATGACTCCTTTTCCTCATCGGATTCTTCAGAGGAAGAAAACCAATATGAATCTGAACATCTTTTAATAATTAAAGCCCTATTCATGCTGTGTAACTCTATCCTCACTGAACAAAAAATAATTAAAGAAGGTCTGGCCATGTTGATTGATGTTGGGTCAATAAACACAAATAGTAAAAATGCTAGGGTGGCTGATGAACCTCTCCCAAGTCTGAACAAGCCCAAAGAAATAGATAGTAAAGAAGGAAATTAAGAGTATGGGGTTGTCAAGGAGGATGACTCAATACTCACACTACATGATGAGGAGCAAGAGCCATGTGGAAGTCGGGATGCAATGATTCAGGATGACGAATTGAGTAGACCGATCCACACTCAGCAGGTAAAGAGGCCCATCGAAAATCAAGGTACGAAGTGTAAATCCAAGAGGAAACATCTTAATATAATTTCTAAAAAGAATGGTAACAAACAAAAAGTAATGTCACTGGCAGAAAACTCATCGGATGGGATAGAATGTGGGGAACTGGTTGAGTCTTTCCCATTAGTTGCTAAAAATAAAAGGTTAGTAAAACAAAGGCTGGTCAAAAAAGGACACAAACAACAACATAAATTAGATACATGGTTTACAAAAAAATCCCAAAGAAGTGAGATTAAGCAGAAAGGTGATTATATTGAAGAAATGGGGGGTGATCATGGGAGGCAAACTGAACAAATGGATAATTATGATATCTATGATTGGGAAGTTATGGAATCCAACGTAAAGGGGAAGCAGGTGACAAAGAATATGATTAACAAAGACATTTTTTTATAGATGAGTTATTACAGAGAGAGATGAACACATCTGTTATGAAGGTTATGGATATGTTTGCCACCTCGAATAGTCCTTTCCTGAATATGCAAAATATGCTGGAATTATTTCATCAAGTCCCAGAGTAGAAGGTGTTAACAAGCGAGGAAATGACATTGGTGGAGATACCGTCATCTGCCCAGGAAGCCAGCTGGGCTATTGTACATTTGCTCTCACTGATTATTGTGGAACTTATTTTGCTATATACAGGGGCATTAAAGGAATAAGGCTATGAGGTCATGAAGACGTCCACTAGAGCGCCAAAGAAGCATAGTTGGAGGGGACAAAAATTTGGTGGGAAATATTGATTCAGAAGAGATCGTCAAACGTATTGTGACAGAACTGATCAAACATTCCAAAACAAGTTTTAAGGTTTCAAGACCTACTCCAAAGTATGATAATTCTGATGATGTCGATTGACATAATGTAGTTGATAAAAGTAATCTGGAAAGTAGTCCAGGTAAAGTAGTCCCAGGCCTGCCACACCCAAAAGACTAGACCGCATAGCTCAGTTCCTTGTAACTGAGCTATGTGTGTGCCTCCATGTTGGCTGAACCCTCAAGTTAAATAGTCCCATTCTAATGTTGGTCTTCATGATGGTTATGAGCCTGGCGCCAAAGGAGTCTTGGATGAGATTTTAAGGCCTTTGTCCTGGCCCTAAATGGAAGGCTGACTTGCCAGTGAGGGCAAGGGGCAAGGGTCATGACAGAACTCACCTTCCCCATCCTGTGAAGTGTCCTGAAGAGGGCTGTATCAGTGCCTTCTGCATTTCTCCATTGCCAAGGAATGAACTCTGCTCCTGGACCCGACTGGAAGAATACTTGCACCCGCCGCTCCTGGGCACCTCTCACCGGAACCATCAGTGGGACAACCTACCTCCAGCAACCCCCAGTCAACCCATCCAGTGCTCTGGAAAATCAGAGTTGGGGGGTAAGCAAACACAAGGCATGTGTCTCCCTCTGTCCTCCATATGATAACATTGAGAACACATTTCTTTGTATCCTTTGTGATGAATCCGGTGGAGTCATCACTGATTCCCCAGCCGTGGCCCCTTCCCATGTGGCCAAGGAAGGGCAGCCACTACCTGATCCTGACCTTGGGGGTGGCTATATGAAGGAGATCACATGCGAGGAGACAACTACTGGGGGGAAGCAGTACCTCAATCGGACGAGATGCAGTATTACCCCCTTTTCCCCTGAGAAAGACCCTATAATACCTGGGTCCCTAATTGCTTATTGACACTCTATTGAAGTTCCCATCTATGACTCAAACACACTCAACTCATATATAACATCTTCTGGTTTTGATGTACCTTTATGTGACATTTTTGAACAACACCATCCAAGAAATCCAGTAGCATCTATGGACTTCAACTCCCATTAACACTCAGATACTGAGACGAGGAAGAGAAGGAAGGAGTTTATGCAATTGGACCTAAAGTGCACGGTACATTTAAAAATCGGATCCGCACTAATGGAAAAGGCAGTGCGGGAGAGACCAGTGCAGGAAAAAGCACTTCGAATGATGAAGAGGAAGTTCTGATGGTGACTTGTGAAAGCGAGACATACATTCTGGTGTGGCGAGAGGGGAGGAGTGGCACAGCAGGCACCTCCGAAGGACCGTGGAAGCACTGTGAGCTGCAGAGGAGCTCCTCGAGGTACGGTGGTGCAGTATCCACACTAATGGAAAAGGAAGCACTCTCCAGTCCAGGCCACGGAAGAAAGCCGGCGAGTGGCCGCAGAGCTGCAGAAAATGCGGGGGGAACGTCTGCACAGTGTGAAAAGCCGCACTAGTGAGGGGGATTCATCGCAAATGCACACCAAGTGTCAGAGATGCTGGGAACAACCAGTGATTGATTGAAGGATATGAGATTGCTAACATGGAAAATACTCGAAAGTGGTTTGAAGGCAGACAAAATCCAATATCAATTCGGTACCCAATAAGAATATTTTAATACGGACAGGGCAAAGTACAGCAAACAACCCCATGCAAGTGCAGACGTATGAGATGCCAGTGTGGGAGGAACGTTGAAACACGTGTTGGAATAGGAAAATAACCAAGGAACTCAAGCATATATGCTACTGTCATATAGTGAAAAGAACAGTGAAACATATACGAAGTCCTGGTAGGTGAGTACACCAGGCAGCTGATATTGTGGGAAGATACCTCACCGGGGAGTATAAAAGGGGATCTGAAAAACCAATAGAAGGATTCCTGGCAGGGAAGTATACCAGGCAATCTGAAAAAGTTACAAGAAGTGCTAAAAAAAAAGACTGAGCCCAGTGAAGACACAAAGGAACTTTGACATAAAGAGACATGCTTGCCATCCTTCCAAAAATTCCAGGGAAGGGAATCACCCTTTGTAACCAAGGGTATTTCCTTGGAGAACATTTTTGTTGGAGTAATCCTTATATTTTTGGTTTTGAACACTTTTTGCAAACATCAATTCAAACACATTTCCTTACAACCATTTTTTATGACTGGTTTCCTTCCCTGTCCCAGCTCCATGAATGCACGGTGTGATGTCATGAATGGAATGTTCGGAGAGTGACTAGAAGTTACTGGTTGAATGAGATTCCACCCAGGCAGTTGAAAGATGTAGCAGGGGTGATGGGAGCCAGTGGGCTCCCCTCTGTAATTGTTTTCTCCTGATGTACCTGAATATCCTAATATCATATGATCCTATGATGTACCGAAACTGTAAACTGATTAAAGAAGTTACTCAACATACATGTGGCCTTCCAGAGTATTCATCATGTTTTGAGTGTAAAAACTGGCGACAAACTGGTCTTTGATGAAGACCCAGGAGAAGATGTGACAGGTGCCTGAGTGTGTGAAAGAGAGGAGAGAGAAGACTGCTGTGGGGGGAGTGAGGGTGCAGGAGGAAGAAACAGATGGAAGGAGAAAGGAGAAGGGGACAGTGTCTTGAGGATTATAGCAGTTGTTTGCCAGAGCACAGTGTATAACGTGTTGAAAGTTACTCAAGCCAAGAAAGTTACACAAGCACAAAAAAGAGGAACTACTGTGCTGACCGAGGAGTACCATAGTGACTTGACAGTGTGAGTTCAGAGAGGAGCCAGAGAATCTGCTGGCATATGTATGTCTGAAATGAGGAGGTATGGAGGCACCCGGCACCAGGTGTCATGTTCTGGCAACTGTTTTTTAAAGGTCAGAGACTGTGCTGTAGTCGGCCTTCATGCAACTAGGCAAGTGGTGAGCAGATTGAATTTGCACCAAGAGTGTAGTGCTTTTAGTAGTCGAGAGGCTATTGGTAAATAACATTGGTTGGATTGCATTCATTCTGGCTAATGTATTGACCCTGGCCGGTGTGGGCAAGGAATCAGGCTGCAGAGGAGGGTCCCGTTGCTGCCTCACCCGGAGAAGAGGAATTACGACGGAGGCTGCTGCGGCGCTGTTGGGGCCGTTGGATGTTAGGAGTTCCATCTTGCTCTCTAAACAAGTGGCTTCTAGTGACCTCGCAGGTGCTGCCTGGGATGAATGTGAGGTATGAAATATTACTCCAGTTACAATGGTCTCTAAAGTTTGGAGGGTACTAGAGGAAAGTAACATTAGACTTTTGGGGCGTTGTTTCCAGCGTCATGTGACTGTTTACAGTTTTTGTATGAATATGGTCATTTGATATCTATGTTGGCGGGTAACGTCATGATTTGTTTCTGGTTTGTGGTGTTGTGTTGAAGAAGAAAAAAGAAATGTCAACAGGTTCATCACAAAAGGCTTCGCTTTCCGTTTGGCAAGTGTTTTTATACAGATGCTTTGCTGTCAAAAGGTGATACCGATTTGTATTTTAAAGTTGTATATTCATAGCTCTGTGATGCAGAGACAGTTATGGTATCAAGTAGGCTTGTTTTGCCATGCTGACTCTGGAATGTGAACGTGGCGTTAGATGTACAAGTGTGCATTTTTTATTGTTTTTAGAAGCATTTTCAGATCTCAGTCCTGCAACGCAGGATGGGTTTTCTGCGAGTGATGATATAGTAGTGTACATTAAGTAGATGTCAGCGTTAAAACTTGCTGTCTACATTATGTGTGTACAGAGTGGCGGCTTTGATGGGCAATGTCACGTGGGAGTTACGTTGAGGCATATTTGCTCATGAACTCTTCGGTTTTCGGCAGCTCCAGAGCAACATGGAGGTATTGGCTGTATCCAGGAAAATAGACCCAAAACACCTTCCATTCAAGACTGGTGGAGAGCGTTGTATTGCTGTTGGAAGAGGCCTTTGGGTGTGGCTTGATGGCTAGTATGACGGATGGAGGTAGTCCTAGGTCCTTTTCTATAACCCTGCAATTCTCTGTGGAGAATGCAGTGCGGTGTGTAGGGCGATGTTCTGTGAGGTGGAGTGGGCCTCTCCGGGTTCCAAGTGGAGACATCATCACGACTTCGGCGGTAACCCTTAAATCCGGCGGTAGCGCTATTACCGCTGGATTTAAGGGTCCGCCGAATCAGGGCTTCGGCGGATTTCGCCCCAGCTCTGAGCTGGGGGGAAATCCGCTGAAAAATCGCGCTATTACCGCCGGCGGAAAAATCCGCCGGCGGTATTAGCGTGAAGATTCCCCATTGAGCCCAATGGGGAATGGGGCATTCCCGAATGGGCTCAGTGGGGAATGGGGACTTACATTACCGCCGAACTCGTGATCCGGCACTATTAGCACCGGGGAGTTTGGCGGTAGGGCTAATACCGCCCGCGCTAATAGCGTTACCGTTACCGCCCAAGTCGTGATGAGGCATAGTCGAGATGGTGCCGGTGTTGACGGTGGCGGCATAGTCCTAAGACCGAGACGCCGGTGCTTGATAAAGCAATGCCTGTGAAGACGGAAACAGTGTTTGGCAAGTGCATACAGTTTTTGGACTGAAAAAAACTTTATTGGGCTCCTGGGTCACGGTGTTGCGGTCCTGAGGAAAGTGTGAGGCGCGGTTGGAGTAGCTTACCTGTACAACATTTTCTAACATGCCTACCAGTAGAGCCAAAACTAAAGCTAAAGCTAAATCTAAGAATATTTCGATATCAGTGGTTTTAGTCTTGACCCCCGCTCTAAAAATAACCTCCTGACAGAAGTATTAACGTTAAGCACCCAAAGAAGGGGGAGGCTGCAAGATATAAAATCTTGCTCACCAGAAGCAGAGGCTGCCCTTGGTTGTGCACCAATTACACCACCAACCAAGGTGCATTTACTGGGTGATCTACCAGCCCATAATGCAGAGGCAGAATGCACTTTTAATAATGCTGCACTGGAAAACTGCGTTCAATGGTGGAATGTGCTTAAGTCACCCTTATACACAGTAAAAGCTATTGAAATGAAAGGTGAGGGAGTAACCCTAACAGCAGTATTAGTGTTAAGCACCCAAAGGAGGCGGAGGTTGCAAGGTATAACAGCCTGCTCACCAGTTGGAAAAGACTGCATTAGTAGTTTGCTGGTTGAGAATGGCTCCAGGTGGGTTAAACTAAAGATCCAGTGGCGAATGCTGTTACTGGATGGAAGCATTCTCTGTAGTCAGAGTTACGGATGAAGATTGGGGCCTCATATCTTCTTGTGTGGAAGTGAACAGTGATAGAGGAAGCTTTTTTGTAAAAATTAATATTCACTGTGCAATAGTTAATTACAAACCCTCAGCACATCAAAATACAAAATACACACAATACAAAATCACACATGCATTAAAATAATAAAAGGATAGACCTGTACCTTTCCTTTATAAAAAAAAAAAAGACTGAACTAATATCATATAACAGCTCTAGAACAAACACTTCTTTTGAGCTTCTTCCCATATAACAAAAGCGGCAGATGTTATAACCATGGATTCAGCACCCAATAAAGTAGACCAAGATTGATCATTCCTAATGTCTTCTATCTGTGTGATATCATTTACATAGCCCTTATTATACGGTGTTTAATTATACAATCCGTCAATATGTGTCGTCTGGTCTCAACCTCTGAGTGACAAAGTCGGTGATAGCAATCTGATTCTTGATTTTGCATCCATCCGGCCATGAACTCCATTGTAGGAAATACATTTAATCTCAGCTGCATTAGGAAGTGTTTAAGCAATACCTTTTGGTAATCATTTGACATTATATTTGGCAAATCACAGACGTGTATAATGCTAGATGATGCAGTGATTCTCAGTATAATGTTTGACAGAGGCAAGCAACTTATACAGAATACTGTGTCAGTTGTGGCGCCTCAGAAGGAATGTCATCTTATGCCCCTGCTTTCACAATTCTCTGGCATCTCATCTCCAACCTTCTCTTTATTTCCTGGTGAAGAGGCAAGTCTCTGTTGAATACCTCGGAGGTAGTCCGACTCCCACCTCATCATGCAGCAGTCCAATTCCTTAGATTGCTGCATTGCTGGATTGGAACTAGAGGAGACAGAAATCATTATTGGAAATCTCAAGGCCTCCCCTGGGCCTGATGGCATTCTGAATATTCTTTTTAAGGCTCATCGTTTAGTCTTTTTATTCAGATAGAACAAAGTGGCAAACTATCAGCAAGTTGGCAGTGATCTGTCTTTATTCCAGTTTTTAAAAAGGGAGACAGATCTGTCCCAGCCAACTATGGTTAGCTGCCTATGCTTGACACCCGTCAGAAAATATTTGCCACCATATTATTAAAAAAACTTACAAAATGGACTGAAGCCAAGAACATCCTAAAGCTCTTCCAGGCGGTGTTCAGAGAGACATATAGCACAATTGATAATATTTGTGCTGTACACTTTTTAATGTCTGAAGCCTCGAGTGGTCAAAGAAACAACTTATTGTTTTGCAATGTTGATTTTAGCAAGGCCTTTGACGTGGTCTCCCGGCCATTGCCCTGGGCAAACCTGAGAAATGGGGAATTGACGTTCAGCTCCTATATTTCATTCAACTGCTACACGCTAACACGTCTCCAACAGTACGAATCATACTGGGGATTTTACCAAACATGTTAACACCAGCCGGGGACTTAAGCAGGAGTATGTTCTGGCACCACTGCTTTACAAATGTATTATTATTATTATTATTATTATTATTAATGTTTTATGCTTGACCTATGCTGATGACACGATGATCTTTGATGTGACCCCAGTGGGCCTTCAACGATCACTAGATGTATTGGCAAAATATGCACAAGAGAATTGCATGGTCATTAACATGTTTCTTGAGGGCGGTTGTCCCAAAAGAAACCTGTTTTTGTGTAGAAACTAAAGTAATCTGGCACCTGCTGATGATTATACCTACTTGGGATTCCCGATAAAATATCAACCTTCTATATGTTACTATGGTGACATTTGTATTCCCAAAATGTGGAATAAGTGGTTAGCAGTAAAACCCTATATCGCGACACTAGGGCGTTATACCATCGAGGGCTTGCTAGAAATGTATCAAGTTAGTATAGTACCAAGCTTGCTGTATGGCCTAGCAGGTTTCCCTCTTAAATATGTCTCTTGGCTGGATAAGATTGAGGGAAGAATTGTATGTGTAATTATTAATCTTCCCCCATCTATTCCAGTAGAGGCTTTAAGACTGAAATGTGGGCTTTCATCATTACATTCAACTTGGCGTCTTCAAAGAACGTTGCTCTTTTGTAAACTGGTTTCCCCATATATACATTCTAATGCCCTAATGAAACTATTAGTCAATAAACCTGTTGTGCCCAGTAACAACACATTTATTGAGGAACTACAGCAATGCGCTTTGTCTCACCTTTCCAGTTTGGATATTCCGTTGTCTACTGTTCTGAATTCTCCTAATATTGAATCTATTTTAAAGAACAAGTCAAAGTTATGGAATAAGATACAAACTATAGACAAATTAATACTCTCATCAAATATTTGTTCTAGAAACCCCGCAAACCTATTTGAAAAAATATTGTCCGATGAACCTGAAGCAATTTATTCTATACCTTAGACTAAATATTCTCCATAGAAGAGGAAACAGCAACTTAACCATAACTACACAGCCCCTACCGTGTCTGTGTAATATATATATATATATATGAAACCCTGATAGGAGCTGCCACTTCATTGTATTACTCAGAGTGTATGTCAACCTACACTTCTTTCTGAATATCAGGATTAACGTATGTTGTATCAGCACTTTTTAAATTGAATTCACAGCAACACCTCATATAATCACCGCAAAAAATATGACATTACACACTAGAGGACACCCCATTTTTGACCACCTGCCCCTGCACTACTGAGCCATACTCACACTTTTGTGTTGGCTGACTGCCAAATGTAGTCCTAGTTGTTGGCTGTTGGCTTGTCCTGGTTCTTGTTTTTGAAAATATGGCACATAAGCTCCAGGTCCCACTCGAAGCCTCTATGTTCCATGTGCCAGCAAGTCTCCTTACTTTGCAACCCAGAACACACACGATTACTAGAGCACAGTGAAGGCCTCCGGGGGATTATAGCCACATACTCACACTCATCCCCTCCTTCCCTCACATCGCAGCAAAAGGAAAGCCCGGAAGTCAGGCTCTCTCCCGAGAAAAAACCAGAGGGAGAGTAACAGATAAGGCAAGTTAGCTAGAGGAAGAGAAAGGTATGGGGGAGAGAGAGAGAGAGACAGAGACAGAGAGGGCGAGAAAGAGGAAAATAGGGATAGACACACTGGGACAAAGAGGAAGAAACTGAGGAAGACTTGGAAGGAGAGACATAGGAGGGAGGGAGAGGAAGAGGTGAAGAGGGAAAGGGTTGCAGAGAATGAGCCATTGTGAGTGAGGAATGATAGGAGAGGAGGAGAGCCATAGAAATGGTAGAACATTTACAGAGGGAAGCAGAGGGAGAGATAGCAGGAAAGAAAGAGAATGAGACAAAAAGATAGACACACACACAGAGACAGAAAGATGTGTACATAGGTTGACTGCAAAAGACAAAGGAAAAGCTAGAGAGAGAGTGGGGGAGATAGTGGTAGCTTGTTTATTCTGGGTGCTGGGCTCTGCCACTTTGTGGTTATGCTATTCCAGTAAAGCAAATGGCGTGTGTAGCTCTTTGCTGTGAAGGCATGACCTCAATAGAATAACTTCAAAGAGGGAATTCAGCGCACTACGGCCTAATTCATGGAATGTTTACAGCGGAGCAAACTCACTCTGCACTGCAACAGTACTCATTGTATCGCACTAAATGGGCCTCATTCACAAAAAGGCACCAAGTAGTGGGCATACTGCTTCTAAACTTGAGCTCTAAACATTCCATGAATTAGGCCATAAATCTGCTGAGTCATGGCTTAAAGGTGGAGGATTTATGCCAGCATCTTGCCGGAGGTAAATACTCTACTTCAAATTCAAACCCCCAAGTACAGGAAAAATGCTGGTAATTCCATTAACTCCAAAAATAGTGGCCATAATGGATTTACTACCCCTTTTTACCACAACCAAGAACTTCTAATGTGTCCCAATGTAGCCGCATTAAAGCCTTGACCCCATTGCATTCCTTTGCCAGCCATCGCTGGCATTGATGTTTTCTTCAAGTCGGGGCTCCCGTGCTGGGACCTCAGGGCGAGCCCTCAGCCCCTTTCACTCTTCCCTCTCTACACTGCAGCATTTACTTTGGGGTGTCACAGGGAGCACTGGCTTTCAGGACGTTTTGCAGTTGTATTTTATTTTTTTATTTTATTGATCATTTGTAAGGCATTTTTTACAACAGAATTGTGTTTCGAAGCGCCACAAGGCTATATGGGAAAGGAACAGGGAAAATAATAAGAGTGGCAACAAACAAAAAAGCAACATTGATATATTTACAGTCGTGGTCCTACTAGGCC
Source organism: Ambystoma mexicanum (assembly GCF_040938575.1). Taxonomy (NCBI): domain Eukaryota; kingdom Metazoa; phylum Chordata; class Amphibia; order Caudata; family Ambystomatidae; genus Ambystoma; species Ambystoma mexicanum. The sequence goes on along the minus strand of NC_090925.1, from coordinate 102,194,367 downwards.
TTGTGGCATTCGGACGTTCACGTGCATAGATGCGCAGTGCAGGGGATGGGGATAGAAAGCGCAGCAGAGGAGTGGACACGTGGTGGAAAGGGGCCCGTGAGGGACGTGCTAAGGGGAGCCAGGAGGAGCACTTTAGAGAAGCGTTTGACAGTCAAAGAGGTGGAATTAGAGAAGCTTAGGGTTGCAGCAGGGTAGTATTTAGGGAGGGAAAGTTGGAGATTGCATGGCTCCAGGGCCCAGAAGGCCTTGTGCATGATGCAGTGGGTCTTGAATTTGATCCTTGCAGCCTACGGGAGCCAGCGGGGAGATTCAAAGGCTGGAGAGATACTGTCCCTGGGCTTGAGGCCAAGGATAAGTCTTGCAGCCTTATTCTGGATTAGCTGGAGGGGGCGAAGAGAGGGGAGAGGGCGATTTTGAAAGAGGCTGTTGTATTCCAGCCTGGAAAGGACCAGAGCTCTGGAGACATTGAGCTTTTGGGGGAAGGTGAGAAAAGGAAGAATGCCTCTGAGAAGGTGGAGTTTGACGTGGGACTTTTTGGTAAGGTCCATGTTGTGGGGGGTGAAGGAGAGGGCAGAGTCGAAGATGACCATGAGGTTTATGGCCTCACAAGATGGTGAGGGTAGAGGGCCCAGAGAGGAAAATAGGGCACAGGTGTCCCGATGAGGAGGATATCTGTCTTACTGGCATTGAGACAGAGATCATACACTGAGCACCATGCATGAATGGCGGCCATACAGTCAGGGATGAGAGAGGAAGACGAGGAGGAAGTAGAGAGAAGTTTGAAGGAAAGATGCGTGTCATCAGCATAACACTTTAAATGAGGATAGAAGGAGAAGATAAGATGAGCAAGAGGGGCAAGATAGATATTGAAGAGCGAAGGTGATAGGATAGAGCCCTGGGGATACCACAGGTAGGGAGGGTGGGGGAGGAGGAGAAAGGACCCAATTGCAGCTGGGAAGGGCAGTTAGTGAAGAAAGAGGTCAACCAGTCCAGTGCCCAGTCAGTGAGGCCAAGGGTGTCACAGAGTCATTTTATGAGGATGGAATGTTTGACTGTGTCAAAGGCAGAGGAGAGATCGAGGAGAATGAGAACAGCAGGAGAGTTGGAGCAAGGTTTCACAGGTGTTCTGGAGAGCAGTTTCCGTGCCTCTGGATGCCCGGAATCCAGATTGGTGGTCATGAAGGCAACCAACAAGATCAGTGTGGAGGTTCAGTTTGGGATGGGGCAACGTTTCCAAGAGTTTACCCTGGAAGGGGGTGATAGAGATAGGGTGATAGTTAGCTGGGCAGGAGGGGTCAGCAGGCAGATTTTTTAAGAGTGGATGCACAAGGGAGGGTTTAAGGGATAGAGGGAAAGAGCCAGTGGTAAAGGAGTGGTTACAGAGGTCTGCAAGGGCCGGGACCAGAGAGGAGATATTGTCCTTAATGGTTCTGGAGGCGCAGGGGGGCACCTGTTTGGAGGAGGCCTCCATAGAGCAGTCCACTTTGGAAATCTTTCCTGGTGTTATGGGCTGGAGGAAGGAGAGAGAGGGGTTGGGGTAGGGGACCGAAGGGAGGGAGAGGAGATGAGGGTAGAGGAGAGTGAGGACAGGATGTCCTGTGTTTTGGATGCAAAGTGGCAAGCTAAGGCAGTGCAGAGGCCCTGGGAATGAAGGAGAGAGGTGGAGACTACAAGTGGATTGCAAATTCCTTGCAGATGTTGGAAAGTGTTGCCGCATTGTTAGAGGCTCCGGTGATGCAGGCTTGGGTGTGGGCATCCTGCCAATGCAAAACATCCTGAATTTGCATGCATGAAAGTAACGTGCAGGATAGGGTCAAGGATTTGCAAAGTCCTGTGCACAAAAGCCATGCATTTATTGTTGAATTGTAAACCGTCAAATGCAAAACATACTTACTTTGTGGTACTCCAACATGGAAGTGGTGGGACTGGGCTGCTGGGAATGGCTCCAGGCCAGGTCGAATCATAATACGTTTGGTGGTGCAGGAAAAGTGCCAGTAAAAGTGCTGGTAATTCCATCACCGGCACATTTCCTGCCCCGCCAAACTACACGTTTGCCAGTGGGGTTTCACTGATTCATCTCTAGCCAAGAGCTGGAGGTAAATCAGTCACCCACAGGCAAAAAAGAGTCAGTATTTCCGGCACCGGTATTACCTGTGCCAAAAATACTGGTGTTAGGCAGAATCATATGCAGTACCCTTTGGGAACACCACAAACAATTAACACTACAAGTGCAAGTACAAATTCACCTTTGATACAAGCCTGTACTACACAGTAAAGTGGTAGCGATGGCTGAGCAGCCACACTTATCTCAAGAGTAAAGTGAGCAGTATCAGAAGTTACACAAAGGACAGCAATGACTATGGTTCAAGCAAACACTGATTCAAGGTTTCTGAGTAAAAGAATTTACATTTATTTACACCCTCAGTTATAAAACAGTTCACTAATATTATTATTATTATCTTTATTGTTTTTGGTTTATACAAACCTTTACAAAATGAATTATTTTCATAATACAATCGAATAATAGAAAAGTTTACAAAAAGATTACAATACACTACACTTTTTAAAACACATTTGTCTAATACAATTCCGGACCAGCAATTCATATTAAACAGCTAAAAACAGACAATTCTTATTAAAACACTTAGAGCCTAGTACTTCTCAATATACATAATAATTGTACCAGATAACTGAGACATTATTAATAATCTGAGACTTCAACTCATTGTTTTTTAAAAGCTTCCTGAGTATTTAAACGCTTAGACAGTCTTTATCAAGTTCATGTTAATTCACAGATAATTCTCAAAAATTCATTAATACGTATTTTTAAAACCATCGAGTTACCATGAAGCATTTCGAACCACAAGTTGCATCTATTTACATTCGATGTGTCATGGACAAACATTGCAAAGTATTCTATTCTTTGTTTCAGTAAAGCAGGACAAACCAACAACAAATGCATTATGGATTCATTAACCCTGGTACCAGCACAGTGTCTGCAGGATTTCTTTGCCACATTCCTGCACCTTATATTCTGAATTTCATGAGTGCTTAAGACGTTAAAACGAAATCTCATGAATTGGTTTCTGTATGCTCTGGATGGATATTTTTCTAGGTATTTCTCAGGATAAGGTTTCCATTTCCAGAATGATATAGCTTGTGAATATATGGAGGAGTTTAAGATTACCACATTGTTCTCCAACCAGTCTGAGGCTTTTAATAATTCTTTCACTTTAAGAGGATTCCTTTTTAGATTTTCTAATGTGAGGCCTAAATCACTTAGAATTTTCACACAATCTCTTTTTAACTCACAAATGAAAACCCCAAGCATGTCAACTCCCAAGAAGTAATACAGTGTGTTTACCTCAGACATCATGCACTTACGTAATAAAGATACTTTTTTCCAATGTACTGTACACTTTAAAGAGGACAAACCTAACTCATAACGTAGGAGTTCCATAGGCAAACATTTCGGTAGATACCTTAAGACCCTTCGCCATACTTGTGCTTCAATTGTTTTCAGATAAGATACCAATTCTACAGAGTAAAACTCAAGACCGTATGTCAATCGTGGAATAGCTTTCGACCGATAAAACAGAATACAAGGCATCATTGTGAACCTGCCATATCTTCTCTCCACAGCTGATATCTGATTGGCAATAGCAGAGGCTTTTATACCGAGATGACTTTTTATAAAACCTAACGAATAAGGAGATGTGTATATATAACCCAGGTATTTTAGCATTGATTTGTTTTTTAATTTTAGACCACCACATATAATCGAAAAAGAATCTTCTTTTATATTTTTCACACCTGTGTAAAATATTATTGTTTTATTAGGGTTTATCAGTAGCTTTCTATTCAAAATGAATTTCTCAAATGCTACAATCATCCTTTGCAAACCCACATTGGTCCCATCAAACAGCAAAAAGTCATCCGCATAAGCGATCCAATTTAATCTTATTTTGCCCAATTTAGGTGAGACTAAACCACTATCATCTAGAAAGCTCCCTGCTTTTGAGACATAAAGATTGAACAATGTTGCTGCCAATCTGCAGCCTTGTTTTAGACCATTATGGGTAGAAATTTGATCAGATAATAGGCCACTATTGTTAAGTCTCACTCTAAGCACAGTGTTCGAATAAAGAGCTATTATAACATCTAGCAGTTTTTTTTCTATACCAAGATCAAGTAAGGTTGTCCATAGGGTTTTCCTATCGACCATGTCGAAAGCCATGGATAAATCCATGGATGCTAAATATAATGGCGGCTTGTCTTTTATTCTAGCCATACTCAACAAATTTGCTACAACTGATCCGCCCATGTCTGTGCCCATCCCTTCTCTGAAACCTATTTGTTTTATATCTAATATGTTCTTATTTTTTATCCATAGATTCAACTCATCCAAAACAATTGCTACAAAAATCTTAGATTCTACATCTGTTAACATGATTGGCCGGTAATTCAGGGGACTTAGGCGGTTACCCTTTTTGTGTATCAATATTACGTATGACAACTTCCAAGATTTAGGAATTTTCCTCTCATATATAATGGAACTAAACATACAGTTCAATAAACCTGCCCATAATGTTACATTGTTTTTCAATGTAATATAGGAAAGATTGTTAGGACCGGGGGTGCATGTAGACTTAACTTTGTTTATATGCCTGGAGATGTTATTTAATGATATGTTCAGCGACCACAACTGGTCATTAATGTGTTGGGTTAAGAATTGGGTGTCTGATTGTTGGTACAACTTCTCAAAGTGGTCTACCCATATTTGCCCAGCAATTGGATTTGTTGTCAGTTGTTGCTGAGACACTTCAGTTCCATTGATTATAGACCATATATTCCTAGGGTTGCCATAATCTAGGGCATTAATCATCGCTTCCCCATCCTTTTGTGCCATATTTGCTCTGTGAGACAGTAACCAGTTTTTATATTTCTGCTTGATCTGTTTTGTTTTATAGATCAGTTCTATCTGATTTGATGTTTCCTTTTTTACTATACGCAGTTCTTTTCTTAACAAAGCCTTCCTATTTTGTACTTCAATATCAAATGCGTGTAGACATTTGTTATTGAGTATTTGCGAAGTTGATTTTATGATATTGCCTTTTGCCAGCATATGTGCTACATATGTTTTAAAACAATCTCCTGAGTAAGTTGCAAGTTTCCACTCAATTGACGAAGATAAGTAGTCATGTAACATCAAGGTATTTAGCTTGGTTATATTTTCAGGGGTCCATTTTACCTTAGTACCAGCAACATTAACTATGATGTTCCCCATATTTTGCACTACATCTATATTTACCTTCCTCCAGGGTAAACCTGTAGATAGCAATGCGTGGTCACTTTCCAGCAGACTAGTCACCTTTAGTGAACAAGAATAATCTTGAGAATTATTGCTTACAAAGATGTAGTCCAATATGGAACTAAGGCCCCGTGCTTGCCAAGTTGGAGTGATATTAAACAGAGGCTGCATTCCCCAACTATACATGAAAACCACCCACATACTACCTCTGTACACTTTATTGCGGGCCCCCAGAGCCTCCAAATCTGTGGATGCTAGAATCCAGGTTGCATCATCATATTCCATGCTGCAATCTGCATTCAGATCTCCTGCAAGCAGCAAAGCACCACCCATGTTTGAGTCCAACCAGTCATGTAATATTTGATTAAGCATTGCAAATAGCTTTAAAAGCTCTGTGTTTGTATGAGTGGCAGTGTTCCAGTATACATTTAACAACATTATGGAAACATTGCCCTTATCTGTAGCTAATCTAAAAGTACCAACAATTGCACAGTCCATAACCTGCTGTTCAGAAACCATCTTTATATTAGTCTCTGATCGATAACCCAGTACAAGGCCACCACTGGGACGGCCATGCAGACCCTTAGATGCCGTCATATTAATTATACCATAGCCATCCCACAAAAAATTGCCTGTAGCCCAGGTCTCTTGCAACAAGACAAAGTCATAACACTTTAACATTTCAACATTTTTTGCATTAGCAGTCAAATGTGAGCATCCCCTAGTATTCCATGATGCAAGGTTAAATGCTGTATCTTCGCTAAAGTGGATCCTTCATTGATTTCAGCTTATCTATGGATTCCCTGAGAGATAGTGCTAGCCATCTCCATTCTTGCATGTCAGAGAGTTGAGATTTGACTTCCGTCATTACCGGCTTGTCACCTTCTTTACCGGTAGAGCACCTAACCTCTTGTGAATAAATACCTTGATTAGAGGGATGTTTCATATATCCTTCATTTGAGCCCAAATTTCCGTCAATATTATGTGACTCCTGAAATTCCATCACATCAAATCCTCTTTTTTGAAGAGCACCCGCTTCTTTTAATATAAGTGTTCGGACCAAGGGAGAATTTATTATTAGTCTAACATAGTCATATCTCTCTTCGTGGATAAAGGCTACAAGTTGAATGTCTGAAGAGGTTATTAGGCGTAGTTCATCAATGTCATTAAATAAACTTAAAATGTACTGCCTATTTAGGGACCAGGGTCCCCCATCATCAAAAACATAGTAAAGCACCAGACTTGGTTCATTTGGATGCACAGGACGCCTTAGGTTATGGGTCTCATTTCTATTGTTACTATTGGCCATGTGGTCAGGTTCTTGAAATTGATAGCGTTCCTGTCTGCCTTGAATCAACCCTATACCTGTGTTTTGGCTTAATACTGCATCAGGCAACCAGGTGTTTCTGCTTACACCACTTTCCATGGTAGGATTATCATGTTTACCCGCAGAGGGGCCCACTAAGCTTGGGAAGAGTTTTTTTGCTTCACTTAGTTTGTGATTCAGAATATCTTCAACAATGCTACTAACTACTTCCCTAGATAAATTAGGGTGATCAATAGTGCCTGTAGTCTGATTCACAGTTTTGTCCATTTTTGGTGTAATAGTTTCAACATTTTTTATTTGGGGAGACTCAAGAATTTTGTCTTTTACATTGAGATCGAGATACTTGTTCTCCTGCATGCCCTCTTTAGGATTGCCACGTAAAGTGACCCCACCACTTTTATTGTCAGTTTGGTGAGCCACTATAATTTCTTTAGCTTGTGCTACTGGGAATATGGAACAAGCGGTGGGGGTACAATCCATGAATGTGGGAGTATTTGGTCTAGATAAGGCATCCGGGTTCTTAAAGATATCAAAAATGTCTTGAACCCCCCTTTCTAAGGCACGAAGATTACTATCAATCCTGTCAGAAGTAACTTTATTTTTAAGTACCGCTGACAGCATAGAGGTGCCCTCTGTATATTCTGATTTATCTGGGCTTCGTGTGGTGACCAATGGTAGGGCTGCCAATTTAACTGATAATACGGGTGGAATTGGTTCTACTACATTATTATCGGCCACCACCTTGTTGATGTTATTGTTATCTTTCTTATCTAGCCAAGCCTCACGTATATCAAGAGTTCTCATAAATTTACGAGATGTAGTGAGGCTAGCCTTCGCTTGTTTTGCCTGTTTTTTTCTATTTTTTTTCTCCTTTTTTTCGAAATTTTTTCAATGAAAGCACCATTATCGTCATCACTAAAAGTAGTTACACCTTCAATAACAGTGGCGGGATCATTTAAACCTGATTTAACAATGTTAGTCTCTATCACACCAGGAGCCAATCCCTGCGGGATCTTTGAGGGAATTACATTTATGGCCAACTCTTTTATCTTTGTAATACCACTATTATCTAAGTGCTTTTTCATACAGTTGGGCTCAATATCGTATTTTGTGATCATTCGTGTTAGCATTTCAGGTAAAGCTGTAAAAGCCAACACCATCTCATTTAGCAATCTAGTATGAGTCTTTAGTTCAGATAGTACCATTGCTTGAATCTCTTTACAACATGTCCCAAAGGCCATAGCTGAATTTACATTGTTTATTTCCAATACTGAGGTAGTATCATAGCTTGAATCTTGGACCAAATGTTGTGATACATCCAACATTGAGGTTACTCCTATGCTAAAGATTGGTGGAGTATCAGCATAAATAGGGCTCTCGTTCATTCTATCTTTTTTGCTGTCAGGTTCAATTTCCCTGTTTACGTCAACATCTGCGATTGAGCCCTCCTCAGCAAATAGAGATTGCGAACTTTCCGAAAGATGAACATCATTGGTTAATGCCTTAGGGCTAGTTGTAAGTTTTTGTTCCATAGAACATGATTGTGCACAGTCCACCATCTCCCTTTCAGAATTGGTTAAGTCAGAGGCAGATAGGGCCGTTGCACGAGCAATACTCATTCTGGTGGCCATATGAGGCACAGACACGCTGGTAAAACGAAACTTTGTTTTAGCAGATTTTTTTACAGCTACTTTAACAGATTTTTTTGGGCTCATGACTCATTATACTACATCTAAAATGAGGCTCCGATCATATTTTCAGAAAGAAAGAAAGACTATGACGAGTACTATAGTATGACAGGTCAATGTATAGTTACCAAAAATGCAGAGAATTGGGCCGCCACCCTGCAGCCCTACCAGACCAAACAGACGCAACAGGCCACTTCCAAGGCCACTTCGCAAAGCACCCTCTGTGGGAAAAGATCGTATTCCTGCAATAATGCTTTACACACGTGCGCGCGATCAAGATAGAGTAATCAAAAAGTGAAAGCAAAACTTGTCAATACAGCTGCACAGCACAATGCCCAACAAACAGATAAATGTCGAATTCACCAAAATGTTAAATATGATGGAACATATCGAGCCGTTTTCCCTGCAGTTTAAATGTTCGTCGGATTTCCACATGTAGGTTAAATAGACTTAGCTAGGTTAAACTCTCACAGCACCAACTCACGTAAATCGATCTATCACGTCAGGTTGGAAGAAGGTAAAATTCACAAAAACACTCACAACGCAGCGAACAGCCCAACAGCCACTTACAGAGCCACTTGCTCTGAGCGCGCGCGCATGAGCGCGCGGACACCACTTCTTATGGAATTCTGGGTAAAGTGGGAGGGGCCAATCTAAAAAATTAAATAAAAGGGTCAAATTAGACTCTATATTGCATATGATGTCCTTATAATTATATTAAGGAGTCCACAGGTCACAGTTCCTTTTAAGAAAGCGGGCAGCAAGCTCAATAGCGTACCAGTAGAATCTTCACAATGCTTCACGAGTAGAATGCCCAGCCGAACAGCCACTTACAGAGCCACTTGCTCTGAGCGCGCGCACACCACTTCTTATGGAATTCTGGGTAAAGTGGGAGGGGCCAATCAGTAGAATCTTCACAATGCTTCACGAGTAGAAGGCCCAGCCGAACAGCCACTTACAGAGCCACTTGCTCTGAGCGCGCGCGCATGAGCGCGCGGACACCACTTCTTATGGAATTCTGGGTAAAGTGGGAGGGGCCAATCAGTAGAATCTTCACAATGCTTCACGAGTAGAATGCCCAGCCGAACAGCCACTTACAGAGCCACTTGCTCTGAGCACAGTTCACTAATATAAAGCAGACAATCACAATCTTAATATACTACACACCACCCAATGAATTCTGGACAAGTTAAGCTCAACATGAAGTGTGAACAAAATGGCACTCCAGCAATTTACAAAGGGAGGGAAAGACAAGGTTATTCAAAATCAAGCAGCACCAACACGTAAGTAGGCAGGGCAATCTTGAAAAGGCTTACTACAACTAGGATTCAAATCAATAGCCCTGGGCCAATGTAAATGCTTCAGTCTTTGCAGAGGATCACACAGTTCAGAGTAATTTGCGGTTAACTATTTGCCAAGAGTTCAAAACGAAGTTGGTTGGAACAAAAGTTATTTAAAAGAGTTTAAAAGGACAAGCCTTTGTATTATCGAAAGATTTAAAACACTTTCACCGTGGTCACACGGAACGAATGACCGGATTTGAACAGTACCTTAGTAGAAGAAGAATGCTGTAGCTGAGGCAGAAGTTCCTGGCAGGTCCTGCAGGCTCATGGTTCCTGAAGCGACTGTCGGACTGACATGAAGGAGGAAGACTGGAGGGTCCTGCACTGCCCAGGGAAGAAACCAACAGCCAGCAAAGCGATGAATAAAAGGTGCGCTCCTTAAAACCCAAACAGGGTCCGGTCCTCCTGGCTATCCGGTTCACTGCAGTGATGCACAGCAAATTTGACCAGGAGAGTGAGGCCTTGCTTGGTGTTTGGCGAACTGGTTGGTCCCACCAGCTCAAGGGGAGAAGATCTTCCCTGTCATTGAAGTTTCACTCGATTCAGACGCCGCAGCAGGGCTTCAACGGGAGGTTCAGTAGTTGCAGTAGTCCACTTCCTTCAGCTTCTCTTCAGTTCTCTTCAGTTCTCTCGATCCAGTGGCGACTGCCTTCCAAGTCCCAGAGATCTGTTTTTAAGAAGTTTTCCCCCATTCACACAGCTTGGTTGTCAATCACGCAGCAGGGTGGCTGTCCTGGCAGGACAGTCACCTAGCCAATCAAACAAGAATGCGACTTGGGTATCCAAGGAGACCCTGTGCAGGGGGCCTAAAACCCCTCCCTCACATCCTGTCCACCCAGCCACTCAGATGCCTAAGGAGGGCTTCTGTGCAGAAGCCTGTAAAAGGACGGCGGACAAAGGAACCAAACCTGGCTTGGCACGCAGAGTAAAACACGAGAAAGACCTTTACAAAAAGAAATGGCGAATAAACCCAGCCGGAACCAAATACAATCAAAAGGGGTCCAGCGGATTAAAGTATGAGGCTACCACCATAGCCTATAACAGTAGCAAGGCTATTTTCATAGTCCGCGGTAGGAGAAAAATGGTAGATAACACTGCCATCAGCCAAATCTTAGAGAAAGGGGAACGAAATAATGTTCCATGAGAAACAGACAAAAAGGGATAACGATTAACCCTTTCAGTACTCTATTGGAAGATAGGTTGTACTGGGTCTGTGATTTTAAAGACTAGTAAAGTCAATGGCAACTTTACATGTTTGGGAGACAGAAAATGGAGTTTAAAGTGCGAAGTCTATAAATACAACCCTGTGTCGCTGCACTAAAGGTGCTGTGTGACACACAGTAAAAAGATGATGCCTATTGAGTAGGTGAGGCTCCACAGTCTATGAACACAAGAAAATGGTAAACACACACAGCAAAACACATGTAAGAGTGGGAAAAAAGGCTCACACTCTTACCAGGTGAAAAAAATAAATCCTAGAAATCCAGCAAAGCTGCTGAGGGACTCAGTAGGTAAGGGAAATTAGGCATTCTGGAGAATTCTCCTTAACAACTGGCATTCCCCTCCATGGAGTCCTATTGGACTCTATAGAATGGGGATTTTCCGCCGCTTCTGCCGCCTGTAATAGCCTGATAATACCTGGATATCAGGGGATGGAAACAGTAGGTCAGTTTACCAGCATCCCATCAGAATTATTGGCGGGATACCGGAAAACATATAATGAGGACCAATATCTCTTCATGGGACCCAATCCAGGTGATTTGCACAAAAGCAAAGTGCATTGTGGGATTATAAGTATGCCCACAATTTTAAATTTGATACATGTCTTACAGTGATTTAGTGAGTAACCTTTTAAGTGAATAATGGAAGTTGCACTCTGCTGTTCTGATTGGTCATCATACTCATCCTAACAAAAAGATGGCTGAAAATGTCAGGACAAATATACCAGTTTGGCCAGCTACAACACCACATGTGAAACTTTGATGGTTTCTGTATTCAATGACAGTTATCTGCTCGTGAAAGTGCGGTTTGCTTGTACATAACTTGGATTTAGAACAGACATCTAGGATCTGGGAGTATCCTTTACTGGCTCCTCGGTTTGGGGGACAGAGCAGCATTCCGGCAAGACTTGTTTTAATGGAGTGCTGCTTGTTCTGCCCATTTCATGGCTGAAAGGCAGGTAACAAAGAGCTGACCATTGCCATGTCTTGGTCTGTTCGTCAGCGTACGTGCAAAGTGAGAGAGGCCAGAAAATGCTAGATGACAAGTATAAGTGGAAGAACGGCAAGGAGAGTGACACAACTAAAATACCATCCACACAAGGCGCAGACATAGAGATCACCTTGTCATCTAAAATGAGGGGTTAGCAACTGATGGCTGTCCAGATTATTTGGACTAGAACTCCCGGTATCCATCACCTGTTACTAGACTGCACTGACTAAGTTTGATGAGAGTTGTGATCCAACACATCTGGATAGCCAAAGTTTACAGACACCTAATTTAGAAGGTGTTGCCAAGAGACAAATAAACGTTGTGATAAGGCCTGGCTACAGGGATTTTCATCTGGGTGAGCCAGATTTGTGATCAGGTGACCAATTTCCATTGGGTGTTGGTGTTAGAGTACCCTAAACAAAGTGCTAGCATTGATCCAGGTTTCCCAGATCTGTGATCCAGCAAAAACTGTTTTCTCATATCCGGATAAAATACATTTGCATCCCTCTATAAAAAAACAGTACAGATCAAAAGAGAATCGATGAAAATAGAGTGACAACATCAATCTAGCGATCTTCGATTCCTAGCTGCCCTCCCTCTTCAAATCTATCAACTCCTTCACCTTTCACCCACTTTCCCACTGACTTCCATTCCCATTTAGCACCACTCTTACCCACACCACGGCCCTCATTCCGAGTCCGGAAGTAACCCTGCCGGTGTTACCGGCCGATTGCCGCCGGACTTGGAATGAATTACTGGCGCTTGACTTCCCGGTGCCACTGGGCTATTCCAAGTATGGCGGCCGAGAATTCAGGCGCCGACAATTTCGTTAATCCCCATTCCCATAGAGTCCTATTGGGCTCTATGGGAATGGGGACATGGAAGCACCGGTACCGTTAACAGCCGATGCTCCCGTGACAAGTCTGCCTACAGTGGCCGATGCACCCGGCAGGGTCAGACCTGTCCGACACAGCGGCTCTGGCAGGCAGACTTGTAGTTTGCCAGTCTGGAAACAACAGTGCCGGTAGGCTTACCGGGCACTGTTGATTCTGGACCGGCAAATGTATAATGAGGCCCAATGTCTTCTTGGCCTGGCTGGGGAGAATAGATGATCATGCCAACTTGTCCTTCTCCTCCCCGAGGGCTGAGCAATGAGGCCTCCAGTCCTTATTCCATCTCAGGTGGTCTGTGCCCAAGAATGTCTTCCTGAACACTGCGGCTACTCCCAGCAGACCACAGAGGAGGTGCTTGTGGGCCCGCCATCCTGTTGTGAAAGACAGTACCCCCCACCCTCCAGAATACTGAAGCAATCAATGGGACATTTTTATTCATACAAAATTACATTTTGAAGCAGAACATTCTATTTTTTTGTTGTAAGGGCAAAGGGGTGTGCTGACATACAGGAGAGAGAGCCTGGGTGGGCACAGGAGAATCGGGAGGAAGATAGTGCAGGTTGAGGGGTTTCCAGGCTCCTGGTATCACTCCCGGTAGGGAATCACAGTGAGGAGGGGCTCTTGCTCCCCTGCCATGCCCCTGTAGGTCATTGTCTGATACATACTGTTTACTTACTGTTTATCATATGCAATTGTCCATGATTACTTTTTGTTTGATGTGTTTACTTAGATTTGCAATTGCATTTCACAATTTTGTTCAATAAATGGGGCCTATGAGTGAGGCTTTTTCGGAATAGCTTATACTGCGAGATTAATCACTTCTAGGGGCACCTAATTTTGCTAGGTAAGGCACAGTGAGATTAAATGATTTTCCCTGGAACACATACTTTGTTTAAGAGGTAAAGTCAGAATTTGAGCATAGCCTGATATTGAAATACTTGACCACTGATCTTTGGAGCTCAAGTTGGTACAAATGCATGCTGAAGTTTGGTTCTAAATACTTAAAATAATACTCAATTTTACAATGATTACTTTAAAAATGCACAAGTCAAATGATAGACCAACCCAACAATGTATACATCATCTTTGTAGCAATGTGTTGATGAGAAAGAGTAAGGGGGTCATTTTGTTTTGAATCCTAAATTGTACATAGGGAACACTCTTTTTTCCACTTTTTGCAAAAGGGCCACTCCATGCAATTTTATTTTTTTCCAGCAATTACTTGAAAAGTAAAAAGTAAGTGTGTCAGATTGTTTATTTCAGGTATGTAATAATCCATGAAACACATACAAATATAATAAAATACACAATGCATCATTTAAATCACATTCTTAAAAGCAATTAATGCACCAACGCACAGTAAAATACCTAAAATACTTTATAATAGTCACATGGCAATATCATAGGGTTAATCCATCAAGCATCGCTCTTCTTTTCCAAGCATGGTACAGAAAACAAACATATTTAAACGTGCTGATTACATCTGTTGTTAATATCAACAATTAAGTAGGTCCCACTGCCGCAACCCGGAACCCTTAAAAAAAGCATGAAGATAATGTTTGCGTTGGTATTTTTATGTAGGGCAGACAATCACCAAATGAGCCTGTAAAGAGTAAAACATTGGCAAATATTGCCTTTGGTCTTCACCTTTCCACAACATGTCTGGAAAAGTGTGCTTCCCTTCCACAGAACCATCCACAATTGATTCATTTGGAACCTACCTGCTTTTACCAGGGTGTAAAAGTCAGGCGGATTTCATAGGAATCCATTGGTTTTCTGCCAACATATAAATACATGCTGGAGGAAAACCAATTGGATTTGGCAGCGCAACCTGTAGGAGCAGGCGAACTTGTTAAGTCTGATCTGCTCTTCAAATTCGCTGTCAAATCATACAAAATCCTACAACACATGAAAAGTTGCAATAAATGTTTTTAGCACCACTGACCTGGAAAATGAGCTTTATTTTCCACATCCTGACTGGAAGCCTACAAGCTCCAGCATAGAAATTAATTAGAACTTACAATAAATCTCATACTGACACAAAGGGCCTCAGTACGAGTCTGCCGGTCTGTAAATAAGGGTGCCGGTACCAGCGAACCAGCACCCTTTCCGGACTGGCAGACTACAACTCTGCTTTCCTGGGCCTTTGCTCCTGGCAGGTCTGACTTGCCGCGTGCAACGCCCACAGAAGGCAGAGTTGTCACGGAAGCACCGGCACCATTAGAAATGGTGCCGGTGCTTCCGAGTCCCCATTCCCGTGGAGTCCTATAGGATCCACGGGAATGGGGACTAACATTTTCCGACGCCTGATATTCCGGACTTGTAATGTCCCAGTGGCACCGGGATCTCAGGCGGTGGAAATGGTGTTAAAGTCTGGCAGCAACCGGTGCATCACCGCCAGACTTGGAATGAGGCACAAAGTGAAATGAAATGCATGACAACTGTATCACTGTATTTCTGATCACCCAACAATCATATCTTATATTATTTAAAGAAAAAAGTGCCACAGCAATGGTCACTGCCAGATACCTTTTACCATCTATAATCTCGTCAAGTTGTAAATAATTTGCCTCTGAGACACATTAAAACGGTAAGACCTCCCTTGGAGGACCTGTGGAGTGCAGGCTGAGGAGAGAGTTAGAACGGAGTTTGGGAGGCGGGGGGAGGGGTTGTCGAAAATGCTCAATCCACCACTGAGCACTGTTTTTTTCGTTTTAAACTCCCTTTAAACTTCGCCCGCAACATTAAAGGAAACACTCTTCTCTTGTGTTATTTTCCAGGTATTTATGATTAATCTTCTGAGAGGCAAATGTTTATTGGGGGTTGAGAACGGCCCTCACATCCTGGTCCCTCTCTCCCATCACTTGTGGGGTCCCACAGCAAAGCAAATCATTGCCATTTCCAGCACTGCCCAAACACCCAGCACCCAGGATGTACATCACACATGCCAAACAAGACCCACAATAGACATGAAGTATTCTGTTTGCATGCAAACTCTGCTAAGTTACTCAAACAGTATGAGGTGATTATTTCAGTACTCATCAGTTGGAATCATGAAAAGATACATTCTATTTAGGTTGGGACCCCACTTTTAAGTATGTGTGAGAAGAAGATATGAAGCTGGTCTTGCTTGCCATCCTAACCTTGTCATGTACAGGTAGGGTGAGGTGCAGCTTGATTCCCTAAGCATAGCAAGCAAGGCACCCACATCTGGGCATCTACACTTTCACCAAGGGTGGCAAGCTGAAACCAACACGCATTGGTAAGGCCAGCAGCTTGGGTATTTCATTAGGCATGGATAGGCATTTGCCAGGCACTGCCATAAGGGTACCACCTGGCCATAAGATGGGACAGCTGGGAAAAGGTGCAAGTACCTGGGCATAGGATGTCATTGCCTGGCAAATGTCTAATAGGCAAGCCAAAACTGTTGGCTTTGCGATTGCTTATTGTAGACAGGACTCCAGTGCAAGGAACAGAGGCACTGACATAGATATTGCTTATAAATCAACTGGCTGAAGACACACATGAGAGTCTTACTACACCAGGAGCTCATTTACAGAGGCAATTATGTAATTAAACACCTAAAAGAACGCCTCGATATAACGATGGCAGTTCCTACACAGCACAAAGTGTGGTGTTACTTTGTGAAGTGCTTACTCAAAGAGCTTCCAAAGGGTACTCTGTGGTGGTGAGGGGCAGATAGTTAGTAATAATGCCATAGATATTGATATAGCCTTGGTTAAACATTGGGTGGGTACATAACCAGACACACCCATTGGATGTGTGTTTCTCCTCATATCCTATCTCTATCCTATCTATGTTCCGCTGCAATAGTTCTGGCTTTCACCTAATAGGCACAACTAAAAAAAGGATGGATGTAAGCTTCTTAATCAATCATAACCACTGGCATTGCTCTGGTCTGCCCTCCATACCATTGTTTACAAATGAGGCTTGCCCCTGTCACTCATGTGAGCTGGCCTGCCCAAGCTGCTAGACTGCTAGGCCACCAGGCCTATAAATGCCTGTGGTTCCAGTGCAGAAGGCACATGGCCTAAGAATTGAGACTGAGCTGCACCTTTTGGTGGCAGAACCAAGAGCCATTTGCTAATAGCGTGTCCCCCCTCTGTAATGGAACAGAGATAACAAAGAATTGTGGCATAGAATGTTGCACAGAGCAATGATAGTGGTAATGTTTAATTCATAGACATGCATCTATCACTTTTTGGTTTGACTACTATCCCCTCCAGAATTACATTTCTGTTACTACCAACCTTATTTTTTCACCTATACTAAAGTAGCTCATGCAGCAGAATCAATTATTGAATGCAATCTGTAAGGGATCCCAGTCGTTTGATGCACTGCACCTTCTACAGAAATCTGTGTGCCAGCAACATCACCTGTCATTTATTGTTTGATATAGTTAATCATTTTATTAAGCATGATGTGAAAAACCGCTATATTCCCACGGACAAACTTATTGGATGCAGGTTGGTGATTTTACGTTTGAGAAAATAGTTGTAGGCAGCCTGCTTCAGTCACATAGAGGTTTGAATTGTCCTCCATCTCCCTGGTCATTTGTGCTTTCATGGCTGTGGGGCACGAATCAATGTCCAGAGCAAGGAAACACATCCTGGCCAGGCCTCCTGCAGTGCAGCCCCTCAGAATGCTAATCTCTCTGAGGGTGCTGCTGCACATTTAGAGCAAAATAACCCCTCCACACCCCCACGGCTCCACTCCCTCGGATCCCAGCGTTAACTCCACTGCCAAAGTCTCTTTTCTAGGGCGGGGGGCAGAGGGTGGCCTCCTGCTGGAGCCGCGCCTGGTTGCAATGTGCCATATACGAACGCTCACTGCTGTTGTTATACATGGAGCAATAGCTTGCCTTGTGTGAGCGTGTTTTTTTTATCATGGTCAATTCTAATTTTGGCAGATATGGCACAACATTTTGCCCAGGATAGCACACTTTAGTTAAATGGTGAAGCTAGGATTTTAGACCAGTTTGCAGTTAGACTATCAAAAACACTCTGGTGTATTGCGATGGATTGCAATGTACACAGTTCATAATAAACCAATCTGGCACATATAAAGATCCATATAGGAATATGTTATGCAAAAATGATTTGGCCTAACCAACTTGAGCATGTTCTTATAGTGGCAATGCCAGCATATATTATATGATATTATATTATGTTAAATACGTTTCTATAGCATTCAGAACTGTAAAGACTGGTAGGGGGTGGTCTGTACTTCTGCTCTCTATATGGTAGAGCGGAGGCACAGAGGACCCCAGCCTAGTTTCTCTATTCGGTAGCTATGGTCGAGCAATCAAGGCCTAGCTTCTCAGGAGGTGATGCAGGCTGGTTCTTAAGTACAGTGTAGTCCCCAAGCCCCCACAAAGGAATGTCCACACACTGTATTGGTTAGAACACAGTCTTTATATAATCAATATTCAAGGTTATGTACACTTATCATGATAACTCACTTTGTACTTAGGAAAATCAACAATGGCAAATATATACAATTCTACAGTGGTACCACCCTTTGTATTAGATCTCATTAAAGTGCATCAACAATACTGTAACAATGTCACACAGATCAATAGAGTGAAACCAGCAATAGAGAGAGGAGAGAAAATAAGATGGTTGAGCAATAGGCAGAATACTGGCCCCTACCACTAGACACAGTTCTGTGTGGAGATCCCCCCACCTGGGCAACCTGTAAAATAAAGATATAGCACAAGCCCAGTCCATACATTGTTCTGCAAGTCTTATTCCCTCCTATAATGCTTTTACCCCCCCAATGTACCTGGTGGAGTCGAGTTCTTCGAAGAGGCGTCGACGGATCCTTCTTGAGCGACCCCCTTTCAAGCGGGAGTCACGGATCGTCGAGAGGCATCGAGAAGCGTCGAGGAACTTGGCGTTCTGCGGCGGGGAATCGACGGCCCTTCTTGAATGCCTTCCCTTTCAAGCGGGAGACACGGGGCGTCGAACGTCCGTCAAGGAACTCGGCATTCGGCGTCGGGGAATCGACGGCCCTTCTTGAAGGCCTTCCCTTTCAAGCGGGAGACACGGGGCGTCGAACGTCCGACAACAAACAGGGTAGAACGGCGTCGATGAGGCGGCAGCTTCGATCCAAGCGGTGCTCGTCGACGACGGAGCGTTGGCGTCCTGCAAGGCAGAGGCGTGCGGGGCACCTCGATGACAATTGTTCTGGACTGCAAAGATTGTGAAGACGGGGGCCCAGCAAGGGCGTCGAGTCGTTCGAGTCTTTGTGGTCTTCGGGTGGCGGGAAACCCACCGGCAGGTTTCTCGTCGGCGCGTTGGTCGTCCTCGACTTTCTCCGGCAGGATAAAGCGGTCGACGGTGCGGACGAGGGAGTCCTTCGATTCAAATGTTCTTAGGCAAGGAGCGGACGGCACCGGTCGTCGGCGGCACAGCGTCAAGTGGTTCCCACGGCTGGGCAACACAACTTCGACGGGCCTCCAGCGGTTACACAGACCTGCGGACCCTGGTCGACGGCAATGGTCTTCGACGGCGGCGATGTCCGGGTGCTTCACTTCGATCTCCTCGGCGGTCCCGTCTCGGGTCGGCAGCCTTTCGAGGGCTGACTTCCAGGGCGCTTCGGCGAAGATGTAGCGGTGCTCGATGATCCCTCGGAGCACGGGAAGAGGGCGCCTTACCAGGTCCTCTCTCGAGTCAGTCCTCGACGAATTCGGCAGCTTTCAGATCGGTCGAAGCAAGTGCAACAGCAAGTCTTCTTCTTCCAGCTGGGCGTCGAGGATCAGCAGTTCCAGTTACTCTTAGAGTGGAGACTCAGCTTCTGAACGCTTCTGAACAATTACCAGTGGTGAGAGGTCCCCAGATATACTATTCTGTCGCTCATCCACACTACTGGCACACACTCAGCAGCCAATCATACAGAAGGGCATTCATGCAGTCAGTCAGCCAATCAGGCACACAGTGCATTCAGGCCACACTCCTCCCTTTCAGACACTCACAACAAGGAATGTGGATTGGGACAAGTACCCAGCCATTCAACACTACACACTGCATTCAGGCCAGTTTTCGGGCAGGGCTGTCTCAGTCTTTGTCTCTCATGCCAGAAACCAGACAACCACAACAAGGAGTGTATATTGGTCACACACTCCATTCACCCAGGTCCCACCCACAGGAGGTACCCACAACATACAGTCACTGGGAAGGCTCCAGTCAGTCTAGCTGGGCCTTCACAACAACACCATATAGGGAACTTCCACCCAACAGCCAGTCAGGGGAAGGGACAGAGTCAGGGCTTCCCAGGACTTTGGGAAAACAAGGTAACAGGCAATAGAAAGCAAGAGGCCACAGGGGCCATCTTGTTTCCTATCAGGAATTAACTGATCCCAATGGCAGGGCCTGGGTATCCCAAAATGGAGGACACCCAGAGCACCTGTCAAATTCAGCATGGAGCTGCCACCAGCCCATACCCTGCTCTGTGGGCCACCCACAGGTGCCCAAAAACATACACTAGGGGCACAGGGTTGTACCCCTACCCATGGGTGCCATAAGGGTATCCCATGGGTCTGTTCACCAAACCAAAAGAGAGAGCTGCACTGCTAGGAGTCCCACATGGACTCCTGGGCAGAAAACACGACAGAACACATGATAAAAAGCAGTAAAGGACAAGGATTCAGAGGCCCTGTCCCTCTGATGCATTTCCAGCATCACAAGAACCCAAAGGCATTTTAGGGCTGGTGTAATGGTTGTGAAAGACAGGGCAGTCTGTAGCACCGTAGTCGAAATCAAAGTTGTTGTTATAAAAGTGTTTGTATGGGTTTTTGTAAAATGCTGCAAATATTATTCAGAGAATCGGGGTGCTTATTCCAGATCATCGCTCCTTGTACAGAAAAATGTTTACCTCCAGCCGAGGTCAAACTTAATCTATTTGGAGCCAGAAGTAAAATGTCGCAGCGCGCTGGCGGCTTTTCAGAGAGCAGATTTTCTGGCTATGCGCCAGGTAGCATGGGGTGTTGCCATGAATGCATTCATGAGCCAGAATTGCTATTGTGAATTTGATTCGAGCAGGTACAGTGGAGAGGGCACACAATAGGAGCAGTGATGTGTTCATAACAATCCTGGATGCATTCTTTTCTAACAGCTGCAATTTCTGGTAGTGATTTTGGAAGGTCCATTTGCATGACATTAGAGTAATCTAACTTAACCCCGGGAATAGTTCTGGCAATGATGCCCACATCTTTCTGAATTGGATAATGATGAATTTGCTAAAGTAGTATGAGGCTCTACTGACCCCGGAATTAATTTGAGCAGGCAACATTAAAGCTTTGGAAAACACTCTTGTGTTCTTCTGGTGACCTGGACTCTTTTTCCTGTGTTACCCTACAGAACCAATTTTAAATGGTACGGCTTTCTTCCCAGTTTGTACCAAGTGGGGCAATCTCACCAAACTCCTATCAGCAGGTTTAGGCTTTCTCTCTATGCTTGATCACTTGTACTGCTTACTAGCAAATAAGTATACCCCCAGTTGAAATATCGCCAGCCCCCACTGGGTGGCGGGGGGGGGGAGGGAGAGAGGGAGAGAGAGAGAAAGAGAGAGAGAGAGAGAGAAAGAGAGAGAGAGAGAGAGAGAGAGAGAGAGAGAGAGAAGGAGGGGGTTGAAACTGAGAAAGGGATGGGCCAGGGTGAGAGAAAACACTTTTACTAGACTGCACTGACACAGAGAAACAGAATGAACCGAGCCTACAAAACCGCAGTTGGATGAGATAGAAAAAGAGGTGGCAATAGAGAGCGATGGAGAGAGAAAAAGAGAGAGTCCACTGAAACAGAGAAAAGGAGAGCAACAGAGCGCACCTACAAAGAGAGAGACAGTGGGAATCCACCTGACTACACTGGCAGAGAGTTAAAAGGGTGAGCAGACCTGCCACTGTGACTTTCACAATCAGAAAGTTTGAAAATGACACACAGATATAGAGACAGTGCCTAGGGAGAGAGACAGTGCAGAGAGACAGAAAAATAGAGGGAGCAAGAGTGAAAGAAGCACTAGATCAGCAATTGAGATGAGGGCACAGCTAGATGCCGCTATTATTAATATTACCATTATTATTGTTTTTATTGTTTTCATTATTCATCGTAATAAGTGTATAATCCTCAGAGTAAGTTGCCATTTTGTATTAGTAGTTTAATAATCCCGGGTTACTCCTTTAGACTGTGGGACGTGTAGTTTTTTTTTTCTTTTCGAATTACATATTTCTAATTGAAAATCTCAAAATGAAAAGAACAAACAGGACTGAAAAAGCATATTTTTTTTAATCATGGATCAGACTGAGGTTCTAAACATCTCCGACATTAAGACTTATCTCAGGGCATCGTGCACAGTGATTACTTTGTTCAGGTCACCAATATTTCCCCCAAGTACCACACACAGTGATCCCAGCTGTGCCTCTGATTAATCTCTGACACTGTTCCATCTTCTCTATGGTGATTTATGGTACATCACACAGTGTTCCCAGCTGTGCCTCTGATTCATCTCTGCAGCTGTTCCATATGGTAAATCTCACAGTGAACCCAGCTGTGCCTCTGATTCATCCCTGCAGCTGTTCCACCTTCTCAATGGTGCTTTATGGTACATCACACAGTGATCCCAGCTGTGCCTCGATTCATCCCTGCAGCTGTTCCATCTTCTCTATAGTGCTTTATGGTACATCACACAGTGATCCCAGCTGTGCCTCTGATTCATCTCTGCAGCTGTTCCTTCTTCTCTATCGTGCTTTATGGTACATCACACAGTGATCCCAGCTGTGCCTCTGATTCATCTCTGCAGCTGTTCCGCCTTCTCTATGGTGCTTTATGGTACATCACACAGTGATCCCAGCTGTGCCTTTGATTCATCTTTGCAGCTGTTCCATCTTCTCTATAGTGCTTTATGGTACATCACACAGTGATCCCAACTGCACCACTGATTCTTTTCTGCAGCTGTTCCATCTCCTCTATCATGCTTTATGGTACATCACACAGTGATCCCAGCTGTGCCTTTGATTCCTCTCTGCAGCTGTTCCATCTTCTCTGTGGTGCTTTATGGTACATCACACAGCGTTCCCAGATGTGCCTCTTATTCTACTCTGCAGTTGTTCCATCTCCTCTATAGTGCTTTATGGTGCATCACACAGTGATCCCAGCTGTGCCTCTGATTCATCTCTGCACCTGTTCCATATTGCACATCTCAAAGTGATCCCAGCTGTGCCTCTGATTCATCTATGCAGCTGTTCCTTCTTCTGATTGGTGCTTTATGGTGCATCACACAGTGATCCCAGCTGTACCTCTGATTATTCTCTGCAGCTGTCCCATCTTCTCTATGGTGCTTTATGGCACATCACACAGTGATCCCAGCTGTGCCTCTGATTAATCTCTGACGCTGTTCCGTCTTCTCTATGAGTCTTTATGGTACATCGCACAGTGATGCCAGCTGTGCCTCTGATTCTATTTCTGCAACTGTTCAATCTTCTCTATGGTGCTTTCTGGTGCATCACACAGTGATCCCAGCAGTGCCTCTGATTCTTCTCTGCAGCTGTTCCATCTTCTCTATGGTGTTTTATGGTACATCACACAGTGATCCTAGCTGTGCCTCTGATTAATCTCTGATGCTGTTCCAACTTCTTTATGGTGCTTTATGGTACATCACACAATCATCCCAGCTGTGCCTCTGATTCATCTCTGCACCTGTTCCATATTGTACATCTCAAAGTGATCCCAGCTGTGCCTCTGATTCATCTATGCAGCTGTTCCTTCTTCTGTATGGTGCTTTATGGTGCATCACACAGTGATCCCAACTGTGCCACTGATTCTTCCCTGCAGCTGTTCCATCTCCTCTATCATGCTTTATGGTACATCACACAGTGATCCAAGCTGTGCCTCTGATTCATTTCTGCGGCTGTTCCTTCTTCTCTGTGGTGCTTTATGGTACATCACACAGTGATTCCAGCTGTGCTTCTGATTCATCTCTGTGGCTGTTCCATCTTCTCTATGGTGCTTTATTGTACATCACACAGCGATCCCAGCTGTTCCTCTGATTCAGCTCTGCAGCTGTTCCATCTTCTCTATGGTGCTTTATGGTACATTACACACTGATCCCACCTGTGCCTCTGATTCATCTCTGCATCTGTTCAATCTTCTCTATGGTGCTTTATGGTACATCATGCAGTGAACCCAGCTGTGCCTCTGATTCTTCTCTGCTGTTGTTCCATCTCCTCTATAGTACTTTATGGTACATCACACAGTGATCCCAGCTGTGCCTTTGATTCATCTCTGCTGCTGTTCCATCTTCTCTATATTGCTTTATGGTACATCACACAGTGATCCCAGCTGTGCCTCTGATTAATCTATGACGCTGTTCCATCTTCTCTATGGTGCTTTATGGTACATCACACAGTGATCCCAGCTGTGCCACTGATTCTTCTCTGCAGCTGTTCCATCTCCTCTATAGTGCTTTATGGTACATCACACAGTGTTCCCAGCTGTGCCTCTGATTCATCTCTGCAGCTGTTCCATATGGTAAATCTCACAGTGATCCCAGCTGTGCCTCTGATTAATCTCTGCAGCTGTTCCATCTTCTCTATAGTGCTTTATGGTACATCGCACAGTGATCCCAGCTGTGCCTCTGATTCATCTCTGCAGCTGTTCTTTCTTCTGTATGGTGATTTATGGTACATCACACAGTGATCCCAACTGTGCCACTGATTCTTCTCTGCAGCTGTTCCATTTCCTCTATCGTGCTTTATGGTACATCACACAGTGATCCCAGCTGTGCCTCTGATTCTTCTCTGCTGTTGTTCCATCTCCTCTATAGGGCTTTACGGTACATCACACATTGTTCACAGCTGTTCCTCTGATTCATCTCTGCAGCTGTTCCATATGGTAAATCTCACAGTGATCCGAGCTGTGCCTCTGATTCATCTCTGTAGCTGTTCCATCTTCTCTATAGTGCTTTATGGTACATCACACAGTGATCCCAGCTGTGCCTCTGATTCATCTCTGCAGCTGTTCCTTCTTCTCTATGGTGCTTTATGGTACATCACACAGTGATCCCAACGGTGCCACTGATTCTTCTCTGCAGCTGTTCCATCTCCTCTATCCTGCTTTGTGGTACATCACTCAGTGATCCCATCTGTGCTTATGATTAATTTCTGCTAATGTTCCATCTTCTCTATAAAGCTTTATGGTACATCACACAGTGATCCCAGCTGTGCCTCTGATTAATCTCTGACGCTGTTCCATCTTCTCTATGGTGCTTTATGGTACATCACACAGTGATCCCAGCTGTGCCTCTGATTCTTCTCTGCTGTTGTTCCAGCTCCTCTATAGTGCTTTATGGTACATCACACAGTGATCCCAACAGTGTCTCTGATTAATCTCTGACGCTGTTCCATCTTCTCTATGGTGCTTTATGGTACATCACACAGTGATCCCAGCTGTGCCTCTGATTAATCTCTGACGCTGTTCCATCTTCTCTGTGAGTCTTCATGGTACATCGCATAGTGATCCCAGCTGTGCCTCTGATTCTTCTCTGCATCTGTTCCATCTTCTCTATGGTGCTTTATGGTACATCACACAGTGATCCCAGCTGTGCCTCTGATTAATCTCTGACGCTGTTCCATCTTCTCTATGGTGCTTTATGGTACATCACACAGTGATCCCAACTGTGCCTCTGATTCATCTATGCAGCTTTTCTTCTTCTGTATGGTGCTTTATGGTGCATCACACAGTGATCCCAGCTGTACCTCTGATTATTCTCTGCAGCTGTCCCATCTTCACTATGGTGCTTTATGGCACATCACACAGTGATCCCAGCTGTGCCTCTGATTAATCTCTGACGCTGTTCCGTCTTCTCTATGAGTCTTTATGGTACATCGCACAGTGATCCCAGCTGTTCCTCTGATTCAGCTCTGCAGCTGTTCCATCTTCTCTATGGTGCTTTATGGTACATTACACACTGATCCCACCTGTGCCTCTGATTCATCTCTGCATCTGTTCAATCTTCTCTATGGTGCTTTATGGTACATCACACAGTGATCCCAGCTGTGCCTCTGATTCTTTTCTGCAACTGTTCAATCTTCTCTATGGTGCTTTCTGGTGCATCACACAGTGATCCCAGCAGTGCCTCTGATTCTTCTCTGCAGCTGTTCCATCTTCTCTATGGTGTTTTATGGTACATCACACAGTGATCCTAGCTGTGCCTCTGATTAATCTCTGATGCTGTTCCAACTTCTTTATGGTGCTTTATGGTACATCACACAGTGATCCCAGCTGTGCCTCCGATTCATCTCTGCACCTGTTCCATATTGTACATCTCAAAGTGATCCCAGCTGTGCCTCTGATTCATCTATGCAGCTGTTCCTTCTTCTGTATGGTGCTTTATGGTGCATCACACAGTGATCCCAGCTGTACCTCTGATTCTTCTCTGCAGCTGTCCCATCTTCTCTATGGAGCTTTATGGTACATCACACAGTGATCCCAACTGTGCCACTGATTCTTCCCTGCAGCTGTTCCATCTCCTCTATCATGCTTTATGGTACATCACACAGTGATCCAAGCTGTGCCTCTGATTCATATCTGCGGATGTTCCTTCTTCTCTGTGGTGCTTTATGGTACATCACACAGTGACTCCAGCTGTGCTTCTGATTCATCTCTGTGGCTGTTCCATCTTCTCTATGGTGCTTTATTGTACATCACACAGCGATCCCAGCTGTTCCTCTGATTCAGCTCTGCAGCTGTTCCATCTTCTCTATGGTGCTTTATGGTACATTACACACTGATCCCACCTGTGCCTCTGATTCATCTCTGCATCTGTTCAATCTTCTCTATGGTGCTTTATGGTACATCACACAGTGATCCCAGCTGTGCCACTGATTCTTCTCTGCAGCTGTTCCGTCTCCTCTATAGTGCTTTATGGTACATCACACAGTGTTCCCAGCTGTGCCTCTGATTCATCTCTGCAGCTGTTCCATATGGTGAATCTCACAGTGATCCCAGTTGTGGCTCTGATTAATCTCTGCAGCTGTTCCATCTTCTCTATAGTGCTTTATGGTACATCGCACAGTGATCCCAACTGTGCCACTGATTCTTCTCTGCAGCTGTTCCATTTCCTCTATCGTGCTTTATGGTACATCACACAGTGATCCCAGCTGTGCCTCTGATTCTTCTCTGCTGTTGTTCCATCTCCTCTATAGTGCTTTACGGTACATCACACATTGTTCACAGCTGTTCCTCTGATTCATCTCTGCAGCTGTTCCATATGGTAAATCTCACAGTGATCCCAGCTGTGCCTCTGATTCATCTCTGCAGCTGTTCCATCTTCTCTATAGTGCTTTATGGTACATCACACAGTGATCCCAGCTGTACCTCTGATTCATCTCTGCAGCTGTTCCTTGTTCTCTATGGTGCTTTATGGTACATCACACAGTGATCCCAACGGTGCCACTGATTCTTCTCTGCAGCTGTTCCATCTCCTCTATCCTGCTTTGTGGTACATCACTCAGTGATCCCATCTGTGCTTATGATTAATTTCTGCTAATGTTCCATCTTCTCTATGAAGCTTTATGGTACATCACACAGTGATCCCAGCTGTGCCTCTGATTAATCTCTGACGCTGTTCCATCTTCTCTATGGTGCTTTATGGTACATCACACAGTGATCCCAGCTGTGCCTCTGATTCTTCTCTGCTGTTGTTCCATCTCCTCTATAGTGCTTTATGGTACATCACACAGTGATCCCAACTGTGCCTCTGATTAATCTCTGACGCTGTTCCATCTTCTCTATGAGTCTTCATGGTACATCGCACAGTGATCCCAGCTGTGCCTCTGATTCTTCTCTGCATCTGTTCCATCTTCTCTATGGTGCTTTATGGTACATCACACAGTGATCCCAGCTGTGCCTCTGATTAATCTCTGACGCTGTTCCATCTTCTCTATGGTGCTTTATGGTACATCACACAGTGATCCCAACTGTGCCTCTGATTCATCTATGCAGCTGTTCCTTCTTCTGTATGGTGCTTTATTGTGCATCACACAGTGATCCCAGCTGTACCTCTGATTATTCTCTGCAGCTGTCCCATCTTCTCTATGGTGTTTTATGGCACATCACACAGTTATCCCAGCTGTGCCTCTGATTAATCTCTGACGCTGTTCCGTCTTCTCTATGAGTCTTTATGGTACATCGCACAGTGATGCCAGCTGTGCCTCTGATTCTATTTCTGCAACTGTTCAATCTTCTCTATGGTGCTTTCTGGTGCATCACACAGTGATCCCAGCAGTGCCTCTGATTCTTCTCTGCAGCTGTTCCATCTTCTCTATGGTGTTTTATGGTACATCACACAGTGATCCTAGCTGTGCCTCTGATTAATCTCTGATGCTGTTCCAACTTCTTTATGGTGCTTTATGGTACATCACACAATCATCCCAGCTGTGCCTCTGATTCATCTCTGCACCTGTTCCATATTGTACATCTCAAAGTGATCCCAGCTGTGCCTCTGATTCATCTATGCAGCTGTTCCTTCTTCTGTATGGTGCTTTATGGTGCATCACACAGTGATCCCAACTGTGCCACTGATTCTTCCCTGCAGCTGTTCCATCTCCTCTATCATGCTTTATGGTACATCACACAGTGATCCAAGCTGTGCCTCTGATTCATTTCTGCGGCTGTTCCTTCTTCTCTGTGGTGCTTTATGGTACATCACACAGTGATTCCAGCTGTGCTTCTGATTCATCTCTGTGGCTGTTCCATCTTCTCTATGGTGCTTTATTGTACATCACACAGCGATCCCAGCTGTTCCTCTGATTCAGCTCTGCAGCTGTTCCATCTTCTCTATGGTGCTTTATGGTACATTACACACTGATCCCACCTGTGCCTCTGATTCATCTCTGCATCTGTTCAATCTTCTCTATGGTGCTTTATGGTACATCATGCAGTGAACCCAGCTGTGCCTCTGATTCTTCTCTGCTGTTGTTCCATCTCCTCTATAGTACTTTATGGTACATCACACAGTGATCCCAGCTGTGCCTTTGATTCATCTCTGCTGCTGTTCCATCTTCTCTATATTGCTTTATGGTACATCACACAGTGATCCCAGCTGTGCCTCTGATTAATCTATGATGCTGTTCCATCTTCTCTATGGTGCTTTATGGTACATCACACAGTGATCCCAGCTGTGCCACTGATTCTTCTCTGCAGCTGTTCCATCTCCTCTATAGTGCTTTATGGTACATCACACAGTGTTCCCAGCTGTGCCTCTGATTCATCTCTGCAGCTGTTCCATATGGTAAATCTCACAGTGATCCCAGCTGTGCCTCTGATTAATCTCTGCAGCTGTTCCATCTTCTCTATAGTGCTTTATGGTACATCGCACAGTGATCCCAGCTGTGCCTCTGATTCATCTCTGCAGCTGTTCTTTCTTCTGTATGGTGATTTATGGTACATCACACAGTGATCCCAACTGTGCCACTGATTCTTCTCTGCAGCTGTTCCATTTCCTCTATCGTGCTTTATGGTACATCACACAGTGATCCCAGCTGTGCCTCTGATTCTTCTCTGCTGTTGTTCCATCTCGTCTATAGGGCTTTACGGTACATCACACATTGTTCACAGCTGTTCCTCTGATTCATCTCTGCAGCTGTTCCATATGGTAAATCTCACAGTGATCCGAGCTGTGCCTCTGATTCATCTCTGTAGCTGTTCTATCTTCTCTATAGTGCTTTATGGTACATCACACAGTGATCCCAGCTGTGCCTCTGATTCATCTCTGCAGCTGTTCCTTCTTCTCTATGGTGCTTTATGGTACATCACACAGTGATCCCAACGGTGCCACTGATTCTTCTCTGCAGCTGTTCCATCTCCTCTATCCTGCTTTGTGGTACATCACTCAGTGATCCCATCTGTGCTTATGATTAATTTCTGCTAATGTTCCATCTTCTCTATAAAGCTTTATGGTACATCACACAGTGATCCCAGCTGTGCCTCTGATTAATCTCTGACGCTGTTCCATCTTCTCTATGGTGCTTTATGGTACATCACACAGTGATCCCAGCTGTGCCTCTGATTCTTCTCTGCTGTTGTTCCAGCTCCTCTATAGTGCTTTATGGTACATCACACAGTGATCCCAACAGTGTCTCTGATTAATCTCTGACGCTGTTCCATCTTCTCTATGGTGCTTTATGGTACATCACACAGTGATCCCAGCTGTGCCTCTGATTAATCTCTGACGCTGTTCCATCTTCTCTGTGAGTCTTCATGGTACATCGCATAGTGATCCCAGCTGTGCCTCTGATTCTTCTCTGCATCTGTTCCATCTTCTCTATGGTGCTTTATGGTACATCACACAGTGATCCCAGCTGTGCCTCTGATTAATCTCTGACGCTGTTCCATCTTCTCTATGGTGCTTTATGGTACATCACACAGTGATCCCAACTGTGCCTCTGATTCATCTATGCAGCTTTTCTTCTTCTGTATGGTGCTTTATGGTGCATCACACAGTGATCCCAGCTGTACCTCTGATTATTCTCTGCAGCTGTCCCATCTTCACTATGGTGCTTTATGGCACATCACACAGTGATCCCAGCTGTGCCTCTGATTAATCTCTGACGCTGTTCCGTCTTCTCTATGAGTCTTTATGGTACATCGCACAGTGATCCCAGCTGTTCCTCTGATTCAGCTCTGCAGCTGTTCCATCTTCTCTATGGTGCTTTATGGTACATTACACACTGATCCCACCTGTGCCTCTGATTCATCTCTGCATCTGTTCAATCTTCTCTATGGTGCTTTATGGTACATCACACAGTGATCCAGGCTGTGCCTCTGATTCTTTTCTGCAACTGTTCAATCTTCTCTATGGTGCTTTCTGGTGCATCACACAGTGATCCCAGCAGTGCCTCTGATTCTTCTCTGCAGCTGTTCCATCTTCTCTATGGTGTTTTATGGTACATCACACAGTGATCCTAGCTGTGCCTCTGATTAATCTCTGATGCTGTTCCAACTTCTTTATGGTGCTTTATGGTACATCACACAGTGATCCCAGCTGTGCCTCCGATTCATCTCTGCACCTGTTCCATATTGTACATCTCAAAGTGATCCCAGCTGTGCCTCTGATTCATCTATGCAGCTGTTCCTTCTTCTGTATGGTGCTTTATGGTGCATCACACAGTGATCCCAGCTGTACCTCTGATTCTTCTCTGCAGCTGTCCCATCTTCTCTATGGAGCTTTATGGTACATCACACAGTGATCCCAACTGTGCCACTGATTCTTCCCTGCAGCTGTTCCATCTCCTCTATCATGCTTTATGGTACATCACACAGTGATCCAAGCTGTGCCTCTGATTCATATCTGCGGATGTTCCTTCTTCTCTGTGGTGCTTTATGGTACATCACACAGTGACTCCAGCTGTGCTTCTGATTCATCTCTGTGGCTGTTCCATCTTCTCTATGGTGCTTTATTGTACATCACACAGCGATCCCAGCTGTTCCTCTGATTCAGCTCTGCAGCTGTTCCATCTTCTCTATGGTGCTTTATGGTACATTACACACTGATCCCACCTGTGCCTCTGATTCATCTCTGCATCTGTTCAATCTTCTCTATGGTGCTTTATGGTACATCACACAGTGATCCCAGCTGTGCCACTGATTCTTCTCTGCAGCTGTTCCGTCTCCTCTATAGTGCTTTATGGTACATCACACAGTGTTCCCAGCTGTGCCTCTGATTCATCTCTGCAGCTGTTCCATATGGTGAATCTCACAGTGATCCCAGTTGTGGCTCTGATTAATCTCTGCAGCTGTTCCATCTTCTCTATAGTGCTTTATGGTACATCGCACAGTGATCCCAACTGTGCCACTGATTCTTCTCTGCAGCTGTTCCATTTCCTCTATCGTGCTTTATGGTACATCACACAGTGATCCCAGCTGTGCCTCTGATTCTTCTCTGCTGTTGTTCCATCTCCTCTATAGTGCTTTACGGTACATCACACATTGTTCACAGCTGTTCCTCTGATTCATCTCTGCAGCTGTTCCATATGGTAAATCTCACAGTGATCCCAGCTGTGCCTCTGATTCATCTCTGCAGCTGTTCCATCTTCTCTATAGTGCTTTATGGTACATCACACAGTGATCCCAGCTGTACCTCTGATTCATCTCTGCAGCTGTTCCTTGTTCTCTATGGTGCTTTATGGTACATCACACAGTGATCCCAACGGTGCCACTGATTCTTCTCTGCAGCTGTTCCATCTCCTCTATCCTGCTTTGTGGTACATCACTCAGTGATCCCATCTGTGCTTATGATTAATTTCTGCTAATGTTCCATCTTCTCTATGAAGCTTTATGGTACATCACACAGTGATCCCAGCTGTGCCTCTGATTAATCTCTGACGCTGTTCCATCTTCTCTATGGTGCTTTATGGTACATCACACAGTGATCCCAGCTGTGCCTCTGATTCTTCTCTGCTGTTGTTCCATCTCCTCTATAGTGCTTTATGGTACATCACACAGTGATCCCAACTGTGCCTCTGATTAATCTCTGACGCTGTTCCATCTTCTCTATGAGTCTTCATGGTACATCGCACAGTGATCCCAGCTGTGCCTCTGATTCTTCTCTGCATCTGTTCCATCTTCTCTATGGTGCTTTATGGTACATCACACAGTGATCCCAGCTGTGCCTCTGATTAATCTCTGACGCTGTTCCATCTTCTCTATGGTGCTTTATGGTACATCACACAGTGATCCCAGCTATGCCTCTGATTCATCTATGCAGCTGTTCCTTCTTCTGTATGGTGCTTTATTGTGCATCACACAGTGATCCCAGCTGTACCTCTGATTATTCTCTGCAGCTGTCCCATCTTCTCTATGGTGTTTTATGGCACATCACACAGTTATCCCAGCAGTGCCTCTGATTCTTCTCTGCAGCTGTTCCATCTTCTCTATGGTGTTTTATGGTACATCACACGGTGATCCTAGCTGTGCCTCTGATTAATCTCTGATGCTGTTCCAACTTCTTTATGGTGCTTTATGGTACATCACACAGTGATCCCAGCTGTGCCTCTGATTAATCTCTGACGCTGTTCCATCTTCTCTATGGTGCTTTATGGTACATCACACAGTGATCCCAGCTGTGCCTCTGATTCTTCTCTGCTGTTGTTCCATCTCCTCTATAGTGCTTTATGGTACATCACACAGTGATCCCAACTGTGCCTCTGATTAATCTCTAACGCTGTTCCATCTTCTCTATGGTGCTTTATGGTACATCACACAGTGATCCCAGCTGTGCCTCTGATTAATCTCTGACGCTGTTCCATCTTCTCTATGGTGCTTTATGGTACATCACACAGTGATCCCAGCTGTGCCTCTGATTCTTCTCTGCATCTGTTCCATCTTCTCTATGGTGCTTTATGGTACATCACACAGTGATCCCAGCTGTGCCTCTGATTAATCTCTGACGCTGTTCCATCTTCTCTATGGTGCTTTATGGTACATCACACAGTGATCCCAACTGTGCCTCTGATTCATCTATGCAGCTGTTGCTTCTTCTGTATGGTGCTTTATGGTGCATCACACAGTGATCCCAGCTGTACCTCTGATTATTCTCTGCAGCTGTCCCATCTTCTCTATGGTGTTTTATGGCACATCACACAGTTATCCCAGCTGTGCCTCTGATTAATCTCTGACGCTGTTCCGTCTTCTCTATGAGTCTTTATGGTACATCGCACAGTGATGCAAGCTGTGCCTCTGATTCTTTTCTGCAACTGTTCAATCTTCTCTATGGTGCTTTCTGGTGCATCACACAGTGATCCCAGCAGTGCCTCTGATTCTTCTCTGCAGCTGTTCCATCTTCTCTATGGTGTTTTATGGTACATCACACAGTGATCCTAGCTGTGCCTCTGATTAATCTCTGAAGCTGTTCCAACTTCTTTATGGTGCTTTATGGTACATCACACAGTGATCCCAGCTGTGCCTCTGATTAATCTCTGACGCTCTTCCATCTTCTCTATGGTGCTTTATGGTACATCACACAGTGATCCCAGCTGTGCCTCTGATTCTTCTCTGCTGTTGTTCCATCTCCTCTATAGTGCTTTATGGTACATCACACAGTGATCCCAACTGTGCCTCTGATTAATCTCTAACGCTGTTCCATCTTCTCTATGGTGCTTTATGGTACATCACACAGTGATCCCAGCTGTGCCTCTGATTCTTCTCTGCATCTGTTCCATCTTCTCTATGGTGCTTTATGGTACATCACACAGTGATCCCAGCTGTGCCTCTGATTAATCTCTGACGCTGTTCCATCTTCTCTATGGTGCTTTATGGTACATCACACAGTGATCCCAACTGTGCCTCTGATTCATCTATGCAGCTGTTCCTTCTTCTGTATGGTGCTTTATGGTGCATCACACAGTGATCCCAGCTGTACCTCTGATTATTCTCTGCAGCTGTCCCATCTTCTCTATGGTGTTTTATGGCACATCACACAGTTATCCCAGCTGTGCCTCTGATTAATCTCTGACGCTGTTCCGTCTTCTCTATGAGTCTTTATGGTACATCGCACAGTGATGCCAGCTGTGCCTCTGATTCTTTTCTGCAACTGTTCAATCTTCTCTATGGTGCTTTCTGGTGCATCACACAGTGATCCCAGCAGTGCCTCTGATTCTTCTCTGCAGCTGTTCCATCTTCTCTATGGTGTTTTATGGTACATCACACAGTGATCCTAGCTGTGCCTCTGATTAATCTCTGATGCTGTTCCAACTTCTTTATGGTGCTTTATGGTACATCACACAGTGATCCCAGCTGTGCCTCTGATTAATCTCTGACGCTGTTCCATCTTCTCTATGGTGCTTTATGGTACATCACACAGTGATCCCAGCTGTGCCTCTGATTCTTCTCTGCTGTTGTTCCATCTCCTCTATAGTGCTTTATGGTACATCACACAGTGATCCCAACTGTGCCTCTGATTAATCTCTAACGCTGTTCCATCTTCTCTAT
This sequence comes from Ambystoma mexicanum, assembly GCF_040938575.1. Taxonomy (NCBI): domain Eukaryota; kingdom Metazoa; phylum Chordata; class Amphibia; order Caudata; family Ambystomatidae; genus Ambystoma; species Ambystoma mexicanum. The sequence goes on along the minus strand of NC_090925.1, from coordinate 102,159,593 downwards.
GGTGCTTTATGGTACATCACACAGTGATCCCAGCTGTGCCTCTGATTAATCTCTGACGCTGTTCCATCTTCTCTATGGTGCTTTATGGTACATCACACAGTGATCCCAGCTGTGCCTCTGATTCTTCTCTGCATCTGTTCCATCTTCTCTATGGTGCTTTATGGTACATCACACAGTGATCCCAGCTGTGCCTCTGATTAATCTCTGATGCTGTTCCATCTTCTCTATGGTGCTTTATGGTACATCACACAGTGATCCCAACTGTGCCACTGATTCTTCACTGCAGCTGTTCCATCTCCTCTATCATGCTTTATGGTACATCACACAGTGATCCAAGCTGTGCCTCTGATTCATATCTGCGGCTGTTCCTTCTTCTCTGTGGTGCTTTATGGTACATCACACAGTGATCCCAGCTGTGCTTCTGATTCATCTCTGTGGCTGTTCCATCTTCTCTATGGTGCTTTATTGTACATCACACAGCGATCCCAGCAGTGCCTCTGATTCTTCTCTGCAGCTGTTCCATCTTCTCTATGGTGTTTTATGGTACATCACACAGTGATCCTAGCTGTGCCTCTGATTAATCTCTGATGCTGTTCCAACTTCTTTATGGTGCTTTATGGTACATCACGCAGTGATCCCAGCTGTGCCTCTGATTCATCTCTGCACCTGTTCCATATTGTACATCTCAAAGTGATCCCAGCTGTGCCTCTGATTCATCTATGCAGCTGTTCCTTCTTCTGTATGGTGCTTTATGGTGCATCACACAGTGATCCCAGCTGTACCTCTGATTCTTCTCTGCAGCTGTCCCATCTTCTCTATGGAGCTTTATGGTACATCACACAGTGATCCCAGCTGTGCCTATGATTAATCTCTGACGCTGTTCCATCTTCTCTATGGTGCTTTATGGTACATCACACAGTGATCCCAGCTGTGCCTCTGATTCTTCTCTGCTGTTGTTCCATCTCCTCTATAGTGCTTTATGGTACATCACACAGTGATCCCAACTGTGCCTCTGATTAATCTCTGACGCTGTTCCATCTTCTCTATGGTGCTTTATGGTACATCACACAGTGATCCCAGCTGTGCCTCTGATTAATCTCTGACGCTGTTCCATCTTCTCTATGGTGCTTTATGGTACATCACACAGTGATCCCAGCTGTGCCTCTGATTCTTCTCTGCATCTGTTCCATCTTCTCTATCATGCTTTATGGTACATCACACAGTGATCCAAGCTGTGCCTCTGATTCATATCTGCGGCTGTTCCTTCTTCTCTGTGGTGCTTTATGGTACATCACACAGTGATCCCAGCTGTGCTTCTGATTCATCTCTGTGGCTGTTCCATCTTCTCTATGGTGCTTTATTGTACATCACACAGCGATCCCAGCTGTTCCTCTGATTCAGCTCTGCAGCTGTTCCATCTTCTCTATGGTGCTTTATGGTACATTACACACTGATCCCACCTGTGCCTCTGATTCATCTCTGCATCTGTTCAATCTTCTCTATGGTGCTTTATGGTACATCATGCAGTGAACCCAGCTGTGCCTCTGATTCTTCTCTGCTGTTGTTCCATCTCCTCTATAGTACTTTATGGTACATCACACAGTGATCCCAGCTGTGCTTATGATTCATCTCTGCTGCTGTTCCATCTTCTCTATATTGCTTTATGGTACATCACACAGTGATCCCAGCTGTGCCTCTGATTAATCTATGACGCTGTTCCATCTTCTCTATGGTGCTTTATGGTACATCACACAGTGATCCCAGCTGTGCCACTGATTCTTCTCTGCAGCTGTTCCATCTCCTCTATAGTGCTTTATGGTACATCACACAGTGTTCCCAGCTGTGCCTCTGATTCATCTCTGCAGCTGTTCCATATGGTAAATCTCACAGTGATCCCAGCTGTGCCTCTGATTAATCTCTGCAGCTGTTCCATCTTCTCTATAGTGCTTTATGGTACATCGCACAGTGATCCCAGCTGTGCCTCTGATTCATCTCTGCAGCTGTTCTTTCTTCTGTATGGTGATTTATGGTACATCACACAGTGATCCCAACTGGGCCACTGATTCTTCTCTGCAGCTGTTCCATTTCCTCTATCGTGCTTTATGGTACATCACACAGTGATCCCAGCTGTGCCTCTGATTCTTCTCTGCTGTTGTTCCATCTCCTCTATAGTGCTTTACGGTACATCACACATTGTTCACAGCTGTTCCTCTGATTCATCTCTGCAGCTGTTCCATATGGTAAATCTCACAGTGATCCCAGCTGTGCCTCTGATTCATCTCTGCAGCTGTTCCATCTTCTCTATAGTGCTTTATGGTACATCACACAGTGATCCCAGCTGTGCCTCTGATTCATCTCTGCAGCTGTTCCTTCTTCTCTATGGTGCTTTATGGTACATCACACAGTGATCCCAACGGTGCCACTGATTCTTCTCTGCAGCTGTTCCATCTCCTCTATCCTGCTTTGTGGTACATCACTCAGTGATCCCATCTGTGCTTATGATTAATTTCTGCTAATGTTCCATCTTCTCTATAAAGCTTTATGGTACATCACACAGTGATCCCAGCTGTGCCTCTGATTAATCTCTGATGCTGTTCCATCTTCTCTATGGTGCTTTATGGTACATCACACAGTGATCCCAGCTGTGCCTCTGATTCTTCTCTGCTGTTGTTCCATCTCCTCTATAGTGCTTTATGGTACATCACACAGTGATCCCAACTGTGCCTCTGATTAATCTCTGCAGCTGTTCCATCTTCTCTATGGTGCTTTATGGTACATCACACAGTGATCCCAGCTGTGCCTCTGATTAATCTCTGACACTGTTCCATCTTCTCTATGAGGCTTCATGGTACATCGCACAGTGATCCCAGCTGTGCCTCTGATTCTTCTCTGCATCTGTTCCATCTTCTCTATGGTGCTTTATGGTACATCACACAGTGATCCCAGCTGTGCCTCTGATTAATCTCTGACGCTGTTCCATCTTCTCTATGGTGCTTTATGGTACATCACACAGTGATCCCAACTGTGCCACTGATTCTTCTCTGCAGCTGTTCCATCTCCTCTATCGTGCTTTATGGTACATCACACAGTGATCCGAGCTGTGCCTCTGATTCATATCTGCGGCTGTTCCTGCTTCTCTATGGTGCTTTATGGTACTTCACACAGTGATCCCAGCTGTGCCTCTGATTCATCTCTGCAGCTGTTCCATCTTCTCTATGGTGCTTTATTGTACATCACACAGCGATCCCAGCTGTTCCTCTGATTCATCTCTGCAGCTTTTCCATCTTCTCTATGGTGCTTTATGGTACATCACACACTGATTCCACCTGTGCCTCTGATTCATCTCTGCATCTGTTCAATTTTCTCTACGGTGCTTTATGGTACATCACGCAGTGAACCCAGCTATGCCTCTGATTCTTCTCTGCTGTTGTTCATCTCCTCTATAGTGCTTTATGGTACATCACACAGTGATCCCAGCTGTGCCTCTGGTTCATCTCTGCGGATGTTGCATCTTCTCTATGAGGCTTTATGGTATATCACACAGTGATCCCAGCTGTGCCTCTGATTCATCTCTGCAGCTGTTCCATCTTCTCTATGGTGCTTTATTGTACATCAAACAGCGATTCCAGCTGTGCCTCTGATTCATCTCTGCAGCTGTTCCATCTTCTCTATGGTGCTTTATGGGACCCCCATAAGTGAATAGTCTGTGCACATTGTAATGAAAGGCACATTGTGTGGCGCTGTCTTGCATCATTGATGGGTGATATGATGCCGGCACTTTCTTAGCCCAGTCTCTCAATTACACACAAACATGCCGGCTCTGCCAATGAAAACAGGGGCTGAGCAAGAGCCTGTTAAACTTTGAGCTAACATGAAATGTAACTTTCTTGTAAAGGCAGGTAAACTGCATATAAAACTGGCAAAGCCTGCACAGAAAGTTTACCAGAAAGGTTTATTATTGGCTGACAAAGCAGACAGCAAGAAGGGGTCTAGGACGGAGGCTTACCCCAATGTATCACAAAAGATTTTGTCTACAACTCACATCAGTCCTGGCAAGCATACGCGAAGTTAAAGGATCATGGGAATCCTAGACCAAACATTATAACCTAAAACCAAGCCAGATATTTGTCTTCACCCATGCCCAGGCTTTCATTGCCTTGCCCATCTCTAATATTTCCACATATTGTCATAGTGAAATTGCAGGTTCTAAGATAAGGTCTACTCACCGTTCAAAAGACAACAGTCAAATATGTCTGCCGGTGCAGGCGGATCTGCCATACTTTCAGAATCCAAAGAGCACCAGGTATCCAGCACTTCAAATAGCATTTCAAGAAGCAGCCATACCGACTATAGAAGGTGGGCACACTTCTTCCTAGTCTTCCTTATACCAGCATGGCTGGTTTCTACCAGAAGCAGTGCTATATCTGCTCTGAGTCTCTGGGGATATGGTCTCAAAGCTGGACATAGCTAGACTTTAACAAGCAGCCGCAGAACAAATGCAATTAAAGGTTATTTGTCATTAAGGGTTCAATAACTTTGCACCGTCCCCAGATCGGAATTACTTTGCCAAGGAACATTTGCCAAGGTTAAACTTTACAGTCATCCACAGGTGCAAAACATAAGTAATTACAAGTTGTCATTATCTGAAAAGTTGTCCACACCTTCACTCTAGTGTAATACATACTGTAACTGGAAAACAAACCCTACCAAAGACAACGTTTTCGGTTACTGGAAAAGCATGGTATTGACTTTAGCTTGATAATCCTTTGCCATCAAATACCCACATATTCAAATACTTGGCCATGTGGTGCTCCAATGACCAGAAACCTGCTTGCTCTTTAACAGTGTTCTGCCCCATCTCTTATCAGTTTCAGGAACAAACTGAACACTTTTCCATTAAAAAACAGCATAAACACAGGCAGGGACATCAATTCACCAAAATGCAAGGGGTGGACGAAGTGACATCATACACCAAATGACATCACAGGAAGGATGTCAGATGACCTTTGACCCCGATGACATCACACAAAATAACACACATGCCATTTCACTCCAATGTCATCCCCTGAAGAGACTTACGGGTGTAAAACATGTACATAAGCTCACATTTCATAAAATACCAAATCGGTAATCGGCAAACAGAACACCCTCATTTTTAACTACAGTACTCCGTTGATGTGCGATGGGGCAACCCATGTTATGACAGGGTTAGACTCAGAAGAACCAACAAAGGCCAGGGGCACTGCCGTGCATATGCCACTACAGCCTTATACGGACCTTTACTGACAACCTATACCAATTATGTTTTGCTGTAGTCCCCTTGAGTGGGACGGGTATGCTCAGACGTATGTCCCGTGCCTGCCAGGTCCAGAGGCCCAAGCTGCACCTCATTGATGACACCCAAGGAAGCTGAAACATGCCTGGGGATGCTTGTGGGCTTGTGCAGAAGGGATGTAACCTAGCAGTATGGGATGGGCTGCCCCTTTTGGGGTGGGTCCAAGCTTGATTTGCATATGATCTTTGCCCTTTTGTAATTCCTTGGCAGGTGAAGAACAATGGTATGGATGGTTGCCCATAGCAATGCCAGAGGTCAAGATTAATTCTAAAGCTTCCAACCATCACCTCTTTTGTTTTTCTAAAGACAAGTTGGTTATGCAGCAATTATATTTTGTCTATGTTTCTGTTATTTCTAGTGTGCACATTCGTGTTTACCATGTATGGCTATTAAATGTGGCTAGTGCCCTGAAATAGCCACACCATGAGATTTCTGCTTGTCCTTTGACTATATTGCTGGTTATCCTTCTTCCTGTCTTGCCAGGTCAGGAGATCCACTCATATTAAGGTCATGCTCTTGCCCAGGAAAGCTGCAGCTTTTGTGGGCTATTGTTGCCTTTGTGTGTGTGTGGGTGTGGGGCTCAAAATGTTGGTGTGACTGTCTGGTTCCACTCCACATCCGTGGTGCCAGTGAGTCTAGGTGTGGGGCATGAGTGAGACCAAAAGTTGCCCTGATTGGAAAACTACAGGCTGTTTGAATGGTGCAGATTCTTACCATTGGTGGGCTTGGAATTGCTTCATGCTGGATTTTGCATGAGAAGAGGACTCATGCAGCTGTTTCTTCAGATCAGCGTTGGAGCCAAGAATCCCTCATAAAAGAACAGCCAACTGAAGATATGATGATCCTTTCCTGCATCTGGCCAGGTGAAGCCTTCTTGGACTACCTTATTTGCAAAGGCCCTGTGCACTGCTTCAACCCCAGTCTCAATGTGTAGTCGAGGATCCAGCCATCCAGACCTTATGAAGTGTCCCTGGACTAACCAGTGGGCTGACTATCTTTCCTGTTGTCTACCTCACTAGAACCTTGACTGTTCTGGGTGTGCAGCTGGAATGTTGGTGGTCGCCAGCAGGTAGTATAAATTGCTTTCCTACCAAATTTCAGCCTCCCAGCTTCAAGGGACTTTGCTCTGGAAGGACTTCTACAACTGCGACTAGAAGGATACCTGCTATTGTCTGTCGGCCGGGGCTGTTGTGGGAAGTGTCCTGATGAGGGCTTCTTCAGTGCCTTCTGCATTTCTCTACTGCCAAGGGTTGACCTCTGCTCCTGGACTCGACCGGAAGAATACTTGCACCCGCCACCCCTGGGCACCTCTCACCGGAACCAACAGTGGGAAAACCAACCTCCAGCCACCCCCAGTCAAACCATCTAGTCCTCTGGAAAATCAGAGTTGGGGGTAAGGAAACACAAATCATGTGTCTCCCCCTGTCCTGTATATGATAACATTGATAACAAGTTTCTTTTTATCCTTTGTGATGCATGCGGTGGAGCTTTGATGGGCAATGTCACATGGGAGTTAAGTTGAGGCGTATTTGCTCATGAACTCTTAGGATATCGGCAGCTCCAGAGCAACATGGATGTATATGTTGTATCCACGAAAATAGAACCAAAACACCTACCATTGAAGGCTGGTGGAGAGTGTTGTATTGCTGGTGGAAGAGGCCTCTGGGTGCAGCGTGATGGCTAGTATGACGGATGGACATAATCCTAGATCCTTTCCTGTAACCCTGTCATTCTCGGTGTAGGATGCAGTGCAGCGTGTAGCTCAGTGTGCTGTGAGGTGGAGTTGGCCTCTCCGGGTGGCAAGTGGAGACATAGTGGAGAGGGGGCCAGTGTTGGCGGTGGTGGTGTAGTACTAAGACCGAGAGGTCGGTGCTTGATGAAGCAGTGACTGTGAAGACCGAAGCAGTGTTTGGCAAGTATAGTTATTGGACTGGAAAAAACGTTATTGGGCTCCTGGGTGGGGGTGTCATGGCATTGTGGAAAGTGTGAGGTGCGGTTGGAGCAGCTTACCTGTACAACATGTACTAACATGCCTACCAGTAGAGCCAAAACTAAAGCTAAGAATTCTTCTGTATCTTTAGGGGTTTTAGTCATGACCCCCTGCTCTAAAAATGCCTCCTGACAGAAGTATTAGCGTTAAGCACCCAAAGAAGTGGAGGCTACAAGATAAAACATCTTACTCACCAGAAGAAGAGGCTGCCTTGGTTGTGCACCAATTACACCACCAACCAATGTGCATTTACTGGGTGATCTACCAGCCCATAATGCAGAGGCAGAATGCACTTTTAATAATGCTACACTGGAAAACTGTGTCCAATGGTGGAATGTGTTATGAAGAGGCTGGCACAGTCAGGTAAGACATGTAACAGTATTTATTTAGGTTACATATAAGGGAAGAAGACCCCCAACGATCAGAGGCTCCTCTCCTTCAGTACTTTCCTCCAACTGACCCACTTAGAACATTATCTGTAAGATGCAACCAGAACATTCCATGACATCACACAGGGTTAAGACATCATCATATAGGGAGAGCAGGGAGCTTTCAGTGCTTCCCTTAAGACATCACAACACATCTCCCCTTTTTTTTTAACTTATCCCTTGAGCTTAAACCCTTAATTCAAATTGAAAATCACACGCACCCATTCCCAAACAAACGAAACACATAAACTAACAACAACACAGCAGCAAACAGTCCCATGGCGTTCCACTCATCTATACATGGGCTCGCCTCACAGTGGCAATTCTATCCTTATTCCACACTTGCCCTCCCGTCACACGTACAGCCCCTTTCATGACTGCCACGACCCTGACAGGATCCGAATACAGAGATTCTCCTTTCCTCTTGACTACTCCCTTCCTTATCCTGACCCAATCTCCACACTCCACGCGCAATTCTTTCATCCCTCTCTGGCGATTTTCGCGCATGACCCATTCGGATTTCTTCTTCACCAGTGACTTTCTTACTTCATCAACGACCAGATCCGTTTCTCTACTCCTACCCAGCCATGGCGGACATGCCACGGAATAAGGCTTCCTGCCCCTCATAAGCTCGAACGGGCACCGACCTGTTGTCGCATGAGGTGCCATCCTCAAAGCCCATATTCTACTCTGTATCATGGCTATCTTGTCCTGACCACACTCCTCACCCATCCGAATACTCTCCATCACACACCTATTCATTCTCTCAACTACCCCGTTGGATTCGGGATGGTACAATGAAGTTCTCTTGTGGTCAACCCCACACTTCCTTAGATAACTGGTAAAGTTACCACTTATGAACTGGGGACCATTGTCTGTCAAGATACTTTCCGGTAGGCCTTCATTGGCAAAAATCTCCTGCAATGTCTTTATCATACTCTCTCCAGAGATATTTCTCACAATTTTAAAATGCACCCATCTAGAAAACAGGTCTACGACCAGAACAATAAATTTTCCTCGACCGTAACCTAACTCCACCGGACCTAGAATATCCATAGCTATCTCACTCCATATCCTTGACGGGAGGCCCACATCCACTAACGGTTGCTTCTTGGCCACAACTCCCTTTCCACTCTTGATGCAAAATTGACAATTAGCTAAGTAATTTTCAATCTCTCTATCAAAACCAGGCCACCAATATTCCTGTCTCAACACCCCTTTGGTTTTTGTAACACCTATGTGACCACAATGCGCTAACTCTATCACCTTTTTCCTCAACCCTATCGGGACTACCGCTCTTCCCCACCTGAATAAAATCCCATCCATGACAGACAACTCATCCTTCACTTCCCAAAACGGCTTCACCCCCTCTGCCATGTTCGCTTTAATCGGCCATGCCGTAGACACCACATAAGGAATTACCTTGCTCATGGTCTCATCCTTCCTCACCTCATCCAGCCACTCCTGTTTGGACACAATACCGTCGGTATTGATAAATACTAAATCCATTTCTTCACTGTCCACAACACCAGAATCTGCAACTCTCACCCTCGACAAATTATCCGCGAATATGTTATCCTTTCCTGGAATGACCTCCATTCTAAAACAATGTGTCTGCATCCTGGTGACCCAACCTGCCACTCTGCGGGAAACTTTATCTAGGCCCTTGCTTTCGAATATGGCCTTTAGAGGTTTGTGATCTGTGCGGATTACAAATTCTACTCCCCACACAAAATTCCTGAATCGTTCTACAGCCCAGAAGCACGCCAATGCCTCCTTTTCAATAACCGAATATCTCATCTCTGCTCCCTTGAGACCTCTCGATGCATGTGCTATCACCTCTTCAGACCCATCATCCTGCTTCTGAGATAATACCGCCCCGAGTCCATACTCACTGGCATCTACTGTAATGATAGACAGTCTTCTTGTGTCAAAACATCCTAAAGGACGAGCTAAGTCTATATCTTCCTTTATTCTTTTAAATTCCAAGTCACATTGACTATTCCACTCAAAATCAACACCTTTCCTCAGAACTTTTCTCATCTCTTGCACTTTGTCAGCGTAATTTACCACACATTTTTGATAAAATTCCGTCATTCCGAGAAAAGACCTCAATTCACTCTTATTACCAGGTCTCTCCACTCTCCTTATGGCGTCTACCATCTCCTCTTTGGGTCTAATCCCTTCCCCCGATACTTCATGTCCCAAATAGTCCACATTTGTCACGGCAAACTTGCACTTCTCTTCTCTCAGCGTGATACCCCTATCCTTGAATATCTTTAACACTTGGTACAGACTCCCATCATGCTCCTCCAAAGTCGCTCCACTCACCAATACATCATCTTGAAAACAGAATACCCCCTTCACTCCTCTCAGAAGGCGATCCATCTGCCTCCTCTGAAATACAGAGGAGGCAGATGCCAACCCAAAGGGCATCCTCCTAAACTGGAACACTCCCTCATGCGTCACAAACGCTGTGACCTTTCTGCATGTCTCCTCTAACTCCACCTGATGATAGGCCGACGTCATATCTAATTTGGAGAAATACTTCCCCCCACCGACCATGGTCAGCAACTCACCCATGTTGGGTAGCGGGTGCCTGTCCACTAACACGCACTTATTCAACTCATGCATATCCACACACAATCTTATGTCCCCTGAGCTTTTCTTCACTACTACGACTGGGGAAACCCACTCAACACCCCCAGCTCTCTCAATCACTCCTGTCTTTAATAATTTTTGCAATTCTTGTTTAACACTATCCCGCAAAGCAAAGGGCACCGGTCTGAGTTTGGCTACGGTGGGCACACTCCCGCTTTTTAGCAATATTTGATGCTGAAAACCCTTTATTCTTCCCAAGGTTTCAGCAAATACTTTACCAAACTCCCTCGCGTATTTGCAGGACATCGTGGATGCCTCTGACACTTGCAAAACTTGCTCGGGGTGGTTGGGATCTAGTCAGATTCCTAAATTCTTCTGCTCTCTCCATCCCAATAAGGATTGTCCCTTTTTTGTTACATAGACTTTCCCATCACAACTGCGACCTTTAAATTCAAATCTACTCCACACATATCCTAGTAAATCAATCTTATCTTGGTTGTAGCCTCCCGGATTTATGTCTGGTTCAGACAACGCTGACACCTTCCCCTTCAACTCGTCTTCAAAAACACTCCTGGATACTAACGTAACTTTTGATCCTGAATCTGCCATCATTGACACCTCACACCCATTCACTGCCACCACGGCATAGGGCCGCTCACAATCATCCGTGTTTCCACCACTGGCTACAACATTAACTGTGTTCACAATAACATTTGTCAATGCCAACGCTGTGTCTTCTTCTGACGATTCCCCATCATCCTCATCCTCCACAAACAGGATCTTCCTTTGCCCCGTCTGGCCAAATTGATAGTTCTTGCAACACGTGGAAATATGTCCTCTCCTCTTGCATTTATTGCATACCGCCCTTCGCCCTGGGCACACTACAGAGGATGCAAAATGCGTCGCACTGGCACATCGATAACACAATCTCTCGCCCCTTTTTTCTTCTCTCTTTTTTGCTTCTCTGAGCCGACACTTGGTTTCTCTTCTCTTCTGCGTTGTTCCTCTCCTTCTGCTTGTTTCTTCCTTTCCTTTTGTTCTTTCCTTCACCCACACTCAGCACCTCCTGCCTGTTTTCCTTTGACTCGCTTCCTTCAGTCTTGGAGAGCTTGGCAACACATGCCAGTGAGTGTTCCACCCGCTTGGCCAAATCCAACACCTCATCCAGATTTGGCTCGTCCTTCAGCCACAGTTCCTCACGTATTTTGTTCGAGTGGCAATGCGTCATGAATTGATCGCGGATATGCTCATCGAAACTTTCTTGAAATTTGCACGTCAGTGCAAGGTGACGGAGAGCGGTGACATAGTCCTCGACAGATTCCCCGTGAGCCTGAATCCGCATGCGGAAGTTATACCGCTCCAAGATTGTACTTCTTTTGGGGTTGAAATGCTTATCTAATTTGAGCAGCGCGATTCAAATTCATTCAAGTCATCTCCGCTTCCATCACCTACCAACTGAGGAAGTGTCTCAAAAATTCTCCGTCCCTCATAACATAGGAAGTGTAATAACAATGCCACCTTTCTTTCACTAGAATATGCTGTTCCGCCAGCTGCCCTCATATAGTGCATAAAACCTTTTCGCCACTGGGGCCAAGCAATCCTCGCCGCACCTGGAGTGGCCATGAAAATGGGCGGGCCCGATATGCCAGGTAACGCTGCCATGCTTCTGTACGAAAATGTACTCCTCCTAGCTCGATCCTTACAAGAATTGTTGCACCAGTTCAACAAGGCGTGTATCCGCCGTGACAGTTCACCTTGGGAACTCAATGCAGTAAGAGATCCCTTTTTTTCTCCTTGACATCCGCTAGGGACATACGGTAGCAAAGTCTGGCGTCTTCCCTACGCTGGCGAGTGTGAGTGTGGGCCGGGACCAGCAGGAGCACTAAACGGAGTTGAAGGCACTTACTTGCACAAACGTTGCAGGGACACGGTGGTCACTCGACGCTTCGAAAGCGGAGCGACCTTCCCTGAGGCCATGATCACTCGACAGCTGCTCGGCGCGCTGCTAGGAAGTGGTGCCGTCCTCCTTGAACTTCTCCCTCGGCAGCTTCGGTCGTTTCTTCAGGGACGCCGGAATGGGGCCTCAGCATCCGTCGTAGTGTGTGGCGGGCCGCTCAACGCAAAGAGGAGGCGGAGCAGCCCACTGCCAGTCGATTACTTCTCTGGCGGCGCCGACACTTCTCCCCGCAGCGGCTTCTATCTCACAGAGCACTTCCAAACTCTGTCCTCCAGGCTGCTCAGAGGAAACACGGGCGGATCAGACGTCGGGGCGATGCGATCGCCTGCTGCGGGCCGCGACTCGACGTTGGCAGATGCTGGGGGTCTCCTTTGACCTGGCTGCGGGACTTCACTTATCCCATCCTCGTCGCCATTGTTATGAAGAGGCTGGCGCAGTCAGGTAAGACATGTAACAGTATTTATTTAGGTTACATATAAGGGAAGAAGACCCCCAACGATCAGAGGCTCCTCTCCTTCAGGACTTTCCTCCAACTGACCCACTTAGAACATTATCTGTAAGATGCAACCAGAACATTCCATGACATCACACAGGGTTAAGACATCATCATATAGGGAGAGCAGGGAGCTTTCAGTGCTTCCCTTAAGACATCACAACAGAATGTGCTAAAGTCACCCTTATACACGGTAAAAGCTATTGAAATGAAAGGTGAGGGAGTAACCCTAACAGAAGTATTAGCATTAAGTGCCAAAAGAAGGTGGAGAGTGCAAGATATAATAGCCTGCTCACCAGAAGAAGTGACTGTTCCTGGTTGTGCACTAGTCACACTATTAGCCAAGGTGCATTTATTGTGTGACCTACCAGCTGATGAGGGATAGCTGGGATGCTCCACTAATATTGCCACACTGGAAATGAGCGATCAAGGTTCATCCACTTTAAAGTCACCCTTACATGTAACAAAAGCCATTGAAATGGATGGTGAGGGAGTAACCCATGGACAATCTGCCTGGAACTGGGCCCAGCCAACTACTGTGGAATAATCCTTGCAGTTTTCAACTGAGATGTTAGAGCAGAAAGATAATTCACCTTACAGGCTGTCTCATATTTTAAGTTGTGCAAACTAGCCACATGGACTTCTAGCTTAACCTGTTTATGTGTGAATGTTAAGTGTAGATATGCTAAGTTAACTTTTTGAGGTTTTGCAGCTTTTAGGTTGCGGGGACTAGCAACATGGGTATTTGATCGTTTACAATTGTTCGAATGAACAATTGACCGAATTTAAAGGGTCACAATTGACCTTTTCACAATTGACCGCATATATACATATATATATTCAATAAAAAAACTTTGTTAAAGGGACGTTATGGTTAAGTTGCGCTACTAAAAACCTATGAAATTCAGTGAAAAAACTTTGTCAAAGGGACGTTATGGTTCCAAGTAAAACCGAAAAACCCTTGAAATTCGCCAGTTATGGTAAGCTAAGCAACCATAACTCGCGCCACCACCGTGCACTGCTAAAACTAACACCCAGGACATCAAAGATAACATCACAAATGTCATTAATATATATATAGGGTTTTGGGCGGTTTGGGTTGGGTGGGGGGTTTCCCCCGCATATATGTTACAATTGACCTTCACAATTCGGTCAATTGTGAAAAGGTCAATTGTCATTCGAACAGTTGTAATACGAACAATTCGTATACAACTGCAACATGGACATCTAGCATCACAATATGTATATATTGGGATTTCAGCTTGTACCAGTGTTATGTGGGTGTCTCATTGTAGTTGACAACTTTTTATAGGGTTGTGGTACATCATTGTGGCATGAGAGAATGACTTGGAAACTATGTGGGTTTAGTATATCCTGCCGAGTTTAAGGCATGGATGAGTTGGGGTGTCAAGAAATCAGTTTTACTATGATTTTACAAATGGTGTGGGTATGCTTCTGTTGAATGGTATGGTATCACACAGTGTGTTTCATGGAGTATCCAGAGAAATAGGCAACTGCAGCGCCTGCTGGATGGCGTGAGGTAGTTGGAGATGCATGGTGTATATGGTTACTGTGTGTTTTGCCTGCTTATGGTGTAGTGTTCAGTTGGAAAAGACTGCATTTGTAGTTTGCTGATTGAGAATGGCTCCAGGTGGGTTAAACTAAAGATCCAGTGGCGAATGCTTTTCCTGAATGGAAGCATTCTCTTTAGTTAGAGTTACGGATGAAGATTGGTGCCTCGTATCTTCCTGTGTGGAAGTGAAAAGTGATAGAGGAAGCTTTTTTTTAAAGAAAATTAATATTTATTGTGTATTAGTTAATTACAAACTTTCAGCACATCAAAATACAAAGTACACATAATATAAAACCACACATACCTTCAAATAATAAAAGGGTAGACCTGTACCTTTCCTTTGCAAAAAAGACTTAACAAATATCATATAACAACTCTATAACAAAAACTTCTTTTGAGCTTCTTTCCATATGGTATGATATGATATGGTATGATATGATATGGCATTTATAACGCGCCGATACACAAGTGTTTCAAGGCGCGACGAGGCAAGGGGGGGACAAAGGAAGGACAAAACAATGATCCTACTAGGCCAGGTGTGATTCAGATCGCGCAAGTGCATGGGAAGGGGGGAAAGGAAAAGTGCGCAGGGGGAAGGGAGAGGGGAAAAGTGCAGTGCATGGGAAGTGGAATAAATATGACACATAACAGCCAGCTAGTGGCAAGTGCAAAGAAGTGCAGACGTAAGTGCTAGTAGGGGGGGACTGAAGGGATACAGGAAACGGTCCCAAGTGCAGGGGTTTCCAGGGAGGCCGTGCAGGTGGGTAATTGACAGGGCCTGGGTGGCACAGGTAGCCAGTGCAATTACGGTCAGGAATTCAGCAAGGAAGAGGAGGAGAGTAAGCAGAAGCAAAGAGGAAGGTTTTGGGGTATTTCCAGAACCAGAGATGGTTCTCCTCAAGTTTCATGGAGGCAGGAAGGATGTTCC
This sequence comes from Ambystoma mexicanum, assembly GCF_040938575.1. Taxonomy (NCBI): domain Eukaryota; kingdom Metazoa; phylum Chordata; class Amphibia; order Caudata; family Ambystomatidae; genus Ambystoma; species Ambystoma mexicanum. Next base: position 102,144,288 of record NC_090925.1, on the reverse strand, counting down.
AGAGAGAGGCCCCTGCTGAAGAGAGTAATCTGCCACCAACGTGTTGCTTGGAGAAGCGACTGACCCTGAGGGAGTTGAAGGCAGATGAGCGAAGAGCTCGAGAAGGGAGCTATTTAGGTAGAGAGAGTTGAAGGTATTTCGGTCCCAGACCACAGAAGGCCTTGTGTACAATGCAGAGGGTTTTGAACTTAATCCTCGCAGCCACTGGGAGCCAGTGCAGAGATTTCAGTCCTGGAGAGATACGATCCCTGGGCTTGAGGCCAAGGAAAAGTCTTGCAGTCCTGTTCTGGATACGTTGCAGACGGCGGAGAGTAGAGGCAGGCAGATTTAGATAGAGGCTGTTAGAGTAGTCCAGCTTGGAGAGGACCAGGGCTCTGGAGGCAGTGAGCTTCTGGGGGAAGGAGAGGAAAGGAAGAATACCTCTAAGGAGGTGCAGCTGGTAGTGTGACTTCTTGGAGACGTCAGAGATGTGAGGGGAGAAGGAGAGTGCAGAGTTGAAGATGACCCTGAGGTTTTTAGCCTTGGAGGTTGGAGTGGGAGGAGGGCCAAGAGAGGCCAGCCAGAGAGCTACAGGGAAGGAGGGAGTGGGTGTGCCAATGAGTACAATCTCAGTCTTACTGCCATTAAGACAGAGGTCATTGGCGCAACACCATTCATGAATCGGCAGACAGACAGTCAGAGATGACGGAAGGCGAGGAGGAGGCTGAGGGTAGCCTGAAAATGAGCTGGGTATCATCCTCATAGCACTGAAAGTTGGGACAGAGAGTGGCGATGCGGTGAGCAAGGAGTGCCAAGTATTGGTTGAACAGCCAGGGAGAGAGGTTAGATCCCTGGGGGACACCACAGGTAGAGAAAAAGATGTTGGAGAGGAAGGACCCAAGTTGGACCTGGGAGGGTCGGTCAGAGAGGAAAGAAGTCAGCCACGCCAGAGCCTGACCAGTGATACCCAGGTTATCACAGAGACGGTTGAGCAGGATGGCATGGTTGACCATTTCAAAGGCAGAAGAGAGATCAAGCAAGATAAGAACACAAGGGGTGTTAGAGTCGAGGTTGGTGAGGAGGTCTTCACGGATGTTCAGGAGAGTAGTTTATGTGCTTCTGGCAGCTCTAAAGCCAGACTGATGGTCATGAAGACAACCAACAGATTCAGTGTGGAGATTGAGCTGGGAGATGGCCAGTTTCTCCAGGAGCTTACCCAGGAAGGGAGTGATGGAGATTGGGCGATAGTTAGCCTGGCAGGAGGGGTCGGCAGAGGGTTTCTTAAGAAGAGGGCGCACAAGGGAGTGCTTCAGGGGGGATGGGAAGACTCCAGTGGCGAAGGAGTGATTGCAGAAATCTGCCAGGGCAGGCGCCAGGGAGTCGATATGATCATTGGTAGTTTTGGAGGAACAGGGGTGAACCTGTTTCGACGAGACTTTCATAGATCGTACTTGTCTAGAAACCTTGTCTGGAGAGAAAAGGGGAAAGGCAGAGAAGGAGGTAGGAGGGGTGGCAGCAGAAGGGCCGGAGGAAGTGCAGGGAATAGCGGGAGGGGGGTGAGAGAGGGAGAGTGAGGACAGGATGTACCGAGTTATTGAAATGAAGTGAGAAGCCAGTTCCGTGCAGGGGCATGGGAAGGGACAGGAGAGGTAGAGATTGCGGCAGAATTGGCCAGTTCCTTGCAGATTTTAAAGAGTTCAGCCGAGTTTTTAGATGCCGCAGAGACGCGGGCTTGGATATGGGCTCTCTTCTTGGTGAGGACGGAGAGCCGGTATTGCCTTTGTATCAGGCGGCATGCCAGTTTGTCAGAGGATGAACCTGAAGCACGCCATTTCCTCTCGGCAACCCTACACTTGCGTTTAAGGGTGACGAGGTCTGAGTCATACCAGGAGTTACACTTGGCTTTGGGCTTCAGGCGGATTCTCATGACAGGTGCAAGGATATTGAGAGCATCAGATATAGAAGCGTAGAGCGTGGAGAGGGCTGTGCCAGGGTGGGAGTCAGCCAGGGGGTGAGTAGGGGGTGAGAAGGTGGCGGTGAAAGCCTCCACTGACACACGCTTCATGGGTCAGGTGACCGAGAAGGTGGGTGGCAGTGAAGGAGGTGGCTTGGCCTGCGGAGTAGGGAGGGTGAGGTGGGAGGATAGGAGAAAGTGGTCACTCCAAGAGAGAGGAGTGGAGAGAGGGACAGAGAGGGGAAGGTCTGAAGAGATCAGAACATCAAGAGTGTGCCCTGCAGAATGAGTCGAGCATGAGGGGAGAATGGTGAGTGAGAGAGAGTCGCAGAGGTCACGAAAGAGTTCAGAGGGGGGACAGGAGACATCCAGGTGGATGTTGAAGTCTCCAAGAAGGAGGAGTTGAGTGGTTACATTCAGCACCCAATAAGGTAGCCCAAAATTGACCATTTCTAATGTCTTCTATCTGTGTGATATCATTTACATAGCCCTTATTATAATGTGTTTTTAAAAATTATACAATCCGTCAATATGTGTCGTCTGGTCTCAACCTTTGAGTGACAAAGTCGGTGATAGCAATCTGATTCTTGATTTTGCATCCATGTGGCCATGAATTCCATTGTAGGCAATACATTTAATCTCAGCTGCAATATGAAGTGTTTAAGTTCCGGGGTACATACCTTTGTGAGATAACTAAGTGGTTGGCTAACAATGAAACTCTGGTACGAAAATTCTCTATATCTTTTCTTAACATGCAATAAATCTACAATTCTGGCCATATACCATGCTCCTGATTTCTTTTTTATTTTCACTTTATAATTTGGGTTAATATCACAGGTGTATTTTTCTAATTCCAGATGTTTCATAGCACAGTGATTAAGATCTAATAAGAACCCATGTGTGTCCCCATTCTCCATGTTTACACCCACGAGTTGTAATAGCCAATTTGAATTTTGGTTGGACTGCCTAAATTTAGCAAATGGAAGGACACTTTGGACTTGCCACTGCGTCATTATGGCCATCTGCCCATCTTCCAAACTCAATGCCTCAACTGTCACAGATTAAGGAATATTAATAACTGTGCACTAAATCTCCCTTCCAGTCGGTCCAACCACTTCACTTATGCTAATGGCATCACCACCAACGCATATGATATATCTGGGATAATGGCTGTGAGATACACTTCAAATAATCCTTGCACATTATGGCCACCACAGGGAATCGCTTAATGTCTTACCACCAGCCATATTTTCCATATCTTATTCATTAGTAGCTCCTCATAAAAGGATAGCGGAGGGTTTATTCTAATGGGAAAACCCAGGTAAGTGTATTCATTGACATTTTCAAGGGGCTATTTATCTCATTTCCATTTCGGGAGCCTGCTTTTGCCCAATCTCACATCGTTTTTGTTTTTGTTTTTGTTTTTATTAATAATCATATAGTTACAAGCTGCATACTCAACCAATGCATTCAATGAACGCTGGAGCCGTATGGGTGTCTGATCCAAAAAGATGATATTGTCTGTATATGCAAGCCACGGCACTGAGACCCAATTAATTTTCGGTTGGAAATGGTTTGTGTTAATTAGCACTAGGTCAAGGTCAGCAGTATACATATTGTATAGAATCTGGGCAAGGGTGCATCCTTGTTTCAGACCTCTACGAGTACCACAGTATTTAGTGTATAGGACTGCAGTAGGAAGTTGTTATGTTAGTGTGAACCCTTTTAGGGTTATTACATTGCATCAAAAGTCTTTTATTAAGTTTTCAGAATCATCTTGGATCCCCATTTAGATGATCCTGGAGGATGTGGCAACTCCCACCATATTTCCGCTGGAAGTTCAGTTGGTATGGTTGTGGGCTTTCTTCTCAGTTGAGTTTGACGTAAGAGACTCAGAGTGTCTGCCCGACACTCTGGCATTCGGTTGTGTTGGGCGTTGGTTGACCAAGTTGCAATTTGCTGTGCAGGTTTATTGCCACAGTGGTGAGTGCAGTGAGAATGTTGTTTTTATGTGGTTGTGGTTCAGTTAGTACCCATATATATAGTTTAGTTGTTGTAGAGGTTTAGCGGTACTGCGTGCCAGCCCTTAAAGGGACAGTTAGTGCTCGGGGGTGGCAGCCCTGAGGTCCACCACTGGCAGTGGTGGATGGAAGGTGTCTTGGTTGTCTATTGTGGTTCTGGGAGTAGCATGAGGGCCCAAGGAGGGGAAGGTAGTGCTCCAAAGTTCCAGGGTCGAGACCCGCAGGTGGCAATGGAGTGTGGAAGGTTTTGTGTGATGTTTTGGATGGTTTTGGTTGTTGCTATGCTGGTGTGGCACAACTGCCTGTGTGTAAGTTATGTCAGTTTGGACAACATTTTCTCTTGCTTGGTTGAGTGGACATGCATGTGTTTGGTTGCAATGTTGGTGTGTGCTGTGTTGTTCTGCGGTACAGTGTGTAATGTTGTGGTTGAATAGAAGGATGTGTGTTATGAGTGGTTTCTTTTCCAAACAACACTATCAAATCTGGGCTTGCCTTGAACGTTGCCACTGAACAGTGTCTAGACAGAATGCTCGGTTAGAAGGACCACTAGAGGTAGCAAATGTAGCGCACCTAGTTTGATCTGGGTACAGGAATGTTACGCACTTAGTTGGACCACCTGATCTAATTATCAAGGGGCTTGCCCAGGAACTCAAAACACTCGATTCATAGTTTCACAGGAGGTGGAGAGGAAGTGCACCAGTTTAACTCGGGGTATAGGACACGGAATGCACGTAGATGGCACTCAAAGAATCCGACCAGCCAGGTCCTTCCCAATGGTAGCATGCTACTCCCACTTGAAGATTGGCTTGAACAAATCACCTTGGGAGACTTAGGGTACAGAAAAACATGACAAAGCAACACCGAAGATAAACTGATTTTAAGGTATTCATAAATGTACCACGTCGGTGGACACATGCTGCAGGCACAGCTCCCCATCCATGCACTCTAGAATGCAGCTATGGCTATTTCAAATTTGGTCTACCTGCTCACATAACCGATTGCACTGAAACCCCTGACGTGCTTCAACACCTCTGCAATTAGTATACAGTGATTACCTACCACAAATTTGGTCTAGCTGGGCAAACATCGAGTCTCTTGCACTAGCACTCTGCCTTGACCACCGACAACACCCACCCACATACCTGACCTCTTGGGGTGCTTACTGGAGCTTAGCCAGCCCTCCTAAGTTCTTATCCCAGAAGAATGCACACACACACATCTTAAAGTCTGCTCTTAGAACATTTTTGCATACCCGGACTTCTGTCCCTGAGGTCGTTCCAACCACAAAGTGCATTGAGGCCATACAAATTGAAAATTGAGCTATTTAAATGATGACTACAATACAATTGAATGTGTGCTGAGTCCATCAGACACCTGGGGTGTTCACCCTACATCAATTTTCAGCTTGTGAATTATTTCAATATGGAATTACCTCTATTAATAACTGTGATCCCTTATATGGGCCGTATTCGGTATTTTTAGCATGTTGTATGTGTTGTACAAGAGTACAAAGAATACTAGCTGTCTAACCCTCATAATTGAGATTACACAATGATATAAAAATATTATCGTAACACACAATGTGCAACAGTTGAATGGCATCTATATTGAGTCTAATTTTGCCTTGAAAAAGATTGATGGGTTGAAACATGTGTTGGGTAGGCTTAAGGTTGAGGACCAAGTTTGTAGATATAATGCCTGAGGGCCGTTTCTCAGCATATTTAACCTAACATTGAAAAGTATTTATTTTTCGTAAATGGGTTATGTTTATCCTATGTTATACCTAGTGCTGTGATCTAAGGTTTTGATTCCCTTTCACACAGCACGGTTGGATTTACATTTACATTTCTCATAATGCAATGTCACAGTACCTTGACGAAATGATGGATGTACTGCTCCTAAGGTGGACTGTTTACTACCAACACTGTTAAGCTTGGATTTTGCTTTGCCTTTATGTAAAGTGCTGTTACCAAACATTTCATCAAGGTTATGTTTGACCATGTTCGCGAACTCCTTCCGTAATATTACAGAACATTGACTAAAAGGATTATTTTTTATTTTTGAAAGTGGTGAGTATACAATAAAAATACTCTTGAACATATGAGTTTGGACATCTCTGAACAGTTTAAGAATACATACCCTCATACATAAATATGATGAATGGTGATTAATTATGAGCATGTAGTACATACACATGTCTGTGCACATGCATTCTAGTGGAAAAAGGCATAGCCACTATTTACTGTTCTTACGCTGCAGCAAGTATACAAAATATTATTTTACTTTTGACACCAACTGAGATTATTGCCACTCATTATATTAATATTTCATTACGGTGCCTGGCCTGCATATTCATTCCCTTGTCACTTCTTCTCTGGACCTTTCCTCTATCATTGACCTGCTGTTTAATTTCCTCACCCATCTTTCATCTATCTTTCTCCTCTGGAAATTCTCACTTTCCTTTTCTTTATTTTCTTCATCCATCCTGCAAAATATCCATTATGTCACCTTGTGACCATACTTCTCCCCTTCTAAAACGAGCACACTTCCTCTTATGCAGAAAACGTCTATGGTCCTAAGAACGTCTCCACTTGACATTTGGCATTTAATCTTGGATAACGTACCATCACCAGATCACCTACTTTCCATTTTATCCCCTCTACCTTGCGATCATGATCAAACCCCTCCTTTATCGCTCTTGGGCAGACCTCACCAATTGCAATACTTCTTTTCTATCCACACTGCCCGCACTCGCCATACCAACCCACACAGGACATAGACTGGTGCCCGATGTCCTTCTCTTCAAGGAAACAGGTGATGATACACCTGTCACAGAATGTGATATAGTACAGTAGCCCCACAAAATGTCCCTAACCACCTCCATTCAGTTTATACTTGCTCTCAATGGCAGTTAAATCCCACCTTTAATAACTATGTTTAGCTTTTCTTCCAAGAATGTAATCTTCTCTTCCATGGTAGCCTCTCCCACATCCTTCCATTCCACCCACTTAGGGAGTTAGTCTACCATAGCGATTATACATCTGGTATCCCACCCAACGCCTTGTATAGGTCCCATTAGATCTACTGCCACCTTGACCCATGGTTGTCCCTAGTGCATAGCTTTTGTCAGCATTCATGCACTCTTTACACACTCTAACCTTCCATCCATTCCAGGTGACCCAAATGCCTGATACAGTTTCTTCTTCTGATGCTATGCCCAAGATGCTCCTCATGAGAAAAATCCATAACAGATTCTCTCAACCATGACGGAGGTACTACTTTTTCTCCCCTCCTAAATTTGCCTTCAATGATGCACAAATCATCTTTTACTTCAAATCACAAATCCATGTCCTTACCTAACATTTTTTAGTCAGCCACCCACTGTTCATTGGTTCATGCACTTTAATCATCTGCTACTACTGCTCTCAACCATAACCTCTTCTGAATTTGATGGCAATTCCGTGCTTGGACTACTTTATCAACCTACTCTTTTCTTCCTGTGTGTTCCCTGGGAGTAATTTCTTTTCCTGGTAATCATGTCACCATAAAATGATAACCAGGCAGCCCCAGTACCCACGTGGAAATGTGTGGTGAAGCATTTTTCCACCTATTGAATAACAACCATTGTACTAGTGGTTTATGGTCTGATCTGACTGTGAATTAATTGCCCCACAAGTAAAATGTGAAATGTGTTATCACCCATGGCACTGCCAGCGCTTCGCTCTATCACAGAATAATTGATTCTGAATCTTTAAGTGGTCTCTAGGAGAATGGCACTGTGTGTTGTCCTGCTGGCCCCAATTATGCTAATGTAGCTCCTAGTCCAAGTCACTGGCATCTACAGTTACCATTGTTCCTTGTCCTGATTCGAAACAACCTAATGTGGACTTATTAGTGATTTTCATCTTGATGTTCTGGAATGCTTATTACATTTTCCTGACCATAAGAAGTGAGTCCCTTCTTCAACAGTGCTCTTAGTGGAATAGATTTGGTTGTATTATTTTACAAATGAGTGAAAATATGAGCATTGTGTGTCTCCTGTGCACATTTGAATCCTGGTGTGTTTTTTAACATCTTTGGATTCATCAGCTGTACTAAAGTGTTCCCAGTGCATCTCTCTTTCTTTCTTTCTTCCTGTGGCTACTAGCCACCTGGTGAGTTTGTGCTCATGCTGCGCTCTGCAGCTGCTACTCCTTATTGCTCCTATCCCCCATCACCCCTATGGCACTCAAGATCTCCCCTATCTTTTCTAACTGCTATACTATCACCTATCCTCCATCTCTCACGAAGTCTGGAAGATAAAAACTTAAAAAAGACATCCTGACCACGAACCTTGGCCTACCTATCATAGACATCTATGTCAGCACAACCTCCAGACAGAGCTTCACTTATTTCCTCTTTTCTGTCCCCTCTCCAGATATTTGAACTCCTCCTCGCATTTCTACTCTCTCTCCTCTCACATCTTATTCCATTAATGGTGGTACTCTTCACATCATCCAGGTGTATCATTAATGTCTATCACACTGGTGCTGTCTTGGTTCAGGGTCCTCAATCCAACCTCCTCCTTCTTGACCAGTGCATGCCCTCCCTCTTCCACTTCCTTCTCACACATGCTACTCCTTCTTCCACTCTCTCTTCCCCTCCTTTAACTGGTGTATTGCCCCCCTGTGCTCTTCCTCGGAAAACCTTCAACGGTGGTGACCTCTTGCATCTAGCCACTCATAATGCTCATTCTGCCATCAAACACTCTGCCGAAATCTGCCTCCTCTTTGTAGAACTTCACCTCGATATCCTTGCTCTTACTGAGACATGGTTCAATGCCAGCTCCGTCACTCCTTTTGACTCCCTTCTCCCTAATGACTATAAGATAATCTCCAAGCCACTGCCTAACCATGCTGGTGGTGGGGTTGCTCTGATCTTCCCTGAGTGTTTCCCTTCTTCCCTCATACACACCCAGCCTTACTCTTCCTTAGAGAGCTTGATTTGCAAGCTGGTCATCTCTCCCACCTCCACTCTAACCATTGCCACTATCTACAGGCCACCTGGCTCTATTACCCTGTTCCTCTCTGGATGGGCTGACTTCCCCTCCTCTCCCCTCACAACCACCTCTAAACCTCTTCTCCTGGGTGACTTCAACATCCACCGTGGTTCCTCAATCATGGCATCCACTCTCTTCCGTGCCCTCTGCACCTTGCTCTCCCGCTCCATTCTCTCTTCGGGTCCTACACACTCGGCTGGACACGCTCTTGATGCCTTAATCCACACTGATCACCCCATTCTCCTGGTCAGACCATTCGCTCCTCTCCTCTCACCTCTCACCTGGTTCCTCTCTGCCCCCTGACTGCACCTTCCCCTGCTCTGCCAACCTCATTCACGAACATCCTTCAGATGAAATGAGTATCAGCTGCAGCCTTCGCAGGTACCTTAATCCCTCTCTCTCCCCACTGCAGACTCTACATCTGACTCTGCTCTCAGCAACCTCCATGTTGCCATCACTAATAATCTTGACATTCTTGCCCCAGTCTCGAGGATCCACATGAAACATGCCTCAAGCGTAACACCTTGTATGAATCCGAACTTGCAGCCCTGAAATGCAAGTGTAGATCTGTGTTACCCGGGTGCTCCAAAGGCAATATTGACTCTCCCTTTGTACCAAGAAAAGGGCCCACATGATACCTCGAGTCTCTGGTGAATCCAGCAACACATCTGAACTCTTTAAAATCTGCAAGGAACTAGCCAACCCTTTAGCAGTCTTCTCACCTCGTCCCTCCCAGGCCCTCTGCAAAGCACTGGCCACACACTTCATGACAAAAACTCAGGACATCCTGAGCCCCCTTGCATTCCTCTCCTTCTCCCCTTCAGCCACCACCCTTCTCCCTATGGCCTCCCATCCCCCCTCTGCCTTTCTCTCCGCCTTCTCTCCTATTACACCTGATGAAGTCACCAGAGATGTCATATGGACAATATTGTCTCCCTTGCCCCTGCTGATTTCTGCAACCACTCTTTTGCTACTGGATCTGCCCCCTCCTCCCTCAAGCACTCCCTTGTTTCCCTCCTCCTGAAAAAACATTCTGCAGACCCGTCTTGTCCTGCCAACTACCGCCCCATATTTATCACCCCCTGCCTTGGGAAACTCTTGGAGAAGCTGGTCTTCCCCCAACTGACCCAGCACACTGTACTGTCTGCCTACACGACCATCAATCTGGATTCTGAGCATCCCGGGGCACAGAAACTGCTCCTCTGAACATCCATGAGGAACTGATTGCATCTCTTGACTCCAACTCTCCAGCTGATCTCATTCTACTTGATCTCTCCTCTGCAGTTGATACAGTCAACCGCTCCATCCCCATAAAATGGCTCCACGATACCCTGGATATCTTGGATCAGGCTCTGGACCAGCTGCCCTCCTTCCTCAATGACCATTCGTCCCTGGGTATTCTGGGCTATTTCTCCTCCCCCACCTCTACCTCCACCTGCCATGTCCAACAGGGCTCCAACCTTTCTCCTGGCTCTTTAACACCTATCTTGCTCCGCTTGCACACCTCATTTCTACCTTCTCCCCCAACTTCCAGTGTTATGCAGATGACACACAACAAAAATGTTCCTCTGATCCTCTCCTTACTTCCTCCATCATTCCCTATTGCCTATCTGCCATCCAATCCTGGTGTACTTCCAATAATCTCTGCCTTAATGCCAGAAAGACTGATATCCTTCCTATTGTACTCCTACTACCTCTTCTATTCACTTCTTCTGTGTCTCAGGAGGATAGCTCAGTTGCAACGTGCTCGCCTTGGAAGCAAGATGACATGGAGAAACAAAGGTTTGATCCCCGGGTCCATGCTTAGAAACCTCTGGGTATTCAGTGAGTTATAAATAACCTATCATATCATATCACTCTGGCCATCGTCTATGGGGTCTCCCCCTTCTCCTTCATCTGAAGCCAGAAACCTTGGAGTCATCTTCGACACCCTTCTTTCCTTCCTCCCTCACATTCAGGACATTGCCAAGAAAGCCCACTTTCAAATCCATCTCCTCAAAGGAATTCTTCCTTTCCTCACTTTTCCTCAGAAGATCAATGTCTTTAGAGTTCTGGTTCTCTCTTGGCTACAATGCTGCAATATCACGTTCCTTAATCTACCCTCTTCTTCTCTACGACTCCTTCAGCTAATTCAGAATAGGGCTGTAAGACTTATCCTTGGCCTCAAACCCAGGAACTGCATCTCTACAGCCCTAAAATATCTCCACTGGCTCCCGGTTGTTGCAGGATGATCACATTTAAATCCCTTTGCATCATCCATAAGGCTGTCTGGGGCCAGGGGCCACACTATCTACAACTGGCTCTTGCTAAATACTCTCCCTCCAGATCTTTATGTCCTCCAGCACCAACTCTCTGTGTGTCAAGCGCTTCGCTAAACAGCAAGCTAGTGGTTTATCTCTTTGCTCAGTAGGCTCCGTCCTATGGAACGGCCTCCCCCTTCCTCTTCATCTTGAGACGGATCTCCTCAAATTCTGCAAGCTCATCAAGACCTTCATGTTCACCCTCTACTTCCCTTCCTCCCTCCTCTGCTAAACTCCCAGTTGCTGAGATTGGTGACCAGGGCCCTTATGTGTCCTCCTGGGTTCTGGCCTCACAAACCCAGTCACCTTCAGCCTCAGCGCGCTCCCAGCACTTGCCTTGGCAACCACTGACCTATGCCACCTTAGGTCTGCCCTTACTTATTTATTGACAGCTGACCACTCTCACCAGGTCACTTAACAGCTGTTTACTCCCTAGCACTTCCCTCTTTGGTACACCTAGCACTTGCCCCCCACTTCCTCAGTCCTTCTCTCTGCACTTGCACGTTTTGAATGCTCACAAGGCTGCACAGATGTACCTCTCTTTCATTGTTATGTTTGCTTTTCTTTCCCATGTTCCCTCCCTGCTGTCCTGTGGGCCCTTTGAAACACAATTTACTTGATGTATATGCACCTAACAAATGCACAATAAATAAAATAAACAATAAATACATACATTTCCAATACCCCCCAGACATTTGCGTAATTGATCTTTATGGCAAGAGGTTGGTGCCAGCTTAATTGCTTCAACTAGCTTCTTACGTGGTTTCCCACGTTCTACTGATAATTTGTGACCTAAATACTCTAAATATACATTTGGCTCTTTGAATGGTCAAAACCCCTCCTGCCAATGCTTCTTTAATGTGTCCAGATTTCCATCATGCTGCTCTTTATTAATTCCATATATCAATACATTGGCCTCATTCTAACCTTGCCAGTCCAGAAACAATGGTGTTGGTAAACATACCAGCACCGTTGTTTCCGGACCAGTAAAGTACAAGTCTGCCGGGTGGGTGCCCTCCAGCCCAGCAGGTCTGACCTGCTAGGTAACAGGTCTGACCTGCCGGGCGAACCGACACCCAGCCGCAGAATTTCATAGAGCACTGCCACCATAATTACCGGTGCCAGTGTGTCTGTGGTCCCCACTCCCATAGAGTCAGATGGGAACAACATTTTACCAGCGCCTGAATTTCCGGACACCAGGGTTGTAATCCCCTGGAGTTACCAGCAAGTCAGGCACTTGTAACTGTTTACGGATCCAGCAGCAACTGCCCGGTATCACCGGCACGGTTAGCACCGGACTCATAATGAGGCCCATCGTCCTGAAACCCCATCACCGTATGTAAGCCTTCTAGTGTTTTTCCATTATCCTTTTGAACACAGTCGTGCAAATCCAAAAGGCATCTGGCAGAACTCATATGCCCCCATCAGGGTAATGAATGACATCAAATGTTGACAATCCTCCATAAGGTGGACATGATGGCACTTTGTGGACAAGTCCAGCACACTAAGTACTTTAGCTGTTCCTAAAGGAACTAGAGTTTCTGTGATTTTCGGTAATGGATGCCTGTCAGTCCAAATGTATCTTTTTAGATCTCTGAAGTCCATGCACATGCATACTTTTCCACTAGGTTTAGGCACAATCACAATTGGTGCCAACCACTCAGATCCTTCAATCTCCTTAATCCTTAAAGGGTAGTCATTTTTTAAGTTCATCCTTTCATTCTTCTTGCATATTTACTTGAATAAGGCTTACTTTGTATACAACTTGTAGTGCTTTATCGTTGAGTACAAGCCAATGTTGAAATCAAGTTCCCCCAAATTCTCTGATAATACTTCAGCATATCTCTCTGTCCATTTGTCTATCATTTCTGAAACTGATATTAGAACTAATTCATGTGCTCCTATTCTTATGCACAATTTGTTTTGTCTCTGCCTAGCAGAGATGAACCTTTTATAGCAACATATATCCAGGCCTTTCATTCAATTGCTTTGTATTCCATATTGGCTTGAAATGTTCCAAATAATCTGATTCTAATATCACCATAAGCTACAGAGTCACTGTCAGGAGGAACCACTTTCCCTAGATCTCCTAAACTATTGTATGTGTCCATTGATGTTATAGTCCACCACAATCCTCTGTCTGCCTTCATGTTTATTCCTATGCCATGAATGGTGAATACATCAGTTGGTCCTCTCTGTGATGTTGTTATCTCTCCAATTACAAAAATGTGTCTGTTGTTTCTAGGGGAGTTGCTAGGTCTGGAAAAGACCCAGGGCTAAGTGGATGTCGGAACTGTTGGGACTGGGGGCTAGCTAGTCTTTTGGCTGTAGCTCCCGAGATTCTATCCAGGGCTACAACCAAAAGATCAGAGGCTATAGCCCCCTTAGCCCCCCGCTAGCAACACCCCTGGTTGTTTCTGTCTCCTATGCTCAGATTCTCCAGTGCCTTTGCCATATTGTCAAACCCTCTCTCTGTGGCCATTTCTCTGCAAAGCCATACACGGTGAGCCATGGCGCTATTAGCGCCATGGCTCATGCCTGTAAAATACGGGCACCGCCTTGGTGGAAAGGGGATTTACCGCCCCATTCCATGGTTGGAGGGGCGGTAAATCCCCCTTTCACCATTGACCTTCCCCATTCCCATTTCTGCCCCATAGGGCTCTATGGGAATGGGGAAGGCGCTAATTACGGCACCGCAATTTTGCGGTGCCGTAATTAGCTCGAAGGTCCCTTTGCGGGTTGGATTTTAACGCCTGCAAAAAGCAGGCGTTAAATCCCCCAACCCGCAAAGGGACCTCTTAGTAAGGCGGTAAGGATTTACCGGTACCGGTATTTTACCGGTACCGGTAAATCCTTACGGCCATCTGTGTAATGAGGTCCATAGTGTCCTCTCCTTTCGTATTTTACGCAGACTGCCATCCTTGTGGGACAATATTGGCTACTGGAAAACTGTCTCTGACTTCCACCACCTGCACCTTCGGTTAGACCAGGTACCACATTTGGGACATTGTCCAGGTTGGCTCTCCTGCATGGCCACAGCACCACCAGCGCTCAGTTGGACCCTCTCTCTTCCCTTCTGTTCCTCCCCAGCCCACTTCTCCTACCCACACATGCCTTGCCACACTGCACAGAGAGCTTCTCCCCATTCCAGCACAAACTCCTTCTATTTCGCCTTCAGACCACTTCTTATCCCCAAACATGCCCACCCCCTCCCTGATTGGCCCAGCATCCAGGGAGTACTGCAGCCTTGCCACGCTGCATGGAGATCTTCTCCCCTTTGAAGTGAAACTGAGCAGAGTGCGGACCTCTGGCCACTCCAATAAGACATGCAACAACATTTGAGCCATTTTCCAGCCCAGCTCTCCTGCCATCAGCACTCTGTTGGGCCTTACCTCTCCCCTTCTCCTTTTGTTCCTCCCTAGGCCACTTCACCTCCCGACACATTCCCAAACACTCACTGATTGGCGCAGCATCCAAGAAGTACTTGAACCTTGCCATGCTACATATGAGAACGTCCTCCCTTTACAAAGTGAACTGAGTAGCGATCAGACCTTCAACTCCTCTGGTAAAACATGTGGCTGCATTTGGGACATTTTCCAGCCTGCTCTCCTGCACAACCACAGCACCATCAACCCTCCAAAGCGGCTTCCCTCTCCCATTCTCCTTCTGCTCCTCCCCCAGCCCACTTCTCCTCCCCCACATGCCCACACCCTCCCTGATTGGCCCAGCATCCAGGAAGTACTCTTAGCCGGGAGTCCCAGGGCAGCCTTGCCCAGGCAGCCGGCTAAGGGCTCAGGCAAATGACCCTCCTTTGGCTCCTCAACCACCTGTGTGCCTGTTCACCCTGGGCACCTTAGTCAAGCCATTACACCAATACCTGCCTGAACCAACCATCACGTAAGAGATGGCAATTTGGGCACACCGTCAAGGCTGTGTTTCTGAAATCTTGTCACTACCTTGAATCTAGGTGCACCCTGAATATTGCCACTGTTTGATTTGTACTGCCCCCCCTGAATATAGCTGCAGTCTGAGCATATCCACCCTTTCAATTCAAGCTGTGCTCTAAATGCTGTCACTGTGTTGAATGCAGCAGAATTCTGACTATAGCCACTGTTTTAAATCTATCTGTGCTTGAAGACTGCCATTGGTGAATCTAGCTGCATTTTGAGGGTAGCCACTGTTTTAAATCTATCTGCGCTCTGAATATTGCCACTGTGTAAAATCTAACTGCATTTAGAGTGTGCTTTGAATATTGGCACTGTGTTGAATGTAGCTGCATTCAGAGTATAGTGTGATGATTCCAATGGAGTCATCACAGATCTCCCGGCGGTGCCCTTCTCCCATGTGGCCAGGGGACGGCAGCCACTACCTGATCCTGACCTTGGGGGTGGCTATATGAGGGAGGATCACATAGGAGGATGTTAGAATGGATTTCTAAACTTTGCTCTGGTGAACGGATGTTTAGGAGGCCACCCTTGTTAGTGAAACAGGGAACACATCTGGGAAGATAGCCAGATAAATTTACAGTAGCTTGGAGAGCAGTCAAGGCTAAGTCACATGATGAGTGGGGGTGATATGAGGTCTTTGATGAGCACACACAGTTAGAAACCAAGAATTACCCTTAGACAGTAGTATTTCAAAAATACACAACTTATTAGGCCCACGGACAAAGACAAGTGAATAATGAAAAGCACAGTAAAATCACCATTCAAACATCATACTATGTAAAATATATACAATCACTTTTGATCAATGTGGTAAAGTGCGGAAATCCTGCCAAAACCTTCAGGGGAAAGGGTAGGCAAACAATCACATTGGCAAACTTCAGAAATGGATAAGCCTATCTTTAAAAGTCCAGCACTATGATCATTGGAGCCTTGTGCTCAATGTTAGATGTACACATAAAAGCACTCGGTCATGCGTAAAGATGCAAAGTACAACATTCAAGGAACTGGTAAAGTTAGAGAGAGGATTCTGAAGTGTAGAATACAGGTTCTGAGAGTCGGGGGAGGATCTGCTGTGGAGAACCAAGCTATTCTAATCATTCGGAAGGCTTTAGGAAATGGAGGCCCCCCAAGGAGAGGACAACAAGGGGTCAGTTGTGCGTAAAAATGCAATGGATGAACTAGGGGCTGCTGGTAAGTGGTTTAACTACTCACCAGCCTTAGCTCACTCCGGGGCCAAACTTGGCAGGTATGGAGAGGGTTGCCTGGAGTACGAGTTCCCACCCTTGGTTCAACTTCAAAGTGCACAGGTTCTGCAGGTGCAGATCTGGTTCCAGTGTACAGTAGGAGCTGTATCCCTCATCTCCAATGCAGGACAAAGAAAGCACCAATGCAGCTCGTCTCAGGAATCTTGAAGAAAGGCAGGAAAGTCACCAGCAACGACCGTCACTGTAGCACAGTGATGCAGGGGCACCCAACTCTCGTGGTCTGATGCATGCCTTTCTCTCGTGGTCCAAAGCAACTGGGACAGTGAAATTTGTCAAGAAGGTGCTTTGCTTTGCGGTGCAAGCTAGGATACCTCCAAAGCTTGAGGCAAAGATCAATAGGACAATGCTCCTGCATGGGTGCCAAGGTTTGAGACGGACAGTCCACTGGATGGCCCAGGGACACTTCAGAGAAAGCTCTTTTGCATGGAAACCAGGAGGCATCGAGACTGATTGGTCCCACTACGCAAAGGGGTTGACGCACCCTTACAGGTCTTAGGAGATTGAGTGCAAATTAGGGCATTACTGAATGTCAGAAGTCTCACGGTGCCAACCGTCTTCTGTGAGGTTCTGGATAGTCCTTAGGTCTGCTCGGCTCTTCTGGATACTTGGTCCTTGTACAGGTCAATTCAGACCTGTTGCTGATCTGCAGATATGCAGTTTGGACCCCTCCTCATATTCACAAGTCCAGTGAATTTGTGCACACAGCTGGCCAATGAGGCGATCTACCCCACTCATGCACACAAGCAGTGGTCCAATCAGGGACCACTGTGGCTCTCATGCTGTCATGCACATAAAACATCCTGGCACCAGTAGTGTGGATTGGGATGAGACAGTCCCAGCCCACTTCCTGGGTACCTACACATGTGACCTGCAGTAGACCGCAAAAGACACAGCTTTTGCGGACAACTGCATGACCAAATAAGGTGTCCCTGGGTCACAAAGTACAGGGAGAAGGCAAGCGGACAAAATGGCCAAGGAGAAGACAAAAGAGCTTGTAGCATGGCCATGATGGACACTAGCCACAGTCATGAGCCAAATGCGATAAGCGTGTTATGGCTCAATAAAAAGATATAAAAGTACATGAAAAAGTTTCTGCTGCCACCAGTCTACTCCTAGGCACATTTTCCAGTTACCAGAAAATCCTCAGTGGATGACTAGGGCCTGAAAATGCAAGGACCCTGTTGCACGGTACAGTAATGAAATACAGTTGCCATAAATTGTAACAAAGTTGAAAGACAAAGAGAAACAAAGTCTGAAGGATGTGTCAGTTTCCCCATTCCGATGAGTGAAATCCCAGTGGAGTGCATCTGAAGGCTGTGCTACACTGGCAAAAGTCAGGACAGGTGGATGTAACTAAATCAAAAGGTATGTGTCTCCACAATTGTAGAGGTAAAATAGCAGTTAAAAAGGGACAGTGAGCTAAAGACTTATGACCTTAACACATAAAGCTCCAATACAACACATTTGGCTTATGAAGTACCTCTATGCAAATTCCCTAAGAAGAACTATTTAATGCTATATGTCCAATGACAGGCATGGACTTCAACTCCCAGAATCACTCAAGTACTGAGACGAAGAGGATGAAGGTGTTTGTACAAGGTAACAAAGGTTTGAAGCTCAATATGCAGTCTAGTTGTTTTCCCTAATCACTTGTGCGTGGGACTTTTAAAGATGGCAACTAATCTACTGAGTGTGGCAGTGCACAAGAAGACGTTGGTGCCTTTTCTTTCTTTCTTTTAAATATGAAACGCTTCACGAATGTGCGTCTCATCCTTGCGCACGGGCCATGCTAATCTTCTCTGTAACCTTCCAATTTTAGTATATGTGCTGCCGAAGCAAGCACAAGACGTTGGTTCCTATGCACAGGCTCACAAATGCAAAAGATATGTACCGGTGTGGCGGAGCAGAGGAGGCTACCGAGATAGAGGAGAAATGAAGTGCACGAGCAGGAAGTTTATTGTAGATGCTGTGTACCGCAAGAGAGTTCCTGGGTGGTGCTCAGTAGCTCGAAGAGGCAGCATTCTCCATGCTGGGACCTGAATGCAAGCAGGCATGTGATCGAGGAACCGCAAAGGAAGCGGAAGCAGGTGAAAAAGCCACGCTGCAGAAGGACAAACTGAACCGGAAATGCTGAAGAGAACCAGTCAGTTGTGCCAAAGACAATGGGGCCCTAAGGTGTTCTGTGGAACGCGCCGATGAATGTGACACCATTGTTAAAACTACAAAAAGATTGTTTGAATGCAGAAAAGGCAAAGTACAGACCCCACTGAGCTACAAATGTGTGGGATGCAAGTGTAGTGCAAAGCTTCAACAAACATTACCACTTACATATATACCAAGCCAAAATCAGTATATGCAGTCTTGGTGATAGAGGAACTGTGAAACACATGAGAAGTCCTTGCAAAGGAAAGGTACAAGGCAAGTGAAACACATGAGAAGTCCTGTCAAGAGAAGGAAACCAGGCAATTGAAACATATGAGAAGTCCTGGCAAGGGAGAGAAACCAGGCTATTGAATCACATAAGAAATCTTGGCAGGAGAGCATACCAGGCAAGTGAAAACCTCAAGAGCCCTGGCAGGAGAGTACACCAGGCAGTTGGAATTGCATAAAGAGTCCTGGCAGTAGAGTACACCAGGCAGTTGGAATTGCATAAAAGGTCCTGGCAGAGGAGTATACCAGGCACGTTGTAAAGCTACCAGAAATACTACAGAAAGACAGTGTTTTCTAAACAAAGGAGACATTTGTGTTAAAGAAAGACTGTTATAGAACGTGTCGCCTCAGCAGGAACCTTGTGAATCAAGGAGACACACAAAGGAACTGATAGTAAAAGAGACCATTGCCATCCTACTTAAAAATCCAGGGGAAGGAGACCACCCTCTCCAATTGCAACAAGGTGATTTTGTCTTTGTGCTGAACTTTGTCCACAGATGGAGTAAGCCACGATATAACAGTCCATACATGGTCGTTTATGCCAGTGAAGGAATTGTGGTATTGGGTACACATCTCGGATGTCCAAAAGGCTCCCCAAAGGCTCCCCATAAAGCACCTCCTTCACCTGGTTCTCTATCTGTGCCATGAAGTAATTGCCTATTGCTCTTCACACTGATTCTACTATTTTTATACAAACCGCTTTTACATACCTCTTTAATTACTAAGTTTAGACTTATCATATATATCTTTTCTATCTTTTCTATCTCAACTCCATCAGAGTGATTTAAGTTTTTTGAAGAATGTGTATTGTTTTTCTTGGAATGTTTATCTATTGGTATCGAGCTATTGTTACTGTATTGATTAATATGAAGAATTATATGATGAATTATAGGCATAATTATATGAATGCTGCATGTTAACCCGTTCTTCTCGCCCCCTGCAGACGTCTCATCACAAGTGTCATCATAAGCGTTGTATAATTATTGTACTGTTTTGTATCTTTGTTGCTTTTCTTGCAGGTCTGTGTATATATTCACCAGAAAAGGTTATGTGGGTAGGTCATATAAATGGGGTTGTACTATTAAACATTATGATTTTGGTTTTGTTGATTTTTCTACGTATGGTACTGGTTATAGTGGGGTGGTTCCAAGAAATGTATTACATGCGACACAAACACAGGTAGTGGAGACAGCAACATGACACTGGAGGTCTCGAGTAATAAGAGGGGTTGAGAAGGAAACAGAGTATGATCAGCATAAAGGGGTCGTACTTGATACAATGGCTGATGTGCACAATCCATAGTTTACTAATCTATGGTATAGTTGAATGTACTCATTGGGGAAACAGCGGTCAAATGGGAGCAGCTATGTCTGCTCTCTCATCCCCCACACATTAGGGGCACCTAAAATGTTAATACTGCACGATTTGGCACTGTACCGAGTTTGTAGTAAGTTTCAGGGGCACGACGTACATGTTGTGCTGATGGATAAAGACAAAGAAAAATGTGTGAAGACTGGAAAAGCCCTGGGGTGCCAAGTGTGCACACTGCTAAGAATCAATAACTGTTGTAGGGATCTAACAGATAGGAGCAGGTGGTAGTCAGCTGCACAGCCAGGGGGCTAGTGGGGCTCAAAGAAGAAGTAATATCAACCATAATCAAGAACTGTCTTCCTATATTCTCCAAGTAGCTCTCAAAATTAACATGGATCGAAGCCATAGAAGTTCCAGTGAAAGTGCAAATAGTGGATGAATATGAATTCTGTTTTGAGGGCATGGAACTGATCCAGTGTGAACCAACAGCAAATGTGATAAGACATTGTTTATCTCTGATTTCAGCAAGGGTACAGCAGCCCTCATGGATGTCTTCTGGGTGTGCCGTCAGATGGAATATTTGTCTCTGCCACCATCATGGAGAGGCACATGTTCATGAACAACCTTGCATTCAGCCATCCTCGTGGTTGCTGACGCCCACCTGACCATAGCACCCAGGTCTGTCACAGAAGCATTCAAACGGCCCCAATCCCAACCCCCACAAGGGAAGAGAAAGAAGTGCACACTGAGAAAATGGTAGAAGAGATATAATTATTTGTCTGAAGATTCTGCAAAGCTGATGAAAGAAATCCTAGATAAATACAGTTTGTATACCTAAACAGAGATGTTCTTCTCCTCCCTCCTGCTACCAGGGGTGCAGGTTGCAGCCAACGCCAAGTGGCTACAGATTGTGCGGTGGGAGATGATCCAGTTGAAGAATGATATGGAGCAGGGGCTGAATACGATCAAGACTGGGTTGTATCCGATCCAGAACTGGTATGTTCTCAATCTATTGACAGTCATGGAATGGGCCATGTGCAAACGTCCCCCAAACGATGCAGAAAATGGGTCCCTGTCACACATCATAGGGGCCCATCACCAGCTATAGAGCAGCATGGAAACTCAAACAGGAGTAGAAGCGGAATATTGGTTTGATATATTGTTCTCCTGGGCACCAACATGGCTTGGAGCAGTGGTGAAGATATTGGTCCCTATCATGGTGCTCTTGCTGGTGATGTTCTACACGGGCCAAATTATACTCCGTTGCTGCATAAATACACTCCCGAACAGTGCCATGATGATTGTCTCGATAGGTGCATGTAGAACTCCTCCTAGTAGAAATAATACGCCCAATCAAATAGAGGATTTGAAATAGCAACGCATGGTGAGAATAGAACGACCTATAGATCCCCTTGGTACCTTGAATTCACCCCACCGACCCAGCAAATTATGTGGGACACTGGGTCAATCTAGCAAGTGATGGGGACTGTATTTACCTCACATGTAGCCCTTAGAGGTATGCCCAGGAAGGGGGGAGGTTGCATCTTGAGTGCAGGGTGTGGGTACCCAAAGATGATGATCACAGGGCAAGAAAAGCAGCAGGGTTAGTTAATGGAGGATTAACTAAAGAGGGAATGTTGGGATGCATGTACAAGATCCATGTCCCTCCAAACATTTTACAATGAGGAATATACAACTGCAGGGGGTTGGAGGACACAATGCAAGAATAACAAATCTAGTGTTGAGATTTTAAAGTGTCTCTTGTACTACATGGGATTACCAATAAAGATCTTAGACCAAATAACCAAACAGACTCAAAGAATATGGCAAAGTACTACTTTATTCTCAGTTTAATAAAGCAGGGCAAAACTGGCAGACATCAGACTGTTGCTTGCACACTCACACACACACTTGATTACACAGAGGTCTTATACCCCGATATGCATCATCTATGACATCATTCTATGTGGCAAACTGTAAAACCTATCAATGGGATGGATTGGTTATGGGAACATATCTACTTATAGAATACATATGAGTTAGTACACCATTGGCTGTCTCGTATCTGTAAGACAAGCCTCGATCTATTCCTCTAAATATGTATAATACTAATTATTGCGGACAAAATGGCAGTAAATTGGTCTATGCAGCATTGTATAGCAGATTTCCCTATAGACCCAACCTTGGCCTTTCGACTCGGGCATCAGCACGTAAGCGAAACGAAACCCAGGTGCTTGAGCCACATAATATAACTCCCCACTTTCCCAATTAGTCATCATCTCTCATCAGTCTGGCCATAAGCCAAGATTTTCCACCTGTAGTTGGCCTTGTTACCTGCTCTCTTTTCTGGGACATTCAAGAGAGTGCAAGCACATCACTATCTTCATCCACAGCTTAATGAATAGCCCTTGATTTTCACTTCCGAATCCCGTGTGAGGAGACCTCAAATGTGTCCATTTTGACCTCTTATTTACTGCTATTTGATTCAATTATACTGGGTGTCATTGCTCCTCTGGCATCTAGAGACTTACTCACTCTATCTTGCATAGACTTTATACACTTTTACTTGTCCAATACCTGGCTCTTTCAGATGTGTATGTCTTCTTTAATCTAATAGAAATATGTCTTATGCCCATGACTTATGCGTCTGCCTCCTTTGGTGTCTTGTAGCTATTCCTTAAAAATAGCATCCTTGATCCCAGACCAACACAGACTCCCCTTTGTTTTGCACACAAAGGTGGTTTCCATTGCCTCCTGACTGTGCACCCCTGGTCTGTCTCTGAGGTAGCAGAATATCATATTTACACAAGCCAATGTCCATTTTCCTATCATGGCCATCCTTGCCATGTTATATTTCCCTCTACAGCAAACTTCTATATGTCTTAATTACCTTGCGTTGCTTCATATTTACACTTATTGGTCAGCAAGTTACTTTATCTTCTTTGCATATATGATCACTTCATCATTTCATACACGTTTCTCTTGTCACTTCAGTTACATTAGCACTCTTATGTATTTTCATATCGCTTCAGTATGTCTTCATACATCTTCTTCATGACATCACTCTGTCCTCATCAGATTTCACTCATCGCTCCATGATGTCCATTGGTGTGTGTTGACATCCTTCCATGCAATATCCTTCCATACTCTCAGTACAAGGATACATTCTATATGGTTGTCTCATATGCTCAATGCGGTATAGGCATAACACGTTGGGTCTTGTATAGGGCCCTTCTCCTGCTGTTCCAGTATGACGGTGGTGAGGATCTGGGAGTTAAGGAACACACATCCACCTGCTCCTCTACAGTGTTTTTAAATAGTCATGGAAACATAGATAGCCCCCAGCATAGGGCATTAGTAATATAAAAGTATATGAGGTAAAATGTAGTGTAAAAGGTATTATGTCAAAATACCTTTTTCAAAATACAGGAAAAAAAATCAATTTAGAAAGACGTCTCTGTGTCTTTTCTAAATCAAACTGTCATGCCCCTGCCGCACATGAGTGCACGCATGGGCTGACAAGCGTGGGAGTGTCAGGTAAGTGAATGTGCAGCTGTGTGTGTGTGTCTGTGTGTGTGCGTGTATGAGTGTGTATGAGTGTGTAGTAAGTATGTGTTGTTCTGGGAAGGTGGTGGTGGGTGGGGAAAAATCACTTTCCCATCCCAAGCCCCAGCATGGAAACCGCGCGTAGAGGCTGACAGACCGAACACATAAAATCCAATGGTCTCATGTTGCAGGCAGGCGAAACCCGAAAGGAATATGAATGGCTACACACATACAGGGTTACACCTATCCTGAAAGACTAGCCCTTGGGAGATGGGGCAGAGGTTTTGAGCTGCCGTTGGTCCGGTCTGAGTTAGGAGCTTAGCACCCCCCAGAATAACAACCATCCCTATTAAACTGCAGATGCCCACAAACAAGATCCCTAAATCTTTCAGAATGTGACTGATTAGTGGGGTCTGCAAGAGGCCCAGGAGGAGCTCCCAGGAGGGGCAGCCAACAAGGGGTGAGGCAGGAGTGAAACATCCTGTGATTCACACTATGAGGAGTCTGGGATCAAGAGAAGCTCTTATATATTCTAATGGGCCAATTTGACATAGAGAGTATGCGCTGAGCTCATGTTAACGACCAGGTGCCATGCCCGCAGACAGGGTACCATATCACGTAACCCTTCAAACAAGTAGCTGGGAACTAAGGTGATGGAGTAGAAGATCACGTGTTAGAGGGCCAGGGTAGTTTTAGATATGGCCAATCGCTCAAGGGACTATAGGAGTCTTGTAGTATGTATATGGGTGGTATATAGGTGGTAGCCAATGAGAGTAGTGGGATAACAATGTATACTGGTTGCGTCAAGAGTGACAATTATTTGGGGTAGTCATTGAATTAACCGAGAGAGCAAGCTCCAACGCAGCTGGGTTCTACGGCACCCTATGTCAATTTTTTCCCTTTTGTATAAAAAATAAATATTGTTTTCCTTACAAAGAGGTGCACCAAGCTTTTTTCCTTAGAGGATTGTTTTTCTTTGGCATGGTTGTATGGAGCTTTACATTACTGCATCAGTGTTGTCTGACTCTTTCATGATGTGTTCCATTATACCAATAGAAGGGCCAGAGACCCTTTATGTTACGGGGGAGGCAATCTCAGATTGGTACAGTTGGTGTACTGTGTGGTGTATCACCTGGTTTATGAAAAGATAGAGAATTGGTAGGTTTCTATAAGGGGTATGTGCAAATGCCATGCTAGCTGTATTCTGACATTACCAGTGTCCATGCTAGGTCCAGTTGTTTTACTGTTTTCTATCAACAGAACAGGGACACGGATGGACAATGACATGATGTATGGGTGGCATGCATATGAGGCACCTTCCATGTTACTGACCTATTTTTTTTTATTGTTGTTTGGCAAAATAAAATTGCCTTTAACAAAGTCAAGAAAGCAAAAGACATACAAAGATTTAAAACATTATAAAATTCATCACTTAATAAACACATTAAGAATGGTCAAGAGATTCATGCCATGTGTTTTATCCAGAGTATGGGCCCAATCCTATTGACACAACAGTAATTTGACCTTTTCAGGATTGGTTATCAGGTCATGGGCCCAATCCTATTGACACAACAGTAATTTAACCTTTACAACGTTGGTTATCAGGTCATCAGTAGTTTTATGTGTCTCTCTCAACAATCTCTGACTATAATCAGTAAAAAAATGGAATAATCAGTAGTCCCGCTCCAATATCAGCAAGGTTTCCAGCACCCAGAAGAAGTGGATTTCTATTCCGCAGATGATGTTTGAAATTACCTTATCCTCAAAAAACGTTTAAATCGGGATCAATTCAAATCTACCAAATCTAGCATCTAGCCTAATTGTCTGATTTGCCAGTGCAGAAACACGTGCACCCAGCCAGTCTATTATTTGTAATTTATGATGTTTGGAAATAATGGGAAAACAGAGGTAGATAACACTGTCAACTCTTTCAAGAAGCTCATTTAAAACAGACCATTTAAAGGCGGACTGGCACTTCTTTAAGGTGAATTGCTTGTCTTTATTTTCATTGGATTCATTTTAAGGGAGTGGACGGTAGCACAATCATTAAAAGGTTTTAAATGTTGTTTCAATCTAATCTCAGACCAGTTGAATAATAGAAAGTAGGGTGCGCAACTTAGCCATATGACGTTCAGCTTATCTAGTTTAGGAGAGGCTAGGGTACCTGGCATAAGGAAATCTCCTATGTCTGCCATATAAAAGTTGAAAAGGCAGGGGGTAAGGACGCACCTCTGTTTGCCCCTAGATGTTGTAATGTTTGTTGATAAACCCCCATCAGCATTTAACCTTACCTTAACTACTGTTTGTTCGTGAAGACCGATTATTAGATGCACTAGACCTTAGGTAAGCCCCCTTCTCTGCAATTTTTTCAAAGTCATTTTCTATCTATCGTTTCAAAGGCGGCAGAAGTCGATAGTGACAATAAAAATAGACTTATATTTTCTGCACCAAGCTAGCGTTTCTACACACTTCAACCCTTGACCTTTGAGAGTGGTGTTCGTATGCTTGAGAAAGCCTATCTGACATGTGTGAAGTCTACCACACTGCGCTGCCCATGACTCCAGATGACCAAGAATCAGTGCAGCAAAGACTTTGCTGCCTGCATCCACTATAGATATTGTTCGAAAATGTTTTTGGTCACACCTTCGTCCTGTAAGTGACTTCAATTCAGAACTCCAACTAAGTCAATGCCTAGTCTGGGATGCCCAACGGAAGTCCTTATTTATATATTTTTATGACAAGTTCATAAATATGGATGATGAACCCTTATATAACGCCCCTCTCCTAGAATCCCCCTGACCTCACTGAGCCAAGAAGTAGGTTTGTTTTGCAAATTAAAAACGTTTATTGGAAAAATGAAACAATATATATATCACACTTTTATGAATAAATTAGTATTTGATAGCACACTTATGAATATGACAGTGATCAACAATGGATAATATTACATTAGCACACTTCTTCAATTACTTAGGCATTGGTATAGAAAGGATAAGGTAGCAGAGAATACTTTTATGGTTTCAAGGAAAATCAATGATGGAAAGAATGCAGCACAGAAATAAACTGATATGGTTTCAACAAGAGATAATTTGATCACTTTTCCCCTTGTGGCAATTCACTCCTCCCCCTGATGACATATAAAGAGATGGAAAGAAGAGCACACAGTTCTCAGGAATACAATCAAAATGCAATTCAAATTCCAGTTCCCCCCTAGCAACCCTAGAACAATCGGTATGCTTTTAAACAGGCAAAAATACTTGTAAATGTGATTTGCAATGAAGTGAAAAATATGCTAAAAATGATTTTAATTTCCTATAGGAGATTCAGGGTAGGTGATAGCTACTTTGAATTATTTCAGGTCAACACTAGCAATGATTCAGGAATGATTATCAGAGTGAAAACCAATTTCAGCAGTGGAAAGCAAGAAGCAGCTATTTTTACAAGTGGTGAAATTGAGCCAGTTTGCAATTCGCTGCACTTTTTTCCAGTGCGTCGATCGCGATTATGGAAAAACTATAAGGAGTTGGGATGTCGCATTAGGTTTGTTGGAAAGCTTAGGTTCTTAGCTTTAAAATGAAAGTTAAATCTCGCTTCATACGGTTCAAAAGATACAGATGTTTTTGTGGAGGTAGATTTTCAGAATGAAGTCAAGATTTCAGAATTAAAATTTCGCTTTCACAGCTTTGAAATCACAGAATGGACACACGATTTCTTATGCAGATCTGGCTAGGTGGAAATGGGTTGAATTAGATTATTTTAAACTAAGAGATTGGTTCTGCACAGTTCTGGCTGGATACTCACACTATAAATTTGAAATAGGCCATCAAGATCTGGTCAACAGGTTTAGACTGGACTTCTGGTAGGTGGTTCTGAAGTCACAGCTATCTGGGTCAGCTCCACTCTGCTGGTCTGGATCTCTGGTTCTGCCAAAAGTCCTTGGCACTGCACAGCGGACTGGTCTGGTCTGCTATCAGCACTGCACAGCGGTCTGGTCTGGTCTGCTATCGGCGCTGCACAGCTGTCTGGTCTGGGTCTGACGGGTTCTGGATACAGCTCTGCTTTCTCTGGATCTCGGTTCTGGCATGGGTTCTGGGCCAGAAGCGAAAAGCACAGCCCGGCTGTTGAATAGTTGTTAGGTTGCTGGATTCTGAGGCCTGCTGAGAAGGATTCAGCTTTTGGTTCAGGCCTCTCTGGTTCAGGTTCTGGAGTCTATCTGGAGTCTATGGTCCTTCTGGAAATTGTCTGGTCCGGCGCAGTGCTGCGCAGGAAAGTGGAAAGAGCAGTCCCTATCTAGCTTTCAGTGGTTATTTTTATGTCTTTTGAAAGTGGGTGGAAGGCTGACTTTCTATGCCCAACCCACTAAGGGTTCTGATAGGTTAAAGGATTTACTGTCCTCTGATTGGAGGACGGAGTAGTGAGTCATCCTGTGTCATCAGGTATCATTTGTATGACTTTAACGAAAGAACACTCCCCTTTGGTTTCTTATAGAAAATCAATTTTACCCAAAACACATATTTCCCAGATACACAAGTTGTTGAAATTACATTTACACATCACAGATTGCTTAAGGTACAGTCCGGTTCAAAGCACATGTTTCTACGAGCTTGGGTTCAGAAACGACAACATTTTGCACTTTTAGTGGGTTTCACCATATTGGTTTTTCATTAAATCTTCCACGGAGGTACACCCCCTCTCTGTGCATATTACTGTAAGTTTGCATTGTCCTAGCATAAACACAGTGTCTACAATATCAATAAATCCAGGGTTTTGCCTCAGAACATCCCACAACGTCCAACTTTGTCTTCAACTGTGAGTGAATTTTTCATATTAAGAATCCCCAAATTGTACATTTCTGTCAGCCTGATACAATATTTTATAGCAATTTAATAAAACATACATTTGCTCTCAATTTAGTACACCCATTTGTTTGCCCCCACCCCCGGGAACTTGGCTTGACTCAGAGATCATGTGTCTTGCCTTCCCCAGAGCAGTGTTGACAGTTTACACCCAAAATCAGCATATTCTATTCAGTTGAAGGCATCCATTGTCTCTTTCCTCCAGGCTGCAGGGAAACTCTCCTCCCCTTTTAATCAACAGGACCCTGTGATATCCTGTACTGTTGGTGTAGGGCCTAAGAATTCTCATTGAGCAGCAAGCTCTTTGAAGTCTCAGCTAACTTAGGATGCTGTTTAGCTTCTGAAATACAGGTCTCCTGTCAGAATTCAGATCGCTAGCGCCGGTTAATGTCAAGCACCGGTATTGCAGCCATTTTTGACAACTGCCATACCAGTAAGCAGTCCTCAAATTATACGTTGTTCAAATATAGGTGCACTTCTGTGGACCTCAGATTCATGTAGATTCTTGCAGGAGAAGGATGTTGACCCCCTAACAAGTAGGTGGGACCTTTTTAGTGGTTCTGTGAGCCATGATTTTGGCAATTTTTGACATCAATTAAAACAGATTTTGACCAGCACTATATTCCTTTGCACTGATTTTGCTCTGTGTGCAGCCAAAGGATAGGGTCTGGCAATGGTCTCCTGTATTAACACTGACAGAGGCAAAAGTGGATGGTGGCCTATCTGTCAGGTTTTCACTGCGCATTATTGGATGATCTCTGGAGAGCAGCATGCTTTCCGGTGCCCATTATCATGTTTCCCATGTCAGTAATGCACAATGATGTGGTAGGGCTCGGATGCGTGGATGAAAACATCCCACAGTCCCTTTTTGTATATTGGTACTGTTGGGAAGGGGGGACGATCGTCCCGGACCCCCAAGATGTTTTGAATGAGGCAAAGGCCTGTAAGTGTACGATAGGGGCTCGAGGAGGGTACAGGTGGAGGGGGATGCTGCATGGGCCATTGATTCGGGAGGGTAGTGCATATTGTGAGTTTAGAACACAGTGGGAATCAGATGCCATTTTAGGTAATAGCAGCCATATTGAAATCGAGACCTGACGCTGCATTGCAGCCGGGACCGCAGGCCTAGGCCACAAACATGGCAATAAGTGTAAAATAGGTTGTATCATGGGCACTGGTGAGAAAGGCAAGAGCTGCAGAGATTAATCGACCTTTCATTGTCACATATTGCCAGCATTTTGTGTGCAAGAAAGAATGCACCCTGCAAGGCCACAAGGTGTTGAGAGCTCTAGTATCCACAAAAATGACTGCCAAAAAAAAAGAATGGTATTTCGAACAGCTGCACATTTTGAACAAATATACAATTTCATGCCACTGTAGCAAACAAGGGATATTGAGGGTTGTTTCGGTGTCCCCCGCACCCAATACAATAAAGTTTTGAAGAAAAATAAATAAATAAAAGGACCTTGCAGTGCCGCTGTCCATCCACGGAAGTGAAGGGAATAGGTGTTGCAGGGAGAAAGGTAGTCGGTGGCACACATTGAGGGGTGCCGCAAAAAGTTAAGTAAGAGGGTAGGTGTGGGGAGTGGGTTGCCAGTCATGTCAGAGGGATGAAAAACTGAAAGTTATTTTCATTCAAGTAACTTTCTTTTTTTCTCCATAGGACATTTCTCATTTAATTATTTCATGGACAACCAAGAGGTCCTATCAAAAAGTGATCCTATGAGAAGGAGGGCACGAGCCTCCGACCCCCCTCGGTCCCAGCTTTAAGTAATAGCACCCGCTGCCCACGTCCCAAGACCCCAGCATTCCAAGGTACCAGTCGGTCACAGACCACTGGCCGTAAAGCTGTTAGACCCCCAGAATTGATCAGAATAGAACAGAAAGCAGGGGCAGGCTACCTTCACCATGGGTCAAGTGATTTGTGCTGTGAGGCGCCAGGAGCGGCAAAACAACAAACCTAAAATGAGGTTGGGAAACTTTGGAAGGGCGCCGACGTGTCTGGAATAGGGTTAGGGTGACCTTGTAGTATCCTCTTAGCCCTTGTGTGCAGTACCAGGTGCACACTAGCTTAGAGATAAAGATTGTATTGTTTTTCTTCCCTGAACGAGCAAGTAATTGTAGTCTCCTTCCTGATGACATAAAAGTAGAAGCCCACACTGAAGAAGATGGAGAGACAGGGCTGGGATCAATGGACTGATATCCCTTATGGAGAAAGTAACATATGTATAGGGTCACGCCAACAAGCGACCTGGATTTGTATCGTATTTCACTATGTCATTGATGATGCTGTATGCCTTTTTAAAGTATTGCTCATGCTGATTTTGGCAGAATGTTGCGCGGCTGTTGCATCTCTATTTTTGTGGAAATAAGCCTTGTTTCCCTTACACGAGGTGAGCTGGGCCTTTTTCCCTACTGGGTTGTATTTATTCTGGTGTGAGTGTTGAGGGGCTTCTCTACAGTACTATGTGCACAACCCATCATGATTCAGGAAATTGATTAGTTACTAAGATCTGCTCAAATAAAATGGATAAAATAACCAACCACTCCCTTATTGCACCTTTGAACCAGAAGTTAGTCAATCTATTAGGACCGGTGCTGGAGAAGAGCTACTCTTACCAAGAATTACCTCAACAACCTCCTGATTTAATAGAATGTGATGAGCAAGATCCACAAAATATGGGTCGAAGGGCTTTTCAACACCTTCCAGAGCATTCATTGAAAAAACACTTGAGTAATGAGATACCCAGTCTGATTCTGAGACTGAATTAGATTGTAATTCAGACTGAGCTGTAACATCATTGTGTATCATCCTCCAAAATGCAGAGGAATCTTTGTTTTTCAATAACTGAAGAATGATTTCTACATCTTGTTGGTAGAGCAATGCCCTACAGCCCCTTAATCAGTTCTTGCAATCACTGACCTATGGGCAGGAAAGTAAATCATCATTCATGGCCAGGTACCGCAGGTATGGCAGACATTGTCCCTGTCTGCCCCACACAGCACCTAAGCTGACCTATCTCCTAACCATGCCATCCCGTATAGCAGCTGCCACGGCCCTCTGCTCAACAACGGCATCATGTGGGACAGGTGGTTGTGGTCTCGAATCTGAATATATATCTATATTCGCAGGCCACTTCTCAGGGCAATATTGCGCCGCATGGCACAGCTAACTATCATGTTGCATACGCTAAGCATGTGGTACAATACCACTCCAATGGCATTTTCCAGGCATCTATGATATGATATGATATGATATGGCATTTATAACGCACCTATAAAACAAGTGTTTCAAGGCGCGACAAGGCAAGGGAAGGGGGACATAGGGAAGACAGACAACTATCCTACTAGGCCAGGTGTCATTCAGATCACACAAGTGCATGGGAAGGGGGGAAGTGTAGGTGGGAAGGGGTAGGGGATAGTTCAGAACATGGGATAATAAAATAAATAACAAAAGTAAAAGTACGGCCAGCAGGTGGCAAGTGCAAGGGTAAGTGCAGACATCAGGTGTCAAGTGCTGGTAGCGGGCCTATAGGGATACAGAAAACAGTCCCCAAGTGCGGGGGTTGCCAGGAAGGCAGAGCAGGAGTGCGACTGGTGGGAGAGGGGACCTGGGCCCGAGATCAGAGGGTGGCCAGGTAACCAGTGCAGTTTCAGTATCAGCTAGGAAATCGTGACTTGAGAATCCCACACATACTCTCAGTGGGATTCTGGGTGGATGTGTGTGCTGCTTTGTAACATTACTGCACACTAGTCACAGGATCTCTCTCAGGAGTCAGAAGGTGTCTTCTCAGGGGATACCCACTGTCATCTGCATATGGGAGAGGCATCATGTGATGATACATGGTGTGAATGGACGTGCATCAAGTGTAGTCTGTCTTAACTTACCCAGCGATCAGGTCGCCATGTATTCTACAGAATCAAATTGTTCTGCAATGGAGGAGTGCTGGTAGATGAAGCGGTCTTGTCTAGGCAATGGTTATTTGGCATTCACATTTGTGATGATGTTTTCAGCATCACACATGATCTGTACATTAACTGAATGTCAGTTCCGCTGATTCCTGTATAGGTGGCCATCAACTGCCTCCAGTATGAGGTAAACATACATAAAGTCAATGGCTCCACACACCCCTGGGAGACCTTATTTGTGTGAGAATTCCAACAATATGGCAATCTTTGTGCATGCATCATGGGGCATTATGATATGTAACCTGGCCGATGTAAGGATCACTAGTAGACCTGGTGTATTGCCCTTGACTGGGAGGACTTTAAATGCCAGAGAGAGAAAGGGAGAAAGAAAGTATGAAGAAGGGGGCAAATTGACAGTGGCAAACAAAGAGTAATGGCTGATGTCTGCAAAAGGCAGTGGTAGGAGTGCAGGGAAGAGACCGGGCTGTTTTCGCTTGTTAGGTCTTTTCATGCTTTGCTAGGATTTCTAATGTTTTGTGGTGCTGTATCATACCCTAACCCTTGTCATGCACATGGCCATATGCAGCTTGATTGTTTGCTACCTTTGCTAACCTCTTCCCTATTCTACTTTTTGCCTTATATTATAATGCCTCCCGATGCCACATTCTGATTCTGCCCTCAGTGATTTGATCCCATTTACCATTGTAATTTTGCTCTTGCATGTCCCACTGTGATTTCTTCCCCTGGTGCCCGATGCACTTAGAGCCCTACCATGTTTTGCTTTCTGATGCCCAATGCAATTCAATGACTGGCTTCTAGATATCGCAGCTTGAATGCAGAGTTTTTCCTAAGGACTCGACCAGGACCCTTCCTTCTCTGGTTTCTGTGCTCTGAACTCATCTCAGGAGTACTTCTCACCTGGTGGGTACTTGGTACACACTGCTGCATGCTACCTATGTCTTCCTCTCTTCCCCCGTCACCCCCTCTCTTATAAAGGAACCAGTCACTGACAGAGTCACCAGCATTTCCAATTTCCCACAGATCATCTCCTCAAAAGCCCCTTGACAAAAGGGTGCCACTACTGAGACATTACCATGGCAACACCGGAAGAATGCACCCGGTTTCCCACCAGTCCTTCCAATAGTTACCCAGCACTCATCCTCTGTTCCTAAACACATTATATGGGCATACTAAATAAACAACAAACACATAACAACTGACTAACCCTCAAACAACAGAACACTGCACCTCTACAATCAACGTACATATCACAGATCCGGCAAATCCATCCTAACAACATGGGCACCCAAGGCTTCCCTGCCAATACACAAGCCTCTATGCTTTCTCCACATGACATCTAGAAACAGAACTGCTCCACATTGCCCACTAGGTCTGCATTAAGACTCTCCACCACTATGCTCATAAAAACCACATGGCCATTAATGTTGATGTTATTGCATGGTGATGGTATTAAGTGTTCTGCGTGTATTGATGGTACGAGTAATGTCTCTTGTTTAGGAGTCACATAAAATAATATTTTATCACATGAGCCAAACATCTTCATATGTATTTATTATTTATTTATTGTTCAGCGGCTCTAGCTGCAGCTTGCAAAGACAGGACATGCCTCACTCCCTCTCTGGGCAATGCCATTTATTTAAAGTTCCATGTTTTTTATATACTTTGAGTGATTGCCTACAAATCCCTTATAATAGATGTAACTAAGTGAAATACCAACAAAAAAAACACAAAATGACATTTCTATATGATCTAGCCGTGCCTCCTACCACGTCTGCTGCAAAACACACTTCTTGGTGTTGATTGGTGTGACCTGTGTGCTTCTTTGGTTGGATGGATCAAGTGCACTCTTTTCTGGGCTACTTGCTCCATATTTGAAAGACCCCAATGTTGAAGTTCATTTTTAGGAGCACATTCTGTGTTGTACTTTTTTTAATCAGGATTTTGTTGCATCTGTGCTCACTTTCTTTGGTCACTACCTCTTTACATGTGTCACCCCCACTGCAGATCTTTTGTGCCAATGTTGTGCTCCCTTTTTGAAATTGGCGCATCGTTGAGATGTTTTTATTTTTGAGATTCTGCCCTGTAGTCTTGATCTTTCACCACCAGACATGTATTGCTTTATGTTGAGGGAATACCCTTTCTGATTTGTTCTGAGAGTTTCAATTTAAGAGTGCTATTTTTGCCATGGGGTGTGACGATATGATATAATAGATTATTTATAATGTGCTTAATACCCAGAGGTTTCTAATTACAGACCCGGGGATTGAACCTGTGGTGCTCCGCGTCATCTTGCTTCCAAGGCGAGCACGTTGCCCCTGAGCTATCCTCCCGAGACAGGATGAGTATAATCTTCATGGTTCATAATTCCGGTGCCTGTAATACTGGCAAAATCCCCCATGGAGTCCATGAAATGGGGATTTACACCGGCTACCGCCACTTGTAATCCAACAGTAATACAGTAAAACTTGTATTGAGCCCGATTGTGCCATAATGTATTTTAATTATATCAAAGACACTCAAGGCGATTCAATATTGTTTGAAATTACTTGTGAAGATATTGGTGCAAAGGTTGATATGGGAAGCCAACCCACCCTGCATATCTCATAGCATCAGACTCCATGATAATCCTTTCAACACGTAATGTAACAGGACACATATTATTTTCAAATTCTCAAAAAACACTTTTAATTAAAAATATGACGCATAACAACAAACATTCTTTAAAATATAATGACATGACCACTGTCACTATTTATTATATAGCAATTCGTTAACCTAAACTCCATATAGCACCAAAGCCAATACATTAATATGTTTTGATCACAAACATCAAACAATCATGAAAGAATAATGTACAGCAAATAGGCAAGTTGTACTATGTTACCAGAGCGGTGAGGAACAATAGTAATTGTCTTCCATCAAAATGGGAGACTTGACAGAAGTGATGTCAATCCCATGGGGGTATAACGTATATTTTTCAATAGTAGCGGTCTATGCATTCTGCGGCTGTTACATAGAGTGGTGGTAAGAGATTGACTTTGGTTCCGCCTTTATTGTATTTACTCATGGTGTGGATTTTATTGTTAACTATAGGATTGGACCTCATGAGTTATTTGCTTGGCATTGGAGTTCTGGACCTTTTTTGAGACCTTGATTAAAATCACATCATTGGAATTTCACAATCTGTTGTAGGGTAATATTAATAATGTGAACTTTAGGATGTGAAGGGAAGACTTTCCCAGAACAGTATTCTCCTGGTGTTACCAGTTCTTTTTCATGATAAAGCATTTCTGACTAATTTCTGACTTACTTCTGACTCACTTTTCTCACATTACCCTCTCGCATATAGGAAAGAAACATTAACATATCATGGACTGAAATAAACCTGTAGCAAAAAATAAATGCCTTACACATAATGCACTTCTTTGCTACTTGATGTTACCTAGAAGCCATGAGACATTACTACAACAACAAAAATTAGTTCTGATTGCAATTTTAATAATATTGGTTGGTTTACAAAGGTAAATTGTTATAAGTCATGAGGGAAATAGCAGTGGTCAATACTGAACTGTATGGTGTCAAAGCTTCATCACTGATTAATGTACATTTTTATTAGTCTACATATTTTCTGACAAACTGTTTCTCACATGTTACGCTTAGTCTTCCTCAGGGCATTTTTAAACTCTGTGTTTTTCAGGCTATATATGATGGGGTTACACAGCGGAGTCAAAGCGATATATGACAGAGACACAAGTTTATTGTTTTTCATTGAATACGTTGAATACATTGACTTTGGTCGCATGTATGTGGAGCAGAGTGATCCGTAGAATAGAATGACCACAGTGAGGTGGGAGCCACATGTCGAGAAAGCCTTGCGTCTTCCATCCTTTGACTGGATTTTCAGGATTGCTGAGATGATTTTAACGTATGACATGACTGTAAAAGCAAAAGGTATTAGTCCAATAACAGTACCAATAAAGTAGTTTGTCATTTCAATACTGTGAGTGCTGCTACAGGAGAGCTTCATCAAGGCTGTCAAATCACAGAACAAGTGGTTGATAGTGTGGGACTCACAGTAAGAGAGTTTGGAATATTGTATAATAAGTGGAATTCCGTCTATGAGGCCAACTCCCCAGGTTCCAGCAGTCAGCCGGATGCATGCAGCTGTACTCATGATAGCCCCGTAATGTAAAGGAAAGCAGATCGCCACATACCGATCATAAGCCATGACTGATAAGAGGATGGATTCAGTAGTCACCATGGTGATGAAAAGATATGCCTGCAGAAGGCATTCAGTGAGTGAAATACAGGTGCTCTCCAGAAAGAAGTTTGCCAGCATTTTTGGGAAAATGATTGTAGTGTAGGTGATGTCTAGGAATGACAGATTTGTGAGGAAGAAATACATAGGAGTGTGCAAATGGATGTTAGAATAGACAATTCCCATGATGAGAAGGTTACCAGCTAAAGTCACCATATAAAACAGCAATAAGGTAAAAAAAAGAGGGAATCTTAGCTGTGGAAAGTCATTAAATCCCACTATGAGGAAATCATTTCTTGAGGTCAGATTAGCTGCTCCCATCAGTGCAGCGATGCCCTTATCGCAAGTTGGAATTGTAGGATAAACTGCAAATAAAAAGACATGATACTGTATGTCAGTATGCAATGCATGCCCTTAAAGGTATGGGAAAGGTATGGCTTGCTGACAGAAACATGTCACATATTTCCCATTGGAAGACAATTACGACATTCTGAAAGCACAAATGCAAACTATACCTGCTGCAATGCTTTTGAAACTTGTGTTCATCATTATACCTTTTTACCAACCACACACATACTTGTGCTTAGTGCATTAGTACTGCAACCCATAGATGAGACTGCAGTATTTCTGTGACCGCTATAGTGGCATACCAAGAACACATTCCCATCAGCTTCAGGTGGTAATCAATGGAAGCGTAGCACCCCATACATATTACACTGCATCTATCTGTGGTTCTTTAGCTGTTTAACAGATTAAGTATTTACTTCAAAGTATTGTTCCTCAATTTAATAACTATGCCAACAGTTCCTCCAAAAATTAAGACAGGCCTTACAGCACCACCACCACCCCAGAAACCGCCTCTCTTCCAATATCTTTAATACTCGCAATTTTTGAAGGTCGCATTTTTGGGTTTGGCGCATTTTGGAGGTGTAAAGCATCAACATAACATCAAAACCATTGCTTTTGAGAAAAGCAAAAAAGATGGGGTTTTGGAATACAGAGTATGGTTTGCATGGCAACTGGCAAAGCTTTGATGCAATGGGCAAAGCACAATTTGTTACTTTTAAATGGCCTTCTGCCATTTAAACCAATGATTTTGGTGGTTTCATGCATTTGGCAAATGAGGAGTAATGTTTCAAATCATGCGTGCATGGCTTCAGCACGTAAGCATAGCCCTCTCCTGTCAGTCAGCACGTCCATATTGTGTGGTGGAGGGCCATCCGGTCCTCCATGGCAGAGCAAGGTGAGAGTACAAGCAGGTAAGTGTTTTTTATTTTTTATTTTATGTAATGTGTCTGTATGTATGTGTAAATACATACAGACACATTACCCGTCTCCCAGGAGGACTGGATGGCCCTCTCTTTCCTTTGCGCTAAAAGCATAGACGTGGGGACTGACAGGAGTGGAGTCCTCTCCTGTTAGTTAGCACCTCCATATTGAGGAGCGATGGGTCATCCAGTTCTGTGTGGTGGTGCATGGTGAGGGTGCGAGCCTGGAAGTTTTTATTTTTCTATTATGTAGCGTGTCTATGTGTTTGCACACATACATACAGACACATTACATAAAATACATTTTTTTTAATTTTTTTTATTGCTAGTATATAATCACCGAAGTGATTTTTACAAGAGGATGAAAAGAAGAACTTCAATTTTCAATTTCTTAAAAGTCTTTACAGAGTGTTTATAAGAAATCCAAAGTCAAGAGAAGCTGTAGCTAAGGAAGAATGAGCAAATTCAAAGTAAACTAAAATAAAGTCACAAGGCAAAGACGCAACCAGCCCTCCTGGTGAGTGGTCCATCCAACACCCAACCACGCATTTCACCCCTTGTGGTTGTGCTTAGGTGGGTCCGCACTGTCGAGACTCCGAATCTGTATCTGAAAAGATTTGCTCCAAGATTTTGGTGGCTGCCATTGTCCAAGAGGGTCTCAAGCCTCCTCTTAGGCGATCCCACCAGAGTGCTTCGTCGACCAAGTAAGCTTGCTTTAAATGATGAAGCAGGTACGGCGATCTATATTTGTCTGTTCCTGGACACAATAGAAGAAGATGCAGTAATGTTTCAATTTGTTGGGTGTCATTACAAAAGCGGCAGACATTGGTCGAAGAGAGGCCTCTTATGTGCAAGATTTCGTTCGTAGGGAGCAAATTCAGCCTAGCACGGAGGATAGTATTCCGAGTTTTCCTGCTTGGATGTTTTATCAGAAATGGTTGGATTGTATTTAATTTTTTACATGTTGGAGTTAGGTTACTAGTCAGCTTGTACTCAGAGGCTTAGTCCAATGTGTTTATCCAATCCATTTCTTCTATGCGGGTTTTGGTTTTTGTTAGATTACCCAAAAGTTCTTCCATAGAGCTGCCACAGATTTCAAGCTGTGCTGTACACATTGCCTCCCATTTGGACAGAAGTGTGCTTGTACCTAAATTCATATCCGCCTGCACCAGTGAAAAGATTGTCGGGGAAGAAGGATCTTTGATCTTCCTGTATAACATAACAGAAGCCCTAGTTACTATTGACTCCAGAGATGAAAGAGACAGTTTGCGTCTTATCAGGGCTAACGGAGTGGAAGGCGGTAAGTTCAACACTGAGCGCCAGA
Organism: Ambystoma mexicanum; assembly: GCF_040938575.1. NCBI lineage: Eukaryota > Metazoa > Chordata > Amphibia > Caudata > Ambystomatidae > Ambystoma > Ambystoma mexicanum. The sequence goes on along the minus strand of NC_090925.1, from coordinate 102,104,861 downwards.
AAAGGCTCTCCAGTCTGGACCACAGTGAGATAGGTAAAGATGGCATGGTATCCGCCCCATAGGTAATAGTTGGGATAACTTTGCCCCGATAGAATTTGAGCAGGGGCATCAATGAAAAGCGCCCAAGGGTTTTCATTTTTCCAAGAGATGTGGTTGCATCACTGAGTCTTTAGGTGTCGAGTCAATGAGAACCCTGAGAAATTTAATTTTGCTACTTGTTCAATTTTGTTTCCCGCTAAGAACCATGAATTGATCTTCTTCCTCTTGTGATTTTTTTCAAACACCATGATCTTTGTTTTTTGTTTGTTCACTTCTAGGTCTTTGGCAGCTGTGTATGTGCTCAGTGAAGTCAACTGGCGTTTTAGGCTAATTGGGGTCTGGTCGAGTTGGATAAGGTCGTCTGCGTACAAGAGTCTTGGGATCTTCTCCTTGCCTAATTCTGGGGGGAATGCTCGTGTTGTGGTTGATGTTTCTTTGTAGTCCCCAAAGTATGAGAGAAAGAGGGCCGGAGCTAAAGGGCAACACTTGTTTGACCCCTCTGCTAGTTGTTATAGCTGATGAAAGCAGACCACTGGTATTCAATCGCACCTGCACCGTTGTAGCAGCATGTAGAGCTTTGATGGGATTCAAGATCTCCTGTGGACAATCCCAGTTGTTGAGTTTTTCCCAAAGTTTCCTTCGATTGACTAAGTCAAAGGCCTGGGTGAGGTCTATGAATGCCAGGTACAAGTTCCTATTTGATTCTCAGGCTTTTGCTGAGAATAAAGATGTTAATGCTGGTTCCTACTCCTTTTTTGAACCCAGATTGTAGGGGGTCGTTACAGGGTGCGCTTTTCGCCCAATGATTGAAATGGTCCAACAAAAGGGATCAATAGACCTTCCCTATGACATCAAGGAGAGCCACTGGATGAAAGTTCCTCGGATCATCCTTCCTACCTTTTTTAAATATGGGGATGATGACCGCTGAGGTCCATGAAGGCGGGATTGTACTCAAGATCGTGCATTTTTTGAAGATCATACTCAATACGTTTGTCCAATCTTCTGGTGCAGATTTCAGGTTTTCATTGGATAGGCCATCGGGCCCCGGAGCCCTCGATTTCTTTAACTTAGAAATTTTACCCAGGATTTCAGTCTTATTAGAAAGGTCGACCCAAGGTTCTGTTGTCAGTGATGGTAAAGGCACATCACAAGAGTCAGGAGATCTGAACAATGTTGAGTAAAACCCAATCCATGTTGCTTCCGAGATGCAACATTGAGTCTGCTTCTTTGGCCCGTGGATTGATCAGTCTCCAAAACTCTCTGGAGTTCGATTTTTGGATTTGGTCTAACATAGCTTCGGAGTCCTGTTGATGTAATGTTAGACGATGGTGCCGTAGCCAGCTTTTGTAGACTCTTGTTGTCTCAATAACGTGTGATCTATTGGAGTGCGTGTTGTTTCTTGCAGCCGTCCTTCTTGCTCTGCGTAGTGTGTTTCGCTGTACCACCAAGAGGGCATCGAAATTGTGTACATGATGTAAATGCTCTGTGTTTTTCCCCTTCAAACCTTTCATCATGGCTCTGTAAGGTTCCGAAGGTGGTCTATAATCAACCTCTAAAACAGACTGGCTACGTCCATATGAAGTTGTGATCGTCCGGATGTTTGCCCGACTGACCCTTACCCGGTTGCCTTTGCCTTCTAGTTCAATCCTTCCCAAGTAATGAGCTGATAATGGTTTTGTAGTTGCCCATTTAATAGCCAGAAGATTGTGATCACTTTGGTTTGTGTGGTGCATGCTGAAATCTGTCAACTGAGCTAGAAGGAATTCAGAGGCAAAGATGTAATCTATAGCTCACATAAAATAATACAAATAATTTACCTGCTTGCAATCCTCACCATGCACTTTCCCACCACGGAGGACCCGATGGCCATCCCCTATCTACTCAACGTGGACACAATGACAGCTGTCAGTCATTATGTCTAAGTTGAGGAGTGGAGGTCTATCCGGTGACCGGAGGCCCTTCCCCTCTGCTGTAAAACATGGACACGCTAACTGATACCTATCAGTCAGAATGTTCACATTGCATGGAGGGGGGGAGGGCTGCCCAGTCCTCCTTGGTAGTGCATGTTTAGGGTGCTAGCAGCTTTGTGCTATTTTATGCAATCTGTGTGTGTATGTGCATATATGTATGTGTGTATGTTTGTGTGTTTTGTTTTTATGTATGTGCGCGTGCAAGGAATTGTTTGCATGTGAAGATGAAATTATTTTTTATATGTGAATGTGTGTGAAGGGGGACTGGGGCCCTATATTCAGCTGTCATTCCTTCCCCTGTTGTGCTGTAATTTCTTCCCCTTGCACTGTTATTCCTTCCCCGTTATGCTGTTATTTCCTCTACCCTGTGCTGTGATGCATTCCCCCTGTGATGCCATTTCTTCCCCTTTGTACCATCATTAGTCCCCCTTGTGCTGTCACACTCTGCACTGTCATTCCCCAGCTTGTTGCTATTTTTCCTACCTGTGTGCTGTTATTCCTCCCCCTTGTGCTGTCATCCCTTGCCCCTTGCACTGTCATTCCTTACTTCCTCCTCCCCTGATGTTCTCATTCCTTCCTCTCTTGTGTTATCATTCTGTTCCATCTTTGACCTCTCACTCTCTCCCCTTGCGCTGTCCTTTCTTCCCCCACTTCTGCTGTCACCCTTCCTGTGTACTGTCATTCCACTGTGCACTGTCATTCATTCCCCCCTTGCACTGTCAGTCCTCCCCCTTTTGCTGTAATTCCTCCCCTTGTGCCATCATTCCTCCCACTTGCACTGTTATTTCGCATACGTTCCCATATCCTAAAAATGTAATTCAATATTCAACTACAAATACTAAAACTATTGGCTTTGACAATGCTTGCTTGGTTTGCCGTTCGCCTCTTCAAGCCCAGGCAATTAAAGTGACTGCCTAAAACATCTCTGATCTGCTTTACTTGGGAACATGTCTCATTTGACTTTTCTGGAGTTGCCAAATCGACCAAATCTTCTAGGAAGTAAACTCTATTTGGTGGTCGGAAGCCATTCAGTTTGCAGTGCAATGTGAATGGCACCCTGCCAACAAATGTTTAGCATTTCGGGCAGGGTTTAATTGCAATTGCAGCATGGCGTGCAGCGTGTACACTGGATCACTATGGGGTCTGCCTGCTTTATGCTGGTACCAGCATCTTAGCTCACACTTCCACTTCGCCTAGGATTGTGTGTCCTGGCACAAATCATTTCTCAGTGAACGCACTTTGAAAGTCTTTATCAATAGCTCAATGGTGGACCCTGGGTGTTCTCCAAGGCTCCTGCTTTTCACCCACCCTTTACAACACCTACACGAAACCCCTATATGACATCCCAGACTCCCTTGGTATCATCTACACTAACTTTGCAGATGACACCCAATATCTCGTCCCCATCACTGGCAGTCACACTGGTGGCACGGTTACCATAAACAGTGTCTACAGCACCATTCAAAACTGGATGGCCACCCACAATCTCTGCCTCAATGACGATAAAACAGCTACTCGTTGTTGGCTCCCTGAACTGGCTTGACCCGGTCTATTCTTCATTTCCCATCGATGGCACTGCCATACCAGTCCTCAAGCAGGTCGAAATGTTGGGATATTCTTGGACGCAGAGCTATCCATGACCAATCATATTAAAGCCATTGCCTCATCTACAGCCTGCATCTCCAAACTGATGTCCCTGGGTAGATATTTTCTTTCACCAAGTAATTGTCTCTCGCTGGCCAGAGCAATTATACTTAGAAAATTGGACTCCTGTAAGCTCTCCTTATGGGCACGTCAGCAACTAACCTGGCAAGCTCCAACCCCTCCAGAATAAAGCCCTGCACGCTGCATTGGGTCTTCGTTGCTCTGACCACATCACAGCTACACAGCGTAAGGCCCACTGTCTCCACATTAAATTGTGCATCGACTTTAAAACTTTGGCCATTGCGCACCGCTGCATCAACAAAGAAGCCCCCTCTCTATCTGAATGACAGCACCGCCGATGGACAGCTGGCGCGCTCACTCCGATCTTCCAGCAACCATTCTCTTGTCACCCTTTTCTTTTCAAACATGCCAGAGCAGGAGGCGTCAGCTTGTGTGTCACAGCCCCCACCCTTTGGAACGCATTACCACCTAGCATCCGAAACTAAAGCTCCTACACGGCCTTTAAGAGGCTTGTGAAAACCTGGCTTTTTAACAAATATGACTAACGATAACCTGTAACTTGAAGCTGCTACATGTCTTCCTCTTTCCCACCTTTACAAATGTTACACAAATGCAATAAATAAAATAAATAAGGGACACAGCACATGTAACGCCCCATGTATATTCAAATCTTCAGCAAACATATTTCGTATAGAATAATATTTGCCTAAATCTCAAGTTGCAGTTCAGGCTTGAGGCAGGCTACAGTGTGGACAATATTGGAGTCTGCATTGGCTGTGAATGCTGCACGTCATTCTCTGTCTGCTTTGAATTTTACAAATCATACTTTGACAATCTTTATTTTTGGAGGTGGATTAATATTTCCTTTATGTTTCTTGATGTCAGCAGTCCAGATAGATAGATCTTGTGTTATACATGCATGTTGACAACAATGAATAGCACATTTTCATAAGAAGAAGTTGCTCTCCTGGTGATGTATTTGGCACAAAAACCGTCGCAATCGCTGTTGTGGTTCGAAAAAGGGTTTATATCCTAGTTCAGCAGAAGGTTCCCTGCTGGATGGTGGGGGCTGGATGGAGAAGACTGGGCAGAGTGCCATGTCCAGCAACAATGGGATGCCATCATGCCAACATCCACTAGATGCCAGAGCTGATGAACAGCTACAATATATATAGGATGGCAGTGAAGACACTCTCAGAACACTCACACACACCAACACTCACGAACATTCTCCTGAGCTGTCAATCACCCCTAGCACCAACATTCTCACAGCATTCGTAGATGGCCAGCAGGAACAGGAATACATAAGCACATCACAATATCTCCCCCCTTACAAACACACAGCCAACACACTGAACCTAAGCCAGCATCCAGTACTGCAGACACACCAGCGGGTGCAGTGGTGGGGGGGCAACATGGGTGGGGAACCACAGGTTGACATTCAAACAGAACTAGGATACAAACCCTTTTGGGTGTAGAGCCCGGATGGAACCGAGCAAGCCGGCCCATATTCAACTAACACACATACTACAGGTGGTGATGCACAACACCTAGTACTGCAAACAAGTGAGGTGCGTAATCCTTCACTTTCCACCATTAGCAAAAACAACTCGCACCAAAACAACCTTCCCACTCATTCACCATCCAACACGTCCTATCCAAATGAAAACTCAATTGCAAACCAAGTCAAAGGGCACTCACTCAGTTGACCAATATGACCCAATCATACATTCACTCAGTTGACCAACACTCCTCATCCTCTCCCCATAGACATCACACACAGAGAAAACAGTGCAAATGACAAATTCACTTGGTACTCCTTGTAGTATCCTTAACTCTAAATAATGTGAAAAACTAGTAACAATAACTGTAGAATATAGAGGATCCTCATAACAGCCAGCATATTACAGGGCCTGCGGTAGAGGCCCTGTAATTATGGTTAAGTTGCTCAACCCATAGTAAAAACACTTTTTGGGCAGCTTATAACTTCACCTCCAAGATGAATCCTCACGAAATTTTTCAAAGAAAGTATATGGGTCCGTCAGATTGATTCTGCAAAGTTTGGCAAGGTTTCGTCATGGGGTGGGGGATGTTTTAGAGGGGTTCCACATTTTTGTTTTTTCTGATAGACGCAATGGAAAAAAGAATTTCCTCACGCCTACAGCCCAAACCGCTGAACAGATTTTCACCAAATTTGCTGCAGGTGTGGCGGATGGTCCCAAAAGTATGGTATTGTAAATTAGATGTAAATCTGTCCAGTAGTTCTTTTTAAAACACCCAAAAAGTAGGTACAAATAAATGTGTGATATCTGGGTTCAGTTCGCGGACTCACTTCCCTGATCGGTCCGCTGACAGTCCGCCCATTGGTCCAGAGAGCGACGTGAGTTGCACAGACATTAAACACCCGCTGATTGAATGGCGAAAAGCGTGAGGTGTGTCAGATTTTTGGAAACGCCTGCCATGTCGGATCTGCGGACAGTTGCCAGTGTCCGCGGACAGCGCAGTGAGTGAAAAATCTGGAAAACACATTTGAGGTAATTTGTTGGTGGAAAGAGTGGCTAGAAGGGTGGGGGAGTGGAAAAATGCTGATATTGCACTATTTCTGTAGGTGGAAAAAGGTCAGGTAGGTGTCGTAGCTGTCTGCAGACTGCAGCAGTTTGCAGACAGCGACATGAACAGGCGGCTTGAGAAAGACATTTGGCATTATTTGATGGCTGATAGAGGGTGTAGAAACGGTAGGGAAGTGGAATGAAGGTAATGTAGAGGTTTTTTTATAAATAAAAAGGGTTGGGAAATGCTGACGAGTCTGCGGTCAGTTTCGATGTCCGGGGACATAATTTTGATTGCAGGGGTCAAGGTGAGTTTTATTACTTGTTGGTGTATGGTACGTACTTCTTACATAGTTAATTGTATTGTGGTGGTTGAGGCCATTGGCCATATTCTAGCACCAAGAACATGTCCACTGGCCACAACCACCACAGTAGTAATATGTGTATAGTAATTATAGTTAATGAAGGTCTATAGAAATTATAGGTAATACAGTGGGAGTATAAAGTGTTTATAATATGGAGAAATGATGTGATTGAACTATATATAGTACAATTGAGGACAGTGCTGATGGAATATGTATTTGATTATAATTGCTATGGTGTCTTAGTTTTATAGCGTTATTTTTTGTGGAAAAAAACAGTACAATTTGTTAAGCAGGATAGTTTAAAAGCTCTAGTTGTATATACAATTTTACATATGCATTTTTTATACCTTCATAAACAGTACATTGTAAGTACTATATTTGGTACAACATTAGTGTATGACCCACTGCTGTTGTTTTGACATGAAATAATCATTGGGTCATTGAAAAGAAAATGATTACAGTTACGTGAGTGTAAGGGTGATAGTATGTTTATTTGAAGTATGTTGTGATTAAGGTAATGCTTGAAATAGTTAGATACCTGTTTGCGTATTCTAACTAGATTGACTTTCAAAAGTACCATTGTAGTGTTATGGAAGTAGTTAGATACCTGCTGGCGTATTCTAAGTGTTAATTGTGCTTTAGTTTAGTGACTACATTTGGATTGAAGGAATAGTAAGTAGGCATTTGTTAAATTTGCTGGTAACCTATGTTTTGGAGTAACAGAGGTATTGTTACATTCAAGCCAACCACTTCTTTTTGTTTCATATGCAGTGTAGTGTCCTGAAGTGGTTGTGGCACAAGTGTGGTATTCTTGTGAAGGTTTTCTTTCCGAAACATACTTGGGCATGTGTGAAGCCAGTAAGCTTACAACTATTTTTGGTGCCATTTGCATTATACCTTCGAAGCATTAGTATGACTTATTGGCTATGCAAGTTTATTTGTATGGTGGAACAAATGTCTGAATTGCAAAAAGGGTATAATATGCAATGATTTGCATTCTGCAGAAGCTGGTGAAATGGAATGGATTCATAATGTGGTAGGGATGCATATAAACATCGTTCATTAGGGATGTGGTCTTGTGAAACATGGTTGCAGAGAGTACATGTATGTTTCCATGTGCATGAAATTTGGAAGATTTCATTCATAGGGATATTTTTGGTTTAGGGTACTTGTATTAAATACATTAGGAATTCTTGTGGATCCTCCTGTGTGTTTATGGTAAATGTTACTATTCCTGCACAGTAGTCCAATTCTTGCCTTATTCCTGTTACACAGTAAGTGTTGTCAGGATTATTTGTGGCATTTTTGTGAAGGACGAGCATTTGCACACACAACTGGTCCGAGCCATTTAAGTAAATGTTTTGAATAATTGGTGGCAATTGAAAGAGAAGATTCATTGCCACATTAGCATAACAATTTACTTCATTTGTGTTGCTGAATTTAAATAGACCAGATGTTTGTGGATCATTTCATGGGCCTGCAGATCTTTCTGGAGAAGGTACATTTCTGTCTTTGTGTTCTTTCCTGCTGGACATGCATGCTGTTAACTTGGTACTGGACAGTTTTATGGTTGTGTTGTTTGCTGCAGGAGATGGTTGTTATTTCCTTAGTGGTATTGTTGAGAGATATGCTCTGGCTTCTGTTTCTATTACTTTTCTTTGTAAAGGTTTCTTTTTTTGACATACAGGATATATATCTAGATAGTAGTAGTATAGTTCCCGTAACCTGTTGTATTCTAGGATGCAAGGAATGCCAGCGTTGACTTTGTTTGCATCAAAATTAACTAGCAAAAGACCATTGAATGTACGCTGACATAAAAGTGCTAAGTAACTGATACCTTCTTTAAATACTGTGCTGCCAATGTCAACGAATGCTTGATCTAGAGTTAGACCTTGTGATTTGTGAATAGTGACAGCATATGCAAGAGATAGAGAAAATTGCTCTCTGCATACGAACGTGTCTTTGAAAAGAAGGACACATGCTATTGTCTGGCCAATTTATTTAACTTCTGCAAGTTTGTCAGTGTGGATGTTGGCAAACTGAATGTTGTTGTTATGTGGATATGTTTGGGAGCCAACAACTATACCAATTGCTCCACTGACAAAACCTTGTTCTACATCAAGGTTCCATTTTAGAATTACTCTGCAGTTTAGACACAGAGTCAATATTTTCTCCAATCCAGCTGTGCTGAAGACAAATGTGTCTAAGCTATTTAGTGTTGCTGTTGGTTGTTGACACATAGGAAGTGTCATGCCGTGCCCTTATAGTTTGTCTGTGGAGCTGATATGCAGTATGGGTTGCATTTCTTTTTTTGAAATGGTCTCATTAGATTGACTAAAAAGGTTGCCATTAAGGACATACATTTTAGATTTGGTGGAGTTACTTATTCCATGACATCAGGAGCAGATGTGTTTTGCCCATACAGCTCATGGATTAATCTACTATTTAAGATGGGTTTTGCATCTTTAGTAAGCAGACCAGTTCAAACGATTTTTAAAATGTTTTGAGTTAGTTCTCTGTAGTGCACATATTGCCAGAGATTTACATTTCCAATGCTGCCGAGGGTATTGCGGCATTGTTTGTGTCCTAATGTTTTGAAAATAGCTTGACCTTTCAATGGTGGTAACTGTAGGAGGTCTCTGAAAACAGTAGAATGACTTCCTCCAAACAGTTCTTCGTAGTTGGTTTTTAGGACTTCTTGCATTCTGAGATGAATTAAAGCCAAAATGAGGTTGGAAACCATGCTTACTTTATCTATCAGTAGCACTTTCATTTGTTTTAGAATTCTACATACTTCAGTTGCATCTTCTTCTCATAATTTATAGTATTCTCATTTTTTTGGTGTTCTACAGGGAGGAGCAGTAGTCGGTGCAAAGTTACACCTGTTAAGTAGGCAGCTAAACCTGTGGGGCTGTTACTACAGCTGAAAGGTTGTTGTTGGTTAAGTTGTATAGAAATGTGCTGATTATTTTGATTTAGAATGTTTTACCAGACCAGCTTCACCATTTACATACAGGAGCAGAGGTTTATAATGTTTACAGTTACAGGGTATAGTTTTTTAAAACCATGTTCAATTTCTTGAGTGACTTCCAGATAAATTGTGAATTGTTCATCATTTAGCTGTGATTCCAGCACTGATAAGTCTTCTTAAGATTGTGTATATGGATGCAGAGTATTTTCTACCTCAGTCATGGCTATTTCTGCTTCATTTAGAATGAGTGGTATTCCAAGTGGTACTTGGCTTCCTGTAAGGGAAGGTTGACTGCCCTCAAGAGTGTCTGTGTCTAGCTGAGCTTTCATTTATTTCTCTTGTTGGCATTCAATGTCCAGCTTTTGCTTGTATTGTCATTTGTTGTAATTGCTTTGAAAGCAGCTTTAAATGAATTATAGTCACCTAATTATCATTTTATTTTCTCTAAGTTTTAATAAGTTGGATTAGGGCCATGTAATGCAAAGCTCTATGTTGTGGAAATTTAAATGATAAATTTAGATGATTCATTTGACTGGGTTTGGAGAGTTTCACTAGGCTTCCTTCACAAGTTGAGAATGAATATTTGCCAGTTGTGTCACTTGGTGTGACATTGTTTTTGTAGGTGCAGTTTTGGGCAATGTCGTACAGAAACATGTTTTCCAAACAAGTACTTCTGTTTGGGTAGTATGTGTCAATTACATTATCTTTAGTACTCTTGTTCCAGATGAACCTGTTCCAAGCTTCAGCAGGACAAAGTGTTCAGGTTTGCCATATAAGGCTGTACCTGTTAATTGGTCTGCAGCTTTGTAGCACACGCATCTCTATGGGAGAGCATTTTTTATACTGAAGCTGAACATTTTTGTGACAGTGTTTTGTCAGATAATATGTAATTCCAAAGGTCTTTTAACTCTGTTTTGTCAGGGTTGGTGAGATGGGATGTGACATATCTCTCAGCTGCAGTGGAATTGTTTGCAATATATTGTATGTCTATGTTTGCATTCCACAAGAGGGCAATGATTGCATTGTAATCATTGATGTATGTGAATGCTTCATTCCTTTTAATGCTGTATGTATTTTAAGGGGATTTGCCTTTTATGCTGTGTCTAACAGAAGACATCAAGCTATTTACTTGTTCTTTTTTGCAAACTGGTTTAGGGAAGCCAAAGCGACATTTGGTAAAGTATGTATCTTTGTTTATATATCTACATCAGCAGTATTTGCTACACTCATGTTTTTGGAAGTCTAAGACTTGTGTATGTAGGTCACTATCTGCGGTTTCTGAAGGGATGTCACAGGTAATGTATTTTTCAATGAACTGTAAAACAGTGGCATCACTATCATGGCTATATTTGGGAGCATTGTTTATCCACAAAAGCCTGTGAAAGTGTGGTGCTCCTTTGGAATGATATTCTTTTTTCCAAAAGAACTGCTGCACTTCTCTGAGCAGAGGGTTAGTTTTATTGCAGATAAAATGCAGTATGACAATAAAGAAATGGTGAAAGTACCTTGATACATTGACAGGGTCAAGAGAACATAGTTCTCCTGTTTTTTTTTATATGTATTGCGTCTTTATTTTGGTTTGTAGGGCATAAGAAGTTGTATAGGTCATTCCATGCACAACTTAAAGTAACAAACGATGTGGGTGGGCCAAGGTTCCTTAGCATACAACATACATCAACCTGATGTTGGAACCAGTATTCCTCTCTAACACGCATGTTTGCCAGGAGATTTGTGATACTTGACTGCAAAACTTCATCTTTGCATTTTATTTTTTGAAAAAGTTGGGTAGCGGATATGTTTAGAAAGTTAGTGCCTGTTTCTAATGTGTGTGCAACTCCATAACATAGAGCTGCTATTTCACTTGCAAAGAGGAGGTGGACAATGTATTCAACAGTTTGTCTGAATCTGGTATCTTCAGAGTATGTTTTTAAAGATCGATATTCTGATGCACTAATTTACACAAACGTTTCATCATATCTTCCTACTTTTTCCTATAGGAAAGAGTAGAGGAAAATAACGTGTTTCTACACTTTTTTCCATATGTTCACTGGGGATCCTTTGGCTTGATGCATTGGATATGTTTCTAATGCATCTTCAATTGTGTCTTTGGAGTGTAGTGGGTGGATTGTATACTGGTCTAAAATGTTGGCTGCAGTAAAAGGATCTACACATTTAAATTGGCCAATTGCTGGTGAGTCTTGAATAATTTGTGTGGTTTCTCTTACGTTTTCGTATGTGTTTATATCTTTATAGTATTCATTGTATTCTTTTAGATATTGTAGGGCTTGTCTAAATTAGTTTAAGTCGACTAGTGCATTTTGTTGGTGCACCATTAACTAGTACAATCAAAGATTGATCTATTGGTCGTTGTACTCCCACAGTTTGTACATTTTCTTTTAGATCAAATGGCAAATATACTACATTGCCACAGATGGGATGGAGGTAATTTGGCTGATTTTGGTTGAAGGATTAGTGTAGCTTGAAATGAGTGCAGTGTTTGCTTTATATTGCTCTCGTACAAGAGAACCTGTTGTAGAACTTTCGGAAGTGGGAATATTAGTTACTAGTGATAGAACGTGATGGCATTTGGTTACTGTCAAGCTTTGTGTAGCAGTACGTGCAAACTGTTGAGGGGTCAGTTATTTTGTATTTAGTTTCTGCTGTTCGATATGTAGCTAATTGGAACCATTGGGATTCTTCATTGTCTTCAATTTTATAGGCTAGATCTTTTATTTTTGTGTTCTTTTTATAAAACGTTCTGTGGCCGCAGACAAATATTTGGTCTGGTATTTCATCAGATGTGTTTGGAAACATAACTATGTCTTTTTTGTATGTCTTTATTAGGACATTGGTGTTTATGGGTTTTTTTTTTTGGTAATGTTTTTCTGAAGGTACAGAATTGTCTAAGTCACCTTCAGTTCCAAAGTATTTACGTTGGATGTGCTATATTTCTTGAAGCAGTTCTTTGGTTGTTGTCATGACCCACAGGACGCGCCCCTTTTGGTCTTCCTGGTCCTTATCGCAACGGGCCTTGCATTCCCTGCCACTCCCAACATGGCCATCCAGCATGACACGCCTTCTGCGGTCTATACGTTGGATGCAACGTATTCTACTAATAGACCGCACCCCCGTGGCTCCGCCCGTCTCAATGCTATTGCCAAGTAGCGATCAGACGTGTGCTCCGTAGTTCGCTGTATTGCTTTCCTAGTTCCTAACTTTTCTACTTCCTTTCCTTGCCCCTTTCCCTGTTCCTCTTGCTTCCTGGACTCATGCGCCATCAGCACGCCTTCTTTGTTTCCCGGATCCCCGTATTGCTGCATCCCGGAATCTTAAACGCACGCTGGAGTCGGAAGAGACTCGCTCAGCCTTATTCAAGTCCAGGTCTGTCCGCAAGAAGAAACCTCCCACGGAGTCCAGCAAGGATCGGTCTCAGGTGAGAAGGGGGGAAATCCGTGACAGTTGTTCCATGTAGGAGAATGTTATTTAAATTTTGCAGTTCTTGAGGAGGACTTTCTGCATAATATAGTCGATGCACAAGATTCCTTATAGTAGAATGGTGTGTTGATAACATTTTGATTTGGTGGAAAGTGGTTTTAGCAAGCAGTTCCTTAAATGCAGGCTAATTAATGTCCTCAGAGACCAGTGTGGCTGTGCACTGGAAAGGAGTCCATGGATTTTAATGTTTTCATTTTACTTCTGTCTTTTAGTTTCACATAGTGATTGAGGAATTGCCGTAAAGATGTAAAGGATTATTGGCGTACATTACACATTGAGCTCCATGTCCATTTGTACACTGGATGGTTTGTTTGGGTGAAAGGAACATTTGGTTTAATTTTGGTTGGTGACTTTTTTTCTATAAGGGTTTCTGTTGCCATAATGTTGTATTCCACCATTTCATACCCTCAAACATTATTGTCTATGGCAATTGTTTTGTGTTCTTGTTTATAAGCTTCTTCATTGAAGTATGGTTCTGTGCTGCTTGTGGGAATCCATTCACCATTACAGCCGTTTGAAAAGGTTTGTATATTGACGGTGCACAAGTTTAAAAGTTGTTTTAGTAATGTATTGATTAATTTAGTTAGTGGTTTAATTCTGTTTAATATCAATACAAACAAATGTCTCTTTAGTAGAAAAGCACTGTCAATTAGAGCTTGCAGGATTAGTGTCCTGTGGTTGTTTTTAAGGGTAGATTGTGAGTTTTAAGCTGTTTTTATGAGATTGTGAAGAACTCTATGGTGGAACATTTTTTGTAACATACATTTTTTGGATTGCTCTACCGTGACTAAGTTAACACTGGCAGAGGGTTAGGTTCATTAGTAGGTCTGCTTTTCTTTGCACATAATCTTTTTCTTTTAGTATTAGCAAGAGGGGCCTTACCTTTTTTAGTTGTGGCTTGTTTCATTTAGTTGAGTGAGGGTACACGCTCTTTTGTTTCAATGTTTTCTATAAATAGTTTTAGAGGTGGATGACTACATGGTGTCGTTTTATTCTTATCTGCTCTATTTTTTCTTTCTTTTCTACAAAGTTTCTTTTCAGTTAGCATTTTGTTGTGCCTTTTAGGAAAAGAGAAAGTTTGCATTGGAAGGTTGTGCAATGTATATCCATGTATGGTGCATGGGTTTATGGGTGTGATTGTAGAAATGAATAGAGTGCTGTTTGATTGTGATGTGATATATTATGTGTGGATGGGAAGGTTATGGGAATAAGAGTCTGCAGAGGTATGATGGTGTTGGGTTAGTGAGTAAGAAGTGGTTGTGTGATTGAGTCTGCAGGGTGATTGTGCTGTTTTGTGCAACAGAGTGGGTGTTGCAATGGTGGTGTGTAGATGGGAACAGTAAGGGTGTTAATAGTGGAATATAATGGGCTATAGTGAAAGAAATGTTGGTTTGAAAATAGTAGTCTATGGTAATATATAGTGGAACTGTGCTGCTGTAATTACATACATATACGTGGTACATGAATGTACTTACTTTGTTGGATGTGAAGGGTTTCCTTTTTCAGGCTGTTGTCTTCGGTAATGTGCTACTTTCCTGTAATGGTAAAAGAAAGTTAGTGGGGAAATGTGGTAATGGCAAAGTACTTTTTGTAAGCAAGGTTTATATTTATGAAGGAAGGAGGAGTGGTGGGGAAAAATGTTAATAAAATTGGTGGACGGTTAAAAATTGTTGCTTTTAGGAGTATTTTCTTGAAAGTTAAGAAATGCGTATGTGCATTTTTAAAAGTTCTTTAACATTTTGCAAAAGAGAAGAAAAGTTGTGGGAAGAGATTTGTAGTACACTTTTAAATGGCTGTTGGTGTGTGGAGGTTTAATATGTTAGGTGTATATGCATACTTGCCAACATGATGCATTCTAATATTCTAGGTGTTTATGTAGTCCTAGATTTTTTGTTTGCCTTCTGGGACTTGTAGTTGCACTTTTTCCATTGTGAAAGTTGTTGTACAAGTCACAAAATGTAGAAAAAAAGTAAGACTGCATAAGCAGCAGGAGATTGGAATGTGTTATGTTAGGAACTATGTACTGTCAATATATTAAACTGGCACACTTTGTGTGCCAAGTACAAATGGTGTATAGATCTATTTTTATCTCCTTTTACTTTATTTAATGAAAAAGTGACACATTGCTACTGTAAATGCAGATATGCATTTTTAATCTTTCTTCAAAATGCTTAAAAAATATTTTGAAAAGCACAGCATTTTAGGTTTATTTGACATACATAAGAGAGTTTTGAATCTTGAAGTTGTCATGTTTTTTTTCTTTTCATTCTGGGACTTGTAGTATGAGTTTTATAATGGTCAAAGGTAATTGGAAGTGACAGAATGAAATGGAAAAAATAAAGACTAAATAAGCATGTGTAGATTGGAATGGGTGATGTTGGGATGTATGCATGTGTTGCCAACATATTAAATTGGCAGATACTACTACTTAAAATGGTCTAAAGATCTATTGTATAGGCGTTTTTTATACATATAGCCACACAGGGCTTTGTAGAAAAACAAAGCAACAATAAAAGCACATGAATACATACATCTTAGAACTTGCGGAGGTTGTTGAAAAACTAAAATCGTTCTACTACCTTTAATCATTAAACCTTAACTCACTCTGATAACAGTTTAAAAATAAGCATCATTTCTTTGTAAGGGTGCATTACATGATAGATTAAATTAACATCATTTCCACTCATCAGCTCAAACCACATATCAGTCGATGAGAGGTGTAGGCCCCCATTTGTGTATGCAAGCATTGTTCTTATTCTCAGGATGTTCAAACTATCGCATCTACATAAGATGTGTTCTACTGATTCTATTTCATTGTTACCGGATAGACGACAATGGCGCTCATCACGTTTTAAGGGCTTGAGTGCTCCTTTTATTTCCATCACTTCAGCACGGTTAAATTTGCACAACAGGCAGTTTCTCAAACTTTCACTGTTGATATAAGCATCAATATAAGTACCTCAGTTTGATCGTATTAACCAGTAGGCTATGAATGGTCCGCTGTTGACCAGTGATGCTAGATTTACCATATCTCTTTTGCTATAATGCTATTGTATGCTATTTTTTCAGCAATGTTTTATTTGGAAAAGGGACACAGGATTATTTATCTTCGGATTCTCTTTGATCCATTTCTTATGTCGTACAAAAAGCCGACCCAGGGTCCCTATCTGTGCCGGGTTGGACATAGTCACAAAGACATTCATCAGAACACTCATGATAGTCTTACTACTGAGACGTTGTAGTTTCTCACAGATCATAGAGATCTTATGCTCGTACACTCCCGTGATTTTCATAATAGACAATTCTAATAGGAGACATTACATGGGGAGGGATGCAGACATACGAAATAGAAGTCTCTGAATTGTTGCTTATAGTTTCCCTAGTTCACTTGTGACTTTGTATCCCCAGACTTCTGTGCCATATAACATGCATGACACAATTTTGGAGGTCTATAGCAATAATATCGTCTTAAAAGAAATACCACTTTGGCGACCAATAAAATTACTCACAGTGTATGCATTTGCCATACATTTGGTTTTAATAACTTGCAATTGTTGATCCCAGCACAGCCTCTCATCAATTACAATGCCCAGGTAGCGATAACTTTTGACTTGTTCTAAATCTTTCCCATCAATTTTCCATACCACCTTTGATTTTCTCCTCGTCTTACTTTTGCTCTAAAAGGCCACAATGTTATTTTTTTCGATGTTGATTCGTAACCCATTTGCCGCAGGATAATTGCTCAGGGCAACTAGATGAACCTGAAGGCCCTTAGGTATATAATCGGCTACTAACAGGTCATCAGCATAACCTAAACAGCTTTAGTTCAGGGAACCAAATTTCACTGGGTGAGCGTCTGGGCATTTAAAGATTGAAACCAAATCAGCGAGGTATAAATTAAAAAGCCTGTCTGCCAGTATGCAGCACTGTTTGACTCCCCGGACAGTTGCGAATGGGTCAGTTAGACGGCCAGTGTTATCTGTTCTTACTCGCACCTTGGTATGAGAGTATAACAGATGGATCATTTTTTACAGGCCATGAGGAACATTCCATTTGACTAATTTGTTCCATAGTTTGTTCCTCATGACCGTACAGTAGCAGTTGTTGACGCGCCAACGCGTATTCTATTGTAGATACTAGGCATATCAAATTATGACTGGTACTGGATTTCGTTCTGAAACCTGTCTGATTGATTGGAAGAATCGAGTTATTGTCAATCCACTGATTAAGTTCTTTTAGTAAGACACGTGCAAACATTTACGCAGAAATGTCTAGCATAGCTAGAATTCTGTAGTTAGTGGGAAGTTTCCATATGCCTTTCTTATAAACAGGGAGTATAATACTTTCCATCCAGGTGTCAGGTATTTGGCCACTGCTACCTATTTTATTAAATAATGGGTGCAGAGCAGACGCATAAGCTTCTGGCGACAGCTTAAGTAGGGCATTATAAATCCCATTGCGGCCTATAGCTCATGACGATGGTAATTTATCTATCATTCTAGAAAGCTGCTCGACAGACTGACTAGAGCACCATGTGGCTTCCCTCTGTGAATGACATTCATCACTTGGTAATGATGCTCCCAAGGTATTTTGAATGTCAGTCGCCAGCTATCTTCCGGGACACCATTAATTGGTACAGTTCTTTTTATTGCCCCTCTAAGAGTGGACCACATCCCTCTATTATTATTGTCTCTGGCATGTGAGGCCAATGTCAGCCATAAGGTGTTTTATTACTTCTTTTTATAGGTTCGTAAGAAGCTTCAAAAATTATTTTTAATCTCTTTCACCCTTATTGGTACATCAATACTCCTGGCATTAATGCTGATATTGTGGATGACCTTGGCTATGACTTTTCTCATCTTTGATTTCGGTGCTTGGATATTATGATCATCTCTCACATACTTTGTTGCTGGTTTAATCCATCATACATTAGCACTGTTGTATTTTGATATTTTTTTCAATACATCACTAAAACGATTCATTAATTACGAGAACTCTTGTATGATGTCAAATGTAGAGTTAGCCTTTTAGTCCTGGCATTTAGCAGCAAACTGATGAAGCCCTTCATTAGCCATGTTGTATGCCGCCTCAAGACTAGTAGGAATCCAATCAATTCTATTTCTGATAGCATTAAGGGCAACATCGCCTGTCTCAAAAATGAATGGTACAGTAGCTACCATCTCTAACATGACACATAGAGGAAGGTGATCACTTTCTTCACGAAAAAATGACAGACATATCCTTAGTGATGATTTTAGCTAATTTGTTTGTGAACAGTTTATAGTGGAAGCGCATTTACCACTAATTCTGGTGTAAGCTCTAGTTGAATCACCGTAACATTTACCATTTACCATGGTGAGATTGAAACTAGTCAGCAGTGTAGACCACGCTTTTCCTTGCAGATCAGTATTTTAGACAAGGCCCCAGTCTCTGGAAGGTCGTAAGGAAAGAAGATGTTATATATGTTCGCGTTAAAGTCACCGACTACAAACACTGGGATATTTCGCTTAATAGGGTGCAGAATCTGCTTCACTAAACCACAGTTAGTTTTTGTGGCCACTCTATTTGGCGGATCATATACATTTATTATAATGATCTCTGGAGTGGATACATTCTGTGTTTTAACTAGTATAGCTAATCATTGCGGACGAGTGCAGGATTGTTACTGACCTGGGATGACGTATTGAAATAAGTAGACCTCCCTTTGGTCTACCTTTCTGACCTTTGGTGTTTTAAGACTTGTGCACTACTACGCCCATCAATCTCATATATGTCCATGATCCAGGTCTCTTGCAACGCAATGATTTGAAAGAGATCAATGTTCTCTAATAGCCCATCATCCGCAGGCTGGTGGTTGAAACCTCTAGTGTTCCATGAGCACAAGAAGCAAGAATTATGAGAGTGTGCCTGTGAAGTGTGACTTAAAAATAGTGGGTAGCCATTGTGAATATCCCATTTTATTTTCTGGTTCATCTACATGTGTGGCATTATTTCTGGTACCAGCCTCTGAACCTTCAGTAATTCATATTTTTAAAGTAGGAGGGTGGTGAGGATGTATGTTCTTCTCTTCAAGTTTTGTAGTAAGAGCTACTGACTTCACTTTCAGGCTTATTGCGGATATTTACTCATCAGCATGTCAATTTCTCTACAACTATAGCCTAGTTTAAAGAGACCATTTTCATATTTTAATACATAGGCTACAGTCAAGTTTGATTTAAGCCAAACTTGGGAGATCACTTGATGTTTACCTTCAAGCTGATCCACAATCAAGATGTCATCAGATGTAATCATTCTGAGTGGTATGATGGTATGTATGATTTGCATGGAAGTTGTTCTATTTAGAGGGGGATGGTACCCAATTCCCGAGTCAGATTTGATCTCTACTGCCTTAAGTATGTCTTGTTGGAATTTATTACTAGGCTTATTTATGGCATCCAAACTCAGTGTGGGGTTAATACCTTTCAACGAGAGGCACTTTACGTTTACTAGGGTTGCGTTCGATGGAGTATTACTCATTAAATTGTGGACTGCTGCCTGCCCTGTGCTAGCCATTTGTTTACACCGATCTGCCTTAGCTGCACTATATTCACTGATATTAATTGTATTGATTATGCAGCTATCTTCTCATGTTGCTCCCTTTGTTTAGTATGGTGACATAGTGATTCTATGACAAGACGGAGGCGAGCATTATGCTTATCTCTTTAATTTGCCACCAACATAGCAATTTAACTTTCAATAAACATTTACAAAATAAATGTTTCTTTGCTTCCATGAAAAAAATAAATCTTTAGTTTTAAAGTTTAGAGTCTTTGTAGAGGCTCTTCCCTGGTCTCCTACAAGTTCCATGAGCCTCCTGGTGCTCAGTAGTCCTTCCTCCACCAATCCGGAGTCTGACACCCCTATAAGGACTCTCCGCACTAGGTCCTTTCCTCTTTCTTTTTGCTGCCAGCATACAGAGATAAGTGATTTATTTTCTCTCAGTATGAACATATTTTTAGTGTATTTTCCTTTCATGAATAAGAAAGTTATCTATATATAACGTGAGCGCAGCGCATATTTATTTAAAAAAAAATGTAGATATTTATACTTAAGTAAACTTCAGCATTATTACTTTGTAAGCGTTGTCATCCGCTTTCCCGTTAGTTTGCGAGCTGAGGAGGCGGAGCCGGAGCCGTAGGCGCTCTCGCCCGCGTTAGGCATCCGGCCCGCTCCTCTAGGCATCGCACGGCAGGCGTGTGTTAGGACCCTGAAGGAGCGGGAAGTTGTAAGCCTTCCCGTCGCTCCCCAAGCCCTTCCCGCATTCTCCTTTCATCACGTACGCGAAGGGAGTGCTGTGTGTTATCTGTGCCCTATCTGCTTTTCTACTGCAAAAAAAAAAAAAGGGAAATTAGACTGGATTCCTGATACGGAGCTCGTCTGCAATGAGAGGCAATTAAAAAAAAAAAATGTTATTCGTTCTTTACAGCAGCACGTGTCTCCAGAAGGCCTTCACATTAAATTGCCTCATTTAGTGCGCCTCATTCAGTCGACTGTAAGGCACGTTAGCTTTGCTAACTCAAGGAAGTTATGGCCCATTATCAAGATGGAGAGCACTCCACATCTCCTGATTATTCCGAGGAAGAGTGGGAGGAAGAACCCTCTCATCAGAAAACAGAACTGTCACTCAGTTTTAAAAAGGTACTAGGGGAATCCCTATCTGTAGCAGTTTCTGAGGGTGTACAACCGATTGCCCAGAGATTAGACATGCTGGAGGCATGGATTTTACAAAAAGATCAGAAATCTCCTAATAAAAAGAGGGCGCTTTGCCCTGGCGAAGGCACATCGACTGGACACCCCCATAGAGGGGTTGAACAGGGGTGTAAGGCTCGGAAGAGCTCTGACTCTTTGACCCCCCTGAGCAAGGAAAGGAGGGTAGACCAAGACCCCCACAAGGCAGACGATCCCGTCGCAAGGGGTGAATATTCTCGGGGACATAGACCAGGGTGATGAACCCTCAGGGCACACAGCAGCAGATGAAGTGATCCTTGATCAACAGGAAGACACGAACGATATGTTCGACCCGGATACTATTAGGCATCCGAAATCTAAGGAGTGGGTTCCTTCCCCAAAGGTAGCACTTTACATGGCGCAGCATATACGCAAACCGCTCGACAGAGACGTAAGGTCTCGCATGAGATCGGAATGCCCCCGCCCAGATCTCCCAGACAAGTTATCGGAAACCCCAGATTTAGACCCAAAAATGGTTACTTTTGTGACAAAGTCTGCCAAAGATATCAGGAAAGGCGTAGACAGAGCCTGACGAGGGTGCCAGGATAAAGTCCTTGATTTAGCAGGCCCTTTGGCAAAAATGATGGACCTGGCGGAGCAAGCCAAAGACACGGGATCCCCCATTGATCCTCTAGTCCTAGCGAACTGGGCACAGAGGGCAATGTGCTTCCTGGGGAATGCCAACTGCGCCCTCTCGTCAGAGAGTAGAAGAGGGGTGCTCCTGAAAATTGACTCAAAGCTAAGCGACTTATCGTCTTACGAAGCGGGCCAAGGAGCGAAAGGCCTCCTCTTTGGCGAGGCATTCGCGAAAGAAATGTCCCAATTTGTAGGAACGTATTCAGCCCTCGAAAAGGCCCAGAACTCCATCAAAAGAATCTTTCCCGGGCGAGTTTTTGCTGGGACCGGACGCCAGAGGGGTCAGGCGTCCGGTCGATATTCCTATCATCGCAGACCCAAGCAAACAGAGCACAATATTGGGAGGGAAGACAGCAAGATTCTTTCTTCCCCTCCCGGCCGAGGTTCCCAAGAGTTCACAGACAAAGAGGAGCCTTCAAGCAGGCAGGCGCCACTGGCGGTGAGTACACCAAATGTGCAAGTGGGGTGCAGGACCCTGATATTTCTGAACGCTTGGCGCGTATTGTCCAGCGATGATTGGGTTTTACAGGCCGTAGCAGGTTTGCGCATAGAGTTTCTAGGCGACCCCTTTCAAGCCCAAGAGCCGCAAGCTATTCACCTAGCAGCGCAGGAAGCAGCGCTTCTTTAGAACGAGCTAGTAAAGCTTTGCCAGAAAAATGCAATAGGGCGCGAGTCACAGTCTTCCCTGGGGTTTATAAGCAACATGTTCCTCGTGCACAGAAAAGAAAAAGTGCGCCCGATTATCAACCTAAAGAGCCTAAACGAGTGGTTAAAATACAATCACTTCAAGATGGAGGGAATCCATCTTCTCAGAGACCTTCTGCGCGTGAGAGATTGGTTAGCACGTCTGGATCTGAAAGACGCATACCTCACAGTGCCCATAGCTGAAGACCACCGCCGATACCTTCGTTTCCGATGGAACAAAGAGGTGTGGCGTTTCAAATGCCTTCCCTTCGGCCTCGCTTCAGCCCCATGGGCCTTCACCAAACTGATGAAGCCGGTGGCAGCGGCCATAAGAGAAAGAGGTATTCGGATCATAATTTATCTAGACAATATCCTGATCCTGAACCAGAGCAAGGACGCCCTGATCACCGATATCCGTTGGGTTTGCACCTTACTATCTTCCATGGGGTTTCTAGTGAACCCCGACAAGTCTCAATTGCAGCCCCTTCAAAGAGTGGAATTCCTAGGTTTCACCATAGACACAGTAAAAGCAACTCTGGAACTTCCGAACCAGAAAGTAAAAGCAATAAGGAAGGAGATCAAGTCAGTCCTAGCGAAAAAAAAATCTCGCTACGGTACCTAGCCAGAATAGTGGGACTTCTAGCAGCTTCTATCCAAGCGATTTTCCCAGGGCCCCTACATTACAGAGCCCTCCAGAGACTCAAGATCAGACACCTGCAAGGAGGTTTAGGATACCATCAGCTAGTTACCTTAGACAGCAAGGCAATTTCAGAGCTTCACTGGTGCCTGCAAAACATGGAAGCCTGGAACGGTCGAGCCATCTTCGGCGACGTTCCAGATATTTTAATAGAATTTGACGCGAGCAGAGCCAGATGGGGAGCAAGGTGTGGTCAATTAGAAACAGGAGGGAAATGGTCAGAGAACGAGTTACAACTCCACATAAACTGTCTCGAGCTTCTATCAGGCTCCTTTGCAGTCCAAACTTTCACCAAAGACAGGGTAAAATGCTCAGTGCTGCTGAAGATGGACAACACCTCCGCAGTACGATACATAAACAAACTAGGAGGTACCAGATCGAGAATGCTAGCGGAACTAGCGAAAGATTTCTGGCACTACTGCCTTCAACACCAGATAGCAGTAGCGGCGGAGTATCTTCCAGGAGCCCAAAACAAAGTACCTGACAGAGTCCAGCGACTGGAAGCTGCTTCCCCAAGTTTTCCTCAAATTAGATCAATTATGGGGTCCATTACACACAGATCTGTTCGCATCCAGACTGAATGCTCAGACAGCCAAGTACTTCAGCTGGAGGATGGACCCGGGGGCAGCAGGGACAGATGCATTCCTCCAGTAATGGGCGGGAGCAATGCACTACGCGTTTCCACCCTTCATAATGATCACGAGACTTCTAGCGAAGGTTTGCAGAGACCAGGCAGAGCTAGTTCTAGTGGTCCCCCTTTGGAAATCTCAGCCCTGTTTCCCAGTAGCGAAGGAACTTTCCTCGGATTTCCTGAGGAAGATTCCTCATCGGCCAGATCTCCTCCTCAGCCCAACCGGCCAGAGCCATCCTCTGATAGAGGCGGGCTCCCTGCAGTTCATAGACTGCCAAATTTCAGGGAGAGATGGGAACTGCCAGGAATTTCTCAGATCGCTGCGGACTGTATCAGAGATTCCTGGGTGCCTTCCACCTTTAGAAGCTATAGATCGGCATGGGATGCCTGGGCTAGATGGTGCTCAACCTTACAGTTGGATCCAGTTTCTGCACTTATAGTACACGTCCTAAATTTCTTAGCAGGCAAATTTCTCGAAGGGTGCGCGTACAGGACCTTGGGAGTCTATAGGTCCATGCTATCTGCAGGACATGCGAAAGTGGAAGGAGCACCAGTAGGTGAACACCCGGCAGTCCACAGGCTTTTGAGAGGAATCAAGATGAAGAGGCCGCCAGAGTCCAAGTAGTCTTCTCTATGGGACGTCCGTGACGTTCTCAGATTGTTCTCTAGCGGGCCAGAAAACAGCTAACTGTCCAGATCCCAGCTTTCTGGGAAGTTAGCGATGTTACTCTGCCTAACAGCATGCAGGAGAGTTTCAGACGTGAAAGCCTTGGAGGGTATAGCCTTTACCATAGTGCAAAGGACTAAATCAGATTCCAGGGTGATCTCCTACCCTTATTTTCCCGAAAACTCAAAACTATGCGTAGCGAAATGCATTAAAGATTATGAGACCGCGACTATGCTGATTAGGCCGCAAGGCGTTACCCAATTACTAATAGCGCACAGGAAACCTCACCATGCAGTGGCTACTGCGACAATTGCTAGATGGGTGAGGGAAGTTATGCAGTGGGCTTGCATAGATTTAACGATATTTGGAGCACATTCTGTTAGAGGCGCCATGGCTTCTAGAGCTTTCTCCGTAGGTGTGTCCTTGCAAGACATCATGAAAGCAGCAGATTGGTCTTCAGAATCCACCTTTAAGACTTTCTATTTTAAGCCAGTTTCAGAGATGGCTAGTAGGGTGGTTCAGAGCTTTGAACAAGAATAATGCTCGCCTCCGTCTTGTCATAGAATGAAGATTGCCCATGCTAACTGCACTGGTCAGTCTTGATTCTATTAAAGACAAGGAGGCGAGCATTATATCCCACCCAGATAAATGCGATAAAGTTATTATACTATTGAAGGTATTTGGTACCAGAGCTGTTTATCAGTACATCGCATTCCCTCCCTCATTGTAATTTCTCTGTTTCTCGCAGGAGGCGAACAGAAGCCCGCATGAAGATGCCGGGATCTAAGTGAAAGCGAAATCAGTTGTCCCGTTGGACCTTATGGATAGCAAGCTGCGTCCTCAGTTGTCTCAAGGAGAAAGTTGATGTTGGACAGTTATACAGACTCAGTTGTTGCGGCAAGCAAAGAAAGAGGAAAGGACCTAGTGTGGAGAGTCCTTATAGGGGTGTCAGACTCCGGATTGGTGGAGGAAGGACTACTGAGCACCAGGAGGCTCATGGGACTTGTAGGAGACCAGGGAAGAGCCTCTACAAAGACTCTAAACTTTAAAACTAAAGATTTCTTTTTTTCATGGAAGCAAAGAAACATTTATTTTGTAAATGTTTATTAAAAGTTGAATTGCTATGTTGGTGGAAAATTAAAGAGATAAGCATAATGCTCGCCTCCATGTCTTTAATAGAATCAAGACTGACCAGTGCAGTTAGCATGGGCAATCTTCATTCTTTAAACAGTTCACGTAAGTAATTACAAATATCACTTTGATTGAGTATGGGCCTCATTACGAGGAAGGTGGTAGGGGGATAACGGGGCCGGTAGAGCTGCCGGCCCCGTTAACCCCCTACCGCCTCATTACGAGGTCTCCTCTCGGGTCCCGCGAGCAGACCAGGATGCAAACAACGGACCCGTCATTAATGGGCCCGTTGTTTGCATACTCCCCATTCCCATTGAGCCCTATGGGGTCTGAAATGGGAATGGGGATGTACCGGGTCCGGGTTTACTGAAAGGGGAAATACTGGGCCTTCCAAGGTCAAAATGGCCCGGTATTTCCCCATTCAGGGAACCCAGACCCGGTACCCGAATGTGGGTAGCCATGCCGCAAAAAGCGGCATGGTTATCTCCAGGGTTGTAATGAGGTCCTATATCTTTGATGGGGTTGCCTGGACAACAACTTCCCACTTGATTATTGCTGATGTCATTAGATGCATTTACCGTGATATACTTTTTGGTGTGTCATCCCTCACTGTATCGACATCACTAATCTCAACAGTTGGATTCAATATTACCGCTTTAGCAATTTCTTTTTGGGTGTTGCCAGTTACTTTTTTTCCTGGCTTTTGTGTGGAATACATGAAAGCCTGAGATAGCAATATTTTTTTATTCTTAGATTTGGGCTTTGTTTTTTGACTGGTTTTACTCAGTGCTAACTCTAAGGGAGCCACCGCTACTTCTTCAGCATGTGAATCTGTATTAGAAGCGGTGTCTTTAAATACTTTTCTAGACTGATTAATACTTTTGTGCAATAATAAGGATTGCACGTCAATTTGTTTTTCAAGGCTTTTGTATTTCTCATTCAATCGATAAAGAAGATGTTTGACCATTTCAAACATATTGTCTGATGAAATATTAGCTGCACTATTATTAGTTGCATCTCCATCTATGGTGGAATGGCCTGACTGTGTTTTTGTCGGTGTGTCTGTCAACATATCATTTGTGTGTTCCCCATCATCACTCACAGCTTCACTACTTTCTGATAGCTGTAATGTTGTCCTATCACAGATAACAATGTTTTTCTGATCATTAACTTCAGAGTGTATCGTCTTGTTCATTGGTAGGCTCTCATTGGTATTAACATTTGCCATCAATATTGGGCTTAGTATAGACGCTCTATTAATGTGTGCTACTGTATACACATTGTTGGCTAGGCTTCTTAGTTTCTGGTGTTCCGTGTTAGATGGATCTGAAGTGGGAGAATGGAACAACAGGCTCCCGCCAATCCCCTCTCGCGCTTGGCCTAAAGGATCACGACCTAGGCACCCGCCACGAGAAGAGTTTGCCCATCTACCAGACGACCAAATACCCTGGTACAGGAACATACGGATGCGCCCACTCACCTGCCCAGCAGCCCGCCCTGCCCATGCAGACACCTGCGGCATGGATGAACTTGACTAAACCATTACATCGTTAGAGATGCCATGACGACCCAGCCAACGGTTAGCACACCTGTGCAAACATGAACACTGGACACTCCCACACCAACCTACACGAAGAATATACTCAGCGCTATAACGTAGGTGACAAACACACACACGGACGTGCATCTTTATTATTTTTCACATAGGCTTTTTAAGATGCAGAAACGCAAGACGCACAATGAACTTATCTAAATGGCTTGCTTACGCTCCTCCTAAACCCTATAACCTAAAGCGCCTGTGCACTCAACGGCTCCATCTATGCACCTGATCCAAGTAGGCCGCAAGCAAGAGCTTCCATGAACATTAAAATGAACAAAAGCTCAGTTGCTGACCCTGCAGAATGAGCCCGGCGAAAACAGGCAACCAAGGGCGCAATGTTGCAAACTCGCCTCCTAAAAGCAGACAACCAAGGGCACAATGTTGCAATCTCGCATGCCGCAAGCCGACGTACAAGTCACACCTGCAAATCAAACCAGGCACACAATGGGAAAAACAATATTAATTGTGCAGAATTCAGCCTCAAACACGGTCCCACCTCACGTGACCAAGCCAAACCTGAAAGGATGCCAAGGCCAGAAGAACGGAGGCGCCTGGATCCCTTGTTACAAGACACAGGCAGATACAATTAAAAGACTCAATGGACATCTACGACAGTGGGAGTAGTCGGCCTTCCAGCTTATGAATAAGTCCTCACATTGTCTGCACGTACCCATAGTGAAACATTGTTGCAAATGACAGGTGCACCGCGAGCTGGGAACGGCGGTGGTCCCAGAGTGGGAGGCTCGCGAGCGCACCAATCAGAACATGGGGCTCTTATCACTGACGCCATTAACATTAAACCAATCATCAGGGGTCTTCATGTAACAATTCTCATGTATCTAATTGTAGGGACAACCCAGGTATATCACCTGACTGACTCTTATCCACTAACACCGTTCTCTATACGTATGCTATACTAACCCTACCACTCAAGTAACCAATCCAGAGTGGAGATAGGTTTTTGCTAGCTTTTCGAGGTGACGCAAGTAGCGCGTCATACTAAGGTAAAAAGGGCCTGCGAGCCCCACGATTGTGTGTGTGTCAGGACGGACGCGTACGATCCTTGACCCATCCCTGCCGTTTGTATAATAAACAGCAGAACCACCTTGCTTCTTGCGTGTGTCTCATACTCTGTGGTTTTTGGGATATACGGGAGGAGTTGGGGCCTCCCTGCCCTGAGGTCCGCGGACGGCCCAGCCGACCCCGGCAGAATTTCCCCCCGACAAGTTGGAGGCACTGCTGAGATCTGTTTAAGGTCTGCTTTTATTTTTATTTTTCCAAGTACTTCCGCTGCCCCCTTCTGAGGACTACAGGACCATCGCGGAACTGCGAGAAGACCGGACAGCGCAATCTGGATATTGGCCTTCGGGAGCCGGTTGAGAAGTATCCCGCCCGCGGTTGGCGAGTGTCCAGACGTGGTCCAGACGAGGGGAGGTGGCGAGCCGCTTCGAGGGGTGCACGCAGTCGAGCGACCCCGCATCAAGAGAACTTGGTGAGTATGCCACACCCAACAAGCAATGTGAAATTGTGAGGGAGGGGGGAGGAATTAAATAAGGGAGGCGGGAGGTATTGCACAGGTGCGCGGCGAAGGTTTGACAATTTAGTGTTGGCTATGAAATGAATGGTAGCCGAACGAGTGCAAGAGCAATCAGCTACGCTACGCGAAAGAGGGGGGCGGAGCATGAAAACATCACGTGCGGCCGCTCGTAGACACTGATTGGCCTAGGTCGCAACTACGTGTAAGGGTGTGTGTGTGCGGTTTCCTACAATTTGGTAATTATTGATCAATGAGTAGATGAGGATCCCTATTGATCGAGCATGAAACTCGATAGGTAGATGACGTTTCCCTGTAGGCGGTAGCTAGTTGGTTGCCCAATACGGAAGATAATTGGCTGGTTAAGCCCTCCTGTCGAGGGGCGTATCACACGCGAGGTGGCGCAGTGTGCGCAGTCCGATTATATATTGTTGATTACCTTGTTCCAGGCGAGACAGGAAGACAGCTGTGGGGTTAACGGGGGTAGAGTGCAAGTGTATTAAGAACTCACTAGTAGTTTGAAGAGATCGGTGACGTCACCAGTAGGGCTTTCATAGGATATCCCGAGCACAAGGCATCTCTCTTTCGGAGGGTGGTGGGGAAGAGAGTTGTGGTAAGGGAGTGGAAACGGAGATAAACGATAATGAGTTGATCGGGGAAAAGGCGAAACGGAGGACGTGGCTGTGCACGGAGAACGCCGGCCACGGCAAGTGTAGAAGAGAGAGGAGGAGCAAATTAAAATACGACGACTGTATACGAACGTCACAAGGGGTACGCAGCCGTAGGGGGCTACATGCGCCTCGGCCGCAGGGGGCCGTAAGGGTGTTCTGTAAAGGAAGACAAGAAAGAGAAGAATATACAAATGTAAATACTATATTTTAATAATTTTCCTTAGCGGACTATCGCAAGTCCCCAAACTCACGGGGCCAGGTAAAGGTATAAGGCTGTGTATTGTAGGTGTTAGTAAAATAACAGCTACCAAATAGGGGAAGGATAGCAAGTGGAGCGCTACTATGTCACACGGACCAAGATCGGGAGGGTGGGGGAAC
This sequence comes from Ambystoma mexicanum, assembly GCF_040938575.1. Classification (NCBI taxonomy): domain Eukaryota; kingdom Metazoa; phylum Chordata; class Amphibia; order Caudata; family Ambystomatidae; genus Ambystoma; species Ambystoma mexicanum. Next base: position 102,075,411 of record NC_090925.1, on the reverse strand, counting down.
ACCCTCACTACCCCACTACAACACATATGCAAAACACTGTCACCCCATAGGGAGAAACTGATCAAGTATAGCATAGAATGGACACAGGGGACGGACAACAAAATGATAACACCATGTCCGCCTAATGGTAGCTTCGATCCATATACTCAACATTCACCGTTAAACCATCTGCATAATACATACAAGGCGAAGAAGTTGGCACACCACGTGGAGGTGTTTAACTTATGGAGGATGTTCCAAGGATCCGGACCAGGACCAAATGGGATGTTCACTGTAGGGGAAACACCGGAAGAAAAAGAGATTAAGGAGGAAGGAGAGAATGGGGAGAAGGAGAGTGAAGGCCCAAAGAACACGGGGAACGGAGAAGAGGGAGGAGAAAAGAATAACAATTCAAAAGAAAATGAAATAAAAAAGGAACAGAGCGACGATATACCCCTAGAAAAGGTAGTGAAAACAGAGGGAGGGGGGTTGTACCCTTTAAGAGAACTAGGAGAAATAGGAAGAGAACAACTAAGGGCGGCTGAGGGGTACTCGAACCCGACATACAGCCCGCCACCATATGCAGTGACAGGTGTCCACAAGGGAGGGGAGCGGACTAGTAAGACGGGACCAGCCTATAGGAAGATGCCAGAGGGGGAGTAAGGATAAAATTGAAAAAAGGTGCAGTAGTCCCCAGAGTGAAACAGTACCCACTATCGAGAGAGGCAGATGAGGGCATATATGAGACCATAACGGCCCTCATAAATAATGGCATATTGGTCCCATCAGAATCACCATGTAACACAGCTGTATACCCAGTGCGCAAGGCTAAAGGGGGGTCTTGGCGCTTCATACAGGACCTCAGGCCCTTGAACAACATAGTGGAAGCAGAGTACCCCATAGCAGCAAACCCGGCCACAATATTGTTTGGCATTCCAGCAGAGGCATCACGATTTACAGTGATCGACCTTAAAAATGCTTTTTTCTCAATACCATTGCACCCAGGCTCACAAGATTTGACAAGCTTCACGTACAGAAACACAAAGTGGAAACACACCAGATTGCCACAAGGATACTGCGAGTCTCCCTCAATATTCAATAGAGTAATACAGATGGATTTGGGTAACATCGAAGTAGAAAGCACAGTGTTACAGTATGTAGACGACATAATAATTTGCAGCACAAATGAAAAAAGATGCAGAGAGGACTCATTAAAGATGCTGATAATATTGGCTGAAAAAGGTTACAAGGTAGACATGGAAAAGTTACAGTACTGTCAGGAACAGGTACTTTACATTGGTCAGCTCATATCCCAACATGGAAGAAAGATTGCACCACAAAGAGCACAGGCCATTTCAAAAACGCCATTGCCACAAACAGTGAGGGAACTGCAGCAGTTCCTAGGTCTGTGCAACTACTGTAGAGCATGGGTATTTGATTACAGCTCATACATAGGACCCCTGCTTGAAGGGTTAAAAGAAGCTAACAAAGGGGAGAAAAAGTTGGGGTGGACAATGGAAATGAAAGAGGCTTTTGATGAATTGAAAGATGCGATATCAACTGCTCCAGTACTGGCCACCCCAGATTATGAGCGACAATTTTTCATATTTTCACATTGCGACTCAGCAGTAATGAAAGCAGTGTTGGCTCAAAAAACAAGCATGGGCTACAAACCAGTAGCATTTTACAGCGGCCACTTAGATCCTGTAATGTTAGGTAATTTCCCTTGCGAACAAGGTCTCGCCGCAGCTGCTTTTGCGATAGAAAAAGCGTCAACAAACACCGTGGGGTGCCCAACCACACTATTTGTGGAACATTCACTATTTGCAATATTGAATAAACCTAAGTCCACCCTAACCACGCAGAGGGCATCAGGTTATGAGATCATTTTATCTAAAGCTGAACTATCAATTGTTAGATGTAGCACGGTCAACCCTGCAAGGTTTTTAGCAGAAGTAATTGAGGAAGGAGATTATGCACACGATTGTACGCAAATAACTGAAATGTACTCATGTGCTAGAAAGGTTGAAGAGAACGCACTAGAGGGAGGTGAGCTCTTGTTCATTGATGGGTCATCAACAATTGACCAAAAGGATGGGATAAGGAGGACTGGGGCAGCGGTGGTAAAAATGATGGAGGTACCGGTGTGCGTGGCGATGAAATGTGTACAACTACCACAGCATTACTCTGCTCAAGCGGCAGAACTAGTTGCACTGATCTTGGCGTTGAAGGAAAGCTTTGACAAACGAGTGACCATATATTCTGACAGCGCATATGTTACGTCCACTATCCACTCAGGGCTGTCAAAATGGAGAAGAAGAGGGTTTAGGAGAGCTGACGGCACTCCAGTGCAACATGCTCTCCTATTGGCTGAACTAATTGACGTGATAAATGACCCCCAAGAATTAGCTTTGGTGAAATGTACCGCACACACCAATGGTGAAGATCATGTCTGAAGAGGGAATGCAGCGGCAGACGCACATGCGAAGTATGCTGCATACTTTGGTGAGATATGGAACCCCCCAGAGTCAGACAGAGGGAGAGGGAGGGGAATGGCTAAGGAGATGTTGATAAGAGAAGGGTATACCCATCTCCCAGCCACACAGATAATGGAGCTACAAGCGGCTGCACCAATGGCAGAAAAAGAAATATGGGTAAAAAGAGGATGCACAATGTCACCAACTGATGCACTATGGCGCCAGGGTAACACTGGAAAGATTGTACTACCCCTGGCACTATTGAATACCGCCCTGAGCCAACTACACCACCCAGCCCACACAGGAAAGGAAGTAATTGCAGCACGAATTGGGGAAGACTGGTTATGCCCCGAGTTAAATTCTCATGTGTCAAATTTTATCAGCAATTGTCTCACATGTCAACAGTTTACGGCCGGTCACACTCTGAAGGTGATAAAAGGTACTATACCCCGGCCAGAGGGGCCCTTCTGACATCTCCATATTGACTATGTTGATATGATCAACGTATGTCAAGGAAATAGGTATATGATTGTAGTAGTATGCCCATTCTCGAGGTGGATTGAAGCAGGGCCCTGTTCACACCCAGATGCATTCAGAGCAGCTAAATTCCTAGTGAGGGAGGTCTTCCCCAGGTGGGGAGTGTGCAAGGTACTGCGGTCAGATAATGGCCCACATTTCGCAAACAAAATGTTCCAGCACATCACATCCTTACTGAACATCAAGCATAAATTTGCATGCGCATACCACCCGCAGGCCAACGGTATATGTGAACGCCTGAATGGCCTACTAAAGGAGGCAATTGCAAAAATACAGCAAACAACAAAGAAGAGTTGGTTGTATTGCCTTCCGCTAGCCCTATTTGAGCTAAGGAATAGACCAGGGTCCGACCACCACCTCACCCCTCATGAGGTGATTACCGGACGTCAAATGCGCCTTCCTCTGACACCAACATCAAGAGCATTCACAGACCACGAAAATACTGCCACTGTTTTTGGTGATGAAATGTACCAATATGTGTCTTCTTTGATTACTAGTGTAGTGTTTGTGTCTCAACAGCTCGAGCGCGCACGGGGCGGGTATAACAGTGATCAACAAGAAGACGCGGATAAAAAATTGGAAAAGGAAAGACTGTGCAAAGTTGCTAAAGGTGACCACGTACTACTCCGAAATTTCAACAGGAAGTGGAACAGCCCACGCTTCACTGGCCCCCATCTGGTAGAGGAGGTATCAACGAGAGCAGTAAAGCTACAGGACAAACGTGCCTGGAACCACCTACATGACGTAAAGATATACAAACTCCAGACCCGCCCCAGCGCCACCGACAGGGCCATCGGAAGAACAACAATAGCGTCACCAACGGAGGAAGAGACCTCTGCCACTGCTGACGGCTTAAGTGTCCCCATACCCTGTCACCCCCCAGATCCCCCAGAGACAACTACTGAAAAGGAAAGGGGCGATACCCTTCCCGCTCACCCCATGGTCACACGATCATAGAGTAAAGAGACTTCCGCCAGTTGAGCCCCAAACCCTCTGCCCATTGACCCCCTACCCACTGCAGTAATAACTGAACTGGAGGACATTGTTTTGCACATATATACATGTAAACATTTGAATGTTCTCTTTCTTTTCTCTCGCACATGCAGGTACAGCCTATTATTGTATTGCTAAGAAAAGAGATAACTAACAAATTCACTGCCCAGGAGTAGATGGTACCATCAGACGATAACTACCCAGAAGAATTGTCACACCAGTTTGTATATGAAATGAAAAGGCCAACGTACCTGAAAAGAAGGAGGGTACGTGTCTACTACACAGCATTCCTCTTGGCCATAGAATATTCAATGCCCCACCTCCACCCATACTTGCCTGCCCTAAGAGATAGATTGCTTAGATTGGCGTGGGAAAAGCTCTTCGCCTGGGCACTGAATGACTATTTGATAGGGAGAGCTTAAAAAACAACAACTAACATTAATAACCAGTATATTGAGAATTTTCAGGCGGGCAACTTTAACGTCGCAAGAATAAGCTGCCGGACTGCAGCAAGGTAAGAGCAAAATGCCGGTGAAATTAGCCTTTGTAATAAAATTGACAGGGATTTTGATGATCACCGGGTTCTTGGCTGCCTCTGTATGGCAGTACAGCTATGCTATGAATATTGTTGCTGTACCCAAACCTAATACACCCCCACCCCCAGCTGCAACAGGTGTTACGTCAGGTGGTACTAGTATAATAACACACAAAGAAAATAGAGTTAAACGCAGCACATACTCAGATAATAAAGGTATTGACAACTACATACAAGATTCAGCACACATCTCAAACAACATGTGGTATCAACACATGACCCACATAGGTAAGCAGACAACAGAAGACAGCTGCTACGTTTGCTCATTAATACCATACGCTATGAGCGCTTCTCGAACATTCGTTGCCACAGAAATAGATGAAAAGACAGCACAATGCATAATATACCTGGCACTGTTCCAAACGAAAGGAAGATTTCAAGGGACAGTGGTGCAACTGGTGTGGAAAACACGAGACACATATCCATATGAAAATAACTTCCTCAAAACTTATTTGAGTTACCACAAGACCAGTTTACATGCTGAAGCCTTCAGATACATGACAAGTGGTCCTGAAAAAGGAGAAACAAAGAAAGTAACACTACAGTACCTACCATGTGATTGGTACGCCACTGAAGTTCCTGGTAAAGCAGGATGTTGGGAGAGGCCACTGGTGACGATAACAGGGAAGGTGTACATGGACAACAAATGGGAGATATGTGTGGTTGGCAGCAACATGGTAACAAAAGAAACTATTTCAACTATCGATGCACACAACCACAGATGTTGGACGACTTGGATCAAGTACGTACCCATGCTCACGTGGATAGAGAAGGATGAAGACCCAATAACAATACTACCGCTAACTGCGCCTAAGGTATGCTACCAACATAAAGGAGAGGTGGACGTAGGATATAACACCAACTGTGCAAGAGTGATGGAGTTACCTGAGGGGGGAGCAGGAACAGCAGTGATAATGGACCACTACTGGGCCTGCGGAGAAAAGGCATACCACACACTGCCCCCTCTGTGGAATGGTATATGCACAATGGTGCACGTTAACGTACCATCACTAGTGGTACCCCAGAAACACGTGAATATGGCCAACTTCCCCAAAATGGTTGAAGGGAACGAGAGGACGAAGAGATCTGTACAACCTCAGAAGGAGCCAGAGAACAAAACCAACAGCAATAATACTGTCCTGAATAGAAAGAAAAGACAAGGAGAACCTCTGACAGGAAATTACCTATGGGGTAGATCGGAAACAGCACTCACCTCGATTCAGCCAGAACACAGACTGTTTAGCAGAGCAGCAATGTTTTTCTCCTCAATAATACATCCGGGATTACAGGCTTACGCAAATGCAAAATGGCTCCAGATAACTAGATGGGAACTAATGATGACCATCAATTCTACAGTAAATGGATTCAACGCAATAAAAGAGGAACTGCGCGCAGTGAGGATGGTAGCACTTCAGAACAGATATGTACTGGACCTCCTCACAGCAATGGAAGGAGGAGTTTGCGCAAAGATAGGACAATCATGCTGTACATTCACCCCTGCCAACGATGCTGACAACGGTACACTGACAGAAGCAGTTTCACAATTGGCCCAGATGCACTCCAAAATGATGGATGAAAGTAAAGGTGTAAAAAAGGATGAGAGCTGGTTTTCAATATTATGGTCATGGATGACATCTTGGCTGTCAGATGGACTGAAAATTATAGTTGGTTGTACTATTTTGGCTGGAGCTACACTGATCATAATAAGATTTTGGAAGGCTCGGAAGGCACGCACCACAGACGAAATGATTGAAATGGCCGGTATGCACCCCTTGATGCCAGCAGATGACGGCCAACACACAGGTACAATAATACAAGAGAGAGAGAAGTTGCGCAATCAGATCACCACCAACCACCTGGACCCACCATCTGTGAAGCTCGAAAAACCCAAGAAACCCAAGGAGCTACATAGGGAAATGGGTATACTGCACTCCTCGAGGAACCTGTGAATACATGTATTGGTCGTTTGAAGACCATGTTAACCACTACGGACATTTGGGAGGAATAACTAAAATATGGAGAGTGAGAGGAGATAAAGAAAAGGATATGTTTGTGGTCGACAAGTCGACCAGAGGGGGGACTGAAGTGGGAGAATGGAACAACAGGCTCCCGCCAATCCCCTCTCGTGCTTGGCCTAAAGGATCACGGCCTAGGCACCCGCCACGAGAAGAGTTTGCCCATCTACCAGACGACCAAATACCCTGGTACAGGAACATACGGATGTGCCCACTCACCTGCCCAGCAGCCCGCCCTGCCCATGCAGACACCTGCGGCATGGATGAACTTGACTAAACTATTACATCGTTAGAGATGCCATGACGACCCAGCCAACGGTTAGCACACCTGTGCAAACATGAACACTGGACACCCCCACACCAACCTACACGAAGAATATACTCAGCGCTATAACGTAGGTGACAAACACACACACGGACGTGCATCTTTATTATTTTTCACATAGGCTTTTTAAGATGCAGAAACGCAAGACGCACAATGAACTTATCTAAATGGCTTGCTTACGCTCCTCCTAAACCCTATAACCTAAAGCGCCTGTGCACTCAACGGCTCCATCTATGCACCTGATCCAAGTAGGCCGCAAGCAAGAGCTTCCATGAACATTAAAATGAACAAAAGCTCAGTTGCTGACCCTGCAGAATGAGCCCGGCGAAAACAGGCAACCAAGGGCGCAATGTTGCAAACTCGCCTCCTAAAAGCAGACAACCAAGGGCACAATGTTGCAATCTCGCATGCCGCAAGCCGACGTACAAGTCACACCTGCAAATCAAACCAGGCACACAATGGGAAAAACAATATTAATTGTGCAGAATTCAGCCTCAAACACGGTCCCACCTCACGTGACCAAGCCAAACCTGAAAGGATGCCAAGGCCAGAAGAACGGAGGCGCCTGGATCCCTTGTTACAAGACACAGGCAGATACAATTAAAAGACTCAATGGACATCTACGACAGTGGGAGTAGTCGGCCTTCCAGCTTATGAATAAGTCCTCACATTGTCTGCACGTACCCATAGTGAAACATTGTTGCAAATGACAGGTGCACCGCGAGCTGGGAACGGCGGTGGTCCCAGACTGGGAGGCTCGCGAGCGCACCAATCAGAACATGGGGCTCTTATCACTGACGCCATTAACATTAAACCAATCATCAGGGGTCTTCATGTAACAATTCTCATGTATCTAATTGTAGGGACAACCCAGGTATATCACCTGACTGACTCTTATCCACTAACACCGTTCTCTATACGTATGCTATACTAACCCTACCACTCAAGTAACCAATCCAGAGTGGAGATAGGTTTTTGCTAGCTTTTCGAGGTGACGCAAGTAGCGCGTCATACTAAGGTAAAAAGGGCCTGCGAGCCCCACGATTGTGTGTGTGTCAGGACGGACGCGTACGATCCTTGACCCATCCCTGCCGTTTGTATAATAAACAGCAGAACCACCTTGCTTCTTGCGTGTGTCTCATACTCTGTGGTTTTTGGGATATACGGGAGGAGTTGGGGCCTCCCTGCCTGGAGGTCCGCGGACGGCCCAGCCGACCCCGGCAGAATTTCCCCCCGACAAGTTGGAGGCACTGCTGGGATCTGTTTAAGGTCTGCTTTTATTTTTATTTTTCCAAGTACTTCCGCTGCCCCCTTCTGAGGACTACAGGACCATCGCGGAACTGCGAGAAGACCGGACAGCGCAATCCGGATATTGGCCTTCGGGAGCCGGTTGAGAAGTATCCCGCCCGCGGTTGGCGAGTGTCCAGACGTGGTCCAGACGAGGGGAGGTGGCGAGCCGCTTCGAGGGGTGCACGCAGTCGAGCGACCCCGCATCAAGAGAACTTGGTGAGTATGCCACACCCAACAAGCAATGTGAAATTGTGAGGGAGGGGGGAGGAATTAAATAAGGGAGGCGGGAGGTATTGCACAGGTGCGCGGCGAAGGTTTGACAATTTAGTGTTGGCTATGAAATGAATGGTAGCCGAACGAGTGCGAGAGCAATCAGCTACGCTACGCGAAAGAGGGGGGCGGAGCATGAAAACATCACGTGCGGCCGCTCGTAGACACTGATTGGCCTAGGTCGCAACTACGTGTAAGGGTGTGTGTGTGCGGTTTCCTACAATTTGGTAATTATTGATCAATGAGTAGATGAGGATCCCTATTGATCGAGCATGAAACTCGATAGTTAAATGACGTTTCCCTGTAGGCGGTAGCTAGTTGGTTGCCCAATACGGAAGATAATTGGCTGGTTAAGCCCTCCTGTCGAGGGGCGTATCACACGCGAGGTGACGCAGCGTGCGCAGTCCGATTATATATTGTTGATTACCTTGTTCCAGGCGAGACAGGAAGACAGCTGTGGGGTTAACGGGGGTAGAGTGCAAGTGTATTAAGAACTCACTAGTAGTTTGAAGAGATCGGTGACGTCACCAGTAGGGCTTTCATAGGATATCCCGAGCACAAGGCATCTCTCTTTCGGAGGGTGGTGGGGAAGAGAGTTGTGGTAAGGGAGTGGAAACGGAGATAAACGATATTGAGTTGATCGGGGAAAAGGCGAAACGGAGGACGTGGCTGTGCACGGAGAACGCCGGCCACGGCAAGTGTAGAAGAGAGAGGAGGAGCAAATTAAAATACGACGACTGTATACGAACGTCACAAGGGGTACGCAGCCGTAGGGGGCTACATGCGCCTCGGCCGCAGGGGGCCGTAAGGGTGTTCTGTAAAGGAAGACAAGAAAGAGAAGAATATACAAATGTAAATACTATATTTTAATAATTTTCCTTAGCGGACTATCGCAAGTCCCCAAACTCACGGGGCCAGGTAAAGGTATAAGGCTGTGTATTGTAGGTGTTAGTAAAATAACAGCTACCAAATAGGGGAAGGATAGCAAGTGGAGCGCTAATATGTCACACGGAGCAAGATCGGGAGGGTGGGGGAACACCCTCACTACCCCACTACAACACATATACAAAACACTGTCACCCCATAGGGAGAAACTGATCAAGTATAGCATAGAATGGACACAGGGGACGGACAACAAAATGATAACACCATGTCCGCCTAATGGTAGCTTCGATCCATATACTCAACATTCACTGTTAAACCATCTGCATAATACATACAAGGGGAAGAAGTTGGCACACCACGTGGAGGTGTTTAACTTATGGAGGATGTTCCAAGGATCCGGACCAGGACCAAATGGGATGTTCACTGTAGGGGAAACACCGGAAGAAAAAGAGATTAAGGAGGAAGGAGAGAATGGGGAGAAGGAGAGTGAAGGCCCAAAGAACACGGGGAACGGAGAAGAGGGAGGAGAAAAGAATAACAATTCAAAAGAAAATGAAATAAAAAAGGAACAGAGCGACGATATACCCCTAGAAAAGGTAGTGAAAACAGAGGGAGGGGGTTGTACCCTTTAAGAGAACTAGGAGAAATAGGAAGAGAACAACTAAGGGCGGCTGAGGGGTACTCGAACCCGACATACAGCCCGCCACCATATGCAGTGACAGGTGTCCACAAGGGAGGGGAGCGGACTAGTAAGACGGGACCAGCCTATAGGAAGATGCCAGAGGGGGAGTAAGGATAAAATTGAAAAAAGGTGCAATAGTCCCCAGAGTGAAACAGTACCCACTATCGAGAGAGGCAGATGAGGGCATATATGAGACCATAACGGCCCTCATAAATAATGGCATATTGGTCCCATCAGAATCACCATGTAACACAGCTGTATACCCAGTGCGCAAGGCTAAAGGGGGGTCTTGGCGCTTCATACAGGCCCTTGAACAACATAGTGGAAGCAGAGTACCCCATAGCAGCAAACCCGGCCACAATATTGTGTGGCATTCCAGCAGAGGCATCACGATTTACAGTGATCGACCTTAAAAATGCTTTTTTCTCAATACCATTGCACCCAGGCTCACAAGATTTGACAAGCTTCACGTACAGAAACACAAAGTGGAAACACACCAGATTGCCACAAGGATACTGCGAGTCTCCCTCAATATTCAATAGAGTAATACAGATGGATTTGGGTAACATCGAAGTAGAAAGCACAGTGTTACAGTATGTAGACGACATAATAATTTGCAGCACAAACGAAAAAAGATGCAGAGAGGACTCATTAAAGATGCTGATAATATTGGCTGAAAAAGGTTACAAGGTAGACATGGAAAAGTTACAGTACTGTCAGGAACAGGTACTTTACATTGGTCAGCTCATATCCCAACATGGAAGAAAGATTGCACCACAAAGAGCACAGGCCATTTCAAAAACGCCATTGCCACAAACAGTGAGGGAACTGCAGCAGTTCCTAGGTCTGTGCAACTACTGTAGAGCATGGGTATTTGATTACAGCTCATACATAGGACCCCTGCTTGAAGGGTTAAAAGAAGCTAACAAAGGGGAGAAAAAGTTGGGGTGGACAATGGAAATGAAAGAGGCTTTTGATGAATTGAAAGATGCGATATCAACTGCTCCAGTACTGGCCACCCCAGATTATGAGCGACAATTTTTCATATTTTCACATTGCGACTCAGCAGTAATGAAAGCAGTGTTGGCTCAAAAAACAAGCATGGGCTACAAACCAGTAGCATTTTACAGCGGCCACTTAGATCCTGTAATGTTAGGTAATTTCCCTTGCGAACAAGGTCTCGCCGCAGCTGCTTTTGCGGTAGAAAAAGCGTCAACAAACACCATGGGGTGCCCAACCACACTATTTGTGGAACATTCACTATTTGCAATATTGAATAAACCTAAGTTCACCCTAACCACGCAGAGGGCATCAGGTTATGAGATCATTTTATCTAAAGCTGAACTATCAATTGTTAGATGTAGCACGGTCAACCCTGCAAGGTTTTTAGCAGAAGTAATTGAGGAAGGAGATTATGCACACGATTGTACGCAAATAACTGAAATGTACTCATGTGCTAGAAAGGTTGAAGAGAACGCACTAGAGGGAGGTGAGCTCTTGTTCATTGATGGGTCATCAACAATTGACCAAAAGGATGGGATAAGGAGGACTGGGGCAGCGGTGGTAAAAATGATGGAGGTACCGGTGTGCGTGGCGATGAAATGTGTACAACTACCACAGCATTACTCTGCTCAAGCGGCAGAACTAGTTGCACTGATCTTGGCGTTGAAGGAAAGCTTTGACAAACGAGTGACCATATATTCTGACAGCGCATATGTTACGTCCACTATCCACTCAGGGCTGTCAAAATGGAGAAGAAGAGGGTTTAGGAGAGCTGACGGCACTCCAGTGCAACATGCTCTCCTATTGGCTGAACTAATTGACGTGATAAATGACCCCCAAGAATTAGCTTTGGTGAAATGTACCGCACACACCAATGGTGAAGATCATGTCTGAAGAGGGAATGCAGCGGCAGACGCACATGCGAAGTATGCTGCATACTTTGGTGAGATATGGAACCCCCCAGAGTCAGACAGAGGGAGAGGGAGGGGAATGGCTAAGGAGATGTTGATAAGAGAAGGGTATACCCATCTCCCAGCCACACAGATAATGGAGCTACAAGCGGCTGCACCAATGGCAGAAAAAGAAATATGGGTAAAAAGAGGATGCACAATGTCACCAACTGATGCACTATGGCGCCAGGGTAACACTGGAAAGATTGTACTAGCCCTGGCACTATTGAATACCGCCCTGAGCCAACTACACCACCCAGCCCACACAGGAAAGGAAGTAATTGCAGCACGAATTGGGGAAGACTGGTTATGCCCCGAGTTAAATTCTCATGTGTCAAATTTTATCAGCAATTGTCTCACATGTCAACAGTTTACGGCCGGTCACACTCTGAAGGTGATAAAAGGTACTATACCCCGGCCAGAGGGGCCCTTCTGACATCTCCATATTGACTATGTTGATATGATCAACGTATGTCAAGGAAATAGGTATATGATTGTAGTAGTATGCCCATTCTCGAGGTGGATTGAAGCAGGGCCCTGTTCACACCCAGATGCATTCAGAGCAGCTAAATTCCTAGTGAGGGAGGTCTTCCCCAGGTGGGGGGTGTGCAAGGTACTGCGGTCAGATAATGGCCCGCATTTCGCAAACAAAATGTTCCAGCACATCACATCCTTACTGAACATCAAGCATAAATTTGCATGCGCATACCACCCGCAGGCCAACGGTATATGTGAACGCCTGAATGGCCTACTAAAGGAGGCAATTGCAAAAATACAGCAAACAACAAAGAAGAGTTGGTTGTATTGCCTTCCGCTAGCCCTATTTGAGCTAAGGAATAGACCAGGGTCCGACCACCACCTCACCCCTCATGAGGTGATTACCGGACGTCAAATGCGCCTTCCTCTGACACCAACATCAAGAGCATTCACAGACCACGAAAATACTGCCACTGTTTTTGGTGATGAAATGTACCAATACGTGTCTTCTTTGATTACTAGTGTAGTGTTTGTGTCTCAACAGCTCGAGCACGCACGGGGCGGGTATAACAGTGATCAACAAGAAGACGCGGATAAAGAATTGGAAAAGGAAAGACTGTGCAAAGTTGCTAAAGGTGACCACGTACTACTCCGAAATTTCAACAGGAAGTGGAACAGCCCACGCTTCACTGGCCCCCATCTGGTAGAGGAGGTATCAACGAGAGCAGTAAAGCTACAGGACAAACGTGCCTGGAACCACCTACATGACGTAAAGATATACAAACTCCAGACCCGCCCCAGCGCCACCGACAGGGCCATCGGAAGAACAACAATAGCGTCACCAACGGAGGAAGAGACCTCTGCCACTGCTGACGGCTTAAGTGTCCCCATACCCTGTCACCCCCCAGATCCCCCAGAGACAACTACTGAAAAGGAAAGGGGCGATACCCTTCCCGCTCACCCCATGGTCACACGATCATAGAGTAAAGAGACTTCCGCCAGTTGAGCCCCAAACCCTCTGCCCATTGACCCCCTACCCACTGCAGTAATAACTGAACTGGAGGACATTGTTTTGCACATATATACATGTAAACATTTGAATGTTCTCTTTCTTTTCTCTCGCACATGCAGGTACAGCCTATTATTGTATTGCTAAGAAAAGAGATAACTAACAAATTCACTGCCCAGGAGTAGATGGTACCATCAGACAATAACTACCCAGAAGAATTGTCACACCAGTTTGTATATGAAATGAAAAGGCCAACGTACCTGAAAAGAAGGAAGGTACGTGTCTACTACACAGCATTCCTCTTGGCCATAGAATATTCAATGCCCCACCTCCACCCATACTTGCCTGCCCTAAGAGATAGATCGCTTAGATTGGCGTGGGAAAAGCTCTTCGCCTGGGCACTGAATGACTATTTGATAGGGAGAGCTTAAAAAACAACAACTAACATTAATAACCAGTATATTGAGAATTTTCAGGCGGGCAACTTTAACGTCGCAAGAATAAGCTGCCGGACTGCAGCAAGGTAAGAGCAAAATGCCGGTGAAATTAGCCTTTGTAATAAAATTGACAGGGATTTTGATGATCACCGGGTTCTTGGCTGCCTCTGTATGGCAGTACAGCTATGCTATGAATATTGTTGCTGTACCCAAACCTAATACACCCCCACCCCCAGCTGCAACAGGTGTTACATCAGGTGGTACTAGTATAATAACACACAAAGCAAATAGAGGTAAACGCAGCACATACTCAGATAATAAAGGTATTGACAACTACATACAAGATTCAGCACACATCTCAAACAACATGTGGTATCAACACATGACCCACATAGGTAAGCAGACAACAGAAGACAGCTGCTACGTTTGCTCATTAATACCATACGCTATGAGCGCTTCTCGAACATTCGTTGCCACAGAAATAGATGAAAAGACAGCACAATGCATAATATACCTGGCACTGTTCCAGACGAAAGGAAGATTTCAAGGGACAGTGGTGCAACTGGTGTGGAAAACACGAGACACATATCCATATGAAAATAACTTCCTCAAAACTTATTTGAGTTACCACAAGACCAGTTTACATGCTGAAGCCTTCAGATACATGACAAGTGGTCCTGAAAAAGGAGAAACAAAGAAAGTAACACTACAGTACCTACCATGTGATTGGTACGCCACTGAAGTTCCTGGTAAAGCAGGATGTTGGGAGAGGCCACTGGTGACGATAACAGGGAAGGTGTACATGGACAACAAATGGGAGATATGTGTGGTTGGCAGCAACATGGTAACAAAAGAAACTATTTCAACTATCGATGCACACAACCACAGATGTTGGACGACTTGGATCAAGTACGTACCCATGCTCACGTGGATAGAGAAGGATGAAGACCCAATAACAATACTACCGCTAACTGCGCCTAAGGTATGCTACCAACATAAAGGAGAGGTGGACGTAGGATATAACACCAACTGTGCAAGAGTGATGGAGTTACCTGAGGGGGGAGCAGGAACAGCAGTGATAATGGACCACTACTGGGCCTGCGGAGAAAAGGCATACCACACACTGCCCCCTCTGTGGAATGGTATATGCACAATGGTGCACGTTAACGTACCATCACTAGTGGTACCCCAGAAACACGTGAATATGGCCAACTTCCCCAAAATGGTTGAAGGGAACGAGAGGAAGAAGAGATCTGTACAACCTCAGAAGGAGCCAGAGAACAAAACCAACAGCAATAATACTGTCCTGAATAGAAAGAAAAGACAAGGAGAACCTCTGACAGGAAATTACCTATGGGGTAGATCGGAAACAGCACTCACCTCAATTCCGCCAGAACACAGACTGTTTAGCAGAGCAGCAATGTTTTTCTCCTCAATAATACATCCGGGATTACAGGCTTACGCAAATGCAAAATGGCTCCAGATAACTAGATGGGAACTAATGATGACCATCAATTCTACAGTAAATGGATTCAACGCAATAAAAGAGGAACTGCGCGCAGTGAGGATGGTAGCACTTCAGAACAGATATGTACTGGACCTCCTCACAGCAATGGAAGGAGGAGTTTGCGCAAAGATAGGACAATCATGCTGTACATTCCCCCCTGCCAACGATGCTGACAACGGTACACTGACAGAAGCAGTTTCACAATTGGCCCAGATGCACTCCAAAATGATGGATGAAAGTAAAGGTGTAAAAAAGGATGAGAGCTGGTTTTCAATATTATGGTCATGGATGACATCTTGGCTGTCAGATGGACTGAAAATTATAGTTGGTTGTACTATTTTGGCTGGAGCTACACTGATCATAATAAGATTTTGGAAGGCCCGGAAGGCACGCACCACAGACGAAATGATTGAAATGGCCGGTATGCACCCCTTGATGCCAGCAGATGACGGCCAACACACAGGTACAATAATACAAGAGAGAGAGAAGTTGCGCAATCAGATCACCACCAACCACCTGGACCCACCATCTGTGAAGCTCGAAAAACCCAAGAAACCCAAGGAGCTACATAGGGAAATGGGTATACTGCACTCCTCGAGGAACCTGTGAATACATGTATCGGTCGTTTGAAGACCATGTTAACCACTACGGACATTTGGGAGGAATAACTAAAATATGGAGAGTGAGAGGAGATAAAGAAAAGGATATGTTTGTGGTCGACAAGTCGACCAGAGGGGGGACTGAAGTGGGAGAATGGAACAACAGGCTCCCGCCAATCCCCTCTCGTGCTTGGCCTAAAGGATCACGGCCTAGGCACCCGCCACGAGAAGAGTTTGCCCATCTACCAGACGACCAAATACCCTGGTACAGGAACATACGGATGTGCCCACTCACCTGCCCAGCAGCCCGCCCTGCCCATGCAGACACCTGCGGCATGGATGAACTTGACTAAACCATTACATCGTTAGAGATGCCATGACGACCCAGCCAACGGTTAGCACACCTGTGCAAACATGAACACTGGACACCCCCACACCAACCTACACGAAGAATATACTCAGCGCTATAACGTAGGTGACAAACACACACACGGACGTGCATCTTTATTATTTTTCACATAGGATTTTTAAGATGCAGAAACGCAAGACGCACAATGAACTTATCTAAATGGCTTGCTTACGCTCCTCCTAAACCCTATAACCTAAAGCGCCTGTGCACTCAACGGCTCCATCTATGCACATGATCCAAGTAGGCCGCAAGCAAGAGCTTCCATGAACATTAAAATGAACAAAAGCTCAGTTGCTGACCCTGCAGAATGAGCCCGGCGAAAACAGGCAACCAAGGGCGCAATGTTGCAAACTCGCCTCCTAAAAGCAGACAACCAAGGGCACAATGTTGCAATCTCGCATGCCGCAAGCCGACGTACAAGTCACACCTGCAAATCAAACCAGGCACACAATGGGAAAAACAATATTAATTGTGCAGAATTCAGCCTCAAACACGGTCCCACCTCACGTGACCAAGCCAAACCTGAAAGGATGCCAAGGCCAGAAGAACGGAGGCGCCTGGATCCCTTGTTACAAGACACAGGCAGATACAATTAAAAGACTCAATGGACATCTACGACAGTGGGAGTAGTCGGCCTTCCAGCTTATGAATAAGTCCTCACATTGTCTGCACGTACCCATAGTGAAACATTGTTGCAAATGACAGGTGCACCGCGAGCTGGGAACGGCGGTGGTCCCAGACTGGGAGGCTCGCGAGCGCACCAATCAGAACATGGGGCTCTTATCACTGACGCCATTAACATTAAACCAATCATCAGGGGTCTTCATGTAACAATTCTCATGTATCTAATTGTAGGGACAACCCAGGTATATCACCTGACTGACTCTTATCCACTAACACCGTTCTCTATACGTATGCTATACTAACCCTACCACTCAAGTAACCAATCCAGAGTGGAGATAGGTTTTTGCTAGCTTTTCGAGGTGACGCAAGTAGCGCGTCATACTAAGGTAAAAAGGGCCTGCGAGCCCCACGATTGTGTGTGTGTCAGGACGGACGCGTACGATCCTTGACCCATCGCTGCCGTTTGTATAATAAACAGCAGAACCACCTTGCTTCTTGCGTGTGTCTCATACTCTGTGGTTTTTGGGATATACGGGAGGAGTTGGGGCCTCCCTGCCCGGAGGTCCGCGGACGGCCCAGCCGACCCCGGCAGAATTTCCCCCCGACAAGTTGGAGGCACTGCTGAGATCTGTTTAAGGTCTGCTTTTATTTTTATTTTTCCAAGTACTTCCGCTGCCCCCTTCTGAGGACTACAGGACCATCGCGGAACTGCGAGAAGACCGGACAGCGCAATCCGGATATTGGCCTTCGGGAGCCGGTTGAGAAGTATCCCGCCCGCGGTTGGCGAGTGTCCAGACGTGGTCCAGACGAGGGGAGGTGGCGAGCCGCTTCGAGGGGTGCACGCAGTCGAGCGACCCCGCATCAAGAGAACTTGGTGAGTATGCCACACCCAACAAGCAATGTGAAATTGTGAGGGAGGGGGGAGGAATTAAATAAGGGAGGCGGGAGGTATTGCACAGGTGCGCGGCGAAGGTTTGACAATTTAGTGTTGGCTATGAAATGAATGGTAGCCGAACGAGTGCGAGAGCAATCAGCTACGCTACGCGAAAGAGGGGGGCGGAGCATGAAAACATCACGTGCGGCCGCTCGTAGACACTGATTGGCCTAGGTCGCAACTACGTGTAAGGGTGTGTGTGTGCGGTTTCCTACAATTTGGTAATTATTGATCAATGAGTAGATGAGGATCCCTATTGATCGAGCATGAAACTCGATAGGTAGATGACGTTTCCCTGTAGGCGGTAGCTAGTTGGTTGCCCAATACGGAAGATAATTGGCTGGTTAAGCCCTCCTGTCGAGGGGCGTATCACACGCGAGGTGACGCAGCGTGCGCAGTCCGATTATATATTGTTGATTACCTTGTTCCAGGCGAGACAGGAAGACAGCTGTGGGGTTAACGGGGGTAGAGTGCAAGTGTATTAAGAACTCACTAGTAGTTTGAAGAGATCGGTGACGTCACCAGTAGGGCTTTCATAGGATATCCCGAGCACAAGGCATCTCTCTTTCGGAGGGTGGTGGGGAAGAGAGTTGTGGTAAGGGAGTGGAAACGGAGATAAACGATAATGAGTTGATCGGGGAAAAGGCGAAACGGAGGACGTGGCTGTGCACGGAGAACGCCGGCCACGGCAAGTGTAGAAGAGAGAGGAGGAGCAAATTAAAATACGACGACTGTATACGAACGTCACAAGGGGTACGCAGCCGTAGGGGGCTACATGCGCCTCGGCCGCAGGGGGCCGTAAGGGTGTTCTGTAAAGGAAGACAAGAAAGAGAAGAATATACAAATGTAAATACTATATTTTAATAATTTTCCTTAGCGGACTATCGCAAGTCCCCAAACTCACGGGGCCAGGTAAAGGTATAAGGCTGTGTATTGTAGGTGTTAGTAAAATAACAGCTACCAAATAGGGGAAGGATAGCAAGTGGAGCGCTACTATGTCACACGGAGCAAGATCGGGAGGGTGGGGGAACACCCTCACTACCCCACTACAACACATATGCAAAACACTGTCACCCCATAGGGAGAAACTGATCAAGTATAGCATAGAATGGACACAGGGGACGGACAACAAAATGATAACACCATGTCCGCCTAATGGTAGCTTCGATCCATATACTCAACATTCACTGTTAAACCATCTGCATAATACATACAAGGGGAAGAAGTTGGCACACCACGTGGAGGTGTTTAACTTATGGAGGATGTTCCAAGGATCCGGACCAGGACCAAATGGGATGTTCACTGTAGGGGAAACACCGGAAGAAAAAGAGATTAAGGAGGAAGGAGAGAATGGGGAGAAGGAGAGTGAAGGCCCAAAGAACACGGGGAACGGAGAAGAGGGAGGAGAAAAGAATAACAATTCAAAAGAAAATGAAATAAAAAAGGAACAGAGCGACGATATACCCCTAGAAAAGGTAGTGAAAACAGAGGGAGGGGGGTTGTACCCTTTAAGAGAACTAGGAGAAATAGGAAGAGAACAACTAAGGGCGGCTGAGGGGTACTCGAACCCGACATACAGCCCGCCACCATATGCAGTGACAGGTGTCCACAAGGGAGGGGAGCGGACTAGTAAGACGGGACCAGCCTATAGGAAGATGCCAGAGGGGGAGTAAGGATAAAATTGAAAAAAGGTGCAATAGTCCCCAGAGTGAAACAGTACCCACTATCGAGAGAGGCAGATGAGGGCATATATGAGACCATAACGGCCCTCATAAATAATGGCATATTGGTCCCATCAGAATCACCATGTAACACAGCTGTATACCCAGTGCGCAAGGCTAAAGGGGGGTCTTGGCGCTTCATACAGGACCTCAGGCCCTTGAACAACATAGTGGAAGCAGAGTACCCCATAGCAGCAAACCCGGCCACAATATTGTGTGGCATTCCAGCAGAGGCATCACGATTTACAGTGATCGACCTTAAAAATGCTTTTTTCTCAATACCATTGCACCCAGGCTCACAAGATTTGACAAGCTTCACGTACAGAAACACAAAGTGGAAACACACCAGATTGCCACAAGGATACTGCGAGTCTCCCTCAATATTCAATAGAGTAATACAGATGGATTTGGGTAACATCGAAGTAGAAAGCACAGTGTTACAGTATGTAGACGACATAATAATTTGCAGCACAAACGAAAAAAGATGCAGAGAGGACTCATTAAAGATGCTGATAATATTGGCTGAAAAAGGTTACAAGGTAGACATGGAAAAGTTACAGTACTGTCAGGAACAGGTACTTTACATTGGTCAGCTCATATCCCAACATGGAAGAAAGATTGCACCACAAAGAGCACAGGCCATTTCAAAAACGCCATTGCCACAAACAGTGAGGGAACTGCAGCAGTTCCTAGGTCTGTGCAACTACTGTAGAGCATGGGTATTTGATTACAGCTCATACATAGGACCCCTGCTTGAAGGGTTAAAAGAAGCTAACAAAGGGGAGAAAAAGTTGGGGTGGACAATGGAAATGAAAGAGGCTTTTGATGAATTGAAAGATGCGATATCAACTGCTCCAGTACTGGCCACCCCAGATTATGAGCGACAATTTTTCATATTTTCACATTGCGACTCAGCAGTAATGAAAGCAGTGTTGGCTCAAAAAACAAGCATGGGCTACAAACCAGTAGCATTTTACAGCGGCCACTTAGATCCTGTAATGTTAGGTCATTTCCCTTGCGAACAAGGTCTCGCCGCAGCTGCTTTTGCGGTAGAAAAAGCGTCAACAAACACCATGGGGTGCCCAACCACACTATTTGTGGAACATTCACTATTTGCAATATTGAATAAACCTAAGTCCACCCTAACCACGCAGAGGGCATCAGGTTATGAGATCATTTTATCTAAAGCTGAACTATCAATTGTTAGATGTAGCACGGTCAACCCTGCAAGGTTTTTAGCAGAAGTAATTGAGGAAGGAGATTATGCACACGATTGTACGCAAATAACTGAAATGTACTCATGTGCTAGAAAGGTTGAAGAGAACGCACTAGAGGGAGGTGAGCTCTTGTTCATTGATGGGTCATCAACAATTGACCAAAAGGATGGGATAAGGAGGACTGGGGCAGCGGTGGTAAAAATGATGGAGGTACCGGTGTGCGTGGCGATGAAATGTGTACAACTACCACAGCATTACTCTGCTCAAGCGGCAGAACTAGTTGCACTGATCTTGGCGTTGAAGGAAAGCTTTGACAAACGAGTGACCATATATTCTGACAGCGCATATGTTACGTCCACTATCCACTCAGGGCTGTCAAAATGGAGAAGAAGAGGGTTTAGGAGAGCTGGAGGCACTCCAGTGCAACATGCTCTCCTATTGGCTGAACTAATTGACGTGATAAATGACCCCCAAGAATTAGCTTTGGTGAAATGTACCGCACACACCAATGGTGAAGATCATGTCTGAAGAGGGAATGCAGCGGCAGACGCACATGCGAAGTATGCTGCATACTTTGGTGAGATATGGAACCCCCCAGAGTCAGACAGAGGGAGAGGGAGGGGAATGGCTAAGGAGATGTTGATAAGAGAAGGGTATACCCATCTCCCAGCCACACAGATAATGGAGCTACAAGCGGCTGCACCAATGGCAGAAAAAGAAATATGGGTAAAAAGAGGATGCACAATGTCACCAACTGATGCACTATGGCGCCAGGGTAACACTGGAAAGATTGTACTACCCCTGGCACTATTGAATACCGCCCTGAGCCAACTACACCACCCAGCCCACACAGGAAAGGAAGTAATTGCAGCACGAATTGGGGAAGACTGGTTATGCCCCGAGTTAAATTCTCATGTGTCAAATTTTATCAGCAATTGTCTCACATGTCAACAGTTTACGGCCGGTCACACTCTGAAGGTGATAAAAGGTACTATACCCCGGCCAGAGGGGCCCTTCTGACATCTCCATATTGACTATGTTGATATGATCAACGTATGTCAAGGAAATAGGTATATGATTGTAGTAGTATGCCCATTCTCGAGGTGGATTGAAGCAGGGCCCTGTTCACACCCAGATGCATTCAGAGCAGCTAAATTCCTAGTGAGGGAGGTCTTCCCCAGGTGGGGGGTGTGCAAGGTACTGCGGTCAGATAATGGCCCGCATTTCGCAAACAAAATGTTCCAGCACATCACATCCTTACTGAACATCAAGCATAAATTTGCATGCGCATACCACCCGCAGGCCAACGGTATATGTGAACGCCTGAATGGCCTACTAAAGGAGGCAATTGCAAAAATACAGCAAACAACAAAGAAGAGTTGGTTGTATTGCCTTCCGCTAGCCCTATTTGAGCTAAGGAATAGACCAGGGTCCGACCACCACCTCACCCCTCATGAGGTGATTACCGGACGTCAAATGCGCCTTCCTCTGACACCAACATCAAGAGCATTCACAGACCACGAAAATACTGCCACTGTTTTTGGTGATGAAATGTACCAATATGTGTCTTCTTTGATTACTAGTGTAGTGTTTGTGTCTCAACAGCTCGAGCGCGCACGGGGCGGGTATAACAGTGATCAACAAGAAGACGCGGATAAAGAATTGGAAAAGGAAAGACTGTGCAAAGTTGCTAAAGGTGACCACGTACTACTCCGAAATTTCAACAGGAAGTGGAACAGCCCACGCTTCACTGGCCCCCATCTGGTAGAGGAGGTATCAACGAGAGCAGTAAAGCTACAGGACAAACGTGCCTGGAACCACCTACATGACGTAAAGATATACAAACTCCAGACCCGCCCCAGCGCCACCGACAGGGCCATCGGAAGAACAACAATAGCGTCACCAACGGAGGAAGAGACCTCTGCCACTGCTGACGGCTTAAGTGTCCCCATACCCTGTCACCCCCCAGAGCCCCCAGAGACAACTACTGAAAAGGAAAGGGGCGATACCCTTCCCGCTCACCCCATGGTCACACGATCATAGAGTAAAGAGACTTCCGCCAGTTGAGCCCCAAACCCTCTGCCCATTGACCCCCTACCCACTGCAGTAATAACTGAACTGGAGGACATTGTTTTGCACATATATACATGTAAACATTTGAATGTTCTCTTTCTTTTCTCTCGCACATGCAGGTACAGCCTATTATTGTATTGCTAAGAAAAGAGATAACTAACAAATTCACTGCCCAGGAGTAGATGGTACCATCAGACGATAACTACCCAGAAGAATTGTCACACCAGTTTGTATATGAAATGAAAAGGCCAACGTACCTGAAAAGAAGGAGGGTACGTGTCTACTACACAGCATTCCTCTTGGCCATAGAATATTCAATGCCCCACCTCCACCCATACTTGCCTGCCCTAAGAGATAGATCGCTTAGATTGGCGTGGGAAAAGCTCTTCGCCTGGGCACTGAATGACTATTTGATAGGGAGGGCTTAAAAAACAACAACTAACATTAATAACCAGTATATTGAGAATTTTCAGGCGGGCAACTTTAACGTCGCAAGAATAAGCTGCCGGACTGCAGCAAGGTAAGAGCAAAATGCCAGTGAAATTAGCCTTTGTAATAAAATTGACAGGGATTTTGATGATCACCGGGTTCTTGGCTGCCTCTGTATGGCAGTACAGCTATGCTATGAATATTGTTGCTGTACCCAAAACTAATACACCCCCACCCCCAGCTGCAACAGGTGTTACGTCAGGTGGTACTAGTATAATAACACACAAAGAAAATAGAGTTAAACGCAGCACATACTCAGATAATAAAGGTATTGACAACTACATACAAGATTCAGCACACATCTCAAACAACATGTGGTATCAACACATGACCCACATAGGTAAGCAGACAACAGAAGACAGCTGCTACGTTTGCTCATTAATACCATACGCTATGAGCGCTTCTCGAACATTCGTTGCCACAGAAATAGATGAAAAGACAGCACAATGCATAATATACCTGGCACTGTTCCAAACGAAAGGAAGATTTCAAGGGACAGTGGTGCAACTGGTGTGGAAAACACGAGACACATATCCATATGAAAATAACTTCCTCAAAACTTATTTGAGTTACCACAAGACCAGTTTACATGCTGAAGCCTTCAGATACATGACAAGTGGTCCTGAAAAAGGAGAAACAAAGAAAGTAACACTACAGTACCTACCATGTGATTGGTACGCCACTGAAGTTCCTGGTAAAGCAGGATGTTGGGAGAGGCCACTGGTGACGATAACAGGGAAGGTGTACATGGACAACAAATGGGAGATATGTGTGGTTGGCAGCAACATGGTAACAAAAGAAACTATTTCAACTATCGATGCACACAACCACAGATGTTGGACGACTTGGATCAAGTACGTACCCATGCTCACGTGGATAGAGAAGGATGAAGACCCAATAACAATACTACCGCTAACTGCGCCTAAGGTATGCTACCAACATAAAGGAGAGGTGGACGTAGGATATAACACCAACTGTGCAAGAGTGATGGAGTTACCTGAGGGGGGAGCAGGAACAGCAGTGATAATGGACCACTACTGGGCCTGCGGAGAAAAGGCATACCACACACTGCCCCCTCTGTGGAATGGTATATGCACAATGGTGCACGTTAACGTACCATCACTAGTGGTACCCCAGAAACACGTGAATATGGCCAACTTCCCCAAAATGGTTGAAGGGAACGAGAGGAAGAAGAGATCTGTACAACCTCAGAAGGAGCCAGAGAACAAAACCAACAGCAATAATACTGTCCTGAATAGAAAGAAAAGACAAGGAGAACCTCTGACAGGAAATTACCTATGGGGTAGATCGGAAACAGCACTCACCTCAATTCCGCCAGAACACAGACTGTTTAGCAGAGCAGCAATGTTTTTCTCCTCAATAATACATCCGGGATTACAGGCTTACGCAAATGCAAAATGGCTCCAGATAACTAGATGGGAACTAATGATGACCATCAATTCTACAGTAAATGGATTCAACGCAATAAAAGAGGAACTGCGCGCAGTGAGGATGGTAGCACTTCAGAACAGATATGTACTGGACCTCCTCACAGCAATGGAAGGAGGAGTTTGCGCAAAGATAGGACAATCATGCTGTACATTCCCCCCTGCCAACGATGCTGACAACGGTACACTGACAGAAGCAGTTTCACAATTGGCCCAGATGCACTCCAAAATGATGGATGAAAGTAAAGGTGTAAAAAAGAATGAGAGCTGGTTTTCAATATTATGGTCATGGATGACATCTTGGCTGTCAGATGGACTGAAAATTATAGTTGGTTGTACTATTTTGGCTGGAGCTACACTGATCATAATAAGATTTTGGAAGGCCCGGAAGGCACGCACCACAGACGAAATGATTGAAATGGCCGGTATGCACCCCTTGATGCCAGCAGATGACGGCCAACACACAGGTACAATAATACAAGAGAGAGAGAAGTTGCGCAATCAGATCACCACCAACCACCTGGACCCACCATCTGTGAAGCTCGAAAAACCCAAGAAACCCAAGGAGCTACA
Organism: Ambystoma mexicanum; assembly: GCF_040938575.1. Classification (NCBI taxonomy): domain Eukaryota; kingdom Metazoa; phylum Chordata; class Amphibia; order Caudata; family Ambystomatidae; genus Ambystoma; species Ambystoma mexicanum. The sequence continues at coordinate 102,049,894 of NC_090925.1, read as the reverse complement.
TAGGGAAATGGGTATACTGCACTCCTCGAGGAACCTGTGAATACATGTATTGGTCGTTTGAAGACCATGTTAACCACTACGGACATTTGGGAGGAATAACTAAAATATGGAGAGTGAGAGGAGATAAAGAAAAGGATATGTTTGTGGTCGACAAGTCGACCAGAGGGGGGACTGAAGTGGGAGAATGGAACAACAGGCTCCCGCCAATCCCCTCTCGTGCTTGGCCTAAAGGATCACGGCCTAGGCACCCGCCACGAGAAGAGTTTGCCCATCTACCAGACGACCAAATACCCTGGTACAGGAACATACGGATGTGCCCACTCACCTGCCCAGCAGCCCGCCCTGCCCATGCAGACACCTGCGGCATGGATGAACTTGACTAAACCATTACATCGTTAGAGATGCCATGACGACCCAGCCAACGGTTAGCACACCTGTGCAAACATGAACACTGGACACCCCCACACCAACCTACACGAAGAATATACTCAGCGCTATAACGTAGGTGACAAACACACACACGGACGTGCATCTTTATTATTTTTCACATAGGCTTTTTAAGATGCAGAAACGCAAGACGCACAATGAACTTATCTAAATGGCTTGCTTACGCTCCTCCTAAACCCTATAACCTAAAGCGCCTGTGCACTCAACGGCTCCATCTATGCACCTGATCCAAGTAGGCCGCAAGCAAGAGCTTCCATGAACATTAAAATGAACTAAAGCTCAGTTGCTGACCCTGCAGAATGAGCCCGGCGAAAACAGGCAACCAAGGGCGCAATGTTGCAAACTCGCCTCCTAAAAGCAGACAACCAAGGGCACAATGTTGCAATCTCGCATGCTGCAAGCCGACGTACAAGTCACACCTGCAAATCAAACCAGGCACACAATGGGAAAAACAATATTAATTGTGCAGAATTCAGCCTCAAACACGGTCCCACCTCACGTGACCAAGCCAAACCTGAAAGGATGCCAAGGCCAGAAGAAAGGAGGCGCCTGGATCCCTCGTTACAAGAAAGACACAGGCAGATACAATTAAAAGACTCAATGGACATCTACGACAGTGGGAGTAGACGGCCTTCCAGCTTATGAATAAGTCCTCATATTGTCTGTACGTACCCATAGTGAAACATTGTTGCAAATGACAGGTGCACAGCGAGCTGGGAACGGCGGTGGTCCCAGACTGGGAGGCTCGCGAGCGCACCAATCAGAACATGGGGCTCTTATCACTGACACCATTAACATTAAACCAATCATCAGGGGTCTTCATGTAACAATTCTCATGTATCTAATTGTAGGGACAACCCAGGTATATCACCTGACTGACTCTTATCCACTAACACCGTTCTCTATATGTATGCTATACTAACCCTACCACTCAAGTAACCAATCCAGAGTGGAGATAGGTTTTTGCTAGCTTTTCGAAGTGACGCAAGTAGCGCGTCATACTAAGGTAAAAAGGGCCTGCAAGCCCCACGATTGTGTGTGTGTCAGGACGGACGCGTACGATCCTTGACCCATCCCTGCCGTTTGTATAATAAACAGCAGAACCACCTTGCTTCTTGCGTGTGTCTCATACTCTGTGGTTTTTGGGATATACGGGAGGAGTTGGGGCCTCCCTGCCCGGAGATCCGCGGACGGCCCAGCCGACCCCGGCAGAATTTCCCCCCGACAGATCATCCTCTTTATAAGTCTCCTTAGGAAGTTGGAGAACATTTTCAATTAGCTTGCTCGTTAGGCAAGCTGCACATTGAGTTCTTGCTCGAGTTCTCAGGCTGCTATTTATTTTTCTTTCTTCGTCATTGTATCACTACGATTTGCTTCATTGAGTTAAGTTCCATTATCTCCTTATCATTCACGCTTGCCTGGGTGCTCAGGGAGATTTTTGGATAATAATTTGTTATTACCTTGGTCTTAGTAGGTCCTAGCTCTAAGGTTGTGGTCCCACTGGCTGCTTTTCTAGAGTATCTTTCTCCCCCAGCCCCATGTTTTTGATGCAACCCTGTAGTTGTGATGGTCTTTGGAATGCAAGTCTGGCAAGGATAATGCTGGTTAGGTGAAGTAACTGAATCAAATTGGATGGATTAGGTGTTGTTTTGAAAGTCTAGGTATGTCATGGCGTGAAGGGGTGGACATAAATTCCCCATTGTCGTGATCTATGCCAAATGGTATATCTGTGAGTTGATCATCAAACAACAAGAGATTTTCTACTACCTCTCTTACGTTACGGGCGTTCAACTCTGGCGTGTCTGTTGTGTATGGTGTAGATTCAGATATTTCTACCATATCTCCCGTAAGCTCCACTGACACTTCCGGTTCCATATTAACCAAGCTCTGCGAAGATTATCCTGCTCTAGGTGTTACTTTGCTTTGCTTTACTTTGTATGCGTACACAAATTCCAAACACTGTCATGATAGCACGCTGTTATACCAGCACGTGTGCTCTGCCGTGACTATTGGCAAGAGTAAGAGCTGCCGTAATTGGTACTACCTGTGCCAGTACAAGTTAAGAGTGGTACAATAACTGTCACTAGAAGAACAATTAGGGGGCAGTCAATCGTGGAAAATGTTAGAAGGATTTCTGAACTCTGACCTGGAGGGGCAGAGGTTCAGAAGGCCAGCCTAGTTTCTTGGAACAGGGTAACCTCTGGACAAGCCAGACCAATCAGGGTAGCGCTGGTGGCGGTCAAGACTAAGTCTCAAGAGTGGTGAGGGTGACTGAAAGACCTCAATGAGCACACAAAGCAAGGACACTTACAAATTACTCCAAACAGGTGTTGTATTAAAAATATAGACACATTTATTACAAGGCCTTTGTAACATCGACCATAGCAAAGAATCACAATAATACCAAAGTAAACCAACACATCACAATCAATACAATATATATAAAAGACCGAGGGGTCTAAGGACTTAGGAGCACGTAAAATGTAGACCACCTAGATGGGGAGGAAAACAGGCAGTGCAAATAACCATTAGTCCCAGTTCGACATCAGAAATACACCTAACTAGGAGGAAGTCCAAGCCCTACGAAGAGAGGAGCCTTATGCTCAAAAGTACCTGCACACGCTTGTGCCAATTGACAAAATAGGGTCTCTTCAAGGATCTCAGGCAGTTCAGAAAGGTGAATGAAGCGATGAAGAACAAGTCCCCCACTACTCATGCAAGGCCTCCACTTGTGGGCAGAGGCAGGGTGAGAGTGCGGGATAGAGTCGCTATTTCGCAACAGTGGTAGAAAAGAAACGAGCTCCTGCACGAGGGGCCACCAGTTGGGGTATGGACTACTCACCGGTCCCCGACGCAGGCAGACCCAGCCTTCTCCAGTTCAGTTCACATTGCTGGCAGGTTCAGATGCAGTAATCAGGACGTCTGGACACCGTGTAGATTCTGTGTAGCAGGATGCAGGGTCGAGGGTGTCCCAAATGCAGCGAACGTGCACAGGTTGTTACCACAGCAGGGCAACACGGCAACTGTGTTTACTCTGGTCCGGGCCCACTCGTCTCACTTCAGACCTGGGAATGGCAAGTGTACGAAATTCAGTGTGAGGGTGCCATGGACGCAGAGCAAGTAGTACACCAACTTTCGAGGGCTTCCTGAAAAGGCGGCAGTGACAGAGCAAAACGTCCTGCGTAAGCTGGTTAGCCTACTGGTTGGCCCAGCGACACTTCCGAAGAGGCTTACTTGCAGGGTACGATGAAGGTGCCAGGAATAGTTGATCCCACTATTCCAATGGGTCGAAGCGCCTTCGCAGACCTTCTAGGATGATCAGATGCAGAGGGGTCTCGCTGGACGACAGCGGTTCAGAATGCCAAACCTTCAGCGGGTTACCAGTGGTTCCTTGACTCAGCTTCTTGTTGCAGGATACTTGGCTCCTTATCCCTTGTTCGGTGTGACCTCAGGAGATCGACATGGTACTGGTGTTTCCAGCCTCCTCTTATCCAAAGTTCCCTTCGCACCAAAACAGAGAGGACCCAATGGGAGATCAGTGTTACGCTCACCTGGTTCCCACGGGGGCGTCGACCGGAACTGGGCCGCTGTTGTTTCCACCAGCGTGATGTGTAGTGCCGAGATGACTGACTGGACTGGCCCGCTCAGCCTATTTTCTCTGGCTCGCAAGAATATTCTTCTGCAAAGGAGAAGAGGAATTAACCACTCGTGGAATTTGAGTGTCAACCCACCTTCCCCACTCACGTTGTCTTCCCACAGATCACTCTTGATGTCCCCTCCTTAGTCTCACCTGATGGTTTGGAAGGATGAGCTCTCTATCCTGCGTCGACCGCAGGGGCGCGTTGATGACCAGTTACTTCACTGGCGTAGAGGAATTGGTGAGTTCCAGTATTGACTCTAAAGTCCAATTGTTCATAAGAGTTCAAATGTCTGATCTTCACTCTGTCCGCTTCCTTGCAGGTTGCCGATTAATCCACTCGAAGATTTCCAAATGGCACTTTGTAAGATTCAGGTAAGTCTATTGTGGTTTTCCCCTTAGGGGCCGGGGTGTGGCGATGAAGCAGAGTTGACTGTGCCGACCCGAGATGAGGTGAGTACCTCCCGTGGTAAATTAGGTAAGTCCTTGGAGGTAGCTTGTATAGCCTTAGAGAGTCCCCTTGCTCACCTTGCTGTCTTTGTCTCCTTAGGTGTCGGAGGGCGGCCGCGAGATGGAGAGAGCGTGATGGAATGCTGAAGTACCGCCAAGCAGGTGAGTTCAGCGCGGCGCCGTAGGAAGGCGAAGCAATGCTTCAAAGACTTCTGTCCAGTTCCTGAGTGTACGGAATTATTGTACGCATACTCTGCGATCCACAGAATGTCTTTCCAATTCCCCTCAGACTGATGTAGCATACAACTGAGGTACTGTTCAAGAGTCTGGTTGGTCCTCTCCGTTTGACCGTCGGTCTGAGGGTGGTGACTGGTCGAAAGCCTAACATCAATTTGTGCCAGTTGGCAGCATTTCCTCCAAAAATGTGAAATGAATTGACTGCCCCGATCTGAAATTAACACTGAAGGAAAGCCATGCAGGCGGACAACATTTTCAAGGAATTCCTTGGCCAGGATTGAAGCTGAAGGTATCCCTTTTAAAGGAATGAAGTGGGCCATTTTAGAAAAAAGATCTACAATAACTAGAATGGTATTGTAACCTTGGTACGGGGGTAAATCCGTGATGAAGTCTAATGTCAAGGTATGCCAAGGGGTAGGTGGCATGTCTAATGGTTGCAATAAACCAGCAGGTTTTTTCTTTTGCCCTTTATTTTGTGCGCAAATGCCACAAGACATGACAAATGACTTGACATCCTTTCACCAGGTGGGCCACCAAAATTGCTTCCTAATTTTAGCTTCGGTTTTTGCAATACCCGGATGCCCTTCTATTAAGGTGTCATGGTAATGGGAAATTACAAGTTCCTGTAGTTCCTTTTGCGGTAAAAATAGCCGGCCTTGGTAATAAGGTAAATCATCGATGACAGAGTACTCTGGACCTTTCTTTGCCCAGTCCTGTAGGGCAACGGAATCAAAGAGTTGGTGGATCTTGTTTTGAATGTCCTCCAGTGTCTGTATGGATGTCAGGCCAAGGATTCTCTGTTCTGGAATTATGGGTACGGGTTCTAAAGTTATTTCTGCTTCTCCCATTCCAATCCGGGACAAGGCGTCTGCTTTACCATTCTTACAACCTGGTCGATAGGTTATTACAAAATCAAACTGGGCGAAGAACAAAGCCCAACTGAGTTGGCACGAAGATTGGGCTTTGGCTGTCTTTAGGTATTGTAAGTTGCGGTGATCGGTGAGGACCGTGATGGTATGTCTGGCACCCAGTAGATAGTGCCGCCAAGCCTTGAAGGCGGACTTGATGGCCAGCAGCTCCTTGTCGGTTATGGCATAGTTTAATTCGGGGGCTGAACATTTTCTTGACCAAAACGCCACTGGGTGAAGCTGGTTAGTTTCGGGATCCTTTTGGGGAAGGACTGCTCCCATGGCTGAACTGGATGCATCTGTTTCCACTATGTAGGGAAGCTCGGGGTGCGGGTGTCTTAATATGGGAGCAGATGTGAATTTAGCTTTTAACTCTTGGAAGGCATTCTCGGCTTCCTCTGTCCACACAAAGCGTTTGTTTTTTCGCAATAGCGTTGTAAAGGGATGTACAATGTGCGAGAAGTCCGGGATAAACCTGCGGTAGAAATTGGCAAAGCCAAGCATGCTTTGAACTCCTTTGATTGAACTTGGCGAAGGCCAATTAAGAATGGCATCCACTTTTCGTGTATCCATCCGGATTCCTCTCGGGGTCAGAATAAATCCAAGGAATTCCACTTCCGTAGTGTGGAAAATGCACTTTTCCAGTGTAGCATATAATTTATGCTGGCGTAACTTCTCTAGGACTGCTCGGACGTGTTTTACATGCTCAGATTCTGAAAAAGAGTATACTAAGATTTCGTCGATGTAAACGACCACACAATCGTCGATAAGTTCTCGGAGGACATCGTTCATGAAGAACTGGAAGGCTGCTGGTGCATTGCATAGTCCGAAGGGCATCACCTGGTACTCAAATAGTCCGTACTTGGTGCGAAAAGCAGTCTTCCATTCGTCACCCTCTTTGACACGTACCAGATGATATGCCCCCCGAAGGTCTAGTTTCGTGTATATACAAGCGTCCTTCATCTGGTCTAGTAGTTCTGGGATCAAAGGCAGTGGGTATCGATTCTTGATGGTTATCTGATTCAGTGCGCGGTAGTCTATACATGTTCTAAGGTCGCCTTCTTTTTTCGGTACGAAGAACAAAGCTGAAGATGCAGGGGACTTGGACGGGCGAATGAAGCCATTAGCAAGGTACTGGTCTAGGTACTAGCGCAAAAATGGAGATTTTCGGGTTCCGTAAGGGCATAGATTCTGCTGCAAGGTGGTTGTGCTCCAGGTACAAGATCTATTTGACAATCATACGATCTCTCAGGTGGTAAGATGTTTGCCTGTCCCTTTTGGAAGACATCCTGAAAGTCTTGGCATTCAACAGGTAATTGTATGGCTACTGGAATTACTGGGGCCAGGACTGAGTTTTGAGTTTTCCTTGGGTAGCAGGTGTGAGCACATTCTGGGAAGGTTAGTCTCTTCTCTCGCCAATCAATACAGGGATTATGTTTTTCCAACCAAGGTATCCCCAGTATCAGCTGAAACTGTGGGGCCTTGATTAAGTCATACATCATAGCCTCTCGATGCCCATCTTGACTCAGCAATGTCATCTCTGCAGTGGAATGAGTTACGGGTCCAGAGGCAATTTCCGTTCCATCTACAGTGGTGACAACATCGGCCGTGGTCTTGCGGGTGAGAGATAGATTCATCCTGGTAGCCAATTCCCAGTCCAAGAAATTTCCTATGGCTCCACTGTCTACGTACGCCTTTACCACGTACATGCGTGATGGCTGCTCTGGATCTACAAGGACCATGGGTATGGTGAAATGCGAGGTCAGAGTGTCCTTCTTTAAGCTCGGCAAGCGGACCTCTACGCTTGCCGGGCGTAGTCGTTTCCCGAGTCAGATTTCACATGGTTTTCGTCTGCTGCTCCCATAACTTTCTTGGGTGGTTTTACAGGGCAGTTCCGAAGAAAATGACCAGTAGTTCCGCAATATAAACATAATTGCAGTTGCCGTCTTCTATCTCTCTCCTTTTGGGTTAAGGGTCCTTTAACCCCCCTGATTTGCATAGGTTCTGAGACATCTACTCCCTTGGAGCTTACGTGGGTTTTAACCAACACCCTGTTCTCAAACTTGGTTCGGTCAGCCTTCCTGGTTTGAAGTGTGTGATCGAGCTGGAGCACTAGATCTATATATTCAGCACAGTCTTGAGGCGGGTTCACGATTTGGGCCAAAACATCTTTGAGTTCTCCCCGAAGTCCTCGGTGGAATAATGTGATTCGCTTGGCTTCAGGCCATTCAGTTTCCACTACTAATCTATTGAAAGTTGCAATGTAAGATAAAAGATCCTGGTTACCTTGACGTAGGGATAAAATTTTGTTGTCCAAAGCCTGTCCTCGGGAGTGTGGGGCGAATAGTCTTTCCATGCTTGTTCGAAAACCCTGGAAATCTCGAAGAATCGGGTCATCCTGGTTAACTAGTGGAATGGATCAATCCGCCGCACTGCCGCTGAGATATGACAGTACAAAGGCTACCTTGGCCTGATCGTTTGGGAAAGCTCCAGGTCTACATAAAATGTGCAAGCGGCATTGATTCATGAATGTTGCAAACCCTTTTGGGTCTCCGGCAAAGCTTTCAGGCGGAGTCAAAGGAACGGCTCCAGGTAAATTTATCTGCACCGGGTTACTCGATGTTACAGGTGCTGGACTTGCTCCAAGTCCTGGTAGAGGTGTTTGTCCAGCCTGGCTCTGTAATAGTTGTCTGGCGAACTCATCAGTTCGTTCTTTTGACACTATCAGTTCCCTCCTGAGGGCATTGGTTTCTTGGCGGGCAGAATGCACTTCGGCCCTTAATTCCCCTAATAATTGGGCCAACTGATCAGTTTCCGAGGTCTCCATGACGCCCAGGTGGGTATTTGTGGGTAGTCTTCGCGTTCTGTTACGCTCACCTGGTTCCCACGGGGGCGTCGACCGGAACTGGGCCGCTGTTGTTTCCACCAGCGTAACGTGTAGCGCCGAGATGACTGACTGGACTGGCCCGCTCAGCCTAGTTTGTCTGGCTCGCAAGAATATTCTTCTGCAAAGGAGAAGAGGAATTAACCACCCGTGGAATTTGAGTGTCAACCCACCTTCCCCACTCCCGTTGTCTTCCCACAGATCACTCTTGATGTCCCCTCCTTAGTCTCACCTGATGGTTTGGAAGGATGAGCTCTCCATCCTGCGTCGACCGCAGGGGCGCGTTGATGACCAGTTACTTCACTGGCGTAGAGGAATTGGTGAGTTCCAGTATTGACTCTAAAGTCCAATTGTTCATAAGAGTTCAAATGTCTGATCTTCACTCTGTCCGATTCCTTGCAGGTTGCCGATTAATCCACTCGAAGATTTCCAAATGGCACTTTGTAAGATTCAGGTAAGTCTATTGTGGTTTTCCCCTTAGGGGCCGGGGAATGGCGATGAAGCAGAGTTGACTGTGCCGACCCGAGATGAGGTGAGTACCTCCCGTGGTAAATTAGGTAAGTCCTTGGAGGTAGCTTGTATAGCCTTAGAGAGTCCCCTTGCTCACCTTGCTGTCTTTGTCTCCTTAGGTGTCGGAGAGCGGCCGCGAGATGGAGAGAGCGTGATGGAATGCTGAAGTACCGCCAAGCAGGTGAGTTCAGCGCGGCGCCGTAGGAATGCGAAGCAATGCTTCAAAGACTTCTGTCTTTCAGTTCCGTGGCGAAATGGATCAGGATTCACGTAAGGATTAAAGTTAAAACTCCTGTTCTAACCTTATCCTTCTTTCTTCTTGTTTCAGGAGTCCCAGGACTGAAGCGGGCGTGGCTGAAGACTGGAGCTGCTGAAAACACGGTGAGCGTTACGCTGCAGCAAGCAGAATAACGCGAAGCACGTGTGGCTGTCCGGGCGTGGTTTAAATAGCCTTGGAAGAAGATCAGGTAAGTATTCTTCCACAGCCCCACCCAAGTAACAAAATAGTCCCTTCAGTAAAATAGTCCCTCCTAAGCCTCATTTGGCTTGAGTCTTCCTCAGGTGAGTATGCAGCATGGTCTGCTTCAGGTAAGTTATCAATAATGAGCCTGGTGCCCATGGCGCCAGGACTGACTTTATCTTTATGAGCCTGGGCGCCAGGACTGCAACCAAACAGCCCCTAACTTGGGCTTTTTGGCATGCTCCAAGTGGCATGATGCCTGCTTCCGGGGCTGCTGGGCCTGGTCTGGTCTTCCGGGGGCAGGCATCATGACAATCAGCTCACAAACACTCACACCATACGTGAACCTATCACGGACCTCGGTGGTCCCAGGCATTCAGGACACTCCAGACTCTCTGGCACCCAGGATGTGTATTGGGAACAGACATCCCAGTCCACATCGTGGAGGCATGCACACAAGGCATGCAGAAGCCCACGAAAGCTTTAGGTTTCGCAGGAAAGTGCATGACCAAATATGGACTGACCCGGGTCGGCTCGACCTGATGAAGGTGAAGGGGCAAGACAGTGAAAGGACAGGACAAAGAACCTTGTCGCATAACCATTTTGGAGCCAGGCCACTCATTTGTGCCAAACGCGGTAAGCGCGGATAACATGGTGAAAAAGAGTTCAAAACACAAGAGAAACGATAGCTGCAACCAGTCCTGTCTGTGACACACTTGCACTGTTCATAATATGTCCAGCGAGAGTTTCTAGGGCCTTTGGAATGACTAGAGACCCAAGAGTGCTGTAAAGTAAGTTACATTGCACTCTTGTTACATGTTGCACAAAAGCTGCAACATGAGGAAAGGATAAGGGAAACAAAGTCTCCCAGTACCGACTGTCTTAAGGGCATGTCAGTTTACCCATAAAAATTGAGCGAAAGCCCAGAGAAGTGTGGCAGAGGCTGCGCTTCTCTGGCAAATTCTAGATCAGGGTGTAAAACAGCAGCAAAAAGTTTGGGGGTTGACACATGGAGGGAAAATTACAAACAATCATGAAATCTTTCCTAACACTCGCCCCTCCCAGACTAAGGACAGGGGGAACTAATCCACCCCTGGATGAGTTTCTTGTTCAGGTTGGTTAAACATTCTGGACAACCCATCAGCATTGCTATGCTGGACCCCTGGCCTAGGCTCAATAGTGAAGTCAAAGCCTTGTAGACTTATGGACCACCTAAGCAACTTTGGATTCCCTCCGTTCATGTTCATCAGCCACTTTAAGGGCTTATGGTCAGTTTGCACAGTGAAGTGGGTCCCATAGAGGTAGGGCCTCAGCTTCCGTAGGGCCCACACAACAGAGAAACATTCTTTCTCTACTGTGGACCATCTGAGCTCTCTGTCCGACTAATGAAACCAATAGGGTGTTCCTTACCCTTCTCATCTACTTGTGATATAACAGCTCCTATCCCAGTGTCAGAAGCAAATGTCTGCACAATAAAAGGTCTTTGGTAATCAGGGGCCCTGAGGACAGAGGCCTGGCACAAGGAGTCTTTTAAGCCATTGAAGGCCTTCTCACACTCTTCAGTCCAAGTCACCTTCTTGGGTTTCTTCGGAGTGGTGAGAGCAGTCAGAGGGGCAGCTATGGTGCCATAGTCTGCCATGAAATTTCTGTAATACCCTGTGAGTCCTAAGAAGGCTCTTACTTGGGTCTGCGTAGTGGGGGTAGGCCAGTCTTGTACTGCTTGGACTTTACTGGGTAGAGGCTGTATCCTCCCTCCACCTATTTCATGTCCAAGGTAAACCACTGAGCCTTGTCCAATCTGGCATTTACTGGCCTTTATGGTCAAGTGGGCTTTCTGAAGAGCCTGTAACACAATCCCAAGGTGTTTCACATGGTCTTCCCAGGTGGCACTGAAAACTGCTATATCATCCAGATATGCAAGACAGAATTCATCCAACCCATTCAACACATGATTCACAAGCCTCTGGAAAGTGGCAGGTGCATTCTTCAACCCAAAAGGCATTACCCTGAACTGGTAAAGACCTTCTGGAATTGAGAACGCTGTCTTCTCCTTGGCATGTTCTACGAGGGCTAGTTGCCAATAGCCTGCAGTGAGGTCAAACGTGCTGAGGTACTTGGAGGCACCCAAGCTATCCACCAGCTCATCTGTTCAAGGCAAGGGGTGTGCATCTGTCTTGGTGACAGCATTCAGAGCCCTGTAATCCACGCAGAACCTCAATTCAGAAGTACCTGCTTTTGGAACCAAAACCACAGGGCTGGACCAAGGACTACTAGAGGGTTCAATCACCCCGAGATCCAACATTGTGTTGACCTCGATCTTAATGTAAGACCGTACTTTGTCTGACATCCTGTATCCCCTACTTTTGGTAGGTACACTATCTCCTGTGTCTATGTTATGTTTGCACCAAGGTGTCAAACCAGGGGACTGTGAAAACAGGGGGGAAAATTGTCTAAGCAAACTCTTCACCTCAGCCTGGTGATCAGAAGTCAGGTGAGGGACCACTCGGACACCCTCAAAGTAGCTATCTGAAGGACTGCTTTGAAACAGGTCAAGGAGAGGTTCAGACTCCTCTTCCTCAACATCTGAAGCCAATAGCAGTGCTGCGATTTCAACTTTTGGGATGAAAGCCTTCAGCCTATTTACATGGAACACTTTTGGAGCCTGTCCAGGCCTTCCAAGGTCCACTAAATAGTTGACCTCACCCAGGGGCTCCACCACTGTGTAAGGGCCTGACCACTTATCCTGTAAAGCTCTAGGCCTTATGGGATTCATGATCAGGACTTCCTGACCAGGTGTGAAGTTGATGAGGGAAGCTTTCTGGTCATGCCAATGTTTCACCAGGGCTTGTCCTGCCTTCAACCTATCACTAGCCAGACCCATCAGGAGTACCATCCTTTTTCTGAGCCTTAACACATAGTCTACTACGTTGGTAGTAATAGGGGGAGTGGGCATCTCCCATCCCTCCTTGACTATGGCTAAATGTCCACGCACAGGGTGACCAAACAGAAGTTCGAAGGGGCTGAAGCCAACACCCTCCTGTGGTACCTCTCGGTAGGCAAACAGTAAGCATGGTAAAAGAAGATCGCATTTTCTTCTTTGAGGTTCTTCCAGAGCCCCAATCATACTTTTTAAGGTCCTGTTAAACCGTTCCACCAGACCATTGGTCTGGGGGTGGTATGTGGAAAAAAACTTGTAGGTGACCCCACATTCTTTCCACATAGCCTGCATATACTTCGACATAAAGTTGCTGCCTCTGTCAGACACAACTTCTTTGGGGAAACCAACCCTAGTAAAGATGCTGAGTAAAGCTTTTGCGACTGACTTGGCATTCACAGTTTTCAATGGGATGGCCTCAGGATATCTGGTGGCATGGTTGACCAATACCAGGATAAACCTATTGCCTGAGGATGTGTGGGGGTCAAGGGGACCAACTATGTTGATCCCTACCCTCTCAAATGGTACATCCACAACTGGGAGTGGTACCAATGGAGCTTGGATTGTTGAACCACTCTTACCAGATAACTGGCAGGAGGCACAACTCCTGCAGTGACTTTCTACTTGCACCCCCATCTTGGGCCAGTAGACGTGCATGGATAACCTTTGCTTGGTCCTCTTAATACCAAGGTGACCAGCAAGGGGCACTTCATGCGTCAGATGCAGGAGGAAGGGTCTTACAGCAAGGGGAACCACCAACCTCCTATGGTCTCCTTCTGTAGACTCTGTAGGCTCACTATACAGGAGCCCACCTTCCCAATGAATCCGATGCTTCCCAGGAGGTTCACCCTCAAGCTGGGAGCAGGCCTGTCTCCTTAGGCCTTCCAGAGGTGGGCACACCCTTTGGCCTTTATTGAATTCTTCCCTGTCAGGACCACCTTCTGCTAACAAATCGTTTAGTTCAAGATGGTCATTGGGGTCAAACACTTCAGGCATCACCACCACCTCGTCAGGTCCGGGTGATTGACCAGCTACCTCCACCTCAGTGGTAGGTGAGTTAGGGGGAATATTCTCTTTCCCTCTTCTTGGTTTCTTGACTCCTTTAGCCTTGGGTTTCCCCTTTGGCTGGGGCAGAGCATTGGTCTTGGCCAAAGCTGCCCTTGTTTGAGACCTTGTGCAGGGTCTGTCAGCAGTATCTCCCACAAGCCCTAGAGCTCTGAGATCATTGCCCAACAACACCTTTCCTGGGACACTCCTCTGAATGCTCACTGGAATCCTGACTGCTGTACCATTGATAGTAAGATTTACAGGTATTACTGGGAACATGGGAGGTGGGCCATCAGCCAACTTAGCGGGCATCAGAGTAGCTCTGGCAACTTCCTCTGGGTCTACCAAGGTAGAATCCACTACAGTTCGACTGAGCCCACTATCCCTAAGAGCTAGAGTATCTACTCCATTGATCAGCACACTGTCTTTAAAGTAGTGCTTGGCGTTATCTGGAATCCTAGCATAAGCCTCTGTGACTTTAGGCTCCCAGGAGCCCTGTGAAACTAAAACTACCTCAGCTTCTTTCCCACTGGGGAAGGAGTCTGAGGAGAAGGATGCTCCGGTAATCTCTTCTTCCTCGTAGGAAGAGAAGGCCAGATTAGCAGAGTGGACCCCCAAGGTTTTGACCTTACATCTGGGGACCCCCTTCACGTGGTCAGTTGCTCCACAAGCAAAACAAGATCCATTGGGTCTGTTTACATAGGAAGGCATATTATAACCAGAGTTCGGTTTCAGAGGCTGACCTCCACTACCATGTGAGTTCTTGTGTGTCTTACCCTTATTTTTCTTTTTGTGGCCTTTTTGGGAAGAAAATTTAGCAGTTTCCCCACCCTCCTTATCTTTGGACTTTTTCCCTTCCTCCTGCTTACCAGGATGAGTCTTGTCCTTATGGGACATTCGATGTGATACCCATAAATCTGCTGCAATGACAAGTTTCTTAGGATCTATCTCCTTTGAATCTGCCAAATGCTGCTTAAGCTCAGGGGAAGAACATAAAAAAAGTATGTTCCAGCATGACAAGACTTATCATACCTTCAAAGGTAGAAACCTTATAACCTTCGACCCAGCCAGTCAAGTTTTTTAAAGATTCAGTTACGTGAGATACCCAAGTACCACCTTCTTTTTTCTTATACTCTCTGAATCTATTTAAGTATTAGGCAGGAGTCTTTCCAAACTTTAAAATGAGAGTCTGCTTCAACGTTGTAAAATCTGATCTCTCAGCTTTCGACATTTCCATAATGGCACTGCAGCCAGAATGGGGCAGTCTGCTAAGTAACCAGGCAATTCTATCAGCATTGTTAACTTGTTGAACTTCACATGCATACTCAAATGTATTCAGCCAGTCCATAATGTCATTTATTTCCTCATACACACTGAGCAGATCTTTTGGAAACCTTGGATGAGAGGAGGCCCCAGACCCATGTCCAGGACCCTTGGATCCATTGGCAACTTGAAGCATGGCCAGTTCCAACTGGTGATCCTGTCTTTCTGTTTTTCTGCATGCTCTATTCTTAGTTTGGCCATATTGAACTCAAGCTCCTTCTGCCTAAACAGCAGTTCTTGCTTCTCGAATTCAAGTATGGCCTCCCCATCAGAACTGGCAGAGGAAACATTAGACATTACATCCTCCATGTCTTCATGGTTACTATGGACCAGTGCAGCGGCAGAACTATCAGTTCTACCAGTGAGAGCAGCCCCACCTCCTTCTGCACTGTCCTCTGAAGCTATAGCAATAAGCTGAGCTTCTTGCCAGGCCATGATTCTTTAGATCATTTCCACTTTTGTACCTTGAGAGGAGACACCTCTCTCAGCACACATCTTTTTCAATGTTTTGGATTTAGAAGCATTTAAAGTTAAAAAGGTACTTGTTTCCATACTGTTAGATAGGACTATGGCCTTTAAAAAGTTATACTACGACAATTCACTATGTGTCCTGGTAGGAATAACTTGAAATGCCTTCACTCGTGCGCAACACTGGATACCTCAAGTCCTATCCCACCCCTGTACACCAATTTGTTAAGATGGTTTTCTGAACTCTGACCTGGAGAGCAGAGGTTCAGAAGGCCAGCCTAGTTTCTTGGAACAGGGTAACATCTGGACAAGCCAGACCAATCAGGGTAGCGATGGCGGCGGTCAAGACTAAGTCTCAAGAGGGGTGAGGGTGACTGAAAGACCTCAATGAGCACACAAAGCAAGGGCACTTACAAATTACTCCAAACAGGTGTTATATTAAAAATATAGACACATTTATTACGAGTTGACAAGGGGGGTCCTGGGAGTCTCTCTGCCAGACATTAGTCCTGGTTATGAGAGACTTACCCAGAGTCTTTAGCTCACTATCTTTCACAGAGAAGAAATATCCCAAAGATATCAGTCTTTGTCCTGCCCTGGGGCAGTCCAGCACCGAAATGCTAGGCAATTCTCCTCTGAACAATAATATCAACAGCATCCCCAGACACGTGTTTCGGTGTGGTTGGACCTCATCAGTAGGGAGGAGCTGTGCCTCTCTAAGAATAGTGAGCAAGGGGTCCACGTCTGGATTCCCCTAGTAACTTAGGGTGAGACCCAAAGTTACTTAAATATGCAAATTGACAAGGGGGGTCCTGGGAGTCTCTCTGCCAGACATTAGTCCTGGTTACGAGAGACTTACCCAGAATCTTTAGCTCACTATCTTTCATAGAGAAGAAATATCCCAAACATATCAGTCTTTGTCCTGCCCTGGGGCAGTCCAGCTCCGAAATGCTAGGCAATTCTCCTCTGAACAAGAGTACCAACAGCATCTCCAGACACGTGTTTCTGTCTGGTTGGACCTCATCAGTAGGGAGGAGCTGTGCCTCTCTAAGAATAGTGAGCAAGGGGTCCACGTCTGGATTCCCCTAGTAACTTAGGGTGAGACCCAAAGTTACTTAAATATGCAAATTGACAAGGGGGGTCCTGGAAGTCTCTCTGCCAGACATTAGTCCTGGTTACAAGAGACTTACCCAGAGTCTTTAGCTCACTATCTTTTATTAAGATGCCTTTGTAACATCGACCATAGCAAAGAATCACAATAAAATAGACCAACACATCACAATCAATACAATATTTATACAAGACCGAGGAGTCTAAGGAATTACGATCAAGTAATATGTAAACCACCTAGATGAGATCAGAAATACACCTAACTAGGAGGAAGTCTGAGCCCTACGAAGAGAGGAGCCTTATGCTCAAAAGTACCTGCACGCGCTTGTGCCAATGGACAAAATAGGGTCTCTTCAAGGATCTCAGACATTTCAGGAAGGTGAATGAAGCGATGAAGAACACGTCTCCCACTACTCATGCAAGGCCTCCACTTGCGGGCAGAGGCAGGGTGAGAGTGCGGGATGAGTCGCTATTTCGCAACAGCAGTAGGAAAGAAATGGGCTCCTGCACGAGGGGCCACCGGTTGGGTATGGACTACTCACCATCCCCGAGGCAGGCAGACCCAGACTTCTCCAGTTCAGTTCACGTTGCTGGCAGGTTCAAATGCGGTAATCAGGACGTCATCTGTGTAGTAGGATGCAGGGTCGGGAGTGTCCCAAATGCCACGAACGTGCACAGGTTGTTACCACAGCAGGGCAACACAGCAACCGTGTTTACTCTGGCCCGGGCCCACTCGTCATACTTCAGACCTGGGAATGCCAAGTGTACGAAATTCGGCGTGACGGTGCCGTGGACACAGAGCAAGCAGTAGACCAAGTTTCTAGGGCTTCACCGAAACCACGGCGGTGACAGAGCTAAACGTCCTGCGTAAGCTGCTCAGCCCACTGGTTGGCCACGGGACACTTCCGAAGAGGCTTACTTGCAGGGTTTGATGAAGGTGCCGGGAATAGTTGATCCCATTTTTCCAATGGGTCGAAGCGCCTTCGCAGACCTTCTAGGATGATTAGATGCAGAGGGGTCTTGCAGGATGACAGCGGTTCAGGGTGCCAAACCTTCAGCGGGTCACCAGTGGTCCTCGACTCAGCTTCTTGTTGCAGGATACTTGGCTCCTTATCCCTTGTTTGGTGTGAACTCAGGAGATTGACATGGTAGTGGTGTTTCCCGCCTCCTCTTATCCAAAGTTCCCTTTGCGCCAAAACGGAGAGGACCCAATGGGAGATCTGGTCAAAAACACTCACACCATACGTGGATCTATCACGGACCACGGTGGTTCCAGGCATTAAGGACAATCCAGACTCTCTGGCACCCAGGATGTGTATTGGGAACAGACATCCCAGCCCACATCCTGGAGGCATACACAGAAGGCATGCAGAAGCCCGCAAAAGCTTTGGGTTTCGCGGGAAAGTGCATGACCAAATATGGACTGACCCGGGTCGGCTCGACCTTGGGATGGTGAAGGGGCAAGACGGCCAAAGGACAGGACAAAGAGCCTTGTGGCATGGCCATTTTGGAGCCAGGCCACTCATTTGTGCCAAACGCGGTAAGCGTGGATAACATGGCAAAAAAGGGTTCAAAACACAAGAGAAACGATAGCTGCCACCAGTCCTGTCTGTGACACACTTGCACCGTTCATAATAAGTCCAGCAAGAGTTTATAGGGCCTTTGGAATGACTAGAGACCCAAGAATGCGCTAAAGTAATGGAAACAAAGTCTCCCAGTACTGACTGTCTTAAGGGCATGTCAGTATCCCCATAAAAATTGAGCGAATGCCCAGAGAAGTGTGGCAGAGGCTGCGCTTCTCTGGGAAAGTCTAGATCAGGGTGTAAAACAGCAGCAAATAGATTGGGGGTTGACACATTGAGGGAAAATTACATACAATCATGAAATCTTTCCTAACACAAAGTTATCACGCAGACAAGCACAAAAAATGAGCTGCCAAAATACAATTTACAATTTACGATTCAAAAACAGACAATAGGTGGTAGGCACTGTTGGCGGTCTCCGGATGCCGCCGTCCGTGAGCCCCCCACCCCCTGTGACACGGAGACAGCGGTGTTATCAGTGTGGGCTCCCCGGTGAATGTGTCGTCACCGGGAACGCCCTGTTTATTTAACAGCGCACACGACGGAGTGTACGTCACCCCGTCACGTGCGTACCCTTAAAGGGCCAACGCCACACTCCTCCGTTTCCATAACAACAAATTGGAAACAGGAGGGACTAACTATCACACGTTTATAAAGCACACAAACTCTGTCAATTCCAAAACCCCCATTTATTCACAGCCACCCTGGATCCCCCGCGGGTACCTGTCATGGCCTGACCATTAGCTCCCGGTCAGCCTCCCCAGCTCAGTCCGTCACATAGTCTGTGAGACGGGCAGGTTTCCCACGCCCTGTTCTCAGGGGGTACCTCCTGTCAACGTCCCTGGCCGGTATCTCTTGGCCGGGTCTGCCTCGAGCCGGAGAGTCCACGGCAGGGCTGTCACCCCCACCTTCATCCAAGGCACCCTCACCCTCTCGGTTGTCCTGGCTGTCCACTCTCGGGTCGCCGATTCTCCTGAAGAATGAAGCATTCCTTGTTACAGATGACGTCCCATCAGAATCTGTTACCATAGAACCCTTGACTGCCACGACATCTAGAGGAGCGGGTTCATACGTGAGGGACAACTTTCCTTGTGGGTGACGATTCCTCACCAGCACCTCATCTCCCAGCGCGATGTGTGGGGGCCTTAGGCCCCTCCAGATGTTTTCCATCTGCGTCCTGACTCGTCTGTCCTCTTCGACCTGTTCATTGTCAATGACGGCAGGGTCCCTGCCCCCCACCTCCGGTATCACGTCTCTCGGGCATCTCTGGAAGAGAGCCTCTGCCGGGGCCACACCCGTTGATGAGTGAGGTGTGGTCCGATAGCCCCACAGGAAGACGTACAGGGCCCTCTGCAAACACTCGCCCTTTCCATGGGCGATCCTAAACACTTTGTTGAGGGTGCGCATCATGCGCTCTGCCTCCCCGCTGGCCCGGGGCCACAGTGGGGTTACCCGCCGATGTTGAATGCCATACTCCCTCATGAGCTCGGCAAAACTCTCGCCTTGGAACGGTGCCCCGTTGTCGGAGCATAGCACAGAGGGCAGGCCATGGGTGGCAAAAATCTTCTCCAGCGCCACCACCACGTTCTCAAATGCGATGGACTCTATGAACTCGACCTCCGGGTATCGAGACCACTCGTCCACCACAACTAGGAAGTGAGTGCCTCTCGACGTGGACCCAGAGTCTGCATGCACTACTTCCCATGGCCGGGTCCCTCTGGGCATCGCTTCAATGGACGGTTCCCGCTGGGCCGGTGCCGCAGCCAGGCACCATACGCACAACGCCACAAATGTTTCCACCTTCCGCTCGAGTTCCGGGAACCACACCTTCTGGCGGATGCGAGCTTTGGTTTTGGGCGCCCCTTGGTGACCCTGGTGCGCCAAAGCGATGACCTGTGCCACTTTGGCCTGGGGCACCACGATCATCTCACCCCTCAGTAGCAGCCCCGACTCTGAGAATGTCAGTTCTTCTCTCACTCTCCATAACTGCTCAAGGGCCACTCTGGCTTCACATGTCCTGCGTCCCACGGCCTCCAGTACCGTCTTCCAGGTACCCCTCTGCATGGCTTCCCTCAGGATGGCGAAACATTCGTCGCCTTTTGACGCAACCTCGAGTTCTTCCACCTGCATGGAATTTGGGGTGGCCGTCTCCACGACCAGACGGACATGTTCATCGGCCTCTTCCGCTGATGCAGACTCCTGCGAGTCCCTTCTTGGGTGCAGAGAGAGGTAGTCTGCCGCGTTGTTAGCCCCTGGACGATATGTTAACGACACTTCATACTCGAGCAGGGTGAGCATCCAGCGCTCTATTCTCACTGGTGGACGGGATGATGAGCCCGCCATGATCGGCAACAACGGCTTGTGGTCCGTGACCACAGTCACGGGGCGCCCCAGAATGTAGAGGCGAAAATGTCTGCAACCCCAAAGCACCGCCAGGGCTTCCCTCTCAATCTGGGAGTACCTTTGCTCGGTGTCGGAGAGCGCCTTACTGGCGTATGCTATGGGTCGAATCTCCTGGTCATTCCCCACTTGTGTAAGCACTGCCCCCAGTCCATATGGGCTGGCGTCCACCACGATCTCTGTCTGCAGGCTCGGATCGAAGAACGCCATGGTGTCGTCCGCCGCCAAGGCACCTCTGATGTCGTCGAATGCCACCTGCTCAAGGGGGCCCCAGTGCCAGGTGGTGTCCTTCTTTGTGAGCGATCTCAATGGCTCTGAGCGGGACGCCAGGTTCCTGATGAAACGGCCACAGTAAGTGACCATGCCCAAGAAGCTCCTCACCTCCGCAACATTCTCTGGCGGACGCGCCTCCTTTATGTCCCTCACTTTGCGGGGGTCTGGCGACACCCCATCCGCCTTAAACACAAACCCAAAGAATTCGATCGTTGTTTTCAGAAATTCACACTTGTCCTTGTGCAGGGTGAGTCCCAGCGAACACAGGCGCTCAAAGGTCTTGGCCAGGCGTGCTAGATGCTCCGTCTCAGACCTGGCATACACCAAGATGTCGTCGCTAATATTGAGGACTCCATCCAGGTCCGCTAGTGCCCCTCTTATGATGTTTTGGAAAACCTCCGCCGCGGAAGACACCCCAAAACTCAACCTCTTGTATCGATAAAGACCTCGATGAGTGGTAAAGGTTGTGATGTAGCGGGACTCGGGGTGCAGGACCACCTGATGATAGCCTGCTCTCAGGTCCAGTTTGGAAAAGAACCTCGCCCCTTGCAGTTCGGCTATGATGTCATCAATGGTAGGGGTCAAGTGTCGCTCCCTCTTTATGGCCTTATTGGGGAGTCGCATGTCCACGCAGATCCTCACCGCATCCGGCTGTTTCGGCTTGCGCGCAATGACAATGGGAGACACCCACGGGTTGGGGCCCTCAACCTTTTCAATGATGTCCAGCCCCACCAGATTGTTCAGTTCTCGATCTACCAGATCCCTGATATGAAAAGGAACTCGCCGGTGCTTCAGCGCCACTGGTTGGATCGACTCATCGATGTGGAGCCGGACTGGCTCACCCACCAACTGTCCAATGCCTTCAAACAGGGAGCTGTGTTTGTCCAAGAGCACCTGAATGTCGTCTAAGTACACTGAGTATGCAAATGTGACAATACCCAGCGCCTCAGCCACAGCACAGCAAAGCAGGGTGTTGTCGCTCACAGGTGTGACATAGAATCTGGCCCGGATGTGTGAGTCACCATATTGAACATCAGCCACGAATACGCCATCCAGAGGAAGGGGCTGATCGCCGCTGAAAGCGAATATGCGTGCTCTCGGTGCGGTCAGCGTGGGCCGGGCCTGCATGGTATTATAGTGCTGTCTGGCCATCACATTCACGGACGCACCGGTGTCCACTAGCATTGGTACAGAGTCTCCATTGACAAGCACGTTGCACCTGGGCTGTCTCTTAGAGCGGGATTTCAGCATGCTCACACTGGACACGAAGAAGACGTTTTCCTCATCCTCTTCTTCCTCCTCCCCTTCCTGAGGGGCCCCTTCGTCACCCTGGTCCACCTGAGCAACGTTGGACGTCCTTTGGGGTCGGAAGAAACCGGCTCGAACAGGCCCCCTAGGCACTACCTTGGGAGCTGCAGATCTGCACATCCTGGCGAAGTGGTCTGCGCCTCCGCACCTACCGCACCAGTCGCAGGGCATTCAGCTGGGTGCGGGAGATCATACCCACACTTTGGGCACGAGGAAGTCGTCCCAGGCGGGCGCGGGCTCCGAATGTTCATGGGGCGCCTCGCTCCACGGCCTCTTCCGACCGCGCAGACTTCCTCCACCTTGCCTGGGCGGGCACCAGCTTCCATTCTGGTCGCCCGCAATTCCGACACTTCGTGGCACCTTCCCAGTTCTAGGATGCGAGGAAGGGTGATGCCAGGCTCGCGCAATATCTGGCGCCTCAGTTTCCCAGAGACACACCCCTGAATGAGTTGGTTGCGAATCATGACTTCAGGGTCATTCCACGCACATGGCGCCGCCAGTCTCCGCAGCCGCCCATAGAACACATCCAGAGTCTCGTCATCCTTCTGTCGAGCCGTTCCCATGAGAAAACGTTCATAATCTGCATTGGCCATTGGCAGAAAATGATTATGGAGTGCATCCTTTGCCGCCGCAAACGACCCATCCGCCGGCTGCAGGGACAGAAATATCTCGTGCACTGCTGGGCCAGCAGAGTACAGGAGAGTGGCCAGCTTGCTGTCGTCGCTTGTCTCCATAGTGGCCCTAAAGTACATCTCAAGCCTATCCATCCACATCTTCCACCTCTGTCCCAGGCTTGATGGAGCACCCGAGGTATCAAACTCAGGCATTGGCTGTAGGGACCCAGGTGGTTTCAAAGGGGGAGCAGGCGGAGGCGCAGCAGCAGCAGCAGCAGCAGCTTGACTCATGGTGGATAGCGGACAGGCACCCCAGAAGATATAAGTGACGGGGCCGCAACTCACCACCAGCAGTCAGCCTCTAGAGATGGTTTGACTTCTGCCTCTCACCAGGCGCACTCCTCGCAGATGTATCACTCCAGCCAGCATGCAGACAATGAAGTGTCCAAAAATTGAGCAGGGGGGAAGGCTCCCATTGCATTCAGCAGGCTTCCCATAGAGTCTTACCCATCTACTCGGTGAAAAACAGTGAAAATGTCAATGAATCATTCTGAAATTGACACGTGTTGTCTCCAGCGACTATCCGCCGCTGAAATATCCAAACATTATGTCCGGATGGCTCACCGACGCTTCGTTATGAAGCTGTGAGTCTCCGAGGCCTATTCATCAAAATGGCCGCCGGCTGCGTGTATCTCTCCCTTCTCCGCGGTCAGAATTCGCTGGGGCGCTCACGTAGGATCATCTACGCTCCCAGCGAATGTCTCCGCCTGTTCCAGGAAGTGATCCCGGCACTCGTCGCCACTGTTGGCGGTCTCCGGATGCCGCCGTCCGTGAGCCCCCCACCCCCTGTGACACAGAGACACGGAGGCAGCGGTGTTATCAGTGTGGGCTCCCCAGTGAATGTGTCGTCACCGGGAACGCCCTGTTTATTTAACAGTGCACGCGACGAAGTGAACGTCACCCCGTCGCGTGCGTACCCTTAAAGGGCCAACGCCACAGGCACCCAACAATACTGCTAAGGCTGCTCTGTTCACAGAGTTAACTAATTAGGGAAAAACCAATGTCACAACTTTATATTATCACATATCACTTAATTGTCACTTTTATGTCACCCTCTCGGCGCTCTTATCAAAATTGCTGTTAGAGAGACCACCAAAACAGCACTGGGACTTACCTAACTAAATACTCGGTATGGTTTGATTGTGTGCATAGGTACACAAAAATGGAAGGGCATAAGCCACTTACAGAAAATTTGCTAGAATGCTTAATGTGTGGTGTCATCCGCTTTCCAGGTGTTTGGCTTCCGGTCTACATAATCACAACCAATCAGCTAAGAATGACGGTCGATTACAAGGATCACGTCACTACAGGGTGCATTTAGCAACCGTATATTATTGTTTGGCTGACAATATTTCAGTTTCAGATCGCCTAGGATTGCACTCCCAATCTGGGTATGGCCTGTGAGAAGCACAAACTTTGCTTACATACCACTGGAATGACGGGAAATGCAGGCAACCAGACCTTGCAATTTGGCTACGTGCATTAAAAACAACTGATTAACCAACGGTTTTGTTTCACTAGATAAGTGAGGAAATCAACATTGTCCCGCACACAGAATAATGCGTATGAGCAATACTGGTAATACTGGCAATATTCTATTCCTCACAGCATTACCAGTTTAAGAGGGAAATCTTTCGGATTCTACAGTATACCTCAGCCCCTCAGCCCTCGGCACGCAGGACAGCAAGACAGCACTTCCGTGCAATTCTCGGTGCACACGAGCTGGTGCGCGCGACTCCAGGATTTTAAGGCTGTGATGCAGCAAAGGAGAGGGGCTTCGCAATCTAATGAGAAAACAAAAACAAAAACAAATATATATTGAAATCTGGGTTATAAAAATAAATAAGTTAACTATTCCCTATTTGTGGAGTTCTAAGTTCTAGACACATATCTAAGAAGAACAACCAGGTTAAGCTAATAGCTGTTAACTGCACGTTCTCCACTGTTCTCCAAGTAGCAGCAGCAGTGAGGGGGGAACAACAGCATATCCAGACAGCCAGACAGCACTTCAGTGCACTTATGCTTTTCCTTTATTTTATGAAACAGTGACACAGTACTGCTATGCATGCACATATCCATTTTTTTACTTTCATCACAATGATTGTAAATAGAAACATTTTGAAGTGCAGAGCATTGTAATTGTTGGCTGTTCCATGTGAGCAGGTGAGTAATGCTGCAATGCATGCCATTTGCTAGAGTGGTTATAAAAGAGATTATGCTTATCGAGAAGCTTATTGCAGGGCAGGAACCATATATATATATATATATATATATATATATATATATATATATATATATATATATATATATATATATTTATATATTACATGGAAGCGGTAGAGTCCATGTAGTTATGGTTAAGTTGGTGTTTACATAGGAAGAGCACTTTTTGGGTGGTTTATAACTTCGCTCCCGCTGGATGAATCCTCACCAAACTTTGCAAAAAAAGTATATGGCCCAGTCTGAATTTTTTTTGCAAAGTTTGGAGAGGTTTGGTCCGGGGGGGGCAAAGTTATAGGGGGGGTCCCAAAACTTTTGTTTTTTCCTATAGACATAATGGGAAAAAACTTTGCGCACGGCTACAGCCCGAACCGCTGGACGGATTTACACCAAATTTGCGGCAGGAGCGGCAGCTTGGTCCCGAAAGCGTGCTTTTGCAAATTTGGTGTAAATCCGTTCAGTAGTTTTTAAGAAAATGACCAAAATGTAAGGCAAAAAAATGTGTGATATCTGTGTTCGCTTCGCGGACGGACTTCCCTGTTTGCTCCTCGGACAGCACCCCGATTGGCCCATGGGCTTGCGTCATGTCCGCGGACATGCGACGTGTTCGCTGATTGGACGGCGTGGGGCATGGAGCGCATCAGATTTTCTGTGGCGCTGTTCTGATCTTAATGGTCTTAATGGTTGAATACCTCTGTCCCCAAGTACCACACAGAAAGAATGACCAAATACTGTCTGTGCAATCTTTGAGGCCACAGGTGTAGTGAGCCGTCAACTGGAACGAGGAAACGCCGGAAGAACCACTTTGACCACTGTAAGGCAATAGACGGTTATCAAACTAATGCAATATGGACACAGCAATAAGGAACTGATTGTAGCAAGGCTTACCTAGATGAGCTGTGGGCCAGGTCGTAATGCACTAGGGGCAACCAGCAGGGACAGTGGGCCGGGTTTCAGAGAGGCTTGGGTAGTAGTTCCA
Source organism: Ambystoma mexicanum (assembly GCF_040938575.1). Lineage (NCBI taxonomy): Eukaryota > Metazoa > Chordata > Amphibia > Caudata > Ambystomatidae > Ambystoma > Ambystoma mexicanum. The sequence continues at coordinate 102,024,041 of NC_090925.1, read as the reverse complement.
CACCTGGGCAAGTTGGCACAAGAGGAGTCCAAAAACTCGTAATGGGGTCAAAAAACAGTTCAAAGCACAAGGTTCAAGCGAAGGGACAGTCCGTTTAAGCAATCCGTGAAGTAGGTGCAGGGTCGAATATCTTTAGAAGCAAGCAAGAAGAGTTCCAGGGCAAAGGTAACAGATGAAGCCAGGAAGAAGTAGAGTATCCAAAAACAGTCCGTGGTCGTAGAGCCGATGAATCCTTGATGAAAACAATAACGCCAAACAGTCCTTACGAGAAGCAGCTGAGAAGCGCTGGCAGAGGATGAACGTGATTGGCAGCAGTTCACCTCACGTGACGCGTGAATCGCTGTGTTCCTCGGCGGTGCTGCAAGGCATACGAGAGTTTCCACGGGAGTTGCCAGGACAATGAAGGTTGGAAAACACATGGAAAACCAGTCATCCTTCTCCAGTGTCGGGCAGAAGGTCGTGTTCTTGTGCCCCGATGTGCAGCGAGAGATGTGCCAGGTAAGTGCGGGCTGATCGTGGGTTGCCTAGTGGGCTGCCTAGTAGTGGGCACACTGGGAGACGTGACAGGTGCCCGCCATCTTGTATTCGCCTCCGACCACGTACAGCGCGGTGAAACTTGAATTAAAAATTGTATTTAGTGGAGTGTGTTGGTGTGTAAGAGTGTTTGGGGAGGGTGGGGGAGTATGAGATAGGTTCAATGTTTTGTTTTTTTATGTGCTATACGCTTTTGTTGTGTTCGATTTGTCCGCGGAGAACACGGCTGTTCTGACATTTTGTGATGTCATCAATGACATTTGTGATGTCATCTTTGATGTCCTGGGTGTTAGTGTTAGCAGTGCATGGTGGCGCAAGTTATGATTGCTTATCTTACCATAACTGCTGAATTTCAGGTGTTTTTTGGTTTTACTTTGAACCATAACATCCCTTTAACAACGTTTTTTTACTGAATTTCATAGGTTTTTAGTAGCGCAACTTAACCATAACGTCCCTTTAACAAAGTTTTTCACTGATATATATATATGTATATATACATATTTGTGAAAGAGTTGAAGAAAACATTTCTTTAAATATAAGCATACCTGTACTATGGTTTGTTAGATGCAGATCATGTTGAATTTGGAAATAGAAATCTTGGACAGTTGCACAGTAGTTGTTGATGCAGATGCCTTTCATTAGCAGGAGAAATGTTATCTGTGAGAGTTCAAGTGGACATCTGAAGTTTTGAAGTGAGATGACAGGGTTAGGTGTAGAGGTTTGGATGTGATTGGTGGATGGATGTGTGACTCTTTGAAAGCAGCCAATGAGGGAGTGTTGAGAACATCGAAATGGAAATGGTAGAAGGGCTGGCCCTGTGCTATGTGGTCTGCAGATATTGTGGTAGTCCACAGACGGCACGTGCCACATCCAGGTCTTTGGTGGATGCCTGGCATGGAAAGGGGACTGTGGGGATTAGCCAATCAGGTTTGCTGGGTGTGTTGTACAGAAAGAGAGGGTTGCAGGAGTTTTGTTTGCAGGAGCAATGACACTGGCTATGGCTATGTGTTTGAGAAGGCAGACTGTGTGAATTCTGGAGGACGTTTCAATTCAGTCATTGAAGTTGTATGCTGAAAATCATGGCATCCTTAGAAATATTGGATTGGCAGAAGTGAAGTTTTGTGGCATGCAGTTTGTGGCTTAAACTGGGTAAGCTTGTTTTCATTCTGTGAGAGTATGGCTCACTTTAAATGTCCAGACATTGTGATTATGCATTGTGGAGGGGACAGTTTGGGGTTTGTGACTCCAGTGTCTTTACAGGTTGCCCTGAGGATTTCTTTAAAAGCCTAATGCATTTGTTTCCTGCTGCTAAGATATTTTTTTCTGAAATAAATCAGAGGCAGACATGGAGATGTCCAACAAACTCTTTTTTGTCCACGAACTGAAGAATCAAGACAGCTTGTCAATAAAGCTGTATCTGATTTTTTATATGCTGCAGGAATGTCATTGTTTGAGAATGACAATATAAATTGTGATGGTGTGAATTTGTTTTGTCAAGATGGAATTCACATCACAGATGTGGAAAATGCAATTTTTCTTTACAATGTTAGGAATGCAGTGGGCCTCATTCTAACTGTGCCGGTCCGGTATCAACGGTGGCGGTAAGCCTAGCGGCACTGTTGTAATTGGACCGGCACAGTACAACCCTGCGTGCGGGTGCCATCCTGCCTGCCAGGGTCGATCCTCCCAGCCGGACGGCACCCACTCGCATAGTTCTCATGGGAGCGGTGGCACCATTGTTAACGGTGCAGGTGCTACCATGTCCCCTTTCGGACTCCATGGGAATGTGGACTAACAAAATTACCGGCGCCTGACTCCCCGGCCACCGGACTTGGAATAGCCCGGTGGCACTGGGAAGTCAGGCACTGGTTCATTACGGGTCCAGCGGCTACCTGTCGGTTTTATGGGCATGGCTACTGCCGGACCCGTAATGAGGTCCATTGAAAAGGTTTCTGTAAGAAAATTGAAAAGGAATATATAAAGTGTACAGTACTAATCAAAAAAAGGAAAAAAAAGGTGTTTGTTTACAAACCCCCAAAAAGATCATTTTCAGAGCCACCACTAAAGATTAAATAACTTAAATTTTGTTTAATTTTCCCACCCACCCCTTTGAGTGGTCGTGGAGCCCACACACACTGTGACAGTCTGCAGACCGCACGTGCCACATCCAGGTCTTTAAGGTTGCCTGGCATGGAAAGAGGAGACAGTTGTGGGTGTCCGCGGACATCGGGGGATCAGCCAATCAGGTTTCCTGGGTGTGGTCTACAGGAAGGGAGGGTAGCAGGAGTTTTGTTAGTAGGGGTTGTGAGAGGATTGAAGATGGCCATGGCAATGTCTTTCAGCAGGCAGAGTGTTTGGATGTTGGGGGACTCTTGGGTTCAACGGTTGAAGGTGTATGCTGAGCATTGTGGAATAGCCAAAAATCTGGGATTCCCTGAATTGGAAGTGCTCTGGTATGGAGTGTGAGACATGAAGTGGGTGGACTTTCTCCCATTTTGGGAAAATATGGATGAATTGAAATGTACAGACATTATTATTGTTTATTGTGGAGGGAACAGTTTGGGGAACGTGACAGGAATTTCATTGCACTTTGCAATGAAGGATACATTGGGAAAGTTGAAGGAAATGTTCCCTAATTCGAAAAGAAAGTCACATCTTGACCACAGACAGATGTGGAAGTGTTCCAGTTAATTTCGTCTGAAATGGAAAAAGTGGGATGCAACGTCAATAAAGCTCTCCGTGTGCTTTTGTTTGAGATGTTGGCATGTCATGGTTTCATAACGAGAACATTACATTTGATAGGGCCAATATTTTACTGATATGGGTAATCACATTTTTGTAGAAAATGTAAAAAATGCTGAGAAGAAATTATTACATTCAGTGAACTGTTTTCTTAAGTCAGTTTGTAAAACCCAACTTTTAAAAAAAATATAAAAGCCAAAAACACAAAAAAAGGTTCTTTTAAGATCCACCCTTTTTGAACGAAAAACATTTAAAATGATTTCAACTGTCCCCATGCCCGGATTTTCTTTTTATGTCCACGGATTACCGTGTGGTCCGCAGACTACGCAGGCTACACAGGGGCCTGTGACTTTTTTTGTCACTTCTATTTTTTTACTGTGAAAGGTGGCTCCTGAAGGAACCCTTTTTTGTGTTTTTGAATTTTGTATTTTTTTGGCATTTTTTTCAGGAGAGGCAAGGTAAGTAAGGAAAGGGAGGAATGGGCACCAACCACAAGGATGAAGGGGCAGGTGGTGAGAGGAAGATTTTGGAGAGGCCTTAATCAGGTAGGTGGCAGAGTTTCTCATGCTCCTTGACCGCCGCCTCGAAAGCACTCTGAAACTGCTTCCCCCTGCAGATTGGTGCTTCACAGTACATACATAGGAGTGTGACACTCAAAAGTTAAGGGTCAACAGAATTCTGTATGGCCTGTGAAGCCGCCGCTGGGACCCTCTCCCCCAAAGGAGTATCCTTTGTGATGACAGGAGCAGATGAAAATGATGGGGTGGAGGATGTCAAACTGCTCTTACATGAGAAAGTTATCGCTTTTCTCAATGCAGTCAGGTTGGTCGATTTGATGTGGCGCCTCCTGGAAGTAGCCCCATAAGAATACAAGGCAGTTTTCCTGTGACTGAGTACAACTTTGCAGTCAGTGCATCGAACCTTGCTTGCACAAGCATTTGGGACATTTACAATGGTTGTGAAACATTGCCACACCCAGGACTCACTCCGAGTAATGGTGAAAGGGATTTCCTCCACATCATGCTCTTCTTCCTCTTGTTCCTTCTCTTCTGTATCACCGTGCCTGTTCCTCTCTACAGGCCCTCCATATGATGGTGGTGGTTTTGGTGGAAGAAGCAATGGCCATACGGAATGCCATGTTCTCCAAAAACAAGTTCTGCAAAGGAAATGTGCCCAGGACTGAAACAGTGTCTCACTCCTAAATAGCCAGATTGAGAATGAGGAAAAGTAATGGGTGCGTCCCTTTAGAGGACTGTCCGCAAACTACTGAGTCGAGAACAGGCCTTGAAAAGTTCTAAAAAGTTGCCAGATCTACATAGAATGTGGCTGGGAGCAGTGCAAGGGTAAAGTTTCGGCTCGAAACACCCTTTATTGGTTGGAAAAGCACTTTTAAACTGTCCGTGGCCATGGACACCATTCGTGGACAGTGCCGTCACACTGCATGGGTGCGGTCACATGACGACGTCCATTGCATCAGTAACCCTGGCGGCCATCGGCAGGCATCCTTCAGGATGAAATTGCTGAGCGCATGTGCTGAATGTCCGTAGAACAGCTGCGATGTGTGCGGACTAATTAAAAGTGTGTCACACAAAAAAGAACATAACCAGACATAGTGCCTGTCCGGGGACCTCCATTTTGAGTGCGGACACCCCAGACAGTAGTAACTTTGGCAGAATGGGAGTTTTAAAAAAAAGCACACAACAATAAACAAAACATTTATAGTACAAAAAATTATTCATTCAAGAAAGGGATGGGGTATCGGAATGGGAAACATAAATGGGAGAATCAGGAACTTTTGTACAATAATTATGGATGGAGGAAGGGAGTGAGGTTTCATCAACGTGTCTTTCATTACCATTACTATTATTATTCCTAACTTCAATCTGGGATGACCTTAAAATCACGGCAGGCTCCGCGGGACGCGCCGCATTAATCCTTCTCGACCTATCTGCCGCCTTCGACATAATCACTCACTCAATCCTCCTTGACCGCCTCCACTCCCTAGGGATTCATGGAACTGCTCTCAAATGGATAGCTTTGTTCCTCAAAGATAGGTACCAAATAACGCAACTCTCCACCTATTCCTCCCAATCCCGACCGGTCGACACAGGAGTTTCACAAGGTGCATGCCTATCTGCCCTCCTGTTCAATCTCTACTTAATCACCCTGCCACCGATAATTCGTTAACCCAACATCCTATGTTGCAACTACGCCGATGACACTCAACTAATTCTAAAACTCCTGAACTCAAAACCCAACTGCCAACCTGACCTTGCTTCCTGTCTCCTCGACATAGATCTCTGGATGACCAGAAACCACCTCTTGTTAAACCCCTCCAAAACCGAAATCATGCTATGTGGCAACTCCAAACTTCTTCCACACCCACTCCCCTGGCCATCTGCCATGGGCAACTCACCGACTCCCTCTAATTCAGTAAAAAACCTTAGATGCACCCTTGATTCTGACCTAACACTCTCGCGCCAAGTCAACAACATCTCAAAGTCCTGCCACTACCACCTTAAAACTCTTAGCCACATCTTTCCATACCTCTTCTTTCCCAACAGACTCTCCGCGGTCCAATGAATTGTTATATAAAGACTGGACTATGCTAACCCCCTCTTCCTCGGAGTCCACGCTTAAACACTGCCGCCAAACTGCTACTAGCGCTTGGCCAGAGAGACCACATCTCCCCAGACCTCAAAACTCTGCACTGGCTCCCGGTGGCCCGAAGGGTGACTTTCAAAACCTTATGCATTTCTCACCGAGCACTGCATAAAACCGGACCTCAATATCTTCAAGACAAACTGAAACCCTATCACCCCCCCACATACTCTAAGATCAAGCTCAGCCGGCCTCCTAGTCATATCTAAAACAAACTCAGTCAGGTTAGTCGGATCATCATTCTCAGCCTTGACCCCCACTCTGTGGCACGCACTCCCACCCCACATCCGCCTAACTGAAGATCTAATGTCTTTACGCAAATTACTGAAAACTTGGCTCTTCCCCTAAAACCAACCCCATACTCAAACTAACTCAAACTGAATGACCACATCTCAATGACACCAACTCAACAAACTATTAGATCTTGAATAACAATAAGACAAATAACAATACAACATCCAGATCCAAGCGAGAAATCGACAACTAATAACCGCTAATGTAAACTAAAAGGACAAACAGAATAGAATGAGTAAAGTAGATCAAACAGAATAACAATAAGACAAATAACAATACAACAGCCAGATCCAAGTGAGAAATAGACAACTAATAACCGCTAATGTAAACTAAAAGGACAAACAGAATAGAATGAGTAAAGTAGATCAAAGCGGTGAAGTGGATAAAAAGAATAAATCGTACGAAAACATTAATGCGGTCTAAATTAATGAAATGGATGTAATGATTGCAATGGTCAAAATGAACAAAATGGCCAAAATGAATAAAGAGAAGAGGATGGAAAGATGAATACAGGAGACTGATGAGTACACAGACAGATGGCATGGAATGTATGAGTGCATGGATAAATGGAAAGTACACAATAGACAATTCAAGTACATGAGACGGATGTAGTGCATGAAACAGATTGAGAGCACGGAACGGATCCAGTACGTATGCCAAGTGACATGGCCTGAACCGATAATGCATGATAAATGAACAAAGAGCGGGCGAGGGCGTGGAAAGGGCAAGTGCATGGAGCAAATGAATGCGTGGAGCAGATGAGTGCCTCGAGCGGACGAGCGTGTAGAGCGGACGAGTGCGTAGAGCGGATAGAGCGGGTGAAGTATGTGGATGGAACGGGGGTCGTAGGTGGATGGAATGGGGATGTATGTGGATGGAATGGAGACGTATGTGGATGGAAAGGATGAATTATGTGCAAGGTACTAGTATAATATGTGAAATGTATGGATGAAATATGTGGACGGTACGGGTGAAATATGCAGAAGGGGTGCATAAAACAACTTAGAATTCACGGAAATGATGATGATGGGAGTACATGGAACAGATCTGAGTGCATGGAACTGATTGGAGTGCATGAAACTGACTGGAGTGCATGGAACAGACTGGAGTGCATGGAACGGTTCAGAATGCGTGGAACGGATTGGAGTGCATGGAACGGACTCGAGTGCATGGAGCGGACTGGAGTGCATGTAACGTTTGAAAGAGCATGTAAACCATCATATCACATCACCATGCTTACTCTCTTCTTTACACCACCATTCAACTAGAACATAGAGATACTATGACACCATTTGGCATAGCTGTTCTCATACCAACATCTGCCTCATACTCCACATCACTCTAACTAAACACTGCTGGTTTCACACCCTCCAGTAAGGCGTTCCCCTCAGGCCTAACACAGCCGAAACCGGTCTGGATAAAACCTGCCAGAATGAACACATACTCTTGATCTCTCAACCACCACACCTAACGCTATGAAGCAGCTATTACACCAATGCCACACCAGCTGCACACATATCTGGTGCTCACACGCACCTTTGACTCTCTCTACTCTCTCTACTGACTTGAACTTCGGTTCCTGAGGGCGTTCAACCTACCAGCGCCTTGAGGCCATACCAATGGTACATAAGGCGCCATTTAAATGCAAAGTAAAATAACATAACATAACAATGTTCAGATTTTGCTGGGGTTGATTGCTGGGGAGAAGGGGGACAGTGCAAGAAGGGCAGTGATGGGGAATATTTGTAATCACATGCTTTTTCACATACTGTAAAAGTTATTTGAAATCATTACTAAGTTCATCTAATTTCTTGGACAAGTTCATGATTTGATTATTTACAGTTGGCGATAGGGCTTCTGTTTGTGATTCTGGGGTTTTGGGTATCATTAAACTGGGGTGTGGTTTCTTCATGAAAACTATGTACTGTAATACAAATAGAAATTATTATTTCAGTAATGTGTGTACAAAATACATTATTTGTTTACAATAACATATTTATTGTATACCATTGGAGATGTTATCAACGCTCATTCCTCTTTTGAGAAGTTTTCCTCTAACCATTCAAGTGTGTTTGCCATTTCTGTGAGATCAAAAAGGGCTTCTCTCTTATAACACATTTATATAATGAAAGATAATAATAGAGAAATAAATACAATGGGCCTCATTACGACCCAGGCGGTAAGGGTTTTACGGCGGCGTAAACAGCGACGACCCTTACCGCCTGAGTACGAGGTCCCTTAACGCCATGGCGGACTTAACACCTGCTTTTAGCAGGTGTTAAAATCGATGGCGCTAAGGGACCATGGAGTTAATTACGCCACTGTAATTTAAGGTGGCGTAATTAACGCCTTCCCCACTCCCATTATGCCCTATGGGGCAAAATAGGAATGGGGAAGGGAAAATGGGAAAATGGGGATTTACCGCCCGCCAAGGTTGGAATGGGGCGGTAAGTCCGCCTACCACCATGGCGTAAACTTAGTTTACGCCATGGTGGTAAAGTCACGGCCCAGGCGGTAACTTACCGCCTGGGTCGTAATGAGGCCCAATGCCCAATAAGCACCTGGTGTTTCTCAATCTGTATGCAGAGTTGCAGTGAGGAGATTATATGAAGTTTACAGTTTTGGTTTGTGATTGGTGCATTCAATTGTAATGTGTGCTGAATAAAGAAATAATTAGCATTTTTTAACGTGTTTGTACAAAAAGGTATATTTGCATGTTGTATATATTAGTGGTGATTTTATGTGTTTGTTGGTTGATGTGTACATCTTTTTTGGGTCTCTCTTATGAGTCTTGGAAATGCTGTCCCATGTCCATGGACTACCGTGCTGTCCGCGGACTCCATATCTAACATATTGGGGGGGTATAATACAAGGAACATGTAGCAGATTAAAGGGGCACCCTATGAAATTCACCGAAAAAACATTGTTAAAGGGACGTTATGGTTAACTTGCTCTAACAAAAACCCATGAAAGTCACTGAAAAAACTTTGTTGAAGGGATGTTATGGTTAAGTTGCACTAACAAAAACCCATGACATTCAGAGAAAAAAACTATGTTAAAGGGACGTTTCAGACATTACTTTTCTGAATAACACATACTCTTACTAATGACACTACCTAAAGCTCCTTTAAATGGCAGTACAATGCGATAAATGCAGCATTTTTGCCTCAATGACACATCTTGACTGACAGTAAATGACATTTCCATGAATGACGGTAATCATTTTAATTGGAAGCTCTATGACAAACATACTCTCCTCCATCTGTCTGGCATAGGTTCACCGAAATCTTGAAAGTAACCCCTTCCCGACAGTATCTACTTAGCTCCAAAGTTAGATACAATGCATTTCTACAGCATGAAACTTCCTCCAGGCAGCGTGTGTCCAAAAACGTTTCCTTTCCGGGGGTCACACATTCTATATTTGCTGTGAAAGGAAGTTCATGATTCCCACAGGGTCTGCTGTTTTCCGAGAACATAATACCATCCTTCATTCATTTCCAATAGAACCCACAGCATGAAGCCTGCTCTTTCCCATTTGGAAAAAAATTACCTTCCTCTATTTTCATTTTATATTATTTCCTGACACTGAGGCAGCCTTCGGGGATAAACTTGTTCTGCGTTCCATGTCATAACTTCCTTAGCACTTGCATGTCATCACGTTCACAGCGTATCCGAGGGGGCCAAATCCTGTTCTCCTGCCTGCTACAAGATCAATCCTCAGAACACCATGTTCTGAGGCGTTCCAAGCTATCGTCACCCCCCTCGGCAGATTGAATGACGTCACCAGTAGCCTGTGTGCTACCAAGCTCGACAGAGATCCAGGCTCGCAACCGCACCAACGTTCAGTGCTACCAACTCCTGCTTCTAGCAATCTCCTATATTTGCGCCCACATCGCTGATACAAATTCTGAGGCTCAATGATCGCCAAAACCAGCACAGGAATCTTCCAAGCCATGCCTGCACCACATCCATCCCTTCCTGTTCTCCCCACCAAAGCAGACGGTCTGCAGTTGTAGACCCTGCACACATGGCACATTCTCTTATATAGTGGTGCATTGCTGATTCTACTTCATGCATTATTGGGCGCTGCATGGTGGGGTTATCGTAACAATGGCAAATGCTTTAATGATGGCAAGGCAGATGCTTTTACGTGTAACACAGCCCTCTCTGTCCATGATGGCACCATTCCATTCTGCGGTATGCCTGCTGCTGGGGCTGATGAACTTTATTCTTCACAGTGAACACAGGGCTTGGTACTATAACCCTTCTGCAGCCCCTGCAATTATTTTACTGCTGCGCTTCTGGCATGGCCACTGCTCCTTCAGGGAATACATCTGGGTGTGTGCTGCTTGCGGAGGATGAATAGCTCTATTGGGGGGAACAGTGGGTTGTCTAGGTCCTAGGCTGCACCCTCCCCCCTACAGCTCTCCTTACTTGGTTTTCCTTGTCTCCTGTCTCCTTACTCCAGTTACTCTTCTCTTTTTCAGCTTCTCATCACCAATATGTTAAGATCTGGTGGGCAGGAATGGAGTCTAGAGACAGGCCAGCTGTGGGAAACTTATTGTAGAAACCGTGTAGGCTTTATTTACATATATACAGTTGCTGCGTTCCTGTTACTCTTAAGGTGTTTACATGACAGAGAGACATAGTACAGACCACCCACCAGCCATCCTCTAGCACACCCAGCTCAGGCCTGACTGACACTCACACACAGCAACACTTACTGACATTCTACTGAGCTGCCAATCACTTGAAGCGCCAACATTCTCACAGCATTCATAGATGGCCAGCAGGGACATGACAACATAAGCACATCTGAACAAGGCACAACTTCATCCAATGTCACTGAGAAAAAATCCTGTGTGATGCTTTTTTAAAAGCTCTGCATCTTGTGAAAATACTTTGTTAATTCTTCATGAAAACTTGTTCTATCAATTTTCCCCCCATTTCCATCAATGTTTTTGTATTCAGGGAGAGATAGCTATGCCATTGTAAATGCTTATTATTCTAAAATAAATTGTATTATGTTTCATAGAATACAACACAAGCAGATGTAATGTAAAGTAAAAAAAAATATATAAAGCGCACTGTCACCAGCTGGGGCATCATGGCACTAAGGTTCAAGAAACTATGGGTGACGAGCAAAGAAGAGAGAAAACAGAGCACCCAGAAGAAGCCAGATTAGGCTTTAAAAAGATGGCTTTCCTTTATAAATGCTTTCTGAAAACATTTTTAACATGTTCTGAAACTTTATGCATGCTTTAAGAAACTTCTTGAATACTTGAGATCCTTGGTGGGGCAGACTGAGTGGCAGTGGGACTTTTGCACACTCAACAAACGGAAGCCCAGCCCACCATTCCCATGACCAAATCCACTTCTGCCTGATGACTCATGGCGTGCCATTTTATACTCTGGCTCGGTCAGCAACACTGGTTGTACCTTATTAAAGAGCGAAGTAGATGCATGGTCACACTGCTGTTGTAAATGTCCAAATCCAACGCTGCCAACGCACGTAGCAGTTGCGCAAGTAATGCAGTGATGTCAAGAGTGGCATTGTGGGTAACATTGGGGGTGGGGACATCATTGAACGTAGCGCTGCTTGCATAAAATGACAACAAAGGAGGTGCATCATGAGAAGTCCTAGGGTGAAACTCCAGAGGGGTGGATGCTTTGCTCATAGTAGGGGGTAGATGAATGAAGCAGGAACCTGGTAGGGTGCAAGATTGCCTTGGGGATAAATGATAGGGGGGATATTTTGAGCAATATATGAACAATAGAGACGCCATTTTTTTAGGGAAGCATTTCTCGCAGGCGGTGCACAAGAAAAGAGCTCCAGGCATTTGTTTGACAAGGAGTATGTATTTCTTGAGCACTTCTTGAAACAGGGTGCTAAAATGTTGCATGGCTGAAATTTCCCAGTAGAACGCAGGCACAACAAAGTCACAGTAAAAGATACTTCTTGAGGCCAATGAGCTAGGCAGCTGGGTGTACGGGAAGAATTGGCAGAGAAACTGAATTTTTTTAATGTTTTAATTTGTCTATAGATCAATTACAAATTGTAGAACCTTTACAAAATAAAATTCTGAGATAATAGAAGTAAAATATATACATTTACATTTAACTTCATATTACAATAAAAAAAATTGCAATTTCAAATAAAATTTCATGTACAATTAGTATTTCATATTACAAATAAAAACATGATAATTAAATCTACATCGCAGATTTAAGAAGCTCTTTTTCAATATACTTGCACATGCTGACCAATTCAAAGACCAACGGTTTATGCTTGCCTTGCATCATCCGAGCCCAAAGAAATTGCAAGCAGTCCTCAAAATCGATGTTTACTAATTTCATCAAGCAGGTAGTAAGCATTGTTTTAAAATGAGGACATTCAAGAATTAAATGTTTCATAGTTTCCACGGGCGCGTGACATTCAGGAAAACAACATTTAATTTGAGTAGATACACCATTGCTACTCCATTTAACAGTTCTATGCCTGCTGTGATATAAATTCATTCTAAACCGTATATAGGCCTTCCTAGTATAGCTACATGGAAATAGGACAACATGGTCAAATCGCGGAATGCAAGGTTTGGTAAATGCACTATAATCTCTATACATTTTATAAGTCGATATCCTTTCAATTGTCAGCAGCCAATCTTGTTCAAATAGCTTTTTTTTGGCATAAACCAGACGCCGAGGACATCTTCTATAGAGATATTCAGTGTATTAAGTAAATATTGCATGTTAGTTTGATATCGAAAAAAGGAAGCCGAATTAGTGTAATCTATCATTTCACGCAGATCCTCATTTAAAGAATTTTTTGGGGGAATATACGTTTTTTCATATCTACGTAGCTGACGCCATTTCCAGCGTCCGGATAAAGCCACAAGACCAAACTCGTGTCTAATTACTGCATTTGGAACTGACATTGGTAGTTGCATGGCACTTTTAATCAATGACCCCTGAATACTATCTAAAATAGCACTCATGTCACATAGACAAATGTCAAGAGCATAAAGGATAACACTTTCTATTTTCAGCATAAGACAATCTAACATTGGCATAAGTGAAAATGTACAAAATATTTCGTAGATCATTTTTAGCTGAGACAATAAAAGTTGTATTTTATTTTTAATTAGTTCCGTCCAGGCTTTATTAGAATTTTGAGATTGAAGATTATATCCTAAATAAATTGCACTGGTAGAACATGGGATTTTAGTTTTCATGATCGCCCATTTGTATCCTTTACTATTTTGTTTAGAGCCAAATTTTAAAATCACAGTTTTTGCAGGATTCAGCATCAAATTATGAGCAGTAGCAAAGTCCTCAAACAGTAAAAGTTTCTTTTGTAATCCTGCAGGGGCAGGGTCGACAATAACAATGTCGTCTGCAAACGCCATCCATTTAAGGCGCAGAGAGCCAACTTTTATTGAGAACAGATTATTACATTCCCATTCTTTGTCTAGATCTGCAAGGTAAACGTTAAAGAATGTTGCCGCAAGATTGCAACCTTGCTTAAGCCCAATCGAGGTTTTAATTGGATCCGTAATTCGTCCATCTACTGAGATCTTAATCTTGAATGAAGTATCAGTATGAAGTTTGATGAACCAATAAAGTAAAACAGATGGGATCCCCATAGTTCTCATTTTATTCCACAGGCGAGTCCGTATAACGTTATTGAACACTGACGACATGTCTATCATGGCTATGTAGTTTAGTTTAGTTTAGTTTATTATTTTTGTATGGCGCGCCATACCCTGGAGTATCAGGGCGCAAGCAGACAAGGATATGCTCAGCTTAGTTACAGGTACATAAAAATCAGGTGAAGGTACAGAGATACGCTGAGCTTGGTTACAGATATGCTCTGCTAATTGCAAGTACAAGGAAAAGGCAGGAAGTGTAGACATAGACATCAGCAATATTACAGTAAATTATATACAGTTATGGACCGTTATACAGATATGTACAATGTGGCAAGTGGAGTAGTTAGCTGTCATTGGCTCTCAGCCACCTAGTGAGGTTTTGTCAAAATTTTGCGAAAGGCTGAGGTTCTCTGACGTCATGGGGGAGGGAGTTCAATAACTGCGCAGCCTTGACCGGGAAGCTATTTCCTCCTATAGTGGCAAGTTTGAAACGCGGAACTTGGAGGCAGTTTGCGTTGGCTATTCTGGTAGGTCTGGAGGAAGTTCTTTTGCGTAATCTGTCCATGAGGTAAGGTGGAGCTTTGTTGTTGATGCATTTGTGGGTGAGGGAAGCGATTTTGAGATGAATTTTGTCTATGGTGGAGAGCCATTTGTGTTCTCTTCTAGTAGAGGATATATGCTCATTTCTATTAATCTTGAGTGCTGCTCTCAAGGCATTGTTCTGGAGCACTTGAATTTTGTGGATGGTCTGTTTATTTGCTCCAATGTAAAGTCCATTACAATAGTCTAATTTGGATAGTATCAAGGCTCTGGCAAGTGTAATGCAACTATCTGTAGAGAGGAATTGTTTGCTCGCTCTGATAAGTTTGCATGTGTATGCTGTGGCAGAAGCTAGAGAGTTAACTTGTTTGGTAAAGTTCATGGTGGCGTCTAGGTAGAATCCTAGGGTTTTTACTTCGTGGGCTACTTTTATGTTGTTCCCATCGACAATGAAATTGTCATAATCGGGGCTGAGTTTGGATATATAGGTAGTGGTGCCCAGGATGATAAGCTCATTTTTATCATCGTTCAGGCATAAGCCGTGTGTGGCCATCCATGCCTGAACTATTCTATATATCCTGTTCACTAGGGCCAGGTCTTTGGCGTAATCTCCTAAGAGAGGGAGGAGGATCTGGGTATCGTCTGCGTAGTTGGTGTAGGCAATACCCAAAAGATCCATTTCGTCAAAGAGGGGCTTCGTGAAGACATTGTAGAGGGTGGGTGACACACAAGACCCTTGTGGAACACCGCATGTTATGGGAATTGGATCTGCTGAGGCTGATGGAGCGAAGACTCTCATGGTCCGATTACTCAAGAATGACTTGATCCAAATTATGGCCTCTTTTGAGAAGTGGGCTGCCGAGTCGAGGTGACTACAGAGGACCGTGTGGTCCACTTAGTCGAATGCCGCTGATAGGTCCAGGAGGAGAAGTAGGGCCGCTTGGCCATTGTCTCTGCAATCATCTATTTGGGCCTTATGGTCTATTAACGCTGTCTCAGTCCCATGTTGCGGGCAGAATCCTGATTGACAGGTTCCAAGTAGGTGGTTAGACTCTAGGAAGTTTTGAATTTGCAGGTAAGCCACTTTATCTAAGATTTTTAGAAGAAAGGGCACAGTCGTGATGGGCCTAAAGTTAGTCAGAATGGCAGGGTCAAGGGTTTGTTTCTTTAGTAGTGGCAGTACCCAGGACTCTTTTAGGTTGATCGGTACTGAACCTGAGGTAAAGGAGGAGTTGATTAGTTTGGTTATAAATGGCGATAGTTCTCTCGCAGCATCCTTGATGAGTTGTGCTGGGCATTGGTCGCCTTTGCAGTTGGACGGCTTAAGTCCCAGGATGACCTTTTCTACCTCTATAATCGATACCTTAGAGAAGCAGAATCGGGCTCCCATCTTAGGCTGTGGCGGTGGCGCTGAGCTCTGAGGGATGTGTGGTGTTAGCGATGCCTTCTTGATGGCAATTTTAATTTGAAGATTTGCTACTTTGTTTGTTAAAGCAAGTTGTATGCTAGAGCACCATTTTTTATCCTTGGTGCAGTTTTCTTGGGGTACAACAGGTGTTTCCAATTCTTTCAGAATGCTGAACAGTTCTTTGACACTGGATTTTGAGTTGGATATTCTAGTATTGTAGGTTTCTTGTTTGGCTAATAGTATTTCTTTCTTGTATTGGGAGGAGGCTTTGGAGAGGTTGAGTTTGTTTTTGACTGATGGGGAGAGTCTCCAAATAGTTTCAAGTTTTCTTTTGGCCAGCCTGAGATTTTTTAGATGGGGCGTGAACCAAGAATTGAGGTGTTTTTTTGGTTTGCTATTTCTTAGTTTGAGTGGGGCTATGTGATCCAGGGCTGAGGTCATGGCTACGTTATAATGTTCAACTAACAGATTAGGGTCCATGCTGTCAGGTAGTGAGTTCAATTTAGGTATTATAACGGGCATCAGATTTTCTGCTGTCATTAGTTTTTTATTTCTCGTTGGCAGAGGTAGGGCGGGTGAGGACGGGACAGTGGCCTGGTTAGTTGTCACTGTGAATAATAGCAGGTAGTGGTCAGTCCAGATCTGCGGTACAGAGTCAGTAATATTTACTTCGCAATTATATTCTGCTATCCAATCAAGGATGCAACCTTTGTTGTGGGTAGGTAATTCAACTTTTTGGGAGAATCCTATCTCTTTCAAGGTCAGAGCAATCGCTGTCGATTGGGTGTCCTTATTGTCATTATAGCCTAGATTAAAGTCTCCTAGCACTATTGTTTGGGATGTATTTTTTAGGTTATTGGACAGGGATGTCGAGATGTCCTCAGCGAAGGTTCCGATAGGACCTGGTGGTCTGTAGATGAGGATAATGTTTAGGGTTTGGGAGTTGGCGATGGCTATTTTGACCATGAAGCATTCGCAGGATTGCATAGTGGTAGTAGTGATGATCCTCATGTCCAGGCTAGTTTTAGCTATGATTGCTAGACCTCCACCTCGGGAGGTGAGTCTGTCCACACGTAGGATTGTATAGTTGTCTGGGACTGCTAGTGATAGGGCTGGGCCAGCCGCATCATGTAGCCAGGATTCTGAAATGGCCAAAAAGTCTAGGTTGTCTGTGGCAATGATATCTGAGATCTCTGTGGCGTGTGCGACTAGCGACCTGGCGTTTATAAGCGCACCTTTGAGATAGGGTTTGTGGTCTGCTAAGTTAGGGCAGGTGGTGTTGTGACTACCTTTGGTTGTCTGTTTGGAGTTGTTTATTCTGGGTCTGTTAGGCTTGGCCTGTTTCCTGGAGGGTTCTGCAATACCCTTCAAGGGTGACTGTATTTTATTTTGCAATTTTAGTAGTTCAGCTTTCTTGGCAGGTAGCTCATGCAGTTTGGACAGGCGAGCACGTAGTCTTAGGTTTCTGTCTGTAGTGTTGCATGGCCTTTGTAGAGTGGTGCTATCTGGATAGTGGGTCATTTTAAGTCCAGTATTGGGTTGTTGGTTGTTAAGCATGATAGGGCAGGTGCGAACGGTGGAATAGGACGTGGTGTGAAGACTCAGAATGTTAGCTTTGGTGCTTATTTTAAGTGGTTGTATTCCTAATGTGATGAGGAGGGCGATATACAATGGTAGCCAGGGTGACCTGTAGGCAAGACCCAGGGTGTACATGCTAAGTGGCTGAGTAATAGTCAGTTAGGTGTAGTTTCAGTGGCGATTGAGGTGGCTAAGACTAGGCAGGCTAGATGCAACTATCAGGCTAGGTACAGTTTCAGTAGCAATTTGAACTGGTCAAGAACAGGCAGGCTAAATGCAACTGTCATGCTAGGTACAGTGCCAAAGGCACAAGGACACAATGCAAGTCAACTGTGGTCTATTAGTGACCAAAGGGTCTATTTAGCGACCATAGGGAACAATGCAAGTCAAATGTGGTCTATTAGCAACCATAGGGCATAGTGCAAGTCAAATGTGGTCTATTAGTGACCATAGGGCCCAATGCAAGTTTGATGGCAAGTCTGATTGAGGGCAGGTACAGTAGGCCAGTACACAATATGCAGTTGAGGGTAGGTACAGTAGTCCAGTACACAATATGCAGGTGAGGGTAGGTACAGTAGACCAGTGCACAATACGCAGTTGAGGGTAGGTACAGTAGGCCAGTACACAGTATGCAGTTGAGGGTAGGTACAGAAGGCCAGTATACAATATGCAGTTCAGGGTAGGTACAGTAGGCCAGTACACAATATGCAGTTGAGGGCGGGTACGGTAGGCCAGTACACAATATGCAGTTGAGGGCGGGTACAGTAGGCCAGTACACAGTATGCAGTTAAGGGCAGGTACAGTAGGCCAGTACACAATATGCAGTTGAGGGCAGGTACAGTAAGCCAGTACACAATATGCAGTTGAGGGCGGGTACAGTAGGCCAGTATACAGTATGCAGTTGAGGGCAGGTACAGTAGGCCAGTACACAATATGCAGTTGAGGGCAGGTACAGTAAGCCAGTACACAATATGCAGTTGAGGGCGGGTACAGTAGGCCAGTACACAGTATGCAGTTGAGGGCAGGTACAGTAAGCCAGTACACAATATGCAGTTGAGGGCGGGTACAGTAGGCCAGTACACAATATGCAGTTGAGGGCAGGTACAGTAAGCTGCCTATGCTTATACTTATATATATAGAGCCACAATGGCACAGTGAGAAAGGAGATAGTATAGCATCAAATTGTGAGATACCATTCGTATTACCTTATGGAGAATTGTCATGGGGTCAGGTACTTGGTTTGGATATAGTCTGGAGGGGCCAATCAGAATACAACTGGTGCTGGTCAAGGGGGTGGTGTGTGCAAGCACTGCAGATAGTGGGGTGCCAGATTGAAATTGGTGGCGTTATCCTGAGATGACCGTGGAAGGGAGTCTTGTTAGAGGAGATACAGGCCTCTTTGGGTGGATACGCCTGATCAGCAAATGCAGGCGTGCAGGGCACTGCTCCAACATTGAGATCCCGCCCGCCGATGAGATCACAGTAATGGAGATGGGATTTCCCGCACTGTGCACTACCAGTGCGCTAACAGGAGCTAACAGGGCCTTATACTGGCCTTAGCTGGGGCCGGCTCTTCCGCCTGCCGGCGGATGTTCCTGATCCTTATTCCGGCCGTTGCTTAGCAACGTGGAGAAGCCAAGCCTCGTTCTGAGGCCGCATCGCGCCCGACATTTTAAAATGTGGGCAAGTCGGTGCAATGCAATATGGACAGATTCGGTAGCAAAATGAAAGTAAATCAGGTAGCTGCAGATCGGAGCCCAGGCAGGGGCTGGCTGGCAGCCTGTGGATTGCTCACCGTGTGTTCACTGTGTGTTGGTAGACGGATTGAGAGTCTTACCTCTAGTACCATCTATCATATGAGCCATGATAGTAGCATTCAAGGAAGAGCTCATTCCCCTCCTGAAACCAGTTTGATATTGCGAGTACAGATTGTTTTCGTCTATGAATTGTTCTAATTCATGCAGGAGGAGAATAGAAAACAACTTTGCATCAGTGTCAATCAAAGAAATAGGTCTGTAATTCTGTGGAAGGGCAGGATTGCCCTTTTTAAAAATGGGAACAATATTGGCAGTGGTCCATGTCACTGGTATATTTCCAGTTTTGATAATGGATTCAAATTTAGTTTTCAAAAATCAGGCTCGAAATTCCGGATCGGCTTTATAAATCAAGGGGGTAGTCCATCAGGGCCAGCATATTTAGAAAAGGAAAGTTTAGAAATAGCCCATTTAATATCTGTTAATGACCATGCTAGACGGGCAATCTTGCTGTAGCATAACTGAACGTCTGAAACAACCTCAAATTTGGTGGGCAGCTGATATTTAGCTATTATATAAACTTGCCATGCTTGACCAGATATACAATTATGAGTAATTAGTGTCAAGCATTTGTCACCACTAAGCATACGTATCATGAGATGCTATGGCTTTTATAAGATTACAATTCTCCGTTATAGTTCATAATGCAAACATGTCTAAGATCCTGCTTATAAGACTTAAGTATTTGAACATGTAGAGTCAAACGGATGGGAATCTTACATCGTAGTATATTTTTTGGTGAAAAAGGTAAGTGCCTTTTTAATAAATTCTGTATAGAGTTGTATCGTTATCATTGCGTTACTGGTGTTTAAATGAGTGGGAACGGATATCTCAGACGAGACATAATAAACAAATTGCAAGCACAAACCATGGTTCCATCTGATAGAAATCAATGGACGATCGATATCTATCAAAGCCAGAACTGGATCCATGGTAAGTAGTTTGCATTCCATATTAAGCATACAGGAAATTCGGGCATGATCACTACCTAAGATTTGACTAGTCTGTAGAGATGACATAAGTGAGGTAAGACTACACGTGGTAAATATGAAGTCTATTATTGAAGTCTTGACTCCACACGACCAAGTAATGTGCGATTTCTCATCACCATTACCAATCATTTCCATATCCCAATCATCAAGGAGCTCTCTAAATTTCATACCCCTTCCACATGATAGGGAGGAGGATTTAATAGCACTGTAGCCATTACGGTCCCTGCAGTCACAATTAAAGTCCCTGCCAAGAATAATTTCTAATGACTGATAATTGCTAGATGTATTTAATAAACAGTCATCAAGTTCCTCCAATATTGCATACCGTAACAGGATTCCAATATAAAGATAATATTAGAATAAAAGGGATTTTAATCGAGTGGGTTTCCACTAGTACGCCCAACAAACTCTCAGATTCCCATATCAATTTTGATTTTAAATTAACGGAATTATTGATTGCAATTGCAAGACCCCCACTCGGGCGGCCATGTTGAGTTCTCTTGGCGGGCGCGCAGTGTGTAGTATAACTCGGGATCGTAAGAATATTTATTTTCATTGTTTTCTGTAGAATTAAAATGGTCGGTTGATTCACAGGCAATAGTGCTGAGCACCTTGTCATGAGATTAGAAAAGCCACATGTGTTCCATAAGAGAACATTAAGCAAGGTTTTATCATGGAGCTATGGGTTAGAGGGCTGTTTTGTCATCCCCACAATGGCAGTAAACAATGGTTCCAACCATGTCATGCCGGTTGACTTTGCTACCTGCGAAATTAGTGCTTGCGAATCACGTTCAGCATTGGAATTAGGTGTCTGAGGATTCTTATCCATTTCCAATGCCTTAGCAAGCGAGGGATTGACATACGCTAAGAAGTAATTCGCATTAGATTCCAGTTCGAAGGTAAATAGCTTGAGGCCATGGTTTTTTATCTCTTCACGATTGAACCAGTGGAATTTCAAGCTGAGATAACATACAGCTCTATAGTTATTCGTCCGAGTTATGGATACTCTCAAAATATCCTCTGATTGAATCATTCTCAATTGGGGAATGATTGCGAAGAGAGCCAGGATAAATGAGCGATTAATACGCCTTCCATCCATAATGGTCGGTTCCCCTTCGAAGCCCACCATGTGGGACATTTTTTCCACTTTATTTATACATACTTGGGAGCTCTCTTCAGTTCGAAGTGGGAGGGAATTTACAGCTCTGGCTGCCTGCATGGGTATGGACAATGCAGAGTCAATAGGCTTTTCAATAATCGAAAAACTCCCACTACAGGCCTGTCCCTGAGTAACACGGGCAGCAGAGTTGGTATTCCCAGCCATTTTCCATTCCGAACCGGAGGGTGACATCACTTCTGTGTGTTCTACCTCTGCTGTAATGAAAGATGATAACTTTAGTTGTTCTGCATTAAAAGTACCTTCTTGAAGAGCTTTTGCCAGAATATTAAGTGGGTCATTATACATCTTAACAAGGTCCACATTGCTGGTTTCAGGCAGGGATCTACAAAGGGCCGGTCCATGTATAGAGATGCTATTTGTAGCAAAAGTTGTTTTTGACTCCTCATTCTCAGAAGAAGATTTCATTTTAAAAGAGATAGTGGATTCCTTCATCACATCCATAAGTGGCGAAAGCGCCTTTGGTCTAGCACTAGAGAATGTAACGCAATCAGATGCGTCTTTTCTAGATGAAGCTTCTGCTTATGCGGTTTTCCCCATACCATTTAACGTATTTGAAACATTATCCTTATTACATATCTTTGCTGATGATGAAAGCTCTGAACAACATGGAGTCCTGGAACAAACAGCACTATATCATTTTGCCAGGGGTAAAGTGGAATCAATAATAGGTGTATCATGGGATTGTTCAAGAGTGGTTTCATTCCTAATCGTGCAGCTTCTTCCAACAATCGGAAAGTAGCTGTTTAAATTAGATTTGATGTTAGTGCTCTTGTTAGGTTTAGTTGCTTTGATCGCAACTTCAAGAGTTCTTATTTCAGCATTGTCCGTAGGGACTTTCCTGGATATGTCAATAGGCTGAATCAAGGTGAGGTGATTTCACTACTTTCAAGCATGTGTTAGGACAAAAATCAGCCTTTTTGATTCCTGGTAAGGGTTTACCTTTCTGATGTCTCATCGGTGTAAGTGCTTCCTGACTTTCCTTTGATAGTTGCTGGACAATGATGCTTTCTTCATCTGAGATCAACATCACCTCTCCTTGGCCTATTGTTTGAGAAGTCTTAGGTAGTGAAGGTAACGCATTATTCACCTTCCTATCTCCAAGCTTTTTAACCATGGCCTCTTTTCTCCTCTTAAGAAATCTTTTTGTAGCTCTCAAGTGAGCGTTTTTTGCACGACGTGACATGAAAGAGAAATTCTCTTCCACATGGGAAACATCATGTTCTTTCTGTTGTTGCTCATTGAGTATTTTCACAAGTAAAGAGGGACTATCCGGAGTATCCTCCTTTTGAGGTAACGGGGCAAAGTGTGTGGTAATTACCAGGTTCATTGCCTCAATAGATGCTTTCAATTCTGTAATTTCCTGAGAACTATTACACATAGGACGAACAGGGGAAATAGCTAGCTGAGAAGGGAATGTTACACTAGGTTGATTGCATTTTCCTAATTGAGACGGAACTAAAGGAGTTGCATGGTTATTAATAGATTTTAGAGTGTTGACACCAATAATGAACCCCTCAATCTTCTTCATTTGAGAACAAATATGTTGTAGTGTAATTTTAACATTTTTTAACTCTAAATGGGTCCAATCGTGTCCTTTATCCAGGAGATCGAGTATTTTGATGATCACTGGAAAGGTACACGGAGATTGAGACTCTTTTTCAATAGGCCGAGTATGCACTCCTGATAGATCTATTTGGGTAGCCCTAATAAATACATCAGTTGGTTCGGGAGAGTACAATAGTCGAGGTGGCAACACTTCATGTTTGATATCAAGATGGCTATCCTTGTCATGTCCGTTAACGAAGCTTAGGTTACCTGTCATACACTGGGTTGTCGCCAGATGTTTTTTCGAAGGGGTACAGATGTGCGGGGTTAACGTACATATAGCACGAGATACCTGGTCGTCAAGGGCAGCCATATTTTTCAAAGTGCAATCATGAAGTTCATTGGATAATTGATTAATCAATAATGGTGAAGGGCAGCTTCCATGCACCAGGTCAGAATACTGTCCTGTAGAACTGAGATTCTTCCTATGACAGTGTGGAGATACAGGAGAGATGGTTGGTGGAAGTCTCATTTCGGTAGCATAGATCATCACAGCATGTGATGCTGGGTTTAGCGGGAGATTAGCTTCCCTCGTAGTGCTTGAAGTTTTTGCTTCCGGTGAAGGAAATTTGTTATAAGAGGTACGACCATTGCTGCAAACCAGCGCATCTATGCTAGTAGGTGTTAGAGAGGGAGCGATGGAAAGTGACGCCAGCTCATTGCATTTGCTCCGCAAGCCCCCGGCCATCACTCTAATTATTGAGGAAGTAACTACCTTCTATAATCCGAGCTCTTTGATTAATTAACGTTGATAAAAGAGGACATAGATTATTTAATGGCTTAGAACAAATATCATATGCTCTTATACAAAGTTGTACCGACTTTCAAATTGTCGGCTAGACAAAATTATTAATCCTCAAACAAACACTGTTTGTTTACTTTCCACTAATCATTTAGAGTTATTAAAGACAACCCCCTGCTCACCGCGCAATGCACGGCAAACAGCCAACAGTACTTCGTTCTTCCTCTGGTGCGCGCGCAGGCTGCGCAGGGGGCTGGCTATTTGACTCCTCACAAGGGCGGGTTGAGGACGTCACATGAGTGCAAGCTCAGGTTTCGAGGATTGGAACAGAGAGCAGGTTTTAGTAGTCACATTTAGAAAGGGAGTGTCACAAGGCTACACAACTTACACAACTTTCACAGTGCAGACACTGACCAACATTCGTAAGTGGCACTATTCACACAGCAAAGTTCGTAAGTATTCGTAAGTTATTACTTTCTTAAAGAATTGTGTTCTTTGCTCTCGAAATCGGTGCTGCATTACAAAACGTCCTCCAGTTTGATTTTCAAACAAAAGTCACAGAGTTCCTCCAACAGCCAACAGTACTTCCGTACTTCCTCGGGTGCTGAATTTAAATACTGTTAATTAAACTCTAGCAATGGTAACTCAAGCCATGGTGTTATAGTTCTTTCAGATTACATTGATCAGACTTCTGCAAGGCATGAGAAGGGAGCTCGGGGCTCTGAGCATTGGGGTTGGGGCAATGGGGCGCGGGACGAGGAGTCCATCAGCAGAGAGAGGTTTAAGTGTCTCTAATATGCAACATTGTACAGTGTCTTTGCTGATGTCCACGACGAGGCATACCATTGGTCGGACTCGGTGTGAAAGTCTTGCCCCTTGCCATCTCAGGCTAATTTGTACATTGGACATTGCCAACCAATGGCAAACACATGTTTTTGACTGATCAGCACAATCATGAATTTGAGTGGTGGTGTGGGAAGGTTTGTGACATAATGAGGGTTGCTAATGTAAGTATAGCCAAAGGTGTATCACCCATTAGGATCAATCAACATCCATTTGGATATGGGGGACTGACGTAGTCCCACCAATCAGCTCACGTGACATGCCTTAACAATGTAACAAAAATATTGTATGGTAATTTGGTGGATTTCGTATACAATATTAAGCTTCAGTGGGCAGCATTTACCGCTCACTTCATTCAGTTCAGTTCCACGGGGCTGTCTGAACAGTGCTTCCCAGCTGTTGGGTTCCAATATTTTTGTGTTACTTCTTGCTTGGTGTACGCTCCGTTTCCTGGTGTACACTGCACCTGTGCATTATCGGGTTGTAGCAGCATCTTGCAAAGGGATTGGACCACTCAGAGACATGGGTGGAGTGCCTCATATTCACCTTCTGAAGGGTTGGTTGTTTCATTCAGTTTCCCCTTTGTAATCTCTTTGGTTTACAGTAATCTTGTATTTATTTATTTTTACTATCTCTGACCATGTCTTTTGGATTTTTCTTTCAATTTTGTTTTGCAATAAGGTTAACAAAATTATTTAGTAAAGATTGTATTAAAAACCATATTGTAGATCTCTTTTCTCATATTTGTTTTCACAAGACTATTCCTTGCCAAGTTGCCAAACTTTCCATTTGGATGTGATTTAATGATCTCAAGTACTAAACTATGAGTATGTCCCAGCTTCTCTGTAATTTCTTAAATTATTTTTTTCTCATTTCCCAGGTCTCATCAGAGTAGCAATTTAGTTGTGTCCATTAGAAGCCCGAAGCTGCTGTATGATGGGGCCAAACAATTCACCTAATGCCCTTGGTCATTACATTGGGCTCCATTACAAGTCCGGCGGTAACCCTGCCGGTGCTAGCAGTGGATTGCCGCCAGACTTGTAAGATTTACTGGCACCTGGCCGATGCTTCTGTTATGGCTTGCTTACCGTGGATGCTCATCCAGCAGGGTCTGCCCTGTCGGGCACAGTGGCTCCAGCAGGCAAATCCATAGTGTGCCAGTCTGGAAACAACAGTGCCAGTGGGCTTACTGGCACCGATGTTTCCAGACCAGCACACTTGTAATGAAGTCCATTCACTAGTTTTAGGGTGTCTGCATTTTTAAGGGTACCTCTTGGTGGATGAACTAAGGTTTAGTGCATTTATTGAAAATGCATGAAAATCCAAGTAGAACCTGATGACCAGTCTCGGATGATGTACATTCTTTAGACCGCGTTTCCTGGACCACAATTTAGAGAGATCTCCTAGGAAAAGAGAAGACTTTACCGGAACAGTCGGGGGCGCCATGGGCCTAGAAGAAGGACATCCCTGATGGTATCATTAGTGAAGACAGACACACCTGATACACTGTTCAAGGGTTTTTATTGAACAACATAAGGGTTGGAAGAACGCCTATCTAGCCCTATATCTAATGATTGGAGAAAGCTTGACCATCAAATAATAAATAACTAAGTCCTAGTAGTGTCTGTCAAATCAAAATGGCCTACACTAAGAAAACCTACTGCCTGCCCTTACGCTATGACAAATATGTGCAGAGAAGTGGTGTATGCAAAGAAAAATAGTGTTCAAAAGTAATATATCAGGATGGCTGAACAGTGAGGTTCCCTTCCCCACGTTTTCACACCGGACAAGGTGGCAGACTCAGGCTTTGGAACACACTCTGGCTTCTTCGGAACAAGGATGCAGTTGGGGCACAAGCCAGAGCCTTCTGCAACAAATTCTCTTTCCCACATGAAGTCTCTCAGTCGCAGAATGCCTTTGGTACACACAAAACAAAGTTCCTTCTCTCTTCAGGAGTTTAAAGTTCATAAGTTTGCAGGTTCACAGTTTATAATGGGCCTCCTCAGGCAGGCTCGGACCATTTCAAACACAATTTCACAATAGGCCTCCCTCAGTCGGGCTCTGACCTGTCATTGTATCACAGGTTCACATAGGTCTCCCTCAGTCAGGCTCAGACTTCTCAGGGTATCACAAGTACACATAGGTCTCCCTAAATCGGGCTCAGACTCCTCTGAAATTTCAAAGATGGGTCTCCCTCAGTCAGGCTTGAACCTCTTTCAACAAAAGTACCCGATTCAACATAGGTTTCCCTCAGCCAGGCTCAGACCCCACAATCGCAGCACGTGTAGAGGTTCCCTTCCACAAGCTTCAAATCACAATAATTCACAGGTCTCCGTTTGCTGATCTTCGACCTCTTATGCATTCCCGCTGCCTTGTAGCTACACAGCCTTTCTCAGTGACATTCGATTGGACATGTATCCTCTGCCTGACCACTCCCGATACTTAGCATTTGTGATTTACAGTTCACAACAATGGGCTCTCTTTCTCTTGCGTCTTATTATCTTGCGCATAACCTTCACTTCTTGGTAGCTGTTGCAAGCACTCCAACACACAGACTGGACTTTCATTCTGCTTGCTTGACTCACTGGTCATGTCAGGAGGCTTCTTGCCTTCGTGTTTTTTGATCTGGAAATCAAGGCTATCAGTCTTGTTGCATACTCTCCTCCCCAACTGTACTCTTCATCAGGGGGGTGGCTTGCAACTTTGTAGCACTTCAGATGCTCTTTTTTCTCTCTACCTGGGATGGCGTGTGTATCCTTTGTGGCTTCTAAGACACAACCGTTTCTCGCAAAAGCGATCTCTGGCCCGTAGATTTTTTGCCCTAGCCCTCTGTCCTGTTGATCTCCTCTGCCTGGCTTGCCACCGCTCTGGAAGAGTCATTCCTTCTCATGCACCATCAAAAAGAAATGTCTCTGGACTTCAAGTTCCAGAATGCAACAGTTTTTTATTGTTCCCACTTCGTTAGCACCCCCATTTGGCACTATGGTGATTTTGGGAGTTGCTGTGGGCCTTAATGAGATATCCATATTGCCAGGATCTCATCACCTGCCCCTCAAAGGCCTGGGATTTAGTTCTGTGCCCAGGGGAGGAGCTCTGGCTTAGGTGCTGCTATGTATTCTCCAGCTGCCCCTGGTTTGCGTGCCTGGAGTTACAGCTTCTTCTCCATACTGCTGCCTTCCCGGTACTCACAGGCCCAGCAAGTAGGTAGCCCTCCTTCCTCCATGCCTTCCAGGGTCTCTCCAGCATGAATTATCTCCTCTTGGCATCCATGCAGCATCCCCAGCTCACTCAGAGTGTGCTTGTGGGCACTGCCTTTTATACTGACTGGGTAGCTTAACATATTTCAGGTGGGAATGATTGTAATGGAAGACGTGACCTTGCCTGGCCTCATTAATGGGGCAAAATAGAGAATGCCCATAGAAACTCATGATACATTGTTTCCAATCGGTAATCTTCATGGCTCTGGTTTGCCTCTTCCTTTGTCCGAGTGGTTTTAGGAAAAAGCAGTGTGGGGGATTATGGTAATTGTAGTTTTTCCGAGCAATCATTGAAAAACCATTTGGATTTTTGTCCGGGTGAAGGGAATAAATATATGATGGTGGGTAAATGTAGTGTTGTGGACAAACTGGTTTTTGGCAATAATATCCCATAATAACAGAGGAGATGTCGGGTAAGGTGGTACTGGAATGGGGGAATAATGTGTCTCTCCTGGGGGCGTTCCTCCCACACTCTCCAAAGGTCCCCTTCCCAGGTGATACTCCCTTGCTTGTCTGCTCCCAGGGTTGGGATCCAAGAACGATGGCCCTTGCCTGGCCACTTGAGTCAGGGATCTCTGGGAATAGCATGGGAGAAATGCCTCAGGTTTCTTGCAGGCCACAGAAGAGGGGGTATCTCAGTGCACAGTTCTAGGCCAAATTTGAAGCTTTAAATGTGGAGGTTGAGCAGAAAAGGAAGCAGTTGGAAGAATGTGTGGGGGAGATTGACTACTTAAAAACGGTTGTAGATAGCATCCAGACAGACATGGATCTTCCTTTGTCAGATCTGCAATCGCTATGCACACATAATAAACAATCTGGTATGAATATACACTAGTTAGAAAGTGTAGTGTTTAAGAGGATGTCTGAAGATAATAGAAAAATGGAAGCAATCAATGGTTACAAAGTGCATGTTGGAGAAATTAATGATTTAGTACTCAAACTGAGGAAAGAGAGCTATGGATTTTATAAAGATATACACATGTGCATGTACAATTTACAGAACTAAAATGACAAAATGTGGATTTTAGAAATCCAGAGATGTGCTCAAGGACTCATGAACAGCAGGGCCATTCTGAGGTTGGAGGTAAAGAATTACCGGCACCGGTAAGGGTGCCGATGCCGGTAATTCCTTACCTCCGTATTCCGAGGTCCCTTTGCGGGTCCTTCCTTACCTCCTGCTTTTAGCAGGAGTTAAGTACGGGACCCACAAAGGTACTTCAGAGGTAATTACGGTACCGTAATTTACGGTGCCGTAATTACCTCCTTCCCCATTCCCATTGAGCCCTATGGGGCAGAAATGGGAATGGGGAAGGGCAAAAGGTGAATGGGGAATTACCGGTCCCTCCCAGCCTGGAATGGACCGGTAATTACTCCATTCACCATGCCGGATTTGGGACAGTTTTGGAGGCAACCATGGAGCTAATTACTCCATGGTTAGCTCCAAACACGGAATGCGGTCCAATGACTCTCACTGGGGGAATGCCAAGGCACAGTCTGGCAACTCTGTCAGCTGATGCACTCTTACCAAGGGCTGGCCAGGGTGCAATGTGGGAGGCCAGGCCTGTTTCTGCAGAGCAGAGAGAGATGGCTCAAAATGATACACATGTTAATACACTTAAATTCATGAGAAATATTATAGTCTAATTAAACCGTTTAGAAAAGATTCAAGTTTCAGCATCGAAGAGCATCTGGAAAATGTTCTCGAATTATATCACACTTTGGACATTCCAAAAACACAATGGGCCTCATTATGACATAGGCGCTCCCATAATGAAGGGTGCCGGTACGGGACCGGCACCCTTCATTACGGGACGCCCTATTACGAGGTTCCCTTTGCGGGACCCGGTAAGGACGCCTGGTAATTGTAGGGTAAAACCAGGCATCCTTACCGGGTCCCTCAAGGGGAACAGGGAGCTAATAATGGGCCGTTATTACCCGGCATGTTATTAGCTCCCTCCCCATTTCCATTGAGTCCTATGGGGGCTCAAATGGGAATGGGGATGGGTTCCTTCAAGGAGGAATTACCGGGTCCTCCAAAGTCAGAATGACCTGGTTATTCCTCATTGAAGGAACCCAGTACTGGGACCCGGTATGGAGGCTGCCTCCATACTCGTAATGAGGCCCAATATGTTAAATGTTTCCATCTGACAATGGGTCCGGGCTATGCTAGTTTTATACGTAGTCTTAATGAACAGGAGAATTTACCATGGGGTGATTTTAAGAGAGAGATCAGAAAACACTTCTCTCCATTTAAGTCTATTCAAGACGTGAAAAGAGCAGCATATACTTTATCAGCGCACCCGGATGAATCTCCATGAACGTTCTTGCAAAGTTTATGATTAGTGTTTTCATAGTTTAAATACCATTCTACTTTTTAATATTTCTGTCTCTTAATTTGCATTGTTGTATCACTGCTGTCTCTTTGCTCATTTAGTATGTTACCTTGATATGATAGTTTTGTTGTTGCTGCAGTATGTCATCATAGATGTTGCTATTGTTTTCTCTCCACTGACTCTTCACTTATCAATTTGTTTCAATGTTCCTGTTTCTGTCCTCATGCAGATTACTGTTGTATGTCCTCCTCATGCCACTTCTTCCTGTTTGCTCATAAAAGTATGTACGCCTTCTGTTTTTCTTTTGGTGACTTCTCTGTATGTGTGTAAATAAATATAGAATTTGTCTTAATGTTTCTTGTTTTGTTGCTCTGTGGGGTGCCTCTCTAGAGTAATTTGTTGTAATAGTGCAATCCTTTGTCAAACATGCGATGAGGATGGGGTAATTTGCGTGCTACACAAACTAGTATAGCTCGCAGATCAGCCAGGCGCCATAGCAAAGCACACAAAGTTGTAGGCGGTGCTCTCAGAGCAGTGCTCCCTCTCTTTATTGGAGTGCTGAGTTGAGAGCAGGCTGGCCACCCACACTCCTGGTCTCTTTGCCCCCATCTTCCCTTGAAAAGCCTGCCTCCACCACCCACTCTCTTTAGCTTACATTGGGGAAGTATTTTCAATATTTGATGTGAGCTGTTATTTTATGGTTTACAGAAACAGGTGGTAGCTCAGCTGGCCCATGAATGTACTAGAGTTAAGACTTTGCAATGGATTCTAGATCAATCGGCAGCTGGCACATGAATTTACTAGAGTTAAGACTTTGCAATGGATTCTAGATCAGTCAGCAAATATATTTGAAGTTATGTCACACAGTAAAGCAAGGAACCAAACAGAAGTCAAAAGAGACTGTCCCTGCAGTTTTAGAAATCAGATCAGGAAAAACAATTTCCTTAGAAACTACTCAAACAAAGGGTGACACATTGAAAAACCAGAAGATTGTGCCCATGCAGGGAAAGGCAGCACCCCAGGCAACTGTATTTCAATCCACAGACCCAAGTCAAAGGGATGCTTAAATTAGTCCCATGTTTCTTGGCAATCCGCCATGAGTGGGGTTTCGGTATGAAATGGTAGGGTCCAAAAACACCCAATATCAATTTCAATCACATAATAGACCTTACCAGGCATTGGTAGTGCAGAGTATATTTAACCCTGCTACAATGGTATATGGCAATCAAGCAGGGCCAAGATATGTAGACAGAATTATTGAAAATGGAAATCAGCAAAGTGAGCAGTATCAATCAAATGAGAGACATAACGTGACCTACAGCCCTCGCTCATATGCTCAGGCCTCCACAGCAGCTCCATGCTCACCACCTCCTCTGTCCCGGGGGTTCTGGGGAAACACTACCAGGAATCAGAAACCAAAAGAAGGAAATCCAAATAGGACAGACAAATGTGAATCCAATCAGTATCGGCCTAGAGCACAGAGGGATGATTTTAGGGATCTGGATAGATTGCATTGCTTAAAGGCACAAGTGCAAATGTTAGCTGAGCAGATAGAAAGTCTGTGCACACAGCATAAACAGCAGCTGATTGAGAATGCAGAACATAAAACTGACACTGCACAGGGTGTTAACAAATGACTAATCAGCCAGTCTCCCTGCACTGAATGTACAAATAACACACTATTGACTGAGCAAACTGAGTTGCATAGTGATTTACAATTAAGAAAACAACCAAATGGTGATAAAATAGGAAACAACGACACACACAAGACATGAGTGTGGTTTAATCTGGAGTTAAACCAAACTATTCAGGTGTGTGAAGACAAGGAAAAAGAAAGGAGAAATACACAGGAGGAACCCAAACAGCAAAGGGTCAAAAGACAATCTAAATAGAACATGGCACATGAAAAAGATGAGGCACATAGCTTCGAACAATTTATAGCTAGTGAGCAAGTGGACCATTGCAGGGTTGATGGTGCACTGCCTGCTTCAGCAATAAATGAAACAAAAGTGAATGAAATGATAGGTGAAAACAGAAAACACAGGTGATGGGTTGTTATTGATGGTACTAATTGTGCTCATATCTCCGGTAAGGGAGGAAGGGTCATTTTGCCCCCTCCCCTCATACATTCGACACAAAAGAAACCTAACAATCATGCAATAGTGGGGAGACGTCCTCCATGCTTGTCCCTGACAACAGCGGAAGACTGGCTATTGCACGGCACATTCAGACTCCATTTTGTGCCCCTCCAGGCTCCATTTTTGGACTAGGCCGCATCCTTATAACTGAGAAGCCATCTCTCCCATCTGCAGCGCCGCGCACAGTGAACCCTGACAGCCCCAACCTCCTCCTCCCGTGTCTGTGCCACACAAGCACATTTCTCACGGATGCTCTGGCGCAAATTGTTACAAGTAAAAAGTGTATTCTTTTCCTTCCACTGAGATCACTGCCCTGTTTATGACCGGGATGAACCTCGACTTGTGGCTCATCCGTCTCCACAAACCTACTCCTTCTCCTCTCACCCCCACCTTTGGAAGTTATTGCCTGCACAACATTTTTCCCCTCCATCCTTTGATGTAGCAGAAGTGTGACCCATCCCCACAGACCACCCTAGAGTGCCCCCAATATAACTGGTTTCCTGTCATCATATATTCCGCCTAAAACCAACACCTATCAATCCATTCCGTCAAGCTGTGGGGCGCCCTGATAAAGCACCTGGAGGGCAAGACCCTCGTACCCTTTACTTCTACAAAGGCATGAGGTGGGAATGTGTAAATAAAAGTCTACAATTTATAGGATTCCCCACATTCTAGTATATGGTTTATGTTTTGCATTATTCACTGCATGTCAGGAGATATTGTGTAGCTTAGTTTAACAGAACATTCTCCTCTCGTGGACCCGGCCTGACCTTCACCTCGCAAGGATGAGCCCAGCTGACCCACGCGATGCCTACCGGACCTCCAAGATCGCAGCCAATCCTGTGGAGCCGGTCCTTACACTACTATAATGTATCCATATCTTTCACCAATCGCAGTGCAACTTGATGTTCCTATGGTAAAACGTCTCTAGTGACATTTCTGAAGATTATAATGTACTGTTTTTGTATTTTTTGGCAGAGCGCTCTCAAGGCAGCATGTCCTCTGCATGCATTATTCTCTTGTTTTACTCACAACCTTTCTCCTGGTCTCATTCCCTACTGGGTTGTGTCCTTTTACTATGAGTTTCTATTTGTCTTTCTGGGGAATGACCACCTTCACTTGGTGACCCCGGCTACGTGATTGTGGGTGCTCCAAGAAAGACATGCATGCTGTGCGGCGAGATCTGGGATGCCCCTATCAAGACCACCACCACCTACGGCTGACCAGTAGTTAAGAACATACACCCCAGAGAGGTTCCAAGGGTTGCAGCTTTGCAAATACCCGACTGCTCACCGGAGCCGGGCACGGCTTGATTGGGGGGAGACACCCTGATCATGGATAGACCGTGAACGGAGACTCTCGGATCACCTCGGACACGTGAGTATTGGCTGAGAGAAAATTAAAGAAAGGGAAATTAAAGGGGGTAGGAAAGAAAAGTGTAACAGGGAGGGAACGGACTGGGAGTCAGATTAAGGGTGCATGGGATTGTTTGAGTGTTGACTAGTGTGCTTGTCTTCTTCTTTTCTTAATATGACCATTTGTTTTTTTTTATTAAGATGACGGAATAAGAGGAGAATATGGGAACCTAGCTCCGAAAGGGGGTGGAAGGCGGTGCCGCGTAGTACTGTCTCGACCAGTGCAGGAAGATAAGTGATAGTAAAAAAGGAAATACGTTGGAGTCTTGTTTATTGATAGACTCAGGAGATATTAGCAAACTCTTTTTCTTGTGTGAACAACTCTTTTAGAGGACGGCCCAAAAGGGGCCAAGGGAGAGGTTAATGTGAATTGCGAATGTGGAGGAAGAATCCAACAGTCTCATAAAGGGGAAGAGCTAAAACCAAAGGGCTACAGATATCCGGTTTATGTTAATTGTTGTGAGTGAAGTACGTCAGTTTGTTCAGGCGTGTCCGTTAAATCGTTTTATGTTTCATTGGTTTTGGTTTTGATTATGCCCATGAAGTGTTAAGGATGTGACAAGGTGTAAGTGAAATATTGTGAACTGTGATGTTACAAGTTTTATGCTAAAGAAATATAAGGTCAGCCGACGTACTTTAGGTGTTACTACCACACACATACACACACACACACGCAAGCAAGTGACAAAGCAGAATAATGGGAGCAGATACACCTTTGATGCATGTTTGTTAGCACCTCCCTCTGTACAGTGAAAAGATAAAAAAGTATCATGACCAGTGGCTCACTGATTAAGGGGGAGGGGTCATCCCAGGTATGGCCGGAAGGGCAATCATTTGATAAAAGGATATTAGATCGTGTGACAACATATTTACTGGCCAAATACAGTGGCAAACAACTCCAAAATAGATGCAAGGTCCTGGATCTCTGGAGGATGTTTGAAGAAACACCTCCTGCAAATAATAGGAAAAGGAAGCAACACCTGAGGCAATACCTGCCCTGGCAGTAGGGGGGGAGAAAGTGAGGGAGGGGAGCCCAATAAACTGTACCGACTACTAGACCTGCCGAAGGATATAGCGACCCGTCCTATTTGCCCCAGCCAAGCACACCCTCCACACCCGCAGTAGTTCCCCCGCCCCCTTACAATCCAAGAGATTTGTACGGTCCCACATGCGCACCACCAGTAAACATTGCATGTCTAACTAGGGATTTAGAAGCACAACTGACCACCACACAAACAGAATTAACCCGGCTGAGAACACTGTGTGATAGGAGCCAGATGTTGCCAGGGGGCGGGCAGACACCATCGCTGTCTCCATCAAAGAACCCCTCTAGTTAGACAGAGGATGAGTGGAAGTCCGGAGAGTTTTTCTTCCACCTTAATAACACCCCAATAAAAGTACTACGAGTAGAACAAGGGAGCAACCCAGCAACTGATGAACAAGGCAGTGTAACATCTGACAGGGAAATAGAGGAATGTTGGGACATATTTGGATGAATATGACGAAGGAGCAGCCCAGCAGGCCTACCGCTGCGAACACAGCTGGAAGAAGGGGAGCAGCTGAGGGAATGATGGCAGGGAAGGCTCAGGAGCAGGCTAGGGAACATGGTACTGACAAAAAAGAAAGGAGTATAGGTAAGTAAGACAAGGGGAAAGACAAAGTTACAGATGCCCCTCATTCAGAAAGGAGCAGGAAGGCCTCACTATGTATCATTGGCGCTGATGGACACAACTAATTTGTTAAAAACATTGCCTCAGCTTTCGGGAGGGGCAGGGAAGTGGATATATGCCTTTGAGAAAATCACTGCAGGGATCCCACTGGCCATAGGGGATGTTAAAAGCTTGCTAGTGTCCGACGTGGGTGACCAAGCTGACTAAGTGTGGGTGGAGGCGGGGTTCCCGGGAGTGACGATTGATTGTGACTGCCATGACGGGTCATCCTTTTATAACGTGAGGGCCCGGGAATGGGATGCACTGCGGGGAAACTTCCCTGACAACCCTGATTTACACTCTGTGATGCAAAGCACAATCAGGGACGAGGAAGACGCTGCACAGTAGATTCTTCGGATGCAGGGCATGTGGAGGACGGAGATGGGCACCACTTGGGACCTGTTAACCTCCCTTTTTTACTTCATTATCAAAAGAGGCCTCCTGAAGGAGGTACAGAAGGCTCTAGATAAAATTGCTGGGATAGATGCCAAAGGCTGGCCAGAAATACAAAGCATTATAGTACACCACTGTAGGAGGTTCAAAGAAAGGCAAAAAGAAATTGCACAGAGAAGGTTGGTGGGTGAAGTGAAGCTTGTGCAGAATAAGCTAGTGAACGTTGCAGCGGTAACAGCCGTCCTACCAGAGAGGCAGGGGGGCAAGGAGTAGGGGTCAATAGCTCTACAGGCAAGGTTGGCAGCAACATGGTCAGCAAACAGGCCGGAGCAAGGTGCTGGAGAGGAACAGTACGAGGGGCCCCAATGGTTGGGAAGGCCTGGAAAAGAAAGAGGTGCGTACAGGGGACAGAGAGGGATTATGGAGGGCAAGGGCCTCAAGGATGGAGACAAGGTGTGTGGTGGACCTGTGGAAGGTGGGGCCATTTTTCAAAGGAATGTCGCACTCGACCCATGGGGTACTACCTAAATACACAACGCTTTATCAATGAATGGCAGTTCGGTCATCCCCACCCAGGCAGCCCGTATGGATTGCCCATGGGAGGTTACGGTCCACGGGAGCAGTGTGACAACAATTATCAACAAAGGCCTCAAACATCACAGCAAGGACCCCAAGCACCACAACCAGGGATGCAACAGCGGTTAACACGACAAAATATAATGGGGAATACACGCACACATCTTTTTGCCACTACAGCGAATGGCGCACTAGAGCCGTTTCTCGGAACAGCCATGGTCGGGGAAAGTGTTTTCTCCTTTCCAGGTACAAATACCCATCCAGATTAGGACAGCCCACAGAGATCACTTTTGTGTCCAGTCATATCAACTCCCCTACGCCCAGATGAGGAAACACTGGTGGGGGCAGAGAGAGGAAATAAACAGTTCATCTTTATGGTGGACTCAGGGGCGGAAACATCGTGTCTCATGGAAGGATGGTTTCCATTGTCGGGCAAGAATTTGGAAATGCAGGGCTTCTCTGGGGCAATTTTAAAGGTTCCCTAAACTGAAGATTTGGATGTAACCGTAGGGGGAAAAAACA
The DNA here is from genome assembly GCF_040938575.1 of Ambystoma mexicanum. Classification (NCBI taxonomy): domain Eukaryota; kingdom Metazoa; phylum Chordata; class Amphibia; order Caudata; family Ambystomatidae; genus Ambystoma; species Ambystoma mexicanum. The sequence continues at coordinate 101,987,116 of NC_090925.1, read as the reverse complement.
GTGTGAGCACCCCTACTATATCATGAAGACTCACTGATAAATCTGCTAGGGAGGGACCTCCTCAGTAAGCTCAATGTGACCATCTCTTTTACCAAAAGGGGTGTGGTATGCTCAAATCCGGAAGTGTGCCCACTAAGGGCAATACTAATGATTTACACCATAACAAATGAAGTAGAAGTAATGGGGGTGCCCACGAATGTAGACATGTTTGTCTATGCAATACAGGTTCTAGCTAGAGTGGTGCTAGAAATAACACGGAAAGAATGGAGAGTACCCTCTGATTTTGTCTTCCGCCCAGTTGAGGCCCCAGAAATTGTACCAGGTACCATCCTTTATTTAGACCTAAAGGGTGTGCCAGTACCAGCTGAATGCATTGTGGCAATAGGACTGGACACACATGGATGTGAATGGAGAACAGTGTCATGAATACAGCCCAATGTAGCACTGCACGATTTAACTGATGTGCTGTTGACTGACGATCTCAATGACAAGGATATCATAATGGAAATTTGCATGCCATGTGACATAATCATTCAAAATAGACGAGTGACAAACCCCCTCATGGCCATTGTAAATGCACCGCCATCAATTTTTGATGAAGATATGCAACAGGTACCCATAAGCTTTTGGACTACCGGTCGCCACGATGTATGGCACCTCCAGGAAGTAACGCCAGTAATGATAAAGCTCAAACCAGGTGCAGTACTGCCCCGGGTCAAACAATACCCCTTGTCCAGGTAAGCTGAGGAAGGAATAAAAGAAACCATACATGCACTACTGCAGCAAGGCATCAGTGTACCATCAAACTGAGGGGCGGGCTTGGTGGATGATACAGGACCTACGCCCACTTAATGACATCATACAGAAGGATTTCCCCCTTGTCCCAAACTCCGCATCCATTTTGTGCAGTATTCCAAAAGCAGCCACGTGCTTCACAGTGGTTGACTTGAAAAATGCTTTTTTCTCTGTACCACCCCAGTTCCCAATATCTGACAGCATTTACCCTAGGGGGGGAAAGATACGAACATTGCAGATTGCCCCAGGGATATTGTGAAAGCCCAAGTAATTTCAACAGGATTTTGCATAAAGATCTTGGCAACATTGATGTCAAAAGCACAGTAATTCAATATGTAGACAACCTTCTGATTTGTAGTGAAAGTGAAGAACAGTGCAGAGCAGACTCCAGAACATTGTTGAACTTATTGGCAAAGAAGGGTGTTAGGCAGAAACCTGTGCAGTTCCCTCTGGGACCACTGCAAAAGATTTAGGACTACAGGTGTTTGGCAGTAAACCCACTTGGTAGCAGTCTGTACCACACAAATTCACTTGTTAGCTGTGGCTGAGCAGCCAGACTTCCCTCAAGAAGAGTTAGACAGTATACAGAGTATTCACAATAGGTCAAGAGCACACAATAGAACAAGTTAACACTGACCAAGGCTTGGTGTAAAAGAGATATAATTATTTATTTAAAACCACATCTAGAAAAACACACAGGCACTAATAATAAGCAATTCAGAAACACGGTCACTAAAAGATATACACTCCCTTAAAAGAATATTAGACAAGTCTTAAGTAAAGCCCCACTTATTTTCAGACAGCGGTGAGCGCTTAACGTAGATGGCACTCTAATAGTTTGTTTTAAAAAAAGGGAGAGAAAAGCAGAGAATAAATTGAAACAGATCCCAACACTTTTTCAAGAACACAACAAGGGAGAAAGGCAAAGTAAAACCGTGAAGTTAGAGTTCAAGAGGCCGGATCCACCTTCGGAGGATCCAAACGAAATGTGTCCAAGGTCACACGGTTGCAGTGCACAAAGGTCTTGTAAAGGTTCAAAAAGGAGTTGGACCACAGAAAGGGACCAGTTAGAGGGTCAAGGCGGCCAGCCCAGTCCAGAAGGTTAAGGAGTTATTATTACCTTGTAGCAATCTTTAGAAAGGGAGGCCTGGTGGACACAGTACCTTAAAGTGATGAGAACGCTCCAGCGGGGGCAGTTGTTCCTGGCAGCGGGTGCACGTCGGTGCTTCGTCCGGGGGAAGAGAGGATCTCGTCATGGAGGAAGACAGGAGTCCGTTGCACTGCCAGGGAAGAAACCAGCCGCAGAGTTTCTCAGGTACAAGGAGCGGTCCGGTGATTCGCGATTCAGTGGTTAGTGGCTATCCGGCTGCCGGGGTGCTTGGCACGGCCAGTTCGACCACAAACCAGGCTGTGGGGCGAAGAAAGAAAGGAAAACTGGTTGTGCCCACCAGTCAGGGGAAGAAGCCTCTCCAGCCGGGAGATCTTCTCTGTCATCGGGAAGTGGTGAGTCGGTTCTGCAGGGCTCCACCGGTGGTGTCATCGTGGTAGGTTGGCTCAGCTTCTTCCTCATCGGATTCTCAGGTCCTGTGGCGACTTCTGAAGTTCCAGTCCCCAAAGCCCTGCATTTATGCAGAAAACCCTCATTCACTCAGCCTAGCTGTCACTCAAACATGCTAAGTGGTGAGCCGGCCGGCTCACCGCTTGGGCCAATCACACAAGAGTGCGACCTGAGTTACCTAGGTAACTCGGTCCAGGGTTCCTAAACCCCCTCCCACACCACCTGTGATATCCAGACAGAGTGGCACCACTTTTGGAGGCTTCTGTGAAGAAGCCTGCCAAAAAGTGGAACAAAGGGCTCGACTTGGGTTGGAGTCACAGAAGAGAACACAAACGCCATGTTTGAATCGAGTCTTGGCAAAAAATACCAACCGGAGAATTAATATTAATTAAATAAAACGGCGGTATGTTCGAGGCTATGAGAATTAAATAATTAAAGTTGGTAGCCTCGAACAATGGGAAAATCCCATAAGAAAATGTTTGCGGTCGAATATAAAAAGTAGTTTCCACTGCCACCAGCCAAAACTCGATCAGGGGGGACGGAGACGTGCCCCCTCGACTAAAAGACCCCGGGGCAATCGAATTGCCCCGGCCAGTACGTCCACAATATGATGTTTTGTACTGGTTTCTGTTAATAATTTGGGACTAGTAAAGCCAATGGTGACTTTACATGCCCTGGGAGACAATAGTCAGTCCCAGGGTATGAGGTCTATGGTGGGGTGTCACTATGACACCCCTGTGTTACTGCACGGAGGGTGCTGGTGGCACACATAGGAAAAACACATGAGACCCTATGGAGTAAAGGACCCCATAGCCCATAAAACACATTACCAATCAAAGGAATACCATGAATCATGTCCAAGAGTGGGAGAAAAAGAGTCTCACTCTTGGCAGGAGGAAAAAAAACAAACTCCAGAAATCCAGCAAAGCTGCTGGGGGACTCACTAGGTTAGGACATTCAGCCTAAAGAGAGAATTCTCCCTAACAAAGGGATACAAAGTGGACTAAGGAAAGTTGCAGTACTGTCTAGCCGAAGTACGGTATCTGGGGCAGTTAATATCCAAGGATGGTAAACGAAAATTTCCAGGTAAAGCAGCAGCAATACGTGCAACAATAATGCCCAAAACAGTAATGGATATGCAGAAATTCCTTGACATATGTAATTATTGCTGAGCATGGGTACTTGATTACACAGCCTTCCTTCAGACAATCAAGGAGGCACAAACGGAGAGCACAGCAATAGTATGGACACCAGAGATGATCACAGCATTTTACAAAATGAAAGACATTATTTCGACAGCACCCGTTCTTGCGACTCCAGATTATGATCGGGAGTTTTACCTATTCTCACACTGTAATGGCACACTCATGACGGCGGTATTAAAATAGAAAACAGCATTAGGCCACAAGCCATTGGCCTACTACAGTGGCACTCTCCATCCATTCTGGAGAAAATGCTAACAGAATAAGTAAAGATGTATAAGATGTATATACCAATAATGAGGGAAAATGTAAATATGATTACAATGTACAACTTTAAGTATACTAAGTGGAACAGTGATTAAATAAGTAAAATATCTCTCTCTCTCTCTCTCTCTCTCTCTCTCTCTCTCTCTCTCTCTCTCTCTCTCTCTCTCTCTCTCTCTCTCTCTCTCTCTCTCTCTCCTTTTCCTTTCACTCCCAACTACTCTTAACTATGCTGTTTAAAAAGAAAAGTGTAACGTTGTTTAATAATTGTATGTGTACTTAACCCATTGCATTACACTCTTCAGGTTCAAATATTGCGGAAACGAGGGCTCTCAATGACAACGCCACAGATGTAGATAGCAATAGGGGAAATGTTAGCACTACTAGAGTGTATTCTTATTAGTGCAGGCTTCATTTTGTTGCGAATCGCGATATTGTTTTCTATAATGTTATTTTGTTTAGGATTGTGCTGGAGCTTATCTTTTATTTTGGAGAGCATAAAAGAAGGGGGAACGGGGTAAAACTGGTACAGGAGGGAACAAGCCTCATCTGGAATGGGTTTAAAGTGATCTGGGCCCATAATACCTCCACAAATCTTAACCTCATCTCTCTATACAAAAATCGTACTGTCAAAGCCCCGCTATTTACATATTGTGCAATGAATTATGATGACAATGGGCCTTATTAGGATCCTAGTGGCCACGGAATGAACTTTGCCGGATCCTTGTGGCACCGTTCATTCTGGCCCGCCTCATTGTGAGGTCTGCTGCAGGTCCCGCTCAGGACGCCTGGCCAGACCAGGTGCCCTTAGCGGGACCCGCTAGCAAACCAGGATGCAAACAACAGGCTCATCATTAATGGGCCCGTTGTTAGCATCCTCCCATTCCCATTGAGCCCTATGGGGCTCAAGTGGGAATGGGGATTAATTTTTACCGGAGCCCAGAAAAGGGCAATCACCGGATCCACCAAGGTCAGTATGACCCGGTTATTGCCCTTTTCTGGGCTCTGGTAAAAAATTATTACCGGCGGCAGCCGTGCCCATAACAAGGGCACGGATACCACTAGGGTCGTAATGAGGCCCAATGTCTTGAATGATTACAATGTTGACAATTCAATTTTTGATGTATCAGTACCACCACATGTACACATGCACGCAACCGACAAACCTACGTCAAATGGTGAGTACATGCACTTTATGTCCCAAACCCCAACCCCACAAATGTACTTTATTCCACATCCTTGGCAGAGATGAAATGTGGTCAGGCATTTTTCCCAGGCGGTATCAAAGGTTAATGAAGTTACGCAATGATCTAGGGGGAAACAGAAGGCGGAAAAGGGGGGCAGAACCTAAAAGATATGATGCTTATCATGCCCTGGGATTAGATGCAGTAGAAGACCCCGCCACCCTGATCAGTCCAATAAATGGTACTCTGACATGAGTGCCATGGCTAAACAGGCAGCAAACGAAACTTGCTATGTCTGTTCTTTAATACCCCACGCATCTAGAACGGCCAAGGTCCTCATACTCCAAGAAACGTCTTTGGCGGATGCCCAATATCTCGTTCATCTAGCACTTTGTAGAATTCGAAGTACTTTCCATGCACACACAGTAACGGTACAGTTGCTGCAGAACGAGAAAACCTGTCATAGCAGGTCCCAAGGAATACTCTGCATGAATGAGACGTTTTTTGTTATGAAAGTGACACTGTTTGCAGAGAATAGGTGGCAAGAATAAACAGTAATGTGCAAAGCAGAAGCACTGCAGGGACTTTCAGAGGAAAACTGTCAATGGGTCAAAAAAACATACACTCCAACTTGGTCTCAGCACATCCCCAAACTGACATGGGTAACAGCTCTCGAAAAACCCATCAAGATCCAACGAGAAGTACAATATGAACTTTGCTTTCACAGAGAAGGAAAAGTACCCATCGGATCAAACAAACACTGCAATAAAACACTTATCCTCCCCGACATGAAGAAAGGCACAGCAGCTTTAATGGACACTTACTGGGTATGGGGCAAACAAGCATACCTGCACCTCCCACCATCATGGAGAGATAACTGTGCTCCGGCCACACTGCATTCGGCCCTGATAGTGATTCCAAAGAGCTATGTCCAGGGGGAGAGTGTGCCAGCCAGAACGTCTCCTGCACCCCAGTCAACAACCGAAGAAACCCCCACATATGACATCCTGTCGGAGGATGACCTGCAGGACAGAGTGTCTCGCAAAGGAGAGCATCGAACTACATTTCCAGAGAATCATCAGAACTTTTGGCACAAATACCGGACCAGTACAAGCTCTTCAATACTGCAGAGACATTTTTTGCATCACTCATACAAAGCATCCAGGCATGAGCCAATGCCAAATTGTAGGGTTTGAGATGATCCAGTTGGCAAACGACACTGAAGAGGGTTTCAAAGTCATCAAAGTGGAACTTAGATCCCTGCGGTTGATGACCATGCAAAACCGATACGTTCTGGCCCCCCTCACAGCAATGGATGGCAGTGTTTGCCAAAAAACCAGGAGTGCATGTTGCACATTCGTAAATTCTGCTGACGTCGACAATGCAGTTCACAACCTCGGAGAAAGAATGAAGAAAGAAGGTGGGGTACAACCAAGCGACTTGTTCAACACCATTTTTGACTGGATCCCTTCCTGCTTTGGAACCACTATGAAAATACTCGTCCCTACTATTGTATTTTTGTTGCTGATTTTTTGTGTGTGCCAGGTAGGCATTCAATGTTGTGCAAAATCCATGCCTAGTAGTCAATGATGATGGTGACAATAGGCAGTCCAATAAAGGTGCAGACAATGAAAGATGCACAAATACAGACAGGAAATAATACAGAACCCACATTTTGCATGACTGCAGTATATCGCAACACTGAGAATAGGGCGGACAACTTGTACCCCACAACTATCAAGGAACCCCATGAACTACAATGGTACAGGGAGGTGTGGGTGGACCTGGATGGGGATGGGGGTATATATATGATGTGTACTCCTGATGAGTATGCCAGGTGGGGTCAGAGTTTAAGAGTTGTATGCAGAGCTTGGATCCCCATAATAGGGACCCACACCAGGGATGAGGTGGTAAAAGAGGCTGAGCACTGCAGGAGTGGTAATAATAATAAAAGTAATTTGTTACTTAAGATGTAACGAAAGGGGGGAATGTAAAGGATGAAGGGTCGTTTTACCGCCCATACATCCGGCACAAAAGAAACCTAATGCTCATGCAATAGTAGGGAAGACGTCCTCCATACCCGTCCCTGACAACAGCGGAAGAGGGGCTATTGCACGACACATTTGGACTCCATTTTGCACACCTCCAGGCTCCATTTTCGGACTAGGCCACATCCTGATAACTGAGAAGCCGTCTCTCTCATTTGCAGTGCCGCACACAGCGAACACTGACATCCCCCATCTCCTCCTCCCGTGTCTGTGCTGCCCAAGCTGATTTCTCACGGATGCCCTGGCGCAAATTGTTACAAGTAAAAGGTTTATTCCTTTCCTTCCTCTGAGATCACTGCTCTGTGTGTGACCGGGGCAAATCACGACTTGTGGCCCATCCGTCTCCACAAACCTACTCCTGCTCCTCTCACCCCCACCTTTGGAAGTCATTGCCTGCACAACCTTTTGCCCCTCCATTCTTCCTTTGATGTAGCAGAAGTGTGACCCTTCCCCACTGACCACTCTAGAGTGCCCCCAATATAACTGGGTTCCTGGCATCAAATATTCTGCATAAAACCAACACCTATCAATCCATTCCCTCAAGCTCTGGTGCACCGTGACAAATAAATCCTAGATCAAGCTCCCTGATAAAGCACCTGGAGGGCAAGACCCTCGTACCCTTTACTTCTACAAAGGCCTGATGCGGGAATGTGTAAATAAGAGTCTACAATTTATAGGTGCCCACATTCTAGTATATGGTTTATGTTTTGCATTATTCACTGCATGTTAGGAGATATTGGGGGTCATTCCGAGGTTGGAGGTGAGTACTGGGCTTTACCAGCATGGAGCAAACAACGTGTCCGATTTGGTAACAGACTGCTAATTGCGGCCTATTACGACTTCGCGGGCACCAGCTTTGCGCCATGCCGGTAAAGTACCTAGCGCCATGCCGCAAAAAGGGCCCGAAAAAGCCCTTACCGGCATGAAGCGCACCGTACTTAACGATACCACCATAGACCAAAGTGGAAACAGCGATGTCCGTAAATAACGGTCGCCATAAATTACGGCCACCGTTAAACAACGGAACCGGAAACATCATCATCACACAGGAATGGGAAGGAGCACGGCGGCCATCTTTAAAAACACAATCCATTGCCATCCTCAACAGGCAGCACCCCAGGGACCATTTTGAACCTTGCAAAAGGCCATCAGAAGCAGCAGGAATGCCAAAAGCACCCAAGAAGACAGCAGACCGGCTCCGAAAGCAGCGATTCATCCCGGATGAATTGCAGATCATGGTTCACACCCTTGAGGAGCACGCTGACATCGTGTTCAGCGGGGACATGCGCAGAGAGCCGGTGCTCAGGAAGAAGAACATCTGGGCACTAGTGGCCCAGAGGGTGAGCGCAGTCGGCACCACCCCCCGCAACCCCAAGGACTGACGCAAGAGGTGGGACGACCTGCGGCTGAGGGTGCGGAGCATCCTCTCCGCCAACCGCAGCCAGGCACAGGAGACCGGAGGGGGCCCAAGTTCCCCCATGAAACTGATGCCATGGGAGGAGACGTGTGCCGGCTTGATCGGACAGGAATCAATAGAAGGCGTTGGCAACATGGAGTGTGGGGCACCGTCGTCTGCTGATGGAGGTGAGTGTCCAAAGTCAACACTGCCAATGCCAATTCCATGATATACACTCCCAAGGCCCGGGCAAGGAATCACGGCATGGTGCCCTCCCCCCATTAAAATCATGCCGAACCAACTGCGACCCAAGCAAGTTCCAAGTGCAAGGGCATAACGCACATCACACATAGTGCACACACTGGCACATCCCATGATGCACACTGTGCAGCTGGTGTGGCCAGTGTGCGAGTCAGACTGCACAGTACCCGGCCGTGAAGAGTGACACTGACACCTGCATACATATCACACCCATAAATAGAATGTAGTGCTGTTGCATACCCAAATGCCCATAAATCCCAAATGACTGACTGTGTGAATGTAGCCATGAATGTAAGTTGCGTCTCAAATCATCACTCATGCCGTCCCTGTCTTCTACCCCCGCAGGCAGTGAGCATGACAGCGAGGACCACAAGACCAGCTATCCCACCACCTCCAGGGGCAAAGGCAGGGTCCGCCGCATCCCAGCCAGGAAGGACACACCTACACCGGCTCTTGCAAGGCCCATGGAGGGTGCACCACCCCCACCCCTCCCTGCATTGGCGGCAGGTACATTGTCAACCCCAAGGTCCGAGGAGTCCAGCATCACTGGGGAGGTGGCAGCCATGGCACCCCTGGAAACCATGGACAGCCCCTTGTCCACCTGTGAAGCAGCAGAGGAGGACACATACCCAGTCGTCCACACCCCAGAGGCCAGCAACTACCCACAGGTGTCATGCAGTGACTCGGGGGAGCACCTGGCCGATGTGCCCATGGAGAAGCACAGGAACAGGCCAATCCTGTGCCCAGTCCCCCAGCCAAAGCCCTGTCAGGGCATGGAAGCCCAATCCCCGGCAGGGACGACACCCCATCAGCTGATGCGCAGTGTGCTGCGCAGCTCGCTGCCCTCATCACCGAGGTGATGCAAGACAATCGCCAGGGCAGGGAGGAGTGGCGGGAGGAACTAAGGGCAATGCGGCAGGTGGTGACAGACAGCACAAACCGTCTATGTGACGTCCTTGGACGCATTGCTCAGCATGAGGACACCCCCTCGACCAGTCACTCAACCCGGAGCCTACTGCGTCGTTCACTCCGTTCCCAGCGTCGCCGGGACATGGCTGCCACGGGCCCCGGGAGCGAGGAGTAACTTGCATACCTGCCACATGTGGCCTAGATGGACACCATGGGACTACTGTTGGGGAGTTGGGGGGGAGGAGGGTGAGGTTGTGTTGGTGGGAGGGGGGTGGGGTGGTGGAGGGTTTGTTATACACTTATGCACGTACAAATTCAATACACCGTTTGTGTTTCAAAGGTAAACCTGTGTGGACATTCATCATTGAGCATGTGTATTCTGATATCTGACAGTGAATGGTGTACATGTATCCCCACACCCAGTGCCCTATGTCCCCATGTCATGACACCCTCTGCTGACTTTTGTTTCGGTTTTAATGTCCAATCAATGTTTGCCACACAGCATGTCCGTCCCGTGCATCGGCACCATGATGCTGTCCTGCCCCTTCCTCCTCCTCCTACCCTTCATCATCATCTGGTGGTAGCAGTGCCATGTCAAGGGATGCACATATTGTGCAGCATTACACATGACATGGGGGCTTGGACACCTTCTCATTGCTGTAGATGGGTTCCCTATCCGACCGGTTGAGGCAACTTATTTGTGCCTTCAACAGGCCAAGTGCCTGCTTAATCACCACACGTGCACAGGTATGGGCAATATTGTAGGCCTCCTCGGGCCTGTTCTGTGGGTTTCTGACAGGGGTCCTGAGCCACGGCGTGAATGGACAGCTACCATCACCTGCATGTGTAGGGAATGAAGGTAAGTGTTTGGACATTCATGGTGGACAACTGTACTAGTCTTACATGGCAGCAGGTCATTTCTGCCCATACGCACATGTCCATGGATGCATTGACTCCATTCCTGGCCCCGCTATAAGACCTGTGCAATGGAATGATGTAGGGGGTAGCATCTTCGAGATGGTCTATGGACTATGGCACGCACATCTTGTGGAACAAGCATTGTTGTGCATGCAGCAGTCTTGGGGTAAGATCCTTGAAGTGCTGTGTACTGTGAGATTCGGTAGTTGGGTGTGTTGGCTGTAGTCAGTAGCATATTCATCATACTGCACTGATCCGTACTATGGTGACTTCCAGCACTCCTATGGGTGTGCCGGACCGGTGATGCGGTGTGGTATCCCTGCTGGCCTCTGTTCAATCCACTCCCAGGGATGACTCTCCAGTGTGGTGATATGCTGGAGGCAGCCACTTAGTACATATGCAGTGTGTTTTTCCTACATGCCCTTACGTTGTGTGAAGGCCGCTGATGAGTGGTGCATGTGATGTGGGATGTGCCCTTGTCACCTGTTGGTCATGTAGTGTTAGGTGTGGGCCTTACTTCATCAATGTGGGATTCGGTAGTCATGTGCCGTTTCACTGGCTCTGTGGCACAGTGTTTGGTGGGGTGCACATCGTGCACTGGCGTCAACATTTCCACCCAGTTTGAGTATGCAGGCACCCACCTCATGACACTGATGCCATGGCACAGTCAGCCAACTCACCAAGCAGCCAGGCACGTCGTGCTGCATGTCGCTCCTTGTAGCGAGGTAGCGTGGAGTTCAGCAGGACCATTGATTCATGAGTTGATCCTGGATGTTGGCCCCACCCATGTGTGATGATCTTGCTTGCGTTGCATACCGTCTGCACATTGGTGGAGTGGTATTGCTTGCGGTTGCGATACGCCACCTCCACGCCATGCGGGACCGCCAACTCCACCTGGGTGCAGTCAAGGGCACCTATGCAATTTGGCATGCCTGCCAGTGCATGGGAGGCAACTTTTGTATCATATATCTCCTAGGTAGTCCATGGTAGCGATTTGTAGTCCCTTGTGTGCTTGAGGAGGTGATCCAGCACTTGGTTCAGTGTCCGTGAAATGAACGGTTGTGATATGCCATGCATGTGCCCCTCTGTGTGCTGGTAGGTGCCTGTGGCATGGAAGTGGAGAACAGACACCACTTTCAGTTGAGGGGGGATGGCGGTGTGTATTTCTATGAGGCTCACTATGTCGTCATGTCTCAGGTCGACTATGGTGGTGATGGTGTCACAGTCAAGCTGGTGCAAGGTTGGATCTGCTCAGGGTTAGGTTGAGGGACTGGACCTGATGCGTGGGATTGGGGGCTGCCGGGGTGGTAACGGTGGCTGCACTGGTGGTGCATGCTGGGCCTGTCTCACCCTCCTTCTCCTCCTGTGTCTCCTCTGTGGTGGGTGGGGCCTGGTGTTGTTGTTGTAGTTGAGGCCTTGCAAGCAGGGCCTTCTGCTTCAGTAATGCTACCACTGTTGGTATCATCTTTGTGTGGGAGGGGGTGTCGTGTGTGGGTGTGATCCTTTTCAGCTGTGGCAGACTCCATTGCCTACACATGTGCTGATTGTGTGCAGCTGTGGCTCTGGGAACCACTGCTCAGGGTTCTTAACACCTTCTCTGAGATGCCTGTATGTACTCCATGCTGGTAAGGTACTTTACGGGCTTCAGGAGGACGTTATTTACATGTGCGCATTACTTGTGATCAGCTCCGGTTTACGCCATGCCGCTAATATCGGCATGGCGTGTCGTGCGCGCGACCCAAGACCCATATTTACTGCATCGTACGTTACGGTGCCGTAAATAGCGGTCTGGTTGGTCAGAATAGCCCATAGCGGTAAACAATGCCGGTAATCCATTACCAGCATCGTTTTTCCCTTACCTCCAACCTCGGAATGACCCCCATTGTGTAGCTTAGTTTAGACAGAACATTCTCCTCTCGTGGACCCCGCCTGACCTTCACCTCACAAGGATGAGCCCAGCTGACCCACGTGATGCCTACTGGACCTCCAAGCTGCCAGCCAATCCTGTGGAGCCGGTCCCTACAATACTACAATGTATCCATGACTTTCACAAATCCCAATGCAGCTTGATGTACCTATAGGGAAACGTCGCTAGTGACGTTTCTGTAGCTTATAATGTTTTTGTATAGTTTGGCAGAGCTCTGTCAAGGCAGCAGAGTCCTCTGCATGCATTATTCTCTATAAATCTTTGTTTTACTCACAACCTCCTCATTCCCTACTGGGGTGTGTCCTTTCACTGAGTTTATAATTGTTTTTATGGGGAATGACCACCGTCACTTCACAGAGATGACAACTGTGCAAAAGGCACCTGCAGGTGACTTCCCAGAGGAGTATTTCGAGCCACGTATGTTCCGAGAAGCAAAATGGACAGGTATGGTACAAGAGCCAGGTGAGTTACAAACACAAAGGGCCTCATTAAACGGTAGGCGGTAAGGGTTTACTGGTACCGGTAAGGGCACCGGTACCGGTAAACCCTTACTGCCTTACTACGAGGTCCCTTTGCGGGACCCGACCTTAACGGCTAGTGTAGACCAGCCGTTAAAGTTGGGACCCGCAAAGAGACCTTGGTGCTAATTACGGTACCGCAATTTGCGGTACCGTAATTAGCTCCTTCCCCGTTCCCATTGAACTCTATGAGGCAAAAATGGGAATGGGGAAGTGCCATGGAGAAAGGGGGAATTACCGCCCCACCAACCTTGGAATGGGGTGGTAATTCCCCTTTTCTCCATGGTGGTACCGGTATGGTACCGGCGGCAACCATGGTGCTAATAGCATCATGGTTTACCGCATTATGTGTAATGAGGCCCAAAATGTTGACATCCTGCCACATGATGCTAATGAAAGCACAAAACAGTTATGCACCAGTGTGGTGGTAAATGTAGGAATTCAAAAAGGTGTGGAGAAAGCAAAGAAGGAATGAGTTGAGAGGTAACTCTGCTATACAAGGGAGCCAATCAGTAGCATAACTCCAAATGAATTCTCAGGACAGAAAAATAAGCAGAGCGAATGAAAAAGAGATGGGCTAAAACGGGGATAAAATGTCATTTCATATGCCTCTTTGTTTAGCCAGAAGCCAGGCAAGCCTAAAGAAAATAATCCCTGTGATTAGCAATAATTCACATTTCCTATGTGTACTTGACGAATGTGAAAACACAAATTATGCTGCTATTACAATCGAAAGGGCAATGCAATGCATTTGCAATGGTGGATACAGGTGCACAGGTGTTTGCAATGTCAAGAAACGTGTTAGACAGCATAAATGAAGGGAGAATCCACAACACATGTTGAAATTGAGACAGATTGAAGGCAACGTGCATCATTTAAATGGGGGAAGAAATACCGGTAGAAGGTACCACTGAAGTTGATAGTAAGGTAGGGAAACATAGACTGAGGCAAGAAGTGGTGGTCACGCCGATCGAGGAGACCCTATTCCTATTAGGAACATGTTGTCTGAAGAGGTTGTCGCCTCTCATTGATTCGGCAAATAGGGTTCTGTAGACTTTGGCCAGAAAAACCTGAAGCCTCAAAAGCTGGTGAGCCGGGTTAGCAATGCAAAAGAATGTCACAGCATTGCTAGGACAGAGGGAGCAGTGGAAGTGCATCTTCAAAATGGTTGTGTTCCTATTGTCGCCTTAATTCTCATGTACCAGAGTGAAATGAAAGGAGAAAAAGAGAAGCTGTCATTAGAGATCCACAAAGAACTGGCAAACACAGATAGATGAAAACACATTGCGGTTCTATCTAAGTGATAAAGACTTTGAACAAAGTGAGGTTTCAGAGTCAGATCAGTTAAAGTATATTTCAAGCATTGCAGAAATACACTGGAAGGAAGGTCAGGCCTGGACATGGAGATGAATGGGCCATCCGGAAATGATTGAAGCAGTGTTGACCCTGGAACAGGGTATGAGTTTCATTAATGAGAAAGTGTTCAAACAAATGCTTGGAAATGAATAAATATTAAGTTTTAAAATAAAAAGTGGACACATTTTTAGATTAGATAGATTTGGGACAAAGAATTGTGGGGAGATGCATGTTGAAAATAACAATAGGGTACAGAGGCATTCATCACAACATATGGATTGTAAGTGGAACCAAAGCCAGATTCTATTTGGGAAATGATATCATGCACAGAAAGCGTACAGTGTTAGATTCTTTGAATCAAAATGTTTGGTCCAGATTGGGTGGGGTAGCACCTGAATTTGAGGATAGAAGGCGCGCATACCATTGTGCGCAAATTATGCCTTATGCACGTGAGCTTCAAGAAACGAAGGATTTTACTATTCCTGCATTCACAAGTCAATTAACAATGGCATTGAACTACTGCAAGGGACAAAAATTGAAAGAGCTCGAAGGATTTGTTGTCTCAATGATTCTATGAGACAGCAGGGGCTAGAATGTGATACACACCGTCAGTGGAAGTTGGGGATGGCCCCATCCGAATAATAAAGGATATCAGGACATTTACTTTGATGAAGGTACGCCACAAAGGATTGCAATACAAGAATTATACTACACTGCAGGTTTAACCAACTCAGTTATTGGTAATATTCCTGAACGCTATGTCACCTCACCTCACAACTGAAAGGAATTTTCAGAATTCACTCAGTTGACCCTTTTGAACCAAAAGATGTGATTTGTCATCATTAGGACAATTGCATCTTATTTCAGGTGAATGAAAATGAGACAGAGGAAAAACCGCAAATTGCGGTGCTGGCAGAAGTGCCAAGGTACTTGAGATTGGCCTCTCTCCAAGGAGATGCTGCCACGCAGAGGAACGCACAGAAATTCATCCTTTGCAGGATTTTCCTGAATTTTCTAAAATGGTGGAGGAACAAATCCAGGCTGCAGATTCTTGCATCAATGACGAAGAGAAAGACCAATTGAGAAAAATGTTCATAGAATTCAAGGAAGTAGTGACTAAAGACACATTTGAAAGACTATGGTAGGGGGCCTGTATTTGTGTGACAATGCAGGCTAACATTGGCCTGTTTAGAGCATTTGGCAGAAAAAATTAGAAACTTGGAGTCCAGACGAATCATTAGACCCATTCACAGTAGCGCAAACATGACCCTATTAGGTGTATTGAAGCCCAATGGTCAATCGCGATTGTGTGCAGACTTGAGAGTACTGAAACAATCACAATAATGCACAAATCCAAGGGTTGAAGGTTTTTACTACCTTTGATCTAAAAGTAGGGTATTGGTGTGTGCCCCTAGCAAACAATATAGAACATGTTTTTGCCTTTTCATTCCAAGGGACTCTGTTTGCCTGGAATTGTACTCCCTTTGGCTTTATCACCAGTGAAAGTGAGTTTAAGATGTTCAGAAATAAGCATGCATACGGGTGGGTACTGTGGTCTATGTGAACGATGATAATAAATGAAGATATAAAAAGCCACTTCAGTGAAATTGGACATGTGATCAACCAGTTGCAAAAGGCTGGGGCGAATGTGTTGTTGCAGAAGGCACTACTAGAAAAGGGTACATTTCTTGGGTCATGAAGGTACAGAGCAAAATGTGCAGGCTCCATATGTGATATAGGAGAAGGGCTGGGTTTGATAGAAAGGCTTGTAAGAAACCGCTGGGATTGTCTGCCACTCATTTCATGTTTTTTTCTTTTTTACAGTGGTTGGGGCTTTGCCATGTGCTTTTCGGCAGGGGTCCTTGATTAAAAAAACTGGGCCCAGATTTTGAATAAGGGCTCAGGCTGTATTGTTTGAGTTTTGGAAACAGATCTTCGAGTGTGAGAGCCGAGCTGTGCTATCTGAGCATGGGGCATTTTGCAAAGCCTTGCTGGAGCCTTAAGGGATGCTGTGAGCAGAGTGGTTATCTGTGTGCCTGGCAGCATGATAGTGCAAGCTGGGATCCCGAGCCAGAAGGTGGGGCTGCTGTGACTGGTGTGAAGACAGCCAAGCTGCAGACAGGCCGGAGGAGCTTTGGTCGCAAAGGTCACAAGTAAAGAGAAATTGAGTATCAATAGGGATAATAGAAACTGGAATTTCTTGCAAGGGGTGATTTGGAAAGGGACAGACGGAATCAAGAGTAATTCCCTCTATCTATACGGTACCAGGAATCAAGGAAGTTGCCTAAATAAAAATTGATTATGGGAATAATTCTGCTTTGCAAGAAAGTCCATGATCGCTAATCTCATGCTAACCCAATCTTAGCTGAGGGCAAGGGGGTAGATGGGAATTGAATCGAGCTCTATGATACATTTGCTTACATAGTCAAAGTACTAGATGGGGGTCTGAGGCTGTGCTGGTCCATAAACAACAGTATATTCATTTCCCTTCCAATGCAAAGTGGTTTCCTGTATCTTGCATATGTTGTATGCAAATGAAACACCAATGTTTCTATGCTGCATGTTTTCTTCTCTGATGAATGTGTATAGTGAGGGCACCTATGACAGTGTGTGGTGGTATTTATTGTGTCTGTTTTCTATTGTGTATCCTGTCCAGTTCTTAGTGTTACAAGAACATGGTCTGTGAATAGTGCAGTACTAAGTTTTTCTAATGTCTAGCCTAGCCCGTGGTAACAGAAAAGTGGCGAGGAAAATATCTTATAGTGCACATAAAATGCTGCTTAAGCTAGATATAAATTAAATAGTGATGGTACCCAAACAAGGTCCTCTATTTCACCTAAACCCCCAGTCCTGTTAGCAATTTTCTGATGGGGAGAACCAGAAGAAAATGGGGATATTGATAATTTATGTGGGAGACAGCACATGCTGAATTGCTTCTTGGTGCTTCAATAACAAATCTTGCCCAACTCTCTGGAGCAAGCACCTAATTCCCCTTTAATTGGAACCCATGTTGTGTATACACACAAAGACACACGTACGCAAACACACACAGGCCATGCTCAAATTACCGTTTAGACATGAGTTGTTGTTTCCTTTTACATGTTCCACTCATTTGAAGGATCACACTTATATTTCGGCAATGAATTCCAAAAGCAAAATTCGGATTTGTGCTAATATTATTTATGTGCAACACTGTCCCTCTCAAGACGCTTGCACTTTTGGTGGATTTACTTCATCCAAACTCTCTTAATCTGTGAACTCCAGTACGTATATCAGGTAATGGCTGCATAGTAGCCATTCACGATATTGGTAATTGAACGTATTCCAAAGTATATGTTACATACTCATTCCAAATCTATTGCAATACATTCACTATTGTCACAGTGTTCATTTAGGCATATGACTGCAATGTCATATACACAAACCTGACAACATTAACTTCTGAAATCACAGAGAAGAACTTCTCGTCGACAGTTGGTTAATCCTGTGGTTGATCCCTGCCTCGGGCAAGTGTTGAAGACAAGGAGTGGATCACAGATCTTTCTTCATCTATAGCCGCTGCTAAATTGATCTCATAATCATTCCTACCTACTGCATGTGCTTGGTTTAGGAATGTATGCATCTGGTAACTTGATAAATGTAACTCATTGGCTTGAGTGTCTCAGCAATCCACTTACAAACTCTATATCATTTGAGTTCACCTAGTGGATGCAAAATAAATTAAGTAAGAAATATAATTTCAATAACAATTAAATTAGTTGAGATGTTTACAGACGAAAATGTACTGGTTTCAATGAAAGGTTTAAACTAATTATATATGTATTTTTGTGTGTGTTCGTCTTTTGTTTCTCCTCTGTTCTGCTATTTGAATAATTTGCAGCAATGTCAATATTTGTGTTCATATTTTGAAAGCTAAGATAGGCCATGAAGATGCTCACAATAGATAGGGCACCATTATGATTGTGAAACACTTGTCGGATGGATTTTCAGTACACAGCTTGAACGGAGGTCTACCAGTCCAGAGCACACTGTGAATTACAAAGTATATGGAATATGTACAATGTTTTGGGATTTTTGGGCATATTTACCTTCCATGGACTAAACTGAGATTTACCTGACCATATTATTCTGTGATTTATGAATTATATGACTTTTTTATTTCTAATTCTTTGAATTACATTCTTTTTGTACAAATAGAATTTAGGTTTATCTAACCATATATTGTTTTGAAAAATCATGAATCATATGAAATATGTATGATATTGGTGTTTGTCATTGTTGTGAATAATGAAGGATTATAATTAAGGAAAATTTGTATTGTTTTATTCTTATACATTTATTCAAATGAGTACTTTTGAAAATTAATTTAAAGAAAACACTTGTATGCGTAAGATTGGGAAATGACTAATAAAAAACTGCAAACATGAAGACCCAAATGTGCACTGCAATTGTTTTATTTCTAATTTAGTGGATCTGGACAGATTCTGTCTAAGTACATCAGGTTTATTTTGCAGCTATTGCGTTAATATAACTTCTTTAGAAATATAATTGTTTTGATAATTGTCAGTTACCAGCGCAAATATACCTTTCATTTTTCTGAGATTATATCCACACATTTGACAACATTGATTTCTGAAATCATGAAAAAGGACTTCCCGTCAACAGCAGTTTAATCCAGTGGTAGATCCCTCCCTGGGCAAGTGATGAAGATATGGAGTGGATGAGAGCTCATTCTTCCACTGCTAAATTAACCTTACAATCGTTCCTACTTACTGCATGTCCTTGGTTTAGGTATTTGATGCATCTGGTAACTTGATCAATTTAACTCATTTGTTTCAGTCTCTCGTGTATCCACTTTGCACCACTCACATGTTAGGATCAAGTTAGGACCATGCCATATGGGTGATATCTGTGGATGTCTTAATTCCATTCCCCCCGCCTTCAGCGGGTAATGTAGATCGACTATCCTTCGATTATTCACAGTTCCCTCAGCACAACAGAAGGATCATCACTAGTGTTGTAAAACATCAAGAATCGGCTGAAAATTGCTAAATTACATATGTCTCTGTAAACAGCAGCTGATAAAGTTAAATGTGAAAATTGAAAAATATTGATGCCATTTCAAAAAGATTACAGCATTAGCACAGCTGTAACCAACCAACTGAACATCTAAAAATGTACAACGGTTTACAATTCCATGTATACAACAAATAGTAGTGACTCAAGACGAGGGATGGGGAAAGGTGGTTGGGCATTTTTGCACACACTGGTTGCATGTCAGACACATGGGGAAACCAGGAAGCATCCCTCTCCCCCTGCACTGAGCAGCAGCCAGAACGTCTCAGACAGGACCGATTTAGAAATTGGGATCAACTGCTGCTATCTCTCCCTTATAATCCAGAAGCAATGCATGTACCTGGATCCTAGCAGGGCAGGTTTCACCCTCATGCTTATGAGGCTGATGAAATCAGAATGGCTGATTTGGGACTGTTGACGACAGGTGAGTTAGCCACAACATTCAATGGAAAATAAGCCGATCCCGGTGCCTGGCCTGGTTCTAAAAGCCAAGGTACGAGCCACGCAACAAGCAATACTTTTATGTATTCATTTGACATTATATTTGGCAAATCACAGACGTGTATAATGCTAGATGATGCAGTGATTCTCATTATAATGTTTGACAGAGGCAAGCAACATATACAGAATACTGTCTCAGTAGTGGCGCCTCAGAAGGAATGTCACCTTATGCCCCTGCTTTCACAATTCTCTGGCATCTCATCTCCAACCTTCTCTTTATTTCCTGGTGAAGAGGCAAGTCTCAGGTTAATACCTCAGAGGTAGTCCAACCCCGCCTCATCATGCAACAGAACTATTCCTTAGATTACAAAGATTTCCCAGACAGCACCAGCACATATATTCCTTTCAACTACATCTCTCCCCAGGCCTGTAAAGTGCCAGAAGTGTGACGCCTCTGTCCATGAATAGATCTTCTTGACTAATCAAATGTAAAATACACAATCCACTCTGCCAATGATGTTATTTAATATATACGTTTGCTTTGTAGTCAGACTTCAATAAGTCAATAGAAGTAATGAGCCCCAAGGGTGAAAGTCGTCTTTGATTGTTGATCCTCTTTGACAGCTTTACATGAGAATGACCTTTAAGGTAGCGCTGTAATTAATTCCTTGATTATGGCTTTGCACTCATCTTTTAATTTTAATGGGAAACAAATAGTCCGGAGCACAATAAACTGTCCGTCTCGTAAGTGTTTTGAATTTAAAAAACATTGTTCCATTAATAAATACAATAGTAAAAAATAGACCTCAGAAAAGTGCCTTATTTATACCTCTCTGAGATGCCCAGTTCTCTGAACAGCACTTTTAAGGAAGGACCTGACACCTTTCCAAATGCTGAGCAGCGCAACCAGTTTGATACGTTGGTGTAGGAGAAGGATTGCTTGACACTTAAATAATTATAAGCCCACAACATCCACATTTTAGCTGGGAGCAAAATCTATCATGACATACACTAATGGGGTGGATCTACAGTATGAAAATACATGCATATGTCTCCAAAGGACTAGCAGTGCTTATAAGAGAGGCATGAGCTGCAGAAAAGGGACTCCTAAGGAGTGCCCTAACGAGTACTGTTTGGCTGCTGAGCTGCGTGGAGGGCTTTTGCCAGTTTTACAAATTGCCACAGGTTAAAAGATTCACCACAGCAAAAACTCATTTGATGAACTCAGAGGAACTACTTGGAATTATAACATTTATTTTATTCTTTACATAGCTTCAAAACCTCTTTCTTCGTTATTCACACAGTCTGATTTAAAATTGTGTCCATGACCCCTTACCTGCCATAAAACCAATGTTGCCCTGCACCTGCGCGTGTGCACCTAAGCCTTAGGATCCTAAGTGTGTAACTTAATATAAGTATTACACTCAAACAAAGCTAGATTTAGTCAAAGCTTGTTTGAAAGTAATTAAATTGTGGAGCACAAAGTGTATGGTGAAACTACCAGGTGAAGAATATTTATTGTAAGCTTAGATCTCAGGTGATGCCCGCAGTATCAAGTAAATACTATTTCAGAAGTGAGGTCAAGAGAACCTGCAGATTAAAATTGGCCAAGAAGGAAATTAAGAAAAGTGTACTTAATAAAAAGAATAACAACAATAAGACAAGCTTCTCATGATTATAAAAAGAAGTGGAGAGATGGGGATAGTCGGGGCACTTTCGAGGACACAGGTGATTCTAGGATAGGCCAGAAAAGAATCACAACCATTCTGAAAAAGAAGATTATTATCAAACCCACTTTAGGTGAATTAATGTTACCTAATTCAGAGGGGAAAGATTCAGGTGAAACAGAGGGAAATGTGGATTTGGATCCCATAGATAACAACCTGCTATTAAATATGGGGTTGATCCTGAGAGATACTACTAGAGAGGGAAAATGTAGTGACACATCTTTGGAATGTGTAGAGTCAAATGAAGAGATTATCCCCTCATCTAGTATAGTGATCTAGTGATCTTTGGTCAGCGTTTATAGGGGCAAATTGCCTATACCAATGGTATGCAGACTATGGTGATTGCTGCTCGAAAACAGTTTAACTGGTCGGTGGGAGACAACTCGTCCTGGATTGATTCCATATTTTTCGCAGAATATTTGATCCATTTGATTGGGAAATTGCAATTGATCCTGAATAGGTTAAGTGACCATGTAGTCAATACAATAAATTCTGTTTAAAATTGATAGAGGAGGTGAAATAGAAAACCATTGGGCATACTGCCACTAATAGGGCTGCTAATAGACTAAAATGGACAATTAACCATGTAG
Source organism: Ambystoma mexicanum (assembly GCF_040938575.1). NCBI lineage: Eukaryota > Metazoa > Chordata > Amphibia > Caudata > Ambystomatidae > Ambystoma > Ambystoma mexicanum. The sequence goes on along the minus strand of NC_090925.1, from coordinate 101,964,946 downwards.
AAAACTATATGTATTCCTTTGAAAAATTGAAGAAGAATAACTGCCTTTCTGGTATTAAGCGGGTCCAAGATCTAGAGTGGATATCGAAGAGACGCCATGTTTTGCTCAGAGTAGACAAAAAGGTTAGCAAAACTTTTGATAGTATTATAGCAAATGAAAAATCAGTTTTACGTAAAGAGATAAGACAAATAAAAAATGAAGGATTGGAAAAGTCATTGAGAGAATCTAAGATGGCCAATCGGAAAACTAGATATAAGAATTTTATTAGACGACATAAAGTCTCTACATCGGCTAAAAATTGGTCTTTGATGTGATGTTTTTGAATATGCACAAAGAATTTACCATAAACAGAGGTGGGAGGGCTAAGGAAATTAACTGTATAACTGAACATCATTGGAAAAATCACATCAGACAATTATATTGCAAAGAGAAGGACATAGATATACATAGGGCCCATCCAAGTTTCCCCCAAAAATAGTATACTGTGGGATGATAATGAGATTGAACAAGCAATTTCCAAACTAAAGCCATCAAGTGCACCGTGCCCGGATGGAATTCCCAACTTAGTATATAAAAAAGATCCATGCTATTGAGCCAAAACATTGGGATTCGATATATTCCACTATTGTATTTACGGGATTAATACCAATTAGTTGGACAGTCTCTATTTTAATCCCTATAGTTAAATAGGGAGCAAGAGAAAATCCTAATAACTTTAGACTGTTAGGTATGACAGATGTATGTGCTAAAAACTTTGCCAAACTCTTGCTCCCAGAGATAAATACATGGATAAAAAACAAAAACATGCTTTCCAAGCAACACAGTGGATTTAGAAGAAATATGGGTGTCTTGTCCAACCTTTGAACATTGTCCTATTTGATTCGTGATTCTCTGGCCCTATATATATATGCTTTAAACAGAGTTGATCGCAATTTGTTATGGAAAAAGTTAAATATGTGGAACATGAATCCAATGATATTATATTTCATAAAGGAAATGTATTGTAATACTAAAGAACAGATTAGGCTGGACCAAGAGGGCGCCGACCTTGTATAATTTATATGTGTCGGAAATATGTTCCCAACTAGAAAAATGTAATAATTTTGCCCCAAAAATTGAGAAGCAAAATATTGGTTGGTTGGATTATTCCAATGATACCCTATTAATAGATAGGAGGCAGATTGCACTACAAAGGAGTATAGATGCCTTATGCGCCTACTCCTTGAAGAACAGTTTGGGCATAAACCATCAGAAAACAAAAATAATAGTAATACGAACGAGTAAAACAAAAAATCCCAAATGGAAATGGAAAATTGACAATGAGACAATTTAGGTTGTAAGATCCTATATCTACCTGGGGATGTATATCTCTGTTTCCCAAAAAATGAGTGAATTCGAAAGCTCTATCTCCTTAAAAATAGAAAGAAGGTCCCTGAGAATATTGCATTTTATTAAAAAATAAATGTGGTTTCTCAATAGAGGGTTTTCTGAAATTGTATAAGACTTGTATAATACCTACTTTCTGTTGTGGATTAGAAATGTATACAATAAACTAAATGGTATGAATAAAAAAGGTTAAAGGTAAACTCTGGAGAAGAGTACTTGGAGTACCCAATAATGCAACAATTCAAGGAATAAATAGTGAATTGGGTAGCATATCGATAACTACGCAATGTAAGATTGGCAAGGGAAATTTCATATTCGATTGTTAAGTGGCAATATTTTCAGTGATTCCATTTTATTAAATATGTGTCTATATTAAAAGATTGCCAATCTGAGAATACTTTGTGTAAATGGGTATCCAAAGTTAAAAAGTTCCTTATGGAAATAGATTTTAACTATCAAAATATGTTACCTATCCCGGAAAATGAGAAAAGACTGCTAACATGTGCAAAATCATGGGATTGAGCTATTCGTATGAGAATACTTGAAAACAAATAAAATACATGTTATATGTAAAACAGGGCTTGCAAGTAGATACTCCTTGTAAATATCTGACTAATAATTTTAACTATAAGGTTAGAAGATTTATTGTATTACTTAGACTGGAGCTACTGCCCACGCTATCCCACATTGGAGAGTGGAATAAAAGCATATGATAGGCGATTATGTCGTCTGTGCGGTAGTGAGATAGAAACACCCAGCTATCTACTTACAGAATGTATTAAATTGGAGGAGTTACATGATAAAGGCTTTTTAAATGTAAGATATAAAATCCAAAATTATCAGTCTGATCAAATATGGAGTTACTTACACAGGCAAAAGTATTATCATGAATTTGACATTATATCATATGTGGATTGACATTGTAGAGAGGTTACCTATGACAGGCGATTCACGGTTTTTAGAAATGTTTTGATATTTTATTAATTATTAATGTATATAACTTTTTGATTAGTGATGTGTCATGTGGGTTTTGGCATATACACATTATAAATCGGGATTATATATTTTACTTTTCTCCTATTTTTGCAAACTTTGTACATTTGAGTTCTTTTATATAATGCTATAATTGACTGGTTGACTCTGATGTTCTGTGAAACATTGATTTGCCTGCTTTATATTATGTATTGTAAAAAATATTATGTGTTATTTGTCAAATGTGTTTAAAGGTTTGTTTAACCAAGATAACACAATAAATAAAAAGAAACATTTTAAAAATAGAAAAAGGGTCAGAAATTATCCTTCTGCACATTACACATTCTCCGGTGCTTTTTCAAACAGACCACAGTGGATTCAATTTGTTGTGCATCCCGTTCATAAAAATGCCAAAAACACCTCAAGGTTGTGGACCAGATTTATGCCCGGATTTACGTTATTGCTGACAGAGGTAAAAAAGGTACCAAATTGTCTGAAGTCAGATTCCCCTTTGTGAATCACACACACCCTCTTCATGCCAACAATGGAGATGTGCCATGGCATCCTTCCTTCACTTGCATGAGCAAAAACCTTTCTACGTTGGCTCAAAAGACTGCAGTGACAAAGCACACAGCGACACCTTTCGGTCTCTGCCTTCAAACTTGGGGGACCTGCTGCCTCAGTTGACATTGTACGTAGGGTTTTATGGTTGGTAGATTTTCAAGGGCTGCATATAATTTTTACAGCAGACTTTAGTAAACTGAATTCACTTATATGATCATAAGATCAATACAACTATGAATCCAAGTTTGAAACTTTAAAAGTGATGTCACTTCACAAATGAACAAAACAAATCAAAATATGATATGATATGATAATTATAAAGTGCCTGTTTCTAGGCAGGACAAGACAAGGAGGCGGAAACAAACTATCTTACTAGGCCTTGTGTCATACAGAATGCGCACGTGCTGGGAAGAGGAAGGGGGGAAGTGCCAGGGGGTAAGGGGAGGGTGGAGGTGCAGGTAACACAATAAGTGCAACCAGTGGGTGGCTCATAAGCGCAGACAGAAGAGAATGTAGGGTTGCAGGTACAAATCCCTAAGTGCAGGGGGAGCCCAGAGGCAGTGCAAGGGCAACTGGACATGCAGGAGCCTGGGCCCGAGTTCAGATGGTAACCAGGGGACCAGTGCGCAGAGCAATCTGGAACATCGGCAGGGCAGAGGAAGAGAGAACGCAGAAGCCAAAAGGAAGGTCTTGAGTTGCTTCCAGAACTGGAGGTGGTTCTGCTCAAGTTTGAGAGAGGCATGGAGGCTGTTCCAGAGGGAGGCCCCAGCTGGGGAGATAGATCTGCCCCCACTCTCTGCTTGGAGAAACGTCTGACCCACAAAGAGTTGGAGGTGGATGAGTGGGCAAGAGGTGCCAGGTAATGGTTGAAATGCCAGCGAGAAAGATTAGACCCCTGGGGAACACGACAAGTAGAGAGAGAGATAGAAGAGAGGAAAGACCCCACTTGGACCTGAGACGGTTGGTCGGTGTGAGAGTAGGTCAACCAGGCCAGAGCCTGATCAGTGATACCTAGGTTATCAAGGAGGAGATTGAGCAGGATGGCATGGTTGGCTATATCAAACGCGGAGGATAGATATAGGAGAATGAGGACAGAAGGAAGATTAGAGTCAAGATTGGAGAGCAGGTTTTCACAGGTGTTCAGGAGTGCAGTTTACATGCTTCTGTCAGCCCAGAGGCCAGCCTATTGGCCCTTGAGACAACCAATAGATTCAGTATGCAGATTAAGCTTGGAGATGGCCAGCTTTTCCAGGAGTTTGCCCAGGAACGGAGTGATGGAGATCACGCTATAGTTAGAAGAGAGGAAGGATCGGCCGATGGCTTCATAAGAATGGGGTGCACAAGGGAGTGCTTGAGGGGTGAGAGGAAGGTTCCAGTGGCAAAGGAGTGATTGCAGAAATAGGCCAAGGTTGGAGCAAGGGTGTCAATGTGGTCCTTGATGGCTCTGGATGAGCAGGGGAGAACCCGCTTTGACAAGACTTTCATAGATCAGACTTGTCTAGAAACATCGTCAAGGGTGAACAATGGAAAGGAGAAGAAAGGAGGAGCAGAGATGGCCACAGACAGGCCAGGAGTGGTAGAGCAGGAGGAAGAGGAGGTAGAGGAAGAGAGGATGGACAAGACGTCCTGAGTTTTAGTAGTGAAATGAGAGGCCAACACCGTTGCAGCGGGCCTGGGATCGAACAGGAGAGGTAGAGACTGCAGCAGGATTAGCCAGCTCCTTGCAGATTTTGAAAAGTTTGTCCGAGTTGTTAGATGCCGCAGAGATGCGGGCTTGGATATAGGCTCTCTTCTTAGAGAGGGCAGAGAGTCTGTACTGCCTTTGGTGCAGGCAGCAGTGCAGTTTGTCAGGGGGTGCACCTGATGCCCTCCACTTCCTCTCAGCCGCCCAACACTTGCGTTTAAATGTGGTAAGGTCAGAGTTGTAGCAAGAGTTGCACTTGGATTTGGGCTTCAAGCGGATCCTCCTGACAGGGGCAAGGACATCCAGAGAGATGTTAGAGATAGAGAGATGAAGGTTAGATAGGGCTTTGTGAGGGTGTGAGTCAGCCAAAGGTGCAGGAGGAGGAGAGAAAGTGTGGTGAAAGCATCAACTGACACACGCTTCATTGGTCGAATGACCGAGAAGGTAGGTGGTGGTGCTGGAGTCGGCTTCACCTCAGGGGTAGAGAGAGAGAGAGAGGTGGGAGGAAAGGAGAAAGAGGTCACTCCAAGAGAGAGGAATGGTGAGGGGGTTACAGAAGGGGAGGTCTGAGGAGATCAGAACCTCCAGGGTGTGCCCTGCACGGTGAGTCGGACCAGAGGGAACCAGAGAGAGAGTTGCAGCGGATGCAAAAGAGTCTTGAAGAAAGGCTAGTAGCATCCAGGTGGATGTTCAGATTTCTGAGGTGGAGACTTTGAGAGGTAGAGGAAAGGAGGGAGGAGGAGAGGTCAGCCCTCTCAGAGAGGAAGAGGGTGACCTGGCAAGCCAGCCTGTAGATAGTGGCCACTGTGAAAGAAAGGCCAGGAAAGATAGAGAGCCTGCAGACTAGGCATTCAAAGGAGGAGTAGTCCTGCATTCGAATGATAGAAGCAGGGATCCACTCTGGGAAATTCAAGGCTACATCCCCACCGGGACGGTTGGTTCTGGGTTCGGAGAGGAACTTGTAGCTATCAGGAAGGAGAGTGTCAAAATGCGTGACAGAGCTGGACATGAACCAAGTCTCGATGAGGCCGATTTCATCCGAATCAAGCTCTTCCAGGAGACGGCAGACGTCAGAGGAACTTTTGACAGCTGAGCGAGAGCAGCGATGTGGAGCAGGTTGCCACTTTTGAAGGACTTAATTGGAGGGGTACAGGCCAGAGGTACACCCTGCGGAAGTGTTGTAGGTGCCGGAGGATGTGCAGAGGAGGTAGGAAGAGAAGGCCGGGTAGTCAGAGAGGAAGAAGAGAGGGCCAGAGGAGTGGCAGAGGAAGGAGGAAACACACACTTCGGAAATGTTGAAGGTGCGCGAGGGTGTGCAGAGAAGGATGGGAGAGAAGGCAGGGTAGTCAGAGAGGAAGAAGAGAGTGCCAGAGGGGTGGCAGAGGAAGGAGGCAGCATAGGAGCCAGAGAGGGGTAAGAAGGGATAGTGGGAAAGGAAAGGGAGATGATAAGGGAAGCATCTACTAAAAAGGAGAAGATTGGCCTGGGGACCCGGGACCAAGATGGTGCCATTCAAGTAGACATTAATGATGGTCTTAGAGGAGTGGAAGGGGGCCAGGAGTGCCTCCCACTGGTTGCCACCATTAGTGGGAGAAGATGAAAAAGGAGAAAGAACAGAGACCATATGCGGGGACCATAGGGCTGGAGAGGCAACGACAAAGAGGATGTCATTAAGGGTCTATCTGGAGGAAGCACTGGTTTAGGAATCAGCGATAGGGAGGCCTGGTTTGGAGAAATGGATGTCCCTTTTGAGCTTCTTCCTGCAAGACATAGTGATTGGGAAAGGATAGTCGATAGAAAAGCAATTAGAGAAGATGGGTGGGACAGAAAGCGGGGAGGAAAGAGCGGGGAGAAGAGAGCCCAAGCAGGGGGGTAGAGCTGCAGGGCAGACCGGAGGGAGGCACAAGGGGGACACACGAAAGGGAGGGGAGAACAACAAAAAAGTAGAACAATGGACCTGTGAAATCAGATTCAATACAGAACCAACAGCAAAGCACAGAGCACAACAGGGAACCTGGAAGTAAAAATGCAGATGTAATACAGAAACACCAGAAAAGTACAGAGCACAACAGTGAACCTAATAGTGAAGAATGCAGGCAATGCAATGTAATTCCAAAACAGTAGAGAACAACACAATGTCAAAACCGTAGAGAAAAACACAATATGAAAGCCATAGAGAACGACACAAAGTCAATACCATCAAAAAGTCACAAAACACAACAGGACCCTAAGATGAAGAATGCGGGCAATGCAATGTTTCCAAAAACCATGGAGCACGATGTCAATTTAATACACAATAGATCCAAGAGGGGAATGGGCTGAGATGCGAGAGGACAGTGGGAAACCTAGGGCGGTAACAGAACAAGATATGGTTGCCTACGATGCAAGGAAGGGCACACGGAAAAAGAAACAGGGGGTGCACACGGCCTAAGTTGCGAGGTAGTGCCTGCTGCCTAAGATGCGAGGGAGTGCATGTATGCAGGGAGGACACAAGCACCTAGGGGAGTGCGATGACAGGTTGCAGATGGAGCAAAACGTATGCAAGAGGGCCAAGGGGCACAGGTCAGGGGGGATTGTGTGGAGTGTAGCAAAGCTGACTCTCCCCGCACTGTCTTACCTTGCGGCCACAGATAGGAGGGTCAGGTCATCCGCAATCACAGTCTGCACCGCTACCCCATCACTGCCAAAAACCTGCGTCGACCCAAATCGCAGCCTTGTCCTGTGAGAGCTTTGCATTAGAGGGTCTGAACCTCAGTTCTTATAGGCACAGAAAGATTGATGTAACGATGCTTGCTATGTATAATCAGGCAGCGTCTCCTGCACACCTGTGTCACTCATCAGCACAGCCTTGTCCTGCAAGGGCTTTGCTGCAGAGCGTTCCGAATTGTGGTTCCCATAGGCATGGAAGCGTGGACGTAGCGAGGCATGCTACATATAATCGGGCAGTGTCTTCTGCGCAACTGCGTCACTCAATGTTGCAGCCATGTCCTGGGAGGGCTTTGATGCAGAGGGTCCGAACCTCGGTTCTTATAGGCACGTAATCGTGGATGTAGCGATGTGTGCTACATATAATAGGACAGCGTCTACTGTGCACCAGCATCACTCTACTTTGCAGCCTTGTCCTGCGAGGGCTTTGCCGCAGAGGGTCAGAACCTTGGTTCTTATAGGCACAGTAAGGTGGACGTATCGATGCATGCTACGTATAATCGAGCAGCGTCTCCTGTGCACCTGCATCGCTCAACACCACTGCCTCGTTCTGCGAGGGCTTTACCGCAGAGAGTGCGAACCTCACTTCTTATAGGCACAGAAGTGTGTACGTAGCAATGCGTGCTACGTCTAATCGTCACTCAACAATTTGGCTTTGTCCTGCGAGGGCGTTGCTGCAGACAGTTCAAACTTTGGTTCTTATAGGCATGGAAGTGTGGACGTAGCGATGCATACTACGTATAATCGGGCAGCGTCTCCAGCGCGCCTGCGTCGCTCAGCATCGCGGCCTTGTCCTGTGAGGGCAGACAATTATTGATTTTTTGTTTATTTTATCTTTGCACTTTAATGTACCTGCTATAGAGAGTTTTGTGAGAAGTGGCTTTATGCAGGCCTTTATGCTGCTGATGGCGAAAAATAGAGAACCATTTACTTCAGTAATGCTGTCTATTATTACTTCACTTAGAAGCTGGAGGTATCTGGCATGGTGAAGCACATAAAGGCAAAAAGGCATAAAGGCACGTAACCAACTTTGTGCCTTGAGCGTGCTTTCCAGTGTCAATGCTAGCATATATTATATTATATTATATTATGCTAAGTAATTTTCTGTGGCATTCAGAACCCAAAGGCATTGTAGGACTGGTGAAATGATGGTGAAACATAGGGAAAATCAAAGATGTTGATGCCATACATGTGTTTTAAGGAGTTTTATAAAACACTGCAAATATAATTCAGATAATCTGGGTGCTTATTCCAGATCATCGCTCCTTGTAAAGAAAAATGTTTACCTCCAGGTGAGGTCAAGTTGAATCTAGTTGGAGCCAGAAGTGAAATTTCAATGCGCGCAGACGCTTTTTAGAGAGTAGATTTTCTGGCTATCTGCCAGATAGCTTGGGGTGTTGCCATGAATGCATTCATGAGACAGAAACGGCATTTTGAATTTGATTCTTGCAGGTATCTATCAGGTGTCGGGAGACGGTGTAGTGGACACAAAATGGGAACCGTGATGTGTTCATAACAATCCTGGATCCGTTATTTAGTAACATCTTCTATTTCTGGCTAGTGATTTGGGAAGACCCGCTTGGATGACATCTGAGTAATCTAACTTAACCCCCATGAATAGCCCTGGCAATGATGCCCAAATGTTACTGAATCAGATAAGGATGGATTTGTTTAAGTAGTATGAGGCTCTACTGACCCCAGAATTAATTTGAGCAAGCATAATTAAATGCTTTGGAAACACTCCTGTGTTCTTCTGGTGACCTGGACTCTTTTTCCTGTGTTACCCTACAGAACCAATTGTAAATGGTATGGCTTTCTACCCAGTTTGTACCAAGTGGGGCCCACTTCAGCAAACTCCCATTAGCAGGTTTAGGGTGCCTCTCTCTGCTTGATCACTTGCACTGCTTACTAGGAAATATTTACACCCCCAGTTAAAATATCGCCAGCGCCAACTGGGGGTGGTGGAAGAGGGAAAGAGAGAGAGAGAGAGAGAGAGAGATAAGGAGGGGGTTAAAAGTGAGAAAGGGATGGGCTAGGGAGAGAGAAAGCATACTAACAGAGTGAATTCACTTTTACTAGACTGCACTGACACAGAGAAACAGAATTAACCAAGCCTACAAGATCACAGTTGGATGAGGTAGAAACACAGATGGCGATAGAGAGTGATGGAGAGAGAAAGAGGGGGAGGAAGGAAAACAGAGAAATACCACTGAAGCAGAGAAAGAGAGGGAGATAGGGCGAGATTGAGAGAGTGAGAGAGAAATAGAGAAAGAGGAGGAGAGGGAGAGAGAAGTGGGGTTGAAACTGAGAGAGGGATGGTGTTTGGAGAGAGATGGCCACACCATACTAGCAGAGAGAATTCACGTTTACTAGGCTGCACTGGCCCAAAGAGACAGAAAGGGGAGAGCGAGATACCACTGAAACAGAGAAAGAGAGAAACAGAGTGTACCTACAGAGAGGGAGACATTGGGCATTGGAAATACACCTGACTACAGAGAGTCAATAGGGTGAGCACACCTGCCACTGTGACTCTCACCCTCAGAAAGTTTGAAAGTGACACACAGTGAGACAGATAGTGAGACAGTGCCTAGAGAGAGAGAGAGACAGAAAAACAGAGAGAGCAAGAGAGAAAGGAAAGCACAAGCTCAGCAATTGATGTACAGCTAGATGTCGTTCTTATTATTAATATTACTAATATTATTGTTTTAATTATGTTGATTATTCATCGTAATACGTATATAGTCCCAGGAGTAAGTAGCCATTTTGTATTAAGAGCTCATTCCGCTCTATTTACTCCTTTGCAATGTGGGGTGTACAGTTCTTTTTTTTTTTCGAATTACCTATTCCAGATTGAAAATTTCAAAATGAAAACAAAATAAACTGGACTGAAATAGCAACTCTTGTTTATCACGGAACAAACTGAAGGTTGTAAAGATCCCAGACATTAAAACGTATCTCACTGCTTCAGGCACAGGGATTACTTTGTTAAGGTCACCAATATTTCACCCAGCTACATCACACAGTGATCCAGGCTGTGCCTCTGATTCATCTATGCAGCTGTTCCATCTTCTCTATGGTGCTTTGTGGTACATCACACAGTGATCCAGGCTGTGCCTCTGATTCATCTCTGCAGCTGGTCCATCGTCTCTGATTCATCTCTGCAGCTGTTCCATCTTCTCTATGGTGCTTTATGGTACATCACACAGTGATCTCAGCTGTGCCTCTGATTAATATCTGCAGCTGTTCTATCTTCTCTGTGGTGCTTTGTGGTACATCAAACAGTGATACCAGCTGTGCGTCTGGTTCATCTCTGCAGCTGTTCCATCTTCTCTGTGGTGCTTTGTGGTACATCACACAGTGATCCCAGCTGTGCCTCTGATTCATCTGTGCAGCTGTTCCACTTTCTCTGTGGTGCTTTATGGTACATCACACAGTGATCCCAGCTGGGCCTCTGATTCATCTGCAGCTGTTCCATCTTCTCTATGGTGCTTTATGGTACATCACACAGTGATCCCAGCTGTGCCTCTGATTCTTCTCTGCAGCTGTTCCATCTTCTCTATAGTGCTTTATGGTACATCACACAGTGATCCCAGCTGTGCCTCTGATTCATCTCTGCAGCTGTTCCTTCTTCTCTATAGTGCTTTATGGTACATCACACAGAGATCCCAGCTGTGCCTCTGATTCATCTCTGCAGCTGTTCCTTCTTCTCTATAGTGCTTTATGGTACATCACACAGTGATCCCAGCCGTGCCTCTGATTCATCTCTGCAGCTGCTCCATCTTCTCTATATGGTACATCACGCAGTGATCCCATCCGTGCCTCTGATTCATCCATGCAGCTGTTCCTTCTTCTCTATGGTGGTTCCATCTTCTCTATGGTGCTTTATGTGACCCCCATACATGAGTATTCTGTGCACACTGTAATAACATGCACATTGAGTGGCGCTGTCTTCCATCATTGAAGGGTGATATGATGCCTGCACTTTCTTAGCCCACTCTCTCTATTACACACAAACATGCTGGCTCTGCACATGAAAATAGGGACTGAGCAAGAGCACGTTAAACATTTAGCAAACATGAAAGTTAACCTTCTTGTAAAGGCAGGTAAACTGCATATAAACCTGACAAAGCTTGCACAGAAAGTTTACCAGGAATGTTTATTATTGGCTGACAAAGCAGACAGCAAGAAAGCGTCTAGGACAGCGGGTCTAGACCCATTGTCTCACAAGATGATTTGTATCACAACTCCCATCAGCCCTGGCAAGCATAATCAAAGTTAAAGGATCATGGGAATCCTAGGGCAAACATTATAAACTTATGCCAAGCCAGAACCAGATATTTGGCTCGAGCCATGCCCAAGCTTTCATTGCCTTGCCCATCTCTAATATTGCCACCTATTATTTTCTTAGGGAAATGGCAGCTTCTAAGAAAAGGTCTACTCACTGTGCAAAAGACAATAGTCAACATATATCTGTCGGTGTAGGCGGATCTTCCCTACTTTCAGAATCCAAAGTGCACCAGGTATCCAGCACTTCAGATAGCATTTCAAGAAGCAGCCATACCCACAAAGGAAGGTGGACAGCCTTCTTCCTAGTCTTCCTTATACCTGCATGGCTGCTTTATACCAAAAGCAGTGCTATATCTGCGCTGAGTGTCCGGGGAAATGGTCTCCAAAGCTGGACATAGCTAGACTTTAACAAGCAGCTGCAGAACAAATGTAATTAAAAGTTCTTTGTCATTAAGGGTTCAATAACATTGCACCGTCCCCAGATCGGAATTACTTTGCCAAGGAACATGTGCCAAGGTTATACGTTACAATGAACCACAGGTGCAGAAAATAAGTAATTAAAAGTGTTCCTATCTTAAAAGTTTTCCATGCCTTCACTCTAGTTTAATACTTACTGTAACTGGAAAACAAGCACTACCAAAGACAAAGTTTTTGGTCACTGGAAAAGCATGGTATTGACTTTAGCTTGATAATCTTTTTCCATCAAATGCCCAGGTACTCACATCCTTGGCCATGTGGTGCTCCATGGACAAGAAAGCTGCTTGCTCCTGAACAGTGTTCTGCCCCATCTCTTATCAGTTTCAGGAACAAACTGAACACTTTTCCATTAAAAAAAAACACCAGACACACAGGCAGGGAGGTCAATTCATTAAAATGCCAGGGGTGGAGGAAGTGACATCATAAACCAGATGACATCACAAGAAGGATATCAAATGACCTTTGACCCTGATGACATCACATGAAATAACATACATGACATTTTTAACTCCAATGTCATCACCTGAAGAGACTTACGGGTGTAAAACATGTACATAAGCTTACATTTAATAAAATACCAAATTGGTAATCGGCAAACAGAACGCCCACATTTTTAACTACGGTACTCCTTTGATGTGCTATGGAGGGAGTCATCTTATGAAAGGGTTAGACTCAGTAGAACCAACATAGGCCACGGGCACTGCCCTGCCTATGCCACTACAGCCTTATACGGACATTTACTGACAACCTATACCAATTATGTTTTGCTGTAGTCCCCCTGAGTGGTACGGGTGTGCCCAAGACATGTGTCCCGTGCCTGCTGGGCCTAGAGGCCCAAGCTGCTCCTCACTGATGACACCAGACGAGGCTGAAACATGTCTGGAGATGCTTGTGGACTCGTGTAGAAGGGATGTAACCTAGCAGGTCGGGATGGGCTGCCCCTTTTGGGGTGGGACCACACTTGATTTGCATATGGTGTTTGCCCTTTTGTAATGGCTTGGCAGGTGAAGAACGATGGTCTGGATGGTTTCCCAGAGCGAGCCCAAATTGATCAACAGGATCAAAAGTGATCAGTGGTGTGTTATTATTGGGGTGTGGTAGAAGTAATTTGCCGTCCTACCTGGCCCTCTGTGTGGATCTAGACAAAGCCTCATCGGATATGAAATTGTTAGTGGATGTTGTCCTCTAGTAGGGCTATTTTGACATAATAACTGAATCTGATCATCATATGGTGACACCTATGGTTATAATCCCTTTCCTAAATGGACTGAAATGTATTTATGTTGTATGTTTTTTTTTGGTATTTTCTTGTTTTTGTTTGTCGCACCCTGATGCATTTTGGCTTTTCATGGGCAATATAAATATACAAATAAATATAAGATATATGATATGATATGATCGTTTATTTATATAGCACCTATACACAATGGGGCCAATTCATGGAACAAATGTGCGCCGAAAAAACTGGCGCAGGCTGGCGCAAGCAGGCGCAAGCGTGAAAAAGGAAGCGCACGCGCACGTGTGTGCTTCATGGAAGTCCCTGCGCGTGTTTTTCTCGGGATGTGCGCCAAACCCGTGCATGGCGCACACGGGCACACACGTCATTGCAACATCCTGAATGCCGTGCGTGACGCGCACAGGGAAAGCACACAACGTCTACGCACAAACCAAAAAGGGGGCGGGACACAGGGCGTAACACGCGGAATGGGGAACAACGCATGAAAAAGAATGCGTAACTGGGGAAGTACTGCAGGGAAATACACGGAACGCCCACACGCACGCGACCAACCCGTATTCATGGATTTGAATACGGGAAACCCGCACACGGCAAAAGACGCGCATAGGCGTCAACGCGTCCACCACACGAAGACAGGCGGAAGCATCCCCGCGCACAGTACAAAAGGGCGCACAAACAACAAACATGTATATACAGCTACAATGAATGCCCCATTTGTCGCAGCACTGATCGTGGGACACCGCAGGAAGAGGAGAATAGCCAGGGCCCGCATTTTTTTTCCCCGGACCAGCCTTTTTGGGATGCCTGACGACCACGTCTATGGGAGGTATAGGTTTCCACCTCGTATCATCCTAGACCTCGTCAGGGAGTGGAAAGATGACATTACATCGCCCACCCTGTGCTCCCAAGCATTGAGCCCTTTGGAGAAGGTGCTCAATGTCCTGCATTTTTTGGCCACTGGGTCATTTCAGCGGATCACTGCCATAGTGGGTGGGTTCTCACAGGCCACGCAGTCACGCTGCCTACACCAGGTGTTGGCAATCATCACTGCACGACCCTCAGTCCGCAGGCACATATACATGCCCAGAACACCCGCAGAAAGGCAGGCCGTGGTCCAGGAATTTTACAGGGTGGCAACCTTCCCCAAAGTGCTTGGTGCCATAGATTGGACCCATGTGGCCCTACGTCCACCTAGGGCCACTGAGCACATCTATCGAAACCACAAGCACTGGCATTCCATCAACGTGCAGGTTGTATGCGATGCTAAAGGAATCATCACCTCTGTCTATGCAAACTACCCTGGCTCCACCCATGACAGTTTCATATACAGAATGTCCACCCTGGGCCGGGCCCTAGAAGCTGGGCAGCATGGCGACACATGGCTCCTAGGTGAGAACAAATGCCTGTGCACATGCATGCAATTCACACACAGACAAATACCCAAACCCTAATAATCTCAACTATTATCACCTCCCCAGGGGACAGTGCCTACCACATGATGACGCCAATCCGGAACCCCACCACACCACCCCAGGTAAGATACTTGCACAGTACCTGGACAGGATTTTACAACCTCTAATACAGAACACGCCAACGTATCTGCGGGACACTATGGCCTTTCTGAAAAATCTTCAAGGAGTACAATTTGTTGAAGGACGGGACACATTGTTCACAATGGATGTGACGTTGTTGTACATGAATATAGTCCATGAATCAGGACTGAGGCAGTAGAATGGCTGCTATTAAATTCAGAGAATTGCCAAGGTGACCGTGTGTTTGTATTGACCTAACTGAAGCTCGTTCTGATGAACAACTTCTTTAAGTTCGATGAGAGGTACTTTTTGCAAATTTCAGGAACCAGCATGGGAGCAGCCATGGCTCCTTGCTATGCGAATATATATATATGTATTTTCTTGAACATGAACACGTGTTTTCGTCGCCAAGATGGTCGAGACACCTGACAATGTAAACCCGTTACATCGAAGAGAACATCTTCGGGATCTGGAGTGGACCAGAAGATGAATTACGAGATTTTTTCAATATTATGAACCAGATGCACCCGAGAATTCAATTCACAACTCTCACGAGCAAGTGCAATATTCATTTTTTGGACGTTGAGGTCTATGCTCAAGCACAGAAATTGGAGACCTGCATTTTCACGAAAGCCACTGACAGGAACAGCCTGTTACTCGCTACTAGTTTCCACCCACAGAGAACACTGGACAGTGTCCCCCTTAGCCAATTCCTACGGTATAGGTGTAACATCTCAGAACCCGCGGAGTACATACAGCAATCTGCCATGTTGGAGAGGAAATTTGAAGAAAGGGGCTATGAACATACACTCATTGAAAACGTGAAAGACCGAGTTAGTAAAGTTCAAAGAGACACCTTGCTCACACCTAAAGCTCAGAAGACCAGCAAGACTCTTGTATATGTTACAGCTCATTCTACGCAAAGTAGGAGAATCAAGAGGATTATACAGAAACATTGGGCAATGCTACAAATGGACCCTAAATTACAACTCTTTCCGCAAACACCCACATTCGCATATAAAAACAATAAGGCGCTGCGCAGTAGCCTCGTTAAAGCAGAGTTACAAACTCCGAGATCAGACACGAGTACATTTAGGGGCACGATACCGTGCCTGAATTGCCAACACTGTGCTAATGTTATCAAGGGTAATAGTGTTAGACATCCACATTCAGGGAAACCAATCCGGCTGAAACATTCATGCACATGTGATGCAGCAAATGTGATCTATGGCCTAAAATTGTCCTTGCGGCTTTTACTATGTGAGGATGACCACTAGGAAGGCCAAGATATGCTGGACGGAGCACAAATCAAATATCCGTACAATGAGTCAAAAATCACCATTAGCGGCACACTTTGCAGAAGCCAGGCACATGGTAGCCCAATTGGAATGCGTCATACTGGAACAGGTGAAATTGGGGTCAAGGGGAGGTGATATCATAAGGAATCTTCAACAGAGAGAAATCTTGTGGATTGAGCTGATGGATTGCCTCAGTCCAAGGGGCATGAACCTTGAATTTGATTTGATGTGTTTCGTTTAATTACCCTTAGCTTTATGTTGAGAGTCCCTTCAATTTATTGACCTCTGACTGTCATGCTGACTGTATAGGATATGAGTATTGACTAGATATGGAATTGTACTTAACAATTGTCTCCTGTACCGTCAAGATACATGTCTTGTTGAGTAACATGCTGCAGGGTGGCAGTTAGATTGTGAACGGCTTGGATACTCGCCCTGGGGGTTCCAAGTGGTGCAGATCGCTGAGACAGATTTCTGTTTCTCCTCCATTATCTGCCATACCCTATTCGATTGCATTTATGATGCAGATGACAGACCACTAACAAATTTGGTAAATTGTGCCTATTCTGTGTAGGAATTTGCTGTTATTGACTTGCAGATTGTGAACGGCTTGGATGCCCAGAATTGAGTGCTCCTAGTGCGGCAATATGTTGAGACATGTATCTGCCTCTTGATGTGGATCACTTTGTTCAAGGGTCGACAGTTAATGTAAATGCCTGAATTTGCGAATTGCATGGATCTATTTATGTTCCATCCCTTGGTTGTCTTAATAGACCACAGAAGACATTGACTTTGGCACGGCTTTTTGATACCTTTGTATTGATGAACTTGGCGGTAATTGGGGCTCCAGCAGACTTTGATCTGAAATCCCCCCAGGACTGTATAAAGAAAATTGTATAACATTGTTACTTTAGATCTAGGTGGCTATGGGGCCCAAGCAGACTTAGTTCTGCATTCCCCCTACGCCTACCTTTAGGTTTTGTTACCTATGTGCATTAGTGAAGTGGGTGGCCACGGGGACCCCAGCAGACTTTGATCTGCATCTCCCCTTTTGCACGCCTTTATGTTTTTGTAACCTATGTGTACCTCATATATCCTTGGGGTCAATTATGAGCAGGTTTTGGTTCCTAAAACATTTAATGTAATAACGCCACCCCGGAATACATATGAGTCTCTCCTTCACCTTGTCAGCAGTGTAGCGTCTTGTGGCCTTTGCGATCTAGGTGCCTTTGGACATATGTCTCATCGCCTTAAACGTATACTTCCTGGAATGGGACTCGCTAATGCCACTCCAAGATGGAGGCCGGTGACACTTGCGCGCATGCGCGATAGCGCCATGGCAACCTATAAACACAAGATACAGACAGCCCCGTGCTTATGCGTCGGACGGCTGGTTTTCCGGATACACAGCGGATATACAGCGAGGTGAGTGCTCGCACAAACGCTTCCCTTTGTTGATAAGCGGTATATGAGTTTGGAACTCATATTTGGGTTCGAGTGTCATGGGACGCTCGTATTGTTTAGAAGCATAGGTGCCTAACGCTGTTATGTCGAGTCATGCTTCTTCACGCTAAACGTTAGTGTTGAGTTATGTTATGGTGGCTAATTGCACATGAGATTGACTGTGAGGCCCTAGGGGCCTCATGCTACTTGACAGTGAGGTTCCCCTCTTTAATGCACACACACCTTCTTTCCCTTCCCATAGGGTATCGGATTTCCTAAAGTTCTACACCTTCCTCCTACCGGACCCAGTGGTGCACTGTGGTCCCGCAAAGTCTGGTTCTACTATCGGACAACAACTACTGTTGATGAACTACGACGTTTGTGGTCCTCCCTATATTATTAGTGATTTAGTTGTGGTAAAACATCCAAACTCTTAGTGATTGTGTTTTCTGTTGTTTTCTAGAGATTTTAATTGTGAAATATTTTGAAGAATTGGAACGAATAGTCACCACAGCCCTGAGGATGAATTCTGTAGTAATCCGAAACGCGTTGGCATTTGATTGAACTCAATGGTGCTGTTTGAAATGGGTCTTATGAACTTTGATGAGTTCTCAAAAATGTTCTAGTTGAAAATGCTTTTTGAACTTTTTTTGAAAAATTGCTATACTTTGTGATTTTCGTGTTATTAAAAAAAACCTGCGTGTATATTCCTTTTGGGAAGTAATTTGAGTTACAATACTGGCTAAATTGCCAGTTACTTAGTTCTATTACGGAATCAGACTCACTCTCCCCTTGAGAGTTATATGTTCTGTTTGTGAAATACTTGATCTCTAAAATAAATTGATTTGGTCTATATCCATACTCCCCTGTATAACCCACCCTTGGGGTTGCAGGGCAAATAGACCTTTGAGTGTTATCAGGGATATCATCACATTTGGAGTGTATGTGGGACTGCCGTGTGGTAACATACGATTTCGTTTTTCAAGATACAATGATGCCCATATTGCAACCAGGGGCATAGTGGAGTGCACATTCAGAGTACTCAAGTCACGCTTCTGCTCCCTTGACCGCTCTGGTGGGTAGCTACTATATGCACCCCCATTAGTGTGCAGGATCATTTTGGCAGCATATGTCCTGCACAATGTTGCAACACGGCGTGAGGTACCGGTGGACATGGTTTGTTTGTTTGTTTGTTTATTTATTTGGTATTGCGCGCCAAACCCATTAGGTAGCCGGACGCAGTAGAGGTCAAGACAGCTTAAGCTTGGTTACATAATGTGTACCAAGAAGCATAAAATATACAAGACAGTTTGAAAATAGGTTGCCAGGATGGTTACAGTGGCATACAGAAGGAAGCAAGTTAAGAGACATGAAGCAGAGACAGGAGTGCAAGGTACCGAGAAGGTAAGCTAACAGTCATGCGTTCGTAGCCATTTAATTACATTGAGTCTAAATTTAGGATATGGTTGTTCCTTTCTGAGGTCATACGGTAGTGCATTCCAGGTTTGTGCTGCAATAACTGGGAAACTAGATACTCCAGCAGTAACACGTTTAAATCTAGGCGTTTCCAAGGTATGGGCATTGGCTGTTCTCGTTGGGCGTGTGGACGACCTTCTAGTTATCCTTTCAGCAAGGTAGTGTGGGGCCAAGTGGTTTAAGCATTTGGAGGTAAGGGAGGCTGTTTTTAGAAGTATCCTGTCAGATATTTTTAGCCAATGAACCTCTCTTCTGGCATCAGAGATGTGTTCTCTCCTAGGGATATTCAGGGTTGCTCTTAGGGCGTTGTTTTGCATTCTTTGTATTTTATCGATGATATTTTTGTTGGCACCTGAGTAGAGAGCATTACAGTAGTCTAATCTCGACATTACAAGGGCATTGGCCAAGGTGATGCAACTCGAGGTAGAGAGGAATGGTCTGCAAGCTCGGATAAGCTTACAGGTATAAACTGTGGAGGATGCGAGTGAGTTGACTTGTTTCTTAAGCGAGAGAGTGGCATCAAGATAGAAGCCTAGTGTTTTGACCACTGGCATCACCTTGATGAGATTGTTGTCGATATTGAAGGTGGTATAGTTAGGGCTATGTTTTTTTATGTTAGTTTCAGAGCCTAGGATTAGTATCTCAGTTTTATCGTCATTCAGGCAGAGGCCATGAGATGCCATCCATGCCTGAATGAGGAGGTATACTCTGTTTACTAAGGCTGTGTCCTCCAAAAAGTTGCCCAAAAGGGGGATGAGGATCTGGGTATCATCTGCATAATTAGTGTAGGTGATACCCAGTCTGTCCAATTTGTCGAACAAAGGCTTAGTAAAGATGTTATACATAGTGTGTGAGACACAGGATCCTTGGGGTACTCCACAGGAGATTTGAGTTGGGTCAGCAGCCGTTTGTGGGAGAAGACTCGCATTGTCCTGTTGGACAGGAAGGATTGGACCCAGGCTATGGCTTCCCCTGAGAAGTGCGCCGCCGACCTGAGATGGTTACATAAGACTGCGTGATCCCCTAGGTCGAACGCTGCAGAGAGGTCCAGGAGAAGTAACATAGCTGTTTGTCCCTTGTCCTTTAACTCGTCAATTTGAGTCTTAAGGTCTAGCAGGGCAATTTCCGTATCGTGGAGTGGGCAGAAGCCAGACTGTCATGATCCTAGTAGGTGATTAGCTTCTAAGTATTCCTGAATTTGAATATAGGCTACTCTATCAATAATGTTAAGTAGAAAGGGGACAGTGGTAATTGGTCTATAATTGGTAGGGATGGTAGGGTCTAGTGTTTGTTTTTTAAGCAGGGGGAGAACCCAGGATTCTTTGAGGTTATTAGGTACTGTATTGGTTTTAAAGGAAGCGTTTATGAGCTTGGAGATAAATGGGGCACGGCCTCTAGCCGCATCCTTTATTATTTGTGCCGGGCAACTGTCACCCTTGCAGTTGGATGGTTTTAGAGAGGAATGATTTATTCTGTGTCAAGAATAGAGATTTTTTTAAAGGTAAATGGAGTAGTTTTGTTACACCCTGTGCCAGGGGATGGTTGTTGCTCGGAAGGGGGGAGAGGGGCTTTTTTGATTGCTATTTTCTGTTGGAGAGTAGTGATTTTGTTTAGGAGGGCTTTTTGAATTGCAGTACACCATGGCTTGTCCTTCGGCACAGTGTCTGCCGGTGGAGTTGGGGCTTCCATCTCACGGAGGATGGAAAACAGTTCCTTAGTGTTGGAGCTAGCTTTTGCAATTCTATCATTGAATATATATTTTTTTTGTGATGGTTATTTCTTTTTTGTAGTATTTGGAGAGTTCTGTTAATTAAGCCTTATTGACAGTGGTCGGGAAGTGGCGCCAGATCGTTTGCAATTTTCTTTTCTTTAATCTCAACTCTTTAAGTTGAGGTGTGAACCATGGGTTGAGGTGGGATTTTTGTCTGGCTTTGCGCATTTTAAGTTGGGCGGCGGAGTCCAAGGCTTGGGACATGGCAGTATTGAAGGTTTCCACTAGAGATTTAGGGTCAGCATTATTGTGAACGTTATTCAGAGAAGGGAGGAGGAGCGGGAGTAGTTTTTCTGCTGTGATGTTCTTTTTGCTTCTTGTGGGGAGTGGGTGTGCCATCTCAATGGTTTTAGGACTAATGAGGTCGAGTGTGGCTGAGAAAGTAATGAGGTGATGGTCGGACCATAATTGTGGTACATTATCTGTAATAATAATGTTACAGTTCGAGTCAGCCACCCAATCCAAGGTTCTACCTTTGATGTGGGTGGGGGATAGTACTTTTTGTAAGAGTCCATGATCTTTGAGAAGTGCAGCTATAGCTTGGGTGTGTTTGTTTCCAGCCTCATTGAAGTCGAGGTTGAAATCCCCCAGTAGCAGGGTTTGTGAGTGGATTTTAGTGTTGCTAGTTATGATATCTGTACGGTCCTCTTCAAAGGTTCCTAGTGGGCCAGGAGGTCTGTATATCAGGTGTATCGTTAAAGTACGGTTGTTGGATAGAGGAAGTTTAGCCGTGAGAACTTCGCATGAGGGACATGTAGTTGGAGTGGCAAGTCTAATGGAGAGGTTAGTTTTGGCGATGATGGTTAAGCCGCCACTAAGAGAGTTAGGCCTATCCACTCTGAGTATCTGGTAGCCCTCGGGTATTGCTATCATAAGGGCAGGACCTGCCGCATCATGGAGCCAGGTTTCAGTTACGGCTGGTAAGTCTAGATTCTCATTGTGTAGTGTGTCTGCAATTTCAGAAGCATGGGCTACTAGGGATCTGGCGTTGATAAATGATCCAGATAGAGATAGTGTGCCTTTATTAGTAGGGTAGGGGCGAAGTTTGGTTTCTGGTTTATTAGGACTAGCAAGGTTTTTTTTTACTATATTGGACGGGATCCGGTCATTAGGAGTGGGTAACACTGTACGGTTGTTAGTATTTTTAGGATCATAGAGCTGGGATAGTCTGGATCTAAGTCTCATATTTCGATCCAGAGGAGGGCGCGTTAGGAGGGTGGCTAGAGACATAATGACTAGGAGGCTAAGTGTAAATACTACAGGTAGGGTTCTCAGGTTGTCAAGCATGTTCAGGGCTATGCCGTGGGATTTACCATGGTGTTTTGGGTCAGGTGAGATTCACTTAGTAGGCTAGTTGCAGGTTAGTGTTGATTGTACAACAGTTGCACTAGTGGGTTGGGGTAGGCAAAGAAATAAGTTGCACAAGTAGGCTGGTGTCAATAGCACAAGTAGGCTAATATCAATTGCACAGGTAGGCTAATATCGATTGCACAGGTAGGCTAATATCGGTTCCACAGGTTGGCTGATATGGTTAATTAGTTAGATATTAGTTGCACAGGTAGGATAATATCAATTGCACAGGTAGGCCAGTATCAGTTGCACATGTAGGCTAATATCAATTGCATAATTAATATCAATTGCAAAAGTAGGCCAGTATCAGTTGCACAGGTAGGCTAATATCAATTGCATAGGTAGGCTAATATCAGATTGCACAGGTAGGCTAATATCAATTGCCCAGGTAGGCTAATATCAATTGCATAGGTAGGCTAATATCAATTGCACAGGTAGGCTAATATCAATTGCACAGGGAGGCTAATATCAATTGCATAGGTAGGCTAATATCAATTGCATAGGTAGGCTAATATCAATTGCACATGTAGGCTAATATCAATTGCACAGGTAGGCTAATATCAATTGCAGAGGTAGGCTAATATCAATTGCATTAGGTGGGCTAGCGAGCAGATTGGATAAGTGAGTAGTAGTGCGTATAATCAAACCTGGGCCGGTTACATGCGTTGACGTTGTAGCTAAGGCGCACTAGTAACACCTAGATGTGACAGGCAATAATGGCAATGTGGCAGAAATGCACTAGTAACACCTAAATTAGATAAGGCAATATGGCTAGAGTTTAGCGTGGGTCGGCGGTTGCAATAGTCAGATACTGTGATCGTGATGACGTTTGCGTCCCTTGCCGCCTGATAACCGCAAGCGAAATTAGCATGGGGATAGTATGGAAAGTATGTAGAGCGAACACTAGTATGTTATGTTCTTTCTCCAACCTTAGAAGTCAGTTTTCATGCAAATTAATTGTTGCTATCACAGTTGTGGTGAGGCACTATGGACGAGACCAGGACTAATAGGGGTAGGTAGTACTTAGGGAGCCTGTTAGATTCTTACCATCACTTCGTCACGCACTAATCACAAAGTTGGTCGGATGCACCCGCGCAACCAGTGCGCGAACAGGCGCAGAACAGGGCCTTTTCCTCCACGGGCCTTCTCCAGCTGCGGGCCGGCTTCTGCCTGCCGGCGGATGTACGGCAGACAAATGCTACACCCGTTGCCTAGCAACGCGTTGGGCGGCCATTTTACAGCCAGGCAGCATAGTATTGCATCGGAAAGGGCGCCCTCAAACAAAGTAAGCAGATTCACTGCAAAATATTTTCAATTCAATACTCCTTATCAGGTTGGGGCATCATCAGCACAGGGGTGCTCACCTCAGCAGTATGGTGGTGTTGAGCGAGGTACGAGCAACGCTGCTCAAGGGAGCCCACGTGGCTGGGTCACTGGGCTTGATGATCGATCGGCGGATGAGTGGGGAAAGGGCTCCTGCCCTCTCCACGGTCTCAATGGTATGAGGAAAGGTCGACGCAGAACAGGGCCTTTTTCTCCATGGGCCTTCTCCAGCTGCGGGCCGGCTTCCGCCTGCCGGCGGATGTACAGCAGACAAATGCTACACCCGTTGCCTAGCAACGCGTTGGGTGGCCATTTTACGGAGAGGCAGCATAGTATTGCATCGGAAAGGGCGTCCTCAAACAAAGTAAGCAGATTCACTGCAAAATATTTTCAATTCAATACTCCTCATCAGGTTGGGGCATCATCAGCACAGGGGTACTCACCTCAGCAGCATGGTGGTGTCGAGCGAGGTACGAACAATGCTGCTCAAGGGAGCCCACGTGGCTGGGTCACTGGGCTTGATGATCGATCGGCGGATGAGGGGGGAGAGGGCTCCTGCCCTCTCCATAGTCTCAATGGTATGAGGAAGGGCCGACGCAGAACAGGGCCTTTTCCTCCACGGGCCTTCTACAGCTGCCCCCACATCCACAACCACAGGCACAGGCGCTGCCCATGGGAGGGGACAGGGCACGTGGCGAGGCAGCCCGGACCCAGCTTGTGGCCACATTCTTCACCTAAACTCTCACCCCTGCGGAGTGCACACAGTCCTGGCACATACCAGGTGACAATCGATGATGACAAAGAGACAGTCAACTGTCTCAACCTTACCACCCTGAGAATGTTGCCACGGAAGTGCTACATTGTGTGCATCCCTAGCTACTTAAACATAACCAATCCTGTGTGAGCAAAAGGAACACATGCAAGGTGTGTATCACACACCCCTGCAAAACAGTCCACCACAATCCCTGGTATGTCACCCAAACCCTCCCAAACCACATCACCCTTGTCTGCTACACCATGACATTGCATGCAATAGCAAAAGGCCAAACCATGACCAATAACATACAAAGTGACATGTTGTACATGAAAAATGGCATGAGACAATGATGTTGGACATGGAATCAGATGAAATGACTGACCAACAACCTCCCACACATACAAAGTCAGACACAAATGCTTTCCAACAGTCGTAGCATGAACACAACACTGAATGTCCGTTAACATGCACATTGGGCATGGCAAAATCCCGACTCCTGAACCTGTGTGCTGTATGTGTCTCCTGCAACACACTGCTCAGCACACAGCACTTTGATCAGCCATAGTGTTGCAAATACACCTTGAGCATCACATGAAAAAGACCAATGAAATCTACCACCAAATGACGCATGCACAGGGTACCCAAGTGGAAATAGATTGTGTGCTGCATGGACACCACGGGCCTGAGAATGCAATCTGTGTGCACCTGTGGCCATGGAAGTGTGGATGTACGTGTGGTGGATCATCGTGCAACTGTGTGTGTCATTAGGGACATGCACTCAATATATGCATGTGAAATCAAGTGACCATCACTGCCCTGTACACATCACATGTGAACATTGCCCATGTGAACACCCCAGCATGTCAAACCACACCAATCCCCTGACACCTGTAAAGTAAAGACAACACAAGCAAAGGCATTGAGCAGCACAACACATCATGTACATAGTACCCCACAATTACAATGTTAGAGTGCCCAAAACACTGTAGGCCAAGCCAACTGTCCAACAACAAAAGGCCCTCCCTTACACATCACCGTGACCTTCTGAACAACTGTCTCTGGGGTATTTAGCCTTCTTTCTTCAAGTGTACCTGGCTACAGGATCACCCTACCCTTTGGTCTCCATGTTCCAGCGTGCGTGTAAATAGGGTCCAGCCCCCACAGAGCCCACCTTGACTGGTAAAAATACCAAATTGCAGAGAACTCCAA
This sequence comes from Ambystoma mexicanum, assembly GCF_040938575.1. NCBI lineage: Eukaryota > Metazoa > Chordata > Amphibia > Caudata > Ambystomatidae > Ambystoma > Ambystoma mexicanum. The sequence continues at coordinate 101,939,474 of NC_090925.1, read as the reverse complement.
GTAGGCAAACCCACAAAGCAGGGAAAAAGGCTGTAAGCACCAAAGAAAACCTGTAATAGTCTCCAGTAGATGACTTGAAGTAGCAGGAAATGTCAAAGCACATGTACAAGCACACTGATAGAACAACCAAGGTAGCAAAGTTCAATAATGGTCCAACATGATGGGTACCATTTACGGTACATTACATACAATGATGATGCAACAACTGATGGGTAGTGTCACAGCTCTGGTGTCCAGGCGCAGGAGTAGCACAAACCAACCACCCCCTCTGTGGTCTGGGCACCTGCAAGGTCAAACTAACACAGGCCTCTGAGACCCCGCCGGGGAAGGAGGGTCAGAGATATGTTGCATGGACAGGGATTGGTATTCAGGATAACCTGAAAGAGGGGCAGGAAAGTGGATGTGGATCTGCAAGGGAAAGTAGGCAAAATACAACTATTCAGTAAAACGCATACTCAATTACAGCAAACATGTTCATCATGCACATTGTACCAAATCAGTCAAATGCAAGCCAGAGAGACACTTATCTCTGGGGTGAGTGCTGGCCTCCTGCCTGTGTACTCTCAGGTCCGGTAACAGTAGCACTTCAATGCTGAAAAGAGAGCGTGAGTTACTAATCTGAATGTGTGTTTACAACACACACACACAACCCCATTCATGCCCTAGAGTAAGTGACTTCTCCACAAAAAAACACCCCTGTCTGCTGCCATGTACCCATACGTTAGCTTGGCCCACCGATGGCACATACACTGTCAATGCAGTAAGGCCGGCGCATGTGGCTGCGTGGGAAATGGAAGACCAATGGGTAAATAATCAGACATGATACAATGGTCCCTGGGTGAGCTGCTAGACGCTTATAGCAAGGTGCAACTTCAGTACAAGTTGTGTTCTGGCCGCCGCTGATTCAAATAGGTAGTGCATGTGACAATTTGCACATGCAAATGACATGCACTCACCACGAGTCTGAGCCTCGCTGGTCGTCCCTGTGCACTGTATCAGTTCCTGGCTAGGAACGCTACTACCCTAATTACTCTGCTTCAATGGAGCAGGGGGTACTTGAGGATATGTTTGATGGCCCCTGCGTGTGCCCCTGACAACTTGCAAAGGCACTTGCCATGTGGCCCTCAACGCATGTCAGCTGTACTGTGTGCTTCTCCAACAATGCCTGGCAAAGCTCCCCAGCACAGGTGCTACTTAGCATCCATGTGCAAGTGGCCTGGTGGAAGGTAGTCTGCGGCGTGGGCCCTTGTGTTGCTCACCTTGCCAGGAGCTCCTGGAAACACGTCTGCATCTGTTGGACGTCTGAGCACAAGCCCTGTGCATCTGCTTGCGCACACATCCACACGTCTGCACCAATGAACGTGGCCAGTTTCCTGGATTACTGGTCCCTGTGTCTGCTGCCAAAGGTAGTCTGGAGGCTCATCTTCCTGCAGAAAGGTCATTAAACAAGGCAATAAGGCTGGAAACTTCCCTGTGTGTTTGTGTACATGCTGGTTGTCACAGGGCGAGGTTACAGAGCTACATCCAAACTCCTCCCACCATCAGTGCCACTTTGACAGGCCAAGGGTGCAGGCTACTGTCTACAGCATGAAGTGCATCAAGCACATGTACAGACAAGAAAATGACATACATCACAATCCACATCAATTAATGGATAAAACAATCACATACTTACCCAAATTCACTAGAGACATCGGGTGGATGAAATGCAACCAATACCCACTAGGGGTGTTAACACAAGTAGTACAGCAGCAGACAGGCCACAGTTATGAGGCAAGTCCAGAGCCCTTGTGTAATATTTTGTTACACCGAAACATCCTAGCGAGCACATGGATAAGGGAAGCAGGAGTGGCCTATGTGAGTCATGACCCCAAGCTGCAAACACATACACAACACAAGCTTGAAGGGCCCAGCTGCAACAGACAGTGGATGCTTTCAAAAGTCACAAAGCACCATACCGTCACATGAAACCACAATAGACAAACAATATTAAACTATATTAACTAATTAAACTAACAATGAACAATCTACATAACCTAATTAAAATTACTATCAAATAGTTGATATTAACTAACTAAACTAAAATCAAAAATCAAAAATGGCCACATACGACCCGGGGGGGAGGCACCCAGGAGGGTGGAGGTACAGGGTGCACCTCAACACCCACATGCGATGATGTTGAGCCAAAAAAAAACCTCCATGGGCTCAACGCCTGCACAGCGTGACCTGTGTGGGAGATATTTCGTCGCCCGAGTCTGCCTCATCCAGAATAGGAGGACGTGGGCCAGGAACCCGACCACGCCTAGGTGCAGCTTGCCCCTCGTTGACAGCAAGTCTGCCGGACGGGTGAGCCTGGTTCTGTGCGGCAATGACGCGCAGGTCTGCATGCAGAACCACCCGTGATACACGTGCTTCCTCTTGCAAGGTAACACGTGTAACACAGAGTTCTTTCTGCGTGGTCTGGCCAGACAACTGATGCACCTCCCGGCAAGCATGTAGCTCAGCTGAGATGGTACGCTCAAGCTGCTCAAACCTCTCCTCCGACCGCACCCTCCGGGACGTCAAGAGGGTACCCAGAGTTGATCTGAGGGACTGATACAGTGTGAGGCCCAGCCTGAGCGAGCGGGCCGTGGACTGCGCCGCCTGCCACTGAAGAAGCACCTGCCTAGCAGGGGGAGCATGGATTGGGCCACCCGTTCCATGCTCACAGCGATGTTATCAAGTGCTGCCCCCTGACGTTCTGAATTGGCAGTCATGTCTTGCTCCCACTCAATATACCTCGGTGGCGCGTGGCCACCGCGTTGCTGGGCTTCACACCTGCAGGAGCCAAGGACCGGGCGTCCTCGCTGGGTTGGTGCCACCCGTGGCTGCATGACTACATGCCCCCGTCTACGTGATGCCCCAGGCACATCAGCGACTGTGTGGAGGGTGACCCTGCATCCCGATCCACCACAGGCAGAGGTCCCACTACTGTCTGGCCCTTCAGTGCAGGTGTCGTGGTAAGAGGAGTGTCCACATCAGAATCACTCACCCCTGACATATGGACCTGATGCACATCCAACTCGACATGGTCGCCAGAGTGGTCATCTGGGCTGGACTCATTGCCAGCCAAAGACAAGATGGACTGCAGCACACGTGGGTGCTTGTGATCTACCACCCAATGACCCCCACTTGTGACGGGATGCGGTTGTGATAACAACCCTGTGCCTGGCATGACAACACCATCCTCTGCCTCCATTGCGTCATCATCTGAAGAGTGGAGAGAAAAAAACATTAGTACACATGTTAGAAGCACATAACACAGTCACAAATGGACATCACACAGACAGCCAACACATGAAGCTGACATGTCACACACAAAAGAGAACCTGCCATGCATGCCTGGCCAATTTGACATTGCATCAGTGAGTACGCATGTAGAATGGTGTTACATGGCTCAGAAGTGGGTTCATGCAGTGCAGAACATGTGTACGTTACTCACTAGCTACATGAACAAGTACTTCATGATGTGTATCAAAACACCTGAAGGCAGTGTATGGGCAAGTTCAGGCATCACGTGCAATGTGCATGCAATGTGTTGCATGGCTACAAGCAAATCCCCCCCGAGTGAAAATCCAGCGATGCCTTGCATGGTAGCAAAAGGGTGACCAGAGACCTGTGTATTGGCAGCCAGTGTTGACTAGCATCAATGCCATCATCTGAGTCAACTGACAACACAGCAGATGATGATGGGACAGTAAGCAGGACACATGACCAACCCTCAGTAGTACACCCATGTGTGCAAAACCCACTACACCAGTTGGACAGAGTCAGTGGGCCTGAAACTGGGGGAGGACTGTGTCCCACACAGACTATGACACCCTAAACATGTGTGTGATGCAGGACTGGGCCAAAGTGGCCATGGGATGGATGGTGGAATGCCATGAAATGTAGGTCACCATGGACATGTACTACAATGATCATCCAGTCAAGGACACATAGGGGGACGCATGGAATGCACATGGAGCATGAATGGGCAAACAGGTCCCTGCTGAGCATCTTCCATCTGCACAGTCCAAGTGAGACACCCTGCATGAGGGAAAGAGGATGTACCCCACTGCATGTGTCTGGCAGGTTGGCTGGTGGAAGTTAGCATGTACACAGGAGGCTTGAACAGGCCATTGCAGTACCGCAAAATGATGCACAACAGTGCAATGGTGAAATTGGGGTGCAGGGGGGGTGGAGGGGCAAGGGAGCATGCCTACATGGAGTACCCGCATGCAGGCAGGGGACACATGCACATCACTCATGCAATGACATAGTCCCAGTGCTGAGAGGAAGGACAACACAGGCTACATGCAGAAGGGCCAGTGAGCTGGAACATGGACCGGAGGGGCATCCGGGTGACTAGCATGTGAGTATGGTGCAAGTGTGGTGATGAGGACAGTCCCTGTCTGCTCAACATGTCCACCATCCTGCACAGCAGGCACGCATCAGTGAAGCATTGCATGACTTGCACATGAAAACGGTTCTAGGGAAAATGTTCGAATGCAAAGGATTGAATGACCAAAGGGTCGAATTTATTTGCCCAATAGTTTGTGGTTTCTCCACACAACCCCAGTTACTGTAGCAAAAACCACTTCTATTTGTAACTATACAAAAAGCATTAACCATATATATATATGATGTATGAGAAATTTGACCCTTTTGTCTTAGGTCCAATTACCCCAACCCTTGCATCATTCAATCCTTTTGGTGTTGAATCTTCCACAGGACACCCATGAGAACCATGTACACATGACATGTAGTGGCAGTCATGCCCAACACATGACACAAGTAAAACAACCATGGCCTCGACAAACACGCAGCAACACTCACTGGACTGGGCATCAAAGCCCTGCATCTCTCCCACTCTTTCGACCAATTGTGGTGGTATGAACTCTGCTACGAGTGACTTGTGCAGAGTGAGGTCTACCTCCTCAGGTGACGGCCCACTGCCTGTCACCAGAGTCATGTTGTAATTTGAGGCACGCTTCGCCTTAGCGCTGCGTTTGAGGTCATTCCAACGCTTTTTGCACTCTTGGGCTGTGCGCACCTCATGGCCGAATGCAGTCACATCTTACGCAACTTGCTTCCAGTGGGTATCACGATGGGCAGCCGTAGTCTGACAATTAGGCCCCACTAGCATGTCACGGTTGTGGTCCTGCACGTAGTCCACGAGGCAGTCCAGTTCCTGATTGCAGAAAGGCTTCTTCCTCGACGTGCAGGAGGCCATAGCTGTGTCTGGGGTCCCAGCCTGTACTGCAGGTGCAACCTTCCTCCTCTTGGACGCTGGTCAGGACCCTGTCTGGCAAATGCCGCCCTGATCAGTATGGGCAGTGGCACTGGTGGAATGAGCCGAGGGAGTGGCAGGTGGAACATGGAGTGAGGCCCTGACTTGCATCAGTGGCTGTTGGGTGCCCTGGAATAGACGCTGCACAGCAACGTCCGCTGGGCCAGGGTCATTGACTGGGACTGTCCTGGTTGGTAGACTGGTGTCGGCTGCATCTGCCCCTGCAGTTTCTGACACCCGGCTGGTCGGGCCAACAGATGGAATTACTGCCCCAGGGACACGTGCCTCAGTCTGGGCAGCCCGGTGTGTGCCTCCTGAACACCTGGAAATCTTCCATGGACTCCTCAAGTGCCAACGCAGCCTGCGCTGGCAGACCCAGAGCCTGGGTGGTGGTGTCCACAACTGCACCTGCAGCTACCCCTACCCTTGAGCCCGTGGCAGTCGATGAAACAGACTGCCGGGTCACACGGGCACCAGTGCCAGATGCAAGAACTGCATCTTGTGGAGCCGCAGGGGGTGGTGGCAGGAGCAGAAGACTACCGACTGGGATACCATCGCTCCACAGCCCAGTCCCAGGACCCAGTTGCCCACCCACACCTGCCTCGGGGGTCACCATGTCGGGACAAACACCATCCGAGACCACTGGCAACCCCCGGCAAGAGAGGCAGAGGGCCACCAGCTTCAGTGAGAAGGAAGTTGGTGTCCTGGTGGAGCATGTCCTGGGGCATTATGATGCCCTCTTCACACCATTGCGTGCTGACAAGAAAGGACGGAAGAGGATCTGGTAGGGCGTCAACGCGGAGGGGGTGGCAACCCGAGACATCAAGCACGTCCGGAAGCGCTGGGAGGACTTCAGGCCCAGGACCCTCAAGAAGGCCTGAGCAACATCCAGATGAGGGTCCTGGAACACATAAATCCAGCGCTCCACAACCAGATCCTTTGGAGGAAGACCCGTCTGGAGTCGAGCAGTAAGTGTTCATGCATTGCTGTGGAAACAGGGCATGTTGCAGTGTGCTGGTAGTCAGCGACTTGCCTGTATGTGTAACATAGGCCATGTATGGATGTGCGTGAGCCGGGACATCATGGTAATGCATGTGAGACCAGTAATGTGTGAACCACATGGATGGTGCATGTGTTCCAATGAGACATGGCGAGCTGCATGCGGAATGCACACATGAATGCATGCCAGTCCCTGTTCTTGGACATGGATGGGGGGTGAGGGATGGGTGCTGCTCTCATGTACATGTATGGTGTGCATGTATGTGTGTCTGAGAAGCTTGTGTGTGACTTTGAAATGCCATGGATGCATGACACATGTCCGTGATGATGTGTAGATTCACTCATGCAGTGTGGTCACCGTTGTATCCACTGTGTCTGTGGTGTATGAGCCATGATGCGTGACCCTCCGGTGATGTGTGTGCATGGGATCAGTATGAGCCATGATGCATGTGATTTTAAAGGCAACGTTTATGTCCATGGAGGGCCTTGTACATGGATGCTGATGTTGATTGCATGTGCCGTGCCTGTTTCTGCATGTGTGTTGCGTGCATTGACCCATGTGTTGTGGAGGGACAGGATGGAAGTGACGTTTGACAGTGCCACTCATGTGTTATTGCTTCCTGTCTAGGGGACTATTGTACAGTACCCTGATGCTTGTGTTCTATGTCTCCCTCTACACATCGTCAGGTGAAGAAGAGGGCGAAGACGGCGCTGTGGAGCTAAGTGGAGGGGATGCTTCCACCGGGAGGTGACGCAAGGCCCAGCCACTCTCCCAGGAATTGCCTTCATCCAGGAGCGAGGGGACTGGTGCCGCGTCTGCCACTACGGCTGTAGCGGAATGGCCGGGTGAGCCCCCACAGGGGCTTGCAATGGTGGAAGACGGTGCAGAGACATCCAGGTTGGTGGTCTTCACAGAGGAGGAGGAGCCCGCTACTGAGCCGCACATGGGGCCTGGTGGGGGTAGTACCACTGGTGCAAGTGGTGCAGTCCAGGGCCAGGGTCAGGAGGCAGCACAGGTCACCACGGAGGGGCCTGTGCATGTCACTGTCTCTGACCCTGTGATTGCACCACCATGCACCAGCAGGGATGCCCTGTCCCAGGCCCGTCCGCAGGTAGGGGGAGGCCCACATCATCTGGCTCTCCACTACCTGCGGATATGGAGTCCCATGACCGTATGGGCTCTGTCCTGATTGGTGTCGCGTTGCGCACGCGTGACATTAGTGATGACGTGCGTGCTTCCTGGGGGGAGCATGCACGCCATCACGAAGAGCTGCATGGCACTGGTGGGAGGGACCATGGTCGGTGGGTTCCTACATGTGTCGCATACTCTGGCGGACCTCTCCTCCTCTGTGGAGACGATGCGCCAGTCGTTCTCCCTGCCGTCTTTCAGCCCAGATTCCACCAGGGCCCCCTGTGGACCTGGCCTGACCAACACAGCAAGCTTGGTGGAGATCCCATCCCTGCCACAGTCGGGAGTCGGTGGTCCAGCAGGGGTGGACACCCCAACAACTGGAGACCAGCAGATGGAGGATGTGCAGGCATCATCGGACAGGGCACATGGACAGCAGCAGCAGCAGGCTCTAGGTGGGAGCGATGATGGCTCGGGCCATCAACATCAGAGGGGCAGGCATCGGCCAGGGGGCAGGAGAACCCTGGAATGGAGTGTCTTCTGTGTGGCTGCGGTTGGGCCAGCGGATAGATGCAGAGCGGCGGCGGGCAGAAGAGTTTCGGCTCACCATGGGCAGAGTTTTCCATGCGTCGGGCGTTGAGGTGGGCTGAGGGCCTCGAGGCAACTCGCAGGGAGTTGGAACAGGCCATGAGTGCATCCCTGCGAGACCCCGGGGCCAGGGCAGAGGCCCGCCTTTGGAACATCAACATGGAGTTTGATGATGCCCTGGACCACAACATCACCAAGTGAGCTGCAGGACTTGCCCGCCGCCATTGTATATAGTTAGATAGTGTTAGGTTTCCTTATTTTATCTTCTATTGGAACGCTTGGACAATGCCCACGTTTTTGTATATAGTTGTAAATTAGGTAGGGTTCTGTACATAGGTTTCATTTCATTTGTTGGGCTAATGGACCCTTGTTGCAATATTTGTACATAGTTGGACAGTGGACTTTTATTCTTACATCATTTACCCTCACCATGGATCAATGGATTTTTGGATTTTGGTTTCCTTTGGATTTACTTTGGTGGACAAGGATTTTTGACAAACTTTATTTTGGATTCATTTGGATTGTGTCATCATTATAATTTTTTTGGTTTTGGACATGCCTTTTTTTCTTGTTTATGATTGTTTACATGCGTTGAATCATTTTTATTATTTTGTGCACAATACATTTTGATTTCTTACTTGCATGTGTGGTATTTGCTCTTTAGTTTACTGCATGTCACAATGTGGGTTTACACAATCACTCGCTCCCAGTGTGTGTGTGTGTGTGTGATGGACATCTGTTGATGTGCATATTTGACTTTTGGTTAGTGACAAGTAATAGGCCTTTCAGTGTGGGGTAGATGGGAAACTTGATTGTGTCTAAAGACTGGGGTGGCGTGCAGTGGGATTTTGGTGGACATGAGGCCCATGAATGTGCATCTTTATTACATGTTGGGTGGGGACCTGAGTCGGGACCTGCTGGCAGGTGCCCGTCAATGCTGGGGAGGTGGGGGTGCTGGGGGACATGAGACAGGCCCTGACCCTCAATGCTGGGAGGTGGGGGTGCTGGGGGACATGAGTCGGGGCCTGCTGGTAGGTGCCCGTCAAAGCTGGGTGGATGCGGGTGCTGGGGGACATGAGTCGGGGCCTGCTGGCAGGTGCCCGTCAATGCTGGGTGGATGGGGGTGCTGGGGGAAATGTGTCGGGGCCTGCTGACAGGTGCCCATCAATGCTGGGGGGGTGGGGGTGCTGGGGGACATGAGTCGGGGCCTGCTGACAGGTGCCCGTCAATGCTGGGGGGGTGCTGGGGTACATGAGTTGTGGCCTGCTGGCAGGTGCCCGTCAATGCTGGGCGGATGGGGGTGCTGGGGGACATGTGTCGCGGCTCACTTGTGCATGGTGGCATGTGGGCTGGCTGGGGGGCTTCGCCAGGGTGGATGGGCTGCCTGTGGGGCATGGCCAGGGGTCCAGGGGGTTCCCCTGTGTTGTGGTCTGCCTGCAGACCCTGGGGTGGGGGGAGAGGGCACAACTGGGAGGACACACACTGCCAATTCGTTGGGGCACCCCCATAATAGACGTACCCCGCTCGCACAGGGCCAATCGCATGTAAAACTTCCCGCGCACCTCCAAAATACACGTACCCCACTCGCACAAGGCCAATCGCGTGTAAAACTTCCCGCACACCCCCGAAATACATGTACCCCGCTCGCACAACGCCAATCACGTGTAAGACTTCCTGTGCACCCCCGAAATACACATACCCTGCTCGCACAAGGCCAATCACGTGTAAAACTTCCTGCGGACCCCCGAAATACACGTACCCCGCTCGCACAAGGCCAATCGTGTGTAAGACTTCATGCGCACCCCCAAAATACACGTACCCTGCTCACACAAGGTCAATCACGTGTAAGACTTCCCGCGCATGCCCGAAATACATGTACCCTGCTCGAACAGGGCCAATCACATGTAAAACCTCCCACGCACCTCTGAAATACACGTACCTGGCTCGCACAAGGCCAATCGCTTATAAGACTTCCCGCGCACACCCGAAATACACGTACCCTGCTCGCACAGGGCCAATCGCGTGTAAAACTTCCCGCGCACCCACGAAATACATGTACCCCGCTCGCACAAGGCCAATCCCGTGTAAGACTTCCCGCGCATCCCCGAAATACACGTATCCCACTCACACAAGGCCAATCGCGTGTAAGACTTCCCGCGCACCCCTGAAATACACGTACCCCACTCACACAAGGCCAATCGCGTGTAAGACTTCCTACGCACCCCGAGATACACGTACCCTGCTCACACAAGGCCAATTGCGTGTAAAACTTCCCGCGCACCGCCGAAATACATGTACCCCGCTCGCACAGGGCCTATCGCGTGTGATTCTCCCCACGCAGTGGGGTACGTGTATTCGGAGGGGTGCTCAGGGAGTTTTACAGACGTTTTCATGGTTGGGGGGCTTTATGCTGGTCACCTGGCCTGTTTCGCCATGTACGGGATTTGTGCGTTGTTCATGACGCACGGGGAGGGGTTGGGGGCGTAACTGGCGCGGCTGCAGGGTCGCTGCGCAACTCTGCGCCACGGCTGGTTACGGATGTTAAAATCCATTAATATGCTGTGCCCGGAATTGGATTTTGGCGCACTCGGCTGTCGCAGACTGCCGCACGCGCACACTGTGCGCCAGCCGCGTGCGCCACTTGTGCGCTGAATTCTATGAATTAGCCCCAATGTGTTTCAAAGCGCTTCAAGGCAAGGGAGGGAACAAGGGAAAATAAAACAACATTCTTACAGGCCATGAACAGTAAGGATGTGAAATTAACTATCATACTCGGCCTGACAACATTTCAGATTGTGCAAGTCATAAGACATATATAAGGAAGGGAGGGGGAGTGTGAAGTAAATGGAAACAGACAGGCGACTACCGTACTAGGCCTGACGACATTTCTGGTAGAGCTGGAGGAAAACAAAAGGTGAGGGAGAGGGGTGGAGAAAGGGAGGGGAGGAACAAAACAAGCGACTATCATACTAGGCCTGACAATGTTTCAAATAGTGCTGGAGGGAGGGGGGGCAGTAAGGGGATGGGGGAGTGACAGACGAGGTTGCTATCATACTAGGTCCAGGGACAATTCTGATAGAGTAAGCCCATAGAAGAAAGTAAGGGGAGGAGGGGAGGAGATAGGAAAAGGGAGAGAGGAGGAGAGAACAGAGAGTAAGAAGTCAAAAAGAGTGGAGAAGCAAGAGGGGAGAGCGAATACAATTGCAGAAGTCAGTAGTAACACATAACGTTGCAAGCCAGGATACAAGATGGAGATGGGAACAGCATGATTCAGGGCCACCATGAGTGCAAGATGCAGAGGAAGTCCAGCATGAGAGTTGAGAAAGGGTGACGCACCTTGAATCAATGAAGTCCATAAAAGTTAAATCCAGCATCGGCCACAAGACGGTGATGGTGAAACCAGAATGTATCATGACAGACTCCTGTGTGCAGGAAGGGGGGGCAAAGGGAACAACACAGGGGGACCAGAGAGGGTGGGGATGGCCTGTGGGGACAGAGTGTGTAAACACATGTTGGTGCATGCTTACCTGCTGTTTTAGCAGGGGGTCAGACCCTGGATCCTCCTGGTCCGAGCAGGTTCAAACAGGAATTGCCCTTTAGTTTGGACACCCGGGCGAGAGACGTCCTTGATCTAAGAGTTAAGAGCAGGAAGGAAGAGGCAGGGCTAAGAAGGTGGGTGGTGCTTAGGCCAGATGACCTAGATCCACTTACACCTGCTCCCCAACTGCAAAGGAAAAGAGGCTTGAGGGCTCCTTAAGTAGGGAAAAGAGCGGCAAGCAGGAAGGCACTAGGTGGGCGGGGATTGCTAAGTGGTGAAAAAGAGCGGCAACCAGGAAGGCAACAGGTGGGTGGGGCTTAGGCCAGGTGACCTAGATCTTCTTACACCTGCTCCCTAGCTGCAAAGGAAAAGAGGGTGGAGGGCTCCTTAAGTGGGGAAAAGAGCGGCAAGCAGGAAGGCACCAGGTGGGTGGCACTTGATAAGTGGTGAAAAAGAGCGGCAACCAGGAAGGCAACAGGCGGGCAGAGCTTAGGCCAGGTGATCTAGATCCACTTACACCTGCTCTCCATCTGCAAAGTAAAAGAGGCTGGAGAGCTCCTTAAGTAGGGAAAAGAGCGGCAAGCAGGATGGTGCCAGGTGGGCGTGGCTTGCTAAGTGGTGAAAAAGAGCAGCAACCAGGAAGGAAACAGGTGGGCGGGGCTTAGGCCAGGTGATCTAGATCCACTTACACCTGCTCTCCATCTGCAAAGTAAAAGAGGCTGGAGGGCTCCTTAAGTAGGGAAAAGAGCAGCAAGCAGGATGGTGCCAGGTGGGCGTGGCTTGCTAAGTGGTTAAAAAGAGCGGCAACCAGGAAGGCACCAGGTGGGCGGGGCTTAGGCCAGGTGACCTAGATCCACTTACACCTGCTACCCAGCTGCAAAGGAAAAGAGGCTGGAGGGCTCCTTATGTAGGGGAAAGTGTTACGCTCACCTGGTTCCCACGAGGTCGTCGATCTGAACTGGCCAGCTGTTGTTTCCACCAGTGAGACGCGTAGTGCCGAGATGATGGACTGGACTGGCCCACCCAGCTTCGTTTGTTTGACTCGTAGGAATATCCTTCTGTAATGGAGAAAGGGAATTAACTACCTGTGGAGTTCGAGCGCTAACCCCACCTTCCCCTCTCCCGTAGTTCTTCCCACAGGTCACTTTTGGATTCCCTCTATGCTCTCACCTGATGGTTTGGAAAGATGAGCTCTCCATCCTGCTTCCAGCGCAGGGGCGCCTAGATGACCAGTTTCTTCATTGGCGTGGAGGAGTTGGGGAGTTCCAGAATGGTATTGACTCAAAGAATGCCGGCAAGACGCCGTAAGTCTGTAGTTCGTAAGAGTTCAAAACACGTCTGACCTTCACTCTGTCCAATTCCTTTTAGGTTGCTGTATTGCCCTTATGAAGAGTTCCACGTGGCAACCGGTAAGATGCAGGTAAGGGTTTTTATTATCCGGCTCAGTTCGATACAATGGTGTCAATGTATAACATGTGGCTTTTCCCCCATTCAGGCGCTGAAGTGGTATGAGGTCTTGGGGATTGATGCCTCCAGCGGTAAAACCAGGTAAGTCTATTGGGAAAAAACTGGTTTCCCCTTATTGCGTCTTGCTGTTCTGTTGTTTCCCCATAGGAGCCAGGGGCACGGCGGAGATGCAGCGGAGGCTGCGCCGAACCGAAATGAGGTAAGTACCCCCTGTGGTAAATCAGGTAAGTCTTGGGGGGTAGCATGTACAGTCTTAGAGTATCCCCTTGGCTCACCTTGCTGTTTTTGTCTCCTTAGGTGTCGGAGAGCGACCGAGAGATGGAGAAGAGGGTGATGGAATGCTGAAGTGCTGTAAGGCAGGTGAGTACAGTGCGGCGCTGCAGGATGCGAAGTAAGGCGTTTTTAAAGACTTCTTCTCCAGCTCTGTGGCGTGATGGATCAGGATGCAGGTAAGGATTCAAGGTAAAACTCTTGTTCTGACCTTTCCTCCTTCTTTCTTCTTGTTTCCAGGAGCTCCGGACTCGAGGCGGGCGTGGCTGAAGATTGGAAGCTCCTGCAGGCACGGTGAGCATTACGCTGCTGGATGCAGAATAACGCGAAGCGTGTGCTGCTGTCCGGGCGTGTTTTAAATAGCCTTGGAAGTAGTCCCAGGTAAGTATTCTTCCACAGCCCCACCCGAGTAAAAAGTAGTCCCTGTTAGGGAGAATTCTCTGTTTAGGCTGAATTTCCTAACCTAGTGAGTCCCCCAGCAGCTTTGCTGGATTTTTGGGGTTTACTTTTTTTTCTCCTGCCAAGAGTGAGACTCTTTACCCTCACTCTTGGGCATGATTTGAGTGTGTTTCTTTGAATCTAGATGTGTTTAATGGGCTATGGGGTCTTTTACTCCATAGGGCTACATGTGTTTTTGTGATATGTGTTACACAGCACCCTCAGTGCAGTGACACAGGGGTGTTTTAGTGACCCCCCAGTATAGACTCCATACCCTGGGACTGACTACTGTCTCCCAGGGCATGTAAAGTCACCATTGACTAGTCTTAAATTCTGAACAGAACCAGTACAAACCATCATATTGTGGACATACTGGCTGGGGCAATTCGATTGCCCGAGGGTCTGTTAGTCGAGGGGGCACGTCTCCATCCCCCCTGATCGAGTTTTGGCTGGTGGCAGTGGATACTACTTTTTATATTCAACCGCCAATATTTTCCTATGGGATTTCCCATTGTTTTAGGCTACTATCTTTATTTAATTATTTACGGTAGCCGCGAACATACCGCCGGTTTATTTAATTAATATTAATTCTCCGGTTGGTATTTTTTGCCAAAAACTTGATTCTAAAATGGCGTTTTTTGTCTCTTCTGTGACTCTAACCCAAGTCGAGCCCTTCGTTCCACTTTTTGGCGGGCTTCTCCACAGAAGCCCTCCAAAGTGGTGCCACTATGTCTGGGGTACTTAGGAGGGAGTGAGGGGAATTTGGGCACTCTGGACTGAGTTGCCTAGGCAACTCAAGTCGCACTCCATCCTGATTGGCCCCTTAGCATGTTTGAGTGACAGCTAGGCTGAGTGTATGGGGGTTTGCTGCATAAAAGCAGGGCTTTGGGGACTGGAACGACAGAAGTCGCCACAGGACCTAAGAATCCGACGAGGGAGAAGCTGAGCCAACCTGCCACGACACCACCACCGGTGGAGCACTGCTGAACTGCCTCAACACTTTTCCCAACGACAGAGGAGATCTCCTGCCGGAGAGTCTTCTTCCTTTGACTGGTGGGGATAACCAGTTTCACCGTCTTTTCGCTTTCCCGACGTACCTCGTGGCCGCCTTGCCCATGCCAAGCACCCCGGCAACCGGGATACCACGTTTTACCACGACCGCGAAACTAAGGTACCACCTTTAACCAGAAAACTCTGCGGCTGGTTTCTTCCCTGGTAGTGCAACGACCTTCATCTTTCCTCCAAGTCGAGATCTTCTGTTCCCCTGGACGACGACACAACTTGCACCCACTACCAGAAACAACTGCCACCGCTGGAGGATCCTTCCCACTTAAGGTACCATGTCCCGCCTGGCTTCCCTTGCTACCGACTGTACGGGGTAGATTTAGCCCCCGACTTTGGAACCTGGGTAAGCCTGGGACACCTTGGCTAAACTTTTCTAAGCCTCTCTAAACTCTTCTTGAACCCTCTGCAAGACTTTTCTAAGCCTAGTGTAACTGTGTGATCTTGGGCGCATTTGTGCTCTGCTCTATCTAAGAGTGGGCCCAGCCTTTGGACTTTGGCTCACCAGTGACTTTTCGCTCTCTGCCTTGCTAACAGTGTTCCTGAATCATAGAGTGGTGTACCTCTTCATATTCTGTCTTTTTCCCTCCCTTTCTCACAAACTTATTAGAATGCAATCTAGTTAAGCGCTCACCTCTGTATGAAAATAAGTGGTGTTTTACTGTGATTTATCTAATAGGGAAAAAAGGGTGTATATATCATAATAGTAACTGTGTTTAGGATAAGTTTACAATAAGAGTGCTGGAGTGTTTCTAGTGTGTGTTGTTAAATAAATAATGATATACTTTGATACCAAAGCTCTGGTCAGTGTTTGCTTGTATTATTGTATCTGAGTGCCTATTGAGTATACTTTGCATACTGCCTAACTCTTCTTGAGGGAAGTCTGACTGCTCAGCCACAGCTACCAGGTAAATCTGGGTGGTACAGACTGCTACCAAGTGGGTTTACTGCCAACACCTGTAGTCTTAAATCTTTTGCAGTGTTCCCTAAGGGAACTGCACAGTTTTCTGCCTAACACTGGTGTACAGCGGTGGGATTTGCATTGAGTATACACTTTAGAGTGCTTTAGGATACCTTAACTAACCACAAAGCTTAGCACTGAAAAAGTAATCTTTCTAACATGTCAACTATAGAAACTTATAGTCAAGAGTCCCTTGCTACAAAAACTGCTGATTGTTTAAGAGTATTGTGTAAGCATAAGAACCTCCTGACTAAAGGCAAAACAATTGAGTTAATAGAAAGGTTGTTAGCTAACCAATGTCTGGATGATGGGTCTGAGGAACCTACCATGCCAGAAAATGTAGATAACAGTATAGAGATTGATATTGATCCACATGTTGATAATCTTGAGTAAGAGTCAGAAGAGGAGGGTGAGGCTGCTGTGACTGTCCCCCCTAGGCCTCTGTCTGGTCTACCTGCTGTGCCTACTGGGCCTTTACCAAGTCCCACCCTAAGTCCTCAATATCTCGAATTAGAGAAAATGAAACTTGAACTAGAGTTCAAGAGGCTGAATACTCTGGCTGAACAGAGACATCAGGAAATGAATCAAGAACTAAGGCTAAGGGAAATGGAGCTCAAGCATGGGCTAGAAATGAAGAAATTATCTGTCGAAAATGCTTCTCTCTCTGGCTCCTCTAGAAGTTCCAGTCCTAAAAGACCATGGATGCCTAAAGAATTGGTTGGTATGTATGAGCCTAAGTTGGATGTGTTGGATTGGTTGTCTATGTTTGAATATAATCATGGGCTCCAGAACATCAAAGGAAATGACTTGATCACCTGGTTGTTCTCTAGGCTTCCCCCTGTTGCAACTGATGTGGTAATGGAGTTGGGGGAGGAGGATAGGAAAGAGTATAAATGTGTAAAACTAGCTTTGATAGCTAGGTTTGGGAAGACCCCTTCCCAGTATCTTAAGAGGTTTAGAACCCTCAAAAAGCATGATGGTACCCCTTGGGCTACATGGGTGAGTGAATGTTTGAAAAACGTAGAGGGATGGATTAAGGGTTACAAGGTGAACACTTATGGAGGTATGAAAAATCTTTTTATGTTGGAGTCAATTTATGATGCTTGCTCTCCTGAGCTCAGACAGCACTTGGTTGATTCAAAGGAACTAGATTCCAGAAAACTAGCTGGCTGCTGACTTGTGGGCTGCCAACAGGGCCACTCACAAGGATTCAGGGGTCACTCAGAAAAAGGATGAGGGAAAGCAGCCACCTAAAGTGAATCCAGAGAATTCTAATACCTCCCATACCAAAGAGGGCCACAAACAACAGAATAAACAGGGTAAGCCCCAGGGTAAACCGAATCAGGCTAGTGTACCTTCTGGTCAACAACCAGAAGGAGGTCAGAACAAGCCACCCTTTCAGAGAGCATTTGGACAATGCTATATCTGTAAGACTACTGACCATATCAAAGGGGATCCCAGATGCAAGGGTAAACCTGCAGGGATCAGCACAGTCTCCTTAGCCTTCACTCCTGAGGATGAAGTACAGATGGCTAGTGCCCACTTTGAACTCTTTGCTGAAGAACCCTTGGGTCTTCAAGCAACTATAAACTTAGAGCCTATGGGTCTGGTTAGTCCCCAGAATAGGGTTGTGTATAACTCCCTACCTGTTAACTCTAAAGTTTATTACATGGACAGTGTTCTTGTCAATGGCCAGGATACTCCTGCCAGGAGAGACACTGGGGCCAGCAGAACAGTAGTGGATGAAAGCTTCTTTCAACCTGAGGATGTGGCAAAAGCACCCAAAGGTCCCACTAAGATGTCTGGAGGCCCTGTCCAGATGGTTCCTATTCTACCAGCCCTCATTCAGTGTAACAACATGACAGTGAGGATCCCTGTCAGTGTTCAGACTGAGGTGCCTGGGAAGGTCCTGTTGGGGAATGACCTGAGAACTCTAGAAGTAGTGTCACATACCCCCAGGCCTCCCAGTATGGAGACCCAGAACCTAACCAAATTGGCTAGAGAGGCCTCCTTTAGGGACCACTCTAAGCCTGTGGGAACCTCTACTGGGACCCCTACTACAAGCCCTGGTGTTAGTAAGTTGACCTCTAACCGAGACACATTTCAGGCTAGTACATTAGGGAAATGAGAGCCCCAACCAAGCTCCATCATTGTTCCCCCAGTTTTAGAGTCTGTGACCCCCCCTGCTTCTGAAGAAGAGGAGGATAGACCTACTGGACCCTTACCTAGGCCTAAGAGAACTGGTAATTCTCAATGCTGGTGGAAAACCAAGAAAGAAAAGTCTAAGGCCAAAAACCTTCAGACTGTTGGACCTTCTACTGAAGTCCCCAACTCAAATCCTAGTATTAGGGGGGAAACTCCTAAAGTTGGTAAGGTTAGATCTAAGAGGAAGGGGAAGCAGGTACATTGCCTAACCCCAACCCCTCCAACCAAGAGGCCTAAGACCCAACCTGCTCCCACAAAAGAGGTGGTGAGGAACCTTGGTGGCCCCTCTAGATCTAAGGGAATCCTTTATAAGGACCCCCTGAAAAAGCCTAACACAGGTTCAGAAGTTGTAACAACTTCTGAGGGACTGGTCAACCAGATCCCCTATAACTTTAAAAAGACTGATGTTCCTCAAAGGGTTTGTAGGTCATATAGCTTACAAAGGAAAACCTTTGATTGGGCCATAGAACATAGGTCAAGGTGTCACCATCAAAATGCTGATGGACTCTCTAGGATGTATGTCATCGACTAGAGGTATGAGGTTCATCCAGGAGTGGATTAAATCCTCCTCTCCCTTAGTCTGGGGGTGGTGAGTGTTAGGGAGAATTCTCTGTTTAGGCTGAATTTCCTAACCTAGTGAGTCCCCCAGCAGCTTTGCTGGATTTTTGGGGTTTATTTTTTTTTCTCCTGCCAAGAGTGAGACTCTTTTACCCTCACTCTTCGGCATGATTTGAGTGTGTTTCTTTGAATCTAGATGTGTTTAATGGGCTATGGGGTCTTTTACTCCATAGGGCTACATGTGTTTTTGTGATATGTGTTACACAGCACCCTCAGTGCAGTGACACAGGGGTGTCTTAGTGACCCCCCAGTATAGACTCCATACCCTGGGACTGACTACTGTCTCCCAGGGCATGTAAAGTCACCATTGACTTTACTAGTCTTAAATTCTGAACAGAACCAGTACAAACCATCATATTGTGGACGTACTGGCTGGGGCAATTCGATTGCCCGAGGGTCTGTTAGTCGAGGGGGCACGTCTCCGTCCCCCCTGATCGAGTTTTGGCTGGTGGCAGTGGATACTACTTTTTATATTCAACCGCAAATATTTTTCTATGGGATTTCCCATTGTTTTAGGCTACTATCTGTATTTAATTATTTACAGTAGCCTCGAACATACCACCGGTTTATTTAATTAATATCAATTCTCCGGTTGGTATTTTTTGCCAAAACTTGATTCTAAAATGGCGTTTGTGTTCTCTTCTGTGACTCCAACCCAAGTCGAGCCCTTTGTTCCACTTTTTGGCGGGCTTCTCCACAGAAGCCCTCCAAAGTGGTGCCACTATGTCTAGGGTACTTAGGAGGGGTGGAAGGGAATTTAGGCACCCTGGACTGAGTTGCGTAGGCAACTCAAGTCGCACTCCATCCTGATTGGCCCAAGTGGTGAGCCGGTCGGCTCACCACTTAGCATGTTTGAGTGACAGCTAGGCTGAGTGAATGGGGGTTTGCTGCATAAAAGCAGGGCTTTGGGGACTGGAACGACAGAAGTCGCCACAGGACCTAAGAATCCGACGAGGGAGAAGCTGAGCCGACCTGCCACGACACCACCACCGGTGGAGCCCTGCTGGACTACCTCACCACTTTTCCCAACGACAGAGGAGATCTCCCGCCGGAGAGTCTTCTTCCTTTGACTGGTGGGGATAACCAGTTTCACCGTCTTTTCGCTTTCCCGACGTACCTCGTGGCCGCCTTGCCCGTGCCAAGCACCCCGGCAACCGGGATACCACGTTTTACCACGACCGGGAAACCAAGGTACCACCTTTAACCGGAAAACTCTGCAGCTGGTTTCTTCCCTGGTACTGCAACGACCTTCATCTTTCCTCCAAGTCGAGATCTTCTCTTCCCATGGACGACGACGCAACTTGCACCCACTACCAGGAACAACTGCCACCGCTGGAGGATCCTTCCCACTTAAGGTACCATGTCCCGCCTGGCTTCCCTTGCTACCGATTGTACGGGGTAGATTTAGCCCCCGGCTTTGGAACCTGGGTTAGCATGGGACACCTTGGCTAAACATTTCTAAGCCTCTCTAAACTCTTCTTGAACCCTCTGCAAGACTTTTCTAAGCCTAGTGTAACTGTGTGATCTTGGGCGCATTTGTGCTCTGCTCTCTCTAAGAGTGGGCCGAGCCTTTGGACTTTGGCTCACCAGTGACTTTTCACTCTCTGCCTTGCTAACAGTGTTCCTGAATCATAGAGTGGTGTACCTCTTCATATTCTGTCTTTTTCCCTCCCTTTCTCACAAACTTATTAGAATGCAATCTAGTTAAGTGCTCACCTCTGTATGAAAATAAGTGGTGTTGTACTGTGATTTATCTATCATAATAGTAACTGTGTTTAGGATAAGTTTACAATAAGAGTGCTGGAGTGTTTCAACTGTGTGTTTTTAAATAAATAATTATATACTTTGATACCAAAGCTCTGGTCAGTGTTTGCTTGTATTATTGTATCTGAGTACCTATTGAGTATACTTTGCATACTGCCTAAGTCTTCTTGATGGAAGTCTTACTGCTCAGCCACAGCTACCAGGTAAATCTGGGTGGTACAGACTGCTACCAAGTGGGTTTACTGCCAACACCTGTAGTCTTAAATCTTTTGCAGTGTTCCCTAAGGGAACTGCAAAGGTTTCTGCCTAACAGTCCCTTAGGTAAAATAGTCCCTCCTAAACCTCATTTGGCTTGTGGCTTCTTGCAGCATGGTCTGCATCAGGTAGGTTTTCTACTATGAGCCTGGCATCCATGGCGCCAGGACTGACTCTATTCTTACGAGCCTGGCGCCATAGGCGCCAGGACTGCACCCAAACAGCCCCTAACTGGGGTTTTTGGGCTTACTCCAAATGGCATGATGCCTGCTTCTGGGGTTGCTGGGCCTGGTCTGGTTTCCCGGGGGCAGGCATCATGACAGAAAGAGCAGCAAGCAGGAAGGCACCAGGTGGGCGGGGCTTGCTAAGTGGTGAAAAACAGCAGCAACCAGGAAGCACCAGGTGGGCGGGGCGTAGGCCAGGTGACCTAGATCCACTTACACCTGCTCTCCTGCTGCAAAGGAAA
The DNA here is from genome assembly GCF_040938575.1 of Ambystoma mexicanum. Lineage (NCBI taxonomy): Eukaryota > Metazoa > Chordata > Amphibia > Caudata > Ambystomatidae > Ambystoma > Ambystoma mexicanum. The sequence continues at coordinate 101,918,403 of NC_090925.1, read as the reverse complement.
AGAGGCTGGGGGCCTCCTTAAGTGGGGAAAAGAGCGGCAAGCAGGAAGGCACCAGGTGGGCGGGGCATGTTAAGTGGTGAAAAAGAGCGGCAACCAGGAAGGCACCAGGTGGGCGGGGCTTAGGCCAGGTGACCTAGATCCACTTACACCTGCTCCCCAGCTGCAAAGAAAAAGAGGCTGAAGTGCTCATTAAGTAGGGAAAAGAGCGGCAAGCAGGAAGGCACCAGGTGGGCGGGACTTGCTAAGTGGTGAAAAAGAGCAGCAACCAGGAAGGCACCAGGTGGGCGGGGCTTAGGCCAGGTGCTATAGATCCACCTACACCTGCTCCCCAGCTGCAAAGGAAAAGAGGCTGGAGGGCTCCTTAAGTAGGGAAAAGAGCGGCAAGCAGGAAATAAAATAAATGAAACATTCACTTTAACCATTTCTACGCATGTTAAAGTAGAGTCTGTGGGTGACTGTGCTTAGTGGTGTGTTCTCATGCATGGTTGCAAGTTTGAACATGCTAACCTTTTTGCAAATTTGCAGAATTTTAAGTTGTGCAAATTAGCAACATGGACTTATAGTTGTACCTGTTTATGTATGAATGTTAAGTTTAGATATGATAGTTCAACTTTTTGAGGTTTTATGGCTTTTAGTTTGCACGGACTAGCAACATGAACATCTAGCATCACAATATGAACATATTGGGATTTCAGCTTGCCCCAATGTTATGTAGGTGTCACATGGTAGTTGACAGCTATTTATAGGGTTGTGGTACGTCGTTAGTGGTATGAGATACTGAAATGGAAACTCATTATTTGGGTTTAGTATACTCTGCCGAAATTAAGGCATGGATGAGTTGGGGTGTCAAGAAATCAGTTTTACTATGATTTTACAAATGGTGTGGGTGTGCTTGTGTTGAATGGTATTGTCTCACACAGTGTGTTTCATGGAGTATCCAGAGGAATAGGCAACTGCAGCGCCTGCTGGATGGTAGGTACGTAGGAAGGTAGTTGGAGATACATGGTTTATATGGTGACTGTGTGTTTTGCCTGCTTATGGTGTAGTTTTCAGTTGGAAAAGACTGCATTGGTAGTTTGCTGATTGAGAATGGCTCCTGGTGTGGGAAACTAAAGATCCAGTGGCGGATGCTGTTACTGGATGGAAGCATTCTCTTTGGTTAGAGTCACGGATGAAGATTGGGGCCTCGTATCTTCCTGTGTGGAAGTGAAAAGTGATAGAGGAAGCTTTTTTTTAAAATTAATATTTATTGTGCATTAGTTAATTACAAACTTACAGCACATCAAAATACTAAATACACACAATACAAAACAACACATACATCAAAATAATAAAAGGGTAGACCTGTGCCTTTTCCTCTATAAAAAAGACTTAATTAATATCTTATAACAACTCTATAGCAAAAACTTCTTTTGAGCTTCTTTCCATATAACAAAAGCGGCAGATGTTATAACTTTGGATTCAGCACCCAATAAGGTAGAGCAAAATTGATCATTTCTTATGTCTTCCATCTGTGTAATTTAATTTACATAGCCCTTATTATACAGTTTCTTTTTAATTATGCAATCCGTCAATATGTGTCGTCTGGTCTCAACCTCTGACTGAAAAAGTCGGTGATAGCAATCTGATTCTTGATTTTTTATCCATCTGGCCATGAACTCCATTGTAGGCAATATATTTAATCTCAGCTTCAATATGAAGCGTTTAAGTTCTGGGGTACATAGCTTGGTAAAATATCTGCGTGGTCTGCTACGAAAATTCTCTATATGTTTTCTTAATATGCAGTAAATCGACATTTCTGGCCACATCTCATAATCCTGATTTCTTTTTTATTATCGCTTCATAATTTTGGTTAATATCACAGATAGCTTTATCTAATCCAAGTGATTCAGATTTGTCATAGCGCAGTGATTAAGGTGTAATAAAAACCCATTTTGTCCCCATACTCCATGTTTACACCCAAGAATTGTAATAGTCAATTTGAATTTTGGTTGGTCAGCCTAAATTTAGAAAATAGAAGAACTCTTTGGATTTGCCACTGCGTCACTATGGCCATCTACCCATACTCCAAATTCAATGTCTCAACCGGCACTTATTGTGGAATATTAATGACTGTGTGCAAAATGTCTCACTTCCAGTCGGTCCAACCACTTCACTTGTGCTAATGGCAACGCATATAATACACCTGGGATAATGGCTGTGTGATACACTTCCAATAATCCTTGCAGATTATGGCCACCACTGTGTATCGCATAATGTCTTACCACAGCCATATTTTCCATACCTTATTAATTATTAGCTCCTCATAAAAGGATAGAGGAGGGTGTACTCTAATGGGAAAACTCAGGTAAGTACATTCATTCACATTTTTAAGTGGCTATTTATCTCATTTCCATTTCCGAGCACCTACTTTTGCCCAAACACATTGTTTTTGTTTTATTAATAATCATAGAGTTCCAAGCTGCATACTCAACCAAGGCATTCAATGAGTGCTGGGGCCCTATGTGTCTGATCAAAAAAAATGATATTGCCCGCAAATGCAAGCCACAGCACTTAGACCCCATTATTTTTTTAAATTATTTTTTAATGTTTTATTTGCAATAAAATTGAATCAACAATTTCTTTTGTAAAAAATCTTGCTTTCCCATCAATTTGTTATGATAGTTAAAAGAGCAAAAGGAAGACAAAAGAAAGAAAATACAGTTAACAATTTACAATTTAAGAAATATTATCAATTCCGATCTCTGGGAAGACCTCCTTCAGAAACTTCACCACCGCGATTACATGTTTAGTTTTCAGTCTTGCCATCAAGGACGACCACCAACCATTGGCATCAGAAAGCGCAAAATCCGAACAAAGAAGTCTGAAGTGTTTCGGACGAAGATCTTTTAAGGCCGGGCACAGTGTCATCAAATGAAACAGTGATTCCACCTTGGACTTGTCATTACAGTGCCGGCAATGTTTTTCCAGGGATTGACCCATTAGTAGGGTGTAAATTCAAACGGGCTCTCAGAAAATGGTCCCTGACCCGTTCATCAGGGAACTGTGCCAGGTATTCACACACTGTGTTGAGTCTTCGAACTTCTGTGGGTAGTTGCGCTACCAATTGATAACTACTGGCCCTCTCCAGTGTTAGAATCCAATCCTTTTCCCCTGTTCATCTGTTTCTTCTCATGTCATTGTGCACCTGGCCACCCTCTGTTCTTCCGGGCCCAGGTCTCTGCTCACCCTGCCACCCTCCTACACCGCCTCCAGGCCACCATCTGCACTAGAGTTCTGTATCTGTACCCATACAGTCCCCCTCCCACGTTTCTTCTGCACTTATCAGATATACCTTTCTGACACTTTCACCTGCCACTTGCTGGCTGCACTACCATGGTTTAAAGCCCTTATTTATTATGTATTCTATTTAATATTTATTTATGTTTCCTCTCCTCTGCTTCGCACTTTCCACTCCCCCCCAGACCCTGCACTTCTCCCCCATTTTCCTTTCCCTTGCACTTGCGCTTTCTTAAATGTCACTGGGCCTAGTAAGATCGCTGTTTTTTGTTTTTTCTTTTTTCCCCTCCCTTTCTGTCTGGTCGCGCTCTGAAACACTTATGTACGAGCGCGATATGAATAAAATATCATTTCATTTCAATCGTTGTCTTGGAATTTTCTTTTTACCCGTAGTGGGTTAGACAACAGTTGCTCTAAAGCGCTGCCGGTTTCTTTTAGAAGACACGTCATGGCTGAGCGCCATCCGATCAAGGTTGATTTGGAGTCGGATAGCTTTTCTTTGTGCACCATTTCCAAAATTGCTGGACGTAAGGGGTTATGACATTTCCCAAACAGGGCGAGTCTGTTCCAGTCAACCCTAGATATCAGAGAGTTCAAACCCAGTTCTCTCTGGATAATAGCGATCAGAGTGGACAAGGGAATGCCCAGTACCTTCTTCCAGAATCCACCCTCAAGGCGATTCCAAAGGGAATCGGAGAGATTGAACAAAGCTGCCACCACATATGTCAAGACACGTATCACGTTTGCTCTGTAGTACTTCACCACTGGCAGGATTGAGAAACTTCTGAACTTTCTGTTCAGTGCTTAGGCTTGGCTGGATAGGGCTTTCATCTTTTGAAGAAGATAGATTGACATTGGTGCCTCAACACTTAAGTTGCTCAGCCAGACCCCCAGAAGGATTGTACCTGGTCAATTTTTTCCCCGTCTATGTACCAGGAGTGATGATTTTTCCCCTTCGAACTGACACCAAATGTCAGAATTGTATTGTTCCCTTTGTTGATTTCAAGGTTCTTCTTTTGGATGTAACAGTTTAGGGCATTAAGTTGTCTTTGCAGCCCAATCGGAGTCTGGTCAATTAAGACTACATCGTCCGCATATAACAGACAAGGTAACTTCACTCCTCTGACACTGGGGGGAAATGATCTGATACCTGGTAAAGCTTCCGGCATATTCTCAGAAAAAGCTTAAAGAGTGCAGGGGCCATAGGGCATTCCTACTTGACTCCTCTGACTGTTCTTATTTCGTTCAACAGGGACCCAGCTTTGTTCAGTCTGACCCTTAAAGAAGTGCCAGAATGCATAGCCAGGATCGGGTGAAATATTGGTTTTGGGGCCGTTTTTCCTTGCCAGTTTAGACCATAGTTTACATCTATCAATTTGGTCAAATGCTTGGACCAAGTCCACAAAAACCATGTATATCTTAGGTTTGTGAGGTCTCCCCTTCAGCAGTTGGAGTAAGAGGATGTTTATCGATGTACCCAAGCCTTTGACGAAAGCGGTTTGAAAATGGTCGAACGCTCCAGTCTACCTGCACCACAAATTAAACTGGTCCAAGATGATTGAACTGTAAAGTTTACTGATGACATTGAGGGGAGCGACAGAGCGATAGTTCTTTGGGTTTCTCCAGTCACCCTTTTTGTGGATCGGGACCACTATCGCTCTCCTCCAGGAGCTAGGGAGTTGGTGAAAGGTGGCTATTTGGTAAAACAAGATGGATATGAAAATAGTCCAGTCGTCGGAAAACTCTTTCAGCATACGGTTCGACAACCCATCTGGGCAAGGTGCTCTTGAGCCTTTCACTTTTTAATTTGTGTTGCAATGTCACTCACGTTGTTAGAAGTGACCCATGGCAGCGGGTAGTCGCTCAGGTCAGTGAGTTTATTGTTTTCAGAGTAGCATATATGTTATGTTATGTTATGTTATTTTGCATTTATATAGTGCCTTATATACCATTGGTATGGTCTGAAGGCGCTGGTAGGTTGAACGCCCTTGGGAACCGAAGTTCAGATCAGTAGAGAGAGTAGAGGGAGTCAAAAGGTGCGTGTGAGCACCGGGTATGTGTGCAGCTCGTGCGGTATTCGTGTGATAGCTGCTTCTTAGCTGTAGGTGAAGTGGTTGAGAGATCAGGAGTATGTGTTCGCTCGAGCAGGGTTTATCCAAACCAGATGTGGCTGCGTTAGGCCTGAGAAGAACGCCTGGCTAAGGGTTTGTGACCAGCAGTGTTTACTTAGAATGATGTGGAGTGAGCGGCGGATGTTGGTATGAGAACAGTTATACCGAATGGTGTCATAGTATCTCTGTGTTCTAGTTGAGTGGTGATGTAAAGGAGAGAGTAAGCGTGGTGGTGAGATATGATGAGTAATATTCTTTTTTTTTTAACATTCTCTGCATTCCAAACCATACTATATACGTCTATATACGCAATTCTATGCGCTCGTTTGCTCCAGGCACTAATCCGCTTTATGCCCTCATACGTATTATGCACTCACCCCTTCAACGTTCTCGCCCCCTCAATGCACTCACCCCCTCTACGCACTCACCCCCTCTACGCACTCACCCCCTCTACGCACTCACCCCGCTCTACGCATTCGTCCACTCTACGCACTCGTCCACTCTACGCACACGTCCGCTCTACGCACTCGTCCGCTCTATACACTCATCTGCTCTGTACATTCATCCGTTCTATACATTAATTCATTCTATACATTCATCCTCTTCAGCGATCTACATATTCTCTGCACATCCGAATTCATCAGCTATCCACACTCATGCGCATTACTTGCTTCTCTTGCGGATATCTGCAGATACGATCTGGAGCTGTGACATGCTCTACATACTCATCCGCTCCACATATTCATCTGCTCTACACACTCATCCGTTCGAGATGCTCATCCATTCTATACACTTATCCAATTTACTTATTCATTCGATTTCCACACTCATTTGAACTATGCAGTTATCTGTTCTTCCATTCATGCATTCTTCCACTCTGCGCATTCGTCAATTCCACCTGCTTCATCAATTCTAATTATCTCATCTGTGCCATTCATTTCGTTCGCTCCTTATGCATTCCGTCGATTTCAGCAGTTTAACTCTCTTTACTGTTTCCGTATGATTTATTTTTATTGGCCCTTTTACTGCTTTGATCTACTTTATTCGTTTAATTCTTATTGGCCCTTTTACTGCTTTGATCTACTTTATTCGTTTAGTTCTGTTTGTCCTTCTAGTTCATATTAGGGGTTATTAGCTGCCAATTTCTCGGATCAGGTAGTTTGTTGGATTGGTGTCATTGAGTTGTTGTTAGACTGTTTGGTTAGTATGGTACGGTTGGTTTTATGGGAAGAGCCAGGTTTTCAGCAGTTTGCGGAAAGACGTTAGGTCCTCAGTTAGGCGGATGTGGGGTGGGAGTGAATTCCATAGCGTGGGGGCCAAGGCTGAGAATGATGATCCGCCTAATCTGACAGAGTTTGTCTTTGGTATGACTAGGAGGCCGGCTGCGCTCGATCTTAGGGTTTGTGGGGGGTTGTAGGGTTTTAGTTTGTCTTGAAGATATTGAGGTCCGGTTTTATGCAATGCTCTATGGGAGATGCATAAGGTTTTGAAGGTCACACTTCGGGCTACCGGGAGCCAGTGCAGCGTCTTAAGGGCCGGGGAGACGTGGTCTCTCGGGCCAAGCACAAGTAGCAATTTGGCTGCCACATCTTGTGCTCTTTGGAGTTTATTCAGTTGGTACGCGTGGACTCTGAGGTATAGGGGGTTTGCGTAGTCCAGTCTTGATATACCGATTGATTGGACCGCGGCGAGTCTGTTGGGAAAGGAAAGATACGGAAAGATGCGCCTAAGTGTTTTAAGGTGGTAGGGGCAGGACTTTGAGATGTTGTTGACTTGTTGAGAGAGTGTTAGGTCAGAGTCCAGGGTGCATCCAAGATTTTTCACTGATTTGGCGGTGGTCGGTGAGTTGCCCATGGCGGGTGGCCACGTTAGTGGGTGCGGAAGAAGTTCTGTGTTGCCACATATCATGATTTCCGTTTTAGAGGGGTTTAACAGGAGGTGGCTTTGGGTCATCCAGAGTTCTATGTCAAGGAGGCATGAGGCCAGGTCAGGTTGGGAGTTGGGTTTTGAGTTAAGGAGTTTTAGAATTAGTTGGGTGTGGTCGGCGTAGTTGTAGCACAGGATGTTGTGTGAGCGAATTATTGCTGGGAGGGTGATCAGGTAGAGATTGAACAGGAGGGCAGATAGGCATGCTCCTTGTGGGACTCCTGTGTCGACTGGTCGGGCTTGAGAGGTATAGCTGAAGAGTATCATTATTTGGTATCTATCTTTGAGGAAAGAGGCTATCCATTTAAGAGCAGTTCCACGAATTCCTAGGGAGTGGAGGCGGTCTAGGAGGATTGAGTGAATGATCGTGTCAAAGGCGGCGGATAGGTCGAGAAGGATTACAGCGGCGCATTCCACGGAGTCGCCCGTCATTTTAAGGTCATCCCAGATCGAGGTTAGGGTGGTTTCAGTTCCGTGACGTGCTCTGAAACCTGATTGGGGGGACTAGGAGATTGTTGGCTTCGATAAAGGCATTTAGTTGGGAGTAGGCGGTTCGGTCGACGAGTTTGGCAAGGAACCTGGTGTTTGAGATGGGGCGGTAGTTTTTGGGCTTGAGAGGGTCGAGCGAAGGTTTTTTAATTAGAGGTTTGACGTGAACTGTTTTGAATGCGTCGGGAAAGATACCAGAGGAAAGGGAAGCATTTATGATAGATCTTGCGTGTTCTCCTGCGCAGGTGGAAGCGAAAATTTCTTTAAGAGTTGTGGCTGGGCAAGGGTCCAGCGGCGATCCAGATGGTTTGCGGGCAGAAAGAAGTTTGAGAAATTGCTCTGGTGATATTGGACTAGAGGATTCGAACGTTGGTTGCGAGGAGGACGCAGCTGATGGGCTGGCTGGTATGGGGGGAGCATTGCCTGGTGGATGTAAGAGAGCTAGTTTGGTGGTTAGAGTTTTTGTCCTTTCGATAGCCGTGGTGTAAAAGTGGAGGGAGAGTGAGTCGCACAGTGATTGTGTCGGGGTCGGGACGGTCGTGATACAAGCTGGATTGGTGACTTCAGGGATAATTTTGTGGAGTTCTTTGCTTGGGTTTTTGCAGTTTAGGATTCGGGTATTGTAGTGGGCTTTTTTTGCTTTCCGGTTTTCGGCCTTGTACTGGTACAGGTGTCGGGCCAAGGTGGCCCTGCTCTCCTGGGTTTTGTCTTTCTGCCATTTGCGTTCTAGATATTTGTATTGTTGTTTAGTGGTCTTTAACTCAGGAGTGAACCATTTGGGGAAGAGGCCACGGCGGGTTGAAAGTTTGCAAGGGGGTGTGAGCCGCATCAGGGATGCGTTGAGCCATGAATCAAAGGCCTCAGGGGTTAGTTGGTTGTTGAGACGGCAGGTAGGTGGTGGAGACTGTAGGAGAGCCTCGGCTAGGTCTGGGGCGATTATTAGTTTTTTCCAGCATTTGCGTAGATTCGGAGGTTCAGATACGAGTACGGGAAGGGGGTCAGGTGAGCGAATGGTGAACGAGAGAATGAAGCTGATAGGGGTGGGGGGCTTTAAATGAATGAGGCTGTTGGAGCTAAAAATGGCATCAAGAGTGTGTCCTTTATAGTGAGTCGGGCCGTTTATGTGGGGTTGGAGATTAATTGCGTCTAAACCATCAACCAGTGAGTGTGTCATAGGGTTGGTGGGAATGTCGAGCCATATGTTGAAGTCTCCATGAAGGGTGAGGTTGGGATGGTTTAGTTGGAGGGTGGCAATAGAGTCGCAGAGGTTGTTTGCAAATTGTCTATCGTAGCCAGGGGGCCTGTAGATTATTAGGAAGCTGTGTGAGAGCGACGGGGAGAGGGATAGTTTAACGAGGAGAGATTTGCAAGACGGAATGGAGGGGTGGTTGTCGATGATTGAGGCGTGGAAGAGAGACTTGAAGACGAATGCTACCCCCCTCCTCTGGACGGGGGGTTCAGTGGGATGAGGGAGTAGTCAGGGGGAAAGGCTTCATTAGCGATTGGGGCAAAGTCGTCAGAGAACCAGGTTTCAGTGATGAAAACTAGGTCTGGTTTGACAGAGGCGAGGAGGTCAAAGATGCAGTGTTTGATTTTTGCTACGGATCGGGCGTTAAATAGGATGTAGTTCACATAGGCAAACGAGGTTGGTCTCGGTGCTGGAGCGGTGGCGGAGAGAGTGGAGGGAGAGGGGTAGGGCGGGTGATGCTAGATGGGAATAGTGGGCGAGCAGAAAATTTGGCAGGCTTCGGACGGGGGTGGGTGGCTGCGTGTGATAAAATGATTGGGTTTGGTTCGAGGGAGAGGGGTTTCAGGAAGGGTGAAACCACGGGGGAAGGAGGTGATTGCGGGAATGAGGTGGTGGGTCGAGACAGGGGAGGCGAAGAGTGCTGAGAGATTGAGGGGGACCAGGTACATTTCCTCTTTAGTTTCTTTGTTGCGATTGGTGTGTGAGAGAGGGTAGGGGGTTCCGAGGGGGAGAGTTAAGCAGCTTCGGTTCTTGCTAGGGCTAGGCGTGCAGTTTTTAGCGAGGGGAAAGGGGGCGGTCGGGGGGGAAGGTGGCAGGTGTTTGAGGGCAAGGCTGCGGGTGGGTGATTGTAGGGCGGGGTGTGCCAGGTATGATAGTGAGGGGAGTGGGTATGGTTAATGTGGTGTTCAGGGGTGGAGTGGTTTTAGGGTGATTGGCTCGCCATCGTGCCCCCCTGGCTTGGTGTTTAGAGAGGGGAATGGCAGGGAGTGCGAAGGAGGGTGAGTTGGTTTGGGAAGGGAGGGATGGGAGGGAAGGCAGATCGGAGATTGGGGGCGGTCCACGGGGGTCGTTTCCGACAGACTCTGGTGGAGTGGGGGCACTCATGTTTGGTGCAAGCTTTTAGGTGGATTTAGGAGGGCTTTCTGATTGTAGTTCTAAATTCAGAGGTGGCACGCTTTTAGGCACACTTCCAGGTTCAAATTGCTCAGAGACGATACTGCACTATTTGGTGCGTTTCTAGATTCTATTGTAGACAGAGATGATATTAGTCTATTAGGTTCTCTTAGGTACACTTCTAAGTTCGCCTGTATACAGAGAAGATATTAGGTCTACCTCTAGATTCAATTTGAATAGAGGGGGCATTCGTTTATTATTCACCGTTTTAGATTCTACATTACAGAGCTATACTGTTAGTTATACTAATAAGATTAATTAGGGCACGCTAGTAGGTGCACTTCTTTCAATTCAGTTTTATAGAGGGGGGATATTAGGCATGAATCTAAATCAGCTTTGTACAGAGAGGTTATTAGGGAGATTAGTCGGTTCTGCCCGGCATGGTATTATACTATTAGGATGTTGGGCAGACTTCTAAATGTAATTTTCACAGAGAGGCTATTGTGCTCACTTCAAAATGCAACTTTCCACAGAATGGGAATTGGGAACACTTTCTAAAATCACAGAGAGGCTAATCGGCTTTCACAGAGGCTATTGGGCACACATCTAATGCAACTTTCCACAGACAGGTTGTTGTGCACATTTCTAAATTCAACTTTCCAGAGTGGCTATTGGGAACATTTCTAGATTCACAGAGAGGTTATTGGGCACTTCTAATTCAACTATCACAGAGAGGCTGTTGGGCGCACTTCTAAATGCAACTTTCACAGATAGGCTATTGGGCACACTTCTAAATTCACAGAGAGGCTATTGGGCACACTTCTAAATGCAACTTTCACAGATAGGCTATTGGGCACACTTCTAAATTCACAGAGAGGCTATTGGGCACACTTCTAAATGCAACTTTCACAGATAGGCTATTGGGCACTCTTCTAAATGTAACTTTCCACAAACAAGCTATTGGGCACACTTCTAAGTGCAACTTTCCACAGATAGGCTATTGGGAACACTTCTAAATGCAGTTTTCACAGAGAGGCTATTGGGTACACTTCTAAATTCACAGAGAGGCTATGGGGCACACTTCTAAATGCAATTATCACAGATATGCTATTGGGCACGCTTCTTAATGCAACTTTCACAGATAGGCTATTGGGCAATCTTCTAAATTCACAGAGAGGCTATTGGGCACACTTCTAAATGGAACTTTCTCGGAGAGGCTATTGGCGACTTGGCCAAGCTTTTCTAAATGCAACGTTTCCCAGAGAGGCTAATTGGGCACAACTTCTAAATACATACATAGGCTATTGGGCACACTTCAAGTACAACTTTCCACAGATAGGCTAATGAGCGCACTTCTAAATGCAATTATCACAGATAGGCTATTGGGCACACTTCTAAATTCACAGAGAGGCTATTGGGCACACTTCTAAATGCAACTTTCACAGATAGGCTATTGGGCACTGTTCTAAATGCAACTTTCCACAAACAAGCTACTGGGCACACTTCTAAGTGCAACTTTGCACAGATAGGCTATTGGGAACACTTCTAAATGCGGTTTTCAGAGAGAGGCTATTGGGTACACTTCTAAATTCACAGAGAGGCTATTGGGCACACTTCTAAATGCAACTTTCAGAGAGAGGCTATTGGCACATCTCTAGATTCACAGAGAGGCTATTAGGCACACTTCTAAATGCAATTTTCACAGATAGGCTATTGGGCACGCTTCTTAATGCAACTTTCACAGATAAGTTATTGGGCAATCTTCTAAATTCACAGAGAGGCTATTGGGCACACTTCTAAATGGAACTTTCTCAGAGAGACTATAGGGACACTTCTAAATGACCTTCTAATTGCGACTTTTCTCTGATAGGCTATTGGGCACAACTTCTAAATGCAGCTTTCTCAGAGAGGCTATTGGCGACTTGGCCAAGCTTTTCTAAATGCAACGTTTCCCAGAGAGGCTAATTGGGCACAACTTCTAAATACATACATAGGCTATTGGGCACACTGCAAGTGCAACTTTCCACAGATAGGCTATTGGGCGCACTTCTAAATGCAATTATCACAGATAGGCTATTGGGCACACTTCTAAATTCACAGAGAGGCTATTGGGCACACTTCTAAATGCAATTTTCAGACAGAGGCTATTGAGCACATTTCTAAATGGAACTTTTCTCAGAGAGACGATTGGGACACTTCTAAATGCCCTTCTAATTGCAACTTTTCTCTGAGAGGCTATTGGGCACAACTTCTAAATACATACATAGGCTATTGGGTACACTTCTAAGTTCAACTTTTCTCAGAGAGACTATTGGGCACAACTTCTAGATGCAACTTTCTCAGAGAGGCTATTGGGTACACTTCTAAATGTAACTTTTCTCAGAGGGGCTATTGGGCACAACTTCTAAATGCAACTTTTCTCAGAGAGGCAACTTCTAAATACACACATAGGCTATTGGGCACAACTTCTAAATACACACATAGGCTATTGGGCACAACTTCTAAATGCAACTTTTCTCAGGGAGGCTGTTGGGCACAACTTCTAAATACATACAAAGGCTATTGGGCACACTTCTAAGTGCAACTTTCCACAGATAGGCTATTGGGCACACTTCTAAATTCACAGAGAGGCTATTGGGCACACTTCTAAATCCAATTTTCAGACAGAGGCTATTGGGCACATTTCTGAATGGAACTTTCTCAGAGAGACTATCGGGACACTTCTAAATGCCCTTCTAATTGCAACTTTCTCTGAGAGGCTATTGGGCACAACTTCTAAATACATACATAGGCTATTGGGTACACTTCTAAGTTCAACTTTTCTCAGAGGGGCTATTGGGCACAACTTCTAAATGCAACTTATCTCAGAGAGGCTATTGGGCACAACTTCTAAATACACACATAGGCTATTGGTCATAACTTCTAAATACATACATAGGCTATTGGGTACACTTCTAAGTTCAACTTTTCTCAGAGGGGCTATTGGGCACAACTTCTAAATGCAACTTATCTCAGAGAGGCTATTGGGCACAACTTCTAAATACACACATAGGCTATTGGGCACAGCTTCTAAATGCACACATAGGCTATTGGGCACAACTTCTAAAGAGACACATAGGCTATTGGGCACAACTTCTAAATACACACATAGGCTATTGGGCACAACTTCTAAAGAGACACATAGGCTAGTGGGCACAACTTCTAAATACACGCATAGGTTATTGGGTACACTTCTAAATGCAACTTTCTCAGGGGGGCTATTGGGCACAACTTCTAAATGCAACTTTTCTCAGAGAGGCTATTGGGCACAACTTCTAAATACACACATAGGCTATTGGGCACAACTTCTAAATACACACATAGGCTATTGGGCACAACTTCTAAATGCAACTTTTCTCAGAGAGGCTATTGGGCACAACTTCTAAATACACACAAAGGCTATTGGGCACAACTTCTAAATACACACTTAGGCTATTGGGCACAATTTCTAAATGCAACTTTTCTCAGAGAGGCTATTGGACACAACTTCTAAATACACACATAGGCTATTGGGCACAACTTCTAAATACACACTTAGGCGATTGGGCACAACCTCTAAATACACACAGGCTATTGGGCACAACTTCTAAATACACACATAGGCTATTGGGCACAACTTCTAAATGCAACTTTCTCAGGGAGGCTATTGGGTACACTTCTAAATGCAACTTTCTCAGGGGGGCTATAGGGCACACTTCTAAATGCAACTTTTCTCAGAGAGGCTATTGGGCACAGCTTCTAAATACACACATAGGCTATTGGGCACAACTTCTAAATACACACATAGGTTATTGGGTACACTTCTAAATGCAACTTTCCCAGGAGGGCTATTGGGCACAACTTCTAAATGCAACTTTTATCAGAGAAGCTATTGGGCACAGCTTCTAAATACACACATAGGCTATTGGGCATACTTCTAAATTCACAGAGAGGCTATTGGGCACACTTCTAAATGCACCTTTCACAGATAGGCTATTGGGCACTGTTCTAAATGCAACTTTCCACAAACAAGCTATTGGGCACACTTCTAAGTGCAACTTTCCACAGATAGGCTATTGGGAACACTTCTAAATGCAGTTTTCACAGAGAGGCTATTGGGTACACTTCTAAATTCACAGAGAGGCTATTGGGCACACTTCTAAATGCAACTTTCAGAGAGAGGCTATTGGCACATCTCTAGATTCACAGAGAGGCTATTGGGCACACTTCTAAATGCAATTTTCACAGATAGGCTATTGGGCACGCTTCTTAATGCAACTTTCACAGATAAGTTATTGGGCAATCTTCTAAATTCACAGAGAGGCTATTGGGCACACTTCTAAATGGAACTTTCTCAGAGAGACTATAGGGACACTTCTAAATGACCTTCTAATTGCGACTTTTCTCTGATAGGCTATTGGGCACAACTTCTAAATGCAGCTTTCTCAGAGAGGCAATTGGCGACTTGGCCAAGCTTTTCTAAATGCAACGTTTCCCAGAGAGGCTAATTGGGCACAACTTCTAAATACATACATAGGCTATTGGGCACACTTCAAGTGCAACTTTCCACAGATAGGTTATTGGGCGCACTTCTAAATGCAATTATCACAGATAGGCTATTGGGCACACTTCTAAATTCACAGAGAGGCTATTGGGCACACTTCTAAATGCAATTTTCAGACAGAGGCTATTGGGCACATTTCTAAATGGAACTTTTCTCAGAGAGACTATTGGGACACTTCTAAATGCCCTTCTAATTGCAACTTTTCTCTGAGAGGCTATTGGGCACAACTTCTAAATACATACATAGGCTATTGGGTACACTTCTAAGTTCAACCTTTCTCAGAGAGACTATTGGGCACAACTTCTAGATGCAACTTTCTCAGAGAGGCTATTGGGTACACTTCTAAATGTAACTTTTCTCAGAGGGGCTATTGGGCACAACTTCTAAATGCAACTTTTCTCAGAGAGGCAACTTCTAAATACACACATAGGCTATTGGGCACAACTTCTAAATGCAACTTTTCTCAGGGAGGCTGTTGGGCACAACTTCTAAATACATACATAGGCTATTGGGCACACTTCTAAGTGCAACTTTCCACAGATAGGCTATTGGGCACACTTCTAAATTCACAGAGAGGCTATTGGGCACACTTCTAAATCCAATTTTCAGACAGAGGCTATTGGGCACATTTCTGAATGGAACTTTCTCAGAGAGACTATCGGGACACTTTTAAATGCCCTTCTAATTGCAACTTTCTCTGAGAGGCTATTGGGCACAACTTCTAAATACACACAAAGGCTATTGGGCACAACTTCTAAATACACACTTAGGCTATTGGGCACAACTTCTAAATGCAACTTTTCTCAGAGAGGCTATTGGGCACAACTTCTAAATACACACATAGGCTATTGGGCACAACTTCTAAATACACACTTAGGCGATTGGGCACAACCTCTAAATACACACAGGCTATTGGGCACAACTTCTAAATACACACATAGGCTATTGGGCACAACTTCTAAATGCAACGTTCTCAGGGAGGCTATTGGGTACACTTCTAAATGCAACTTTCTCAGGGGGGCTATAGGGCACACTTCTAAATGCAACTTTTCTCAGAGAGGCTATTGGGCACAGCTTCTAAATACACACATAGGCTATTGGGCACAACTTCTAAATACACACATAGGCTATTGGGTACACTTCTAAATGCAACTTTCTCAGGAGGGCTATTGGGCACAACTTCTAAATGCAACTTTTCTCAGAGAAGCTATTGGGCACAGCTTCTAAATGCACACATAGGCTATTGGGCACAACTTCTAAAGAGACACATAGGCTATTGGGCACAACTTCTAAATACACACATAGGCTATTGGGCACAACTTCTAAAGAGACACATAGGCTAGTGGGCACAACTTCTAAATACACGCATAGGTTATTGGGTACACTTCTAAATGCAACTTTCTCAGGGGGGCTATTGGGCACAACTTCTAAATGCAACTTTTCTCAGAGAGGCTATTGGGCACAACTTCTAAATACACACATAGGCTATTGGGCACAACTTCTAAATACACACATAGGCTATTGGGCACAACTTCTAAATGCAACTTTTCTCAGAGAGGCTATTGGGCACAACTTCTAAATACACACAAAGGCTATTTAGCACAACTTCTAAATACACACTTAGGCTATTGGGCACAATTTCTAAATGCAACTTTTCTCAGAGAGGCTATTGGGCACAACTTCTAAATACACACATAGGCTATTGGGCACAACTTCTAAATACACACTTAGGCGATTGGGCACAACCTCTAAATACACACAGGCTATTGGGCACAACTTCTAAATACACACATAGGCTATTGGGCACAACTTCTAAATGCAACTTTCTCAGGGAGGCTATTGGGTACACTTCTAAATGCAACTTTCTCAGGGGGGCTATAGGGCACACTTCTAAATGCAACTTTTCTCAGAGAGGCTATTGGGCACAGCTTCTAAATACACACATAGGCTATTGGGCACAACTTCTAAATACACACATAGGTTATTGGGTACACTTCTAAATGCAACTTTCCCAGGAGGGCTATTGGGCACAACTTCTAAATGCAACTTTTATCAGAGAAGCTATTGGGCACAGCTTCTAAATACACACATAGGCTATTGGGCACAACTTCTAAATACACACATAGGCTATTGGGCACAACTTCTAAATGCAACTTTCTCAGGGAGGCTATTGGGTACACTTCTAAATGCAACTTTCTCAGGGGGGCTATTGGGCACACTTCTAAATGCAACTTTCTCAAAGAGGCTATTGGGCACAACTTCTAAATGCATCTTTCTCAGGGAGGCTATTGGGCACAACTTCTAAATGCAACTTTCTCAAAGAGGCTATTAGGCACAACTTCTAAATACACACATAGGCTATTGGGCACAACTTCTAAATGCAACTTTCTCAGAGAGGCTATTGGCGACTTGGCCAAGCTTTTCTAAATGCAACCGTTCCCAGAGAGGCTAATTGGGCACAACTTCTAAATACATACATAGGCTATTGGACACACTTCAAGTACAACTTTCCACAGATAGGCTATTGGGCACACTTCTAAATTCACAGAGAGGCTATTGGGCACACTTCTAAATGCACCTTTCACAGATAGGCTATTGGGCACTGTTCTAAATGCAACTTTCCACAAACAAGCTATTGGGCACACTTCTAAGTGCAACTTTCCACAGATAGGCTATTGGGAACACTTCTAAATGCAGTTTTCACAGAGAGGCTATTGGGTACACTTCTAAATTCACAGAGAGGCTATTGGGCACACTTCTAAATGCAACTTTCAGAGAGAGGCTATTGGCACATCTCTAGATTCACAGAGAGGCTATTGGGCACACTTCTAAATGCAATTTTCACAGATAGGCTATTGGGCACGCTTCTTAATGCAACTTTCACAGATAAGTTATTGGGCAATCTTCTAAATTCACAGAGAGGCTATTGGGCACACTTCTAAATGGAACTTTCTCAGAGAGACTATAGGGACACTTCTAAATGACCTTCTAATTGCGACTTTTCTCTGATAGGCTATTGGGCACAACTTCTAAATGCAGCTTTCTCAGAGAGGCAATTGGCGACTTGGCCAAGCTTTTCTAAATGCAACGTTTCCCAGAGAGGCTAATTGGGCACAACTTCTAAATACATACATAGGCTATTGGGCACACTTCAAGTGCAACTTTCCACAGATAGGTTATTGGGCGCACTTCTAAATGCAATTATCACAGATAGGCTATTGGGCACACTTCTAAATTCACAGAGAGGCTATTGGGCACACTTCTAAATGCAATTTTCAGACAGAGGCTATTGGGCACATTTCTAAATGGAACTTTTCTCAGAGAGACTATTGGGACACTTCTAAATGCCCTTCTAATTGCAACTTTTCTCTGAGAGGCTATTGGGCACAACTTCTAAATACATACATAGGCTATTGGGTACACTTCTAAGTTCAACCTTTCTCAGAGAGACTATTGGGCACAACTTCTAGATGCAACTTTCTCAGAGAGGCTATTGGGTACACTTCTAAATGTAACTTTTCTCAGAGGGGCTATTGGGCACAACTTCTAAATGCAACTTTTCTCAGAGAGGCAACTTCTAAATACACACATAGGCTATTGGGCACAACTTCTAAATGCAACTTTTCTCAGGGAGGCTGTTGGGCACAACTTCTAAATACATACATAGGCTATTGGGCACACTTCTAAGTGCAACTTTCCACAGATAGGCTATTGGGCACACTTCTAAATTCACAGAGAGGCTATTGGGCACACTTCTAAATCCAATTTTCAGACAGAGGCTATTGGGCACATTTCTGAATGGAACTTTCTCAGAGAGACTATCGGGACACTTTTAAATGCCCTTCTAATTGCAACTTTCTCTGAGAGGCTATTGGGCACAACTTCTAAATACATACATAGGCTATTGGGTACACTTCTAAGTTCAACTTTTCTCAGAGGGGCTATTGGGCACAACTTCTAAATGCAACTTATCTCAGAGAGGCTATTGGGCACAACTTCTAAATACACACATAGGCTATTGGGCACAACTTCTAAATACATACAACATACATAGGCTATTGGGTAAACTTCTAAATGCAACTTATCTCAGAGAGGCTTTTGGGCACAACTTCTAAATACACACATAGGATATTGGGCACAACTTCTAAATACACACATAGGCTATTGGGCACAACTTCTAAAGAGACACATAGGCTATTGGGCACAATTTCTAAATACACACATAGGCTATTGGGCACAACTTCTAAAGAGACACATAGGCTATTGGGCACAACCTCTAAATACACGCATAGGTTATTGGGTACACTTCTAAATGCAACTTTCTCAGGGGGGCTATTGTGCACAACTTCTAAATGCAACTTTTCTCAGAGAGGCTATTGGGCACAACATCTAAATACACACATAGGCTATTGGGCACAACTTCTAAATACACACATAGGCTATTGGGCACAACTTCTAAATGCAACTTTTCTCAGAGAGGCTATTGGGCACAACTTCTAAATACACACAAAGGCTATTGGGCACAACTTCTAAATACACACTTAGGCTATTGGGCACAACTTCTAAATGCAACTTTTCTCAGAGAGGCTATTGGGCACAACTTCTAAATACACACATAGGCTATTGGGCACAACTTCTAAATACACACTTAGGCGATTGGGCACAACCTCTAAATACACACAGGCTATTGGGCACAACTTCTAAATACACACATAGGCTATTGGGCACAACTTCTAAATGCAACGTTCTCAGGGAGGCTATTGGGTACACTTCTAAATGCAACTTTCTCAGGGGGGCTATAGGGCACACTTCTAAATGCAACTTTTCTCAGAGAGGCTATTGGGCACAGCTTCTAAATACACACATAGGCTATTGGGCACAACTTCTAAATACACACATAGGCTATTGGGTACACTTCTAAATGCAACTTTCTCAGGAGGGCTATTGGGCACAACTTCTAAATGCAACTTTTCTCAGAGAAGCTATTGGGCACAGCTTCTAAATGCACACATAGGCTATTGGGCACAACTTCTAAATACACACATAGGCTATTGGGCACAACTTCTAAATGCAACTTTCTCAGGGAGGCTATTGGGTACACTTCTAAATGCAACTTTCTCAGGGGGGCTATTGGGCACACTTCTAAATGCAACTTTCTCAAAGAGGCTATTGGGCACAACTTCTAAATGCAACTTTCTCAGGGAGGCTATTGGGCACAACTTCTAAATGCAACTTTCTCAAAGAGGCTATTGGGCACAACTTCTAAATACACACATAGGCTATTGGGCACAACTTCTAAATGCAACTTTCTCAGAGAGGCTATTGCTTCTGGCCCTGCCCTTGCCACACTTACTTGTTGTTGGCTTCTTGCTTCTCCTGCCGATACCTGCAGATACGACCTGGAGCAGTCTCTTGTAGGAGCCGTCCTTTGCCTCAGGTCCTTAGCCGATGGGCTGCCGGGCAGAGGGCTGCCCAGGGAGGACAAGCAATGAAGGGGGGACGCTCACGGCTGGACCAATCAGGGGTGGCGTGGGCGAGCTGGGAGACGGGAGGGCAGGCATACACGGGGAAATGCGGAAGAGGGAGCGGGGATTGGAAACAACGGCGGATGCCTTCTACAGAGGGCCTGGGGGCTGCTAGCAGTATTAATCACAAGATTGGGCCAAATTTAGGAGCAGCAGCTGGGCAGACACACTCACCTGGCAATGGATGGCAAAGCACGGGTGCGGGTCGATGTCAAGGACTAGGTCTGCAGGGCACACACAGGCAGCCAATCAGGGGTGGCGTGGGCGGTCTGGGAGGCGGGAGGGCAGGCCTACACGGGGAAATGCGGAAGAAGGAGCGGGGATTGGAAACAACGGCGGATGCCTTATACAGAGGGCCTGGGGGCTGCTAGCAGTATTAATCACAAGATTGGGCCAAATTTAGGAGCAGCGGCTGGGCAGACACACTCACCTGGCAATGGATGGCAAAGCACGGGTGCGGGTCGATGTCGAGGACTAGGTCTGCAGAGATACAGAGATCTAAAACGAGCAGTCCAAGTCGCTTCACTTATTGGATTTGATTGACCTGCTCTCATTGCCTTCGCTTCAGCTTTTTTGAAGCCCAGAATCTGTTTGGGTCTTTACCCACCAAGGCTTTTAGCATAGCCCTTGCATTGTGATGGAATCTTTGTAGTTTCGATGCACAAAGCCAGTTTTTATAGCTGGACTTGGCGAACCGGGCTGTACGGTGATCCTCTAATGAACCAGACTTCTCCGCTATTCGCATCAACTTTCTCACCTCTTTTATTCGGACCACCGATTCGCTATTAAAAGTATGTTCATGGTTGTGGGGCCAAATTGCTCTTCTTTGGTCAATAACGAAATTGTTCCAACAGAGGTGAGTAGTCAACCCTAGTACCACCCGACCCTGATACATAGTCAAGTATCTTATCTTTGCGGATGAGAGTTTCAGGCTCAACCCCCCATTCCAGGGGTCGAATGAAGTTGGCATTTGGTCCTGGGCCTGAGCACCAGTAGTCTTCCATTCAAGCAACAGGAGGTGGTGGTCGCTGTGTAGTGTCTTGATAATTTGGAAATTCTCAACAAAAGGTAAGAAGTTTTTAGACATTTAGATGTAGTCTATAACTGAGGTGCTGCCCATGTTTTCCCACGTCGGCTGAGACGGGATATCACCTATACAGTTACCATTGAGCAAATGCACGATTCTTGAGTGCATAAGTTCACTCCACAAATTTCGTTGCATGTGACATGAGTCATCAAAATTCCAAGCATGAGCCTGCATTTTGTAAACTAAATCCGGGATGTTAAGGTCCCCATATATTATGACATATGAGAGTTGTTGATGAATCTGATCTACAAACGCTTCGGTGGTGATCAGAACGGGATTCCAGTAGATGTTAATCATTGTTAGTTTCGATATAGATTCAGAGCCTAACAAAGACCCCTTGGTTTCCCATCCGATCACTGACACTTGAGTAAGAAAGTTTATGTTCGTAGATTTTAAAAGTTTTAGGGGACTACCTGACTTGACCGCAGTCAGGAGGCCCGCAGATGGGCGTCCGATGGTCCCTTTGATTGCAGGGTTTATAGATGTGTGAAAATCGTCAATCACTCGGGTTTTCCTCAGCCAGGTCTCCTGAAAGCAGATCAGGTCTTAGTCTCCTAGATTTATGTCGATTGGTGTTGTCAGGTGAGCACACCCCCTAGTATTCCATGAGATGAATTTTAAATTACTCTGTGGGGGAATTAAGGTGACTGTGGTCAGGCCTTGAAGATGTTCTTTAATGTTACAGTCTGTAGAAGCCAAGCTGTGCTTCTTCGGAGTAGCTTTCAATTCGACAAAGTTTACACGGCGGGAGGAAAATTCTGGTTGGAAAGTCACACTTATCTTTAAGCCCGGGCTGGATCCTTATAATAAGGTATTATAGATGGGCGTGTTGTTGTGTCCTCTTTTAGAGGTTGGCAAATTTGGTCATTAGTGTTGTCTTTTCTTCCTGTCGCATAGGTCGGGCGTTTTACTCCCTCATCGTCCGCAGGGTTGCCCACCATCACTCTTCCCACTTCCAAAATGTCAACATGCGTCGGTGTTAGTAGTGGGCAGACTAATGAGTCCTCTGTTTGAAGTTGATGTGCATCATTGTTGGCATTGTTGTGTCTCTCTACTGCAGGGTTCAAGCAGTTTGAAAGGTTGTCGTCCAAGAAATTTCCCCCAAATTAAAAGGCTCTCTGCCGCATCCTGCAACATATTTTTGATGATAGGTGACCTGATAAGGAGGAACACTGCATCCAGGTGCCTTTCGTCACAAAATTAGATCAACGCCAAGTCAGAAGACTGCAGCTGTCTCAAGTTCGGGATAGAGTGGAAAAGATCCAGGCCTTTTCTCCGTTTGAGAATGATCAAGTTGTTACAGTCCAGCCAGTCCAATTTTATGCCCCAGCCTCTCAAGAGACAGGCCGTTGCTGCTCTTTGGGCTCGTTGGATCTGAAGTCCGCCGACTTTCTCAGACCTTCTCCAACAGGGTGCTGGCGTTTGCGATAGGAAGCTGGCATAGCACCATACTTTTGGCCTTTAGGGATGTCAAACTGTACGTTGACTTTAGTACACCGTCTTGTTTCGGCCATAGTCAGGAATATCGGTGAGACCGGAAGCACCTCAGTTGTCCCTGCTTGGCTGGCTTTTGCTTCAGGTTCGGAAGGCATAGCCACTGCCACCCTCGCCGGCGACTGGCTACTTATAGAGGCGTCCAGTAAATAAGTTGCAAGATCGAGCAAAATGCTAGCGAGATTGGAGTTAGTGTCGTGGTCAAAGGATATGCTGTGGAGATGGAGAGTCTGGCATCATTCAGTGGATTACTCACGCCTATTGGAGCCTGACTTCTCGACTTTGAAACAGGATTTCTGGGTGCCAGTTTTGGGGCTCCCCGCGGATTATTCGCATTGGCTTTTTGGGCCTGTTGTAGTGCGTTGGTAGAAGATTTTAAGGTAGTTTTGGCCCTTGTGCAGGGCTCAGTAGACTTTAGTTGATTAAAAATTGGAAAAATTGGAAAAAGAATTGGTTAAAAATTGGAAAAGCTACATCGCCCCTTCCGCCTCTTTTGCTACTGAGATATTCTGAAGACTCTTGATGTTGCAGATACATGGGCCGTTCCCCAAACCCATGGCAGTCGAAGCTCCCTTATGTGAAGGCTTGAGGCTGCCTTGTCGTTCTGGGCAGTCCTCTGTCAAATTAAATCCACTGGGAAAGGCACACTGGTAGTCTGGACGAACTTCGAACTAGTGGCATACTCTTTTCTGGGTGCAATGTTTACCATGTCACTTTGAGAATTCTTTCCTGAATTCCGTTCTTTGTTGGCGGTGACAAATCCCTCCAGAAAGATGAGTTCTGAGTGGATCATTGCCAGTAAAGTTGTATGATCTTTAAACATGTCATTTAGTTGTTCGTACAGCTTGGCAAAAGGGACAAGGGCTATGGTAATTGTTAAATAATGGAAAATAGATCAAGTTTTTCTTTCTTGTTTACAGGAGTAGTTCGCTGTTGGCCAGAGAATGAATCAGCACCAGTCCTGGTAATATTAGATGGATCAGGCGCAGATGGAAAAGGGCTGAATCCTGCACTTACAAATTCCTCAAGACTCAGGCTTCGTCCTCCATGAGTCGTCTGGTTGTTGCCAGCTTCTATGTTCGGCTGGGTTCCTTCCAACCCAGTCTGGAATGAGTCTGAGACTTGCCGTTTGTCCCCACGAGTGGGTCGGGCCCCTGTAGGTCCAGAGCCTCTGCGTCATTGGACGATGCTGACGGGTGCACTGACTCACACAGGCCGCTTTCAGGGGGGATCCCAGCAAGGAACGGTAGCCCCTTGGCCTGGCACTTAGCCTCCAAAACTATGGGTGTCAACTGATTTGTCGTCAGAGGCCTGATCCCGTTATTACCCAATGTCAAATTAGCACTGTGACTGTTCTGCCGATCGTCAAGGCTGAAAGGTACAGTGAAGTTAAACAGGATGATCGAGTTTGGGGCTGCATTGTAATCCTCAACTGGGCTCTGCAAGTCTCTAGATAGCCAACCCCTGGACTCCACACCCTCCAAAAGGTCTGCATCGGATAAGTTGGCGGGATTAGGGTTGGGGATGATTAAAACATTTTTTTTGTGAGCATGGAGGGCACAATGGGGCCCATGCCCGGACCTTGTTTTATTAATTTATGGAAGGTGCAGGTTTTGTGTGTCATTTTCAGAGATAGATTTAGCTTTTTTTGCCCGACAAGCGACCTGACGGCGTGTCTCGACACCAGGTTGTTTCAGACTAGGGTTGGAATTAGTCAAGGCCAAAGCATCAGTGGGGTTCATGTTGTCATAGGCTGGATCGGGGAGAGCATCCATGTGTCAACCACTCCCTCCTCAACTGGGTACAAAGGACCTATGCTCATTTATTACCGATTGTAACAATCGGAAGAGGGTCCAGTGTTGTATTGGGGTCTGATTCATTACTTGCAGTCTCTTTTGTAGGGTGAAACAGGCTCGGAAAACTTTGGCCTAGAGGTAACAGGTTATTGTGCACTTGGGCTTCAATCAAAAGTGGTGTGTCCAGGGAACGACTCGTATGGTTAGCCGGCTCTGCAGGGTTTACGTACAGATCAGCTAAGGACTCTTGTTCTTTAACTGCAGTTGCCAAAGTGGAAAGGCTAACAGAGAGACCAGAACCTGAAGAGCCTATAGGACCAAAAATGTTGGAATCTCTAAATTGTTAAGTGTCTGAGGCCCCGAAAAAGCTGCCGGTCTATGCCCGACAAACCTTCCTGGGGGGGGGGGGTCATTTGCATTGGCGAGCGTGACTTCCATCCTGATGGCATCTTACATTTGGACTTTGGGGAGGGCAGTTCCCGAAATGTGTCATTGGGCAAGGGGGCAATTTCCATGATTTTTGGGATGTCTCGTGGCATGGAAACAAGTGACACTTCTGCTTTCTGTATGATGACGGAAGGAGATAAGCTCTGCAGGGTCCGCGTCACAAGTGAGGGTAACATAGTTACATTTAAGGTTGTAGTCTTTGATTTACACACCAGCTGCCGCTCGTTTTCGGAATCGAGTTGAGTCAAAGATGGTAAAAGAATCAGAGCAGAGAAGGGCCACCCGGAGTCCGCCGTGTTCCGCTGCTTGCAACTCCTAAGCAGCATGGCATCGGCCACCGGACACCAGACACTCTACCTCACGCCGCCACACTCCGCTACTCAAGGGGGATAAGAGAGCGAGCGTGAGCAGGAGGTGGAGTCTCTGGGTATGGGCAGTAAAGATAGACTCAGCGAGTCTGCAGGGTCCGGAATGAGGAAAGACACAGCGAGTCTGCAAAATTCACGGCAAAGTCCAGGGCCGTAAATAGTAGATCCCAGCAATTCAAACTAGCAGTGTAATATGTAACACACCAGACAGTCTACCTCACTCTGCCACGCTCCGCTACTCAAGGTGGATAAGAGAGCGAGCGTGAGTAGGAGGTGGAGTGTCTGGGTATGGCCAGTAAAGATAGACTCAGCGAGTCTGCAGGGTCCGGAATGAGGAAAGACTCAGCGAGTCTGCAAAATCTGTGGCAAAGTTCAGAGCCGTAAATAGAAGTTCACAGAAATTCAAAGCAGCAGTGTAGTCCGTAACACACCAGACACTCTACCTCACTTTAGGTTTGAAATGTTTTGTGTTAATTAATACTCGGTCAAGGTCAGCAGTATATGTATTATGTAAAATAGGGGCTAGGGAGCATCCTTGTTTCAGACCTCTGCTAGTACCACAGGATTTAGTATATAAGACTGCAGTAGGAAGTTGTTATGTTAGTGTGAGCCCATGTAGGATTATTACATTGTATTCAAAGTCTTTTCCTAAGTTTTCAGAATCATCTTGGATCCCAATTTAGATGATTCTGGAGGATGTGGCAACTCCCACCATCTTTCCGCCAGAAGTTCAGTTGGCCTGGTTGTGGGCTGTCTTCTCAGTTGAGTTTGACATAGGAGGCTCAGAGTGTCTGGCCAACACGCTGGGATTTGGTTTTGTTGGGCGTTGGTTGACCAAGTTGCAATTTGCTGTGGAGGTTTGCTGCCACAGTGGGTGAGTGTTGTGAGAATGTTGTTTTCATGTGGTTGTGGTTCAGTTAGCACCCAAATGTGTGTTATCTAGTTTGGAATGGTCTGTGATGAGGGTTAGTTTAATTTTTGTAGTGGTTTAGCGATACTGCGTGCCAGCCCATAAAGGGACAGTCTGTGCTCAGGGGTGGCAGCCCTGAGGTCCGCCACTGGCAGTGGTGGATGGAAGGTGTCTTGGTTTTCTATGGTGGCTCTGGGAGTAGCTTGAAGGTCCAAGAAGGGGCAGGTAGCGCTCCAACGTGGCAGAGTGGAGACCCACCAGTGGCAGTGGTGGGTGGAAGGTGTGTGATGTTTTGGGTGATTTTGTTTGGTTGCTATGCTGGTGTGGCACAGCTGCCTGTGTGTTAGTAGTGCCTGTTTAGATAGTTTCTCTTGCTTGGTTGAGTGGACATATATGTGATTGGTTGCAATGTTGGTGTGTGTCGTGTTGTTCTGTGGTACAGTATGCCGTGTTTTGGTTGAACAGAAGGAGGTGTTTTATGACTCGATTCCTTCCCAAATAACACTAGCAAATCTGAGCTTACCTTGAACATTGCCACGGAAAAGTGTCCAGACAGAATCCTTGGTTAGATGGACCACTAGAGGTAGCAACCGTAGCGTACCTAGTTTGATCTGTGGACAGGACATGTTACGCACTTAGTTGGACCACCTTATCTAATTATCAAGGGGCTCGCCTAAGCACTCAAAACGCTTGATTCATAGGTTCACTGGCGGAGAGGAAGTGCACTGGTTTAACTTGGGGTATCAAACATGGTATGCACTAAGATGGTTTTTGGGGGTAGGAATGGTGATACACTAAGATGCTCATGGGGGGCATGAAACCTGACACACTTAGACAGTTGTTTCTTTTGTGGAGGGAAAATGATACCATAGGTTTTAGGCCTTAGATGGGTACATGCAAGTACCTTCTGCCATCACGATTATTAGACTACTTGGTTCATCTCGTGGCACATGGAAGGCACAAAGTAGCGTTGTACATAGACAAAGAATCCCACCAGCCAGGTCCTTCCCAATGGTAGCATGCTACTCCCACTTGAAGATGAACTCGAACAACCAAATCTATTACCTTGGGAGACTTAGGGTTCAGAAAAACCCGACAAAGCGACATCGAAGATAAACTACGTCTGATGTTTAAGGTATGCATAAACGCACCACGTCGGTGGACACATTCTGCAGGCACCGCTGCTCATCCATGCACTCAGGAATGCAGCTATGGCTTTTTTGAATTCGGTCTAGCTGCTCACATAGCCTATCGCACTGAAATCCCTGACGTGCCTCAACACGTCTTCCATTATTATACAACGATTACCTATGACAAATTTGGTCTAGCTGGGCACACATTCAGTCTCCTGCACTAGCACTCTGTCTTGACCACCGACAAAACCCGCCCACATACCTGACCTCTTGGGTTGCTTACTGGAGCCTAGCCAGTCCTCCTAAGTTCTTACCCCGGCAGAATTCACACACACATCTTAAAGCCTACTCTTAGAGCATTTTCGCATACCCAGACTTCGGTCCCCAAAGTCGTTCCGACCACAAAGCGCATTTAGGCGATACAAATCAGAAAATTGTGCCATTTGAATGATGACTACAATACTATACAATTGAATGTGTGGTGATTCCATCAGACAACTGGTGTGGTCACCCTACATCAATTTTCAGCTTGTGAATTATTTCAACATGGAATTACCTCTATGATACCAGTGTGATACCTTATCTGGGCTGTATTCGGCATTTTCAACGTGTTGTGTGTTGTACAAGAGTACAAAGAATACTAGAGCTGTCTAAACCTCATAATTGATATTGCAAAACGATGTATAAATATTATCATAACACACAAGCTGCAACAATTGAATGGTATCTATATTGAGCCTAATTTTTCCTTGAAAAAGATTGATCGGTCGAAACACGTGTTAGGTAGGTTTAAAGTTGAGGACCAAATTTGTAGATATAATGCGTGAGTGCCGTTTCTGATCATATTTAACCTTGTTATTTTTGAAAGTGGTGAGTATACAATCAAAATATTCTTTAACAAATGAGTTTGGACATCTCTGAACAGTTTAGGAATAAATATGCCCATACATAAATATGATGATTGGTGATTAACTAAGAGCA
Organism: Ambystoma mexicanum; assembly: GCF_040938575.1. Taxonomy (NCBI): domain Eukaryota; kingdom Metazoa; phylum Chordata; class Amphibia; order Caudata; family Ambystomatidae; genus Ambystoma; species Ambystoma mexicanum. Next base: position 101,889,913 of record NC_090925.1, on the reverse strand, counting down.
TGTAGTACATACACATGTCTGTGCACATACATTCTTGTGGAGAAAGGCATAGCCACTATTTACTGTTCTTACGCTGCAGCAAGTATACAAAATATCATTTTACTTTTGACACCAACTGATATTATTGCCCACTCATTATATTAATATTTAATTACGGTGCCTGGCCTGCATATTCATTCCCTTGTCACTTCTTCTCTGGATCTTTCCTCTCTCTTTGACCTGTTCTTTAATTTCCTCATCCATCCTTCTTCTCTGGACATTGTCACTTTCCTGTTCTTTATTTTCTTCATCCATCCTGCAAAATATCCATTATATCACCTTGTGACCATGCTTCTCCCCTTCTAAAATGAGCGCACTTGCTCTTATGCAGAAAACGTCTATGGTCCTAAGAACGTCTCCACTTGACATTTGACATTTAATCTTGGATAACGTACCATCACCAGATCATCTACTTTCCATTTTATCTCCTCTACCTTGTTATCATGATCAAACATCTCCTTTATCGCTCTTGGGCAGACCTCACCAATTGCAATACTTATTTTCTATCCACACTCACTAAACTCGCCATACCAACCCACACAGGACATAGACTGGTGCCTGATGCCCTTCCGTTCAAGGAAACAGATGGTGATACACCTGTCACAGAATGTGGTATAGTACAGTAGCCCCACAAAATGTCCCTAACCACCTCCTTCCAGTTTATACCTGCTCTCAATGCCAGTTAAATCCGACCTTTAAAAACTATGTTTAGCTTTTCATCAAATAATGTAATCGTCTCTTCCATGGTAGCCTCTCCCACATCCTTCCATTCCACCCACCTAGAAAGATAGTCTACCAGAACCAATATACATCTGGTATCCCACCCTACGCCTTGTATAGGACCCATTAGATCTACTGCCACATTGACCCATGGTTGTTCCGGTATAGCAACCGGATGCTGTGGAGGCTCCCGAGAAGCATAGCCCTTATCAGCATTCATGAACTCTTTGCACACTCTAAACTTCCATCCATTCCATTTGACCCAAATGCCTGCTACAGTCTCTTCGTCATGATGCTATGTCCAAGATGCTCCTCGTGAGACAAATCCATAACATATTCTCTCAACCCTGATGGAGGTACTACTGTTTCTCCCCTCCTAAGTTTGCCTTCTATGATGCGCAAATCATCTTTTACTTCAAGTCACAAATCCATATCCTTAGCTAACATGTTTTAGTCGGCCACCCACTAATTGTTCATTGTTTCATGCACTTCAATCATCTGTCTTCTACTGCTCTCATCCATAATCTCTTCTGAAATTGATGGCAATTCCATGCTTGCCACTACTTTATCAATGTGCTCTTTTTCTTCCTGTGTGTTCTCCGGGAGTCATTTAATTTCCTGGTAATCATGTCACCATAAAATTACAGCCCCAGCACCAACCTGGAAATGTGCAGTGAAGCATTTGCCCACCTATTGAATAACAACAGTTGTACTAGTGGATTATGGTCTGATATCACTGTGAACTAATTGCCCCACAAGTAAAATGTGAAATACTTTATAACCCATGGCACTTCCAGTACTTCACTCTGTCACAGAGTAATTGATTCTGCATCTTTAAGTGGTCTCTAGGAGAATGGCACTGTGTGTTCTCCTGCTGGCCCCACTCATGCTAAGGTCGCTACTAGTCCAAGTCACTGGCATCTACAGTTACCATTGTTCTTTTTCCTGATGCAAAACAACCTAATGTGGGCTTATAAGTGATTTCTATCTTGATGTTCTGGAATGCTTATTACATTTTCCTGACCAAAAGAAGTGAGTCCCTTCTTCAACAGTGCTCTTAGTGGAATAGATTTGGTTGTATTAGTTTACAAATGAGTGAAAACATGAGCATTTTGTGTCTCCTGTGCACATTCGAATCCTGGTGTGTTTTTAACATATCTGCACACATCAGAGGACGTAAAGTGTTCCCAGTGCATCTCTGTTTCTTTCTTCCCTTGGCTACTAGGCCGCCTGTTGAGTTTGTGCGCATGCTGTGCGGTGCAGCCCATCCTCTTTCTTCCTCCTATCCCCCGTTACCCCTATGGCATCAAGATCTCCCCTATCTTTTCTAACTGCTATACTCTACCTATCCTCTCTCTCTCACGAAGTCTGGAAGAAAAAAGCTTAAAAAAGACATCCTGACAACTAACCTTGACCTACCTATCACAGACATCTATGTCAGCACAACCTCCAGACAGAGCCTCACTGATTTACACTTTTCTGTCCCCTCTCCAGATCTTTGGACACCTCACCTCATCTCTACTCTCTCTCCACTGACATCTTCTCCCATTAATGGTGGCACTGGATGCAAAGTACTCTTGGCCGGCTTCGCATCATCCAGGTGCATCATTAATCTCTATCACACTGGCGCTATCTTGGTCCAGGGTCCTCAACCCAACCTCCACCTCCTTGACAAGGGCGTACCGTCCCTCTTTCACTTACTTCCCACACATGCTATTCCTTCTTCCAACATTATGTGTTACTACTGACTTCTGCAATTGTATTCACTCTCCCCTCTTGCTTCTCCACTTTTCAATGCTCACTCTCTGTATGCTCCTCCTCTCCCTTTCTCCCTTTTCCTATCTCCTCCACTTACTTTCTTCTATGCACTTACTCTATCAGAATTGTCCTTGACCTATTATGATAGCTACCTTGTTTGTCTCCTCCCACTCCCCTACTTGTTTTCTCCTCACCCCGCCACCCCCAGCTGAAATGTCGTCAGGCCTAGTACGTTAGTCGCTTGTTTTGTTCCTCCTCTCCCTTTCTGCACCCCTCTCCCTCACCTTTTGTTTTTATCCGGCTCTACCAGAAATGTTGTCAGGCCTAGTACGGTAGTCGCCTGTCTGTTTCCATTTCCTTCCCACTCTCCCCCGTCCTTCCTTATCTGGGTCTTAGCTCTTGCACTATCTGAAATGTCTTCAGGCCGAGTACGATAGTTAATTTCACATCCTTACTGTTCATGGCCTGTAAGAATGTTAGTTTCCCTTGTTCTCTCCCTTGCCTTGAAGTGCTTTGAAACACATTATGTGTAGGCGCTATATAAATAAACTATCAGATCATATCACTCTCTCTTCCCCCTCTGACTGGTGTATCACGCCCCTCTGCCCTTCCTCGGAAAACCTTCAAAGGTGGTGACCTCTTGCATCTAGCCACTTTTAATGCTCATTCTGCCATCAAACACTCTGCTGACATGTGCCTCCTCTTTGAAGAAATGCGCCTCGATATCCTTGCTCTTACTGAGACATGCTTCAATGCCAGCTCTGTCATTTCTTTTGACTCCCTTCTCCCTGATGGCTATAAGATCATCTCCAAGTCACTGCATAACGATGTTGGCGGGGGGTTGCTCTGATTTTCCCTTAGTGTGTCCCTTCTTCCCTCATACCACCCAGCTTTACTCTTCCTTAAAGAACCTGATTTGCAAGCTGGTCATCTCTCCCATTCCTCTCTGACCATTGCCACTATCTACAGGTCACCTGGCTCTACTACCCTGTTCTTCTCTGGATGGGCTGACTTCCTCTCCGCTCTCCTCACAACCACCTCTAAACTTCTTCTCCTGGGTGACTTCATTATCCACCTTGGCTCCTCAATCATGGCATCCAATCTCTTCTGTGACCTCTGTACCTCGATCTCCCTCTCCATTCTCTCTTCGGGTCCTACACACTCGGCTGGACACACTCTTGATGCCTTAATCACCCCACTCTCCTGATCAGAGCATTCTCTCCTCACCTCTCACCTGGTTCCTCTCGGCTGTCTGACTGCACCTTCCCCTGCTCTGCCAACCTCTATCACAAACATCCTTCAGATGAAACGAGTGTCAGCTGCTGCCTTCACATCTACCTTCATCCCCCTCTCTCCCCACTGCAGACTCTACCTCTGACTCTGCTCTCAGCAACCTCCATCTTGCCATCAATAATAACCTTGACATTCTTGCCCCAGTCATGAGGATCCACCTGAAACATGCCTCCATGCATAACACCTGGTATGACTCTGAACTTGCAGCCCTGTACCACAAGTGCAGAGCAGTGTTACCCTCTGACAAACTGGCCTGTCGGCTGCTCCAAAGGCAATACTGAGTCTCCATTTGCTCCAAGAAAAAGGCCCATACCATGGCTCAAGTCTCTGGTGCATCCAGAAACATGGCTGTACTCCTTAAAATATGCACGGAACTAGCCAACCCTTTAGCAGTCTCCTCCTCACCTCGTCCCTCCCAGGCCCTCTGTAACGCACTGGCCACACACTTCATGGCAAAAACTCAGGACACCTGAGCACCCTTGCATCCATCTCCTTCTCCCCTTCAGCCACCAAACTGCCCGCTATGACCTCCCATCCCCCCTCTGCCTTTCTCTTCGCCTTGTCTCCTATCACACCTCATGAGGTCACCAGAATTGTACACTCCATGAAGGTCTCCTCGTCTCCCCTGTACCTGTTTGCCTCTTTTTCCCCTGCACCTTCTGATTTCTTCAACCACTCTTTGCTACTGGATCTGTCCCCTCCTCCCTCAAGCACTCCCTTGTGTGCCCCCTCCTGAAAAGATCTTCTGCGCACCCGTCTTGTCATGCCAACTACCGCCCCATATCTATCATCCCCTGCCTTGGCAAACTCTTGAAGAAGCTGGTCTTCCCCCAACTGACCTAGCACACTGTACTTGTTGGCTGCCTACACGACCATCAATCTGGATTTTGAGCATCCAGGGGCAATGAAACTGCTCCTCTGAACACCTTTGAGGAACCGCTTGCATCTCTTGACTCCAACTCTCCAGCTGTTCTCATTCTACTTGATCACTCCTCTGCATTTGACATGGTCAACCTTTCCATCCTCATAAAATCGCTCCACGATACCCTAGGTATCTTGGAGCAGGCTTTGGACCGGCTGACCTCCTTCCACAAAGACCGTCTGTCTCAGGTTATTCTGGGCTCTTTCTCCTCCCCCACCTCTACCTCCACCTGCGGCGTCCAACAGGGCTCCAACCTTTCTCCCTGGCTCTTTCACACCCATCTTGCTCCACTTGCACACCTCATTATCACCTTCTCCCAGAACTTCCAGTGTTCTGCAGATGACATACAACTCTTCTTCACGGTTTCTCTGATCCTCTCCTTACTTCCCCATTCCTGACTGCCTATCTGCCATCCGGTCCTGGTGTACTTCCAATAATCTCTGCCTCAATGCCACTAAGATTTATATCCTTCCTATTGGGACTCCTGCTTCCTCTTTCTTCACCTCATTTCTTCATTGTCTCTGTAGGATGGCTTAGAGGCAATGTGCTTGCCTAGGAAGCAAGACGTCATGGAGCAACACAGGTTCAATCCCCGGTTCCGTGCTTAGAAACGTCTGGGTATTAAGCACGTTATGAATAACCTATCACATCACATCACTCTGGCCATCTTCTATGGACTCTCTCCCTTCTCCTTCATCTGAAGCCAGAAACCTTGGAGTCATCTTCGACACCCTTCTTTCCTTCCTCGCTCATATTCAGGACCTTGCCAAGAAAGCCCACTTTCAACTCCATCTCCTCAAAGGGATTGTTCCTTTTCTCACTTTACCTCAGAAGTTCAACATCTCTAGAGCTTTGGTTCTCTCTAGGCTACACTACTGGAATAGCCTTTTCCTTGATCTACCCTCTTCTCTACGACTCATTCAGCTAATTCAGAATAGGGCTGCAAGACTTATCCTTGGCCTCAAGCCCAGGAACTTCATCTCTCCAGCCCTAAAATCTCTCCACTGGCTCCCGGTTGTTGTAAGGATCAAATTTAAATCCATCTGCATCATCCATAAGGTTGTCCGGGGCTAGGGAGCATGATATCTACAACTGACTCTCACTAAATACTCTCCCTCCAAATCTTTATGTTCCTCCGGCACCAGCTCTCTGTGTGTCAAGCGCTTCGCTAAACAGCAAGCTGGTGGCTTATCTCTGTCCACCTTCATGTTTGTTCCCATGCCATGAATGGTGAACACATCAGTTGGTCCTCTCTGTGATGTGTTAGTTCTCCAACTACAAAAACATGTCTGTTTTTTCTGTCTCCTAAGCTCAGATTCTCCAGTGCCTTTGCCATATTATCAAACCCTCTCTCTGTGGCCCTTTCTCGGCAAGGCCATGCATAGTGTCCTCTCCTTACACATTTTACGCAGACTGCCATCATTGTAGGACAATATTGGCTACTGGAAAACTGTCTCTGACTTTCACCACCTGCATCTTTGGTTAAACCTGTGACCACATTTGGGCCATTTTCCAGGTTGCTATCCTGCATGGCCACAGCACCATCAGTGCTCAGTTGGACCTTCCCTCTCCCCTTCTGTTCCTCCCCCAGCCCATTTCTCCTACCCACACACGCCCACCCCTCCCTGATTGGCCAGCATTCAGGAAGTACTGCAGGCTTGCCCACTGCACAGAGAGCTTCAACCCATTCCAGCACAAACTGAACAGAGTCTGGCCCTCCTGCACTTACGGTAAGACCGCAACTTCATTGGGGCCATTTTCCAGTCTGACTCTCCTGCACGGCCACAGCGCCATCAGAGTTCCTTTGGGCTTTCCCTCTCCCCTTCTCCGTCTGTTCCTCCCTCAGCCCACTTCTTCTCCCCACACATGCCCACCCCCTCCCTGATTGGTCCAGCATCCAGGAAGTACTGCAGCCTTGCCACGCTGCATGGAGATCTTCTCCCTTTTCCAGTGAAACTGAGCAGAGAGTCGGACCTCTGGCCACTCCAGTAAGACTTGTGACCACATTTGGGCCATTTTCGAGCCCAGCTCTCCTGCACGGCCACAGTGCCATCAGCACTTTGTTGGGCCTTCCTTCTCCCCTTCTCCTTTTGTTCCTCCCCAGGCCACTTCTCCTCCCGACACATGCCCAACCACTCACTGATTGGGGCAGCATCTAACAAGTACTTCAACCTTGCCATGCTACATGGAGAACTTCTTCCCTTTACAAAGTCAACTGAGAAGCGAGCAGACCTCCAACTCCTCCGGTAAGACTTGTGGCTGCATTTGGGACATTTCACGTTCTGCTCTCCTGCACAGTCACAGCACCATCAGCCCTCCATAGGGGCTTCCCTCTCCCATTCTCCTTCTGTTCCTCCCCCAGCCCACTTCTCCTCCCCACACACGCCCATACCCTCCCTGATTGGCCCAGCATCCAGGAAGTACGCTTAGCCGTGAGCCACAGGGTAGCCTTGCCCAGGCAGCCCGCTAAGTGCTCAGGCAAAGGGCCCTCTTTTGGCACCTCAACCGCCTGTTTGACTGTTCACCCTGGGCACCTTAGTCAAGCCATTACACCAATAACTGCCTGACCCAACCATCACGTAAGAGATCTTGTCACTACCTTGAATCTAGGTACACTCTAAATATTGCCACTGTTTGATTCTAGCAGCCCCACCTGAATATAGCTGCATTCTGAGCATATCCACCATTTCAATTCTAGATGTGCTCTAAATACTGACACTGGCCCTCATTACGACCCTGGCGGAAAGTGACTGACCGGACCGCCACAGCGTAAATAGCGTTTCCGCCATTGCACGATGGAGCAAAGTGCGGCCCATTCCGACCCATCGGGCACGAGCACCACGGCATGGCGGAAGTGCAAAGTCTGCGATGGCGGAAATGACCCCAAAACGGCCCACACCGCCGCCGTACGGCGCCCTAGGTGCAATACCGCCACCCATCCTAGCGGACACTGCAGTGAGCGCCAACCGGAAAGTACGGTGACCGTAAATATACGGAAACGGAAGTAAAAACATGGGCCCGGAACGGGAAACAACACGCCGTACACCTATAAAACCACAAAATCCACACAACCACTAAAAACACTACCCTGAGACACATCCCAACCCGTCATCCACCCTAGCGAAACCAAGAAAAATGGGAAAAGTAGCGAAGAAAGCATGCGACCGCAAGCGGCAGGTCCACTTCTCCCGTGAGGAACTCACCGTGCTTACAGAGACCCTCCAGGAGAATGCCGCCGCCGTCTTCTCCACGCAAATGACCAGGACGGCACTTGCGAACAAGAAGGCCATATGGGCCCTGGTGGCACAGCGGGTAAGTGCGGTGGGGACCGCACCCCGCAACCCACAGCAATGCAGAAAGCGATGGGACGACCTGCGAATACGCGTCCGTAGCATACTTTCTGCCAACCGCAACATTGCCACAGCCACCGGGGAAGGATCGGAATCACCCATCAAGTTGACCCCCTGGGAAGAAATCTGTGCCTCCACCATTGGAATGGAGAGCATAGAGGGAGTCGGAGGGATGGAGAAAGGAGTGCACACATCCGGAGAATCCGGTAGGTGGCCCAAATAAAACCATGCCAAATCCACAATGTCCAATCATGTGAAGTACCATGTGTCCACATAGTGCAACAGAAACACATGTCCAGGAGAACGTCCACACACATTGGCCTGATAGCGCACTTTAAAACTCACATTAAATACATAAATAATTAAAAATCCCAAAAACACCCACTACACGTGCAGCAGGCACACCCTAACTGCAGGCTGCCAAACAACTGCACCCTCACTCCACACACAAATGAAAGCACCTCCAAGGCCCCGACCCAAATCACCCTCAGGTACCAACCCAATGCATGTGATACATTGCCATTCCAATTCCCACAGACCCATTAATAACGCTCGCCCTCCTTTACTCCACCACAGGGTCCGATCCAAACGACGAGCTTCAGGACACCCCTACCAGCACACCTGCAAAGAGGGCCAAGACCAATGGCCAAAGACCCTCCACCTCAGCTGCACGCATCAAGACACGGCAGCAGCACAAATCAGGTGGCAGCACAGAGGAGGGAACATCAACAGGCACCCCAGCAGCCAGCATGCCCACAACAGCAGCACCACAGGTCCCCCCAATGGATGCCACAGAAGGCACTGCCTCTGGTGGCAGCAGCACCATAGGTGACACCCCATTAATGGCAGCATGCTCCGACACAGAAGACGGGGATGTCGAAGTCAGATCCATCCATGACCTGTCCCAATCCCCCTCTCTGTCCCATCCCGTACACCATGAGGATACCACGCAGGGGCACCCACAAGACGACGACTGGCCATCCCCCACAAGCCCTGTGGCAGGGCAACATGAGGCGAACAGCCACTCTGTGACACCACCGCAAATGGCCATGGCCCAGCAGAGGCAACAGTCCCTCGACCAGTTAATCGTGCAACAGCAGCAACTGGCCACGCTCCTCAAGGACCATGCCGATGAATGTGGGGGCACTAAGGCAGACATAGAAACATCAACTGAGACACTTAGGGCAGAAATGGAGAGAAGTACAGAGACACTAAGGGCACAAATGGAGAGTAGCACCGAGTGCCTGAGAGTCCAAATGGAGAGTAGCACCGAGAGCCTGAGAGTCCAAATGGAGAGTAGCACCGAGAGCCTGAGAGTCCAAATGGAGAGAAGCACCGAGAACCTGAGGGGGGAACTGCATGCGACGTCCAAAGACGTATGTGCCGAACTTGCCGGAGTGCGCCGTGTGCTCACTGAGCTGAGCTTAGGGACATGCATGGACGTGAGCAGGCAGAGACATCATCCGTTGCAAGTTCCATCCAGGGCAGCCCCCAACGTAGATCTGGGAGGAACCTGCGCTCCACAGGCAGGGGTGCCCCTGATACCCGCAGAGGGGGCTTGCAATAGCGACTGCCCACTGACAATGAGCATCTTTGGACACTGGTGTTCGGGGGGGAGGTAGGAGGGTGGAGGGGGTGTGTTGGGCTCACTTGGGTGGCGGGTCGATAGGGTGTTCAACATGATATCACATATGCCATAAACAATGCACGATCAACCAATGAGATGTGTGGACAATGATCTTTGTGTACTAGGCCATCATAGGCGTACAGTCCATATTGTGCATGTACCAGACACACACAGTGCCACGAGTCCCGTGTCCATGTATCAGCCACCAGGCGTGAGTGCTAGAAGCATGCATCAATGAGATGCTGACGAATGTCACGGCCCTCCTGTGCCTCGCGGACTCCTTGAGGTGCTGCCACATCCCCACCCTCATCATGACCATCTTCAGGTGCTTGCAGTTCTGCGTCAGGGGGCATGGGCACATTTCTACGTACGCACATGTTGTGTAGCATGACACATGCCATCACCATCTTTGCAACCTTCTCATGGCGGTACAGGAGTGCCCCGCCAGACCTGCTGAGGCACCGGAAACGAGTCTTCAGTAGGCCGAATGCCTGTTCAATGACTACACGGGTACGTGTGTGGGCATGGTTGTAGTCCTCCTCATGCTGGTCCCGTGGGTTCCGGACTGGTGTGAGGAGCCATCTCTTCAGTGGATATCCGGCATCACCTGTATGTGGACGATAAACGAATTATGTGGAATGCCATTGCTACGTACGCACCCCCCCCTTCCTGCCAGGTCATTGCCGCATCACATACCCCACATCATCATGCATGAAATGAGACTCACCGAGTAGCCAGGATCTGTACCCTGCGTGTCGCTCCATGTAGCGTGGTATTGTTGAGTTCCTCAAGACCATAGAATCATGGGTTGATCCAGGGAATCGGGCACAACAATGTTTAATGATCCTGTTGGAGTCACACACCATTTGTACATTCAGAGAATGAAATTGTTTTCGGTTGCGGTACTGGGCCTCCATGGCATGTGGGATGACCAATTCCACATGGGTGCAGTCGATGGCACCAAGGCAACCCGGTATGCCGGCAAGTGCATGGAATCCCACTTTTGTGTTGGTAATTTCCTGCTCCGAGCGTGGTAGAGAGATGTAGTCGTCTGCGTGCTGCAGGAGGGCATCGAGCACTTGCAATAGTGTCCGTGAGAACAGTGGCTGAGAAATGCCATGCAACTGTCCGACTGTGTGCTGGTAGGTGCCTGTGGCCAGGAAGTGGAGTACAGACACCACCTTCAGTAGGGGTGGGATGGCGGTTGGGCTATCTATCATGCTGACAAGGTCAGCCTGTGTCATGTCCACAATGGCGGCTATGGTGTCCCGGTCCAAACGGTAGAGGGTGTGGATCTGCTCATCAGTGAGGTTGAACGGATGTGCTCGGAGGCGTGGGATTGCGGGCTGCCTGCGTGGTGGTAGTGGCTGTGCTGGCGGCCCTTGCTGGCCCTGCCTTGCCCTCCTCCTCCTCCTGCGTCTCCTCCGTGCGGCCGGTTGTAGTTGGTGTTCGTCTTCTTCTTGGAGTTGGAGTACTTGCAGTGCTATCAGGTCCCCCAGGGCCAACATCGCGAGTCCTGCCGGTAGCATTTCGGAGTGGGTGTGGTTGTGGGAGGAGACTGGGTGTGCAATTTATGTGTTTTCAGGCTGTATGGCCTCCACCTGTGGTGATTCATTCCACCTGTGCAAGCTGCTCTCCCCTTTGGCCGAGCACGTCCCGCACACAACGCTGCAATTCGAGGAATGGCATCTTGCTATTGCAATCATGTATTTGTACCCGATGGCCGTGTAACATTGGTTGATATGTTCATTCGGCTATGGTCCCATTGTTTCACATACAATCTTTGCAGTCGTGAACAGACTTGTGAAGGGTCAGTGGAACGTAGTACTCGAGTAACGGTGGACCCTCATGCATCACTGTACCGAGTTGCAACGACGGCCGGGGCGTCCCATTTGTGAGTGAAGGCAGTTGCCATTTTCACACACAGCCGCACTAGATGGATTAATTTGTGATTTCGAGCGGCCACAGATGCCTTTTCGACGTGATGTTGCAAATGAGGAATTCGAAGGGCGGCGCTTTCGGTTATCAGCTAGCGGCGAGGAGATGCCCACAGGTCTGACTGCAAATATAACGTTCTATTGTTCAATGTCCTTGGGACAGGGGCCATGGCGAGGATGCATGATTGATTTGAATAATTTGGGATGCGCAATAGCGAAGTGGACGATGAGGCCGGACGTTCCCAAATACATGTTACTTCACAACACTGGAATTACGGGCTGGGGCACAGTGGATTTTGCAGGCTGCATAACGCACAGTCTCAATGGAATTCGCACATGTTATGTGAGTATGGAAACAGGCGTTTTCATTACGGGATGAGGGAATGATGAATGGATGCATGGGCAGATGATTTGATACAGTGTTTGCCATGTACAGGGCTTCTTGGAATCTGTCCACCTCCCCTGCGCTATGTGATGCAGGGCTGCCATAGTGGGACCATCGTCTATCTGGCCTTGTTGAGCCCTCCCTGTCTCGACGCGCCCTCAGACACTTGTGTCCATGCACGTTACCAATCCCATCTGATGGATTCTGTTTTCACAGACGCATGCACACGTACACTCGTTTGTGATGGTGTTTACACCTCGATATAGATAGTTATGAGTCGCAAGTGGTTTTGGGGTGGTGATGATCCTTTGGAGTGGGCTAGCATGCATATGGCTGTGGATTTAGTGTGATCATTGAAGTGAGTTGTTCGAATGTAGTTCTGATGGCCATTCTGTTCTTTTTCTTTTCTTTTGGTTGACAGGTATCTCCTCCCCTTTTGCCACTGCCATCTGTGTGCCACTCCTGCAGATGGCTTTTACTCCCGACACCTGCTGCTTCGTGTTAATCAGTGGAGCAGCATTACGATCTTATGGGACGATCGCCAATGGGCCACATGCCCTTACACAGTACTAGTGGCTCGGAGCAACATTTCGGCCTTTCAGCTGGACTAGTGCCTCCCCATTGGGACGGCCCTGCGGTTCTGTGCGCTTCCATGTTGCCTTTTCGTACGAGAATGTGGCTCTGTGTACCATGAAGGAACAGGGCGTCACACAAGAAGTAGCTGGTCATTTCTTGCGGATGCAGCCCACAATGGTGAAATGTGTTTTGGAGTTCATGGCCTAATGGCTGTATGGGCTTGGTGAATTTGTTGTGCATTAAATTTCCATTCTGATATGGGCCGTGTAGCGTTCTTCTTTCCAAGTGATGTGGCATATTCCTATTTGGGGAGCGATGTATTGTGCGGAGATCTGCATTGGGTTCCAGCTTCGGAGTATAGTTGCGTGGTACTGTGCTGGGCGCGTTTGCCTACGAAGCCCAGTGAGGTCAGGGATGAGGGCTGCCAATATGACTGTTTGAATGATGTCATGCTCAGGGGCGGGGGATTAGGTTTTGTGTAACAGATGCCGCTCAGCCAGGTGGACTGGTGGAATGATGTGATTTTCGGAATATTGCTGGTCACAGGTGCCTGTGTTTGCGTGCGTTTCTTGGTGGGGGACTGTGGTCATGTCCATTGGAATGGCTTCTGTATTCGTGCCATCTGTGCCCTGCGGCTCCCATTGGCCCCTCTTGAGATTCTTTTGTTCGTTGGCATGCATGGGTGACTTGTACATTTCACTGGTTGCATTGTGACTTCATTGCACCTACGGGGAGTTGTACTATGTGGCCAGGGAGCGGTGTACAGGCACTCAGTGGGGCCGTTTACGGTTGATTCGCGATGCCGTACTTCTCACCATGGCGGAATGGTACTTTCCGCCGTGCTTGATGGCGTTAGGTACATGTCCGCTAGGGTCGGAATTCGCGTACCCTTGCGCCATGGTGGTATTTACGGTTTGGCATGGCGCGCGCGCGCGTACTTGGTGCAGTTAGCGTTGGCGTTCACTACGGTGTCGCTAATGGCATCGTACTTTGCGGTGACGGGTCATAGTCGCACCGAGCGCTATTCGATGGCGGTATTGCATTTCCGCCATCGTTTTTCGATTTCCGCCAGGGTCGTAATGAGGCCCACTGTGTTGAATGTAGCTGCATTTAGAATATAGTGTGATGAATCCAATGGAGTCATCACAGATCCCCCGGTGGTGCCCTTCTCCCATGTGGCCAGGGTACGGCAGCCACTACCTGATCCTGACCCTGGGGGTGGCTATATGAGGGAGGATAACATGGGAGGATGTTAAAATGGATTTCTAAACTGTGCTCTGGTGAACAGAATTTAGGAGCCACCCTTATTAGTGAAACTGGGAACACTTCTGGGAAGATAGCCAGACCAATTTACAGTAGCTTGGAGAGCAGTTCAGGCTAAGTCACAGGAGGAGTGGCAGTGATATGAGGTCTTTGATGAGCACACAAAGTTAGATACCAAGAATTACCGTAGACAGTAAAAATATACAATTTATTAGGCCCAGGAACAAACACCAGTGAATAATGAAAAGCACAGTAAAACCACCACTCAAACATCACACTGTGTAAAATACATAAAATCACTTTAGGTCAATGTGGTAAAGTGCAGAATCCCGCCAAAACCTGAAAGGACAAATGGCAGGCAAACAGTCATATTGGAAAACTTCAGAGATGGATAACCCTAACTTTAAAAGTCCAGCACTATGATGATTGGAGCCTTGTGCTCAATGTTAGTTGTGCACGTACAAGCACTCTGGCATGCGAAAAAAAGACACAAAGTACAATATTCAAGGAACTGGTAAAGTTAGAGAGAGGATTCTGAAGTGTAGAAAACCAGTTCTGAGAGTCACGGGAGGATCTGCTGTGGAGAACAAATCTATTCCCATCAGGCTTTAGGAAGAGGAGGCCACCCAAGCCAAAGAGAGGACCACAAGGGATCCTTTGTGCGTAAAAATGGATGTAGTAGGGGCCACTGGTAAGAGTTTAACTACTCACCACCCATAGCTCACTCTGTGTCCAAACTTGGAAGGTCTGGAGAGAGTCGCCTGGAGTACAATTTCACACCCTTGGTTCAATTTCAAAGTGCACAGGCGTTGCGGGTGCAGTTCCGGGTCCGGTGTACAACAGGAGCTGTATCTCTCATCTCGATTGCTGGACAAAGAAAGTACCAATGCAGCTCATCTCAGGACTCTTGAAGAAAGGCGGCAAAGTTACCAGCAATTACCGTCACTGTCGCACAGTGATGCAGGCACACCCAACTCTCGCGGTCTGACGCATGCCTTTCTCTCATGGCCCAAAGCAACTGGGACAACGAAATTTCGTCAAGAAGGTGCTTTGCTTTGCATTGCGAGCTAGGATACATCCAAAGCTTGAGGCAAAGATCAATAGGACAACGCTCCTGTACGGGTGCCAAGGTTCGAGACGGACAGTTCACTTGATGGCCAAGGACACTTCACAGACGGCTCTTTTGCAGGGAAACCAGGAGGCATCGCGACTGATTGGTCCCCCTACTCCAAGGGGTTGAAGCACCCTTACAGGTCTTAGGAGATCGAGTGCAAATTAGGGCTTTACTGGGATGTCAGCGGTCTCAGGGTGCCAACCGTCTTCTGTGAGGTTCTGGATAGTCCTTGGGTCTGTTCGGCTCTTCTGGATACTTGGCTCCATGTACAGGCCAATTCAGACCTGTTGCTGATCTGCGGGTATGCAGTTCGGACCCCTCCTCATATTCACAAGTCCAGTGAGTGCTTGCACCCAGCTAGCCAATGAGGAGATCTACCTCACTCATGCACACCAGCAGCTGTCCAATCAAGCACTGAGCTACAAATGTGTGAGATGCAAGTGTCGGGCAAAGCTGGAACAAAGATTACCACAGACCTATATACCAAGCCAAGAGCAATATATGCAGTCTTGGTGATAGAGGAACTGTGAAACACATGCTAAATCCTTGCAAAGGAAAGATACAAGGCAAGTGAAACACATGAGAAGTCCTGTCAAGAGAAGGAAACCAGGGTATTGAAACTTATGAGAAGTCCTGGCAGGAGAGTATACCAGGCAAGTGAAAACCAGTGGCGGCGGTAAACTCGCCGCCACTGTTAATTCCGGACCGCCCGATCCCGAGTCCTGCAGGCGGGAGGTGATGTTCCCGTCAGGTCTGACCTGGCGGGTTGAACACCTCCCGCCTGCAGGCGGATGTGGAAACACCAGCACCATCACGAGATGGTGCCGGTGTTTCCAATTCCCCATTCCCATTGAGTCCTATTGGACTCAATGGGAATGGGGACTTACCGAATTCCGCCTACGGAATTCCCGCGACACCAGGGTCATAATGCCCTGGTATTTCCTCGAGTCACGGAGGCAGAATGGTTATACGAGTCCGGCGGTAACAAGGCGGGTTTACCGCCTCGGTTACCACCAGACTCGTAATGAGGCTCAGTGTTTTCTAAACAAAGGAGACATTTGTGTTAAAGAAAGACTGTTATAGAATGTGTTGCCTAAACAGGAACCTTGTGAATCAAGGATAGACACAAAGTAACTGTTGGTAAAAGAGACAATTGCCATCCTACTTAAGAATCCAGGGGAAGGAGACCACCCTCCCTAATTGCAACAAGGTGATTTCGTCTTCATGCTAAATTTTGTCCACAGATGGAGTAAGCCACAATATAATGGTCCGTATATGGTTGTTTATGCCAGTGAAGGAATTGTGGTATTGGGTACACATCTGGGATGTAAAAAAAGGCTCCCCATACAGCACCTCCTTTACCCGTTTCTCTATCTGTGCCATGAAGTAATTGCCTATTGCTCTTCACACTGATTCTACTATTTTTATACAAACCACTTTTACATACTTCTTTAATTACTACATTTAGACTTATCATATATATCTTTTCTATCTCAACTCCATCAGAGTGATTTTTAAGTTTTTTTAAAGAATGTTTATTGTTTTTCTTGGAATGTTTATCTATTGGTATCAAGCTATTATTACTGTATTGGTTAATATGAAGAATTATATGATGAATTATAGGCATAATTATATGAATGCTGAATGTTAACCCATTCTTCTTGCCCCCTGCAGATGTCTCATCACAAGTTTCATCATAAGCGTTGTGCAATTATTGTACTGTTTTGTATCTTTGTTGCTTGTCTTGCAGGTCTGTGCATATGTTCACCAGAAAAGGTTATATGGGTAGGTCATATAAAGGGGGTTGTAGTATTAAAAATTATGATTTTATTGATTTTTCTACATATGGTACTGGTTATAATGGGGTGGTTTCAAAAAATGTATTGCATGCAACACAAACGCGTGTAGTGGATACAACGACATGGCACTGGAGGTCTCGAGTAATAAGAGGGGTTGAGAAGGAAACAGAGTATGATCAGTATAAAAGGGTTGTACTTGATACAATGGCTGATGTGCACCATCCATAGTTTACTAATCTATGGTATAGTCACATGCACTCAGTGGGGAAGCAGAGGTCAAATGGTAGCTGCTATGTCTGCTCTCTCATCCCCCACGTATTAGGGGCACCCAAAATGTTAATACCCCAGGAGATGCCATGTCAAGAAGCCCAGTATTTGGTTGATTTGGCACTGTGCTGAGTTTGGAGTTAGTTTTAGGGGCACGACATACAAGTTGTGCTGATGGATAAAGACAAAGAAAAATGTGTGATGACTGCAAAAGCCCTGGGGTGCAAAGTGTGCACACTGTTAAGAATGAATAGACTGTTGTATGGATCTAACAGATGGGAGCAAGTGGTAGTGAGCTGCACAGCATGGGGGCTAGTGGGGTTCAAAGAAGAAGTAATATGGACCATAATCAAGAACTGTCTTCCTATATGCTCCAGTTAGCTCTCAGAATTAACATGGATCGAAGCCATAGAAGTTCCAGTGAAAGGGCAAATAGTGGATGAATATGAATTCTGTTTTGAAGGCATGAAACTGATCCAGTGGGAACAAACAGCAAATGTAATAAGACATTGTTTATCTCTGATTTCAGCAAGGGTACAGCAGCCCTCATGGGCCTCTTCTGGGTGTGCAGTCAGCGGGAATACGTGCATCTCCCACCATCATGGAGAGGCACATGTTCATTAACGACCTTGAATCTTGAATTCATCCATCCTCATGATTCCTGATACCCACCTGACCATAGCACCCAGGTTTGTCACAGAACCATACAAACGGCCCCAATCCAAACCCCCACAAGGGAAGAGAAATAAGTGCACACTGAGAAAATGTAGGAAGAGATATAATTATTTGTCTGATGATTCTGCAAAGCTGCTGAAAGAAATCCTAGATAAATACCGTTTGTATACCTAAATAGAGGTGTTCTTCTCCTCCCTCCTGCTACCAGGGGTTCAGTTGCAGTCAACGGCAAGTGGCTACAGATTGCGCAGTGGGAGATGAACCAGTTGGAGAATGATATGGTGCAGGGGCTGAATACAATCAAGACTGGGTTGCATCCAATCCAGTTGATGACTCTCCAGAACTGGTATGTTCTCAATCTATTGATGGTCATGGAATGGGCCATGTGCATACGTCCCCCCCAAATGATGCAGAAAATGGGGTCCCTGTCACACATCATAGGGTCCCTTCACAAGCTATAGATTGGCATGGAAACTGAAACAGGAATAGAATTGGAATATTGATTCAATACATTGTTTTCCTGGGCACCAACATGGCTTGGAGTAGTGGTGAAGATATTGGTCCCTATGATGGTGCTCTTGCAGGTAATGTTCGACACGTGCCAAATTATACTCCGGTGCTGCGTTAATACACTCCCGAACAGTGCCATGATGCTGGTCTCGATATGTGCAGGTAGAACTCCTCCTAGTAGAAATAATACGCCCAATCAAATAGCGGATTCGAAAAAGCAAAGCATGGTGAGAGTATAACGACCTATAGATCCCCCTGGTACCTTGACTTCACCCCCACTGGACTCAGAAAATTATGTGGGGCACTGGGTCAATCTAGCAGGAGATGGGGACTGCATTTACCTCAAAAGTAGCCCAGAGAGGTATGCCCAGGAAGGGGGGAGTTTACATCTTGAGTGCAGGGTGTGGGCACCGAAAGATGAAGATTACAGGGCACGAGAAGCAGTAGGGTTAGTTAATGGAGGATTAACCAAAGGGGGGAATGTTGGGATGCACGTACAAGTTTCATGTCCCTCCAAACAATTTACAATGAGGAATATATAATAGTACATGAGGAAACGCATGGGCACGACTGCAGGGGTTGGGGCACGCAACGCAGGAATAACAAATGTAGTGTTGTGATCTTAAAGTGTCTCTTTTACTAGATGGGATTACCAATAAAGATCTTAGACCAAATAACCGAACAGACTCAAAGAATTTGGCAACTACTTTATTCTCAATTTAATAAGCAAGTCAAAACTGGCATATATCAGACATCATTATACGTGGCAAACTGTAAATGCTATTGACGGGAGGGATTGGTTATGGGAACATATCTAGTTATAGAATACATAGGAGTTAGTACACCATTGGCTGTCTCTTATCTGTAAGACAAGCCTCAATCTACCTCTGAATATGTATAATACTAATTATAGCAGACAAAATGGCAGTACATTGGTCTATGCAGCATTGTATAGCAGATTGCCCCATAGACCCAACCTTGGACTGTCGACTCGGCTAGCAGCGGGTAAGCGAAACGAAACCCAGGTGCTTGAACCACATCAGATTACTCCCTACTTTCCCAATTAGTCCATCATCTCTCATCAGTCTGGCCATAAACCAAGATTTTCCATCTATAGTTGACCTTATTGCCTGCTCTCATTTCTGGGACATTCAAGGGAGTGCGAGTACATCACTATCTTCATCCACATCCTAATGAATAGCCCTTGATCTCCACTTCTCAATCACGTGTGAAGAGACCTCAAATGTGTCCATTTTGACCTCTTATTTACTGCTATTTGATTCAATTATATTGGGTGTCATTGCTCCTCTGCTGGCCTGAAGAGACTTACTCACCCTATCTTCTATAGACTTTATACACTTTTAATTGTCCAATACTTGGCTCTTGCAGATGTTTATTCTTTAATCTAAGAGAAATATGTTTTATGCCCATGGCTTATCCGTCTGCCTCCTTTTGTGTCTTGCAGCTATTCCTTAAAATAGCATCCTTGATCCCAGGTCAACATAGACTCCCCTTTGTTTTGCACACAAAGGTGGTTTCCAGTACCTCCTGACTCTGCACCCCTGGTCTGTCTCTGAGGTAGCTGAATTTAATCTTTACACAAGCCAACAACGATTTTCCTATCATGGCCATCCTTGCCACATTATAGTTCCCTCAATAGCAAACATCTATATGTCTTAACAACCACGCGTTGCTGCGTATTTAAACTTATTGGTCAGCAAGTTACATTATCTTCTTTGCATATATGATTACTTCATCATTGCATACATGTTTCTCGTGTCACTTCAGTTACCTTAGCACTCTAAGTATTTTCATATCGTTTCAGTAAGTCTTCGTATATCTTCTTCATGACATCACTTGTCCTCATCAGATTTCACTCAATGCTCCATGATGTCCATTGGTGTGTGTTGAAATCCTTCCATACTCTCAGTACGAGGATAAATTCTATACTGTTGTCTGAGTACATATTGTCTCTCATATACTCAATGTGGTATAGACATAACACATGGGGTCCTGTATAGGGCCCTTCTTCTGCTGTTCCAATATGACGGCAGTGAGGGTGCGGGAGTTAGGGAAAACACATCCACCTGGTCCTCGATGGTGTTTTTAAATAGTCATGGAAGCATAAATAGCCCCCAGCATAGGGCATTAGTAATGTAAGAGTAAAATAAGTAAAATGTAGTGTTGAAGGTATTAGGTCAAAATTTCTTTTAAAAAAAACAGGAAAAAAAGATCGATTTAGAAAGACCGCTCTCTGACCGCACAGAGCGGTCTTTCTAAATCAAACTGTAATGCCCCTGCTGCACACAAGTGCACGCAGGGGCTGACAAGTGTGGGAGTGTCAGGTAAGTGAATGTGGAGCAGGGTGTGTGTCTGTGCGCGTTTGTGTGGGTGTGTGCGTGTATGTGTGTGTAGTCGGTATGTGTTGTTCTGGGAAGGTGGTGGTGGGTGAGGAAAAGTCACTATCCCCTCCCAAGCCCCAGCATGGAAACCGAACGTAGAGGCTGATGGATCAAACACATAAAATACAATGGTCTCGTGTTGCAGACATGCGAAACCCGAAAGGAATGTGATTGGCCACGCACAGACAGGCTTGTACCTGTTCCGAAGGACTAGCCCTTGGGAGCTGAGGCAGAGGTTTTGAGCTGCCGTTGATCTGGTCTGGATTTAGGAGCTTAGCACCACCCAGAATAACAGCCATCCCTTTTAAACTGCATATGCCCACAAACAAGATCCCTAAATCCTTAAGAATGTGACTGATTAGTGGGGTCTGCAAGAGGCCCAGGAGGAGTATCCAACAAGAGGTGAGGCAGGAGTGATTAGATTATGTGTTATTTATTCTAATGGGCCAATTTGACCTTGAGAGTATCTGCTGAGCTCATGTTAACGACCAGGTGCCATGCCCGCAGACACGGTGCCATATCACGTAACCCTGCAATCAAGTAGCTGGGAACTAAGGTGACGGAGTAGAAGATCACGTGTTAGAGGGCCAGGGTAGTTTTAGATGTGGCCAATCGGTCAAGGGACTATAGGAGGCTTGTAGTATGTATATATGTGGTATAAAGGTGGTAGGCAATGAGAGTAGTGGGATAACAATGTATACTGGTTGCGTCACGAGAGACGTTTATTTGGTGAAGTCATTGAATTAAACGAGAGAGCAAGCTCCAAAACAGCTGGGTTCTACGGCACCCTCTGTCACCTTTTTACTTTTTGTATACAAAATAAATATTGTTTTCCTTGCAAAGAGGTGCAGCAAGCTATTTTCATTAGAGGATTGTTTTTCTTTGGCATTGTTGTCTGGAGCTTTACATTACAGCATCAGTGTTGTCTGACTCTTTCGTAATGTGTTCCATTATACCAATGGAAGGGCCTGAGCCCCTTTATGTTACGGGGGAGGCAATCTCACGTTGGTACAGTTGGTGTACTGCATGGTGTATCACCTGGTTGATGAAAAGATAGAGAATTGGTAGGTTTCTATAAGGGGAAAGTGCAAATGCCATGCTAGCTGTATTCTGACATTACCAGTGTCCATGCTAGGTCCAGTTGTTTTACTGTTTTCTATCAACAGAACAGGGACAGGGATGGGCAATGACATGATGTATGGGTGGCATGCATATGAGGCCCCTTGCATGTCACTGACTTATTATTTTTTTATTGTTGTTTGACAAAAAATTGCCTTTAACAAAGTCAAGAAAGAAAAAGATATACAAAGATTTAAAACATTATAAAATTCATCACTTAATAAACAAATTAATAATTACCATAGTAAATTCTACACAGAAAACAATCATCTCTCCTAAATTCATAAAAACTGAACACATTCCTAAAAATTAGGAAAGGACAGAAGGAGAGCATAACATATTAATATTAGCTTGGTCATTCAATTGTAAGGAATTTTTAAAAAAAGGACTACAGCAACCATCTTTGAAGTAGTCCGATGAGCCAAACACTCATTCCAGAGATCTGTTGCACATTACCAAACTTCCTAAAGTGCTGTGTGCGCTTTCCAACTAGTGATGGATACATTAGCAGCAAATGTTTAGGATCCTCTATTGAATCGTAGTTGAGACAATATCTACAAGTTAAAGACTCTGCTGGACACAAGCCATATATGTTCATAATTTGCTTAGTGTAACACAGATTCCAGCAAAACTTTAAAAAGGACCTCCTGACTCAAGGACTCAGATAGATGAATAAACATGGTGGCAACATGCCACACCATGTGTTGTATCCAGACTATGGGCCCAATCCTATTGACAGAACAGTAATTTGACCTTTACAGGGTTGGTTATCAGGTCATCAATAGTTTTATTTGTCTCGCTGAACAATTTCTGACTATAATCAGTTAATTCTTTCAGGTACTGTAATTTACTATCGCTGACCATTTTAACCAAATCAACACAGACGGACTGAGAAACAGGATTAACAAAGTTCCTATATAAATTTAAGAGTCTCCCAATTGGTTCTGCTAGTCAGAGAATGAATGCCCAACTCATACAGGATCACAACTACCCAGACCGAGGTCTGAACATTAAGGACTCTGCGTCAGTAGTCCCGCTCCAATATCAGCAAGATTTCCAGCACCCAGAAGAAGTGGATCTCTATTCCCTAGAGGATGTTTGAAATTAGCTTATCCTCAAAAAACTTTAAAATTGAGATCAATTCAAATCTACCAAATCTAGCATCTAGCCTAATTGTCTGATTTGCCAGTGCAGAAACACGTGCACCCAGCCAGTCTCTTATTTGTAATTTATGATGTTTGGAAATAATGGGAAAGCAGAGGTAGATAACACTGTCAACTCTTTCAAGAAGCTCATTTAAAACAAACAATTTAAAGTGGAACTGGCCCTTATTTAAGGTGAATTGCATGTCTTTGTTTTAGTTGGATTCATTTTAAGGGAGTGGACGGTAGCACAATCATTAAAAGCTTTTAAATGTTGTTTTAATCCAATCTCAGACCCGATTGAATAATAGAAAGTAGGGTGCGTAACTTAGCCATATGACTTTCAGCTTATCTAGTTTAGGAGAGGCTAGGGCACCTGGCATAAGGAAATCTCCTATATCTGCCATATAAAAGTTGAAAAGTCAGGGGGTAAGGACACACCTCTGTTGGATGCCCCTAGAAGTTGTAATGTTTGTTGATAAACCCCCATCAGCATTTAACCTTACCTTAACTACTGTTTGTTCGTGAAAACCGATTATTAGATGCAGTAGACCTTAGGTAAGCCCCCTTCTTTGCAATTTCTTCAAAGTAATTTTCTATCTACCGTGTCAAAGGTGGCAGACAATTCGATAGTGACAATAAAAATAGACTTATATTTTCTGCACCAAGCTAGCGTTTGTACACACTTCAACACTAGACCATTAAGAGTGGTGTTTATATGCTTGAGAAAGCCTATCTGACATTTTTAAGTCTACCAGACTGTGCTGCCCATGACTCCAGATGACCAAGAATCAGAGCAGCAAAGACTTTACTGTCTGCGTCCAATATGGACATAGTTCGAAAAATGTTTGGGTCACACCTTCGGCCCTTTTTGTATATTGGTACTGTTGGGAACATCTGACCCCCAAGATGTTTTGAATGAGGCAAAGGCCTGGAAGTGTACGATAAGGGCTTGAGGAGGCTACAGGTGGAGGGAATTGCAGCATGGGCCATTAAGTGGGGAGGGTAGTGCATGTTGTGAGTTTAGAAGACACTGGGAATTAGACGCCATGTTAGGTAATAGCAGTGTTAGGGAAAATGATCCAGAATGGTTAATTTCCCTTACCTACTGAGTCCCTCAGCAGCTTTGCTGGATTTCTAGGATTTTTTTTTTCACCTGGTACAAGTGTGAGCCTTTTTTCCCACTCTTACATGTGTTTTGCTGTGTGTGTTTAACATTTTCTTGTGTTCATAGACTATGGAGCCTCACCTACTCCATAGGCATCATCTTTTTACTGTGTGTTACACAGCACCTTCAGTGCAGTGACACAGGGTTGTCTTTTTGGCTTCCCAACTCCGACTCCATTTTCTGGGACTGACTACTGTCTCCCAGAACATGTAAAGTTGCCATTGACTTTATGAGTCTCTCTTAAAACTCACAGACCCAGTACAAACTATCTTAAATAGAGTTCTGGAAAGGGTTAATACTTATCCCGTTTTGTCTGTTTCTCTTGGAGCATTGTTTCGCTCCCTTTTTTCATTAAGACTTGGCAGATGGCAGTGGTAACTACCCTATTTTTCCTACCGCGGTTGACTGAAATAGCCCTGGTATTGTTTTAGGCTATCTTGGTAGCCTCGAACTTAAACCCGCTAGTCCATATCCGTTTTTATACGGTTCCGGCTGGGTTTATTTGCCATTTCTTTTTGTAAAATTCTGTCTCGTGTTTTACTCTGCGCGCCAAACCAGGTTTGGTTTCTTTGTTCACCGTCTTTTCCCGGGCTTCTACACAGAAGCCCTCGTTAGGCGCTTGTATATCTGGGGGGACAAGATGTGAGGGAGGGGTTTAGGACTCCCTGCACAGGGTCTCCTTGGAGACCCATGTCACACTCTGATCTGACTGGTAGTGGTGACTGTCCCGGCGGGACAGCCACCCTGCTGTGTGATTGACATTCAGGGTGTGTGAATGCGGGAAAACTGCATAAAAAGCAGGTCTCTGGGGCTGGAAAGGCAGAGTCGCCACTGGAATGAAAGAACCGAAGAGGAGCTGACAGACGAGGACCCCTACAATGACTGAACTGCCCGGTGAAGCCCTGCTGCAGGTCGAATCTTCATACTCCGACAGGGAAAATCTTCAAGGAATCTTCTCACCTTGAGCTGGTGGGAACAACCAGTTTACCAAACTACTCGCCAGGTCTCCCTTCTCTGGTCGAATTTGCTGTACAGAGCTACAGTAAACCAGATAGGCAGGAGGAACGGACCCTACTTGCGCTTTACGGAGCGCACCTTTTATTCGTTGCTTTGCTCTGCTGCTGGTTTCTTCCCTGGGCAGTGCAGGACCCTCCAGTCTTCCTACTGCGTGTCAGTCCGACAGTTGCTTCAGGAACCGTGGGCCTGCAGGACCTGCCAGGAACGTCCGCCTCAGCTACAGCCTTCTTCTCCATTTAAGGTACTGTTCAAATCTGGTTGTTCGTTTCGTTCAGCCATGGTGAAAGTGTGTGAAACCTTTTGCCAATCCGAGGACTTGTCCTTTTCCATTC
This sequence comes from Ambystoma mexicanum, assembly GCF_040938575.1. Lineage (NCBI taxonomy): Eukaryota > Metazoa > Chordata > Amphibia > Caudata > Ambystomatidae > Ambystoma > Ambystoma mexicanum. Next base: position 101,864,498 of record NC_090925.1, on the reverse strand, counting down.
TTTAAACTAACTTTTCGTCTGACCAACTTTGTCCTGAAATCTTGGCAAAGACTTAACCGCAAACTACCCTGAACTGTGTGATCTTGAGCAAAGACTTTGGTCCATTGACTTTGGGCCAGGCCCCCTTAAATTTGATTTCCTCACTTTTTCTAGATTGCCCTGCTTACTTACTTGTTGGTGTTGTTCAATTCTTGCCTAACTTTGTCTTTCCCTCCCTTTTAAATTGCTGGAGTGCCATTTTGCGCTCACTTTATTTTGAGCCTAACTTGTCCAGAACCTGTTGGGTGTGGTGTAGTGTATTAAGAGTGTGATTTTTCAATTGCTTTACTTTAGTGAAATGTTTTACAGCTGATGTGTAAATAAATGTATATTCTTTTACTCAGAAACCTTGAGTCAGTGTTTGTTTGAATCATAGTAATTGCTGTCCTTTGTGTAACTATTGATACTGCTCACATTACTCTTGAGATAAGTCTGGCTGCTCAGCCATCGCTACCACTTTACTGTGTAGTACAGGCTTGTACCAAAGGTGAATTTGTACTGTCACTTGTAGTCTTAATTGTGTGTTATGTTCCCAAAGGATACTGCAAATAATTCTGCCTAAAAAGCAGCCATATTGAAATCGAGACCTGACACTGCAGTGCAGCCGGGACTGCAAGCCTAGGCCACAAACATGGGAATAAGTGTAAAATAGGTTGTATCAAGGGCACTGGTGAGAAAGGCCAGAGCTGCAGAGATTCATAGACCTTTGATTGTCTTATGTTGCTTGCATTTTGGTCCATGGAAGAATGCACCCTGCAAGTCCACAAGGGGTTGAGAGCTCTAATATCCGCAAAAATGATCGACAAAAAAAATGAAATGGTATTTCGAACAGCTGAACATTTTGAACAAATATACCATTCCGTGCCACTGTAGCAAACAAGGGATAGTGAGGGTTGTGCAGGTTTCCCCCGCACCCAATACAATAATGTTTTGAAGAAAAATATATAAATAAAAGGACCCTGTATTGCCGCTGTCCATCTACGGAAGTGAAGGGAATAGGTGTTGAAGGGAGAAAGGGAGTCGGTGGCACACATTTAGGTGAACCGCAAAAAGTGAGTAAGAGGGTACATGTGGCGAGTGGGTTTCCAGAAATGTCAGAAAGATGAAAAACTGAAAGTCATTTTCGTTCAAATAACTTACAATTTTTTCTTCCAATGAAATTACACATTTAATTATTTCATGGACAACCAAGAGCTCCTATGAAAAAGCGATCCTATGAGAAGGAGGGCACGAGCCTCCGACCTCCCTCGGTCCCAGCTTTAAGTAATAGCACCCCGTTACCCCTGTCACAAGACCCCAGCATTCCAAGGTACCAGTCGGTCACAGACCACCGACCAGAAAGCTGTTAGACCCCTCCAATCGATCAGAATAGAACAGAAAGCAGGGACAGGCTACCTTATCCATGGGTCAAGTGATTTGTGCTGCGAGGTGCCGTGAGGGGCAAAACAACAAACCTAAAACGAGGATGGGAAACTATGGAAGGGCGCTGACGTGTCTGGAATAGAGTTAGGGTGACCTTGTAGTATCCTCTTAAACCGTGTGTGCAGTACCAGGTGCACACTAGCTTAGAGATAACGATTGTATTGTTTTTCTTCACTGAACAAGCAAGTAATTGTAGCCTCCTTCCTGATGACATAAAAGTAGAAGCCCACACTGAAGAAGATGGAGAGACAGGGCTGGGATCAATGGACTGATATCCCTTATGGAGCAGGTAACCTATGTATAGGGTCACGCCAACAAGCGACTCGGTTTTGTATTTTACTACGTCATTGATGATGCTGTATGCCTTTTTAAAGAATTGCTCATCCTGATTTTGCCAGAACGTTTCGCGGCTGTTGGATCTCTATTTTTGTAGAAATAAGCCTTGTTTCTCTTACACGAGGTGAGCTGGGCCTTTTTTCCCTAGTGGGTTGTATTTCTTCTGGTGTGAGTGTTGAGGGGTTTTTCTTCCGTACTATGTGTGAGATCTGCCATGGTTCAGGAAATTGATTAGTTACTAAGATCTGCTCAAATAAAATAGATAAAATAACCAATCACTCCGTTATTGCACCTTTGAACCGGAAGTTAGTCAATCTATTAGGACCGGTGCTGGAGAAGAGCTACTCCTACTCAGAATTACCTCAACAAGCTCCTGATTTATTAGAATGTGATGAGCAAGATCCACAAAATTTGGGTCGAAGGGCGTTTCAACACCTTGCAGAGCATTAATTGAAAATACACTTGAGTAATGAGATACCCAGTCTGATTCTGACACTGAATTAGATTGTAATTCAGACTGAGTTGTAACATCATTGTGTATCATCCTCCAAAATGCAGAGGAATCTTTGTTTTTCAATAACTTAAGCATGATTTCTGCATCTTGTTGATAGATCAATGCCCTGCAGCCCCTTAATCAGTTCTTGCATTCACTGACCTATGGGCAGGAAAGTAAATCATCATTCATGCCCAGGTACCGCAGGTATGGCAGACATTGTCCCTGTCGGCCCCACAAAGCACCTAAGCTGACGTATCTCCTAACCATGCCATCACATATAGCAGCTGCCACGTCCCTCTGCTCAACGACGGCATCATGTGGGACAGGTGGTTGTGGTGTCGAATCTGCATATATCTCGATTTGCAGGCCACGTCTCAGGGCAATATTGTGCAGCATGGCACAGGCAATTTTCATGTTGCATACGCTCAGCAGGTTGTACAAAAGCACTCCATTGGCATTGTCCAGGCATCTATGATATGATAGGATATGAAATGGCATTTATAACGCGCCTATACACAAGTGTTTCAAAGCGCGACGAGGCAAGGGAGGGGGAACAGAGGGAAGACAGACAACGATCCTACTAGGCCAGGTGTCATTCAGATTGCGCAAGTGCATGGGAAGGGGAAGGCGTAAAGTGTGGGGGAGGGGGAGGGGACAGTGAAGTACATGGGCTAATAAAATAAATAACAAAAGAAAAGGTACGGCCAGCAGGTGGCAAGTGCAAGGGTAAATGCAGACATCAGGTGTCAAGTGCTGGTAGTGGGCCTGTAGGGATACAGAAAACAGTCCCAAAATGCGGGGTTGCCAGGAAGGCATAGCAGGAGTGCGACTGGTGGGTGAGGGGACCTGGGCCCGAGATCAGAGGGTGGCCAGGAAACCAGTGCAGTTTAAGTATCAGCCAGGAAGTCGCGACTTGAAAATCCCTAACATACACTCAGTGGGATTCTGGGTGGATGTGTGTGCTGCTTTGTAACATTACTGCACTCTAGTCACAGGATCTCTGTCGGGAGTCAGAAGGTGCCTTCTCAGGGGATAACCACTGTCATCTGCATATGGGAGAGGCATCATGTGATGATAATTGGTGTGAATGTACATGCATCAAGTGTAGTGTGTCTTAACTTACCCAGCGATCAGGTCGCCATGTATTCTTCAGTATTTTCAGCATCACACATGATCTGTACATTAACTGAATGTCGGTTTTGCTGATTTCTGTACAGGTGGTCTGCAACTGCCTCCAGTATGAGGTAAACATACTTACAGTCCATGGCTCCACACACCCCCGGGAGACCTCATATGTCTGAGAATTCCCACAATATGGCAATCTTTGTGCATGCATCAAGGGGAATTATGAGATGTTGCCTGGCCGATGTAAGGATCACTGGCAGGACGTGGTATATTTCCCTTGACTGCCAGAGAGAGAAAGCGAGAAAGAAAGTATGAAAAAGGGTCAAATTGACAGTGGAAAACAGAGTAATGGCTGATGTCTGCAAAAGGCAGTGGTAGGAGTGCGGGGAAGAGACCAGGCTGTTTTCTCTTGTTAGGTCTTTTCATGCTTTTCTAGGATTTCCAATGTTTGTGATGCTGTATCATACCCTAACCCTTGTCGTGCACGTGGCCATATGCGGCTTGATTGTTTGCTACCTTTGCTAACCTCTTCACTTTTCTACTTTTTGCCATATATTATAATGCCTCCCAATGCCACATTCTGATTCTGCCCTCAGTGATTTGATCCCATGTACCATTGTCATTTTGCTCTTGCATGTCCCACTATGATTTCTTCCCCTGGTGCCCAATGCACTTAGAGCCCTACCATGTTTTGCTCGCTGACGCCCAATGCAATTCAATGACTGACTTCTAGATATCGCAGCTTGAATGCAGAGTTTTTCCCAAGGACTCGACCAGGACTCTGCCTTCTCTGGTTTCCGTGCTCTGAACTCATCTCAGGAATACTTCTCACCTGGTGGATACTTGGTACACACTGCTGCATGCTCCCTATGTCTTCCTCTCCTCCGCCGTCACCCTCTCTCTCATAAAGGAACCAGTCACTGCCAGAGACACCAGCATTTCCAATATCCCACGGGACATCTCCTCACAAGTACCTTAGACAAAAGGGTGCCACTACTGAGACATCACCATGGCCACACCGGAAGAATGGTCCAGGTTTCCTACCAGTCCTTCCAATAGCTACCCAGCACTCAACCTCTGTGCTTAAACACATTATATAGGCATACTAACTAAACCACACACACATAGAAACTGACTTACCCTCAAACAACAGAACACTGCATCTCTACAATCAACATAATATCACAGTGTACTCGAGAGCGAGTGACCCCTGACTGGCCCATAGAGTCAGAGCTCACTCTGTCGTACTTTTAAGAAAAGATAGCTGCACCTTGAGGTGGAAGGGGTGCAGGATTTCTTACTCCAACACCAATAAATAAGGACAACTCAATGGTTTGGCAAAGGGGAGTCTGTTTAATGACAAGTACAAAAAACGGGGAAACATGGAAATCAACAGTGATGCGATAGCCCGTATCGCTTCAACTCCCAACAACTTCATTCAATCAGTAACAGTTATACCCAAAATTCGTCATCATTGATGTGTAACACTCAAAAGTTTATCATGCAGTTCTATTGGTTGGAAAAGGTAACTTTACTATAGGTACTATATCTGTATATGGTAACGGAGTGTGAGGATTGGATAACCCTTATCAGGTGGGCTTCTACGCCCTTCCCTCTAACATTTCTCATGTAGATGTCACTAAAAGTACGACGTCCCATTGGTTCTACTATCTTTAGGACCCTAGATTATTTGGCCCATTGTGATTGGGTTGGCTACAACCCCAAGCATAAATCTCCACTTTAATTAGCAGCATGCAGAATGGTCACCCAGATGCAGGATGCCCCAAGATTCACCCAGCCTCCCTTCCATCAATCAGTACTTTAGTGCTATGTGTCAATTAGTTGGCTGTGGTGGGCCTCGAAACTGTAGCTTCTTGTCAGGAAAAGTTATGGTATCTTCTGTTTTGGGAGACAGCCTGGCGAAGGTGCCTCTTCTCGCTAGGCTGGTCACGTGCTAGCACACTGTGAATCTGCTTCGTTTTCCTTCTATTTGTGCATTTAATTCTCATTTCGACCTGCCACCTGCCTGGGCCTCCTTATCTCGACCTTCACGGGTCAGGCTGCTCTGCTCTTAAGTTTCGATTCTCTGAAGCTACTCTCCGCCTCCCTCTCTTGGTTTGACCTCGATTTCCCAGGCATGAGCTGTTTCTTGCTGAGTTTTGATTCCGCCGTCTCTTTTCTTGTTTTAGCTGGAATAAGAATCCTGTCCTGTTTGACCCTTAGTAACCTGGGTTAATTCTGCTTTTGTATAAAGTGGACTTGCACTTACATAGTGTGCTTTGCTGAGGTAGATATATAGTTGCCACTTGCCACTCTATTCTTATACTAAGAATAGCAAGCTGCACTGTTTTCTTAGCTTCTTGCAATTACAAGCATATGTACAGGCGTTAGCTGGTTGAATCTTTTCATCCTGCTATACAGTTTAAGTTTCTTTATATTTCAACATTGTCTCTCCTTCTAAGTTCATGATATCCTTATTCATGACATTTCTTCTTTTTTGGTTGTCATCTTTTGGTTGTTATTTCATCCATCTGTGAGTCTGTCCGGGCCCTTGTGTCGTCACCATTCGTCTTCAATTAAGGCCTTTTTTTTTTCAAATTCAATTTTATTGATTTTTAACATCAGAAGTGAACCGAGGGGTAGATGCATAGTTGAGCATACATAGTTACTTCTTAGGGTTAATGCATCCCGCCCGAGCAGCACTTGAACAGCAAAATACAATCAAATACACGTCCCCTTCTGACGGGTGAACAGTATAACTCCCATTCCCTCCCTCCCTCCCCCTGTCCTTGCTCGTAGAACTTCCAAGGTGCAGTGATTGTTGTGGTGCACTAAAGCGGGCGGTGTGACGTTGATCGATGGTCGTTGTTGTTGTCATGTGTTACGGGCTAGATTTGTGACAGGCACGGGTAATATGCGGTGTGGTTTTCGGTGTTCAGTCCTTGGTAGGACCGGGTGGTCGGAGCTTTCAATGACTAGGTGAAGAGTCTGTGACCGGTCATGTAATACAATGGCCTGTGAAGTCGCTCCAGGTTTCCTCATGTCTCGCGGCCTTGCCATGAAGGCCCGCCGATATTTTCTCCATTGTGTATATATTCATGGCAATTTTTTGCCAATCCTTTTCATTTGGCAGTCGTGGGGATTTCCAATTGATAACTAGGCCTGCTCTTGCTGCCAGTAGCAGGAGGGACACTAGTCTTTTCACCCGCACCAGTTCATCATCCTCTTCTTCAAGGCCAAATAGCATCAGAAGGGGGGATGGTTCTCTTTCCATGCCGTCTAGTTGCTTAATCCATCCCAGGACCTCTTGCCAGTAAATGCACACTTTGGGGCACTTCCACCACATGTCCCAATAGTCAGCGTCCATACCACAGTGTCGCCAGCATCTTGGGCTGGAGGTTTGAAACATTTTAGACAGTCTGTGTGGATCGTACGGCCACCGGTGGAGTAGTTTTACAGCATGCAGTTTGTACTGGGTGGCAATTATTACTTTGGCCGGCGTTTTGCAGATTCTGTCCCAGGCTTGCTGGTTGAAGTCGCTGTTGAAATCTTTTTCCCATTTTCCTTTGAGGCGGAGGCTCGGAGATTGGTCTTTGGTGATTAGGGCCTTGTATATGTGGGATATTAATCCTTTGGTAGTGTTGGTTGTGTCAAGGATCGTTTCGAAGGGTGTCAGCTCTCTGCGTGTGGTAGCCTTCCATTCTTCTCTCAATAACACTCCTTTCAATCGTAGGTACAGGAAGATCGGAATCGGTGGATTTGGAGGGCTTCCTCTAGTTCCGAGATTGATATACATTTCTCTTTTCTCCACAGTTGACCAACTCTCTCCAATCCGGCATCGAACCAGGTTCGGGGATTTTCTCATGGATCCTAGGAGACCAGAGGTGGCTCAAGAGGGAAGGCCATGTTGTGACTCCAGTTGTCGGAATTGAAATAATATTATGCGTCCTATCGCAACAATTGTATGTGTATTGGCCTACGCCAAATTGTCTAAACATCATATGCGAACAAACTCCACGGCAAGGTCTTGACCTTAGAGAAAGTAATGTAAGTCGCCATCTTGGATTTAGCCGCCATTTTAGGTTCTCTTGTCATATGGAAGTCACCCTGAACATCAAAATGGAGGCCGAATGACATTCTGAGTAAGATTCTGGCCGTTGTGACCTCCGTACACATGAATAATTAATATGCCTGCAGGCCACTTGTCGGGGTCGCGAACTGAGACCTTATCCTACCGTTGACCTATATGTAAATGTACAACTATATCAGTGAAACTAATCAAAATGCATATATTAAAGGATTGACCTGGCAAGGAACCCATAGGCCCGGCTCACAAAATGGTTAACCCGTGAGAGGGTTGGCCAAGGGCTGGACAAACCGTATAAAAGACCCAAATATTCCAATGTGCGGTCTCTCTCACTAACGCATTGAACTCTCGTTGAAGTTCGTTATGTTACTCTGAGAGCCGAATAGCTATCCGTTTGTCAATTGACTTTGGTAACTGTTGTAGCTTTTAAATAAAGCACTTGTATGTTCTTTGTAACCTGTGTTGGTGTGTTTCTTTCTGGGCTTCCCGGCCTCATATTATTTTTATGTTTTCACAGTTGGCGCCCGAACAGGGACCCTCAAGATTGATGCCGGATCATTGAAGGTTGACGCAGACTATCGAACCGGGATCGGACGGTGTAATACTGCGGGCCCGACCGAACGAGACGCGATACCTCGGCAGCGCTGCACGATACGATCCTTGGACGATAGTCGTGTGGTCTGACACGGCATCTTGACGAGGGTCAATTTTTGAGGCGGGCAGATTTGTCGAAACCACCAAACACAAGGTAAAATTCGTTAGGTAAGTTCTTTGGTAAACCGTACAGTCCTCCTTAGGTTTGGTCAGGTGCAGTCGTGACCCGACTCTTAATTTAACCCTGACAATTTGAATTTGGCGTATTGTATCTACAGATACAATTATTGACCAGGTAACACCAATTTTTTGTGAAATGCTTGGGAAATTGTCTAGCTGCTTTAGGGCTCTGTTCCGCAGCGATCAACAATCTTTGGAATTTAGCCGCCCGGCACCACAGGAGGGGTCACGGGCATGTACTATGTACTGTAAGTATGGCATTGGAAGTATAGTATTTAATGATATTTGGCACAGACAAACCAGACATGCCTCCGAATTTCAGTGGCCAATCAATGGTAGTTTCGAGATCCCCCGTATTGAATACCTATAATCGGTCTTGCAAAAAAAGAAGGCCAGACCTGCAGCATTTGATGTTTTGCAGAATTGGAAAAAAGAAGCGTTGCAGCAGCTTAAAAGTAGGGATAAACATGCACGCCGTCATAAAACCAATGCCGAAAAGGCGTTGTTATATGATAAGGAAAAACATTCGGAGTCAGTCAAAAATATGGATAGGGCTTTCTCACTCGGTGTCCAGAAAATGTATCCCTCTAAAGATTTTCATGCTTCTGAAGAATTTATTGAAAAATTGTTAAACAAACGCAGGCCTGGTGCCTCTGTGCCACCTCCGTATGATCCTCTCCCATGTGCTCTGCCCATTCCTGCTGTTATTCCTGCTGTTATTCCTGTTCCCCCTGTACAACCTACTGTTCCTATTGCTCCAGTTGTTGTTCCTCCACCTATCGTATCACCCCTTCCTCTTGCGCCGATAGTTGTACCCTCATTGAATTTGCCCACACCTCCGCTCCCGAGTGGTTCTGTATTGACTGAAGTTGATCGGGGTGCGGGGTCACAGATTGTCACTCAAAATACTGTTTCTGCAGACAAGAAACGGGAATTATTTGCATGGGCTAAGCACTGTATGGAGAAAGGTGATCAAGTTAACGTTTTTTCCACATTATCAAGTATGGGCAATTTTCCCGAGAAAAATGTTTTTACCGAAGGTTTGGGGACTCATTTATGTGTAATGTGGGGTAGATTACATAATACGGATCTCCCACAAGGGGTGAGGGATCTAAATTCTTTAGCACTTTCGAGGGACACAGAGGAGAAAGTACATGGTCATGTTGAGAGATTGTTTGAGTATAGGAGGGACTTTGAGAAATTACGAGATGAGGATGATGAAGAAGACAGTATGTATGTGCAGAAACGGTTCCTTCCGTGTCGTAGATCGGCACCTGAGGAAGTACGAATTTGTACCAAAGATGCGATTTGATGGATCTCGGATTCATCGATACCGCCAGATGAAGTATATGACACGTATAGTCAGTATACAGTAGAAATGCAGAAGAAGGTGATTCAGGTAATGGTACAGTACCTGCAGGAAGAATGTGTAAGGAAGAAGGTTAGTTGTCCTATAGAGTTATTGGGTATTTGTAAAAGGGCTTTTTCGCCCGACACTTCTTCGACTGCCTTAGCGCTCGACCTGGCTCTGTTGCTTAGTAAGCGGTCGGAGTTACCTATATCTCAGTTGCCTATGAGAGAGGTTCCTCCGACATTTGTCCCAAAGGTTGAGATTCCTGCTAACGCTGTGACTGGTGCACCCGCTGTGGATATCCCTGCACATTATGTATCGCAATTTGTTCACATCCTGTTTTCACGACAGGAAGTGAACACTATTAGACAATCAATTCCCGATATCAGGAAAAACCCGACAGGATTCTACAAAGAGATAGAGTCCATTTTGCAGTCCTCTGTGTTCACCTTAAGTGATATTGACTTGCTATTCCCTGTACTCCTGCCCGTAGATTTATGGAAGCAGGTTCGAACAATAGACGATGTGGCAGGGTTGGGAGATATGTGGGCTAACATGACTAGGTTTGATGGGGAAAGACCAGCTAGTGAGAAACCCCCTCAGGTAATACTTACTTTGCCTGATAGAATTGTCGCAAAATTGAAAACCATAATCCCTGAGAAAAGAATTATTTGGGACAAGCTTACGGCCTGTGTTCAAGGAAAAACTGAAGGTGCCACCGAGTTCTTTAATAGATTTGAACAGGTCTTCTCTGACTTCAGTGGACAGGACTTGGGCACAGAGTCTGGGAAAAGGTTGTTTGTGGACAAATTTGTACGTGGGTTGTTGCCCGACATCCAGTCACAGATTATGTCCTCTGAGAGCGCTTGGCAGGCGAAATCCCAATCTGAAGTTTTGCACATGGCTCAGTATTATGAGAACCGTGTTAATAATGAAAAAGAGAAAATAGAGAAGAGGAAAGGAGATTTGAAGACTAAAGTATTGTTACAACAAATTGTTAGAAATCCCAGAGGAGGTACTTCACAGACCAGAGGTCAGTATGTCCCAAAAGGAAACTCTCCTTTGGGTCCTGTGAATGTTAATCAATGTGCCTATTGCCGCCAGGAAGGTCATTGGCGAGCACAGTGCCCCGTCCTTCGCCAAAGGTCAAACAATGCATTTGGGAGTATGGGTAGATGACCTAGAGGTCTCCCCGGAGCGGGGGGCCCTGATAGAGGTCAGTTCTCGCAAGATCCTCAGCGACCTTTTTCACGGGAAAATCAGACTTCGAGTGTGGACACGAGAAACATATTTGATCACCCTTCTGCTGCTTATCTTTCTGAAGAGCTTCCTTCCGACGACATTTTATTTCATTAGGACTGCCCGAACCTTCACCTATTCCCGTTAATCATAAAGGTCCCTACGTTGAATTGTTAGTGGGGAATAGGAAACATCAGTTTTTGATAGACACTGGAGCACAGAAGTGTTCCATTGATCATTCCCGGGTTCCAAACATTCCACTGTCAGGGCAAACAAATGTTTCTGTAGGGTTTTCTGGCATACCAATTGCTTGCCCGGTTTCTTCGCTGGTGTCTGTTTCTTTGGGTCCTTTCACGGACCATTGTCCCTTCCTCCTGACTTCGAACTGTTGAGAGAATTTGCTGGGGTTAAATTTGTTGAAGAAACTGAATGCAGTAATTAATTGTTCCTCTGACGGAGTGCGCCTGACGGTTTCACCACAGCAACTTCCCAATTCTCAGTTTCTGACTCGACCATTGCCTCCTGAGTTTAGCATTGTTCCGGAATGTTTGTGGGCAGTTGACGACAATGATGTCGGGGTGCCACAGATCGAACCCGTTAAAATAGTTTTGAAACATGGAGTTAAACTACCACGCATTCCGCAATATAAAATATCAGTTGAGGGCGAGCGTCCTTTGAAGTGCATTGTCTCCGATTTTGTGCTTCGAGGGGTGATTGAAGAGATTGCAGGTAGTTTATGTAACAGCCCGATTTTGCCTGTATACAAGAAAGGCGACAATGCAATCCCATACCGTTTCATAATTGATCTTCGTGCTATTAACTAAGTTGTCGCTCCACAATTTCCAATTGTGCCTGATGTAACAACGATACTAATAATGATTCCTGCTACAGCTACGCACTTTAGTGTTGTGGATCTAAAGAATGCTTTCTTTAGTATTCCTATACACAAGGAGAGTAGATATTTGTTTGCGTTCACCTTGGGGGGACGTTCGTTCACATTTACTTGTGCACCTCAAGGGTATACTGAAAGTCCAAGCATTTATAGCAGAACTTTGAAAGAGCAGCTTGATACCCTTGAATTTCCACCTACTTCAGTATGTCGATGACTTGCTTTTGGCTGCAGATTCTGAAAGTGCTTGTAAAGAAGGCACTGTATTGTTGCTTGTTCATCTGGCTAAAAACGGTCATAAAGCTTCGCTCAAAAAATTTCAATATTGTTGTCAGGAGGTCGCCTATTTAGGCTACCTCCTGTCAAAGGAGGGGAGAAGATTGACACCTGAAAGAATAAAACACATTTCTGGCATGTCTGTTCCAAATACACAGAAGGAAGTCAGAGCCTTAATAGGTATGGCTTCTTACTGTAGGATGTGGATCCCGAACTTCTCACTAGTGATAAAACCGATGTTGGCTTTGACAAAGAAGGGCATTTCTTTGCCGCTGCCATGGAAATCGGAACCTCAACGATCATTTGAGCTTCACAAAACCGCGTTATGCTCTGCACCGGTTCTGGGTACTCCAAATTATGACAAGGTCTTTGTGTTGTTTGTGCATGAATATGATGGATGTGCTTTGGCTGTGTTAACACAGGAACATGGAGGGAAGAATAGGCCGTGCGGCTACTACTCTTCCGCCCTTGATCCTGTCGCATGCGCTTTGCCAAGATGTTTGCGAGCTGTCGCTGCTGCTGCCGCGTCTGTTAAACAGAGTGAGGGGATGGTTCTAGGCCATGATTTAATTTTGATGGTACCTCACTCTGTAGATGTCCTATTGAATAAAACCCAAACGCAACACCTCACCTCTACACGGCTGACAAGGTATGAATTAATTCTGTTTGCCCCTCACATTCAATTTAAGAGGTGTTGTGTTCTTAATCTGGCTGAACTTCTACCTTTCCCGCAAAATACTGTTTGCGGTGACGAAGAATTACATGACTGCCTGTATACTACTGAACAGTAAACGAAGGGCAGGATAGACCTTATAGATACTCCTTTGGGCAATCCGGAAGGGGAGCTGTTTTGTGATGGCTCCTGCTTCAAACTCCCAGATGGCACATCTACAGCTGCCTACGCAGTTACTACATTGAGTACGGTTGTTGAAACTAAGAGAATTCCGCATAACTCCGCACAGGCCGCAGAGATTATAGCGTTGACCCGAGCTTGTGAACTCTCCGAAGGGCATACAGTAAACATATATACTGATAGCCAGTACGCCTTTGGGGTGGCTCACAACTTTGGGAGGCTGTGGTCGGAAAGAGGGTTCCTAACCTCACATGGGACCAAGATTCAGCATGGTCCCCTAATAGTGCAATTGCTCTCGGCACTCTCACTCCCTAGGCAGTTAGCAATCGTGAAATGTGCAGCACATCGTAAGGTCGTAGATGATGTGGGGAAAGGGAACGCTTTTGCTGACCAGATAGCCAGGCAAACGGCCACAGACCTTAGCGCAGACATGTATGCTCTAAGGGAAACAAAAGATGCCTATGTAATGGATGAGGGTATTGGGTCTGTGTGAGATATCCAAACTGATGCCACAATAGAAGAATCTAAAAGGTGGGCCGAAGGGATGGGGAAACTGGATGACGATGGGTGTTGGGTGGATACATCTGAAGGGAAATGGTTGCTCCCTGATTCATATGTGCTGGCAATGGTTACGATGGCACACGGTCCTACGCATGTGTGTGCTCAACAGATCACGAAAATGCTAGAACAAGTCAGCGTGAATGATAAAATTTTGAAGATTGCACAGCGACATGTTCAGAATTGTATGATTTGTTTACAGCACAATGTGGGGAAGGGGACAGTAACTCCAAGGGGTAGCTTTGGGCCCCCTTCTGTCCCCTTCGAGGTCATCCACTTTGATTTTATTGAGATGGATCGGTGTAACAATCTAAAATATGTTCTTGTGATTATTTGTGCCTTTAGTAAATTGGTTGAGGCTTTCCCCGTTGAGGATGCTACTGCCATGACCACTGCAAAGACTATGGTAAAGGAATTCTTTCCACGATTTGGGCTACCTATGGTAATTTGGTCGGACAACGGTCCCCATTTTGTTGCAGCAGTAATTTTGCAGATATGCACAGCGTTACACATTGAAAAGCGATTTCACTTGGCTAGACATCCTCAAAGTGCTTGGTTGGTAGAGAGACATAATGGTATCCTAAAGAATAAGCTTGCAAAAACATGTGCCGGCACCAAACTGAAATGGCCAGATGCCTTACCCATTGTATTGTTGGCCATGCGTACTACACCTCAAACTAAGACTGGACTCTCTCCATTTGAGGTAGTGATGGGGAGACCTGCTAACATTTGGGGTCTTCCGAAGCCCAAAACCCTGAAGGAGGTCGAAAATGTATTGCTTGTAGACTACTGTAACCAGTTGACTAAAAATCTGTATCTCATTTATCATCAGGTCCAATCAGCCTTACCTGTACGGTTTACGGGCCCAGGACACGATATTCAGCCTGGAAGTTGGGTCCTGGTGAAGGCCTACGAAAGGTCTTCCTGTCTCGCGCCTCGCTGGCAGGGACCCTACCAGGTGCTGTTGGTCACCCAAACAGCAGTGTGGGTGGCAGGAAAGAAGCATTGGATCCACGCGACGCATGTCAAGAAACTTCCTCACCCGACGCCACACGTTACAGAAGAAGCAGAACCCCTCGCTGATGCTACAATCTCTGATCCTGGAGTAGCAAACAGCGCTGTGAGTGTGTCGGAGAATTTCTCTGAGCCCGTGGAGCTTGGGGAACAGTCCATTTCGTCTCCGCACTCTTTGAAAGGGTTACCTCTGGAAAACACTGTTTCAAGTTCTGCGACTTCCGTCGCCTCCGATACGTTGCTTCCCTCAGGAAGTGACGTTACCCTATTTCCGGATCAAACAGTACTGGGTACCACCAGGTACGACCTTCGACGAAGAAAATAGAACTACGGCACGGGTTTTGCCTGTGCATCTGGAAAGAAAAAGTTATTGAGAGTCTTTTCTCTTGCAAAAGGAAGTTTTTTTGAAAAAAGGGATTCTGCTGGCTAGGGTTGGGGAAGGACTAAGAAGTCGCGCGACCGTAGTGTCGCCAGCAACGAACATTGGGGTCGTCGATTGAGAAACTACGATGCCTGCCACCTCCACTGCTGCTGCTCGCACTGGACTTGTAAATAAGGGGGTGACCAACTCGGACAACGAACAATGTGCCTGGGCCCCGAAAACGTATTGCTGTGTTGTGTTAATAACAATTGGAATTTGTATAGTTACTGCTGTGGGACTTTGGTACTTCGAAGAAATTTACCCTCTAAGACCTCTACTGCCAATTGAGATTGTACCTACTGCTTTGACTCCCTCTGTACACCTTCACACTTTGTCACCTAGAGACTCCCAGCATAGACAAAAGTACCATAATAACACTTTAATGATAATAATGAATTTTTAATGCCATTTTTAATAAGAGTAATTGCTGGATTTGCACCCATTTACCGCAACATGGGAACAAGGGGCTAGGATGGTATATTCACCCTTCACCTTTAACGACTGCTTGCTATGCCTCTCTTAGAGCACTATTCTTTGGCCGTTGGAATGATAGCATCTCAGAGAACTTTGATGGAACTAATTTAAATGATTTTGAGAAACGTGAATTGACTCCCCTGGGATGCTCGCTTTTTGCAAATAGAAGTAAACCTAATGTTGCTTCTATTAGGCCATCTGACAAACTATCTCTTCCTTTTCAAACTCTAATTTCCTTTAAAATGGCTCCGATAGGCAATAAGGACGCTGTGCCTCCTTCCTACTCTATTAATCATAGCCCCGATTCAGTCCCCTTTTGTGTACAAAGAAATGGCACTCGGTCAATGGGAGATTTTGAAGGTTGTGTGAACATTGTAAATTTGACCGGGGAGAACAGGCCTCTGTACGTAGGGGGGCCTGTCTATTCGTTTGTGGTAATACAGCATTTCCCTGGTTGCCCAAGGATTGGCAGGGAACCTGTTATTTAGGAATCCTGTTACCTGGGGTATTTATAGCTAGTACATTGGAAGTCTCTAAGGCTCGCCCACGGCGGGACGAGAACGGAGATACCCCTGGGCAAGTATTGGGAGATATAGCAAAATCAGTTGTGCCATTTTGGGGACAGATAGCAAATTCTGAAAATATTAGGGGATTAGCAAGGGTACTGGATAGACCCATCAACCGGACCACGGATATACTCTACAATATGACACTAGAACAGAAAGCAATAAGATTGGTAGCACTCCAAAACAGGATGGCATTAGATGTCATCCTGGCAGAACGTGGCGGAGTATGTAAATTAGTGGGGTCCGCTTGCTGTGTTTTCGTACCAGATTCTTCACCGACAATTTTCAAAGCAATTCAGAACTTGCACATCCTTAGTTCAGAAGTGCATGTTCCTGTGGGAGATTGGAGTATTAGTGCTTGGTTCTGGGATTCTCTACGATCCTGGGGTTGGAAGGTGCTTTCTGTTATACTGGTTATTTTTGGAATCCTGCTATTCCTTTGTTGCTGTTTCCAATGTCTACCTAGTATATGTGCAATGCTAGGGGGATGTTGTGCTCAGGCAGTGAGCACAGTAGGGCACAAAATGTATGCCCCAGATACAGCATCTAAAGAGTTTGTGTTACAAGAGGTTCTGATGAACGACCTAATGGCTATAGATATTACGGATAATGATTCAGGATGTATGGACGACAATGCATGGAATTATTTACAAAGATGTTAGAAATGATATTAGCACTTGGCATAGGCCAAAAGGAGGGTTTGTCGGAATTGAAACAATATTATGCCTCCTATCGCAACAATTGTATGTGTATTGGCCTCCGCCAAGTTGTCTAAACATCACATGCGAACAAACTCCACGGCAAGGTCTTGACCTTAGAGAAAGTAATGTAAGTCGCCATCTTGGATTTAGCCGCCATTTTAGGTTCTCTTGTCATATGGAAGTCACCCTGAACATCAAAATGGAGGCTGAATGACATTCTGAGTAAGATTCTGGCCGTTGTGACCTCCGTACACATGAATAATTAATATGCCTGCAGGCCACTTGTCGGGGACGTGAACTGAGACCTTGTCCTACCGTTGGCCTATGTGTAAATGTACAACTATATCAGTGAAACTAATCAAAATGCATATATTAAAGGATTGACCTGGCAAGGAACCCATAGGCCCGGCTCACAGAATGATTAACCCGCGAGAGGGTTGGCCAAGGGCTGGACAAACCGTATAAAAGACCCAAGTATTCCAATGTGCGGTCTCTCTCACTAACGCATTGAACTCTCGTCGAATTTCGTTATGTTACTCTGAGAGCCGAATAGCTATCCGTTTGTCAATTGACTTTGGTAACTGTTGTAGCTTTTAAATAAAGCACTTGTATGTTCTTTGTAACCTGTGTTGGTGTGTTTCTTTCTGGGCTTCCCAGCCTCATATTATTTTTATGTTTTCACACAGTCATCCCTTTTCCTTTCCTCCAGATGTTCCACATGGCACCCAATATCGGGTGGTCATGCAAGCGTCTCGTAAGCTTCGATCTAGGGACCCATAGCCACTCTGCGAGGGTTACGTGGACCAGGTTATCGTTATCTAGCTGGACCCATTGAAGGTCCTTTCTATCCCGCAGGTGTGGGATCAGGATTCTAAGTTGAGTTGCCTGATAGTATTGTTCTATATCTGGAAGGCCAACTCCTCCCAGGTCCTTCAGAAGTATCAGGGTATCATACGGTATTCAGGGTTTCTTTCCGTCCCACAAGAATTCTAACATGACCTTCTTGACCTGTCTAAAAAACTGTTCTGGGATTGTGATGGGCAGGACCTGGAATGGGTATAGGAAGCGTGGGAGGCTCACCATCTTGATCGCGTTTAGGCGCCCCATCCAGGAAATTGTGAGTGGCCTCCATTTTGAGAGATCAGCTTTGAGGGCGTTTAGGAGTTGTGGGAATTTTGCCTCGTAGAGCTGTGCACGGTCACTTGTTATGTTGATCCCAAGGTATCTCAGTGTGGAGTCCGCCATGGTCAGGCCGAGGTGCTTGAGCTCTATTTGTTGCTCTGGGGAAGGTTCGTGGAGTGAGAAGAGGAAGGATTTGGTTTTGTTGATTTTAAAGCCAGAGAGTGTCCCGTATTCTTCTATGAGGTGTATCGCCCGTGGGATTGATGACAGTGGGTTTAGTACATGGAGCAAGATATCGTCTGCGTACAGGGCCAGTTTGTATTCTCTACCATTTACTCGGATTCCTTCCACGGCGGTGTCCGCTCGGAGGGCTCGGGCGAGTGGTTCTAGGGACAGTGTAAAAAGTATCGCTGAAATAGGGCAAACTTGTCTCGTTCCTCTAGTGAGCGGGAACCAGCGAGAGAACTGGGAGTTCACCATTACAGAGGCTTTTGGGGTTGTGTAGACAGCTTTGAATGTTCGTCGAAGGGTGGGGTCCAGACCTATTTACTTCAGCGTGGCCTCTAGGAAGTGCCATTCAACTTTATCAAACGCCTTCTCGGCATCAATCGAAAACAATGCTGGCATGTCCAGTGATGTTCTGGTCTCGTTTATTAGGTGGAGGGTCTTGCGGGTGGAGTCTGCACCTTACCTACCTAGGATAAAGCCTACCTGATTGTTGTGAATTATTGCGGGCATGTGTGACTCTAGGCGTGCAGTGAGAATCCTTGTATACATTTTGGCGTCAATGTTCAGGAGAGATATCGGTCGGTATGAGTCACACTGCTTAGGATCCTTCCCCTCTTTGGGGATGACTGTTATTAGTGCTTCTGAGAAAGATTCAGGGGCCACACCGGAGAGAAGGCTGTTGTTAAAGAGGACGACCATGAATGGGAGTAGGGCGTTCTGAAAAGTCTTGTAGAATCTTGCTGCGTATCCATCGTTCCCGGGAGCCTTCCCAGCTGGGAGTCTTTTGATTGCGTCCTCTACTTCTTCCGCCGTAATGGGGGCATCCATGGCTTGTGCAATTTCCGACGGGAGGGACGGCGTGGATACTTTGGACAAATAGTCTGTAATCGCTTCTGCGTGCGGTGCGGCCTGTGAGGTGTATGATTTCTCGTAAAAATTGGTGAAGGTTTCAGGGGTATTGGGGGCGCGATGGTCGTGGGATGTTTCTTCGTCCTGTACAGTAGGCACCCAACGCTCGCGACGCTGGCTGCGGAGTCTTGCGGCGAGTAGAGCACCGGCCTTATTCCCATGTTCATAGTGTTTTTGTTTCAGGCATTGGAGTTTGTGCACGATGCCCCCTGTTTCTAGTTGCCGTAGTTCTTCTCTTTTGGCAGTGGCTTGTTCGATCTTATGTAATCTGTCGGAACTCGCAGATTGGGCCATGAGGTCGAGTTGGGTGATTTCAGTTCGAAGCCTACTTACTATGAGTTGGCATTCTCATTTCTTTGTCGCTCCCTCCCTGATGAGAAGTCCTCTCCAAGTGGCCTTGCCTGCGTCCCAAACTATGTTCGTCGAAATGTCACCCGTATTGTTTTGTTCAAAGTAGTGGGTGATATCTTGCTCCAGTTTTTCTCAGAAGATTGGATCCTTAAAGAGCGATTAATTACAATGCCATTTGGAGCTCTTCCGAGGGAGAGCCATTTGGTCGAGGGTGACTGTAACCATATCATGGTCCGACCACATAACCGGTGATATGCTAGATTCTACCGTTGCTGTGGTGAGTGCAGCAGTTAAGTATACATAATCGATTCTGGAGTACGTGGCGATGCGGCGTAGAGTAGAAGGTGAAGCCTATTCGAGTCGGGTTCATATGTATCCATGCATCTGTAAGATTATAGACGTCCATCATGTCTGCAACCCGCAAGCGGGCACTGTCAGATGGGAGGGTTGTGGAAGGATTGCCTGCTTGCCTACCAAGTGTTGAGGTCACCTCCTAGGATCACTTCACCCTCCGCTTCAGTCATGACCTTGGGGATCGTTTGTTTGAGGAACCGGGATTTTCCGGTGTTGGGTGCATATATTGATGCAAGTGTGATGATGGTGTCTTGTATCTTGCCAACCAACACAATTGCTCTGCCGCTCACGTCTGACCAGGACCTCAAGAGCTCAAATCGTATTGCCTTGTTGATTAAAATACCCATTCCAGCTTTCTTCAGCGGGCCGGAGCCTCAGTGTTCTGTGCCCAGTTTGGGATACAGAACCTTCCATTCGTCGCCTTTGCAATATCGGGTTTCTTGTAAGAAAAGTACATCTAAGTTTGCTCTCTTGAATTCTCGGGATACTAGCGATCTCTTGTGGGGGAGTTGAGTCCCTTGACATGGAGCGTGCCAATTTTAAGAGTGCCATGCCTGTCACTTGATTCATCATGACCGTTGAACAGTGATGAGTCCTGTGGATTTGGTAAGCACGTCACATCGTCGTTTGCCGATAGTCGCCGCCATGGAAATATTCGGATGAGTGTTTCGAGCCATATAAGACCTCGAGGTTTTGTTTATCCCACCCTCCTCCCCTCCTTTTAGAGTATTAAGTGTAATACCCATTGTTCTCAGTTCTAAGTTGTGGCCGATCATTTTCTTTTCCGTGAAGAACTGAGTCCCAGTTTTGATGGTGTCCGCGTTGGACCAGTTGCACGCAGCTGGTCTACTGCCGGATCGCCCGCGAGGGTCATAGCCACGCGACCCCCATCACATGTATTACCGTATTAACATTTTGAGCCCCCTCCCCCAATTCTTAAAAAATCAACATTGATTACAATTTAACAAGCAACAACAACTGTTATTATGAGAAGGAAATTGTAATGATACATGCAGTTTCTCGGTTCGTGGTCCGCCAGCCCGTCGTCCGTTATAGTTCTAATGGTAGGCTCATTCTGGGCAGAGTCTGGCGGCTGTGATGTGCCGCACTTCCGCGAGCTGCAGAGTCTCCAAACCGTGAGTCCTGGGTGGACATCTCCAGGATCAGAGTTCTGTGTGTACCGCCTCATTTGTTGCTGTCCAGGGTATCGTTAGGTCGTCTGTATTTTCTGGATCCCTTAACTTTTTTTCCTTTTTGGGCCCTGGAGCCCCCATTTCGCTCTGTCCTGGGCTGGTTCATCTTGTGATCCTTCTCGTGGGTCAGTGCCAAGAAGGTCCGTGATATAGTCTCGAAATTCGTCCTCAGAGCGGAGTGTTATCCGCCTGCTTCCATGTTCGAAGGTGAGGGAAAAGGAGAATCCCCACCTGCATCTTGTGCCTTGATCCTTGAGCCATTTTGTTAGGGGGCTGCAGAGACGTCACAGGGCTAGGGTAAGCAATGATAGGTCCTGGAAGATGGTTATTTGAGCTCCTCCGAGAGTGAGGGTGCCACCTGACCTGGCCTTCGCGAGAATCCTTGCTCTATCTTGGTATCTGTGAAATCTGGCCAGGACAGATCTCAGACCCCCTGACGGGCCGCCAGCTCTATGCATCCGTTCTATTGTGGCCTCGTCATTATTTTCATCTGCGACTAGGATTCTGATGATATTGTATATAGTTAGTTTGAGGTCATCTTCTGTTTCGCCCTCACGTTCTGGATTTCCAAAAAATCACAGGTTGTTACGCCTCTCCCTGTTCTCTAAATCGGCAATCTTCAGACTTTTCTCTATGTTGTGCATTCTGAGGTCCAGTTGGGTCTCTGTTGTGTCGATCGAGGCTTGATTATTTTCTACGCCTTCTAGTCTCTGCGCGATACTATCAACCCTCTGGGTCATTTTGTCAATCTTGCCCCCTAAATTAGCCCTCATATTTCTGATTTCACTTAGGAGGGCGGCTATGTCTCCCTTGGGGGCTGCCGCCCCCGCCTCTGAGGGCTCCACCGACATTTTGCAGTTAATATCTGGATCCGGATGTGGGGGAGTGTAGGCGTATCTAGCAAGTTTGCTTTTGGTGATCATATGATGTGTGGGTGCGAGGAGGCGCACGCCCCTGGAGTGGGGGCCCTACCCTCTGCACTGATGTTTTAAACCATTCCTGGCGTGGGTTGCGGGGCAGTGTCTCAGGTGCCCAGGGATCCGGGGTGTTATGTTGGGAGGAGGCAGGGGCCCTACCCTCCGATTGTGTCACTCTCCATTTGCGTTGGCCCCAGGTCTTGGTTCTCTTGCGGTGTCCGGGGCAATCCAGTGGTATTGTGGGTCAGCACATAGATCTCGGTGGGGCTGTGTAGGAGAAGGTTCAGGGGCGGAAAGCCTGGGTCATAGCGTGGGCTCAGGGGGAGCGTTCAGAGGAGGGCACACGCCCCAGGAGTGGGGGCCCAACCCTCTATGTTGGTTTTGGTGTGGGGGGCGAGTTCTCTGCCTCAGTTGCTGGAGTCCTGGTAAAGGGGTTCAGCCAGGGTGATGTGAGCAGTGACCTAGGCGCAAATAAGACGTCCAGAGGTGCCAGGTATGGAGCACTAGGTTGGGGGGTAAAGTCTGTGCCCAGTCCTTCAGGTGCAAAGGGGCCTTATGGCACAATGTGTTGCCTCAGGGGGAGGTTCAGTAGGTCCTCCTCAAGGCGTTGCAGGGCAGCCCTTGTGGATTGATGGATGGCATTGGACCAGGTGGGCCACCAGAGGCCTGTGCTTAATACAAATATAGGGGTCGTAAGGCTCAGTGGTGCCAGGGGGTGGGCCTAAGGTGCTGAAATGTGAATTCACCATGGCGTGTTGTGTCGGCTGACACTTGGTGGTTGTTCGGTTCCGTGGGCCATGGGGCCGTGACTACGAGGGTCCACTGGGGTCTTCTGGTGGAGGGAGAAGGCAAGGGCTGAGCTGCCCGGGCTGACACTGCAGGTTTCACGTGGGGTGTGCGGCCGGCGGCTGGGTGCCAGGCCTGTTCCGCCCACATTTTTTAATCAGCTGGGGCGGGGGGGGGAAAGGAGGGAGTCTCACCCCTGCGGGCTGAGTAGCACTGCCCATGGATGAAGTCGGGGCCGGGAGCTCCTCCAAGGGAACGCGCCACGAGGGCTGTGGGGAAGCCCCACGTATTACGGGCGGAAGGCACTCACCCACGTGATCATCAGGGTGGCAGCGCCTGCCTCATGTCCAGGCTCCTCCCAGTCCGCAGGGGCCTCAAGGCAAGGCGGGGAGGGAGCAGCCAGCAAGGGTAGCCGCAGCGCGGCTCAGCGACCCCACGGGGGGATGGTGGGCGGGGCCAGCCATCACAGGCCTCAAACGGCCGCGGGTCTCGGACAAGGTGTTGTGTAGAAGGCCTGGAGGGAGAGGCTCGGGCCAACACACTTTTCAGGGGGAAGACCGCTCCGATTCTCTCTGGGTCTTCGCCCAGTGGATGGGGGTCAGGTACATGTAGCTTGGACCATTGTTGTTGCGTGGGTAGGGGTCAAAAGTGGGGGCTCAAGGCACTTTTGGGGTCCGTGGAATGGAGCTGTTATGCTCACCTGGCTCACACAGGGGCGTCGGTCGGACCCGGACAGCTGCGTTCTCCACCCACGTGATGCGTGGTGCAGCGATGACTGACTGGATCTGCCCTCCTAATCTTGTCTGCTTAACCCGTAGAAATATTCTCCTGCAAGTGGAGAGATGGATTTAGCCACTTGTGGATCCAAGTGATGGCACCCCCACAGTCCTCCCCAACTAATCACCTCCGAAATGCCCTCACAGCAATCTCACCTTATATTCTTGAAAGATGAGCTCTCCATCCAGCGTGGATTTGCATGGGTGCATCGATTCCAGTTACTTCACTGGTTTGAAGGCTCGGGAGAGTTCCGGAGAGCATTGACTCTGAGGTTCAATATGTCCGATGTTCACTCTTGTTCCCCCCTTCCTTTCTTGTCTTGCAGCTGGCTTGTGAAAAGATGCTCTTGTGGCAGCTGGTGGCGCTCAGGTAAGAGTGTGTATTACCCGGCGCTGTCCGGTAATTGTTGCACGTGGAAAACGTGTTTTTTTGTCTCTCTTTACAGATGCGGCACGTGAAAATATGGAGAGTCACAAAAGGATGCCTCCGGTGGTAAATAAGGTAAGTCTATGGTGGTAAGAATTATATTTGTTGGTTCCCTCGGCTTACCTTGTGGTTTTCTTTTGTCTCCTAGGTGCTGAAGTTCGGCGAAGAAATGATGGAGGCAGCGCCGACCCGAAGGATGCTGTGAAGACTGGTGAGTATGGCGCGGCGCTGCAGCTGGAGGTGCGGCGCATGCAGAAATGATGTTCTTTACAGGTCCGGAGACGAGATGGATCCAGAATCAGGTGTGGAATAGAAATAAGTTTGTTTTCTAACCTTGTCCCTTTCTTTCCTCTTTTTTTAGGAGCTCTGGATTAGAGGCGGGCGTGGCAGAAGACTGAGGTGAGCGTTACGCTGCTGGATGCAGAATAACGCAAAGCGTGTGTTGCTGGTCGGACGTGGTTTAAATAGCCTCAAAAGTAGTCCCAGGTAAGAAGTCCCTAGAACCACACCCGAGTAAAAAATAGCCCCTGTAGAAAAATAGTCCCTTTCAGGCTTCATGTTGGATTGGAGTCATTTGCAGCATGGTCTGCCTGAGGTAAGTAATGACTATGAGCCTGGTGCCTTAGGCGCCAGGACTGATTTCTACTATGAGCCTGGTGCCTAAGGTGCCAAGACTGAACCCAGAAAGCCCCTATCCGGGGCTGCTGAGGTTTTACTAAATGTCTAGATGCCTGCTCCCGGGGCTGATGGGCTTGGTCCAGATGCCTGGGGGTAGGCATCATGACAGGAGCTCACACGGAGAGGATCCACATCCGTTTGCCCCCTGGCGGCCAATTCCAATTAAGGCCTTTTGAGTTTCTTCTGGGACAGTGTTTAGCAATCTTCATTTCGTGTCATTTGCTGGTAGGGTTTTCTCAAAGGATACCTTACTGTCCATGGTTGTCTGGTTATCAGAACTTCAATAGGTATTGTTCTTCTGATTGGCACTGGGCAGAGTCCTAATGCGGCTCTCTGCTGGTTTATTTGTTCGTCATACGTCACATATCTAGGTGTGAATGCTACTGGGACTTCAAAGTAGGCGACTGGAGTGCAGGCTGTATTTGGGACCTCCTCTACACTCCCCCTTCTGGTCGGTTTATCGACCACTCCCGCTTCCTTTTTTGGATTCATCTTACTTGGTTCTTCTGTATCCATCCCTTCTTCATCCTCTGGGTTTGTACATGATGGTTTTGAAAGAGTGTCTCTTTGGAGTCCATATTTTTATCATTCCTTTCAGGCTTCCTGCTGTTTTTACATGTTCGTCTTTGTTCCATGTCATTAGCTGACATTGTCCATTTGGGCTGCAGTAAATCCATTTTCCTTCATAATTTCTGCATTTCCTGGGATAGAGAAACTTTGTACCCTCTGGTGCATGCTCGCTTGCCTTCACAAAGTCTCTTATTTCTTCGTCAGTTAGATCTCTGGGCTTCCATACAGGTTTGACATCAATCATGATCTTCATCCCTATGGATTTATTCACAGTTTTCTGGCATTGAGAGATTATCATCTTGATAACGCAAAATCCTAGTAATATCTTCACTAGCAGGGCTCCCAAGAACTTGAATGCATCCGCCATCCATTGTGGAACGCATGAAAACAATGATCCCAACCAGCTGTCATCATCAACTTCTTCAGTTTCATTGATCATCTGGTTCTGCAGATTTGTCAGCATACCTATGGCTTATGTTAACGTACCATGTTCCTCATTGTGAGAAGGTATGAATGTGCAACATGATTCTCCAATGTTTGCACAAACTGCTCCATCCATCGCTGTGATCATGTCAAGTACATATCTGTTCTGGAGAGTCATCAGTCGGATGGCTCTTTACTCTTCCTTGATCGCGTTGATTCCCTTTATTGTCGAGTTGATGGTTTGCAGTAACTCCCATCTGGTTATCTGCAACCATTTAGTATTTGCTCGAACTTGGAATCTTGGCATGAGGATTGTCGTGAACACTGATGAGGTGAGGCTGAACAGCCTGTGTTCATATGGGATTGCATGAAATGCTTCTTCTGATTTGGCAGAAAAATAATTGTCTCTCTTCACTCGAGTTGTCAGTTCCACAGATCTCCTTTTCCTCAGGTGAGCATATGCTTTTGGGAAACTATCAATATTCAGGTCACCTTTCGGGATCACTAGTGCTGGAACATGGACATTCACCATTGGGCATATGCCTCCCCAGTTTTTCGGTAGTCTAATATGTGCTTTGGATCCACACGCCCAATAATGATCCATAAATACTGCAGTTCCATGCGTCATTCCTGGAGCTTCAAAAATGTGTCGGCAGTTCTTATTCTCTCCCATCTTCCTTGTGCCATTGTTCCTGAAGCACCATTACTGGCTTTCTAGTGGCACTATCTGCAAGGGTCCTCCTCTGTCTTCGACCCATGTCAGTAATCTTGTAAGCTTTGGCCATAGAGGCTTGCACAGTCTCTGTGAGTTTTCCATTGCTTCTTTGCAGGCTCCAAGGACCATCCATGCTCAGCAGATCACTACTCCTTCTTCCCATCCGTTTGGTGAAAGCACTGTTCCCCAAATCTGCATTTGGCCTCTGTTTTTCCAAATTTGAGCCTCTTCTGGAGTTTTTCCTTGGACGTTCAGTCTCGGGTTTACTTCCAATCTTATTCCTGCTCCTTTAACTTCAGGCTTCTCGTACCTGATCACATGATTTCTAGTATGAGCTCTATTTCTCGTCTTAATGTTTTGAACATAATCATCTTCATTGGGAAAATCTGTTTCAGTTGCCCATATCAATGATGCATCACTTCCCATGAAATGGCCTCTGGTGTTGCACATTGCGACGTGTGACAGACAATGTGCTGTCGGGACATCTATTTCGACAGCCACGAAGATCTTGGATTTCCCCATGTTGTACAGTAGAAGTGCACAAACGAAGCACTCTCCTTCTGAGTTTTGTCTTCCAACTTCTTTCATGTGCTGGTACCAAATGTTGTTCCCTAGATGTGCTGTGCTGTCCAGGTAATCGTTCAGTTCATTATTATCTTCATGTAAAGTTCTCTCGATTCTTAGTGTTTTCCTGTAGTTTTCTATAACTACATCTTTGAATGCCTCTGTATGGCTGTTTCTTGCTGGAGGGTTCTCAGGTATCCTGGTCCATGATGCAGGCTTCCTTATCTGCTCCATTTGAGTGGACAAGAGTCTGACAGCTCTTTCCTGGTCCTCATGCATCTTTTCTCTGCTATGTGTAAATGCCCATGCTAACCAGCCTAACACTGGTCTTCTATATGGCTGTATTGTAGGCCTGGCATTTGTCCCTTGTTTTGCAATATGAGTGCTGGGTAATACAGTTTCTGTCGTTTTGTTCTTCAGTTCCTCTTGTCTTTTTCTTACTCTGGCTATGTGCAGGAATAGAAGGTCTACCAACATTTGTGTCCTTGCAGAGAGTTTTTCTGAGGCCGCTCCTGTCTTCTTAAGGGCTTCTGACACGACTGCTTCTGTTGGTCTTTCTCTTAATTATTCTCGTTTTTTTCTCACTATCTCCTGTGAAAGTTCTCTGCTGCTTTCGTTTGAGGTTCTTTGGTCATTAAAGCTTGGCTTGGTTCATGTGTATTTAGCGTGTGTGTGCGTGTTGAAAGCGATATGCAATCAACACTACAGCTAAGTCAATGCCTAGTCTGGGATGTTGAGGGAAACCCTTATTGATGTATTTTTATATCCAGTTCAGTACTCTGGATGACAACCCTTGTATAACACCCCCCTCTTAGAATCCCCCTGACCCCACTGAGTCAAGAAGTAGGTTTGTTTTGCAAATTAAAAGGTTTATTTGAAAATTTAAACAATATATATATATCACACTTCTATAAATAAATTGATAATGGATATTACACTTGTGAATATGAGCAGTAGTCAGCAAGAGGTAACTTATGAATAGGAACAGAAGAATAAGGTGGGAAAGAATGCTTTATATGGTTCAAGGAAACGCAAGGTGGAATAAAATGCAGTACAGAAATAACTTGTTATGATTTTAGCAAAAGGTAATATGATCACTTTTTCTTTTGACAATTCACTCCCCCCTATGCAATACAAGAAATGGAAGGAGAGCACAAGAATCCCAACAAATCACACTTTATAATGCAATACACAGTTCCAGTTCCCCCAGAAAGCTTAGAGAAAACAGGGATGAGTTTTAAACACAGGCAAATTACTTTAATGTGGTTTGCAAGGAAGTGAAAAGGTGCTAAAATTGCTTTTAATTCCCTCTAGAGGTTCAGGGTAGGTGATGGCTACTTTATATTAGTTCAGGCTCACTTTAACAATACTCTATGAATGATTAGCAGATTGCAAACGAATTTTAGCAAAGAGAAGCAAAAAGCTGCTGATTTCCACAGATGAAGAAATCGGGCCAAATCGCAAATCGTTGTAAATTTCGCGAGTGCGTGTCTCGTGATTATGGAAAAAGTATAGGGAGTAGGAAGTCGGTTCTAGGTTCGTTGGAAAGCCTAGATAAATATCGTTCCTTGCACAAACGGTTCCGGAGATACGGATGATTTAATAAAGGTAGATTTTCGGATTTAAAGTAAAACTCAAAATGACAGGTGACAGCTTGCAGCTGCAGAATTGACAGGTGACAGTTGTGCAGCTTTAAAAATGGCAGATGCCACGATTTCTAGGAGGCTGTTCTAATTAGGTCAAAATAGCTTGAATTAGATTATTTTAACTAAGAGATTGGGTTCTGCACAGTTCTGGCGGATACTCACTCCTAATTTTGAAATGAATGGGCCTCATCACGGATCTGGTCAACTGGACTGGACTTCGGTTCTCTCTGCTCGGCGGGTCAATCAGACACCGGTTCTGCTCACAGCGGTCTGGATCTCTGGTTCTGCTCATATCGGTCTGGGTCAGCTCTCTGGATAAAGCAGCCTGTGGTTCTCTGGATCTCTGGCAATTGTTCTTGGCAAAGAATTCAAACAGCTCGCCCGGCTGTGGAATAGTTTGCAAATGATTTTAAGGATGCTGAGCCCTGCTGAGAAGAGTTCTCAGTTTGTGGGTTTAGGCCCTTGCTTTAAGTTCTGAAGTAAAGTTCTGGTTTTTGGAGATTGATGGATGTGAAGTCTGGAGTCTCCCGGCAGAGCGTCCCGCAGAAAATGGAATTGAAAGTCTCTACCTGTCCCAGCAGTCTCTTTTTATGTGTTTTGGAAAGTGGGTGGAGAGGCTAGCATCCCTAAGCCTTCCCCTCTCTTGATTTGATAGGTCAATAGATTCTTTGGTCCCTGATTTGGGAAGGGATAGTGTGTCAGAGTGATGTCATTTTTATGACCTGTAGAAATGACACTCCCCTGGTCAATGTGCGCACAAATCTATTCCTGATCCAAATACATATTTCCCAGGTACACAGTTGTTTGACATCACATACACACATTATATATTACTAAAGATAGTCCCTGTCCCGACTCTGGCGTTTCTAGGAGCTTGCATTCAAAAATGGCAACTTATTTTAGTGGGTTTTGCAACATTGGTTTTTCATCAAAAATTATACAAAGGTACATTTCCCTTCCACATATATCCCAGTAACTTTCCATGTCTCTAGCTTAAACACATTGTCTACAATAATCATAATTAGCGGGGTTTTGCCCCAGAACATGGTACAAATTGGAGTTTGGACTCAAATCGTGAGGGCATTTTTCATACTAAGACTCTCAAAGTTGTACATTCCTGTCATTTGGTTACAATAAATTATCACTGTTTCTCTAAAATATATATTTGTTGCAATTCAACTCCCCAAAGTGTTTGGGTCCGCCTCCAGGAGTCTGGGTGGGTCAGTGATTACATGTCTCTCCTTGCTGGCAGAGGGCTGTTGACAGGAAACACTCAAAATTAACATACCCCATTCAACAGAAGGAGCCTTTTGTGTGGGCTCCAGCAGGCTGCCTGGAAGTCTCTCCTCAATCAATCAACAGGGTCATGTGATATTCTGCCTCCTAGTGTGGGAATCTCTGAGCTGTTAAGGTTTCCCAGCCTCTTGGCCTCTGGGAACAGCAGGTGGCTAGATTTTCAATTAACCAACAAGCTTTGAAGTCCCTGCCCCTCTTGCAACTCCTGAATCCAGTTTCCCTGTCAGAGTTTAGACCGCTAGCGCCACCTTGGGGAATTTGTCGGTACTGCATCCATTTTTGAGTTGTCTTGATTTACTGCATTTCAATAGAGTGGTCTTTTGCTTGATAGTATAGGACCCTTGCTTGACATTGTTTTGATGGCATCCTTACAGTAGAGTGGTGATGTGGAACCCCCCACAAGAAGGTTGTATCTTTGGAGTCGTCTCGTGCCAACTGCGCAGTTCTCCTATTCTGGCGTGAATGTGGGCGGCGATAGCTCATCCCCACATCCACCCAGTCTATTGATTTAGTTTGTTCTGGGATAGAATAATGGGCGGTGACAGCTCATCCCCACATCTACCCAGTCTATTGATTCAACATGGGTCAAAACCCTTGACAGTGTAGTTGTCAGTGCTTTTTCTTCATTCGTTACCATAAGTGTGTGCATATCACTATCAATCAAATTCATTTCAAGTTAATTTGACAAATCCCCCCGCCCGACTGCGCTTTGATTCAAATCGAGGGGAAGTCGGGTGCAAAGGAGGTTTTGAGCCCTTGCGCTGGTATGTCCGCATTATCTTCTTCCAATTCTGTAGATGGCACAGTTCAACCCAGTTGGATCGATTATTTCTCCTCGCCGGTCCTGATGGGAATATTGGGCGGTACCCCGGGACCCTCGGGTCTCTGCTCCCAGGCCCCGGATCGTCCTCCTTGGCCAGTCTCCAGGTTTTCTTTCTCCTAGGATGACAAAGGAAAGCGTAAATACCTATACGTAGACATTTCTTCCCCACCATTGATATAGTGGGGTGGCATATACATTTTATAGTCAAAACATTTGCGTTCTTATTTTAACAAAAAACAAGATACAATTATAAGACATTTTTTTTTTTCAAAATCATAATATTTTAGAGACTATATGTGGGATATTTAAGGGTTGGAATTGAATTACTCTGGAGCGGTCCCCTCTGGTATTGCAGAGGACTCCTCCAGTTGTTGCAGAGTGTGCCTGGGATGGCAACACTTTAGCTGATTTATATGTACCCACTTGTCTTCCCCCTCTGCCAAACTGCCTTTGGGGATGCGGATCTTGTACGATACAGGGGAGATCTTGTCTATAATTTCAAACGGTCCCTTCCATGTAGGCAAAAATTTTCGCTGTTTGGCCTGGTTCCTTTTGAAATTGTATAGATAGACCTGATCACCCACCTTATATTCCTTTCGGGTAGTTTTTAAATCATAGTGGGTCTTTATGCTCTCGGCTGATCTTTCTAGATTCCGCTGAGCATAGGCAAAAGCATGCTGAAGGTGTTTCCTTAAATTCTCCACATACTCATGAGTTGTGGAGGCATTTATCAGTGTCTGCTCTTGGGTCCCGTAGAGCAGATGCTGGGGAAGCACCATCTTGCGTCCGGTCATCAACTCAAATGGTGACATTTTGGTTGCAGATGAAGGGGTAGATCTGATGGCCATTAGGACCAGAGGTAATCGGATATCCCAACTTGGCCCAGAATCTGCCACAAACTTTTTTAATATGCTCACGATGGTTCGGTTGCATCTCTCCACTGCTCCAGAAGAAGCTGGCCTGTAAGCAATATGTAGCTTCCTTTTGACCCCCAGTATCTCCCACATCTTTGTCATTACTTCACTGGTGAAGTGGCTACCCCTGTCTGACTCAATCCTTTGAGGTAGACCAAAATGGGAAAAGATGTGGTTAATCATCAGGGCAGCTGCTGTTTCTGCCTTGCAATTTGGGGCTAGGAGACATTCCACCCACTTGGTAAACAAGCATGTAACGGTCAACATGTACTTGTTTCCTCTAGACGAGCGGATTACAGGGCCTACAAAGTCGATTTGCAAATCTGACCATGGCAGTGCCATCCCCCTCTTTTGGAGAGGCGCACGGTGTGTGAGGGATGATGGCTGAAATTGTGCACACACAAGACACCCCTTCAAGTATTGGTTGAGGTCCTGCCCCATGTGTGGCCAGTATGCAACCTCTCTTAAGATTTCCAGTGGTGTGTGAAACCCCCTATGACCGGCAGTGGCCGCGTCACGGCCGTGACTTAACATCAGGCTTCGGAAAGAGGTAGGAACCACCCACTGATCGTGGCCAGCTTTGGATTTCCTTACCAGCAAACCGTCTTGGATTCGGAACATTTTTGGACATTTCATCAACACTCTAAGGTCCTCCTTCCCAATGTAATCATTATCCGTCAGGGGAAAGTTCTCAGGGTCCTCAATGTGTTGGTAAAACTTACCAATTATTGGATCCCCCCTCTGAGCTGTGATCAATCAGCATCAGGGGTCCCCTTACTCCATTGTGCAGTTGAAAGATCATTGTGAGCATTTGTCTGGGACCTAGTGATAGCAGTGACCTGGATTTCCCCCAACAGGGACTCTATTTTGATTAGATCCCCTTGGATGGCCCCGGTTTTGGCCAGCTGATCAGCTAAGTCATTTCCAGTTTTGTCTGGTCCCTCTACTTTGGAATGACCCTTGATCATTTTCCAGTGGATGGTCATCCCATTCGATGTGACCAGATCATCAATATTTTGGATTAGCATCCCATGTTTCAGGGGTTTGTTATAAGCACATAACATGCCTCTGGTTTTCCAATTAACCAGCTGCTCCACGAACCCGTTCCGTACATAATCCGAATCTGTGATTATGACCAGTTTGTGGAGTTGATGTTGGACAGCAGTGAGGATGGCCTGATGCACAGCCATAAATTCTGCCACCTGACAACTTTGGGGACCAATTTTGTATCCAGCGGAGCGTTCTGGGGACTCATTCACCCATGCATTCCCTACGCCGGCTGCTAGTTCTTTCTCCCCGTTGTTGTCAACATGGTACGAGCATCCATCCACATAGACAGTGGGCATTCCCTCACACTTGTCTTCTTCAAAGACTTTGTGTTGGGAATTAAGGTATGCCTCCATGTTGTCCTTGATTTTTAGACTTTCGTCCTCGAGACAGTTTTCTCTGGCACAATCATGCAAGTCAGCCAGACCTTGCGCCAGGGGACTCTTCTTGTTTTGGCCATATCTGACCTCCACAGGAAAGCCTTGCATTGACAGAATCCAGGAAGTCTGTAACGCTTACCTGGACTCTGCGGGGACACTCACGATGGAACTACGTGACTCTGTTCTTCTCAATAGGTGTAGCTCCCAGTCCCTCCCTTCAACCATGCGAATGTGAGTTCCTAGGACAAACACAAGAGATTTCGAAGGATTTTGATTAGCACTTCTATGGAGTTTGACTAGTTCTACACTCTCATATGACACTACAGCC
The DNA here is from genome assembly GCF_040938575.1 of Ambystoma mexicanum. NCBI lineage: Eukaryota > Metazoa > Chordata > Amphibia > Caudata > Ambystomatidae > Ambystoma > Ambystoma mexicanum. The sequence goes on along the minus strand of NC_090925.1, from coordinate 101,831,430 downwards.
CCTTCCTTAATTACCTTAGGAATTAATGTTGTTAGCTCTCCATCCTGCGTCTGTGCAGGGGCGCAAGTTCTGAAGAGATGGAACCAGGATAACTGGACCGGACTACAGTGACTGGAATTAGGACTGGGAAATGTAGGAGTGCCTAGAGTGTGTGAGGAATTTCTACACCCACGCATTCATGGGCACCTAAACCAGAAAAACAAATTTACCTCAGGAAACGCACTCACAACCATATGTAAAGAACACAAGCCAAGCTAAAATCCTTCACTGAGGAACACTCAGTAGTTATGAAGCGCAACTCAGCTCCATAAGTTACGCGCAACAGTGTTCAGAAAACTAATTACAATGCAATGTAAATCTTCACTATAATCATGAAAAGACTTATGCTGCTTCACAGAATAGAGCAAAGATACTTGCGAAAACTTTTCTGACAGGAAACTTCTTAAATTATGAAAGTCGTTCCGCAACTGGAAAGATGACGGGGCGAAAAGAGTGACAGGAGTTCCCAAAACGCCGACTGAGGAAAATACTATGACTGGAAATTGTAGGAATTGCAGGGAGCTCAGGGAAACTGGAACGGGCCAAAAAGGGAACCGGAATGACTGAAGGGAAAGAGTAACAGGTGGCGCTAAAACGTGACAGGACCTAAAGCGGGACAGCGGCAAGCGTTGACTGGATTCTTCCGAACGCGAAGCAGGGAATGCTCGAGGGGAGGGGCTTAAATAGGCTGAGAGAGAAAACAACTAGACCTACACTGCGCATTCTACCAGCATAAACCAGGCAGCCCTGTTGAGAGTTGGGAAGTACCGCCCATGACTAATACTGCTCTGAGTTGCTTTTTCTTAAACTCCACGAATGGTAGAGTGAAGACCAACTCTCTTTGGACGCAATTGTAGGAACCTTTGCTGTGATCATGACAGTATTCCCCCCCAAGGCCCCTCCTACGGTGAACCCTTCTCCCCCTGGCTTGCTGGGGTTATTCAGATGAAAGGATTTAATTAATCGAGGAGCGTGAATGTTTTCGAGGGGTTCCCAAGTTCTATCCTGCGGCCCATAACCCTTCCAGTCCACCAAGTAATGCAATTTTCTGCGAACAACCTTAGAGTCCAAGATAGCCTTTACCTCGTACTCTGGCTGGTCACCTTCCACAATTACAGGAGCCGGTGGACCCTGGATTCGGGTATTAGGACTTACAGCCTTCAACAAAGACACATGGAACACTGAATGAATTTTCATGTTTTTGGGGAGCGTTAATTTCATGGCCACCGGGTTGATGACCTTCTCAATGGTAAAAGGACCCAAGAATCTTGGAAGAAATTTCCTGGATCCTCTCAACCTCAGATTCCTTGTGGCCAACCAAACTGAGTCTCCCGCCTTGTATTCTGGGGAGTCTCTTCGCCTTTGATCAGCAAACTTCTTCTGAGCAGTCTTCGCCAAGCACAACTGTTTTCTGGCGAGGTGAACAGCGGTTATAATGTTGTCATGCAGTGTCTTAATAGCAGGCATTTCCAGAGATTCAGGTGGATCATGAACCGAGGTTCGTGGATGTCGCCCATAAACAGTGAAGAATGGACTTAATCCAGTCGAGGAGTGCACGGAATTATTATAGGCATATTCTGCAATCCACAATATTTTCTGCCAAGAGTCGTCAGTTTGATGAAGCATGCACCTGAGGTACTGTTCCAACGTTTGATTTGTGCGTTCTGTTTGCCCATCAGTTTGTGGGTGATAACTAGTGGACAAACGTATCTCCATCTGAGCCATCTTGCAGCATCTTTTCCAGAATTCAGAGACAAATTGACTTCCCCGATCAGACACCACAATGGAAGGAAAGCCATGCAGCCTTACAATGTTCTCCAAAAATACCTTGGCTAGGACCGATGCAGTAGGCAATCCTTTCAATGCCACAAAGTGTGCCATCTTAGAAAATAGATCCACCACCACCAATATGGTGTCAAATCCTCCACGGTTGGGTAAGTCTGTAATAAAATCTAGGGAGAGTGTATGCCAAGGAAGAGGCGGAACTTCCAATGGTTTGAGAAGACCGGCAGGTTTCATTTTCTGTGATTTATTTTGAGCACAAACTCCACAGGTCTTGATGAATTGGATTACATCCTTACGCCAAGTTGGCCACCAATACGATCTCTTGATTCTTTCTAATGTTTTAGTGACTCCCGGATGTCCTTCCATCAGTGCACCATGGTAGTCTGTGATCACTTGCTCTCGTAGCTTTTGAGTGGGCAAGAATAGTCGCCCCTTATAAAAGGGCAATTCATCCTGTACGTAACATTGTTCCTTTTCGGATTCCCATTTTTGCAATTCTGCAGTATTGATATTGGCTTTGATTTCAACTCTCAATTTTTCAAATAATGGATCTGTAACATCCATGACTCCTAGCACTTTGTCAACTGGAATTATCTCCACCGGAGTTGTGGCACTGTAAGCTTCTTCTCCCTTACCAATTCGGGACAGCGCGTCGGCCTTTCCATTACGGATACCAGGCCGAAATGTGATAACAAAGTCGTACTCGGCAAAGAAAAGAGCCCATCTCAACTGACGCGAAGATTGTGCTTTTGCTGAACGCAAGTACTGCAGATTCCGATGATCTGTGAAAATGGTAACTGTGTGCCTAGCCCCAAGCAGATAATGTCTCCATTCCTTCAATGCACCCTTGATCGCCAACAACTCCTTATCGGTGACTGTATAATTCAATTCCGCTGCTGAGAACTTTTTTGACCAAAAGGCCACTGGATGTAATTCGTGCGAGAGAGGGTCACGCTGCGACAAGACTGCGCCCATGGCGACGTTGGAGGCGTCGGTCTCTACCACAAAGGGAAGATCCAACTTAGGATGTTGAAGGACAGGAGCTGCAGTGAATTTCTCTTTAAGTTTCTGGAAGGCCTCACCCGCCTCATTTGTCCAAACAAAGGTCTTATTCTTTCGCAGCAACGACGTGATAGGATGAACCAGCTGAGAAAAATCAGACACAAATCGTCGATAAAAGTTAGCGAACCCCAAGAAACTTTGAACTCCTTTAACGGATGTTGGAGCTGGCCAGGATAGAATTGCGTCAACCTTTCTGTTGTCCATTTTCACTCCTTCCGAAGACAATATGAATCCCAAAAATTCCACCTCTGGAACATGGAAATGACATTTCTCCAATTTCACATACAAGAAGTTTTCCTCGAGGATTTGAAGAACAGAAGTCACATGTTTGACATGTTCCCGGGGGTCGGCAGAAAAAATCAGGATGTCATCCACATATATCACAACACAGATATCCAGAAGCTCCCGAAAAATGTCATTCATGAATGACTGAAAGGCTGCTGGAGCGTTACATAACCCAAAGGGCATAACCTGATATTCGAAGAGTCCATAACGTGTGCGAAAGGCAGTCTTCCATTCATCTCCAGGTTTAATACGAACGAGATGGTATGCCCCACGAAGGTCTAGTTTGGTGAAGATCCTGGCTCCTTTCACCTGGTCCAGCAACGTGGAAATCAGAGGCAAGGGGTATCGGTTCTTTATAGTGATTTGATTTAGGGCCCTGTAATCGATGCAGGTTCTTAGGTCTCCTTCCTTTTTGGGCACGAAGAACAAAGGCGATGCTGCTGGGGACTTGGATGGTCGAATAAATCCGTTGGCTAAATACTGATCCAGATACGTTTTCAAATGGAGATTTTCCTTTTCAGTTAATGCATAAATTCGATGGCACGGAATTTGGGCTCCTGGAACCAGATCTATCTGGCAATCATAAGGTCTATGAGGGGGCAGGACCTCAGCTTGCTTCTCCTCCTGAAAAACATCCTGGAACCGTTGATATTCATAGGGCAACAACCCTATGAGACCCAGCGTGACTTCTGGCGCGTTCGGCTGTAGTTTCTTTTCCTGAGCATGTTCTGTCCCATTACAAGTTTCTTTACACTCTGAACCAAACACCACCGTTCTTGCACGCCAATCAATGACAGGATTATGTCTTTCTAGCCAAGGAATTCCTAGGATGATCTGGAATTGTGGCGCCTGAATAAGGTCAAAGGAAATCTCCTCCTTGTGTTCCCCCAGGCAGAGCATTATGATATCGTTAGTGCGTTGTGTAACTGGACCTGACACAAGGGGAGTGCCATCCACTCCAGAAACATTTTCTGCTTCCAACTTATCAGTTAAAGGGATGCCCAATCTGCTTGCCAGGTTTAAATCCATATAGTTGCCGATGGCCCCACAATCAATGTAAGCGTTTAGCGTGAATCTTTTTGTAGGACAATCCTGACTGAATAGGATAACTGGAATCACAAAGTGTGAGGTCGCTGAAACCTTCTTCACGCTCGACAAGCTGACCTCTATACTTGTCGGGCACTTAAGTTTTCCGGAGTTTGCTCCTTGTTTTCTTGACTAACACCGCCCAGCGGTTTTCGTGAAGGTTTCACAGGACAGTCCTTCAGGAAATGACCAGCCTTCCCGCAGTACAAACAGAGCTGTTGCTGCCGCCTCTTTTCTCTCTCAGCTTGGGAGATAGGACCACGAATGACACCCAGTTGCATAGGTTCGGCATGGTTCTCTGATGACACCCTTCCAGAAGTTTCCTTGGGGCGAACAAAATATGCCCGACTCTCTGGGCGACCTCGATCCATTCTCCGATCTTGAAGTCTGTGATCCAACTGGATGGTTAAGTCTATGAATTCGGCAATTCCTTCTGGGGGATTCACCACTTGTGCTAGGACATCCTTCAGCTCACCCCGCAACCCACGGTAAAACAAGGTAGTTCTTTTCTCTGAAGGCCAATTTGTTTCTGCAACAAGTCTATTGAAAGTGGCTACATATGCTAGCAAATCTTGATTACCCTGTCGAAGTGACAATAATTCATTATCTAATGCTTGTCCTTGGGTGTGGCGGGCAAAAAGTTTTTCTAGTTCGCATTGGAAGTTTTGAAAGTTTCTCAACACAGGATCATCTCTATTGACAAGAGGAACTGCCCAGTCAGCAGCATACCCACCCAGGTAAGACAACACAAAGGCCACCTTAGATTGGTCTGTGGGAAACGTTCCTGGCCTGGATAAGAAATGTAGCCTGCATTGATTCAAAAACACTGCAAACTTTTTTGGGTCTCCGAAAAAGCGTTCTGGGGGGGCCAAGGGAATATTTCCGGGTACAATTACTTGGACAGGAACTGATGGTGCAATTGGGGCTGAAGCTTGGGGGTTACCAGGAGGCAACGGAACCTGACCAGCTTGTGACTGCAATAATTGGCGGGCCAACTCCTCAGTTCTATCCCGGTTTACCACTAACTCTTTCCTCAGAGCATTAGTTTCGGAACGTGCTGCATGCACTTCCGCTCTCAATTCCCCCAACAATTGGGTCAACAGATCAACCTCAGGAGTTCCCATGATGTCCAGGCAGAGTATGTTTCAAATGGCTTCGCGTTCTGTAACGCTTACCTGGACTCTGCGGGGACACTCACGATGGAACTACGTGACTCTGTTCTTCTCAATAGGTGTAGCTCCCAGTCCCTCCCTTCAACCATGCGAATGTGAGTTCCTAGGACAAACACAAGAGATTTCGAAGGATTTTGATTAGCACTTCTATGGAGTTTGACTAGTTCTACACTCTCATATGACACTACAGCCCCTTCCTTAATTACCTTAGGAATTAATGTTGTTAGCTCTCCATCCTGCGTCTGTGCAGGGGCGCAAGTTCTGAAGAGATGGAACCAGGATAACTGGACCGGACTACAGTGACTGGAATTAGGACTGGGAAATGTAGGAGTGCCTAGAGTGTGTGAGGAATTTCTACACCCACGCATTCATGGGCACCTAAACCAGAAAAACGAATTTACCTCAGGAAACGCACTCACAACCATATGTAAAGAACACAAGCCAAGCTAAAATCCTTCACTGAGGAACACTCAGTAGTTATGAAGCGCAACTCAGCTCCATAAGTTACGCGCAACAGTGTTCAGAAAACTAATTACAATGCAATGTAAATCTTCACTATAATCATGAAAAGACTTATGCTGCTTCACAGAATAGAGCAAAGATACTTGCGAAAACTTTTCTGACAGGAAACTTCTTAAATTATGAAAGTCGTTCCGCAACTGGAAAGATGACGGGGCGAAAAGAGTGACAGGAGTTCCCAAAACGCCGACTGAGGAAAATACTATGACTGGAAATTGTAGGAATTGCAGGGAGCTCAGGGAAACTGGAACGGGCCAAAAAGGGAACCGGAATGACTGAAGGGAAAGAGTAACAGGTGGCGCTAAAACGTGACAGGACCTAAAGCGGGACAGCGGCAAGCGTTGACTGGATTCTTCCGAACGCGAAGCAGGGAATGCTCGAGGGGAGGGGCTTAAATAGGCTGAGAGAGAAAACAACTAGACCTACACTGCGCATTCTACCAGCATAAACCAGGCAGCCCTGTTGAGAGTTGGGAAGTACCGCCCATGACTAATACTGCTCTGAGTTGCTTTTTCTTAAACTCCACGAATGGTAGAGTGAAGACCAACTCTCTTTGGACGCAATTGTAGGAACCTTTGCTGTGATCATGACAAAGTCATTCGGGAATTACTCACATTTCCGGCCCGGATTCTGTCACTTTGGAGATATTGCAGAGGCTGGTATGGAGTCTCCACTATGATGTGTTCCCCCTGGATAAACGGGCGGTAATTCTTCAATGCCCACACCATTGCCAGGAGTGCCTTCTCACAATCGTTGAATTTTTCCTCCACAGAGGATAAAGTTTTGCTCGCATAGGAGATTACTTTATTGACCATGTCATGCTTTTGGTATAATACTGCCGTCAAGCACGTATTAGAGAACCCTGTCTCCAGGAAGAACTCCTTGTTTCTGACAGGGTAAGCTAGGCAAGGCGCTTGTGAAAGGCTTCTCTTGAGTTGTCTTACTGCCTCGGATTGTTCTGGACCCCATTCCCACTTGACCCCCTCTTCAAGAGATGAATCAGGGGTCTAGTGATCTCTGCGTAGCCTTCAATGAACTTTCTGCTGTAATTAGTCTGTCCAAGGAGGCTCCTTAGTTCCCGCAGAGTTGTGGGATCCTTCAGTTTCTGGAGTGCTTCCACTTTCTTTTCCTGGGAACAGAGACCCTGAGGAGTAATCTCATGCCCTAAGAAATTAACACGGGTTCTACACCACTGTGCTTACTGAAAGGAAAGTTTTGCTCCGGCGGCCCTCAACTGCGTCAGAACATAACGGATCTCCGCTATGTGTTCTTCCACAGATGAACTTTTGATGAGGACATCATCTACATAAGCCAGGTTACCCCTCGCACCCAGGTTGGGCATGGCCTTATGTAGGAAAATGTTGAATTCATTGCCGGAGTTGTGGTATCCGAAGGGAGTCCGGGTCCAGGTGTACTGCTGGCCCCCAAAGGTAAAAGCCAGTTTGTATTGGTCCTCCCTACTGACAGACACGGTCCAGTATCCATTGCTCAGGTCTATTGCAGTGAATACTTGTGACCCTTGAATCTGGGCCAGCCTTTGGTCAATGTAGGGCAGAGGCCATCGGGAAGTATGGACCCATTTGTTGAGCTCCCTAGGGTCGGCGCAGAGTCTCCACTGGCCGTTTGGCTTCAATATTCCCAGCACCGGATTATTGAAGGTGCTGTGTACTGGACGGATTATTCCCCGGGACTCAAGGTTCTTAATTATTTCAGTAAGGGACTCCATGGATGCAAGAGGCAAATGATATTGCTTCACAAACACTGGAGTCATTCCAGGGTCCGTGGGAATTGTTGTGGTGTGGATGTCGGTGCGACCACAGTCATATGAGTCTACCGCAAAGAGATCTTGGAAATCCAAGAAAACTTGTTTCAACTTTTGCTTCTGTTCCAGCGTCACACAGGCATCAGCTAGGTTGACTCTCTCTTCCACCATCTGCCTGAAGTCTGGAAAGACTTCTGGTTTGGCTATCTCAGTGGCCTCCTCCAGCTGGGTGGAGAAGTCCCTGGTCTGATTTGGACTGGAGGCTTCAGGTGGGAAAGGCAGCCCTCATGGACCTGGAAAGTCACCTCATCCCCTCTGAAGTCACAAGTCACATCTTCCTTACCATAAGGGCAAGAAGTGTACACCAGGAACTTCCCCCCATGCCGGGTGAAAATCCTGCCTGGTGTTGTATTGTCCTCACTGTCACTGTCAAAACAGTCCTTGGGGATCGGTCCTAACAGTTCATTTCCTAAATCAATGGAGAAATGTCGGTCATCAACCGCCATTCCAATAATGGTGCCTGCGGCTAGAGTAATACTCTTTAAGTCGCTGTTATCCACCTCTATTGGAATGGTGTCATGTTCTGTTGACTAATGGTGTTGGGTTTACCCCTAACCCTTGTTGTTGGAGAGAAGCATTTAGATGAATATAAGCATCAGGGTTTTTCAATTTTTGTCCTCTTTTATCTTTCACTTCCAGGGAGAACTGTCGGGTCCTTTCCGGGATTGGTGACTTCCTCTTTAATCTGAATTTCAACTGCATAAGGTAGCAATTGAGCTGACCTAAATGCTTTTTCTGGATCATCAAAGCCCATGGGATTATCCGCTAATCGGGACCAAGCTTTGAAGTTTATTAGGTCCAAACTAATGGCGAAGCGATTGAGAATGTCACTGCCTAAGTAAAAGGCGGCAGTGACATCTCGCACGACCCAACAATTATGGACTATGCTCTTGTTGCCAATGGAGATTTTGAGCATACACCTGCTTGGCAGGAGATGTTTGGAATTAGGTGCTTCCAGGTCCATTTCCCATTTGTCTATCAGTTTGAATGTGGGAATGGCTGGATCTTTTGGGAGTTGGCGGAACATGGCTTCGCTGATAAAGCTCTTACTGTTGTTCACACACACTTGAGCAAGAACAGAGTCCTTCCCATCATTTAACTGAACAGGGATGAACAATTGCTCTCCAATTTGCTGAATATCAGCCAGGCTCTGAGCTGATTTCACATCTTTCTGGACTATAGGAGTGGGAGTTTCTGATTGTGGATTAGTAAAGAATTTCAGGGTGTTTCCTTCCAGTGTGGAATACCACCTTAAACTGGAAGGAAGGTTGATTTTCAGAAATAGAGAGGACCCCCCATCACCAGTCTGTTGTCCTACTGCTATTACTGTCACGTCTGGAATTTGGTTGTTCTGGAAGTGAAATTCTACTTGGTCAGATTTTTGTTCAACCATGTGGCAGATGCCATTTAAACTAACATGGTTGACACTCTGTTTTAATTTTATTGGTCGACTAGTCTGGGTCCAGAGGACCTTGTTTACGCAATCTATTAGGGATGACAACCTTCTCAGGAGGTCATTCCCTAGTAAACAAGGGGTGCCCTCTGGAGTCACTACTATGACCGGGTGTTTCACCTTGTGCCGCCCAATTTTGATGTCCAAATCTGCAGTCCCCTCGACAGGAATTTCCTTCCCGTCAATGTTCTGCAGTTGTCCAGGAAGAGAGGTGAGAGGAATACGGTAATTCTCCCCCCTTCCTGCATTTAGTTCATCAAAGGCCCTTTTGGACAGAAGGGTAGCTTGGGATCCAGTGTCCACCCGTGCCGAAATTGTACCCTGCCCCTGTACTTGTACTGGGGCATAGTATCTTCCCTCCTTCTCCTCAAGGGGGCACAGATAATGCACATTTTTGGAAAACCGGTGGGCTAACTTTCTGGTTTTGGACATTGCTAGCGAAGAGATTTGGGCAGAATTCTGTGGAGAGCCTTGGGAATATGAAAGAAAAAGTTGGCAACTGGAGATCAGAGCCATTGTGGGTTCCCCTGGTTCCGGTTCTGGGCCACCCCCCCCCTTTTTGGAGGCAGTCACCAGGATGGGTTTGAACCAGGGGAATTTGGTATTGTCGGTTCTGGGATGAGATGATGGGCGGCGGTAGCTCAGTCTCCACATCTCCCCAGTCTGAATTGGCATCCCTTGGGACCCATTTTTCCTTGGGAGGAGTTCCCCCATCTCTGAAGGAGAAGATCCTTTTCCCAGGATCCTCTTGGGATCCCTCTCCCTCAAATTGGAAGACTTGTACCTCCTCCACAAAGTGGGTCTGTTTGGGTCCTTTGTTTCTCCTACCCCCCCTCTGCTCCTTGGGAGGCAGGCTTTCAGGGGCAGGAGATTTTGTTTCTGGTTCCTGGTTTTCCAGGGGCTGTTTACAAGTTGGGAAGGAAGCTTCCTGCAAGGCTTTACACCCCCTTCCCCTTGTGCCTCCTCCCTGGGAACCGGTGGGTTATCGGGGTGCTGCCTCCGTCATTGTTCTGGAGCACCAGGCCCAGAGTTTGGGGCATTCTGCGGTGGCATGCTCATCTGAGGGTTCTGTTGAGCCCTCAGTATGTGACCCAGATCCCGTGCCATATTTTGGGCCTGGCGCTCAAGTTGTGAAACCCGCTCAGGCTGATACGGGGCTCTATTTTCTCCCCTGGGCTGATCCCGGGAAGGATAGCTATCCCTTCTTTGTTAATACCCTGGGTTGGGAAGATTCCCAACCCAGGGTTGGGAATCTACCCCTCCACCCTTGGCCTCCCCTCTCCCGGATTAGGTTGTCTGGGCTCAGGGATTGGGGAAAGAAGGATGGATGATTTTGGGGTTGGAAATTGGGTGAATACCTGGGGAAAATGTTCTGCCCAGGATTTGGTGAATTTCTGCCCTCCTGGGGGAAGTTAGGAGGGAAGTTCCCCGGGTCAGGTGCTTGGCTGGATCCCCTCCCTTGGGCTGGAGGAATCCACACATAACCCAGGATTGATCGGTTTCCCTTGTAGCGGGGACTTACATAGTCAGGGGAGCGGGGGACCCCATTTGTGGGACTACCTCCTCGACTCCCTGTCTGTGACTGGCCCGAGGGCCTTCTGGGCTGTGAATTATTTTGTGCAGGCAGGTTTTTAGGCCCCCCCATCTCTAAATCTAAAACGGGGGCAACCTTTACCTCTGCCACCTTGGCAGCAGCAGCGGTGCTGTTGGTTTTGGGGTTTTTCGGCGCATTATTTTTATTTTCGATGGGCTTCTGCACCTCATAGATCCGGGTGGCCTGCTCAATGACCCAGTCTAAAGATCTTTTCTCATGAAAATCTCTCACTAGCTGGGTCATGATGTATTTGGGCAAGGCATGAAAAAAAGTATTGACAAATTCTCTGCTGTCCGTGCGCACCCTTCTGGTGGTCTGCGCAAAAGCACGCTTTAATTCTTGCACAAACTCTTGTGGGGCCTGATCCTCCCCACATTGCAAATTGTAGGCCCCCTTGCGAGCCTCTTCAGGATTTCTGTGCACAGAAAAATGTTTCAAGATGGCCGCCCTGTATGTGGACCACCTTGAATGGTTTTGACCCTCCAGCCCCGCAAAGAAACTGGAGTATTCTGGTGAGAAGGTCCACTTTACATATTGAATACAGCTTTGGCTGTCCTTCAAATGGAAAGTCTCCATCATTTGCTCATAGAGCTCCAAGTGTTCCCAAACAGAATACTTGGCGTTCTTATGATAAGGCGTGATGACACTCCTTATTGCCTTTATTTGTTTCAATGGGTCTTTAAGCAAGGCCCTTGTTGCCTTATTGGCCTTTTTGGTTCGGGTAACCCTGGTCCATTCATCCTCTGACTCAGAAGGGCTGCTCCCAGAGGTGCCCGTCTGATCTTCCAGGTTTTCCCGGATTCTGCGAGCCTGGGAATGGCTGGCAGAATGTTGGGACCTGGTCTCCTGTGTCCTGCAATGCTCAGAGGAGTCTTCAGACCCCTCCTTGCTGCCAGGGTTTGATGGGTACCCCCCCACTGACCTAACTGGGCAGAGGTTTTCAGGATGCCCTTAATGGGCCTACTCTCCTGGGGTTCCCCACTAAATTGCACTGTGCTTGGGTGCCCATACCCGGATGCCCGCCCATCCATTCCTGGGAGGTACTGGCCTATGAGCCCCATACTTCTAGCTGGATAGTAATCTGCCATCCCCGTGGCCCTGGGCTCATGTGCGCGAGGGGACATGGGGGTGGCAGAGTCCAGGGACTGGGAGAGATGAAGGCCTCTAGTACTAGGGCTCCTGAGGTTATGCTCAGGAGTTTCTCTTTCCCAGCGAACCTCATCTCTATCCGCCCCTGCTTCCTGTTGCAATGCAAGAGCCTGCACTTTCAGTTCCTCAGTTAAGGCCTTACTAGACTCTATCAGTCTCTCCTGCATGGCTACCTGTTGCTGGAGCCTATCATTTTGCTGACAGAGAGCCTCATTTTCTCTCTGTGCCTCCTGATTGGTCCTGGAGTACTGGGCCAGTCTCTGCTGCAGGAGGGTTACCTCCTCAGTCCCATCCCTACTGGCCTGCTCCTTTCTTGCCAGAGCCTCCTCCACCCTCCTGGTGTGATCTAGCAAGCCCTGATGCTCTTTTTGGAGGTCACCCAGCCCCTGGAGGGCCACGTGATTTTCTTCAATTTTTCTTTTTAAATGGCAGACTTCCTGGCCTAAGGTATCCCTTTCCTGACCAAGAGCCTGCATTTGTGACGCCAGGTCGTCCCTCTGCCTTTGAAAGGCACCAGCTTTCTGGCGGTCTTCCTCAAACTCTGCCTGGGTATCCAGGTCTTTCAAAATCAATTTATTGCTTTCCTCTTTCTCTCTGTCTGTTTGGATTTGCAGGGTGGCTACCTGCTCTGTGCATGCCCTGTTGAAATTGATCTGTTGCTCCAGCTTTTTCTGGCTCTGCAGTAAGGAGTCCAAACTGTCTTGGTGGTCCTTCTGCAAAGCCAGAATTCTGGTATCCTGGTCTGTCTTTTCCTGTTGCAGTATATCCATGTCCTCTTTTATTTTAATGATATACTTCCTACTATCATTTTCTGACTCCTGGCTCCTCTGCAGCCTCTGCTCAGAAGAGACCAGGTCAGATTGGGCCTTTTCTAACACCATCTGTTGCCTATTTGCCAGATCTTGGCCTTCAGCACATTTGTCCTGCATGGCTCCCATATATAGATACAAATATGCCGCTATCCTGGCAATCTTATTATGTTCATCTTTGGCTTTAGGGGCCATATATAGTTCACTCAGGGCCACATGTAGGGGACCCTGATCTCCCCATATATCTGACCCTGTTTCAGTGACCTGTTGCGCGATTGCCTGCAACCAGACCGTTTGGTCCTGATGAGTCCAATCACCTCTCACAAATAGCTTATGTAAGAAGTGCTCTCTGGCTATTTTCATATCTACCAAGGTCGTCATTCTGGAAATGGAGTTCCTTCCTGACTTACAGAAGTTTGTATTTTATTTTGCAAAACAGACCGTTTCCTTAGAGCGTAACTTTGAGGGATGCTTTCACAGTGTAAAACAGCGTGGTGATCTAACCGGATATGTGTATCTGGTCAGTTGGCACACTGTATTAATCTGCACAAGTAGTAAACCTAACCCAGAATATCCCGGCTCCGAGCCCCCACTTTTGTAAGCGATATTCAATCAACACTACAGCTAAGTCAATGCCTAGCCTGGGATGCTGAGGAAAACCCTTATTGATGTATTTTTATATCCAGTTCAGTACTCTGGATGACAACCCTTGTATAACACCCCCCTCTTAGAATCCCCCTGACTCCACTGAGCCAAGAAGTAGGTTTGTTTTGCAAATTAAAAGGTTTATTTGAAAATTTAAACAATATATATATATCACACTTCTACAAATAAATTGATAATGGATATTACACTTGTGAATATGAGCAGTAGTCAGCAAGAGGTAACTTATGAATAGGAACAGAAGAATAAGGTGGGAAAGAATGCTTTATATGGTTCAAGGAAACGCAAGGTGGAATAAAATGCAATACAGAAATAACTTGTTATGATTTTAGCAAAAGGTAATATGATCACTTTTTCTTTTGACAATTCACTCCCCCCCTAGGTAATACAAGAAATGGAAGGAGAGCAAACAGTCTTCAAGAATCCCAACAAATCACACTTTATAATGCAATACACAGTTCCAGTTCCCCAGCAAGCTTAGAGAAAACAGGGATGAGTTTTAAACACAGGCAAATTACTTTAATGTGGTTTGCAAGGAAGTGAAAAGGTGCTAAAATTGCTTTTAATTCCCACTAGAGGTTCAGGGTAGGTGATGGCTACTTTATATTAGTTCAGGCTCACTTTAACAATACTCTATGAATGATTAGCAGATTGCAAAGGAATTTTAGCAAAGAGAAGCAAAAAGCTGCTGATTTCCACAGATGAAGAAATCGTGCCAAATCGCAAATCGCTGTAAATTTCGCGAGTGCGTGTCTCGAGATTACGGAAAAAGTATAGGGAGTAGGAAGTCGGTTCTAGGTCTGTTGGAAAGCCTAGATTCTAAGCTTTCAGGAGAAAGTTAAATATTGTTCCTTGCACAAACGGTTCCGGAGATACGGATGATTTAATAAAGGTAGATTTTCGGATTTAAAGTAAAACTCAAAATGACAGGTGGCAGCTTGCAGCTGCAGAATTGACAGGTGACAGTTGTGCAGCTTTAAAAATGGAAGATGACACGATTTCTAGGAGGCTGTTCTAATTAGGTTAAAATAGCTTGAATTAGATTATTTTAACTAAGAGATTGGGTTCTGCACAGTTCTGGCGGATACTCACTCCTAATTTTGAAATGAATGGGGCTCGTCACAGATCTGGTCAACTGGACTGGACTTCGGTTCTCTCTGCTCGGCGGGTCAATCAGGCACCGGTTCTGCTCACAGCGGTCTGGATCTCTGGTTCTGCTCACAGCGGTCTGGGTCAGCTCTCTGGATACAGCGGCCTGTGGTTCTCTAGATCTCTGGCAATTGTTTTTGGCAAAGAATTCAAACAGCTCGCCCGGCTGTGGAATAGTTTGCAAATGATTTTAAGGATGCTGAGGCCTGCTGAGAAGAGTTCTCAGTTTGTGGGTTTAGGCCCTTGCTTTAAGTTCTGAAGTAAAGTTCTGGTCTTTGGAGATTGATGGATGTGAAGTCCGGAGTCTCCCGGCAGAGCGTCCCGCAGAAAATGGAATTGAATGTCTTTACCTGTCCCAGCAGTCTCTTTTTATGTGTTTTGGAAAGTGGGTGGAGAGGCTAGCATCCCTAAGCCTGCCCCTCTCTTGATTTGATAGGTCAATAGATTCTTTGGTCCCTGATTTGGGAAGGGATAGTGTGTCAGAGTGATGTCATTTTTATGACCTGCAGAAATGACACTCCCCTGGTCAATGTGCACACAAATCTATTCCTGATCCAAATACATATTTGCCAGGTACACTGTTGTTTGACATCACATACACACATCATATATTACTAAAGATAGTCCCTGTCCCGACTCTGGCGTTTCTAGGAGCTTGCATTCAAAAATGGCAACTTATTTTCGATTTTAGTGTGTTTTGCAACATTGGTTTTTCATCAAAAATTATACAAAGGTACATTTCCCTTCCACATATATCCCAGTAACTGTCCATGTCTCTAGCTTAAACACCTTGTCTACAATAATCATAATTAGCAGGGTTTTGCCCCAGAACATGGTACAAATTGGAGTTTGGACTCAAATCGTGCGGGCATTTTTCAAACTAAGACTCTCAAAGTTGTACATTCCTGTCATTTGGTTACAATAAATTATCACTGTTTCTCTAAAATATATATTTGTTGCAATTCAACTCCCCAAACTGTTTGGCTCTGCCTCCAGGAGTCTGGGTGGGTCAGTGATCACATGTGTCTCCTTGCTGGCAGAGGGCTGTTGACAGGAAACACTCAAAATGAACATACCCCATTCAACAGAAAGAGCCTTTTGTGTGGGCTCCAGCAGGCTGCCTGGAAGTCTCTCCTCAATCAATCAACAGGGTCATGTGATATCCTGCCTCCTAGTGTGGGAATCTCTGAGGTGTTAAGGTTTCCCAGCCTCTTGGCCTCTGGGAAGTGGCTAGATTTTCAATTAACCAACAAGCTTTGAAGTCCCTGCCCCTCTTGCAACTCCTGAATCCAGTTTTCCTGTCAGAGTTTAGACCGCTAGCGCCACCCTGGGGAATTTGTTGGTACCGCATCCATTTTTGAGTTGTCTTGATTTACTGCATTTCAATAGAGTGGTCTTTTGCTTGATAGTATAGGACCCTTGCTTAACATTGTTTTGATGGCATCCTTACAGTAGAGTGGTGATGTGGAACCCCCCACAAGAAGGTTGTATCTTTGGAGTGGTCTCGTGCCAACTGCGCAGTTCTCCTATTCTGGCGTGAATGTGGGCGGCGATAGCTCATCCCCACATCCACCCAGTCTATTGATTTAGTTTGTTCTGGGATAGAATAATGGGCGGCGACAGCTCATCCCCACATCTACCCAGTCTATTGATTCAACATGGGTCAAAACCCTTGACAGTGTAGTTGTCAGTGCTTTTTCTTCATTCATTTCGTGCTGACCTTGTATCCAGCTTTTCTGGTCATTCGTTACCATAAGTGTGTGCATATCACTATCAATCAAATTCATTTCAAGTTAATTTACTTTACCCTCAGATCTTCTCGGGACTGTAATGACTATGTAAGGTCTGGGTGCTTTTGTGGGTTTCATGCGTACATCATCAGGTGGGTGAACTGAAATTGGAACGTTCTGTGCACCAATAAAAAATGCAGTTCTGATCGTTAATGACAGTAAAATAATGATAAATACAATGCATAAGTACATTATAGTTCGATATGTAAGGCGACAGCATTTTCTTCCAGAGAAGTGGGGGTGCCTCTCTGCTTGTGGGAGGACCAGGTTACTGCTCTGGGACCCCATCTCGATCATTCGCCAAATGTCAATGTTATTATTCCCCCACCCAATATCGTTCTTTGAACAGTTTTGTGTCAAAAAATTTTAGGTGTATCACAAATGTCCCCCTGCTTGTGAGTGACGATTGTCTCTTAATACAGGATACAGTTCCTTTGCTAAACTATGGGAAAAATAGATTAAAATAATGCTTTGATGAGTCACTTTTACTGTGCATGTTCAAAGTTTGTGAGTTCCCAGTCCACTCCTCTAATCTGCTTCAGTCCTGAGGACATATCGGACACTGGTCAGTGTGACGAAATAGGGAAAAATGACAACAAATATAACAAATAGGGTTCTTGACTCTGCCTCCACGATCTGTCCCTCAGCGGAAAGTTTCTTCAGGATCTCCTAAGGAGTCGATGGACATTAGTACTTTTACTTTGAGCTATGATGGCATGCAAGCACATGTTTAGCTGAGTGCTCTTTACTGGACCTCTGAGGAATGTAAGTACGGCATCGTTGGTTGGTCTTCTCACTAACTCTGGAAAGTTCTCAATGAGGTGAAAGAAAATGTGGTATGCAATCTACTGTCTTCTGGTGATAGGGACGGACATGTGTCCAGTCCTTTTTTGAGATTCAGGATTATGTGTTCTTTCCTTGACGTGAACAAGGTCTGCACTGTCCGGTCGCGTGCAGTGAGACCAAAATACTGATTTTATTCAACAGATGGCTCAAATGTTCAGTGTTTGTTGGATCTCGAAGAAATGTCAATTAATCAGTTGTTCTCCCGACAATAGATGGACAGTCTTTGATTATGCGAAGAAAAGTGTATTGATGAGTTCATCTATTCCCGCCAGTGGTGGAAGCATTTTTTGTCCTTCTTACTGTACTCCGGGAGTACGATGAATGCTTCCGCAATGACAGTAAGCAGTTGTCTGATTGTTTTTTCGTTGTCAGGATCTTGAAGAAAGTCTGTGACACTGGTGAGCCTCCCTACAAGTGACGGGAAAGATCTTAACACGAGGTTGAAGTATATAACCACGTCCTTTGTGATGTCTCTACTGTGGGACACCATAAGTGCTTCCAAACAAAGTCTCGGTTTTGGATGAATCGGGATGCTGTATCTGTTTCCAATGTACGTATCCTTGATCAAAGGTTTGTCATAGTCTTTTTCTCCTCACGGCTTGGGAGTGCCTTCGTCTACGTTTGAGTCAACAAAACATGCTGTGGCTTATACGTGCAATTTGCTTCTTCACCCTGCAACAAGGAGGCACAGAGTGTACGTTTTTATGTTATTATCCCCTATTTTGCTTAGAGGAAGTGTCCAGGTTAAGCAACAATTTGCAAAAGTTCTTTGTCTTTAATTTGCTGGCCATGAGTCCTTCTTCCTTGCCATGGATCTTGTCTGCACGTGCTGTGGTCTACCCCATCGTCTGTAGTCTCCTCGCGGTGCAGGCATGGGGGTTCCTGCGATGTATGGCTTGATATCACCCAGGAAGATCCACGCTCTTCTTCATTGTAGCTTGACTGCAGATGGAGTAACGTCTTTGTCAGGATTGGCCCGAAACAACACTAAAGTTCATTGTCGTCTCTATCGTTTGACAAGACCTCCGGGAAGACCTCTCCAAACCTTACACAATATTCAGTATCCCGTTACACCCCGAGTCGCATTACAACTCGTACTACGGTGTTACCATGGCGATAGTGGCATCCTCTCCACAAGCGTAACGCTATTGCGTTCCACAGAGGAGGAGTCAAGCGAGGCCGCATTCACCCGTTATAAACACTTCCGGGTTACCGGGTTACCGCACTCGCTGCTTCTGATTTTGAATCAAGGCTAGTGTTGTCCACTGTTTTTGCTCTTGTTCTTGACCTTGCCCGTCCTTGTCTACATTGGATTCCCCCTGGTATTCGACCCCGGCCTGCCTTTCTGACCTGCTCCTTCTTTGCGATTTTTCCTTACCTTCTTTGCTCACACGCTGCCAACTCCGGACCACCCAACAACGTGCTTCCTCTCATCGGATCTTACCTTCATCTGCTTGCACACTGCCAATTCCGGTCCGTCCAACGACCTGCTTCCTCTCATTGGATCTTACCCTCATTTGTTCGCACGCTGCTGAATCTGGACCGTCCAACGACCTGCTACTGCTTATTGGATTCCAATACCTTCCTTGTTACACACTGCTGACCGTTCTCTGGGTCACCTTTGGGTCTGGTTTTTTCCACTTCCATTACTGCCTTGAGCGAACTTACACCATCCAAATTTCCAAAGCGCCTGGACTAGAGACTGTGAACATTTGGCGCATAGGTTTCTAGGTGTCCTCGTTTCGTCAGGATAGACTCCTGGACTAGAGACTGCTTCCGCCTAGGCGTCCTCTTGCCGGCAGGGTGTTAGGGCTAGATTGGGTGGTGTACGAGTTCCTCTGTAGTTTTCGCCATAGACCCACAGTGATAAGTCCAAAACCTCATCTCATTGCTTTCTTCTTGTACTTTTTGCATTGTTCTGGTGTACTGTTCTTGTTCTTGTTCTTGTTCTTGTGAGATTATCTTGTTCTGAACTCAGCTTTTTCCCTTCTGCAGTCAACGGTATTGAAATCTCCAACTCTACAGTGCCAACGGTGTCTGAACCTTCCAACTACGGATGTAGGGATCTCCATCTTTTGGCTAATTGATTCCTTTGTAGTTTGATTAGAAATACAAAGGGGTACATTAGTAGGAAGAACTCTACAGCTACGCTTCCAGTTCTTCTACCGGATTATCACCTCAGGACCAGCAGCCTGATAGTCTTCAACTGTGAATGGTCCGTTGAACCTTGGCTCATCCCACTTTTTCCTCGTATGGTTTCTCACCAAGACAGTGTCTCCAGGGCAGGGAAGACGAGTGGAACACGTAGACCTTGAGCTGAGTCTGGTGTAGTGTCTCTTTCTGTGCGTCATCGCTGCAGCTGGTCTAAAATTACAGTAAGGCAAGATGTCATGCAGTTCAGATAATTTTGCATTTCAGATCCCAGAACCTCCCTGGTCGACTGGGCATCACATCTAGATCTCGGGGTATGAGGGGAGTTCTCATTCTTCTTCCTGTGACTATCTTGTGTGGCGTAAGATGATGGTCGGAGCCGGGTTGGTTCCGAAGAGCATACAATGCCAGAGGAAGGAAGTGCAACCATCCTCTATTTAGAGTAAGCTTCAACTTTCTATCCTTTCCTTTAACAAGCCGTTTTTCCTCTCACAGATCTCATTACCTTCTGGATGATATGCCAACGAGAACTTGTGCTTTATACCAAGCAGCAAGCTAATCTGCTCAAAGACTGCATTTGCAAAATGGGCCCAATTTTCTGATCTTATTACTTCACACACCCCCCCACCGAGGTAACACTTCCCTCACTAGGAATGTGGCCGCACAGGTAGAGTTTGGGTGTGTACATGGACCTGCTTCTATCCATCTAGGGAATGGACACACAACGACAATTAAATATCTGTACCCGTTGCATACTTGAATCATGTCGACGTAATCGAGGTGCAATTGCTGAAAAGGCCTATTTGGCCTGGGGATGACTCCTCTCATTACTTTTAATGTGTGCTCAGCGGTGAATTGCTGGCAAATTATGCAGTTCACCATAAAGAATGCAACATGCTCATCTAAATTCAGTATGAACCAGTCTTCTGCGAGCGTTGCTGCTAGATTCTCCTTTGTCATGTGCGTCGGGTAATGCAACTGTTCCAACGCTATTTTTAGTAGGGCTACAGGCATTACTGGTTTACCAGTGCTGTCTTGCCACCACAAGCTGTCAGAGGGGTTTAAAGAACACCCTTGACATTTCCACAAGTTTTTCTCTTCCTGTGGTGCCTCCCCTTGGAGCTCCATTAGTTGCGTTTGCCCAAGATCGTTATAGGCTTCTGGTGTGCTTCGCCTACCATCATTCTTTCATGGGTGCACGCCACTGCCACTTCCTTAACCGGCTCATCTTTGGATGACATACGCTTGGCTTCCATGTCTGCTGTGTGATTTCTGCGTGAGACAACATCTGTCCCTTTCGTGTGGGAGGTGCATTTCACGACCGCTATGCACACTGGGAGCTGTAGTGCCTTTATCAGCCAGTCCAATAAGGCTGCGTGCTGTACTGGCGTGCCGTCCGCTCGGAGGTAGCCCCTCCTTTTCCAGCACACTAGGCCTGCATGCACTGTTGGCGTCACATAGGTGGAGTCACTATGCACCATTACTTCCTGGTCTGCGTGATTCTCAATGGCGAGTATCAATGCCAATAATTCTGCAGCCTGTGCTGAGTAGTGAGATGGTATTTGCGCACTAACAAGTACTCGAAATTCTCTATTTGCTGTGTTTCATCACAGCGACGCCTGTATATCTTTGCCCATCACTTTGGTCGATCCTCGAAGAAACGTCAATTAAGATGATCTCTGCTCTTGCCAAGGCATTTTCTTTTACCCTGGGGATTTCTTCATAGAATTATTCATGTTTCTTGCAGTCATTTATCGTCTCTCCTTCAGTGACCGGCTCTGCTATAAACATAGCTGGGTTCACTATCTTACATCAGACTATTTTAATCGATGGGTTTGATATGATCACTTCATAGGCATAAGCTCTCTGCAATGTCAGCGTGCCCCTTGGTTTCTCTAAAATGGCAAATAATGAATGTTCGACGTATAACGTCATGCAGCATCCCATTACAATGGTTGTCGCTTTCTCTATGGCGAATGCTGCGGCAGCTAAGTTTTGTTCGCATAGAAAGTGACCTTTCATTACTGGGTCCAGATTCCCACTGTAATATGCTAAGGGCTTGTACCCCAGCGAGGTTCTTTGAGCGAGCACTGCGGTCATAACACTGCCATCTGTGTGCGAAAACAGGTAGAATTCCTCTGCATAATTGGGAATTCCGAGAACTGGAGCTGTCCAAATCGGTCTTTTGAGTTCAGTAAACCCTTTCTCCATCATCTCAGACCATTCAATCTTTCCCTTTGTCACTTGGGCCCTGAAGTAAAGGTTTAGCATAAGAACTGTAATCAAAAACCCATGCCCTAACATAGTTGCCCAGACCTAGAAAGCTCTGCATTTGCTTTATCGTGTGTGGCTTAGCCGTGTTCAGTACGGCTTCAGCCCTTTCTGGGGTCACCTTCTTTCCTTCATGAGAGATCAGCTGGCCTATGTACATCACTTCCTGTTGACAATGTTGTAACTTTTCCTTGTCAACCTTATAACCTTTCTCAGCCAGTATAGTCAGTAGCTGAAAAGAATCGTGCCTGCATTGCTCTTCTGTGGTGCTGCAGATTAGGATGTCATCTACATACTGCAGGACGGTACTTTCTAATGCAATATTGCTTAAGTCCATCTGCAGGACTCTGTTGAAAATAGACGGAGACTCACAGTATCCCTTTGGCAGCCTCGTGCTTTTCAGACGCATTTGTCTAAACGTGAATGATGTCAGATCTTGTGAGTCACTGTGCAACGGGATTGAGTAAAAAGGCATTTTTCAAGTCAATCACTGTGAAAAATGACGGGTATATTACATAGAATTGTAGATGGGTTAGGGACTAAAGGGAACTCGGCTTCAACAATATCGTTTATTGCTCGTAAATCCTGGATTAAACGGCAAGACCCCCCTTTTGATTTCTTGACAGGATAAACCGCTATATTACATGTTGACTCTGATGTCACTAAGATGCCCTGGTCCATCATAGCAGACATTGTCTTAAAAATCCCTGCGCCTGCCTCTCTGGACATGGGATATTGTCAGACTCTCGATAAAATTGCTCCTGGTTTTAGTTTAATTTTCACTTCTCCCACCCCTTTCAAGAGGCCCACGTCATAGGGTCCTGTAGTCCACACCGAGACATGCACTTGAGCTATTTCCTCATCAAAATATTCCGGACACATCAGCGCCAACATCACTCTCTGAGGCACTTCACTTTTGATCATTTTTACCCAAAAGATGAGAATCACTTCCACCCTTGTCTCTTCCGAGTCTGATTGTTCTTCAAACAGATCGTCATCGGTGACGTCAGTCACTCGATACCCTTCTTCGATGGCGATAATCGCGTACCATTGTCTACCTTCATCATCGTATCCATCAACCAATGCTACTTTCCTTCGCACTGCTGCTGTATGCATCATCAAGGGAAATACTTGTCCCTCCTCCTCATGCATAGGTATTCTTGGTCTGAATAAAAACTCATCAGGGGTTCTCATGGTTCTATCTGCAAGGCCTGGCAATCCTGCCATAAGCACACGCATACCATATGCGAAAACTTCTGGCTCCAATGGTATGGCCATCATGACTATGTGTCCTGAGTATGAACTAATCATTTCGCATACATTTGAATAGTGCAGTCCTGGAGTGGAGCATACTATGCCCTCCTCTGTGAATGAAATTGTCATGTTCAATTTTGTCATTAAGTCTCGACCCAAAATGTTTACTGGGGTCTGCCGTGAATACAATAAAGGTGCATTCATTTTTCACTCTCCTATGGAGACTGGGAGAGCGTCTGTAAAGGGAACTCGACTGTGAACTCCTGTAAAACTCTGACTATGTTTGGCCTCACCAGACAAGGAAAACTTGCCTTCACGTATGCACGAGCGTGTTGCACCTGTGTCCACTAGGAAGGAATATTCTTTACCCCCTATAACAACATCCACCCTAGGTTCCCTATGAGGGTCTGGGGTCACTGATAGGATAGAGCACATCAGGGTTCCCAGTGAACTGTAATAGTTTATATATAAATTTGGCCCACTGTGCACTTGCAGATTTTCCCCATTCCCAGTGTTTCTTCCCCTTCCAGGGTTCTTGGTCTGTGGTAGTTGCGGTGGTGCCTGTTGGGATTGTCCTTGTGGAACATTTCCCATGTTCTGTGGTTGCACCCCTTGTTGTGCTATTTTTTGCGCTATTTGTTGCACTCCGGGCGCTTGCTGCTGCACCATGTGATTCTGTGCAACGCCCTGTTGTGAGACTGCAGTTGGATTCGCCGTACCTGCTCCCATTCCTTGGCTATTCTGCAACATGCCTTGACTTCTGCATGTGCACCAAATGCCCTGTCATTCCACACAGCCAACAAACTGGCAGTGGTCGGATTATTTGTCCATTTGACATATCCGGATTACCATTTTGAAAATTTTGAAAGCCACCTTGATTATTTTGGAAACCTCCCTGATTGCTCTGCCATCCTCTTCCTCTAAATCCCCTTCCCTGTGGGTAAAACCCTACGTTACACTGGTTATTCTGTTGTGGATTAGCCACCTGCTGCATGCTCTGTGCAGCTGCGTTAGTTAGCATGGCTCCTTCGAGAGCATACTTTAATAATTCCTTTTGCACCAGCTTCGCTTCCTCACCCTTTCGAGTTGCCTCCTTGTTGCGATTCTTTTCTTGCAGCAGTCTACAGTAATGTGCGATAGCCAGCTGTATTTCAGCCCAAGGCTTAGCCTCAACTCCTACCAATTTCTTAAGCTGTTTCTGCACTGGTTCTGGCAACCCTTGGCGCAATATATGGTAAAACACAGGTATTGATTTGTCCAAGATTAATGCGTTTCGAGCACCCACGCGTCTTGGAAATTCTGGATATAAATTAACGGATCTTCCGACTCCTTCATTTTTTGAGTCATTATAGCTCCCATATCATAAGTGTCTGGGTAAAGCACTCATAGCGCTTTCCATACTGCTGCTTTGCAATTGTTAAATGACGTCTCGCGCCTTGAAACACTTGTGTATAGGCGCGTTATAAATGCCATATCATATATTATATCATGCACAGTGTTAATTGTAGTTACACCCGGGTACCATGCCCGTGTCTACACATCGCCTGCTCTCTCAACAAGTATGGCAATCAGGAGACCTTTAATGCCCCTATAGCTAGCATGTTTCCTCCTGTCATTTTTTCTAACTCGTCTATCCGTTTTCCAGCTCCCGGTGTCTGCATTGGAAGCTTGTTTTTCAAGTTTTCTCGATCCATGTGTTGCCATGGAATATATTGTGGTCTTGCTCCCCCTTTTTCTAGTAGCGGAAATTGGAATGTGCAGCCCTCTTTCTCTTCTCTCATAGTTCTCCTGTCCATTGCAGGGGTAATATTCCTGCATCGCCGTCTACCTGGCAATGTCCTTAGTCTGTCTACATAGGGCAGTGACAACACCCCCCTCTGACCATGAGGTACTCCTTCATGTTGGTCAGACTGTGCGGCTGGCTCTGATGCCCTCAGTGCAGACTTGCTATTGTCTGACCATCGTACCCCTCTTTCCCTTGGTAGTCGATTTTTCACGCCGTCTCCCTTCTTCGTTTGCCTCACGCTCCTCCCCTTCGGAGTCAGACATTATTCCCAATTCACGCCACCTCTTGTGTCATCATCGTTTCTACTGATTTCTAGTCCATCCAGGGACAGTTTCCTACTCCCACTACTTTGGTGACATCCTCAGTGTCATACAGCTGAGTGCTTTCTAAGCACTCGTCCTCCACCTCTCCGTGGGGTATTTGTTCTAGCCCCATTTCACCATATATTTTATCGATCGTTTCCCCGATGCTTCTGGTGTCAAAGTCATCTTCAATATTTGCCCTAGACGTGCCTGGTACTGAATCATACGCAGGAAAGAATTCTTCAATGTCTTCGCTGGATCGGGTTTTTTAACTTCCCTCTCCAAATATTCGAGATCGCGTGCCCTCTGTTGTTACTTACGTTCGATATCATCATCAAATTCTTTGCGCTTCCTCACCTCTTCTCTGACCCTATCTTCTTCCTTTCTCTTTTAATTTCTTTGTTCATCTGCCCTTCGAATTTCCTCATCTCTTCGTCTCTTTATCCTTTTTTCACGTATTCTTTGCTCTTCTTCTAACCTTTGCTGTTTCTGTCTGTGTGATCATAGGCTGCTCTCAGGTTGCGATCGAGCTGTTTTTCTTGCTCTTTGCGATATAGCTATTCTCGTCTTAGTCTATCTTTCCTTCTTATCCTTTCGTCCCTAAACACCTTCTCTTTCTCCTTTCTCTGTGCCTCATCTAACCTCTCTTTAGGTCTCACGTCATCACTTCCTTTCCCATCGAGTTTCAATAAGATTTGTCCTCCCATCCATTCGTCTTTTGCGAATGCTGTCTCATTAGTTCTATCTTCGCTCCCTTTCCATTTCCTTCCCTCTCTCTCCTTGTCAAGAGATGCACTTGTCTGTGCCTGATCCTTTCTTTCATCATTGCGTCTCCCCTTGTCCCTCGGGAATGTGGAGGTAAGTGTCTTGTCCTTATACTTCCCTTGATTTTCATCACTACTATACGTAGGTGACTCATATGTGCGGTTGTTATACCCCGTGGCTGCTTTAAGCTCCCTTGACGGGTATAATCCCTCGTCCTTACTTCCTTCACTTGTCATTTCGGGTGGGGCAGGTGGCGCGGTAGGCATCTAACCCCCGTCTGTGCATCCATTTAGTATCCAATCCGCTGGCGGCTCTTCCTCCTTTGTCTGTTCAAACATCTTCCAGAGTTCTACAACCGCAAGGCGTTTTTCTAGCTTCTTGCCTGTATATGTGGCATGCAAATATGTCGTCATATGTTGCAAGATGGCTTTAGATAAAGACCCATTTTGTGGCCATGGCATAAACATCTTGTGGGCAGTACCTTTAACCTACTCGGTGCTATACTTCTTTAGCTTGGGTGCATGTTTTGGCAACTGCTTGCATAACTGTGCTAATGGAGTTATGTCTTCCATGTTTAAATCTGCTCCCTTTCTTCTTATATAACACTTGTTAATACTTTCGTGTGGCTCAAACACCTTGTGACAATATGAGCGAGCACCTTACACTGCAAACGCCAATCCAAATTTTCCAACAAAAAATCTCTAATATCACTGATTTGCTCAAAACATCAATTCATGTGCAATCTTTCTCCTCTATCGAATCGCGCAAAGTTTTTAACCAGTTCTCTTAACAAAATGTTCACATATGACGTCACACACAACATGTAAGATAGGCGCTTGACAAACTAGACGGACACCAGCTGGACACAAATATCTCTGCCTCTAATTATTACCCCTTCATGGAGTCTAAACGAACCCCTTTCACAAAGTCTTTAAACGTGGTGGTAGTCTAATTATTCCCCATTATGTGGGACTCTGGGTACACGTTTCTTCTGGCTGCTATATTAAAGCGCAGGAATAAGGCATATCCTCTCACTTCTCAGGTGTCCACCCTGGTAACCTTTCTCTTCCTGGGTGTCCACCCCGGTAATCTCTATTTATTCAATTATCCTCGAGTCATTATCCCCTTATATATATATACAGTCTTCTCTACTTCTGACTATTTTGTTTTTCCTCCTCCCTCCATTGCCTTTCCCTTTACTTGTTCTTAAGGCGTACACTGTTTGCCAAAACACTCAATTTTTTGCTTCATTCACCGTTCACATTGTTCGTCTCTGGACCCTCGGGATCACTGCCTCCATTACTGTCTCCTTCAGATTTTCGTCCAATCAGCTGCCCGTAGGAATGGGAAGAGATGTGTTTGTAAAACGGGTCCCTTCAGGCCCCGACTGCAGTCTTGGGTTATACTACCATTGTCTACGGGGAGCTTCACAGTCTACTCAGCCGAATGGATATTGCCGAAGACCTAGACTTACTTTATGTCGACGGTCTTATTTTAATCAATAATCAATAATCGATGGTCACAACCATCCTCTGCTACCAACTGTACTC
This sequence comes from Ambystoma mexicanum, assembly GCF_040938575.1. NCBI lineage: Eukaryota > Metazoa > Chordata > Amphibia > Caudata > Ambystomatidae > Ambystoma > Ambystoma mexicanum. The sequence continues at coordinate 101,804,128 of NC_090925.1, read as the reverse complement.
GAGAGCGAGTTACCCTGACTGGCCCATAGATTCAGAGCTCGCTCTGTCGTACCTTTAAGATGAGATAGCTGAACCTTGAGGTGAAAGGGGTGCAGGATTTCTTACTCCAACACCAATCAATAAGGACAACTCAATAGTTTGGCAAAGGGGAGTCCGTCTAATGACAAGTACAAAAAACGGGGAAACATGGAAATCAACAGTGATGCGATAGCCCATCTCGCTTCAACTCCCAACAACTTAATTCAAACAGTAACAGTTATACCCAAAATTCGTCATCATTGATGTTTAACACTCAAAAGTTTATCATGCAGTTTTATTGGTTGGAAAAGGTAACTTTACTATAGGTTCTATATCTGTATAGGGTAACGGAGTGTGAGGATTGGATAACCCTTATCAGATGGGCGCCATTCCCTCTAACATTACTCATGTAGACGTCACTAAAACTATGACGTCCCATTGGTACTACTATCTATAGGACCCTAGATTATTTGGCCCATTGTGATTGGGTTGGCTAAAACCCCAAGCATAAATCTCCACTTTAATTAGCAGCATGCAAAATGGTCACCCAGATGCAGGATGCCCCAAGATCCACCCAGCCTCAATCATTATTTTAGTGCTATGTGTCAATTAGTTGGTTGTGGTGGGCCTCGAAACTGTAGCTTCTTGTCAGGAAAAGTTATGGTATCTTCTGTTTTGGGAGACAGCCAGGCGAAGGTGCCTCTTCTCTCTTGGCTGGTCACATGCTAGCACACTGTAAATCTGCTTCGTTTTCCTTCTATTTGTGACCCTTAGTAACATGGGTTAATTCTGCTTTTGTATAAAGTGGACTCGCACTTATATAGTGTGCTTCGTTGAGGTAGATATATAGTTGGCGCTTGCCGCTCTATTCTTCTACTAAGCATAGCAAGCCACACTGTTTTCTTAGCTTCTTGCGATTGCAAGCATATGTACAGGCGTTAGCTGGTTGAATTTTTTCATCCTGCTTTACAGTTTAAGTTTCTTTATATTTCAACATCGTCTCTCCTTCTAAATTCCTGATATGGTTATTCATGACATTTCGTCTTTGTGTGTCATCTTTTGGTTGTCGTTTCACCCATCTGTGAGTCTGTCCGGGCCCTTGTGTCGTCACCATTCGTCTTCAATTAAGGCCTTTTGAGTTTCTTCTGGCACAGTGTTTAAGCAATCTTCATTTCGTGTCATTTGCTGGTAGGGTTGTCTCAATGGATACCTTACTGTCCATGGTTGTCTGGTTATTGGAACTTCAATAGGTATTGTTCTTCTGATTGACACTGGGCAGAGTCCTAATGCTGCTCTCTGCTGGTTTATTTATTTGTCATACGTCACATACCTCGGTGTGAATGCTCCTGGTACTTCAAAGTGGGCGACTGGAGTGCAGGCTGTATTTGGGACTTCCTCTACAACAGATCTGACAAATCCATCCTAACAACATGGGCATGCAAGGCTTCCCTGGGAATACAAAAGCCTCTATGCTTTCTCCACATGACATCTAGAAACAGAACTGCTCCACATTGCCCACTAGGTCTGCAATAATACTCTCAACATCTATGCTCACAAAAACGACATGGCCATTAATGGTGATGGTATTGCAGCAGTTAAAGTGTTCTGTATGTATCCATGGTACGAGTAATGTCTCTTGTTTAGGAGTCACGTAAAATAATATTTTATCACATGAACCAAATATCTTCATAGGTATTTATAATATATTTATTGTTCAGCTGCTCTAGCTTGAGCTTGTAATTTTTCAAGTGATAACTTGTCTGACTCGATCTCTGTGCAGCACCAATCATTGGAGACTAGACCTACATTGTTTCCCTAGAGGCGGTAAGTCTTTAACATCCAAAGCCAAGACCGCAATTTCTTAAAGTTCCATGTTTTTATATACTTTCAGTGATAGTCTACAAATCCCTTAAAATAGTTTTAAGTGAAAGACCAACAGATAAACACCAAATGATGCATCTTCGTGATCTAGATGTGCATCCTACCATGTCTGCTGCAAAACATCCTTTTTCCATGAAATTCACAGTTACATTACTTTTTCACCTACTTAGACCAATGGTTATTGGTTGTGATTAGTGTGATCCTTCTTTCGTTGGATGAATCAGTTGCACTCTTTTCTGGGTCACGTGCTTCACATTTCAAAGAAGCAAATGTTGAAGTGCATTTCTTTGAGCAAATTATGTGGACTGGTTTTGTGGATCAACATTTTGGTGCACATAAATTTATGTCTGGCTAAAATCACCAGTGGAAGCGATGGAGAGAGTATTTTCTTGTGCAGGAAAAATAAAAGGTTGGATGCTGAAGAATAAGTGTTTAGAGGGCCATTTCTCAGACATAACCCAATACAGCCATCCTTAGATAGAAACACACAATGTGCAAGAAAGAGAGACATGTATTTCCCCCACGGCAACCCAGGACCATTAGTTCTGTTGGTATAAGCTAAAAAGAAGAAAGTCTCAAAGTTCTTCTATCCCTAACATATTTATAACCAAAAATATATGGCACATCAGTTCTGTTCTAACATGAATCTTACAATCTAATTGGTCAGGTTTTCATGAATAAAATACATTGCTCTCTCATTGGCTTTACATGCTTCCCAAAATGCACCATTATATGAGCAGACCCTCCCTTTTTCTACATTCTCAATCCTGCCTAAACAATTATTTTTGTGGCTTCAGCAATTCTAACTTCTCTGAGGCTTAAGGCCTGTATTAATTTGCAATGCATGTTTATGGAGTCCATTTTAAATGAGATGGATACCTTTTGCTGTTGTATTTATATGTTAATGAAATATATCCATATGTTATTCATGTTGTGCGCAAATGTGTGCATTTCTTTATATGTGTGTTTTCTTACATGAATATGTGCAGTGTAATATTGTTCATGTCTAAGTGCATTCTTTTAACTCATTGTTCATGTAGCTTCATGATGAATGTAATTTACTTCATGCCTATTGAATGTTTATCTATACCCCTCTCACTTATTCTTGCCATGCTCAATGTACATTGTATATTGTATCCATTCCCTAATGCACCTGTCTGGAATAAGAGCAGTATGGTTGCCTCAATGAATAATGCCTCTCATTTTTACACTGTTGGACTGGTCGGTGGGGCATGGGCCCTGAGTGACATGTTCACCTGTCCATTACCAGAGGGGGAGGGGTAGTCGCTCTGGTCTGCTCCTCTTCCTACGCTTCAACTGAATCTGTCAAAAACTGAAATTATTGTGTCTATGTCCAAGAAGAAATTAGTTAATGTTCTACAATGTGTTACCTGTCCAGCACCTTTTGGAGTTCCTATACAGTTTTCATCCAAGGTAAAGAACCTTGGATGTGTTTGGAAGGCACATTTAACCTGCAATCTGCAGTTTAATGAAACTGTTAAAGCTGTGTACGTTCATCTCAAATTGCTGAAGCCCCTGTTACCACTTACATCTGAGAAAAATCAACCAATGGTGATTGGGGCTTTAGTTGATTCTAGATTAGATTGTTGCAATGCTTTGTTTATGGAGATTCCAAGACGGTAAATGCAGCGTTTACAGGTTACTCAAATGTGGCTGTTCGGCACATTTATTCGTTGCAGAGGAGATGATCTATTTCGCAGTTCCGTAAGAGTCTTCATTGGGATCAAGTATAGCAGAGGGTTTTGTTTAATACCCTCTGTTTAGTTTTTAAATGTCTTCATGGCCTGGTACCCATCCAACCTTTCTTCAAATGTTGTTGCCTACTGTCCTAATCGCCCTCTTCGGTCCTTGGTACAACACCTCCTGGCAGTTCCAACATCTAAACCTGTTTCTTGGGATGAAAGACGTTTCTCCTGTGCAGGCCCACAAGCATGGAATTCGCTGGCACGCGATCTTTGGAAAATAGAATTTGGAAAATAATTTAAAAAACGTTAAGTATCTTGCTTTCGGATTGGCACCCTCAGGGTGGATATGGAAAGGAGGATCACCTGTGTGGATGAGACTTGGGGAGCGTAGTTGAGGCACCCTTGGGTGAGACACAGTATAGCCAGTTTCCATTTTGTAAGGAGTCAAATGTCCTCTGAGGCCTTTATAGGGAATTCCCAATCTCTTCCCTAGTTTTCCAGAAAACACTCTCCCAATACACACCAGTCAGGTACTGAGACGAGGAAGAGACAACCCAGAGGTATACATCCTCTCTTTATTAACTCAGACATACACAAACACCACTCTGGTACTGGGACAAGGAAGAAGGATGCCGAGTACCAAGACCACTATACAGTAAAGGAACATTGCCTGCTCCCTAGGCCCATGAGGTGGTATAAATGGCCCAATAAGGTGAGGCTAATGATATCATCTGTGGAACGCTTGCAGGAAAATCCAGAGGTGAGACCAGGGAGACGCGTGCCTGAATCACCTACGAGCTGCAGAGTCGCTTCAGCAGAAGTGGATGGTGGCAGGAGCATTCAAAAGGTCTCCGGTAGCAGAGCTGGTCTGGATACCTCCTGGAGTCAGAGAGACTCTCTCTCCGTAAAACCGAGGCAGCAGAGACCCTGGAAGAGAGGCGTGCCAAGTCGGGAGCAGCGACAGCCGCAGAGAGCCTGCTGAAGCAGAGAACAGCACCTGGAGACAGTGTACCCAGTGAGTCAAAGGAGTCTGAATGACCCAGGTTCGCTCTGGGGTGAACTGCGTGGTTTCTGCAAGTGGGATCACTCGCAAGTGAGCGTGGGACCATCGGCAATCTAAATGCTGGTCCAGTGTTAAATAAAGAGTTTTGACAGTATGTTAACCTTAAGGAAAAGACAACTGAGTGAAAGAGTTTTGTGATTACCGAACTGTGAAGAAGATGAGATTAGAAGGCCAAGAAAGAGCTGGGGAAACAAAGTCTTTGAACTGGTGAAAAGTCCCATGAACAGGGTGCAAATTCCCAGCAGGAGAGAAAACTGGACATTTGATGCTGTTTAACTTAATGTGACCGAATGGAAAAAAACAAAACCTTTTTGAAAGTTGAACTGAAAGAAAGCAAGTTTGATTGAATGCCAAATGGATTGAAAGCAGTTGGTGAAGTTTCCTGATATAAGGAATTGTGAATTGTGTAAACTGAAGAAAGCAAGATTTGGCAAGTGCCATACGAATATAAGGAATTGTGAATTATGTAAACTGAAGAAAATACGCACTGGCAAATCTCATAAGAATATAAGGAATTGTGAATTTTGTAAACTCAAGAAAACAAGGACAAGTGCCATACGAATATAAATAATTGTGAAAACTGTAAACTGAAGAAAACACACACTGGCAAAGGCCATAGGACTGTAAGGAACTTTGTAAACTGCAAGGATATAGCAGTGGCAAAGGCTCTGAGAATATTTGAAAGTATAACAAGTCCGACAACTGCACCTAGACCGAGTACACCCAACTAAAGGAAAAACTACTTAACTCACCTATAAGCTTGTGATTGAAGATCAAGGAGAAATTGTGTTTTCTAATATCAATGAACTGAACACTGTGATATTGGTGAAAGACAACTCTTCCAGAAAAACTGGGATTACCCCAAGGAATTGTTTTGTTTTCAAGATTGAGAGACTTGAAAGCTTGGGGAAGGGAACCCATCTTTTTTACAAAATGAACCATCCTGAATCTTGGGGAAGGGAAACCCCTTTTCCAAACATGAGCTGGAAGAAACTCTGAACTTTTACTTCAACACTTGTTTGATGCTGACATCCTTACACATTATATACAAGTAGATGTGAGGGAAGTATGGGTTTTGGACACAGACAGACATTTGCCTTGAACTTCTAGACACAGGCTATCATTAGTTTCAGTTAGGTAGGGAAATCCCACCTTAGCATAGGACAAGTTTTCCAATCTTCTTTTTAGTTTAATAAAGGGTTGTACCCCAAGCCTTCCCATCTCACAAAGTTATATCAACTCAGGTCTCAGGGCTTTGCCCAATATTTATTCAGAGAATATATGATCTGGAAATTGCCAAAATCAGTACGTATACATTGTACAATAATGTATTGTAATGCTATAAAAGACGATGTTGCACTTAAGACTATTCAATATTGTTGGAGATTACTTGTGAAGATTTTGTTGGAAGGGTTGATGTGGCAATCCAGCCCACCCTGCAAATCTCATAGTATGATACTCCATGATAATCAATCCAACACATAATGCAACAGGTAAATGATATTTTTTAATTCTCAAAAAAGACTCAATTAAAAGAAGATCAACTTTTTACAGAAAGGTTCATTCACTTTCAATGCATAACAAGAAACGTTCTTTAAAATATATAATGAAATGACCACTGTCACTATTTATTATATAGTCAGTTGTTAAATAACTCATTATAACATCAACGAAAATATATTAATTTGTTTTTTTATCACAAACTTCAAACAATAATGAAAAAATAATGTACAGCAAATAGGCAAAATAGTACTAACTTACCAAAGTTGTGAGAAAAAATTGTAATAGTCTTTCATCAAAAGGAAGACTTGACAAAAGTGATGTCAATCCCATGAGGGTATAACGGATACTTTTCAATAGTAGCCGTCTATGCTATCTGCGGCTGCTACATAGAGCTGTGGTAAGAGATGGACTTCAGTTCTGCTCTAAGCTTATTTAGTTATGGCTTGGATTTTATCTATAGGATTGGAGTCATTTTTTATTTGCTTGGCATTGGAGTTCTGGATGTTTTCTGAGACCTTCATTAAAATCACGTAATTGGAATTTCACAATCTGTTGTAGGGTAATATTAATAATGTGAACTTCGGGATGTGAAGGGACCACTTTCCCAGAATGTTTCTTCCCCTGGTGTTATCAGTCTTTTTTCATGAGAAAGCAGTTCTGACTTATTTCTGACTCACTTTTCTTACATTGTAATTGTAATTGGTTATTTATACCATTACCCTCTCACATGTAGGAAAGAAACATTAAGAAACATTGACACAACATTGACTGAGAATAAACTCATAGCAATAAATAAATACCTTACACATAATGTACTTGGTTGCCTAGAAGCAATTAGACACTATTACCAACAAAAAAACTGAAAACATTCCTGATTCCAATTTCAATATTATATTTTTCTTACAAAATTACATTGTTATAACTCAAGACGGAAACAGCTGAGGTCAATAATGTACCTTATCGTGTCAAAGCTTTATCACTGATTAATGTACATTTTTAATACTCTACATATTTTCTGGCCAAAATGTTTCTCACATGTTACGCTTAGTCTTCCTCAGGGCATTTTTAAACTCTGTGTTTTTCAGACTATATATGATGGGGTTACACAGCGGAGTCACAGCAATATACGACAGAGACACAAGTTTATCGTTTTTCATTGAATACGCTGACTTTGGTCGCATGTATGTGGAGCAGAGCGATCCATAGTATAAAATGACCACGATGAGGTGGGAGCCACATGTCGAGAAAGCCTTGCGTCTCCCTTCCGTAGACTGGATTTTCAGGATTGCTGAGATGATTTTAACATATGACGTGACTGTTAAAGCAAAAGGCATAAGTCCAATAACAGTACCAAGAATGTAGTTTGTCATTTCAATACTGTGAGTGCTGCTACAGGAGAGCTTCATCAGGGCTGTCACATCACAGAACAAGTGGTTGATAGTGTGGGACTCACAGTAGGAGAGTTTGGAATATTGTATAATGTGCGGCACTGCGTCTATGAGACCAACTAACCATGTTCCAGTAGTCAGCCGGATGCACGCAGCCTTATTCATGATGGCCCCGTAATGTAAAGGAAAGCAGATTGCGACATACCTATCATACGCCATGGCTGTTAGGAGGATCAATTCAGTAGTTAACATGGACAAGAAAAGATATGCCTGTAGAAGGCATTCTGTGAGCGAAATGCGGGTACTCTCCAGAAAGAAGTGGGCCAACATTTTGGGGAAAATGATTGTAGTGTAGCTGATGTCTATGAATGACAGATTTGTGAGGAAGAAATACATAGGAGTATGTAAATGGGTGTTAGAATAGACAATTCCCATGATGAGAAGGTTACCAGCTAAAGTCATCATATAAAACAGCAATAAGGTAAGAAAAAGAGGGACTCTTAGCTGTGGAAAGTCATTAAAACCCACTATGAGGAAATCATTACTTGAGGTCAGATTATCTCCTCCCATCACTGCAGCGAGGCCTTTACTGCAAGTTGGAATTGGAGGATAAGCTGCAAATAAAAAGACATGATACTGTATGTCAGTATGCAATGCATGCCCTTAAAGGTATGGGAAAGGTATGGCTTGCTGACAGAAACATGTCACATATTTCCCATAGGAAGACAACTACGACTTTCTGAAAGCACAAATGCAAACTATACCTGCTGCGATGCTTTTGAAACATTTGTTCATCATTATACCTTTTTACCAACCACACACATACTTGTGCTTAGTACATTAGTACTGCAACCCATAGATGAGACTGCAGTGTTTCTGTGACCGCTATAGTGGCATACCAAGAACACATTCCCATCGGCTTCAGGTGGTAACCAATGGAAGACTAGCACCCCATACATATTACACTGCATCTATCTGTGGTGCTTTAGCTGTTTAACAGATCAAGTATTTTCTGCAAAGTACTGTTCCTCAATTTTATAACTATGTCAACAGTTCATCCAAAAAGGAAGACAGGCCTTACAGCACCACCACCACCCCAGAAACCGCCTCTCTTCCAATATCTTTAATACTTGCAATATTTGAAGTCCCCTTTTTTGACTTTGGCACAATTTGGTGGTGTAAAGCATCACCATAACACCAAAACCATTGCTATTGAGAGACGGAATACAGAGTATGGATTGCATGGTAACTGGAAATGCTTGGATGCAATGGCCAAAGAACAATTTGTTCGTTTTAATTGGCCATTTAAACCAATTATTGTGTTTGTTTAATGCATTTGGCCAATGGGGAGTAATGTTTCATATCATGTGCGCATGGCTTCAGCACCTAAGCGTAGCCCTCTCCTGTCAGTCAGCACGTCCACATTGGAGAGTGGAGGGCCTTGGCAGAGCAAGGTGCGGGTGCAAGCAGGCAAGTGTTTTTATTTTATTTTATGTAATGTGTCTGTATGTAAGTGTTAATAAATACAGACACATTACGCGCCACTCAGGAGGACTAGATGGGCCTCTCTCTGCTTTGCGCTAGCAGGGTAGATATGTGGACTGACAGGAGTGGAGCCCTCTCCTGTCAGCTAACACCTCCATATTGAGGAGGGGATGGCCATTCAGTGAAGTTTTAATTTTAATTTTATGTAACATGTCTGTATGTTTGCATACACACAGACACATTACATACAATTATAAAAAAAGCACTTGCTTACATCCTCACCATGCACTTTGCCACCATGGAGGACCAGATAGCCATCCCTCCCTCTACCCAACATGGACACGATGACAGCTGTCAGTCAGCGTGTTCAAGTTCAGAAGGGGATGGCCATCTAGTGACCGTGTTAACTGATAGCTGCCAGTCAGCATGCCCACATTGCATAGAGGAGGGGAGGGCCACCCAGTCCTGCTTGGTAGCGCATGTTTAGGGTGATAGCAGTTATGTGCTTTTTTATGCAATCTGTGTGTATTTATGTGTAAATATATATATGCGTGTGTGTTTGTGTTTGTTTTTATGTATGTATTTTTTGATGTATGAATGTGCGGGTGAAAGTGTTGTATGTGTGAATGTGTGTGAAGGGGGATTGGGGCCCTACATTCTGCTGTCATTCCTTCCCCTTGCACTGTCATTCCTTCCCCCATTGTGCTGTCATTTCTTTTAAACACCAGGGGATTTGTATCCAGATGCCCCAATTACCCACCGTAGCCACCAATATCTTAGACCACTAGAAACTACTTGGGGAACAAAATGCGTATACAACACATCAATAAAAGCACTCTCAATTCCAGCGTATGCTCAACATAAACATGTATTTGTGGCGCATAGATAACACTTGGAGGGGATAAAATCATGTTAAAAGCTGTACATGCACTTCTTAACCCCTGATCTCTAAACAATGGACAGAGATATTTGCGCCGCAGTTCCGCGTATGGCGGGCATATTGACAAGAAGTATAAGAGACCATCCACATCATGCTGATTGCAAGGGCACCTGTTCAAACCTTTCCTTCTTTTGTCCTGCAAGGTGCCTTTCGTAAAAGTAGGATAGACCTTAAGCAAAGGAAGACTGCCCTCCTTCTTGTATCATTAAACCAAAGCACGCATTTTGATGGTCCCAGATGCTGCTTCCTGTTAAAATCCCTGAGATTAGCAATAATTCACATTTCCTATGTGCACTAGAAGAATGTGAAGACAGATATTATGGCATTATTACAATCGACGAGCAATGCAATGCATTTGCAATGGTGGATACAGGTGCACAGGTGTTTGCAATGTCAAGAAAAGTGTTAGACAGCATAAATGAAGGGAGAAATCCACAAGACATGTTCAAATTGATACAGATTGAAGGCAACTGCATCATTTAAATGGGGGAATAAATACCGGTAGAAGGTACCAGTGAAGTTCATATTAAGGTAGGCAAACATAGACTGAGGCAAGAAGTGGTGGTCACCCCTTCTTGAGGGTGAGCCCATTCCCATTAGGAACACATTGGGCCTCATTCCAAATAGGGCGGTAAAGGATACCGGGCACCGTTAAGGAGACCGGTGCCGGTAATCCCTTACCGCCCTACTACGAGGTCCCTTAGCGTGTCCCTCCTTTAACGCCTGGTCTGACCAGGCGTTATGGACGGGACACGTTAAGGGACTTCAGAGCTAATAACGATACTGCATTTTGCGGTACCGTTATTAGCGCCTTCCCCATTCCCATTGAGCCCTATGGGGGCTCAAATGGGAATGGGGAATGGCTTTTTCAATGGGGACTTACCAGTCCCGCAAAGGTCGGACTAGACCAATAAGTCCCCATTGAACCAGACCGGTGCCGTTACCGTTATTGGAGGCAGTCATGGCGCAAATAGTGCCATGACTACCTCCAATCTCGGAATGAGGCCGATTGTCTGAACAGATTGTCGCTCATCATTCATGGGTTAAATGGGGTTCTTTGGTCTCAAAAGCTGGTGAGCCGGGTTAGCAATGCAAAAGAATGTCACACAGTTGCTGGGCCAGAGAGATCAGTGGAAGTGTATCTTCAAAATGGATGTGTTCCTATTGTCGCCTTAATTCTCATGTGCCTGGGTGAAATGCAAGGAGAAAAAGAGAAGCCATCAGTAGAGATCCACTTGGATTCCAAGAATAACTGGCAAACACAGACAGGTAAAACACATTGGCCCTCATTACGACCCTGGCGGAGATCATGGTGCAATTTGCACCATGGAGCATGGCGGAAAGCTGCCAGCACCGCCATGGGGGTTGGCGGATTTACCGCCCCATTCCGACCTTGGCGGGGTGGTAAATCCCCATTCCCCATTTTGCCCTTCCCCATTCCCATTTTTGCCCCATAGGGTATAATGGGAGTGGGGAAGGAGTTAATTACGCCACCGCAAATTACGGTGGCGTAATTAACAACAAGGTCCCGTAGCGCCATGGATTTTTCCGCCCGGAAAAATCAGGCGTAAAAGGCTCCATGGCGCTACGGAATCTCGTAGTAAGGCGGAAGGGTACGCCATGATTTACGCTGGCGTAAACCCTCTCCGCCAGGGTCGTAATGAGGGCCATTGTGATTCTATCTAAGTGATGAAGACTGTGAACAAAGTGATGTTTCAGAGTCAGATCAGGAAAAGTATATTTCAATCATTGCAGAAATACACAGGAAGGAATGTCAGGCCTGGATACCTATGGATGTGAATGGGCATCCGGAAATGAATGAGGCAGTGTTGACCCTGGAACAGGAAAGGAGTTTCATTAATGAGAAAGTGTTGAAACAAAAGCTTTGCAGTGAAGAAATACCATTTTTTTTAAATAAAAAGTTATCACATTTTTGGATGAGATAGATGGACCTGATTTGGGACAAAGAATTGTAGGGAGATACATGTTGAAAATAACAATAGGGTACAGAGGCATTCATCACAACATATGGGTTGTAAGTGGAACCAAAGCCAAATTCTATTTGGGAAATTATATCATGCACAGAATGAGTATGGTTTTAGATTCCTTGAATGAAAATGTTTGGTCCAGATTGGGTGGGGCCACACCTAGATTTGAGGATAGCATTGTGCACAAATAGTGCCATATGCAGTTGAGCTTCAAGAAAAGAAGGATGTTACTATGCCTGCATTCACTAGGCAATTTACAATGGCACTGAAGTACAGGAAGGGGCAGACATTGAAAGAGCTTGATGCATTTGTGTATCTCAATGAATCCATAGGAAAGCAGTGGCTAGAATGTGAATACACATCTTTAGTGGAAGTTGGGGATGGCCCATCCAAATACTTGTGGATAACAAAGGATGTCAGGATATTTACTTGGAAGAAGGTACACCAGAAGGGATGGCAATGAAAGAATCATACTACGCTGCAGATTTAAAGAACTCAGTTATTGGGAATATTCCTGACAGCTATGTCACCTTGCAGGGTGAATTACCTGAGTCTTTAGATTCTAAACAGAAGGGGATTTTCAGAATTCAGTCAGCGTACCCTCTTGAACCAAATGATGTGATTTGTCATCATCAGGAAAATTGCATCTTATTTCAGGTGGATGAAAAAGAGACAGAGGAAAAATAGCAAATTGAGGTGGCGGTGGAAGTGCCAAGGATTTTCCTGAATTTTCTAAAATGGTGGAGGGAAATATGCAGGCTGCAGATGCTTACACCAATGAAGAAGAGAAATAGCAATTGGAAAAAATGTTATAGAATTCAAGGAGGTATTTGGTAAAGACACCTTTGAATGTGGGCATACCGATTTGCATGTTGTTACCTTACCAGAAGGCTATGGTACAGAACCTGTATTTGTGCAAAAATATACACTACCCGTGGCCTGTTCAGAGACTTTGGCAGAAATAATAAAAAACTTGGAGTCCAGAGGAATCATTAGACCCATCCACAGTACCTCAAACAGGCCCCTATTGGGTGTATTGAAGCCCAATGGCGATTGTGTGCACAAATCCAAGGGTCAAAGGTTTATACTACCTTAGATCTAACAGGAGGGTAGTGATGAGTGACCCTAGCAAAAGATATAGAACATCTTTTTGCTGTTTATTTCTAAAAGACTCAGTTTGTGTGGAATCGTACTCCCTTTGACGTTATCAATAGTGGAAGGGAGTTTGGGATGTTTTCTGAAAAAGCACTCCCAGGTGCAGCCAAGTAGGGAACTGTGGTCTATGTGGATTTTGTCCTGATCAAAAATTAAGATATAAGATGCTGTTTCAGTGAAATTAGAAATGTGCACAGCCAGTTGTAAAAGGCTGAGGCAAAAGTGTTGTTGCAGAAAGCACGGTATTGTAGGAAAAGGGTACATTTCTAGGTACAGAGCAAGGGTTAAACCGGCAAAAGGAAATAGTAGAAGCCATCCAAAAGTTGAAAGATCCCACGAATCTGAAGGACTTATAGAGCCTGTTAGGGATAACAAGTTACAATAGGAAGTTCACTCAAGAGTACGTAGAAATCACACAACAATTGACTAAATTACTGAAGCAGGGACTGTTCTGGAAATGGCTTCAGGAACAAGGTGAAGCGGTAGCCAAATTGAGAGATTGTCTAATAAAGGCCCCATCCAAAGAAGAATCAAGATTTCTTTCTGGAGATAGGGTTCACATATCGGTGCATGTCAGCGGTCTTGTATCAAAAGCATGATTCAAATAAAACCATTGCATATGCTAGCAAAGCATTGTCACAGGGGGAAACAAGGTTTAATGAATGTGAAAAAGCACTTCTGACGACTGTGTGGGCATTACATTTCCACCCCATTATTCAAGGAGATCGGGAGATGGTGGAACGTAATCATAAGCCGATGCAGTTCTTGCATAGTAAAAGGATCAGATCAGGGAACTTAGCCCAGTCAAGAATTACATTATGGACATTCACATTACAGGGATTCCCTGTGAACTTGAGGTATGGGCAGGGGCTGGCAGAAGTACATGGCTGTGCAGCTGTAGATGCTACAGATGCTGCAGAATTACAAACAACTTTGACTGAATTTGAACAATCACCACACAAGGCCTTTGATGAAGAAGGGTGCAGGAATCCCTCAACTGTGTATATGAATGGATGTGCATACCATGCGGGGGGGATGATCCTGAAAAGAACTGGGGGCAAGAATAGGGAATGTGTGTGTCAAATGTGAAGGTATCCCACGAGTGAGCAAGAGAATAGGTCCCAAAAGTAATCACTTGCACGGTCTGAATACTCACAAGGCATAGTCGTTTCATCCCACTTCCTCTTGCCGCTATGCTCTTGATATTGTGTTGTAATGTATTTCCCAACCTCCCTTCCTCCCTGCCCTGTGGGTATTTCAAAACGGTATATTGTTATAGTATAAGTGCCTGACAAGCAAACAATAAATAAAATAAATAAATAAATCAGGTGGCAGAATTGGCTGAAATTTACAAGGCAATATCTATAGCAGTAGAAAACAAATTGAAATAAATAGTTTTGGTTACTGACTCTGATTATGCCTGGAATAGTTTTGTAGAATACTTACTGGGGTGGAAGCTGAGAGGGATGGTCACATGTAACAAAAAACCACTGAAACATGGAAAGCTGATTCAGGCCATCGACAATCTTGTTTCAGTGAATGAGATGGGAATTCGCTGGAGGAAGATACAAGGGCATTTTAGGAATCCAGGGGATTATAAGGAAAGAAATTTCAAGGTTGATCAGTTGAACAAAATTGGAGCAGTGATGGGCGAATTGTTTCGTATTGAACACTTGCTAGGTGAGATTCAAGCGGATGTGGTAACAGGTTCCAAATATCAGCGAACAAGTGGTCAAGCAGGCACGCAGTGGAGCTTTGATACGACCAATCAGTACTTGATCAAAGCACAAAGAGATTACCCAATCATTAGCATTTTGCACAATACTATGTCAGTTGCTGAGCAAAATCCTTTAACAGAGGAGGACTGCAAAGGAAGAGAGGAATTGATGGTGATGTTATAGAATAAAAATAATTTCAACTGCAAGACAGACTTTTGGCATCCCTTTCAGATCAGATCCAATGATTGTCTCATATGTAATTTTGGGGGTTAATGCTATATCCTGCCCATGATGCAATAACAGCAGTACACAGAGTTTCATTTGAAAAATTGGAAATATTGTATGAGCCGCATATGTCCAAAGATGCGGAGTTGTATACCCGGGGGTGCTTGCTGTGTTCACAGTTCCAGCCTGCCTCCCCAATTCATAGAGCACAATTAATGAAAAGAGGTCTGACATTTCCCTGGTCGGATTTGCAAATAGATTTAATTGGCCCAATCGAAAGATCATCCCAGGGAAACAATGACATGCTAGCAGTTACATTGTTTTAATGTCAAAGTGGTTGGAATGCCTACCAAGACCTGACTATAATGCACAGACAGCAGCTACCTTGTTAGCGAATCACATATTTTCTAGGTTTGGCTTACCGCGAGAAACAGAATCAGACTGTGGAAGCCATTTTACCAGTGCAGTATGATCAAGATGTGGCAGATTCTGGTGGGAGTAAAAAGGAAGCTTCATATTTCACACCGGCCATCCTCTAGTGGTGGTGTAGAACGATGCAATCAATCAATAAGTGATATTCTAAAAAAATGTGTGGCTGAAGCATCTAGTTGGGATTTGTGACTCCCTTTGCTACTGATGACCATTGGGGCAGCACCACTGACGTCTACAAGCCTCAGTCCAAATGAAATCATCACAGGCAGGAAAATGGTACTGTCAAAACACCTGTTGTAAAGACCCAATGAGCAAGTTGTGGTAAATACATCCAAAATGTATGAATATGTGGAAGTGTTGCAGCATACATGTGCATTTGCAGTGAAAGAACAGCTTAGGGAGCCAAATCATATTATGACCAGAAGTCATCCATTACGGAGTATGAAATAGGTAACCAGGTGTAGAAGTTTATCTTCGCAAAAGGCAATTATAAAAATTACACATTTATGAGGTGGAGTAGCATTCATAGCAAAAAAAACACCTGGGTCTAAGAGATATATCCCAAACTGGCCTCCCTTCAGCTGAACACTTGTCAACTCAAGCTTCCCATTTCAGCTACCCAAACCATCCTCCTAGATCTCATCTATCGGCCCCCAGGTCCCATATCCTCCTTTGAGGAGGACACCACCAACCTACTAACCAACAACACTAAACCAAGCTCTCAAATCATCCTGCTAGGAGATTTCAACTTGGGACTCCATGACCCGAATGACCCTAATGCTACATCATTATACAACGCCATCTCCCAGCTAGGCCACCGCATCACAGGGCCGACGCATAACAAAGGTCGAACCTTGGACTGGTTTGCAGATCTCAACTGCTCAACAACCATTCTCCAAAATGAATCTACTGCCTGGTCTGATCACCACAGTATCATACTCAATATAACTGAGAATGCACCACAGAACTTTAACTCCACTATTGTCCCTCAAATTCATGCCTGAAATAACCGGAACATATTGCTACCAAAGTTATGCCCACTGATCCACGATATTTTGAACCCAGCCAACTATAAAGATCACAACTCCAACAAAGTAGTAATTCTCTACAATAACACCCTAGACACAGCCTTGAATATCATCGCCCCTATTAAATAAAAAAAAAGCCAAACCTACAGCCCATCTCAACAAATGGTTCACAAGTGAACTAAAAACCTTACGGAGCACCAAAAGAGCTGCTGAATCCACTTGGAGAATATTACCCACTTCTCCTAACAAAGCGATGTTCTCCTCGGCGGCAGCCACCTACAAATCAGCCATCCTCACCACTAAAAAAGAGACGTATAACAACAGAATACACAATGCCAAATCTGGGACCAAAGGGTTTTTCAGCATCCTAAGGGAACTTGAGTCCCCATTCCCACCCACAGAGGTATGCGTAAAAGATGCCCTCGCCGACAAAATCTCATTGCTTCAATCTAAAATAAAGGACAAGAAGATCAGTCTGGATAGTAGTGCCAGTGACATTTACCAAACACCAACCAGAACAGAACGCCTTACTCTCATTGCCTTACCATCCAGAGATAAAATCTTAAAACAGCAGGAGGAGCTAGCTTCCCCCCAGTTCTTGCCACCAAATGCTGGAACTCACTTCCTCTAACCCTCAGAATGGAACCTTCCTTCCGGACCCTCTGAGCCAGAGTAAACAGTTGGCTCTTTGATAAAAAACATTAGATGTCTACCCCCATGCTGACACATAAATCCTGTATGCTCATAATCTTTGTATGCCTGTAACATTGTCTTAAACTCTAGTGCCCAGATGGCTCAGGGCTCGACGCGCTATATAAATAATAAACTAAACTAAACTTGCCATCCTGGCATGGTCCATTCAAAATTGTGGACACGGTTTTGCCTTTGACTAATGACCAAGGAAGGGGATCTGGCAGTAGAACAATATGTGTGGGTGAATCAAATCAGGCCATTTCACAAAAACATGAAGTTAAGAGGATAGAGCAGTCTGGAGAAACCAGTTGGGAGTGAGAGGTTTAACAGTCACATTAGAATCAAGTGAGGTGAATGGCAGTACCCTACAGGAGTGGAACTGTGAATTCCTGTGCCTGGTGTGGGACAGATCCCAGTGACCCTGGAGGATCAGTACCTCCCTATCTGGCGGGTGTAGAGATAGCTCCAGAGGAACTATGGTGGCAAGTCCACTGCATGCAGGATGTAGCTCACACAGGGGTTAAAAGGGGTTCATCGGAGCGTGTGTTGAATGTGGTGTGCCTGAAGGAATACATGGGAAGTAAGGTTGTATACTGTAATAACAAAAAGGTATGTGATAAAAATGTAAATATGCATATACATTCAAGTTTTGGTAAAGATGTATGCCAGCCAGTTAGAAAACAAGGGAAATCCTAAAGGAAAATGTATCATTGCTTTATACTTAACCTGTTTGTCTCTCTTTTCTGGTTTGGGTTCTTCAACATGTTTTACTTCATCAGTGTTTTGTGGGAGTCCTTGGAGTCCGGTTGGCGGTCGCGGAGAAGGCCTCCGAATGGAGCAAAGCTGAGTGTCTGTGGCCAAAAGGGTGGAAAAGGCGTAAAGAGACTTGCAGGAGAAAAAAGAGATCCATATGCCATATGACGAGATGGAAGCCTGCAGTCTTGTTGTGATGTACTTTGTTAGATGGACACATGCCTCTTTGGCAAACAAGCGTACTATATCCAAGCCAGGGCCTGTATTAGGCGTTATGATGGAAAATGTCACCACCATTCCCATAGGCTCTGCTTTCTGCTCTTCCTTTGCTCTATGGACAATACTTGCAATTTCTTTCAGTCTATGAACAATTGTTGCACAAAAAAATTCTATTGTTTACACTTCAATATTACACAAACTCACATTGTTGCATGAAGATCACATGGTTTGATGACATAAAAGTTTGTTGAATGTTTACACGTGGTGTTTAGCTAGGATTCATGCTTCTGTAGAGGCCCATGCGAAATGAAAGGGCCTCCAAAATAAATGTCCATTGTTTGCACAAAGCAAGCACAGGAAGAAAGGATGGAATGTTGAATTGTCTTCCGAGCGCAGGAAGGAAAGGTTAGGAGGGATACAGCCTGGCAATAACCAAAGGGCTCAGAAGGAAAATTACACGATGCAGGGCTAGAATATTCTCTGTCACATGGTAAAGTTGGGAGTGTCACAAGGGGCTAGAGTGGACGTAAGTGACATTGGAAAAATAGGTGGGTAAAATGTGCAGGATCCATATGTGATATAGGAAAAGGGCTGGGTTTGATAGAAAGGCTTATAAGGAACTGTAAGATGAGGGGCTGGACTTTAGCCATGTGCTTTTCAGCAGGTCTCCTTGATGCACAGTGGAGACTGCTCTGGGACTTGGTAGATTAAAAAGAAAAACTAGGTCCAGTTTTAACAAGCCCTGATTTAGAGTAAAGACTGGGGCTGTATTGTTTACATTTTGGAAAGAGATCCTCGAGCTGTGCTGTCCGAGCATGGGGCATTTTGCAAAGCCTCGCTGGAGCCTTAAGGGATGCTGTGAGCAGAGTGGTTATCTCTGTGCCTAGCAGCGTGACAGGACAGCTCCCGCTGGGATCCCAAGCCAGAACATGGGGCTGCTGTGACTGGTTTGGAGACAGGCCGAGCTGCAGACAAGCCGGAGGAGCTGGGGTCACAAAGGTCTCAAGTAAAGCTAAAGCGAGTATCAATAGGGATAATAGAAACTGGAATTATTTTGCAAGGGGTGATTTTGAATGGTCCAAACTGACTCAACAGCAATTCTGCCTATCTCTATGGTATGGATCAAGGAAGTTGCCTAAATCAAAAATTGATTATGGGAATAATTCTGCTTTGCAAGATAGTCCATGATCTCTAATCTCATGTTAACCCAATCTTAGCTGAGGGCAAGGGGGTAAATGGGAATTAAATCTAGATCTACAATACATTTTCTTTCATAGTGAAAGTACTAGATGGGGGTCTGAGGCTGTGCTGATCCACAAACAACAGTATATTCATTTTCCTTCAAATGCAAAGTGTTTTCCTGTATCCTGCATATGTTCAGTGCAAATGTAACACTAATGTTTCTAGTCTTCATGTTTTCTCTGATGAATGTGTACAAACTGTTGTTTACCCATATTCTGATGCAAACAAATCTACGCTTGATTCTTGCCGTTACAAACTGTTGTTTACCCATATTCTGATGCAAACAAATGTACGCTTGATTCTTGCCGTTACAAACTGTTTTACCCATATCGTGATGCAAACTGACTTACGCCAGATATGATATGTTATGATATGGCATTTATAACGCGCCTATACAGAAGTCCTTCAAGTCGCATGATTCCAATTACTTTTCAATGTGAATTAATGCTTCATGAAGCTTTGTATAACTCGTCTTCTGTACATCACAGCTGCTGGGTACCTTAGCTAGCCATATTGCTTCGCTCTAGTCTATGTTAAACGTTTTGCTAGACTCCATTGGCATATTACTTTATCCATTACCTCGATCTATTATACACATTATGCCAACCACCACTCCTTATATGTATAACAACTAGCCGCAGCTCCTAATACACAACACCACACCTAGCCCAACATTAGCTCACCCAGTCATTAACTTGTTCACACTAATTATCTCGAGCATTCTAAACACATCTACTCCCTTATTACTACCTACAATGGCATTATTTGCAACAGCCCCCACTGCTAGCGACAAATGCAGCGACACTCAGGTACTCACCACAGCCTACTACACTTCATGCAGAACATCCAGCATATCCCTATCTATGGCGTCATGTCTACAACCATCAGACAGTATCAGTCCTACCACCTTTCTATCCACATTCCACCTACAGGCGACCAAAGACAATCACACTATCCTAACAGTGTTAAGCATTCCTTTGCCACTCACTCCAACCCAATGGATCAAACCTTTCTCCACAAGACCTACTCCCAACCAACCCTGCCCAACACAAATTAGGAATTCCAGACTTCGCTCTAGATTCATGACAGCAAGCCCCCGACCAATTGTTGGCAAAAGTAAAACTAACAGCAATCCCACGCCTGCAAATTTAAAAGTAACCAACTCCCTGAACAGCAAAGTCACCTATACTCCATCTCCGCAAGAAAATACCACCACTACTAAAAACAACTCTATCCTATCCACCAAGGGAGCACTTATAAATGCCACTACCCTATCCATCAAGGGAGCACTTATAAATGCCAGATCCCTGCCAGCTCACGCACTTGATATTGCAGACCTTATAACCAAGAATGACCTCGATTTCCTAGCCATAACAGAGACCTGACTTCATGCTGCAGCAGGGCCATCACTCTCACTTGCTGTACCAGATGAGTACACTATCATCAGACAAGATAGAGAATCCACGAAAGGCGGCGGTGTTGCCTTTATTGCTAAAACCCTACTAGGCCTTAGATCCTTACCTAACCAAACATTCCCTACAGGGGAACTACTGTCATTCAAGCTACCTATCTCAACATCACGAACTACGAGCATCCACCTTTTGTATAGACCACCAAGTCCACTCTCCTCCTTCGAGGAAGACGTTACCACACTTCCCACAGCAAACACTAAACCAGGGTCTCAAATCATGTTATTAGGAGACCTCAACCTAGAACCGCACAACCCCAAAGATGACAGGCCCCAGCTGTTGCTAACTGCATATCTGAACTAGGCTTCACACATCGTATTTCCGACCCTACCCATACCAAAGCGAGAACACTAGATTGGATTGCAGACATTAACCGCAACACCAACATCCTTTCCAACACACCACGTGCCTGGTCCAACCACCATATTATCCTATTTACCGTACAGGACATTATCCGTTCAAAACATGGCAACAGACTTGCACCTCCTACACCTACTAGGAACAATATGACAGTAGAGAGACTACTCCCTCTGCTACAGCCTATCCTTAACCACCCCATCCTTGACAATCACCCGTCCTCACTAGTTTATCTGAACAACAGTACACTGCTCAATGCCATCAACAAAATAGCGCCAATGAAAATGCGGAATGCCAAGCCTCGCTCACACTTAAATTCATGGTTCACTCGCACCTCAGAACGCAAAAACAAAAGAACTGCTGAAGCATTATGGAAGCACTATGGAACTATGGAACTAAGGAAAAGCCTTACCTCAGCACCTAACAAAGACACATTTATAGAAGCCTCCCTCACCTATAAAGCTGCCATCCACCAATCCAAAAGTGACTCTTAGAATAATGGAATCATCAATGCAAAATCCAGTACCAAAGAATTATTCAACATGCTTAGAGAGCTGGAATCTCCCATACCTCCACCTGAGACTTGCACCAAAGACATGGGATGGTCTACCAATATACAGAAAGCTCTACTAGACAAAATTGAGCTTCTTCAAGCCAAAATCGAATTAAAGAAACTTAGCTTTACCGCAGGCTCTTCCCTATTCCTACCGTCCACATCGCCACCTGATCCACACAATCTGTTTAAGTAAAGACGTCGAGGACATAATAAAACACATGACACCATCAAGATGCCAGGGGGACATATGCCCAGCTAGCATCATTAAAGAGGCAGCGAGGGATCTCACACCCTTTATTACTTCAATAATCAACACCTCATTTGAAAATAGCATAGTCCCCACTAATCTGAAAGATGCCTGAGTCCTTCCCCTATTAAAGAAACCTACCCTTTACCCAAACATCCCTACAAATTATAGACCGATCACTACTGTTCCGTTCCTTCAAAAAATCTTGACATAGCAGCCTACCTTCAGATCCAGGAACATCTTGAAAGAAATAACCTCTTGGGTCTCCGACAATCAGGCTTTAGACCTAGACCCAGCACAGAGACAGACTTGATAGATATAAAAACACAAATGGACACCATAAAAGACAAAGGCAACCTAGCTTAGATCGGCCATGAAAATCCCCCAAGCTCACCATATATTGGAGTGGAGGCGCAGTGCTCACTGGCTATCAATCCATCAAAGGATTACATTTAAAACAATATCACTGACCAGTAGCCAGAAAGTCCTGTCTCCTGGCAACGATTCAGAAATTGGGATCGACTGCTATCTCTCCCTTCCAGAAGCACTCTATCTACCCGGATCTTAGCAGGGCAGGTTTCACGTTCAGGCTTTTGAGGCTGATGAAATCAGAATGTCTGATTTGGGCACTGTTGACAACAGGTGTGTTAGCCAGAAAATTCAATGAAAAATAAGCCGAGCCCGGTGCCTGGCCTGGTTCTACGAGCCAAGGCATGAGCCACGCCACAAGCAATACCTTTTGGTAATCATTTGGCATTATATTTGGCAAATCACAGACGTGTATAATGCTAGATGATGCAGTGATTATCATTATAATGTTTGATAGAGGCAAGCAACATATGCTGAATAGTTCTGCTTTGGTGGTGGCGCCTCAGAAGGAATGTGACCTTGTGCCCCCTGCTTTCACAATTTTCTGGCATCTCATGTACAGCCTTCTCTTTATTTCCTGGTGAAGAGGCAAGTCTCTGTTGAATACCTCGGAGGTAGTCCGACTCCCACCTCATCATGCAGCAGTCCAATTCCTTAGATTGCTGCATTGCTGGATTGGAACTAGAGGAGACAGAAATCATTATCCCAACTGTGCCACTGATTCTTCTCTGCAGCTGTTCCATCTCCTCTATCGTGCTTTATGGTACATCACACAGTGATCCCAGCTGTGCCTCTGATTAATCTCTGATGCTGTTCCAACTTCTTTATGGTGCTTTATGGTACATCACACAGTGATCCCAGCTGTGCCTCTGATTCATCTCTGCACCTGTTCCATATTGTACATCTCAAAGTGATCCCAGCTGTGCCTCTGATTCATCTATGCAGCTGTTCCTTCTTCTGTATGGTGCTTTATGGTGCATCACACAGTGATCCCAGCTGTACCTCTGATTCTTCTCTGCAGCTGTCCCATCTTCTCTATGGAGCTTTATGGTACATCACACAGTGATCCCAACTGTGCCACTGATTCTTCTCTGCAGCTGTTCCATCTCCTCTATCATGCTTTATGGTACATCACACAGTGATCCAAGCTGTGCCTCTGATTCATATCTGCGGCTGTTCCTTCTTCTCTGTGGTGCTTTATGGTACATCACACAGTGATCCCAGCTGTGCTTCTGATTCATCTCTGTGGCTGTTCCATCTTCTCTATGGTGCTTTATTGTACATCACACAGCGATCCCAGCTGTTCCTCTGATTCAGCTCTGCAGCTGTTCCATCTTCTCTATGGTGCGTTATGGTACATTACACACTGATCCCACCTGTGCCTCTGATTCATCTCTGCATCTGTTCAATCTTCTCTATGGTGCTTTATGGTACATCATGCACTGAACCCAGCTGTGCCTCTGATTCTTCTCTGCTGTTGTTCCATATCCTCTATAGTACTTTATGGTACATCACACAGTGATCCCAGCTGTGCTTATGATTCATCTCTGCTGCTGTTCCATCTTCTCTATATTGCTTTATGGTACATCACACAGTGATCCCAGCTGTGCCTCTGATTAATCTATGACGCTGTTCCTTCTTCTCTATGGTGCTTTATGGTACATCACACAGTGATCCCAGCTGTGCCACTGATTCTTCTCTGCAGCTATTCCATCTCCTCTATAGTGCTTTATGGTACATCACACAGTGTTCCCAGCTGTGCTTCTGATTCATCTCTGCAGCTGTTCCATATGCTAAATCTCACAGTGATCCCAGCTGTGCCTCTGATTCATCTCTGCAGCTGTTCCATCTTCTCTATAGTGCTTTATGGTACATCGCACAGTGATCCCAGCTGTGCCTCTGATTCATCTCTGCAGCTGTTCTTTCTTCTGTATGGTGATTTATGGTACATCACACAGTGATCCCAACTGTGCCACTGATTCTTCTCTGCAGCTGTTCCATTTCCTCTATCGTGCTTTATGGTACATCACACAGTGATCCCAGCTGTGCCTCTGATTCTTCTCTGCTGTTGTTCCATCTCCTCTATAGTGCTTTACGGTACATCACACAGTGTTCACAGCTGTTCCTCTGATTCATCTCTGCAGCTGTTCCATATGGTAAATCTCACAGTGATCCCAGCTGTGCCTCTGATTCATCTCTGCAGCTGTTCCATCTTCTCTATAGTGCTTTATGGTACATCACACAGTGATCCCAGCTGTGCCTCTGATTCATCTCTGCAGCTGTTCCTTCTTCTCTATGGTGCTTTATTGTACATCACACAGTGATCCCAACGGTGCCACTGATTCTTCTCTGCAGCTGTTCCATCTCCTCTATCCTGCTTTGTGATACATCACTCAGTGATCCCAGCTGTGCTTATGATTAATTTCTGCTAATGTTCCAACTTCTCTATAAAGCTTTATGGTACATCACACAGTGATCCCAGCTGTGCCTCTGATTAATCTCGGATGCTGTTCCATCTTCTCTATGGTGCTTTATGGTACATCACACAGTGATCCCAGCTGTGCCTCTGATTCTTCTCTGCTGTTGTTCCATCTCCTCTATAGTGCTTTATGGTACATCACAGAGTGATCCCAACTGTGCCTCTGATTAATCTCTGACGCTGTTCCATCTTCTCTATGGTGCTTTATGGTACATCACACAGTGATCCCAGCTGTGCCTCTGATTAATCTCTGATGCTGTTCCATCTTCTCTATGAGTCTTCATGGTACATCGCACAGTGATCCCAGCTGTGCCTCTGATTCTTCTCTGCATCTGTTCCATCTTCTCTATAGTGCTTTATGGCACATCACACAGTGATCCCAACTGCACCACTGATTCTTTTCTGCAGCTGTTCCATCTCCTCTATCATGCTTTATGGTACATCACACAGTGATCCCAGCTGTGCCTTTGATTCATCTCTGCAGCTGTTCCATCTTCTCTGTGGTGCTTTATGGTACATCACACAGCGTTCCCAGATGTGCCTCTTATTCTACTCTGCTGTTGTTCCATCTCCTCTATAGTGCTTTATGGTGCATCACACAGTGATCCCAGCTGTGCCTCTGATTCTTCTCTGCAGCTGTTCCATCTTCTCCATGGTGTTTTATGGTACATCACACAGTGATCCCAGCTCTGCCTCTGATTAATCTCTGATGCTGTTCCATCTTCTCTATGGTGTTTTATGGTACATCACACAGTGATCCCAGCTGTGCCTCTGATTCATCTCTGCACCTGTTCCATATTGCACATCTCAAATTGATCCCAGCTGTGCCTCTGATTCATCTATGCAGCTGTTCCTTCTTCTGTATGGTGCTTTATGTTGCATCACACAGTGATCCCAGCTGTACCTCTGATTATTCTCTGCAGCTGTCCCATCTTCTCTATGGTGCTTTATGGCACATCACACAGTGATCCCAGCTGTGCCTCTGATTATTCTCTGACGCTGTTCCGTCTTCTCTATGATTCTTTATGGTACATCGCACAGTGATGCCAGCTGTGCCTCTGATTCTTTTCTGCAACTGTTCAATCTTCTCTATGGCGCTTTCTGGTGCATCACACAGTGATCCCAGCAGTGCCTCTGATTCTTCTCTGCAGCTGTTCCATCTTCTCTATGGTGTTTTATGGTACATCACACAGTGATCCCAACTGTGCCACTGATTCTTCTCTGCAGCTGTTCCATCTCCTCTATCGTGCTTTATGGTACATCACACAGTGATCCCAGCTGTGCCTCTGATTAATCTCTGATGCTGTTCCAACTTCTTTATGGTGCTTTATGGTACATCACACAGTGATCCCAGCTGTGCCTCTGATTCATCTCTGCACCTGTTCCATATTGTACATCTCAAAGTGATCCCAGCTGTGCCTCTGATTCATCTATGCAGCTGTTCCTTCTTCTGTATGGTGCTTTATGGTGCATCACACAGTGATCCCAGCTGTACCTCTGATTCTTCTCTGCAGCTGTCCCATCTTCTCTATGGAGCTTTATGGTACATCACACAGTGATCCCAACTGTGCCACTGATTCTTCTCTGCAGCTGTTCCATCTCCTCTATCATGCTTTATGGTACATCACACAGTGATCCAAGCTGTGCCTCTGATTCATATCTGCGGCTGTTCCTTCTTCTCTGTGGTGCTTTATGGTACATCACACAGTGATCCCAGCTGTGCTTCTGATTCATCTCTGTGGCTGTTCCATCTTCTCTATGGTGCTTTATTGTACATCACACAGCGATCCCAGCTGTTCCTCTGATTCAGCTCTGCAGCTGTTCCATCTTCTCTATGGTGCGTTATGGTACCTTACACACTGATCCCACCTGTGCCTCTGATTCATCTCTGCATCTGTTCAATCTTCTCTATGGTGCTTTATGGTACATCATGCACTGAACCCAGCTGTGCCTCTGATTCTTCTCTGCTGTTGTTCCATATCCTCTATAGTACTTTATGGTACATCACACAGTGATCCCAGCTGTGCTTATGATTCATCTCTGCTGCTGTTCCATCTTCTCTATATTGCTTTATGGTACATCACACAGTGATCCCAGCTGTGCCTCTGATTAATCTATGACGCTGTTCCTTCTTCTCTATGGTGCTTTATGGTACATCACACAGTGATCCCAGCTGTGCCACTGATTCTTCTCTGCAGCTATTCCATCTCCTCTATAGTGCTTTATGGTACATCACACAGTGTTCCCAGCTGTGCTTCTGATTCATCTCTGCAGCTGTTCCATATGCTAAATCTCACAGTGATCCCAGCTGTGCCTCTGATTCATCTCTGCAGCTGTTCCATCTTCTCTATAGTGCTTTATGGTACATCGCACAGTGATCCCAGCTGTGCCTCTGATTCATCTCTGCAGCTGTTCTTTCTTCTGTATGGTGATTTATGGTACATCACACAGTGATCCCAACTGTGCCACTGATTCTTCTCTGCAGCTGTTCCATTTCCTCTATCGTGCTTTATGGTACATCACACAGTGATCCCAGCTGTGCCTCTGATTCTTCTCTGCTGTTGTTCCATCTCCTCTATAGTGCTTTACGGTACATCACACAGTGTTCACAGCTGTTCCTCTGATTCATCTCTGCAGCTGTTCCATATGGTAAATCTCACAGTGATCCCAGCTGTGCCTCTGATCCATCTCTGCAGCTGTTCCATCTTCTCTATAGTGCTTTATGGTACATCACACAGTGATCCCAGCTGTGCCTCTGATTCATCTCTGCAGCTGTTCCTTCTTCTCTATGGTGCTTTATTGTACATCACACAGTGATCCCAACGGTGCCACTGATTCTTCTCTGCAGCTGTTCCATCTCCTCTATCCTGCTTTGTGATACATCACTCAGTGATCCCAGCTGTGCTTATGATTAATTTCTGCTAATGTTCCATCTTCTCTATAAAGCTTTATGGTACATCACACAGTGATCCCAGCTGTGCCTCTGATTAATCTCTGATGCTGTTCCATCTTCTCTATGGTGCTTTATGGTACATCACACAGTGATCCCAGCTATGCCTCTGATTCTTCTCTGCTGTTGTTCCATCTCCTCTATAGTGCTTTATGGTACATCACAGAGTGATCCCAACTGTGCCTCTGATTAATCTCTGACGCTGTTCCATCTTCTCTATGGTGCTTTATGGTACATCACACAGTGATCCCAGCTGTGCCTCTGATTAATCTCTGATGCTGTTCCATCTTCTCTATGAGTCTTCATGGTACATCGCACAGTGATCCCAGCTGTGCCTCTGATTCTTCTCTGCATCTGTTCCATCTTCTCTATGGTGCTTTATGGTACATCACACAGTGATCCCAGCTGTGCCTCTGATTAATCTCTGACGCTGTTCCATCTTCTCTATGGTGCTTTATGGTACATCACACAGTGATCCCAACTGTGCCACTGATTCTTCTCTGCAGCTGTTCCATCTCCTCTATCGTGCTTTATGGTACATCACACAGTGATCCGAGCTGTGCCTCTGATTCATATCTGCGGCTGTTCCTGCTTCTCTATGGTGCTTTATTGTACATCACACAGCGATCCCAGCTGTTCCTCTGATTCATCTCTGCAGCTTTTCCATCTTCTCTATGGTGCTTTATGGTACATCACACACTGATTCCACCTGTGCCTCTGATTCATCTCTGCATCTGTTCAATTTTCTCTATGGTGCTTTATGGTACATCACGCAGTGAACCCAGCTATGCCTCTGATTCTTCTCTGCTGTTGTTCCATCTCCTCTATAGTGCTTTATGGTACATCACACAGTGATCCCAGCTGTGCCTCTGGTTCATCTCTGCGGATGTTGCATCTTCTCTATGAGGCTTTATGGTTTATCACTCAGTGATCCCAACGGTGCCACTGATTCTTCTCTGCAGCTGTTCCATCTCCTCTATCCTGCTTTGTGGTACACCACTCAGTGATCCCAGCTGTGCTTATGATTAATTTCTGCTAATGTTCCATCTTCTCTATAAAGCTTTATGGTACATCACACAGTGATCCCAGCTGTGCCTCTGATTAATCTCTGACGCTGTTCCATCTTCTCTATGGTGCTTTATGGTACATCACACAGTGATCCCAGCTGTGCCTCTGATTCTTCTCTGCTGTTGTTCCATCTCCTCTATAGTGCTTTATGGTACATCACAGAGTGATCCCAACTGTGCCTCTGATTAATCTCTGCAGCTGTTCCATATGGTAAATCTCACAGTGATCCCAGCTGTGCCTCTGATTCATCTCTGCAGCTGTTCCTTCTTCTCTATGGTGCTTTATTGTACATCATACAGTGATCCCAACGGTGCCACTGATTCTTCTCTGCAGCTGTCCCATCTCCTCTATCCTGCTTTGTGGTACATCACTCAGTGATCCCAGCTGTGCTTATGATTAATTTCTGCTAATGTTCCATCTTCTCTATAAAGCTTTATGGTACATCACACAGTGATCCCAGCTGTTCCTCTGATTAATCTCTGACGCTGTTCCATCTTCTCTATGGTGCTTTATGGTACATCACACAGTGATCCCAGCTGTGCCTCTGATTCTTCTCTGCTGTTGTTCCATCTCCTCTATAGTGCTTTATGGTACATCACACAGTGATCCCAACTGTGCCTCTGATTAATCTCTGACGCTGTTCCATCTTCTCTATGGTGCTTTATGGTACATCACACAGTGATCCAGCTGTGCCTCTGATTAATCTCTGACGCTGTTCCATCTTCTCTATGAGTCTTCATGGTACATCGCACAGTGATCCCAGCTGTGCCTCTGATTCTTCTCTGCATATGTTCCATCTTCTCTATGGTGCTTTATGGTACATCACACAGTGATCCCAGCTGTGCCTCTGATTAATCTCTGACGCTGTTCCATCTTCTCTATGGTGCTTTATGGTACATCACACAGTGATCCCAACTGTGCCACTGATTCTTCTCTGCAGCTGTTCCATCTCCTCTATCGTGCTTTATGGTACATCACA
The DNA here is from genome assembly GCF_040938575.1 of Ambystoma mexicanum. Classification (NCBI taxonomy): domain Eukaryota; kingdom Metazoa; phylum Chordata; class Amphibia; order Caudata; family Ambystomatidae; genus Ambystoma; species Ambystoma mexicanum. Next base: position 101,774,217 of record NC_090925.1, on the reverse strand, counting down.
CAGTGATCCGAGCTGTGCCTCTGATTCATATCTGCGGCTGTTCCTGCTTCTCTATGGTGCTTTATGGTACTTCACACAGTGATCCCAGCTGTGCCTCTGATTCATCTCTGCAGCTGTTCCATCTTCTCTATGGTGCTTTATTGTACATCACACAGCGATCCCAGCTGTTCCTCTGATTCATCTCTGCAGATTTTCCATCTTCTCTATGGTGCTTTATGGTACATCACACACTGATTCCACCTGTGCCTCTGATTCATCTCTGCATCTGTTCAATTTTCTCTATGGTGCTTTATGGTACATCACGCAGTGAACCCAGCTATGCCTCTGATTCTTCTCTGCTGTTGTTCCATCTCCTCTATAGTGCTTTATGGTACATCACACAGTGATCCCAGCTGTGCCTCTGGTTCATCTCTGCGGATGTTGCTTCTTCTCTATGAGGCTTTATGGTATATCACACAGTAATCCCAGCTGTGCCTCTGATTCATCTCTGCAGCTGTTCCATCTTCTCTATGGTGCTTTATTGTACATCAAACAGCGATTCCAGCTGTGCCTCTGATTCATCTCTGCAGCTGTTCCATCTTCTCTATGGTGCGTTATGGGACCCCCATAAGTGAATAGTCTGTGCACATTGTAATGAAAGGCACATTGTGTGGCGCTGTCTTGCATCATTGATGGGTGATATGATGCCGGCACTTTCTTAGCCCAGTCTCTCAATTACACACAAACATGCCGGCTCTGCAAATGAAAACAGGGGCTGAGCAAGAGCCTGTTAAACTTTGAGCTAACATGAAATGTAACTTTCTTGTAAAGGCAGGTAAACTGCATATAAAACTGGCAAAGCCTGCACAGAAAGTTTACCAGAAAGGTTTATTATTGGCTGACAAAGCAGACAGCAAGAAGGGGTCTAGGACGGAGGCTTACCCCAATGTATCACAAAAGATTTTGACTACAACTCACATCAGTCCTGGCAAGCATAAGCGAAGTTAAAGGATCATGGGAATCCTAGACCAAACATTATAACCTAAAACCAAGCCAGATATTTGTCTTCACCCATGCCCATGCTTTCATTGCCTTGCCCATCTCTAATATTTCCACATATTGTCATAGGGAAATTGCAGGTTCTAAGATAAGGTCTACTCACCGTTCAAAAGACAACAGTCAAATATGTCTGCCGGTGCAGGCGGATCTGCCATACTTTCAGAATCCAAAGTGCACCAGGTATCCAGCACTTCAAATAGCATTTCAAGAAGCAGCCATATCCACAATAGAAGGTGGGCACCCTTCTTCCTAGTCTTCCTTATACCTGCATGGCTGCTTTCTACCAGAAGCAGTGCTATATCTGCTCTGAGTCTCTGGGGATATGGTCTCAAAGCTGGACATAGCTAGACTTTAACAAGCATCCGCAGAACAAATGCAATTAAAAGTTATTTGTTATTAAGGGTTCAATAAATTTGCACCGTCCCCGGATCGGAATTACTTTGCCAAGGAACATTTGCCAAGGTCAAACTTTACAGTCAACCACAGGTGCAAAACATAAGTAATTACACGTTGTCATTATCTGAAAAGTTGTCCACACCTTCACTCTAGAGTAATACGTACTGTAACTGGAAAACAAACCCTACCAAAGACAAAGTTTTCGGTTACTGGAAAAGCATGGTATTGACTTTAGCTTGATAATCCTTTGCCATCAAATACCCACATATTCAAATACTTGGCCATGTGGTGCTCCAATGACCAGAAACCTGCTTGCTCTTTAACAGTGTTCTGCCCCATCTCTTATCAGTTTCAGGAACAAACTGAACACTTTTCCATTAAAAAACAGCATAAACGCAGGCAGGGACATCAATTCACCAAAATGCAAGGGGTGGACGAAGTGACATCATACACCAAATGACATCACAGGAAGGATGTCAGATGACCTTTGACCCCGATGACATCACACAAAATAACACACATGCCATTTCACTCCAATGTCATCCCCTGAAGAGACTTACGGGTGTAAAACATGTACATAAGCTCACATTTCATAAAATACCAAATTGGTAATCGGCAAACAGAACACCCTCATTTTTAACTACAGTACTCCATTGATGTGCGATGGGGCAACCCATGTTATGACAAGGTTAGACTCAGAAGAACCAACAAAGGCCAGGGGCACTGCCGTGCATATGCCACTACAGTCTTATACGGACCTTTACTGACAACCTATACCAATTATGTTTTGCTTTAGTCCCCTTGAGTGGGACGGGTATGCTCAGACGTATGTCCCGTGCCTGCCAGGTCCAGAGGCCCAAGCTGCACCTCATTGATGACACCCAAGGAAGCTGAAACATGCCTGGGGATGCTTGTGGGCTTGTGCAGAAGGGATGTAACCTAGCAGTATGGGATGGGCTGCCCCTTTTGGGGTGGGACCAAGCTTGATTTGCATATGATCTTTGCCCTTTTGTAATTCCTTGGCAGGTGAAGAACAATGGTATGGATGGTTGCCCATAGCAATGACAGAGGTCAAGATTAATTCTAAAGCTTCCAACCATCACCTCTTTTGTTTTTCTAAAGACAAGTTGGTTATTCAGCAATTATATTTTGTCTATGTTTCTGTTATTTCTAGTGTGCACATTCGTGTTTACCATGTATGGCTATTAAATGTGGCTAGTGCCCTGAAATAGCCACACCATGAGATTTCTGCTTGTCCTTTGACTATATTGCTGGTTATCCTTCTTCCTGCCTTGCCAGGTCAGGAGATCCACTCATATTAAGGTCATGCTCTTGCCCAGGAAAGCTGCAGATTTTGTGGGCTATTGTTGCCTTTGTGTGTGTGTGGGTGTGGGGCTCAAAATGTTGGTGTGACTGTCTGGTTCCAGTCCACATCCATGGTGCCAGTGAGTCTAGGTGTGTGGCAGAGTGAGACCAACAGTTGCCCTGATTGGAAAACTACAGGCTGTTTGAATGGTGCAGATTCTTACCATGGGTGGGCTTGGAATTGCTTCATGCTGGATTTTGCATGAGAAGAGGACTCATGCAGCTGTTTCTTCAGATCAGCGTTGGAGCCAAGAATCCCTCATAAAAGAACAGCCAACTGAAGATATGATGATCCTTTCCTGCATCTGGCCAGGTGAAGCCTTCTTGGACTACCTTATTTGCAAAGGCGCTGTGCAGTGCTTCAACCCCAGTCTCAATGTGTAGTCGAGGATCCAGCCATCCAGACCTTATAAAGTGTCCCTGGACTACCCAGTGGGCTGAATATCTTTCCTGTTGTCTACCTCACTAGAACCTTGACTGTACTGGGTGTGCAGCTGGAATGTTGGTGGTCGCCAGCAGGTAGTATAAATTGCTTTCCTACCAAATTTCAGCCTCCCAGCTTCAAGGGACTTTGCTCTGGAAGGACTTCTACAACTGCGACTAGAAGGATACCTGCTATTGTCTGTCGGCAGGGGCTGTTGTGGGAAGTGTCCTGATGAGGGTTTCTTCAGTGCCTTCTGCATTTCTCTACTGCCAAGGGTTGACCTCTGCTCCTGGACTCGACCGGAAGAATACTTGCACCCGCCAACCCTGGGCACCTCTCACCGGAACCAACAGTGGGAAAACCAACCTCCAGCCACCCCAAGTCAACCCATCTAGTCCTCTGGAAAATCAGAGTTGGGGGTAAGGAAACACAAATCATGTGTCTCCCCCTGTCCTGCATATGATAACATTGATAACAAGTTTCTTTTTATCCTTTGTGATGCATCCGGTGGAGCTTTGATGGGCAATGTCACATGGAAGTTAAGTTGAGGCGTATTTGCTCATGAACTCTTAGGATATCGGCAGCTCCAGAGCAACATGGATGTATAGGTTGTATCCACGAAAATAGAACCAAAACACCTACCATTGAAGGCTGGTGGAGAGTGTTGTATTGCTGGTGGAAGTGGCCTCTGGGTGCAGCGTGATGGCTAGTATGACGGATGGACATAATCCTAGATCCTTTCCTGTAACCCTGTCATTCTCGGTGTAGGATGCAGTGCAGCGTGTAGCTCAGTGTGCTGTGAGGTGGAGTTGGCCTCTCCGGGTGGCAAGTGGAGACATAGTGGAGAGGGGGCCAGTGTTGGCGGTGGTGGTGTAGTACTAAGACCGAGAGGTCGGTGCTTGATGAAGCAGTGACTGTGAAGACCGAAGCAGTGTTTGGCAAGTATAGTTATTGGACTGGAAAAAACGTTATTGGGCGCCTGGGTGGGGGTGTCATGGCATTGTGGAAAGTGTGAGGTGCGGTTGGAGCAGCTTACCTGTACAACATGTACTAACATGCCTACCAGTAGAGCCAAAACTAAAGCTAAGAATTCGTCTGTATCTTTAGGGGTTTTAGTCATGACCCCCTGCTCTAAAAATACCTCCTGGCAGAAGTATTATCAATGACATTTGTGATGTCATCTTTGATGTCCTGGGTGTTAGTCTTAGCAGTGCACGGTGGTGGCGCGAGTTATGGTTGCTTAGCTTACCATAACTGGCGAATTTCAAGGGTTTTTCGGTTTTACTTGGAACCATAACATCCCTTTGACAACGTTTTTTCACTGAATTTCATAGGTTTTTAGTAGCGCAACTTAACCATAACGTCCCTTTAACAAAGTTTTTTCATTGAATTTCGTAGGTTTTTAGTAGTGCAACTTAACAATAATGACTTTCACTTTATATACATATCATATGGAACTGACTGAATCTCTTCTACTGCACTTGATGTCCGCGAACTCATTTAATGTTCACTGACATGTTCGAAGAACAGTACCACTACCTAAAAACTCTGGGGGGGGGTATGTTTGATTGTTATATCATAACATAGGAACATTTAACAAATTAAAAAAAAAACACACAAACACATTATATGTACTAATACATAAGAAATGTAACCCATATATACAACACACTAACCATTCATTTAAATGCACTATGTTCTAAAATGGAATATACCACAAGAAAATAAATTGGCTTCCAACATAATTACCTCACAAACACGACAGAACTGAGAACAAGAGCAGACCCACTGAGTACATAGGACATATCTTACCTGAAATGGTAAGTGTACTTAATTGTATTCATATATTTATAAACTTTCTGTATTAGATAAAAAAATATATTATCTTTTTTATTTTCTCTCACAGAAATGTCTAGTACTCTGGAATGGCTAGAGGAACATATCCCACATGAAGAAATGTCACAAGATAGTGAAACTAATGGTAAACACTTTATAATATAAACCATTTAATTATTATTATTTTGAATACATTTAACATATATATATATATTTTTTGTACAGAGCATACCAAAATAGAAAATACTTCAGAAAAACCTGTTATGGATAACACTTTTCACAGTATAGAAGAAAAAATGGATTTATTGTTGACTAATTTTAATCATTTGAAAACTTTTGTGGAAGATCATTTTAAATCAAAAACCTCGTACCATTGCCCCGCATGTACTTGTCCCTCCTCACCATATCCCAGTCAATTATCCCCAAACCCTCTCCATAACCCAAAACGTTTATGGATTAAAGAAGCTCCTAAATTTGGTCAAGACAGTGATGCCACTGTTTTACAGTTTATTGAAAAATATGTCACTTGTGAAATTCCATTAGAAGCCACAAATAGTGATCATCATGCACAAATTTTACAATTTCAAAGACACAAATGTGGAAAATATTGTCATCGCAAATACAAAAAGAAAAGGGAAATACTACACCAAATGCCGATTTGGTTTCCCTAGACCAGTTACAAATACAGGTCAAATGAACAACCTCATGTCTTCAGTTAGACATAGTGTTAAAGGTAAGTCACCTAAAAATACATATTACATAAAAAGAAAAGAAGAAGAAAAATATATCATTGATCATAATGCAATCATTGCCCACTTATGGAATGCAAACATAGAGGTGCAGTACATTGCAGACAATTCTACTGCAGTTGCACGATATGTCACAGCATACTTAACTAAAGCAGAAAAGACAGAGCTCCAAGACCTCTGGAATGACCTGTCATCAGATAAAACAGTATCTCAGAAATTATACAGCTTGGGCATAAAAATGCTCACCCATAGAGAATGTGGATCATATGAAGCAGCTGATCGTTTAACTGGTACTGCATTGTATGGTAAATATGAAAATATAGTATGACTAAGTCTTGGTCCAGCTAAATCTAGAAAAAGAGTTCTAAAATCATATGAAGATATAGAAACAATAGCCAAACGTGATCCCAAAAGCCAAGACATTTTAAAAAACAATTTATTGGACACATACTACCCAAACAGAAGTAATACTTTGGAAAACATGTGTCTATACCACATAGCCCAAAACTACACATACAAAAATAATATGAAACCTGATGAAAAAAAGGTAAATATAGAGTGACAAACTGTGAAGGCAGCTTAGTTAAACTCACTAAACCAAATTTCATAAATCATATCAAATTGTCATTAAAGACTCCTCAACATAAAGAAGTATATTACATGTCCTTGCTACAACTCTTCAAACCATGGAGAAAAGAAGAACAATTACTAGATAACTATGACTCATATGAGGATGCTTTCAATGCAAATGAAAGCACTATAACTGATGTAAACTTTACACAGTACAAAACAATGTTGCACAATGAACAGCAACACGAAGAAGAACTCCAAGCCCAACTAGATAAGGACACTCCTGACAGTAGTCAACCTTCTGTAACAGGAAGCCAAGAACCACTGGGAGAACCACTAATAATAAATGAGGCAGAATTAGCTATGATAGAAGTAGAAAACAACCATGTGTCAGTATGAAGATAAGGAAGACTTAACTATACTACAATCAAAACTAAACAATGAGCAAAGTAGCATTTTTCAAGAAGTAACAAAACAAATTGCACATGGTGTAAAACATGAAAATAAAGAATGTTCCTGCCATAATTATAAACCTATACTACTGCACGTCAGTGGTGAAGCTGATTCTGGCAAAACATTCCTAATCAAAATCATTAGTAAGTTCCTTCAACAATTGACAAACAACAAACTGTCATCTGTTGTCACTGCCCCCACAGGTTTAGCTGCCTACAACATAGCTGGTGTTACATTACACCGATTACTACTATTACCAGTAGAACACCAGAACAAATTAGACTATTACAAACTTTCTGCAGAAGCTGCAATGGAATTATGCAGAGTATTGAAACAAATGAAAATGCTACTAATAGATGAAGTGAGCATGGTCTCCAACCTGATGTTAGCAGGAAAACACATTATTGTTTTTGGAGATCTGCTTCAATTGACACCAGTAAAGGGTGAGCCTATTTTTAAAACATAAGGACACACACTCTGCCGTAAAAGTGTTGGCAGCATTGGAAATGTCAACCTTTGGCAACATTTCCAATACAGAGAATTAGCAGAAAACATGCGGCAATCTGCAGATCTCACTTATGCCAACATTTTAAAAAGTATCAGAGTTGTTATACTTTCTAAAGAAGCAGAATCAATATTGAAAACCCGGCACATTAATGCACTTTATGGCGATAATGCATGTGCTACAGATGTTATGGAACAATTAGCCCACAAAAATGTCAATTGTATGGCCTTTATGCCAACTCTTGCAAGCTGTTTCAAATTCAATGAAATCATGCTAAGTAAAGAAATGCAACCAATCATGGAAATTAGCGCCACAGACAAACTAGATGTACATGGTATGACACTACCCATGTGTGACCAAGCCACAATAAGACTAAATAGTTTAGAAAGATCAATCTCAAACACAGCAGGCTTAGAAAAGATATTAAAATTATCCTTAAATTGCAGAGTAATGCTTAAACGTAACGTAACCTTGACCTGGACCAAGGACTAGTTAATGGAGCACTGGGTACAGTTGTTGGCTTTCAAACATACCCACGCGACAACAAAATTCAGTTTGTCAATATACTCTTTGACAAACTTTCAGAAGTAAAAAGGATAGGACGCTCAACAGCTAGATTCCTTCTCTTCAAATGTATGTACGCAGAGAACAATTTTCTCTAACTCTTGCATACGCAGTCACGTTTCATAAATCACAAGGTCTTACCCTAGACAAAGCAATGATAGATATTGGTAACAGAGTCTTTAAAGAAGGCATGAGCTATGTAGCACTATCACACTTATGTACACTTGACGGTCTATTTCTAATCAACTTTGATGCAAGTAAAATAAACACTGATATTCCTTGCATTTTAGAATACAATAGACTTCGCTCATCTAAACACATATTCTGTTCCACAAAAAGTTAAACGTTATAAAAGAAAAATAAATCAAAAAGAAATGCAACAGGACGTCACTGCAGATCGTCCAAAGAGAGTAAAAAAAAACGAATACTTCATCAAGTACCACAAGCAAAAAAGAATCAATTAGGGAAAGTAAACCAGGTACTTCTTTAAAGAAGGAAGACAAACTCCAAAAAAAGCAGTTAGATACAGAACTACCTGGACCATTTAAATTCTCAAATATAGTTGGTGTAAGTTGCTACGCAAATGTAGCAATGAATATTGTATTTCAATTACCACCAATTGTTGACAACATTTACTTACACAGTACAGACCCATTGTGTTTGCAAATGTTAGTACTTCACAGAAATGCAGCAAACAATCCTGACAACACGTATAGTGTTTATGGAATAAGACAACTATTGGACTACTGTGCTGGAATGGTGAAATTCACTATAAATTCACAGGAAGATCCACAAGAATTTCTAATGCACTTACTACAAGTACTGGAAAACAAAAACATACCTATAAATGAAATCTTTCAGATTTCATACATGTGGAAACATACATGCACTCTCTGCAACAATGTGACACAAGAAGAAATCCCCAATGAACGCTTCATATATATATATATCAATACCAAATTGTGAATCCATTCCATTTCAGCCACTAGTAAAAAATGCAAACCATGGTAGATTATGCTTTACCTGCAATTCAGATAATCGCTCCACGTTAGTAATACAAACGCATAGTAAATACATAATACTAATGCTTCTACGTTACAATGCAGATGGTACCAAAAACAACTGCAAGCTGACTGGATTCACACATGGTCAAATATCACTTGGTAAGAAAACCTTCACAACAATAGGTATAATCTACCACGCAGGAGTCACAACCAATTCAGGGCACTACACTGCATATATGAAAAAGAAATGTGGATGGTTTGAATGTAATGATAGTACCATTACTCTAAAGCAGAGATTACCAGGAAATCTTACAAATGCTTATTTGATGTACTTAATACCAAAATTTGATAACTAAACTGTGTTTAAACCCTAAGTAAACTTGTGTTAAAAAAATATAAACTGTTAGAATACTCCAAAAGCTATCTAACTGCTCAAAGATTCTACAACAACTAATCAGATACATGAATACCACTAAATTAGACCAAAACATACACAGTTAGAATATGCCAATTGGTATCTAACTGTCACAAAATTTAACAATATCCAAATAGATAAATCAATACCACTAAAATATATCAAAAAAATAGACAGTTAGAATACGCCAATTGGTATCTAACTGCTCCAAAATTTTATAATATCAAAAGAAATAAATATGTTACTGCTCCAAAAAAATACAACAAGCCAAAGTATAAAGCATAAGCCAGAAACAACAAGTGAACACTGAAAACAAACAAACAAACTGTAGCATAACAGAAAAAGTTTTTTTTTTATTCCAACATGGATTTTTTTTTCTCCCACAGACCCAATGATTTTAGCAACAAATACAGAAACTGAGCAAATTGCACAGTACTCTGATTTGTAATCTACTAAATATGAGGGTCCAAAAAAAAAAAGTATATTGATTATACAATGTAATAAGTCATTACAAAATACTAATACTAACATGCTATTTTCTTTTATCACAGAAATTAACAAGAAATATATGTACTCTGGTTACTAGACCAAACAGTAAGTATACAATAATAAGGAGAACCATAGCAGCCTATCACATCCATAGTATCTAATACCTTTGTTCCTTATACATTTGTTTTTCACCCAAAGTTATAAGCAAATATGAATGTGATATGCTGCGGTGGTTGTTGCCAGGGCATAGAGTCTTGGGTGCATGGCCAAATGGCCATGCACCCAAGACTCTATGCCCTGGCAACAACCACCGCAGCATATCACATCCATAGAAACAAACATTTCAACTATGGTCTATGGAAACTTTTAATGTCTGCAGACATTATGAGTGTTCTTAGAACACTTTCAACTTGCCAGCGAACAATACGGACAGCGTTTTCAGGACACCCCCATTTTGCTTATTTGCGAACATTTCAGGACCCTGCGAGTGTTCTTAGAACACATTCAGCTTGCCAGAGAACAATATGGACAGCGTCTTCAGGACACCCCCTACGAACATTTCAGAACAACGCGATAGTTCTTAGAACACTTTCAACTTGACAACGAACAATACAGACAGTGTCCTCAGGACACCCCCATTTTGCTTATTTGCGAACATTTCAGGACCCTGCAAGTGTTCTTAGAACACATTCAACTTGCCAGAGAACAATATGGACAGCGTCTTCAGGACACTCCCTACGAACATTCCCCAGACACCGCGAGTGTTCTTAGAAGCGTCTTCAGAACACCACCATCTTGTTTATTTGCGAACATTTCAGGACACCGCGAGTGTTCTTAGAACACATTCAACTTGGTAGAGAACAATACGGACAGCGTCCTCAGGACACCCCCATTTTGTTTATTTGCGAACATTTCAGGACACTGCAAGTGTTCTTAGAACACATTCAACTTGTTAGCCACAACCCCCATTCATATTTGCGAACATTTCAGGACACAGCGAGTGTTCGACAACGTCTTCAGAACACCCCCATTTTGTGTATTTGCGAACATTTCAGAACACCGCGAGTGTTCTTAGAACATATTCAACTTGACAACGAACAATACGGACAGCGTCCTCAGGACACCCCCATTTTGTTTATTTGCGAACATTTCAGGACACTGCGAGTGTTCTTAGAACAGTTTCAGTTTGCTTGCGAACAAAACGGACACATATTGAGTCCTCAGAACACCCCCCATTCAGTTTATTTAGAACATTTCAGAACACCCGTGATGTCCACAGACAAATCGAACACAAAAAGAACGTCTAACACATAAAAAACACAACTTTCATCCTATCTCACACACTCCCACCCTCCCCAAACACTCCTACACACCAACACACTCAAATAAATACAAATTTTGAACAAAGTTTCACCGCGCTGTCCGCGGACGACCACAAATCGAAGATGGGCGCTACCGAAAATTTGACTTGCTTCACGCTCCACGCCATCCAATCAGCGAACACGTTGCATGTCCGCGAACATCACGCAAGCCGATTGGCCAATCAGGACACTGTCCGTGGAGCGAACAGGGAAGTGTGTCCGTGGACCGAAAAGATATCATGAATTTTCTTTGACCTACTTTTTCGTCATTTTAAAAAAAAACTACTGGATGGATTTTCACCAAATTTGCAAAAGCACGCTTTCGGGACCAAGCCGCTGCTCCTGGTCCACATTTGGTGAAAATCCGTCCAGCGGTTTGGGCTGTAGACGCAAGCAAAAAATGCTTTCCATTCAGTCTATGGGAAGAAAAAGTGTTGGGACCCCCCCTATAACTTTGCCCCCCATGGACAAATCCTCACCAAACTTTGCAAAATAATTCAGAGTGACCCAAATACTTTTTATGCAAAGTTTGGTGAGGATCCGTCCAGGGAGAGCAAAGTTATACGCCTACATGGCCACTACCGTGTGAATAAGCCGCAAGTGGTGCGGCGAAACGCGTCGACTGTCTTTGGGAGAGCCGGTATTGATGACGGCTACACATATGGTGCTATGATGTGGAACTTATTTTTGAGTTAAATAAAGAAGAAATGTCCAATGATTTCGGAATACTGGGCGGAGTTTTTATACGCACGGAAAGGCGAGTGCTCCTCACTGACTAGCGAGGCTGCTAAGTCTTGGAGAAACATATATATATATATATATATATATATATATATATATATATATATATATATATATATATATATATATATATATATATATATATATATGTCGCTTTGGTAATATATATAAATATATATATAGGGTTTTGGGCGGTTTGGGTTGGGTGGGGGGTTGCGGGGGGTTTCCCCCCGCATATATGTTACAATTGACCTTCACAATTCGGTCAATTGTGAAAAGGTCAATTGTCATTCGAACAGCTGTAATACGAACAATTCGTATACAACTGCAACATGGACATCTAGCATCACAATATGTATATATTGGGATTTCAGCTTGTACCAGTGTTATGTGGGTGTCTCATTGTAGTTGACAACTTTTTATAGGGTTGTGGTACATCATTGTGGCATGAGAGAATGACTTGGAAACTATGTGGGTTTAGTATATCCTGCCGAGTTTAAGGCATGGATGAGTTGGGGTGTCAAGAAATCAGTTTTACTATGATTTTACAAATGGTGTGGGTATGCTTCTGTTGAATGGTATGGTATCACACAGTGTGTTTCATGGAGTATCCAGAGGAATAGGCAACTGCAGCGCCTGCTGGATGGTGTGAGGTAGTTGGAGATGCATGGTGTATATCGTTACTGTGTGTTTTGCCTGCTTATGGTGTAGTGTTCAGTTGGAAAAGACTGCATTTGTAGTTTGCTGATTGAGAATGGCTCCAGGTGGGTTAAACTAAAGATCCAGTGGCGAATGCTGTTACTGAATGGAAGCATTCTCTTTAGTTAGAGTTACGGATGAAGATTGGTGCCTCGTATCTTCCTGTGTGGAAGTGAAAAGTGATAGAGGAAGCTTTCTTTTTTAAAAAAATTAATATTTATTGTGTATTAGTTAATTACAAACTTTCAGCACATCAAAATACAAAGTACACATAATATAAAACCACACATACCTTCAAATAATAAAAGGGTAGACCTGTACCTTTCCTTTACAAAAAAGACTTAACAAATATCATATAACAACTCTATAACAAAAACTTCTTTTGAGCTTCTTTCCATATGGTATGATATGATATGGTATGATATGATATGGCATTTATAACGCGCCGATACACAAGTGTTTCAAGGCGCGACGAGGCAAGGGGGGGACAAAGGGAGGACAAAACAACGATCCTACTAGGCCAGGTGTGATTCAGATCGCGCAAGTGCATGGGAAGGGGGGAAAGGAAAAGTGCGCAGGGGGAAGGGAGAGGGGAAAAGTGCAGTGCATGGGAAGTGGAATAAATATGACACATAACAGCCAGCTAGTGGCAAGTGCAAAGAAGTGCAGACGTAAGTGCTAGTAGGGGGGGATTGAAGGGATACAGGAAACGGTCCCAAGTGCAGGGGTTTCCAGGGAGGCCGTGCAGGTGGGTAATTGATGGGGCCTGGGCCAGAGATCAAAAGGGTGGCACAGGTAGCAAGTGCAATTACGGTCAGGAATTCAGCAAGGAAGAGGAGGAGAGTAAGCAGAAGCAAAGAGGAAGGTTTTGGGGTATTTCCAGAACCAGAGATGGTTCTCCTCAAGTTTCATGGAGGCAGGAAGGATGTTCCAGAGAGAGGCCCCTGCTGAAGAGAGTAATCTGCCACCAACTTGTTGCTTGGAGAAGCGACTGACCCTGAGGGAGTTGAAGGCAGATGAGCGAAGAGCTCGAGAAGGGAGCTATTTAGGTAGAGAGAGTTGAAGGTATTTCGGTCCCAGACCACAGAAGGCCTTGTGTACAATGCAGAGGGTTTTGAACTTAATCCTCGCAGCCACTGGGAGCCAGTGCAGAGATTTCAGTCCTGGAGAGATACGATCCCAGGGCTTGAGGCCAAGGAAAAGTCTTGCAGTCCTGTTCTGGATACGTAGCAGAGGGCGGAGAGTAGAGGCAGGCAGATTTAGATAGAGGCTGTTACAGTAGTCCAGCTTGGAGAGGACCAGGGCTCTGGAGACAGTGAGCTTCTGGGGGAAGGAGAGGAAAGGAAGAATACCTCTAAGGAGGTGCAGCTGGTAGTGTGACTTCTTGGAGACCTCAGCGATGTGAGGGGAGAAGGAGAGTGCAGAGTTGAAGATGACCCTGAGGTTTTTAGCCTTGGAGGTGGGAGTGGGAGGAGGGCCAAGAGAGGCCAGCCACAGAGCTACAGGGAAGGAGGGAGTGGGTGTGCCAATGAGTAGAATCTCAGTCTTACTGCCATTAAGACAGAGGTCGTTGGTGCAACATCATTCCTGAATCGGCAGACAGACAGTCAGAGATGACGGAAGGCGAGGAGGAGGCTGAGGGTAGCCTGAAAATGAGCTGGGTATCATCCGCATAGCACTGAAAGTTTGGACAGAGAGTGGCGATGCGGTGAGCAAGGAGTGCCAAGTATTGGTTGAACAGCCAGGGAGAGAGGTTAGATCCCTGGGGGACACCACAGGTAGAGAAAAAGATGTTGGAGAGGAAGGACCCAAGTTGGACCTGGGAGGGTCGGTCAGAGAGGAAAGAAGTCAGCCACGCCAGAGCCTGACCAGTGATACCCAGGTTATCACAGAGACGGTTGAGCAGGATGGCATGGTTGACCATTTCAAAGGCAGAAGAGAGATCAAGCAAGATAAGAACACAAAGGGGTGTTAGAGTGGAGGTTGGTGAGCAGGTCTTCACGGATGTTCAGGAGAGTAGTTTCTGTGCTTCTGGCAGCTCTAAAGCCAGACTGATGGTCATGAAGACAACCAACAGATTCAGTGTGGAGATTGAGCTGGGAGATGGCCAGTTTCTCCAGGAGCTTACCCAGGAAGGGAGTGATGGAGATTGGGCGATAGTTAGCCGGGCAGGAGGAGTCGGCAGAGGGTTTCTTAAGAAGAGGGCGCACAAGGGAGTGCTTCAGGGGGATGGGAAGACTCCAGTGGCGAAGGAGTGATTGCAGAAATCTGCCAGGACAGGCGCCAGGGAGTCGATATGATCATTGGTAGTTTTGGAGGAACAGGGGTGAACCTGTTTCGACGAGACTTTCATAGATCGTACTTGTCTAGAAACCTCGTCTGGAGAGAAAAGGGGAAAGGCAGAGAAGGAGGTAGGAGGGGTGTCAGCAGAAGGGCCGGAGGAAGTGCAGGGAATAGCGGGAGGGGGGTGAGAGAGGGAGAGTGAGGACAGGATGTACCGAGTTATTGAAATGAAGTGAGAAGCCAGTTCCGTGCAGGGGCCTGGGAAGGGACAGGAGAGGTAGAGATTGCGGCAGAATTGGCCAGTTCCTTGCAGATTTTAAAGAGTTCAGCCGAGTTGTTAGATGCCGCAGAGACGCGGGCTTGGATATGGGCTCTCTTCTTGGTGAGGACGGAGAGCCGGTATTGCCTTTGTATCAGGCGGCATGCCAGTTTGTCAGAGGATGAACCTGAAGCACGCCATTTCCTCTCGGCAACCCTACACTTGCGTTTAAGGGTGACGAGGTCTGAGTCATACCAGGATTTACACTTGGCTTTGGGCTTCAGGCGGATTCTCATGACAGGTGCAAGGATAGCGAGAGCATCCTTGAACATAGAAGTGCAGAGTGTGGAGAGGGCTGTGTCAGGGTGGGAGTCAGCCAGGGGGTGAGTAGGGGGTGAGAAGGTGGCGGCGAAAGCCTCCACCGACACACGCTTCATGGGTCGAGTGACCGAGAAGGTGGGTGGCAGAGAAGGAGGTGGCTTGGCCTGCGGAGTAGGGAGGGTGAGGTGGGGGGATAGGAGAAAGTGGTCACTCCAAGAGAGAGGAGTGGAGAGAGGGACAGAGAGGGGAAGGTCTGAAGAGATCAGAACATCAAGAGTGTGCCCTGCAGAATGAGTCGGGCATGAGGGGAGAATGGTGAGTGTGAGAGAGTCGCAGAGGTCACGAAAGAGTTCAGAGGGGGGACAGGAGACATCCAGGTGGTTATTGAAGTCTCCAAGAAGGAGGAGTTGAGTGGTTACATTCAGCACCCAATAAGGTAGCCCAAAATTGTCCATTTCTAATGTCTTCTATCTGTGTGATATCATTTACATAGCCCTTATTATAATGTGTTTTTAAAAATTATACAATCCGTCAATATGTGTCGTCTGGTCTCAACCTTTGAGTGACAAAGTCTGTGATAGCAATCTGATTCTTGATTTTGCATCCATGTGGCCATGAATTCCATTGTAGGCAATACATTTAATCTCAGCTGCAATATGAAGTGTTTAAGTTCCGGGGTACATACCTTTGTGAGATAACTACGTGGTTGGCTAACAATGAAACTCTGGTACGAAAATTCTCTATATCTTTTCTTAACATGCAATAAATCTACAATTCTGGCCATACACCATGCTCCTGATTTCTTTTTTATTATCACTTTATAATTTGGGTTAATATCACTGGTGTCTTTTTCTAATTCCAGATGTTTCATAGCACAGTGATTAAGATCTAATAAGAACCCATGTGTGTCCCCATTCTCCATGTTTACACCCACGAGTTGTAATAGCCAATTTGAATTTTGGTTGGACTGCCTAAATTTAGCAAATAGAAGGACACTTTGGACTTGCCACTGCGTCATTATGGCCATCTGCCCATCTTCCAAACTCAATGCCTCAACTGTCACAGATTAAGGAATATTAATAACTGTGCGCTAAATCTCCCTTCCAGTCGGTCCAACCACTTCACTTGTGCTAATGGCATCACCACCAACGCATATGATATATCTGGGATAATGGCTGTGAGATACACTTCAAATAATCCTTGCACATTATGGCCACCACTGGGAATCGCATAATGTCTTACCACCAGCCATATTTTCCATATCTTATTCATTAGTAGCTCCTCATAAAAGGATAGCGGAGGGTTTATTCTAATGGGAAAACCCAGGTAAGTGTATTCATTGACATTTTCAAGGGGCTATTTATCTCATTTCCATTTCGGGAGCCTGCTTTTGCCCAATCTCACATCGTTTTTGTTTTTGTTTTTATTAATAATCATATAGTTACAAGCTGCATACTCAACCAATGCATTCAATGAACGCTGGAGCCGTATGGGTGTCTGATCCAAAAAGATGATATTGTCTGTATATGCAAGCCACGGCACTGAGACCCAATTAATTTTCGGTTGGAAATGGTTTGTGTTAATTAGCACTCGGTCAAGGTCAGCAGTATACATATTGTATAAAATCTGGGCTAGGGTGCATCCTTGTTTCAGACCTCTACGAGTACCACAGGATTTAGTGTATAGGACTGCAGTAGGAAGTTGTTATGTTAGTGTGAGCCCACTTAGGGTTATTACATTGCATCCAAAGTCTTTTATTAAGTTTTCAGAATCATCTTGGATCCCCATTAAGATGATCCTGGAGGATGTGGCAACTCCCACCATATTTCCGCTGGAAGTTCAGTTGGTATGGTTGTGGGCTTTCTTCTCAGTTGAGTTTGACGTAAGAGACTCAGAGTGTCTGCCCGACACTCTGGGATTCGGTTGTGTTGGGCGTTGGTTGACCAAGTTGCAATTTGCTGTGCAGTATTATTGCCACAGTGGTGAGTGCAGTGAGAATGTTGTTTTTATGTGGTTGTGGTTCAGTTAGTACCCATATATATAGTTTATTTGTTGTAGAGGTTTAGCGGTACTGCGTGCCAGCCCTTAAAGGGACAGTTAGTGCTCGGGGGTTGCAGCCCTGAGGTCCACCACTGGCAGTGGTGGATGGAAGGTGTCTTGGTTGTCTATTGTGGTTCTGGGAGTAGCATGAGGGCCCAAGGAGGGGAAGGTAGTGCTCCAACGTGCCAGGGTCGAGACCCGCAGGTGGCAATGGAGTGTGGAAGGTTTTGTGTGATGTTTTGGATGGTTTTGGTTGTTGCTATGCTGGTGTGGCACAACTGCCTGTGTGTAAGTTATGTCAGTTTGGACAACATTTTCTCTTGCTTGGTTGAGTGGACATGCATGTGTTTGGTTGCAATGTTGGTGTGTGCTGTGTTGTTCTGCGGTACAGTGTGTCATGTTGTGGTTGAATAGAAGGATGTGTGTTATGAGTGGTTTCTTTTCCAAACAACACTATCAAATCTGGGCTTGCCTTGAACGTTGCCACTGAACAGTGTCTGGACAGAATGCTCGGTTAGAAGGACCACTAGAGGTAGCAAATGTAGCGCACCTAGTTTGATCTGGGTACAGGACATGTTACGCACTTAGTTGGACCACCTGATCTAATTATCAAGGAGCTTGCCCAGGAAGTCAAAACACTCGATTCATAGTTTCACAGGAGGTGGAGAGGAAGTGCACCAGTTTAACTCGGGGTATAGGACACGGAGTGCACGTAGATGGCACTCAAAGAATCCGACCAGCCAGGTCCTTCCCAATGGTAGCATGCTACTCCCACTTGAAGATTGGCTTGAACAAATCACCTTGGGAGACTTAGGGTACAGAAAAACATGACAAAGCAACACCGAAGATAAACTGATTTTAAGGTATTCATAAATGTACCACGTCGGTGGACACATGCTGCAGGCACAGCTCCCCATCCAGCACTCTAGAATGCAGCTATGGCTATTTCAAATTTGGTCTACCTGCTCACATAACCGATTGCACTGAAACCCCTGACATGCTTCAACACTTCTGCAATTAGTATACAGTGATTACCTACCACAAATTTGGTCTAGCTGGGCAAACATCGAGTCTCTTGCACTAGCACTCTGTCTTGACCACCGACAACACCCGCCCACATACCTGACCTCTTGGGGTGCTTACTGGAGCTTAGCCAGCCCTCCTAAGTTCTTATCCCAGAAGAATGCACACACACACATCTTAAAGTCTGCTCTTAGAACATTTTTGCATACCCGGACTTCGGTCCCTAAGGTCGTTCCAACCACAAAGTGCATTGAGGCCATACAAATTGAAAATTGAGCTATATATGAATGTGTGCTGAGTCCATCAGACACCTGGGGTGTTCACCCTACATCAATTTTCAGCTTGTGAATTATTTCAATATGGAATTACCTCTATTAATAACTGTGATCCCTTATATGGGCCGTATTCGGTATTTTCAGCATGTTGTATGTGTTGTACAAGAGTACAAAGAATATTAGCTGTCTAACCCTCATAATTGAGATTACACAATGATATAAAAATATCATCGTAACACACAATGTGCAACAGTTGAATGGCATCTATATTGAGTCTAATTTTGCCTTGAAAAAGATTGATGGGTTGAAACATGTGTTGGGTAGGCTTAAAGTTGAGGACCAAGTTTGTAGATATAATGCCTGAGAGCCGTTTCTCAGCATATTTAACCTAACATTGAAAAGTATTTATTTTTCGTAAATGGGTTATGTTTATCCTATGTTATACCTAGTGCTGTGATCTAAGGTTTTGATTCCCTTTCACACAGCACGGTTGGATTTACATTTACATTTCTCATAATGCAATGTCACAGTACCTTGACGAAATGATGGATGTACTGCTCCTAAGGTGGATTGTTTACTACCAACACTATTAAGCTTGGATTTTGCTTTGCCTTTATGTAAAGTGCTGTTACCAAACATTTCATCAAGGTTATGTTTGACCATGTTCACGAACTCCTTCCGTAATATTACAGAAGATTGACTAAAAGGATTATTTGTTTTTTTTGAAAGTGGTGAGTATACAATAAAAATACTCTTGAACATATGAGTTTGGACATCTCTGAACAGTTTAAGAATACATACCCTCATACATAAATATGATGAATGGTGATTAACTATGAGCATGTAGTACATACACATGTCTGTGCACATGCATTCTAGTGGAAAAAGGCATAGCCACTATTTACTGTTCTTACGCTGCAGCAAGTATACAAAATATTATTTTACCTTTGACACCAACTGAGATTATTGCCACTCATTATATTAATATTTCATTACGGTGCCTGGCCTTCATATTCATTCCCTTGTCACTTCTTCTCTGGACATTTCCTCTATCATTGACCTGCTCTTTAATTTCCTCATCCATCCTTCTCCTCTGGAAATTCTCACTTTCCTTTTCTTTATTTTCTTCATCCTTCATGCAAAATATCCATTATGTCACCTTGTGACCATACTTCTCCCCTTCTAAAACGAGCGCACTTCTTCTTATGCAGAAAACGTCTATGGTCCTAAGAACGTCTCCACTTGACATTTAGCATTTAATCTTGGATAACGTACCATCACCAGATCACCTACACTCCATTTTATCCCCTCTAACTTATGATCATGATCAAACCCCTCCTTTATCGCTCTTGGGCAGACTTCACCAATTGCAATACTTCTTTTCTATCCACACTGTCTGCACTCGCCATACCAACCCACACAGGACATAGACTGGTGCCCGATGTCCTTCTCTTCAAGGAAACAGATGGTGATACACCTGTCACAGAATGTGATATAGTACAGTAGCCCCACAAAATGTCCCTAACCACCTCCTTCCAGTTTATACCTGCTCTCAATGCCAGTTAAATCCCACCTTTAATAACTATGTTTAGCTTTTCTTCCAAGAATGTAATCTTCTCTTCCATGGTAGCCTCTCCCACATCCTTCCATTCCACCCACTTAGGGAGTTAGTCTACCATAGCGATTATACATCTGGTATCCCACCCAACACCTTGTATAGGTCCCATTAGATCTACTGCCACCTTGACCCATGGTTGTCCCTAGTGCATAGCTTTTGTCAGCATTCATGCACTCCCTACACACTCTAACCTTCCATCCATTCCAGGTGACTCAAATACCTGATACAGTTTCTTCTTCTGATTATATGCCCAAGATGCTCCTCATGAGACAAATCCATAACAGATTCTCTCAACCATGACGGAGGTACTACTTTTTCTCCCCTCCTAAATTTGCCTTCAATGATGCACAATTCATCTTTTACTTCAAATCACAAATCCATGTCCTTACCTAACATGTTTTAGTCAGCCACCCACTGTTCATTGGTTCATGCACTTTAATCATCTGCTACTACTGCTCTCAACCATAACCTCTTCTGAATTTGATGGCAATTCCGTGCTTGGACTACTTTATCAACCTACACTTTTTCTTCCTGTGTGTTCCCTGGGAGTCATTTCTTTTCCTGGTAATCATGTCACCATAAAATGATAACCCAGGCAGCCCCAGTACCCACATGGAAATGTGTGGTGAAGCATTTTTTCCACCTATTGAATAACAACCATTGTACTAGTGGTTTATGGTCTGATCTGACTGTGAATTAATTGCCCCACAAGTAAAATGTGAAATGTGTAATCACCCATGGCACTGCCAGCGCTTTGCTCTATCACAGAATAATTGATTCTGAATCTTTAAGTGGTCTCTAGGAGAATGGCACTGTGTGTTGTCCTGCTGGCCCCAATTATGCTAATGTAGCTCCTAGTCCAAGTCACTGGCATCTACAGTTACCATTGTTCCTTGTCCTGATTCGAAACAACCTAATGTGGACTTATTAGTGATTTTCATCTTGATGTTCTGGAATGCTTATTACATTTTCCTGACCATAAGAAGTGAGTCCCTTCTTCAACAGTGCTCTTAGTGGAATAGATTTGGTTGTATTATTTTACAAATGAGTGAAAATATGAGCATTGTGTGTCTCCTGTGCACATTTGAATCCTGGTGTGTTTTTTTAACATCTCTGGATTCATCAGCTGTACTAAAGTGTTCCCAGTGCATCTCTGTTTCTTTCTTCCTGTGGCTGCTAGCCACCTGGTGAGTTTGTGCTCATGCTGCGCTCTGCAGCTGCTACTCCTTCTTCCCCCTATCCCCCATCACCCCTATGGCACTCAAGATCTCCCCTATCTTTTCTAACTGATATACTGTCACCTATCCTCCCTCTCTCACGAAGTCTGGAAGATAAAAACTTAAAAAAGACATCCTGACCACGAACCTTGGCCTACCTATCATAGACATCTATGTCAGCACAACCTCCAGACAGAGCTTCACTTATTTCCTCTTTTCTGTCCCCTCTCCAGATATTTGAACTCCTCCTCGCATTTCTACTCTCTCTCCTCTCACATCTTATTCCATTAATGGTGGTACTCTTCACATCATCCAGGTGTACCATTAATGTCTATCACACTGGTGCTGTCTTGGTTCAGGGTCCTCAATCCAACCTCCTCCTCCTTGACCGGTGCATGCCCTCCCTCTTCCACTTCCTTCTCACACATGCTACTCCTTCTTCCACTCTCTCTTCCCCTCCTTTAACTGGTGTATTGCCCCCCTGTGCTCCTCCTCGGAAAACCTTCAACGGTGGTGACCTCTTGCATCTAGCCACTCAAAATGCTCATTCTGCCATCAAACACTCTGCCGAAATCTGCCTCCTCTTTGTAGAACTTCACCTCGATATCCTTGCTCTTACTGAGACATGGTTCAATGCCAGCTCCGTCACTCCTTTTGACTCCCTTCTCCCTAATGACTATAAGATAATCTCCAAGCCACTGCCTAACCATGCTGGTGGTGGGGTTGCTCTGATCTTCCCTGAGTGTTTCCCTTCTTCCCTCATACACACCCAGCCTTACTCTTCCTTAGAGAGCTTGATTTGCAAGCTGGTCATCTCTCCCACCTCCACTCTAACCATTGCCACTATCTACAGGCCACCTGGCTCTATTACCCTGTTCCTCTCTGGATGGGCTGACTTCCCCTCCTCTCCCCTCACAACCATCTCTAAACCTCTTCTCCTGGGTGACTTCAACATCCACCGTGGTTCCTCAATCATGGCATCCACTCTCTTCCGTGCCCTCTGCACCTTGCTCTCCCGCTCCATTCTCTCTTCGGGTCCTACACACTCGGCTGGACACACTCTTGATGCCTTAATCCACAATGATCACCCCATTCTCCTGGTCAGACCATTCGCTCCTCTCCTCTCACCTCTCACCTGGTTCCTCTCTGCCTCCTGACTGCACCTTCCCCTGCTCTGCCAACCTCATTCACGAACATCCTTCAGATGAAATGAGTATCAGCTGCAGCCTTCGCAGGTACCTTAATCCCTCTCTCTCCCCACTGCAGACTCTGCTCTCAGCAACCTCCATGTTGCCATCACTAATAATCTTGACATTATTGCCCTAGTCTCTAGGATCTGCATGAAACATGCCTCAAGCGTAACACCTTGTATGAAACCGAACTTGCAGCCCTGAAATGCAAGTGCAGATCTGTGTTACCCGGGTGCTCCAAAGGCAATATTGACTCTCCCTTTGTACCAAGAAAAGGGCCCACATGATAGCTCGAGTCTCTGGTGAATCCAGCAACACATCTGAACTCTTTAAAATCTGCAAGGAACTAGCCAACCCTTTAGCAGTCTTCTCACCTCGTCCCTCCCAGGCCCTCTGCAACGCACTGGCCACACACTTCATGGCAAAAACTCAGGACATCCTGAGCCCCCTTGCATTCCTCTCCATCTCCCCTTCAGCCACCACCCTTCTCCCTATGGCCTCCCATCCCCCCTCTGCCTTTCTCTCCGCCTTCTCTCCTATTACAAAAAGCAGGCGTTAAATCCCCCAACCCGCAAAGGGACCTCTTAGTAAGGCGGTAAGGATTTACCGGTACCGGTATTTTACCGGTACTGGTAAATCCTTACCGCCATCCGTGTAATGAGGCCCATAGTGTCCTCTCCTTTCGTATTTTACCCAGACTGCCATCCTTGTGGGACAATATTGGCTACTGGAAAACTGTCTCTGACTTCCACCACCTGCACCTTCGGTTAGACCCGGTACCACATTTGGGACATTGTCCAGGTTGGCTCTCCTGCATGGCCACAGCACCACCAGCGCTCAGTTGGACCCTCCCTCTTCCCTTCTGTTCCTCCCCAGCCCACTTCTCCTACCCATACATGCCTTGCCACACTGCACAGAGATCTTCTCCCAATTCCAGCACAAACTCCTTCTATTTCGCCTTCAGACCACTTCTTATCCCCACACATGCCCACCCCCTCCCTGATTGGCCCAGCATCCAGGGAGTACTGCAGCCTTGCCACGCTGCATGGAGATCTTCTCCCCTTTGAAGTGAAACTGAGCAGAGTGTGGACCTCTGGCCACTCCAATAAGACATGCAACAACATTTGAGCCATTTTCCAGCCCAGCTCTCCTGCACGGCCACAGTGCCATCAGCACTCTGTTGGGCCTTACCTCTCCCCTTCTCCTTTTGTTCCTCTCTAGGCAACTTCACCTCCCAACACATTCCCAAACACTCACTGATTGGTGCAGCATCCAAGAAGTACTTGAACCTTGCCATGCTACATATGAGAACTTCCTCTCTTTACAAAGTGAACTGAGTAGCGATCAGACCTTCAACTCCTCCGGTAAAACCTGTGGCTGCATTTGGGACATTTTCCAGCCTGCTCTCCTGCACAACCACAGCACCATCAACCCTCCAAAGCGGCTTCCCTCTCCCATTCTCCTTCTGCTCCTCCCCCAGCCCACTTCTCCTCCCCCACATGCCCACACCCTCCCTGATTGGCCCAGCATCCAGGAAGTACTCTTAGCCGGGAGTCCCAGTGCAGCCTTGCCCAGGCAGCCGGCCAAGGGCTCAGGCAAATGACCCTCCTTTGGCTCCTCAACCACCTGTTTGCCTGTTCACCCTGGGCACCTTAGTCAAGCCATTACACCAATACCTGCCTGAACCAACCATCACGTAAGAGATGGCAATTTGGGCACACCGTCAAGGCTGTGTTTCTGAAATCTTGTCACTACCTTGAATCTAGGTGCACCCTGAATATTGCCACTGTTTGATTTGTACTGCCCCCCCCCTGAATATAGCTGCAGTCTGAGCATATCCACCCTTTCAATTCAAGCTGTGCTCTAAATGCTGTCACTGTGTTGAATGTAGCAGAATTCTGACTATAGCCACTGTTTTAAATCTATCTGTGCTTGAAGACTGCCATTGGTGAATCTAGCTGCATTTTGAGGGTAGCCACTGTTTTAAATCTATCTGCGCTCTGAATATTGCCACTGTATAAAATCTAACTGCATTTAGAGTGTAGCCACTGTTTTAACTCTAGCAGTGCTTTGAATATTGGCACTGTGTTGAATGTAGCTGCATTCAGAGTATAGTGTGATGATTCCAATGGAGTCATCACAGATCTCCCAGTGGTGCCCTTCTCCCATGTGGCCAGGGGACGGCAGCCACTACCTGATCCTGACCTTGGGGGTGGCTATATGAGGGAGGATCACATAGGAGGATGTTAGAATGGATTTCTAAACTTTGCTCTGGTGAACGGATGTTTAGGAGGCCACCCTTGTTAGTGAAACAGGGAACACTTCTGGGAAGATAGCCAGATAAATTTACAGTAGCTTGGAGAGCAGTCAAGGCTAAGTCACATGATGAGTGGGGGTGATATGAGGTCTTTGATGAGCACACACAGTTAGAAACCAAGAATTACCCTTAGACAGTAGTATTTCAAAAATACACAACTTATTAGGCCCACGGACAAAGACAAGTGAATAATGAAAAGCACAGTAAAATCACCATTCAAACATCATACTATGTAAAATACATACAATCACTTTTGATCAATGTGGTAAAGTGTGGAAATCCTGCCAAAACCTTCAGGAGAAAGGGTAGGCAAACAATCACATTGGCAAACTTCAGAAATGGATAAGCCTATCTTTAAAAGTCCAGCACTATGATCATTGGAGCCTTGTGCTCAATGTTAGATGTGCACGTAAAAGCACTCGGTCATGCGTAAAGATGCAAAGTACAACATTCAAGGAACTGGTAAAGTTAGAGAGAGGATTCTGAAGTGTAGAATACAGGTTCTGAGAGTCGGGGGAGGATCTGCTGTGGAGAACCAAGCTATTCTAATCATTCGGAAGGCTTTAGGAAATGGAGGCCCCCCCAAGCCAAGGAGAGGACAACAAGGGGTCAGTTGTGTGTAAAAATGCAATGGATGAACTAGGGGCTGCTGGTAAGTGGTTTAACTACTCACCAGCCTTAGCTCACTCCGGGACCAAACTTGGCAGGTATGGAGAGGGTTGCCTGGAGTACGAGTTCCCACCCTTGGTTCAACTTCAAAGTGCACAGGTGCTGCAGGTGCAGATCTGGTTCCGGTGTACAGTAGGAGCTGTATCCCTCATCTCCAATGCAGGACAAAGAAAGCACCAATGCAGCTCGTCTCAGGAATCTTGAAGAAAGGCAGGAAAGTCACCAGCAACGACCGTCACTGTAGCACAGTGATGCAGGCGCACCCAACTCTCGTGGTCTGATGCATGCCTTTCTCTCGTGGTCCAAAGCAACTGGGATAGTGACATTTGTCAAGAAGGTGCTTTGCTTTGTGGTGCAAGCTAGGATACCTCCAAAGCTTGAGGCAAAGATCAATAGGACAATGCTCCTGCATGGGTGCCAAGGTTTGAGATGGACAGTCCACTGGATGGCCCAGGGACACTTCAGAGAAAGCTCTTTTGCATGGAAACCAGGAGGCATCGAGACTGATTGGTCCTACTACGCAAAGGGGTTGACGCACCCTTACAGGTTTTAGGAGATTGAGCGCAAATTAGGGCATTACTGAATGTCAGAAGTCTCACGGTGCCAACCGTCTTCTGTGAGGTTCTGGATAGTCCTTAGGTCTGCTCGGCTCTTCTGGATACTTGGTCCTTGTACAGGTCAATTCAGACCTGTTCCTGATCTGCGGATATGCAGTTTGGACCCCTCCTCATATTCACAAGTCCAGTGAGTTTGTGCACACAGCTGGCCAATGAGGCGATCTACCCCACTCATGCACACAAGCAGTGGTCCAATCAGGGACCACTGTGGCTCTCATGCTGTCATGCACATAAAACATCCTGGCACCAGTAGTGTGGATTGGGACGAGACAGTCCCAGCCCACTTCCTGGGTACCTACACACGTGACCTGCAGTACACCGCAAAAGACACAGCTTTCGCGGACAACTGCATGACCAAATAAGGTGTCCCTGGGTCACAAAGAACAGGGAGAAGGCAAGCGGACAAAATGGCCAAGGAGAAGACAAAAGAGCTTGTAGCATGACCATGATGGACACTAGCCACAGTCATGAGCCAAATGCGATAAGCGTGTTATGGCTCAATAAAAAGATATAAAAGTACATGAAAAAGTTTCTGCTGCCACCAGTCTACTCCTAGGCACATTTTCCAGTTACCACAAAATCCTCAGTGGATGACTAGGGCCTGAAAATGCAAGGACCCTGTTGCACGGTACAGTAATGAAATACAGTTGCCATAAATTGTAACAAAGTTGAAAGACAAAGAGAAACAAAGTCTGAAGGATGTGTCAGTTTCCCCATTCCGATGAGTGAAATCCCAGTGGAGTGCATCTGAAGGCTGTGCTACACTGGCAAAAGTCAGGACAGGTGGATGTAACTAAATCAAAAGGTATGTGTCTCCACAATTGTAGAGGTAAAATAGCAGTTAAAAAGGGACAGTGAGCTAAAGACTTATGACCTTAACACATAAAGCTCCAATACAACACATTTGGCTTCTGAAGTACCTCTATGCAAATTCCCTAAGAAGAACTATTTAACGCCATATGTACAATGACAGGCATGGACTCCAACTCCCAGAATCACTCAAGTACTGAGACGAAGAGGATGAAGGTGTTTGTACAAGGTAACAAAGGTTTGAAGCTCAATATGCAGTCTAGTTGTTTTCCCTAATCACTTGTGCGTGGGACTTTTAAAGATGGCAACCAATCTACTGAGTGTGGCAGTGCACAAGAAGACGTTGGTGCCTTTTCTTTCTTTCTTTTAAATATGAAACGCTTCACGAATGTGCGTCTCATCCTTGCGCACGGGCCATGCTAATCTTCTCTGTATCCTTCCAATTTTAGTATATGTGCTGCCGAAGCAAGCACAAGACGTTGGTTCCTATGCACAGGCTCACAAATGCAAAAGATATGTACCGGTGTGGCGGAGCAGAGGAGGCTACCGAGATAGAGGAGAAATGAAGTGCAGGAAGTTCATTGTAGATGCTGTGTACCGCAAGAGAGTTCCTGGGTGGTGCTCAGTAGCTTGAAGAGGCAGCATTCTCCATGCTGGGACCTGAAGGCAAGCAGGCATGTGATCGAGGAACCGCAAAGGAAGCCGGAAGGATGTCTTCACACTCCAGGGTGGAAAGCAGGTGAAAAAGCCACGCAGCAGAAGAACAAACTGAACCGGAAATGCTGGAGAGAACCAGTGAGTTGTGCCAAAGACAATGGGGCCCTAAGGTGTTCTGTGAAACGCGCCGATGAATGTGACACCATTGTTAAAACTACAAAAAGATTGTTTGAATGCAGAAAAGGCAAAGTACAGACCCCACTGAGCTACAAATGTGTGGGATGCAAGTGTAGTGCAAAGCTTCAACAAACATTACCACTTACATATATACCAAGCCAAGATCAGTATATGCAGTCTTGGTGAAAGAGTAACTGTGAAACACATGAGAAGTGCTTGCAAAGGAAAGGTACAAGGCAAGTGAAACACATGAGAAGTCCTGTCAAGAGAAGGAAACCAGGCAATTGAAACATATGAGAAGTCCTGGCAAGGGAGAGAAACCAGGCTATTGAATCACATAAGAAATCTTGGCAGGAGAGCATACCAGGCAAGTGAAAACCTCAAGAGTCCTGGCAGGAGAGTACACCAGGCAGTTGGAATTGCATAAAGAGTCCTGGCAGTAGAGTACACCAGGCAGTTGGAATTGCATAAAAGGTCCTGGCAGAGGAGTATACCAGGCAAGTTGTAAAGCTACCAGAAATACTACAGAAAGACAGTGTTTTCTAAACAAAGGAGACATTTGTGTTAAAGAAAGACTGTTATAGAACGTGTCGCCTCAGCAGGAACCTTGTGAATCAAGGAGAAACACAAAGGAACTGATAGTAAAAGAGACCATTGCCATCCTACTTAAGAATCCAGGGGAATGAGACCACCCTCTCCAATTGCAACACAGTGATTTTGTCTTTGTGCTGAACTTTGTCCACAGATGGAGTAAGCCACGATATAACAGTCCATACATGGTCGTTTATGCCAGTGAAGGAATTGTGGTATTGGGTACACATCTCGGATATCCAAAAGGCGCCCCATAAAGCACCTCCTTCACCTGGTTCTCTATCTGTGCCATGAAGTAATTGCCTATTGCTCTTCACACTGATTCTACTATTTTTATACAAACCGCTTTTACATACCTCTTTAATTACTAAGTTTAGACTTATCATATATATCTTTTCTATCTTTTCTATCTCAACTCCATCAGAGTGATTTAAGTTTTTTAAAGAATGTGTATTGTTTTTCTTGGAATGTTTATCTATTGGTATCGAGCTATTGTTACTGTATTGATTAATATGAAGAATTATATGATGAATTATAGGCATAATTATATGAATGCTGCATGTAAACCCGTTCTTCTCGCCCCCTGCAGACGTCTCATCACAAGTGTCATCATAAGCGTTGTATAATTATTGTACTGTTTTGTATCTTTGTTGCTTTTCTTGCAGGTCTGTGTATATATTCACCAGAAAAGGTTATGTGGGTAGGTCATATAAATGGGGTTGTACTATTAAACATTATGATTTTGGTTTTGTTGATTTTTCTACGTATGGTACTGGTTATAGTGGGGTGGTTCCAAGAAATGTATTACATGCGACACAAACACAGGTAGTGGAGACAGCAACATGACACTGGAGGTCTCGAGTAATAAGAGGGGTTGAGAAGGAAACAGAGTATGATCAGCATAAAGGGGTTGTACTTGATACAATGGCTGATGTGCACAATCCATAGTTTACTAATCTATGGTATAGTTGAATGTACTCATTGGGGAAACAGCGGTCAAATGGGAGCAGCTATGTCTGCTCTCTCATCCCCCACACATTAGGGGCACCTAAAATGTTAATACTGCACGATTTGGCACTGTACCGAGTTTGTATTAAGTTTCAGGGGCACGACGTACATGTTGTGCTGATGGATAAAGACAAAGAAAAATGTGTGAAGACTGGAAAAGCCCTGGGGTGCCAAGTGTGCACACTGCTAAGAATCAATAACTGTTGTATGGATCTAACAGATAGGAGCAGGTGGTAGTCAGCTGCACAGCAAGGGGGCTAGTGCGGCTCAAAGAAGAAGTAATATCAACCATAATCAAGAACTGTCTTCCTATATTCTCCAAGTAGCTCTCAAAATTAACATGGATCGAAGCCATAGAAGTTCCAGTGAAAGTGCAAATAGTGGATGAATATGAATTCTGTTTTGAGGGCATGGAACTGATCCAGTGGGAACCAACAGCAAATGTGATAAGACATTGTTTATCTCTGATTTCAGCAAGGGTACAGCAGCCCTCATGAATGTCTTCTGGGTGTGCCGTCAGATGGAATATTTGTCTCTGCCACCATCATGGAGAGTCACATGTTCATGAACGACCTTGCATTCAGCCATCCTCGTGGTTGCTGACGCCCACCTGACCATAGCACCCAGGTCTGTCACAGAAGCATTCAAACGGCCCCAATCCCAACCCCCACAAGGGAAGAGAAAGAAGTGCACACTGAGAAAATGGTAGAACAGATATAATTATTTGTCTGAAGATTCTGCAAAGCTGATGAAAGAAATCCTAGATAAATACAGTTTGTATACCTAAACAGAGATGTTCTTCTCCTCCCTCCTGCTACCAGGGGTTCAGGTTGCAGCCAACGCCAAGTGGCTACAGATTGTGCAGTGGGAGATGATCCAGTTGGAGAATGATATGGAGCAGGGGCTGAATACGATCAAGACTGGGTTGTATCCGATCCAGAACTGGTATGTTCTCAATCTATTGACAGTCATGGAATGGGCCATGTGCAAACGTCCCCCAAACGATGCAGAAAATGGGTCCCTGTCACACATCATAGGGGCCCATCACTAGCTATAGAGCAGCATGGAAACTCAAACAGGAGTAGAAGCGGAATATTGGTTTGATACATTGTTCTCCTGGGCACCAACATGGCTTGGAGCAGTGGTGAAGATATTGGTCCCTATCATGGTGCTCTTGCTGGTGATGTTCTACACGGGCCAAATTATACTCCGGTGCTGCATAAATACACTCCCGAACAGTGCCATGATGATTGTCTCGATAGGTGCATGTAGAACTCCTCCTAGTAGAAATAATACGCCCAATCAAATAGAGGGTTTGAAATAGCAACGCATGGTGAGAATAGAATGACCTATTGATCTCCTTGGTACCTTGAATTCACCCCACCGACCCAGCAAATTATGTGGGACACTGGGTCAATCTAGCAAGTGATGGGGACTGTATTTACCTCACATGTAGCCCTTAGAGGTATGCCCAGGAAGGGGGGGGGTTGCATCTTGAGTGCAGGGTGTGGGTACCCAAAGATGATGATCACAGGGCAAGAAAAGCAGCAGGGTTAGTTAATGGAGGATTAACTAAAGAGGGAATGTTGGGATGCATGTACAAGATCCATGTCCCTCCAAACATTTTACAATGAGGAATATATAATAGTACGTGAGGAAACGCATGGGCACAACTGCAGGGGGTTGGAGGACACAATGCAGGAATAACAAATCTAGTGTTGAGATTTTAAAGTGTCTCTTGTACTACATGGGATTACCAATAAAGATCTTAGACCAAATAACCAAACAGACCCAAAGAATATGGCAAAGTACTACTTTATTCTCAGTTTAATAAAGCAGGGCAAAACTGGCAGACATCAGACTGTTGCCTGCACACTCACACACACACTTGATTACACAGAGGT
Organism: Ambystoma mexicanum; assembly: GCF_040938575.1. Classification (NCBI taxonomy): domain Eukaryota; kingdom Metazoa; phylum Chordata; class Amphibia; order Caudata; family Ambystomatidae; genus Ambystoma; species Ambystoma mexicanum. The sequence goes on along the minus strand of NC_090925.1, from coordinate 101,742,632 downwards.
CTTATACCCCAATATGCATCATCTATGACATCATTCTATGTGGCAAACTGTAAAACCTATCAATGGGATGGATTGGTTATGGGAACATATCTACTTATAGAATACATATGAGTTAGTACACCATTGGCTGTCTCGTATCTGTAAAACAAGCCTCGATCTATTCCTCTAAATATGTATAATACTAATTATTGCGGACAAAATGGCAGTAAATTGGTCTATGCAGCATTGTATAGCAGATTTCCCTATAGACCCAACCTTGGCCTTTCGACTCGGGCATCAGCACGTAAGCGAAACGAAACCCAGGTGCTTGAGCCACATAATATAACTCCCCACTTTCCCAATTAGTCATCATCTCTCATCAGTCTGGCCATAAGCCAAGATTTTCCACCTGTAGTTGGCCTTGTTGCCTGCTCTCTTTTCTGGGACATTCAAGAGAGTGCAAGCACATCACTATCTTCATCCACAGCTTAATGAATAGCCCTTGATTTCCACTTCTGAATCCCATGTGAGGAGACCTCAAATGTGTCCATTTTGACCTCTTATTTACTGCTATTTGATTCAATTATACTGGGTGTCATTGCTCCTCTGGCATCTAGAGACTTACTCACTCTATCTTGCATAGACTTTATACACTTTTAATTGTCCAATACCTGGCTCTTTCAGATGTGTATGTCTTCTTTAATCTAAGAGAAATATGTCTTATGCCCATGACTTATGCGTCTGCCTCCTTTTGTGTCTTGCAGCTATTCCTTAAAAATAACATCCTTGATCCCAGACCAACACAGACTCCCCTTTGTTTTGCACACAAAGGTGGTTTCCATTGCCTCCTGACTGTGCACCCCTGGTCTGTCTCTGAGGTAGCAGATTATCATCTTTACACAAGCCAATGTCCATTTTCCTATCATGGCCATCCTTGCTATGTTATATTTCCCTCTACAGCAAACTTCTATATGTCTTAATTACCTTGTGTTGCTTCATATTTACACTTATTGGTCAGCAAGTTACTTTATCTTCTTTGCATATATGATCACTTCATCATTTCATACACGTTTCTCTTGTCACTTCAGTTACATTAGCACTCTTATGTATTTTCATATCGCTTCAGTATGTCTTCATACATCTTCTTCATGACATCACTCTGTCCTCATCAGATTTCACTCATCGCTCCATGATGTCCATTGGTGTGTGTTGACATCCTTCCATGCAATATCCTTCCATACTCTGAGTACAAGGATACATTCTATATGGTTGTCTCATATGCTCAATGCGGTATAGGCATAACACGTTGGGTCCTGTATAGGGCCCTTCTCCTGCTGTTCCAGTATGACGGTGGTGAAGATGTGGGAGTTAAGGAACACACATCCACCTGCTCCTCTACAGTGTTTTTAAATAGTCATGGAAACATAGATAGCCCCCAGCATAGGGCATTAGTAATATAAAAGTATATGAGGTAAAATGTAGTGTAAAAGGTATTATGTCAAAATACCTTTTTCAAAATACAGGAAAAAAAATCAATTTAGAAAGACGTCTCTGTGTCTTTTCTAAATCACACTGTCATGCCCCTGCCGCACATGAGTGCACGCATGGGCTGACAAGCGTGGGAGTGTCAGGTAAGTGAATGTGCAGCTGTGTGTGTGTGTCTGTGTGTGTGCGTGTATGAGTGTGTATGAGTGTGTAGTAAGTATGTGTTGTTCTGGGAAGGTGGTGGTGGGTGGGGAAAAATCACTTTCCCATCCCAAGCCCCAGCATGGAAACCGCACGTAGAGGCTGACAGACCGAACACATAAAATCCAATGGTCTCATGTTGCAGGCATGCGAAACCCAAAAGGAATATGAATGGCCACACACATACAGGGTTGCACCTATCCTGAAAGACTAGCCCTTGGGAGATGGGGGAGAGGTTTTGAGCTGCCGTTGGTCCGGTCTGAGTTAGGAGCTTAGCACCCCCCAGAATAACAACCATCCCTATTAAACTGCAGATGCCCACAAACAAGATCCCTAAATCCTTCAGAATGTGACTGATTAGTGGGGTCTGCAAGAGGCCCAGGAGGAACTCCCAGGAGGGGCAGCCAACAAGGGGTGAGGCAGGAATGAAACATCGTATGAGGAGTCTGGGATCAAGAGAAGCTCTTATATATTCTAATGGGCCAATTTGACATAGAGAGTATCCGCTGAGCTCATGTTAACGACCAGGTGCCATGCCCGCAGACAGGGTACCATATCACGTAACCCTTCAAACAAGTAGCTGGGAACTAAGGTGATGGAGTAGAAGATCACGTGTTAGAGGGCCAGGGTCGTTTTAGATATGGCCAATCGCTCAAGGGACTATAGGAGTCTTGTAGTATGTATATGGGTGGTATATAGGTGGTAGCCAATGAGAGTAGTGGGATAACAATGTATACTGGTTGCGTCAAGAGTGACAATTATTTGGGGTAGTCATTGAATTAACCGAGAGAGCAAGCTCCAACGCAGCTGGGTTCTACGGCACCCTATGTCACCTTTTTCCCTTTTGTATAAAAAATAAATATTGTTTTCCTTACAAAGAGGTGCACCAAGCTTTTTTCCTTAGAGGATTGTTTTTCTTTGGCCTGGTTGTATGGAGCTTTACATTACTGCATCAGTGTTGTCTGACTCTTTCATGATGTGTTCCATTATACCAATAGAAGGGCCAGAGACCCTTTATGTTACGGGGGAGGCAATCTCAGATTGGTACAGTTGGTGTACTGCGTGGTGTATCACCTGGTTGATGAAAAGATAGAGAATTGGTAGGTTTCTATAAGGGGTATGTGCAAATGCCATGCTAGCTGTATTCTGACATTACCAGTGTCCATGCTAGGTCCAGTTGTTTTACTGTTTTCTATCAACAGAACAGGGACACGGATGGACAATGACATGATGTATGGGTGGCATGCATATGAGGCACCTTCCATGTTACTGACCTATTTTTTTTTTATTATTGTTTGGCAAAATAAAATTGCCTTTAACAAAGTCAAGAAAGCAAAAGACATACAAAGATTTAAAACATTATAAAATTCATCACTTAATAAACACATTAAGAATGGCCAAGAGATTCATGCCATGTGTTTTATCCAGAGTATGGGCCCAATCCTATTGACACAACAGTAATTTAACCTTTACAAGGTTGGTTATCAGGTCATCAGTAGTTTTATGTGTCTCTCTCAACAATCTCTGACTATAATCAGTAAAAAAATGGAATAATCAGTAGTCCCGCTCCAATATCAGCAAGGTTCCCAGCACCCAGAAGAAGTGGATTTCTATTCCACAGATGATGTTTGAAATTACCTTATCCTCAAAAAACGTTTAAATCGGGATCAATTCAAATCTACCAAATCTAGCATCTAGCCTAATTGTCTGATTTGCCAGTGCAGAAACACGTGCACCCAGCCAGTCTCTTATTTGTAATTTATGATGTTTGGAAATAATGGGAAAACAGAGGTAGATAACACTGTCAACTCTTTCAAGAAGCTCATTTAAAAGAGACCATTTAAAGGCGGACTGGCACTTCTTTAAGGTGAATTGCTTGTCTTTATTTTCATTGGATTCATTTTAAGGGAGTGGACGGTAGCACAATCATTAAAAGGTTTTAAATGTTGTTTCAATCTAATCTCAGACCAGTTGAATAATAGAAAGTAGGGTGCGCAACTTAGCCATATGACTTTCAGCTTATCTAGTTTAGGAGAGGCTAGGGTACCTGGCATAAGGAAATCTCCTATGTCTGCCATATAAAAGTTGAAAAGGCAGGGGGTAAGGACGCACCTCTGTTTGCCCCTAGATGTTGTAATGTTTGTTGATAAACCCCCATCAGCATTTAACCTTACCTTAACTACTGTTCGTTCGTGAAGACCGATTATTAGATGCACTAGACCTTAGGTAAGCCCCCTTCTCTGCAATTTTTTCAAAGTCATTTTCTATCTACCGTTTCAAAGGTGGCAGAAGTCGATAGTGACAATAAAAATAGACTTATATTTTCTGCACCAAGCTAGCGTTTCTACACACTTCAACCCTTGACCTTTAATATTGTTCGGAAATGTTTTTGGTCACACCTTCGTCCTGTAAGTGACTTCAATTCAGAACTCTAACTAAGTCAATGCCTAGTCTGGGATGCCCAATGGAAGTCCTTATTTATATATTTTTATGACAAGTTCATAAATATGGATGATGAACCCTTATATAACGCCCCTCTCCTAGAATCCCCCTGACCTCACTGAGCCAAGAAGTAGGTTTGTTTTGCAAATTAAAAAGGTTTATTGGAAAGATTAAACAATATATATATCACACTTTTATGAATAAATTAATATGTGATAGCACACCTATGAATATGACAGTGATCAACAATGGATAATATTACATTAGCACACTTCTTCAATTACTTAGGCATTGGTATAGAAAGGATAAGGTAGCAGAGAATACTTTTATGGTTTCAAGGAAAAGCAATGATGGAAAGAATGCAGCACAGAAATAAACTGATATGGTTTCAACAAGAGATAATTTGATCACTTTTCCCCTTGTGGCAATTCACTCCTCCCCCTGATGCCATATAAAGAGATGGAAAGAAGAGTACACAGTTCTCAGGAATACAATCAAAATGCAATTCAAATTCCAGTTCCCCCCTAGCAACCCTAGAACAATCGGTATGCTTTTAAACAGGCAAAAATACTTTTAAATGTGATTTGCAATGAAGTGAAAAATATGCTAAAAATGATTTTAATTTCCTATAGGAGATTCAGGGTAGGTGATAGCTACTTTGAATTATTTCAGGTCAACACTAGCAATGATTCAGGAATGATTATCAGAGTGAATACGAATTTCAGCAGTGGAAAGCAAGAAGCAACTATTTTTACAAGTGGTGAAATTGAGCCAGTTTGCAATTCGCTGCACTTTTTTCGAATGCGTCAATCGCGATTATGGAAAAACTATAAGGAGTTGGGATGTCGCATTAGGTTTGTTGGAAAGCTTAGGTTCTTAGCTTTAAAATGAAAGTTAAATCTCGCTTCATACGGTTCAAAAGATACAGATGTTTTTGTGGAGGTAGATTTTCAGAATGAAGTCAAGATTTCAGAATTACAATTTCGCTTTCACAGCTTTGAAATCACAGAATGGACACACGATTTCTTATGCAGATCTGGCTAGGTGGAAATGGGTTGAATTAGATTATTTTAAACTAAGAGATTGGTTCTGCACAGTTCTGGCTGGATACTCACACTATAAATTTGAAATAGGCCATCAAGATCTGGTCAACAGGTTTAGACTGGACTTCTGGTAGGTGGTTCTGAAGTCACAGCTATCTGGGTCAGCTCCACTCTGCTGGTCTGGATCTCTGGTTCTGCCAAAAGTCCTTGGCACTGAACAGCGCTCTGGTCTGGTCTGCTATCAGCACTGCACAGCGGTCTGGTCTGGTCTGCTATCGGCGCTGCACAGCTGTCTGGTCTGGGTCTGACGGGTTCTGGATACAGCTCTGCTTTCTCTGGATCTCGGTTCTGGCATGGGTTCTGGGCCAGAAGCGAAAAGCACAGCCCGGCTGTTGAATAGTTGTTAGGTTGCTGGATTCTGAGGCTTGCTGAGAAGGATTCAGCTTTTGGTTCAGGCCTCTCTGGTTCAGGTTCTGGAGTCTATCTGGAGTCTATGGTCCTTCTGGATATTGTCTGGTCTGGCGCAGTGCTGCGCAAGAAAGTGGAAAGAGCAGTCCCTATCTAGCTTTCAGTGGTTCTTTTTATGTCTTTTGAAAGTGGGTGGAAGGCTGACTTTCTATGCCCAACCCACTAAGGGTTCTGATAGGTTAAAGGATTTACTGTCCTCTGATTGGAGGACGGAGTAGTGAGTCATCCTGTGTCATCAGGTATCATTTGTATGACTTTAACGAAAGAACACTCCCCTTTGGTTTCTTATAGAAAATCAATTTTACCCAAAACACATATTTCCCAGATACACAAGTTGTTGAAATTACATGTACACATCACAGATTGCTTAAGGTACAGTCCGGTTCAAAGCACATGTTTCTACGAGCTTGGGTTCAGAAACAACAACATTTTGCACTTTTAGTGGGTTTCGCCATATTGGTTTTTCATCAAATCTTCCACGGAGGTACACCCCCTCTCTGTGCATATTACTGTAAGTTTGCATTGTCCTAGCATAAACACAGTGTCTACAATATCAATAAATCCAGGGTTTTGCCTCAGAACATCCCACAACGTCCAACTTTGTCTTCAACTGTGAGTGAATTTTTCATATTAAGAATCCCCAAATTGTACATTTCTGTCAGCCTGATACAATATTCTATAGCAATTTAATAAAACATACATTTGCTCTCAATTTAGTACACCCATTTGTTTGCCCCCACCCCCGGGAACGTGGCTTGACTCAGAGATCATGTGTCTTGCCTTCCCCAGAGCAGTGTTGACAGTTTACACCCAAAATCAGCATATTCTTTTCAGTTGAAGGCATCCATTGTCTCTTTCCTCCAGGCTGCAGGGAAACTCTCCTCCCCTTTTAATCAACAGGACCCTGTGATATCCTGTACTGTTGGCGTAGGGCCTAAGAATTCTCATTGAGCAGCAAGCTCTTTGAAGTCTCAGCTAACTTAGGATGCTGTTTAGCTTCTGAAATACAGGTCTCCTGTCAGAATTCAGATCGCTAGCGCCGGTTAATGTCAAGCACCGGTATTGCAGCCATTTTTGACAACTGCTATACCAGTAAGCAGTCCTCAAATTATACGTTGTTCAAATATAGGTGCACTTCTGTGGACCTCAGATTCATGTAGATTCTTGCAGGAGAAGGATGTTGACCCCCCAACAAGTAGGTGGGACCTTTTTAGTGGTTCTGTGAGCCATGATTTTGGCAATTTTTGACATCAATTAAAACAGATTTTGACCAGCACTATATTCCTTTGCACTGATTTTGCTCTGTGTGCACCCAAAGGATAGGGTCTGGCAATGGTCTCCTGTATTAACACTGACAGAGGCAAAAGTGGATGGTGGCCTATCTGTCAGGTTTTCACTGCGCATTATTGGATGATCTCTGGAGAGCAGCATGCTTTCCGGCACCCATTATCATGTTTCCCATGTCAGTAATGCACAATGATGTGGTAGGGCTCGGATGCGTGGATGAAAACATCCCACAGTCCCTTTTTGTATATTGGTACTGTTGGGAAGGGGGGACGATCGTCCCGGACCCCCAAGATGTTTTGAATGAGGCAAAGGCCTGTAAGTGTACGATAGGGGCTCGAGGAGGGTACAGGTGGAGGGGGATGCTGCCTGGGCCATTGATTCGGGAGGGTAGTGCATATTGTGAGTTTAGAACACACTGGGAATCAGATGCCATTTTAGGTAATAGCAGCCATATTGAAATCGAGACCTGACGCTGCATTGCAGCCGGGACCGCAGGCCTAGGCCACAAACATGGGAATAAGTGTAAAATAGGTTGTATCATGGGCACTGGTGAGAAAGGCAAGAGCTGCAGAGATTAATCGACCTTTCATTGTCACATATTGCCAGCATTTTGTGTGCAAGAAAGAATGCACCCTGCAAGGCCACAAGGTGTTGAGAGCTCTAGTATCCACAAAAATGACTGCCAAAAAAAAGAATGGTATTTCGAACAGCGGCACATTTTGAACAAATATACAATTTCATGCCACTGTAGCAAACAAAGGCTATTGAGGGTTGTTTGGGTGTCCCCCGCACCCAATACAATAAAGTTTTGAAGAAAAATAAATAAATAAAAGGACCTTGCAGTGCCGCTGTCCATCCACGGAAGTGAAGGGAATAGGTGTTGCAGGGAGAAAGGTAGTCGGTGGCACACATCGAGGAGTGCCACAAAAAGTTAAGTAAGAGGGTAGGTGTGGGGAGTGGGTTGCCAGTCATGTCAGAGGGATGAAAAACTGAAAGTTATTTTCATTCAAATAACTTTCTTTTTTTCTCCATAGGACATTTCTCATTTAATTATTTCATGGACAACCAAGAGGTCCTATCAAAAAGTGATCCTATGAGAAGGAGGGCACGAGCCTCCGACCCCCCTCGGTCCCAGCTTTAAGTAATAGCACCCGCTGCCCACGTCCCAAGACCCCAGCATTCCAAGGTACCAGTCGGTCACAGACCACTGGCCGTAAAGCTGTTAGACCCCCCCAATTGATCAGAATAGAACAGAAAGCAGGGGCAGGCTACCTTCACCATGGGTCAAGTGATTTGTGCTGTGAGGCGCCAGAAGCGGCAAAACAACAAACCTAAAATGAGGTTGGGAAACTTTGGAAGGGCGCCGACGTGTCTGGAATGGGGTTAGGGTGACCTTGTAGTATCCTCTTAGCCCTTGTGTGCAGTACCAGGTGCACACTAGCTTAGAGATAAAGATTGTATTGTTTTTCTTCCCTGAACGAGCAAGTAATTGTAGTCTCCTTCCTGATGACATAAAAGTAGAAGCCCACACTGAAGAAGATGGAGAGACAGGGCTGGGATCAATGGACTGATATCCCTTATGGAGCAGGTAACATATGTATAGGGTCACGCCAACAAGCGACCTGGATTTGTATCGTATTTCACTATGTCATTGATGATGCTGTATGCCTTTTTAAAGTATTGCTCATGCTGATTTTGGCAGAATGTTGCGCGGCTGTTGCATCTCTATTTTTGTGGAAATAAGCCTTGTTTCCCTTACACGAGGTGAGCTGGGCCTTTTTCCCTAGTGGGTTGTATTTATTCTGGTGTGAGTGTTGAGGAGCTTCTCTACAGTACTATGTGCACAACCCATCATGATTCAGGAAATTGATTAGTTACTAAGATCTGCTCAAATAAAATGGATAAAATAACCAACCACTCCCTTATTGCACCTTTGAACCAGAAGTTAGTCAATCTATTAGGACCGGTGCTGGAGAAGAGCTACTCCTACCCAGAATTACCTCACCAACCTCCTGATTTAATAGAATGTGATGAGCAAGATCCACAAAATATGGGTCGAAGGGCTTTTCAACACCTTCCAGAGCATTCATTGAAAATAGTAATGAGATACCCAGTCTGATTCTGAGACTGAATTAGATTGTAATTCAGACTGAGTTGTAACATCATTGTGTATCATCCTCCAAAATGCAGAGGAATCTTTGTTTTTCAATAACTGAAGCATGATTTCTGCATCTTGTTGATAGAGCAATGCCCTACAGCCCCTTAATCAGTTCTTGCAATCACTGACCTATGGGCAGGAAAGTAAATCATCATTCATGGCCAGGTACCGCAGGTATGGCAGACATTGTCCCTGTCTGCCCCACACAGCACCTAAGCTGACGTATCTCCTAACCATGCCATCCCGTATAGCAGCTGCCACGTCCCTCTGCTCAACAACGGCATCATGTGGGACAGGTGGTTGTGGCCTCAAATCTGAATATATATCTATATTCGCAGGCCACTTCTCAGGGCAATATTGCGCCGCATGGCACAGCTAACTATCATGTTGCATGCGCTAAGCATGTGGTACAATACCACTCCAATGGCATTTTCCAGGCATCTATGATATGATATGATATGATATGGCATTTATAACGCACCTATAAAACAAGTGTTTCAAGGCGCGACAAGGCAAGGGAGGGGGGACATAGGGAAGACAGACAACTATCCTACTAGGCCAGGTGTCATTCAGATCACACAAGTGCATGGGAAGGGGGAAAGTGCAGGTAGGAAGGGGGAGGGGATAGTTCAGAACATGGGATAATAAAATAAATAACAAAAGTAAAAGTACGGCCAGCAGGTGGCAAGTGCAAGGGTAAGTGCAGACATCAGGTGTCAAGTGCTGGTAGCGGGCCTGTAGGGATACAGAAAACAGTCCCCAAGTGCGGGGGTTGCCAGGAAGGCAGAGCGGGAGTGCGACTGGTGGGAGAGAGGACCTGGGCCCGAGATCAGAGTGTGGCCAGGTAACCAGTGCAGTTTCAGTATCAGCCAGGAAGTCGTGACTTGAGAATCCCACACATGCACTCAGTGGGATTCTGGGTGGATGTGTGTGCTGCTTTGTAACATTACTGCACTCTAGTCACAGGATCTCGGTCGGGAGTCAGAAGGTGTCTTCTCAAGGGGATACCCACTGTCATCTGCATATGGGAGAGGCATCATGTGATGATACATGGTGTGAATGGACGTGCATCAAGTGTAGTCTGTCTTAACTTACCCAGCGATCAGGTCGCCATGTATTCTACAGAATCGAATTGTTCTGCAATGGAGGAGTGCTGGTAGATGAAGCGGTCTTGTCTAGGCAATGGTTAGTTGGCATTCACATTTGTGATGATGTTTTCAGCATCACACATGATCTGTACATTAACTGAATGTCAGTTCCGCTGATTCCTGTATAGGTGGCCATCAACTGCCTCCAGTATGAGGTAAACATACATAAAGTCAATGGCTCCACACACCCCTGGGAGACCTTATATGTGTGAGAATTCCAACAATATGGCAATCTTTGTGCATGCATCATGGGGCATTATGATATGTAACCTGGCCGATGTAAGGATCACTGGTAGTATCTGGTGTATTGCTCTTGACTGGGAGGACTTTAAATGCCAGAGAGAGAAAGGGAGAAAGAAAGTATGAAGAAGGGGGCAAATTGACAGTGGCAAACAAAGAGTAATGGCTGATGTCTGCAAAAGGCAGTGGTAGGAGTACAGGGAAGAGACCAGGCTGTTTTCGCTTGTTAGGTCTTTTCATGCTTTGCTAGGATTTCTAATGTTTTGTGGTGCTGTATCATACCCTAACCCTTGTCATGCACGTGGCCATATGCAGCTTGATTGTTTGCTACCTTTGCTAACCTCTTCCCTATTCTACTTTTTGCCTTATATTATAATGCCTCCCGATGCCACATTCTGATTCTGCCCTCAGTGATTTGATCCCATTTACCATTGTAATTTTGCTCTTGCATGTCCCACTGTGATTTCTTCCCCTGGTGCCCGATGCACTTAGAGCCCTACCATGTTTTGCTTTCTGATGCCCAATGCAATTCAATGACTGGCTTCTAGATATCGCAGCTTGAATGCAGAGTTTTTCCTAAGGACTCGACCAGGACCCTTCCTTCTCTGGTTTCTGTGCTCTGAACTCATCTCAGGAGTACTTCTCACCTGGTGGGTACTTGGTACACACTGCTGCATGCTACCTATGTCTTCCTCTCTTCCCCCGTCACCCCCTCTCTTATAAAGGAACCAGTCACTGACAGAGTCACCAGCATTTCCAATTTCCGCGGGTCATCTCCTCGAAAGCCCCTAGACAAAAGGGTGCCACTACTGAGACATTACCATGGCAACACCGGAAGAATGCACCCGGTTTCCCACCAGTCCTTCCAATAGTTACCCAGCACTCATCCTCTGTTCCTAAACACATTATATGGACATACTAAATAAACAACAAACACATAACAACTGACGAACCCTCAAACAACAGAACACTGCACCTCTACAATCAACGTACATATCACAGATCCGGCAAATCCATCCTAACAACATGGGCACCCAAGGCTTCCCTGCCAATACACAAGCCTCTATGCTTTCTCCACATGACATCTAGAAACAGAACTGCTCCACATTGCCCACTAGGTCTGCATTAAGACTCTCCACCACTATGCTCATAAAAACCACATGGCCATTAATGGTGATGTTATTGCATGGTGATGGTATTAAGTGTTCTGCGTGTATTGATGGTACGAGTAATGTCTCTTGTTTAGGAGTCACATAAAATAATATTTTATCACATGAGCCAAACATCTTCATATGTATTTATTATTTATTTATTGTTCAGCGGCTCTAGCTGCAGCTTGCAAAGACAGGACATGCCTCACTCCCTCTCTGGGCAATGCCATTTATTTAAAGTTCCATGTTTTTTACATACTTTGAGTGATTGCCTACAAATCCCTTATAATAGATGTAACTAAGTGAAATACCAACAAAAAAAAACACAAAATGACATTTCTATATGATCTAGCCGTGCCTCCTACCACGTCTGCTGCAAAACACACTTCTTGGTGTTGATTGGTGTGACCTGTGTGCTTCTTTGGTTGGATGGATCAAGTGCACTCTTTTCTGGGCTACTTGCTCCATATTTGAAAGACCCCAATGTTGAAGTTCATTTTTAGGAGCACATTCTGTGTTGTACTTTTTTTAATCAGGATTTTGTTGCATCTGTGCTCACTTTCTTTGGTCACTACCTCTTTACATGTGTCATCCCCACTGCAGATCTTTTGTGCCAATGTTGTGCTCCCTTTTTGAAATTGGCGCATCGTTGAGATGTTTTTATTTTTGAGATTCTGCCCTGTAGTCTTGATCTTTCACCACCAGACATGTATTGCTTTATGTTGAGGGAATACCCTTTCTGATTTGTTCTGAGAGTTTCAATTTAAGAGTGCTATTTTTGCCATGGGGTGTGACGATATGATATAATAGATTATTTATAATGTGCTTAATACCCAGAGGTTTCTTATTACAGACCCGGGGATTGAACCTGTGGTGCTCCGCGTCATCTTGCTTCCAAGGCGAGCACGTTGCCCCTGAGCTATCCTCCCGAGACAGGATGAGTATAATCTTCATGGTTCATAATTCCGGTGCCTGTAATACTGGCAAAATCCCCCATGGAGTCCATGAAATGGGGATTTACACCGGCTACCGCCACTTGTAATCCAACAGTAATACAGCCGGGCCAAGTGGAGGTAACAGTAATTCCATTTGGTGGTATCTTGTAGATTTACCGCTGGGATACCAGCAAACTTGTATTGAGCCCGATTGTGCCATAATGTATTTTAATTATATCAAAGACACTCAAGGCGATTCAATATTGTTTGAAATTACTTGTGAAGATATTGGTGCAAAGGTTGATATGGGAAGCCAACCCACCCTGCATATCTCATAGCATCAGACTCCATGATAATCCTTTCAACACGTAATGTAACAGGACACATATTATTTTAAAATTCTCAAAAAACACTTTTAATTAAAAATATGACGCATAACAACAAACATTCTTTAAAATATAATGACATGACCACTGTCACTATTTATTATATAGTAATTCGTTAACCTAAACTCCATATAGCACCAAAGCCAATACATTAATATGTTTTGATCACAAACATCAAACAATCATGAAAGAATAATGTACAGCAAATAGGCAAGTTGTACTATGTTACCAGAGCGGTGAGGAACAATAGTAATTGTCTTGCATCAAAATGGGAGACTTGACAGAAGTGATGTCAATCCCATGGGGGTATAACGTATATTTTTCAATAGTAGCGGTCTATGCATTCTGCGGCTGTTACATAGAGTGGTGGTAAGAGATTGACTTTGGTTCCGCCTTTATTGTATTTACTCATGGTGTGGATTTTATTGTTAACTATAGGATTGGACCTCATGAGTTATTTGCTTGGCATTGGAGTTCTGGACCTTTTTTGAGACTTTGATTAAAATCACATCATTGGAATTTTCACAATCTGTTGTAGGGTAATATTAATAATGTGAACTTTAGGATGTGAAGGGAAGACTTTCCCAGAATAGTATTCTCCTGGTGTTACCAGTTCTTTTTCATGATAAAGCATTTCTGACTAATTTCTGACTTACTTCTGACTCACTTTTCTCACATTACCCTCTCGCATATCGGAAAGAAACATTAACATATCATGGACTGAAATAAACCTGTAGCAAAAAATAAATGCCTTACACATAATGCACTTCTTTGCTACTTGATGTTACCTAGAAGCCATGAGACATTACTACAACAACAACAATTAGTTCTGATTGCAATTTTAATAATATTGGTTGGTTTACAAAGGTAAATTGTTATAAGTCATGAGGGAAATAGCAGTGGTCAATACTGAACTGTATGGTGTCAAAGCTTCATCACTGATTAATGTACATTTTTATTAGTCTACATATTTTCTGACAAACTGTTTCTCACATGTTACGCTTAGTCTTCCTCAGGGCATTTTTAAACTCTGTGTTTTTCAGGCTATATATGATGGGGTTACACAGCGGAGTCAAAGCGATATATGACAGAGACACAAGTTTATTGTTTTTCATTGAATACGTTGAATACATTGACTTTGGTCGCATGTATGTGGAGCAGAGTGATCCGTAGAATAGAATGACCACAGTGAGGTGGGAGCCACATGTCGAGAAAGCCTTGCGTCTTCCATCCTTTGACTGGATTTTCAGGATTGCTGAGATGATTTTAACGTATGACAAGACTGTAAAAGCAAAAGGTATTAGTCCAATAACAGTACCAATAAAGTAGTTTGTCATTTCAATACTGTGAGTGCTGCTACATGAGAGCTTCATCAAGGCTGTCAAATCACAGAACAAGTGGTTGATAGTGTGGGACTCACAGTAAGAGAGTTTGGAATATTGTATAATAAGTGGAATTCCGTCTATGAGGCCAACTCCCCAGGTTCCAGCAGTCAGCCGGATGCATGCAGCTGTACTCATGATAGCCCCGTAATGTAAAGGAAAGCAGATCGCCACATACCGATCATAAGCCATGACTGTTAAGAGGATGGATTCAGTAGTCACCATGGTGATGAAAAGATATGCCTGCAGAAGGCATTCAGTGAGTGAAATACAGGTGCTCTCCAGAAAGAAGTTTGCCAGCATTTTTGGGAAAATGATTGTAGTGTAGGTGATGTCTAGGAATGACAGATTTGTGAGGAAGAAATACATAGGAGTGTGCAAATGGGTGTTAGAATAGACAATTCCCATGATGAGAAGGTTACCAGCTAAAGTCACCATATAAAACAGCACTAAGGTAAAAAAAAGAGGGAATCTTAGCTGTGGAAAGTCATTAAATCCCACTATGAGGAAATCATTTCTTGAGGTCAGATTAGCTGCTCCCATCAGTGCAGCGATGCCCTTATCGCAAGTTGGAATTGTAGGATAAACTGCAAATAAAAAGACATGATACTGTATGTCAGTATGCAATGCATGCCCTTAAAGGTATGGGAAAGGTATGGCTTGCTGACAGAAACATGTCACATATTTCCCATTGGAAGACAATTACGACATTCTGAAAGCACAAATGCAAACTATACCTGCTGCAATGCTTTTGAAACATGTGTTCATCATTATACCTTTTTACCAACCACACACATACTTGTGCTTAGTGCATTAGTACTGCAACCCATAGATGAGACTGCAGTATTTCTGTGACCGCTATAGTGGCATACCAAGAACACATTCCCATCAGCTTCAGGTGGTAATCAATGGAAGCGTAGCACCCCATACATATTACACTGCATCTATCTGTGGTTCTTTAGCTGTTTAACAGATCAAGTATTTACTTCAAAGTATTGTTCCTCAATTTAATAACTATGCCAACAGTTCCTCCAAAAAATAAGACAGGCCTTACAGCACCACCACCACCCCAGAAACCGCCTCTCTTCCAATATCTTTAATACTCGCAATTTTTGAAGGTCGCATTTTTGGGTTTGGCGCATTTTGGAGGTGTAAAGCATCAACATAACATCAAAACCATTGCTTTTGAGAAAAGCAAAAAAGATGGGGTTTTGGAATACAGAGTATGGTTTGCATGGCAACTGGCAAAGCTTTGATGCAATGGGCAAAGCACAATTTGTTACTTTTAAATGGCCTTCTGCCATTTAAACCAATGATTTTGGTGGTTTCATGCATTTGGCAAAAGAGGAGTAATGTTTCAAATCATGCGTGCATGGCTTCAGCACGTAAGCATAGCCCTCTCCTGTCAGTCAGCACGTCCATATTGTGTGGTGGAGGGCCATCCGGTCCTCCATGGCAGAGCAAGGTGAGAGTACAAGCAGGTAAGTGTTTTTTATTTTTTATTTTATGTAATGTGTCTGTATGTATGTGTAAATACATACAGACACATTACCCGCCACCCAGGAGGACTGGATGGCCCTCTCTCTCCTTTGCGCTAAAAGCATAGACGTGGGGACTGACAGGAGTGGAGTCCTCTCCTGTTAGTTAGCACCTCCATATTGAAGAGCGATGGGTCATCCAGTTCTGTGTGGTGGTGCATGGTGAGGGTGCGAGCCTGGAAGTTTTTATTTTTCTATTATGTAGCGTGTCTATGTGTTTGCACACATACATACAGACACATTACATAAAATAAATTTTTTAAAATTTTTTTTATTACTAGTATATAATCACCGAAGTGATTTTTACAAGAGGATGAAAAGAAGAACTTCAATTTTCAATTTCTTAAAAGTCTTTACAAGAAAGTGTTTATAAGAAATCCAAAGTCAAGAGAAGCTGTAGCTAAGGAAGAATGAGCAAATTCAAAGTAAAGTAAAATAAAGTCACAAGGCAAAGACGCAACCAGCCCTCCTGGTGAGTGGTCCATCCAACACCCAACCACGCATTTCACCCCTTGTGGTTGTGCTTAAGTGGGTCCGCACTGTCGAGACTCCGAATCTGTATCTGAAAAGATTTGCTCCAAGATTTTGGTGGCTGCCATTGTCCAAGAGGGTCTCAAGCCTCCTCTTAGGCGATCCCACCAGAGTGCTTCGTCGACCAAGTAAGCTTGCTTTAAATGATGAAGCAGGTACGGCGATCTATATTTGTCTGTTCCTGGACACAATAGAAGAAGATGCCGTAATGTTTCGATTTGTTGGGTGTCATTACAAAAGCGGCAGACATTGGTCGAAGAGAGGCCTCTTATGTGCAAGATTTCGTTCGTAGGGAGCAAATTCAGCCTAGCACGGAGGATAGTATTCCGAGTTTTCCTGCTTGGATGTTTTATCAGAAATGGTTGGATTGTATTTAATTTTTTACATGTTGGAGGTAGGTTACTAGTCAGCTTGTACTCAGAGGCTTTGTCCAATGTGTTTATCCAATCCATTTCTTCTATGCGGGTTTTGGTTTTTGTTAGATTACCCAAAAGTTCTTCCATAGAGCTGCCACAGATTTCAAGCTGTGCTGTACACATTGCCTCCCATTTGGACAGAAGTGTGCTTGTACCTAAATTCATATCCGCCTGCACCAGTGAAAAGATTGTCGGGGAAGAAGGATCTTTGATCTTCCTGTATAACATAACAGAAGCCCTAGTTACTATTGACTCCAGAGATGAAAGAGACAGTTTGCGTCTTATCAGGGCTAATGGAGTGGAAGGCGGTAAATTCAACACTGAGCGCCAGAAAAGGCTCTCCAGTCTGGACCACAGTGAGATAGGTAAAGATGGCATGGTATCCGCCCCATAGGTAATAGTTGGGATAACTTTGCCCCGATAGAATTTGAGCAGGGGCATCAATGAAAAGCGCCCAAGGGTTTTCATTTTTCCAAGAGATGTGGTTGCATCACTGAGTCTTTAGGTGTCGAGTCAATGAGAACCCCGAGATATTTGAATTTTGCTACTTGTTCAATTTTGTTTCCCGCCAAGAACCATGAATTGATCTTCTTCCTCTTGTGATTTTTTTCAAACACCATGATCTTTGTTTTTTGTTTGTTCACTTCTAGGTCTTTGGCAGCTGTGTATGTGCTCAGTGAAGTCAACTGGCGTTTTAGGCTAATTGGGGTCTGGTCGAGTTGGATAAGGTCGTCTGCGTAGAAGAGTCTTGGGATCTTCTCCTTGCCTAATTCTGGGGGGAATGCTCGTGTTGTGGTTGATGTTTCTTTGTAGTCCCCAACGTATGAGAGAAAGAGGGCCGGAGCTAAAGGGCAACACTTGTTTGACCCCTCTGCTAGTTGTTATAGCTGATGAAAGCAGACCACTGGTATTCAATCGCACCTGCACCGTTGTAGCAGCATGAAGAGCTTTGATGGGATTCAAGATCTCCTGTGGACAATCCCAGTTGTTGAGTTTTTCCCAAAGTTTCCTTCGATTGACTAAGTCAAAGGCCTGGGTGAGGTCTATGAATGCCAGGTACAAGTTCCTATTTGATTCTCAGGCTTTTGCTGAGAATAAAGATGTTAATGCTGGTTCCTACTCCTTTTTTGAACCCAGATTGTAGGGGGTCGTTACAGGGTGCGCTTTTCGCCCAATGATTGAAATGGTCCAACAAAAGGGATCAATAGACCTTCCCTATGACATCAAGGAGAGCCACTGGATGAAAGTTCCTCGGATCATCCTTCCTACCTTTTTTAAATATGGGGATGATGACCGCTGAGGTCCATGAAGGCGGGATTGTACTCAAGATCTTGCATTTTTGGAAGATCATACTCAATACGTTTGTCCAATCTTCTGGTGCAGATTTCAGGTTTTCATTGGATAGGCCATCGGGCCCCGGAGCCCTCGATTTCTTTAACTTAGAAATTTTACCCAGGATTTCAGTCTTATTAGAAAGGTCGACCCAAGGTTCTGTTGTCAGTGATGGTAAAGGCACATCACAAGAGTCAGGAGATCTGAACAATGTTGAGTAAAACCCAATCCATGTTGCTTCCGAGATGCAACATTGAGTCTGCTTCTTTGGCCCGTGGATTGATCAGTCTCCAAAACTCTCTGGAGTTCGATTTTTGGATTTGGTCTAACATAGCTTCAGAGTCCTGTTGATGTAATGTTAGACGATGGTGCCGTAGCCAGCTTTTGTAGACTCTTGTTGTCTCAATAACGTGTGATCTATTGGAGTGCGTGTTGTTTCTTGCAGCCGTCCTTCTTGCTCTGCGTAGTGTGTTTCGCTGTACCACCAAGAGGGCATCGAAATTGTGTACATGATGTAAATGCTCTATGTTTTTCCCCTTCAAACCTTTCATCATGGCTCTGTAAGGTTCCAAAGGTGGTCTATAATCAACCTCTAAAACAGACAGGCTACGTCCATATGAAGTTGTGATCGCCCGGATGTTTGCCCGACTGACCCTTACCCGGTTGCCTTTGCCTTCTAGTTCAATCCTTCCCAAGTAATGAGCTGATAATGGTTTTGTAGTTGCCCATTTAATAGCCAGAAGATTGTGATCACTTTGGTTTGTGTGGTGCATGCTGAAATCTGTCAACTGAGCTAGAAGGAATTCAGAGGCAAAGATGTAATCTATAGCTCACATAAAATAATACAAATAACTTACCTGCTTGCAATCCTCACCATGCACTTTCCCACCACAGAGGACCCGATGGCCATCCCCTATCTACTCAACGTGGACACAATGACAGCTGTCAGTCATTATGTCTAAGTTGAGGAGTGGAGGTCTATCCGGTGACCGGAGGCCCTTCCCCTCTGCTGTAAAACATGGACACGCTAACTGATACCTATCAGTCAGAATGTTCACATTGCATGGAGGAGGGGAGGGCTGCCCAGTCCTCCTTGGTAGTGCATGTTTAGGGTGCTAGCAGCTTTGTGCTATTTTATGTAATCTGTGTGTGTATGTGCATATATGTATGTGTGTATGTTTGTGTGTTTTGTTTTTATGTATGTGCGCGTGCAAGGAATTGTTTGCATGTGAAGATGAAATTATTTTTTATATGTGAATGTATGTGAAGGGGGACTGGGGCCCTATATTCAGCTGTCATTCCTTCCCCTGTTGTGCTGTAATTTCTTACCCTTGCACTGTTATTCCTTCCCCGTTGTGCTGTTATTTCCTCTACCCTGTGCTGTGAGGCATTCCCCCTGTGATGCCATTTCTTCCCCTTTGTACCATCATTAGTCCCCCTTGTGCTGTCACACTCTGCACTGTCATTCCCCAGCTTGTTGCTATTATTCCTACCTGTGTGCTGTTATTCCTACCCCTTGTGCTGTCATCCCTTGCCCCTTGCACTGTCATTCCTTACTTCCTCCTCCCCTGGTGTTCTCATTCCTTCCTCTCTTGTGTTATCATTCTGTTCCATCTTTGACTTCTCACTCTCTCCCCTTGCGCTGTCCTTTCTTCCCCCACTTCTGCTGTCACCCTTCCTGTGTACTGTCATTCCACTGTGCACTGTCATTCATTCCCCCTTGCACTGTCAGTCCTCCCCCTTTTGCTGTAATTCCTCCCCTTGTGCCATCATTCCTCCCCCTTGCACTGTCATTTCTCATTCCTTCCCCTATCCTAAAAATGTAATTCAATATTCAACTACAAATACTAAAACTATTGGCTTTGACAATGCTTGCTTGGTTTGCCGTTCGCCTCTTCAAGCCCCGGCAATTAAAGTGACTGCCTAAAACATCTCTGATCTGCTTTACTTGGGAACATGTCTGACGTAATAACTCCTTTGACAGGGATCTCATTTGACTTTTCTGGAGTTGCCAAATCGACCAAATCTTCTAGGAAATAAACTCTATTTGGTGGTCGGAAGCCATTCAGTTTGCAGCGCAATGTGAATGGCTCCCTGCCAACAAATGTTTAGCATTTCTGGCAGGGTTTAATTGCAATTGCAGCATGGCGTGCAGCGTGTACAATGGATCACTATGGGGTCTGCCTGCTTTATGCTGGTACCAGCATCTTAGCTCACACTTCCACTTCGCCTAGGATTGTGTGTCCTGGCACAAATCATTTCTCAGTGAACGCACTTTGAAAGTCTTTATCAATAGCTCAATAGCTCAATGGTGGACCCTGGGTGTTCTCCAAGGCTCCTGCTTTTCACCCACCCTTTACAACACCTGCACGAAACCCCTATATGACATCCCAGACTCCCTTGGTATCATCTACACTAACTTTGCAGATGACACCCAATATCTCGTCCCCATCACTGGCAGTCACACTGGTGGCATGGTTACCATAAACAGTGTCTACAGCAGCATTCAAAACTGGATGGCCACCCACAATCTCTGCCTCAATGATGATAAAACAGCTACTCATTGTTGGCTCCCCGTACTGCCTCGACCCGGTCTATTCTTCATTTCCCATCGATGGCACTGCCATACTAGTCCTCAAGCAGGTCGAAATGTTGGGATATTCCTGGACGCAGAGCTATCCATGACCCATCATATTAAAGTCATTGCCTCATCTACAGCCTGCATCTCCAAACTCATGTCCCTGGGTAGACATTTTCTTTCACCAAGTAATTGTCTCTCGCTGGCCAGAGCAATTATACTTAGAAAATTGGACTCCTGTAAGGTCTCCTTATGGGCACGTCAGCAACTAACCTGGCAAGCTCCAACCCCTCCCGAATAAAGCACTTCACGCTGCACTGGGTCTTCATTGCTCTGACCACATCTCAGCTACACAGCGTAAGGCCCACTGTCTCCACATTAAATTGTGCATCGACTTTAAAACGTTGGCCATTGCGCACCGCTGCATCAACAAAGAAGCCCCCTCTCTATCTGAATGACAGCACCGCCGATGGACAGCTGGCGCGCTCACTCCGATCTTCCAGCAACCATTCTCTTGTCACCCTTTTCTTTTCAAACATGCCAGAGCAGGAGGCGTCAGCTTGTGTGTCACAGCCCCCACCCTTTGGAACGCATTACCACCTAGCATCCGAAACTAAAGCTCCTACACGGCCTTCAAGAGGCTTGTGAAAACCTGGCTTTTTAACAAATATAACTCTAACCTGTAACTTGAAGCTGCTACATGTCTCCCTCTTACCCACCTTTACAAATGTTACACAAATGCAATAAATAAAATAAATAAGGGACACAGCACATGTAACGCCCCATGTATATTCAAATCTTCAGCAAACATATTTCGTATAGAATAATATTTGCCTAAATCTCAAGTTGCAGTTCAGGCTTGAGGCAGGCTACAGTGTGGACAATATTGGAGTCTGCATTGGCTGTGAATGCTGCACGTCATTCTCTGTCTGCTTTGAATTTTACAAATCATACTTTGACAATCTTTATTTTTGGAGGTGGATTAATATTTCCTTTATGTTTCTTGATGTCAGCAGTCCAGATAGATAGATCTTGTGTTATACATGCATGTTGACAACAATGAATAGCACATTTTCATAAGAAGAAGTTGCTCTCCTGGTGATGTATTTGGCACAAAAACCGTCGCAATCGCTGTTGTGGTTCGAAAAAGGGTTTATATCCTAGTTCAGCAGAAGGTTCCCTGCTGGATGGTGGGGGCTGGATGGAGAACACTGGGCAGAGTGCCATGTCCAGCAACAATGGGATGCCATCATGCCAACATCCACTAGATGCCAGAGCTGATGAACAGCTACAATATATATAGGATGGCAGTGAAGCCACAGAAGCATGGTGCCACACAAGGCAGTGGCAAGGGAAATGTCCATTGAAAGCCATTTACTGTACCCATATTTTTGATAGGCATGTTAAGATATGGTGGGCAGGAATGGAGTCTAGACACAGACCAGCTATAAGCCACTCATAGAAATGTAGAAATCAGGTAGGTTTATTTACATATATTTACATATATACAGTTGCAGTATTCCTGTTACTATTAAAGTATTTACATGACAGAGAGACATAGTACAGACCACCCACCGGCCATCCACTAGCACACCCAGCTCAGGCCCAACTGACACTCTCAGAACACTCACACACACCAACACTCACGAACATTCTCCTGAGCTGTCAATCACCCCTAGCACCAACATTCTCACAGCATTCGTAGATGGCCAGCAGGAACAGGAATACATAAGCACATCACAATATCTCCCCCCTTACAAACACACAGCCAACACACTGAACCTAAGCCAGCATCCAGTACTGCAGACACACCAGCGGGTGCAGTGGTGGGGGGGGGGCAACATGGCTGGGGAACCACAGGTTGACATTCAAACAGAACTAGGATACAAACCCTTTTGGGTGTAGAGCCCGGATGGAACCGAGCAAGCCGGCCCATATTCAACTAACACACATACTACAGGTGGTGATGCACAACACCTAGTACTGCAAACAAGTGAGGTGCGTAATCCTTCACTTTCCACCATTAGCAAAAACAACTTGCACCAAAACAACCTTCCCACTCATTCACCATCCAACACGTCCTATCCAAATGAAAACTCAATTGCAAACCAAGTCAAAGGGCACTCACTCAGTTGACCAATATGACCCAATCATACATTCACTCAGTTGACCAACACTCCTCATCCTCTCCCCATAGACATCACACACAGAGAAAACAGTGCAAATGACAAATTCACTTGGTACTCCTTGTAGTATCCTTAACTCTAAATAATGTGAAAAACTAGTAACAATAACTGTAGAATATAGAGGATCCTCATAACAGCCAGCATATTACAGGGCCTGCGGTAGAGGCCCTGTAATTATGATTAAGTTGCTCAACCCATAGTAAAAACACTTTTTGGGCAGCTTATAACTTCACCTCCAAGATGAATCCTCACGAAACTTTGCAAAGAAAGTATATGGGCCCGTCAGATTGATTCTGCAAAGTTTGGCAAGGTTTCGTCATGGGGTGGGGGATGTTTTAGAGGGGTTCCACATTTTTTTTTCTGATAGACGCAATGGAAAAAAGAATTTCCTCACGCCTACAGCCCAAACCGCTGAACAGATTTTCACCAAATTTGCTGCAGGTGTGGCGGATGGTCCCAAAAGTATGGTATTGTAAATTAGGTGTAAATCTGTCCAGTAGTTCTTTTTAAAACAACCAAAAAGTAGGTACAAATAAATGTGTGATATCTGGGTTCAGTTCGCGGACTCACTTCTCTGATCGGTCCGCTGACAGTCCGCCCATTGGTCCAGAGAGCGACGTGAGTTGCACAGACATTAAACACCCGCTGATTGAATGGCGAAAAGCGTGAGGTGTGTCAGATTTTTGGAAACGCCTGCCATGTCCGATCTGCGGACAGTTGCCAGTGTCCGCGGACAGCGCAGTGAGTGAAAAATCTGGAAAACACATTTGAGGTAATTTGTTGGTGGAAAGAGTGGCTAGAAGGGTGGGGGGAGTGGAAAAATGCTGATATTGCACTATTTCTGTAGGTGGAAAAAGGTCAGGTAGGTGACGTAGCTGTCTGCAGACTGCAGCAGTTTGCAGACAGCGACATGAACAGGCCGCTTGATGGCTGATAGAGGGTGTAGAAACGGTAGGGAAGTGGAATGAAGGTAATGTAGAGGTTTTTTTATAAATAAAAAGGGTTGGGAAATGCTGACGAGTCTGCGGTCAGTTTCGATGTCCGGGGACATAATTTTGATTGCAGGGGTCAAGGTGAGTTTTATTACTTGTTGGTGTATGGTACGTACTTCTTACATAGTTAATTGTATTGTGGTGGTTGAGGCCATTGGCCATATTTTAGCACCAAGAACATGTCAACTGGCCACAACCACCACAGTAGTAATATGTGTATAGTAATTATAGTTAATGAAGGTATATAGTAATTATAGGTAATACAGTGGGAGTATAAAGTGTTTATAATATGGAGAAATTATGTGATTGAACTATATATAGTACAATTGAGGACAGTGCTCATGGAATATGTATTTGATTATAATTGCTATGGTGTCTTAGTTTTATAGCGTTATTTTTTGTGGAAAAAAACAGTACAATTTGTTAAGCAGGATAGTTTAAAAGCTCTAGTTGTATATACAATTTTACATATGCATTTTTTATACCTTCATAAACAGTACATTGTAAGTACTATATTTGGTACAACATTAGTGTATGACCCACTGCTGTTGTTTTGACATGAAATAATCATTGGGTCATTGAAAAGAAAATGATTACAGTTACGTGAGTGTAAGGGTGATAGTATATTTATTTGAAGCATGTTGTGATTAAGGTAATGCTTGAAATAGTTAGATACCTGTTTGCGTATTCTAACTAGATTGACTTTCAAAAGTACCATTGTAGTGTTATGGAAGTAGTTAGATATCTGCTGGCGTATTCTAAGTGTTAATTGTGCTTTAGTTTAGTGACTACATTTGGATTGAAGGAATAGTAAGTAGGCATTTGTTAAATTTGCTGGTAACCTATGTTTTGGAGTAACAGAGGTATTGTTACATTCAAGCCAACCACTTCTTTTTGTTTCATATGCAGTGTAGTGTCCTGAAGTGGTTGTGGCACAAGTGTGGTATTCTTGTGAAGGTTTTCTTCCCGAAACATACTTGGGCATGTGTGAAGCCAGTAAGCTTACAACTATTTTTGGTGCCATTTGCATTATACCTTCGAAGCATTAGTATGACTTATTGGCTATGCAAGTTTATTTGTATGGTGGAACAAATGTCTGAATTGCAAAAGGGGTATAATATGCAATGATTTGCATTCTGCAGAAGCTGGTGAAATGGAATGGATTCATAATGTGGTAGGGATGCATATAAACATCGTTCATTAGGGATGTGGTCTTGTGAAACATGGTTGCAGAGAGTACATGTATGTTTCCGTGTGCATGAAATTTGGAAGATTTCATTCATAGGGATATTTTTGGTTTAGGGTACTTGTATTAAATACATTAGGAATTCTTGTGGATCCTCCTGTGTGTTTATGGTAAATGTTACTATTCCTGCACAGTAGTCCAATTCTTGCTTTATTCCTGTGACACAGTAAGTGTTGTCAGGATTATTTGTGGCATTTTTGTGAAGGACGAGCATTTGCACACACAACTGGTCCGAGCCATTTAAGTAAATGTTTTGAATAATTGGTGGCAATTGAAAGAGAAGATTCATTGCCACATTAGCATAACAATTTACTTCATTTGTGTTGCTGAATTTAAATAGACCAGATGTTTGTGGATCATTTCATGGGCCTGCAGATCTTTTTGGAGAAGGTACATTTCTGTCTTTGTGTTCTTTTCTGCTGGACATGCTGTTAACTTGGTACTGGACAGTTTTATGGTTGTGTTGTTTGCTGCAGGAGATGGTTGTTATTTCCTTAGTGGTATTGTTGAGAGATATGCTATGGCTTCTGTTTCTATTACTTTTCTTTGTAAAGGTTTCTTTTTTTGACATACAGGATATATATCTAGATAGTAGTAGTATAGTTCCCGTAACCTGTTGTATTCTAGGATGCAAGGAATGCCAGCGTTGACTTTGTTTGCATCAAAATTAACTAGCAATAGACCATTGAATGTACGCTGACATAAAAGTGCTAAGTAACTGATACCTTCTTTAAATACTGTGCTGCCAATGTCAACGAATGCTTGATCTAGAGTTAGACCTTGTGATTTGTGAATAGTGACAGCATATGCAAGAGATAGAGAAAATTGCTCTCTGCGTACGAACATGTCTTTGAAAAGAAGGACACATGCTATTGTCTGGACAATTTATTTAACTTCTGCAAGTTTGTCAGTGTGGATGTTGGCAAACTGAATGTTGTTGTTATGTGGATATGTTTGGGAGCCAACAACTATACCAATTGCTCCACTGACAAAACCTTGTTCTACATCAAGGTTCCATTTTAGAATTACTCTGCAGTTTAGACACAGAGTCAATATTTTCTCCAATCCAGCTGTGCTGAAGACAAATGTGTCTAAGCTATTTAGTGTTGCTGTTGGTTGTTGACACATAGGAAGTGTCATGCCGTGCCCTTATAGTTTGTCTGTGGAGCTGATATGCAGTATGGGTTGCATTTCTTTTTTTGAAATGGTCTCATTAGATTGACTAAAAAGGTTGCCATTAAGGACATACATTTTAGATTTGGTGGAGTTACTTATTCCATGACATCAGGAGCAGATGTGTTTTGCCCATACAGCTCATGGATTAATCTACTATTTAAGATGGGTTTTGCATCTTTAGTAAGCAGACCAGTTCAAATGATTTTTAAAATGTTTTGAGTTAGTTCTCTGTAGTGCACATATTGCCAGAGATTTACATTTCCAATGCTGCCGAGGGTATTGCGGCATTGTTTGTGTCCTAATGTTTTGAAAATAGCTTGACCTTTCAATGGTGGTAACTGTAGGAGGTCTCTGAAAACAGTAGAATGATTTCCTCCAAACAGTTCTTCGTAGTTGGTTTTTAGGACTTCTTGCATTCTGAGATGAATTAAAGCCAAAATGAGGTTGGAAACCATGCTTACTTTATCTATCAGTAGCACTTTCATTTGTTTTAGAATTCTACATACTTCAGTTGCATCTTCTTCTCATAATTTATAGTATTCTCATTTTTTTGGTCTTCTACAGGGAGGAGCAGTAGTCGGTGCAAAGTTACACCTGTTAAGTAGGCAGCTAAACCTGTGGGGCTGTTACTACAGCTGAAAGGTTGTTGTTGGTTAAGTTGTATAGAAATGTGCTGATTATTTTGATTTACAATGTTTTACCAGACCAGCTTCACCATTTACATACAGGAGCAGAGGTTTATAATGTTTACAGTTACAGGGTATAGTTTTTTAAAACCATGTTCAATTTCTTGAGTGACTTCCAGATAAATTGTGAATTGTTCATCATTTAGCTGTGATTCCAGCACTGATAAGTCTTCTTCAGATTGTGTATATGGATGCAGAGTATTTTCTACCTCAGTCATGGCTATTTCTGCTTCATTTAGAATGAGTGGTATTCCAAGTGGTACTTGGCTTCCTGTAAGGGAAGGTTGACTGCCCTCAAGAGTGTCTGTGTCTAGCTGAGCTTTCATTTATTTCTCTTGTTGGCATTCAATGTCCAGCTTTTGCTTGTATTGTCATTTGTTGTACTGCTTTCAATTGCTTTGAAAGCAGCTTTAAATGAATTATAGTCACCTAATTATCATTTTGTTTTCTCTAAGTTTTAATAAGTTGGATTAGGGCCATGTAATGCAAAGCTCTATGTTGTGGAAATTTAAATGATAAATTTAGATGATTCATTTGACTGGGTTTGGAGAGTTTCACTAGGCTTCCTTCACAAGTTGAGAATGAATATTTGCCAGTTGTGTCATTTGGTGTGACATTGTTTTTGTAGGTGCAGTTTTGGGCAATGTCGTACAGAAACATGTTTTCCAAACAAGTACTTCTGTTTGGGTAGTATGTGTCAATTACATTATCTTTAGTACTCTTTTTCCAGATGAACCTGTTCCAAGCTTCAGCAGGACAAAGTGTTCAGGTTTGCCATATAAGGCTGTACCTGTTAATTGGTCTGCAGCTTTCTAGCACACGCATTCTCTATGGGAGAGAATTTTTTATACTGAAGCTGAACATTTTTGTGACAGTGTTTTGTCAGATAATATGTAATTCCAAAGGTCTTTTAACTCTGTTTTGTCAGGGTTGGTAAGATGGGATGTGACATATCTCTCAGCTGCAGTGGAATTGTTTGCAATATATTGTATGTCTTTGTTTGCATTCCACAAGAGGGCAATGATTGCATTGTAATCATTGATGTATGTGAATGCTTCATTCCTTTTAATGCTGTATGTATTTTAAGGGGATTTGCCTTTTATGCTGTGTCTAACAGAAGACACCAAGCTATTTACTTGTTCTTTTTTGCAAACTGGTTTAGGGAAGCCAAAGCGACATTTGGTAAAGTATGTATCTTTGTTTATATATCTACATCAGCAGTATTTGCTACACTCATGTTTTTGGAAGTCTAAGACTTGTGTATGTAGGTCACTATCTGTGGTTTCTGAAGGGATGTCACAGGTAATGTATTTTTCAATGAACTGTAAAACAGTGGCATCACTATCATGGCTATATTTGGGAGCATTGTTTATCCACAAAAGCCTGTGAAAGTGTGGTGCTCCTTTGGAATGATATTCTTTTCTCCAAAAGAACTGCTGCACTTCTCTGAGCAGAGGGTTAGTTTTATTGCAGATAAAATGCAGTATGACAATAAAGAAATGGTGAAAGTACCTTGATACATTGACAGGATCAAGAGAACATAGTTCTCCTGTTTTTTTTATATGTATTGCGTCTTTATTTTGGTTTGTAGGGCATAAGAAGTTGTATAGGTCATTCCATGCACAACTTAAAGTAACAAACCATGTGGGTGGGCCAAGGTTCCTTAGCATACAACATACATCAACCTGATGTTGGAACCAGTATTCCTCTCTACCACGCATGTTTGCCAGGAGATTTGTGATACTTGACTGCAAAACTTCATCTTTGCATTTTATTTTTTGAAAAAGTTGGGTAGCGGATATGTTTAAAAAGTTAGTGCCTGTTTCTAATGTGTGTGCAACTCCATAACATAGAGCTGCTATTTCACTTTCAAAGAGGAGGTGGACAATGTATTCAACAGTTTGTCTGAATCTGGTATCTTCAGAGTATGTTTTTAAAGATCGATATTCTGATGCACTAATTTACACAAACGTTTCATCATATCTACCTACTTTTCCCTATAGGAAAGAGTAGAGGAAAATAACGTGTTTCTACACTTTTTTCCATATGTTCACTGGGGATCCTTTGGCTTGATGCATTGGATGTGTTTCTAATGCATCTTCAATTGTGTCTTTGGAGTTTAGTGGGTGGATTGTATACTGGTCTAAAATGTTGGCTGCAATAAAAGGATCTACACATTTAAATTGGCCAATTGCTGGTGAGTCTTGAATAATTTGTGTGGTTTCTCTTACGTTTTCGTATGTGTTTATATCTTTATAGTATTCATTGTATTCTTTTAGATATTGTAGGGCTTGTCTAAATTAGTTTAAGTCGACTAGTGCATTTTGTTGGTACACCATTAACTAGTACAATCAAAGATTGATCTATTGGTCGTTGTACTCCCACAGTTTGTACATTTTATTTTAGATCAAATGGCAAATATACTACATTGCCACAGATGACCTTTAGCAACTGGGATGGAGGTAATTTGGCTGATTTTGGTTGAAGGATTAGTGTAGCTTGAAATGATTGCAGTGTTTGTTTTATATTGCTCTCGTACAAGAGAACCTGTTGTAGAACTTTCGGAAGTGGGAATATTAGTTACTAGTGATAGAACGTGATGGCATTTGGTTACTGTCAAGCTTTGTGTAGCAGTACGTGCAAACTGTTGAGGGGTCAGTTATTTTGTATTTAGTTTCTGCTGTTCGATATGTAGCTAATTGGAACCATTGGGATTCTTCATTGTCTTCAATTTTATAGGCTAGATCTTTTATTTTTGTGTTGTTTTTATAAAACGTTCTGTGGCCGCAGACAAATATTTGGTCTGGTATTTCATCAGATGTGTTTGGAAACATAACTATTTCTTTTTTGTATGTCTTTATTAGGACATTGGTGTTATGGGGTTTTTTTTGGTAATGTTTTTCTGAAGGTACAGAATTGTCTAAGTCACCTTCAGTTCCAAAGTATTTACGTTGGATGTGCTATATTTCTTGAAGCAGTTCTTTGGTTGTTGTCATGACCCACAGGACGCGCCCCTTTTGGTCTTCTTGGTCCTTATCGCAACGAGCCTTGCATTCCCTGCCACTCCCAACATGGCCGTCCAGCATGTCACGCCTTCTGCGGTCTATACGTTGGATGCAACGTATTCTACTAATAGACCGCACCCCCGCGGCTCCGCCCGTCTCAATGCTATTGCCAAGTAGCGATCAGACGTGTGCTCCGTAGTTCGCTGTATTGCTTTCCTGGTTCCTAGCTTTTCTACTTCCTTTCCTTGCCCCTTTCCCTGTTCCTCTTGCTTCCTGGACTCATGCGCCATCAGCACGCCTTCTTTGTTTCCCGGATCCCCGTATTGCTGCATCCCGGAATCTTAAACGCACGCTGGAGTCGGAAGAGACTCGCTCAGCCTTATTCAAGTCCAGGTCTGTCCGCAAGAAGAAACCTCCCACGGAGTCCAGCAAGGATCGGTTTCAGGTGAGAAGGGGGGAAATCCGTGACAGTTGTTCCATGTAGGAGAATGTTATTTAAATTTTGCAGTTCTTGAGGAGGACTTTCTGCATAATATAGTCGATGCACAAGATTCCTTATAGTAGAATGGTGTGTTGATAACATTTTGATTTGGTGGAAAGTGGTTTTAGCAAGCAGTTCCTTAAATGCAGGCTAATTAATGTCCTCAGAGACCAGTGTGGCTGTGCACTGGAAAGGAGTCCATGGATTTTAATGTTTTCATTTTACTTCTGTCTTTTAGTTTCACATAGTGATTGAGGAATTGCTGTAAAGATGTAAAGGATTATTGGCGTACATTACACATTGAGCTCCATGTCCATTTGTACACTGGATGGTTTGTTTGGGTGAAAGGAACATTTGGTTTAATTTTGGTTGGTGACTTTTTTTCTATAAGGGTTTCTGTTGCCATAATGTTGTATTCCACCATTTCATACCCTCAAACATTATTGTCTATGGCAATTGTTTTGTGTTCTTGTTTATAAGCTTCTTCATTGAAATATGGTTCTGTGCTGCTTGTGGGAATCCATTCACCATTACAGCCGTTTGAAAAGGTTTGTATATTGACGGTGCACAAGTTTAAAAGTAGTTTTAGTAATGTATTGATTAATTTAGTTAGTGGTTTAATTCTGTTTAATATCAATACAAACAAATGTCTCTTTAGTAGAAAAGCACTGTCAATTAGAGCTTGCAGGATTAGTGTCCTGTGGTTGTTTTTAAGGGTAGATTGTAAGTTTTAAGCTGTTTTTATGAGATTGTGAAGAACTCTATGGTGGAACATTATTTGTAACATACATTTTTTGGATTGCTCTACCGTGACTAAGTTAACACTGGCAGATAGAGGGTTAGGTTCATTAGTAGGTCTGCTTTTCTTTGCACATAATCTTTTTCGTTTAGCATTAGCAAGAGGGGCCTTACCTTTTTGAGTTGTGGCTTGTTTCATTTTGTTGAGTGAGGGTGCACGCTCGTTTGTTTCAATGTTTTCTATAAATAGTTTTAGAGGTGGATGACTACATGGTGTCGTTTTATTCTTATCTGCTCTATTTTTTCTTTCTTTTCTACAAAGTTTCTTTTCAGTTAGCATTTTGTTGTGCCTTTTAGGAAAAGAGAAAGTTTGCATTGGAAGGTTGTGCAATGTATATCCATGTATGGTGCATGGGTTTGTGGGTGTGCTTGTAGAAATGAATAGAGTGCTGTTTGATTGTGATGTGGTATATTATGTGTGGATGGGAAGGTTATGGGAATAAGAGTCTGCAGAGGTATGATGGTGTTGGGTTAGTGAGTAAGAAGTGGTTGTGTGATTGAGTCTGCAGGGTGATTGTGCTGTTTTGTGCAACAGAGTGGGTGTTGCAATGGTGGTGTGTAGATGGGAACAGTAAGGGTGTTAATAGTGGAATATAATGGGCTATAGTGAAAGAAATGTTGGTTTGAAAATAGTAGTCTATGGTAATATATAGTGGAACTGTGCTGCTGTAATTACATACATATACGTGGTACATGAATGTAGTTACTTTGTTGGATGTGAAGGGTTTCCTTTTTCAGGCTGTTGTCTTCGGTAATGTGCTACTTTCCTGTAATGGTAAAAGAAAGTTAGTGGGGAAATCTGGTAATGGCAAAGTACTTTTTGTAAGCAAGGTTTATATTTATGAAGGAAGGAGGAGTGGTGGGGAAAACTGTTAATAAAATTGGTGGACGGTTAAAAATTGTTGCTTTTAGGAGTATTTTCTTGAAAGTTAAGAAATGCGTATGTGCATTTTTAAAAGTTCTTTAACATTTTGTAAAAGAGAAGAAAAGTTGTGGGAAGAGATTTGTAGTACACTTTTAAATGGCTGTTGGTGTGTGGAAGTTTAATATGTTAGGAGTATATCCATACTTGCCAACATGATGCATTCTAATATTCTAGGTGTTTATGTAGTCCTAGATTTTTTGTTTGCCTTCTGGGACTTGTAGTTGCACTTTTTCCATTGTGAAAGTTGTTGTACAAGTCACAAAATGTAGAAAAAAAGTATGACTGCATAAGCAGCGGGAGATTGGAATGGGTTATGTTAGGAACTATGTACTGTCAATATATTAAACTGGCACACCTTGTGTGCCAAGTACAAATGGTGTATAAATCTAGTTTATCTCCTTTTACTTTATTTAATGAAAAAGTGACACATTGCTACTGTAAATGCAGATATGCATTTTAAACTTTCTTCAAAATGCTTCAAAAATATTTTGAAAGCACAGCATTTTATGTTTATTTGACATACATGTGAGAGTTTTGAATCTTGAAGTTAAGTCGTGTTTTTTTTCTTTTCATTCTGGGACTTGTAGTATGAGTTTTATAATGGTCAAAGGTAATTGGAAGTGACAGAATGAAATGGAAAAAATAAAGACTAAATAAGCATGTGTAGATTGGAATGGGTGATGTTGGGATGTATGCATGTGTTGCCAACATATTAAATTGGCAGATACTACTACTTAAAATGGTCTAAAGATCTATTGTATAGGCATTTTTTATACATATAGCCACACAGGGCTTTGTAGAAAAACAAAGCAACAATAAAAGCACATGAATACATACATCTCAGAACTTGCAGAGGTTGTTGAAAAACTAAAATCGTTCTACTACCTTTAATCATTAAACCTTAACTCACTCGGATAACAGTTTAAAAATAAGCATCATTTCTTTGTAAGGGTGCATTACATGATAGATTAAATTAACATCATTTCTACTCATCAGCTCAAACCACATATCAGTCGGTGAGAGGTGTAGGCCCCTATTTGTGTATGCAAGCATTGTTCTTATTCTCAGGATGTTCAAACTATCGCATCTACATAAGATGTGTTCTACTGATTCTATTTCATTTTTACCGGATAGACGACAATGGCGCTCATCATGTTTTAAGGGCTTGAGTGCTCCTTTTATTTCCATCACTTCAGCACGGTTAAATTTGCACAACAGGCAGTTTCTCAAACTTTCACTGTTGATATAAGCATTAATATAAGTACCTCAGTTTGATCGTATTAACCAGTAGGCCATGAATGGTCTGCTGTTGACCAGTGGTGCTAGATTTACCATATCTCTTTTGCTATAATGCTATTGTATGCTATTTTTGCAGCAATGTTTTATTTGGAAAAGGGACACAGGATTATTTATCTTCGGATTCTCTTTGATCCATTTCTTATATCGCACAAAAAGCCGACCCAGGGTCCCTATCTGTGCCGGGTTGGACATAGTCACAAAGACATTCATCAGAACACTCATGATAGTCTTATTACTGAGACGTTGTAGTTTCTCACAGATCATAGAGATCTTATGCTTGTACACTCCGGTGATTTTCATAATAGACAATTCTAATAGGAGACATTACATGGGGAGGGATGCAGACATACAAAATAGAAGTCTCCGAATTGTTGCTTCTAGTTTCCCTAGTTCACTTGTCACTTTGTATCCCCAGACTTCTGTGCCATATAACATGCATGACACTATAATATCGTCTTAATAGAAATACCACTTTGGCGACCAATAAAATTACTCACATGTATGCATTTGCCATACATTTGGTTTTAATAGCTTGAAATTGTTGATCCCAGCAAAGCCTCTCATCAATTACAATGCCCAGGTAGTGATAACTTTTGACTTGTTCTAAATCTTTCCCATCAATTTTCTATACCACCTTTGATTTTCTCCTCGTCTTACTTTTGCTCTAAAAGGCCACAATGTTATTTTTTTTTATGTTGATTCGTAACCCATTTGCCGCAGGATAATTGCTCAGGGCAACTAGATGAACCTGAAGGCCCTTAGGTATATAATCGGCTACTAACAGGTCATCAGCATAACCTAAACAGCTTTAGTTCAGGGAACCAAATTTCACTGGGTGAGCGTCTGGGCAATTAAAGATTGAAACCAAATCAGCGAGGTATAAATTAAAAAGCCTGTCTGCCAGTATGCAGCACTGTTTGTCTCCCCGGACAGTTGCGAATGGGTCAGTGAGACGGCCAGTGTTATCTGTTTTTACTCGCACCTGGGTATGAGAGTATAACAGATGGATCATTTTTTACAGGCCATGAGGAACATTCCATTTGACTAATTTGTTCCATAGTTTGTTCCTCATGACCGTACAGTAGCAGTTGTTGAAGCGCCAACGCGTATTCTATTGTAGATACTAGGCATATCAAATTATGACTGGTACTGGATTTCGTTCTGAAACCTGTCTGATTGATTGGAAGAATCGAGTTATTGTCAATCCACTGATTAAGTTATTTTAGAAAACACGTGCAAACATTTACGCTGAAATGTCTAGCATAGCTAGAATTCTGTAGTTAGTGGGAAGTTTCCATATGCCTTTCTTATAAACAGGGAGTATAATACTTTCCGTCCAGGCGTCA
The DNA here is from genome assembly GCF_040938575.1 of Ambystoma mexicanum. Classification (NCBI taxonomy): domain Eukaryota; kingdom Metazoa; phylum Chordata; class Amphibia; order Caudata; family Ambystomatidae; genus Ambystoma; species Ambystoma mexicanum. The sequence continues at coordinate 101,707,792 of NC_090925.1, read as the reverse complement.
GGTATTTGGCCACTAGTACCTATTTTATTAAATAATGGGTGCAGAGCAGATGCATAAGCTTCTGGCGACAGCTTAAGTAGGGCATTACAAATCCCATTGCAGCCTATAGCTCATGACGATGGTAATTTAGCTATCATTCTAAAAAGCTGTTCGACGGACTGACTAGAGCACCACGTGGCTTCCCTCTGTGAATGACATTCATCACTTGGTAATGATGCTCCCAAGGTATTTTGAATGTCAGTCGCCAGCTATCTTCCGGGACACCATTAATTGGTACAGTTCTTTTTATTGCCCCTCTAAGAGTGGACCACATCCCTCTATTATTATTGTCTCTGGCATGGGAGGCCAATGTCAGCCATAAGGTGTTTTATTACTTCTTTTTATAGGTTCGTAAGAAGCTTCAAAAATTATTTTTAATCTCTTTCACCCTTATTGGTACATCAATACTCCTGGCATTAATGCTGATATTGTGAATGACCTTGGCTATGACTTTTCTCATCTTTGATTTCGGTGCTTGGATATTATGATCATGTCTCACATACTTTGTAGCTGGTTTAATCCATCTGTTGTATTTTGATGTTTTTTTCCATACATCACTAATACGATTCATTAATTACGAGAACTCTTGTATGATGTCAAATGTAGAGTTAGCCTTTTAGTCCTGGCATTTAGCAGCAAACTGATGAAGCCCTTCATTAGCCACGTTGTATGCCGCCTCAAGACTAGTAGGAATCCAACCAATTCTATTTCTGACAGCATTAAGGACAACATCGCCTGTCTCAACAATGAATGGTACAGTAGCTACCATCTCTAACATGACACATAGAGGAAGGTGATCACTTTCTTCACGAAAAAATGACAGACATATGCTTAGTGATGATTTTAACTAATTTGTTTGTGAACAGTTTATAGTGGAAGCGCATTTACCACTAATTCTGGTGTAAGCTCTAGTTGAATCACCGTAACATTTACCATTTACCATGGTGAGATTGAAACTAGTCAGCAGTGTAGACCACGCTTTTCCTTCCAGATCAGCATTTTAGACAAGGCCCCAGTCTCTGGAAGGTCGTAAGGAAAGAAGATGTTATATATCTTCGCGTTAAAGTCACCGACTACAAACACTGGGATATTTCGCTTAATAGGGTGCAGAATCTGATTCACTAAACCACAGTTAGTTTTTGTGGCCACTCTATTTGGCGGATCATATACATTTATTATAATGATCTCTGGAGTGGATACATTCTGTGTTTAACTAGTATAGCTAATCATTGCGGACGAGTGCAGGATTGTTACTGACCTGGGATGACATACTGAAATAAGTAGACCTCCGTTTGGTCTACCTTTCTGACCTTTGGTGTTTTAAGACTTGTGCACTACTACGCCCATCAATCTCATATATGTCCATGATCCAGGTCTCTTGCAACACAATGATTTGAAAGAGATCAATGTTCTCTAATAGCCCATCATCCGCAGGCTGGTGGTTGAAACCTCTAGTGTTCCATGAGCACAAGAAGCAAGAATTATGAGAGTGTGCCTGTGAAGTGTGACTTAAAAATAGTGGGTAGCCATTTCCAATATCCCATTTTATTTTCTGGTTCATCTACATGTGTGGCATTATTTCTGGTACCAGCCTCTGAACCTTCAGTAATTCATATTTTTAAAGTAGGAGGGTGGTGAGGATGTATGTTCTTCTCTTCAAGTTTTGTGGTAAGAGCTACTGACTTCACTTTCAGGCTTATTGCGGATATTTACTCATCAGCATGTCAATTTCTCTACAACTATAGCCTAGTTTAAAGAGACCATTTTCATATTTTAATACATAGGCTATAGTCAAGTTTGATTTAAGCCAAACTTGGGAGGTCACTTGATGTTTACCTTCAAGCTGATCCACAATCAAGATGTCATCAGATGTAATCATTCTGAGTGGTATGATGGTATGTATGATTTGCATGGAAGTTGTTCTATTTAGAGGGGGATGGCACCCAATTCCCGAGTCAGATTTGATCTCTACTGCCTTAAGTATGTCTTGTTGGAATTTATTACTAGGCTTATTTATGGCATCCAAACTCAGTGTGGGGTTAATACCTTTCAACGAGAGGCACTTTACGTTTACTAGGGTTGCGTTCGATGGAGTAGTACTCATTAAATTGTGGACTGCTGCTTGCCCTGTGCTAGCCATTTGTTTACACCGATCTGCCTTAGCTGCACTATATTCACTGATATTAATTGTATTGATTATGCAACTATCTTCTCATGTTGCTCCCTCTGTTTAGTATGGTGACATAGTGACTCTATGACAAGACGGAGGCGAGCATTATGCTTATCTCTTTAATTTGCCACCAACATAGCAATTCAACTTTCAATAAACATTTACAAAATAAATGTTTCTTTGCTTCCATGAAAAAAATAAATCTTTAGTTTTAAAGTTTAGAGTCTTTGTAGAGGCTCTTCCCTGGTCTCCTACAAGTCCCGTGAGCCTCCTGGTGCTCAGTAGTCCTTCCTCCACCATCCGGAGTCTGACACCCCTATAAGGACTCTCCACAGTAGGTCCTTTCCTCTTTCTTTTTGCTGCCAGCATACAGAGATAAGTGATTTATTTTCTCTCAGTATGAACATATTTTTAGTGTATTTTCCTTTCATGAATAAGAAAGTTATCTATATATAACGTGAGCGCAGCGCATATTTATTTAAAAAAAAACATGTAGATATTTATACTTAAGTAAACTTCAGCATTATTACTTTGTAAGCGTTGTCATCCGCTTTCCCGTTAGTTTGCGAGCTGAGGAGGCGGAGCCGGAGCCGCAGGCGCTCTTGCCCGCGTTAGGCATCCGGCCCGCTCCTCTAGGCATCGCACGGCAGGCGTGTGTTAGGACCCTGAAGGAGCGGGAAGTTGTGAGCCTTCCCGTCGCCCCCCAAGCCCTTCCCGCATTCTCCTTTCATCGCGTATGCGAAGGGAGTGCTGTGTGTTATCTGTGCCCTATCTGCTTTTCTACTGCGGCTACTGCAAAAAAAAAAAGGAAATTAGACTGGATTCCTGATACGGAGCTCGTCTGCAATGAGAGGCAATTAAAAAAAAATAATAATGTTATTCGTTCTTTACAGCAGCACGTGTCTCCAGAAGGCCTTCACATTAAATTGCCTCATTTAGTGCGCCTCATTCAGTCGACTGTAAGGCACGTTAGCTTTGCTAACTCATGGAAGTTATGGCCCATTATCAAGATAGAGAGCACTCCACATCTCCTGATTTTTCCGAGGAAGAGTGGGAGGAAGAACCCTCTCATCAGGAAACAGAACTGTCACTCAGTTTTAAAAAAGTACTAGGGGAATCCCTATCTGTAGCAGTTACTGAGGGTGTACAACCGATTGCCCAGAGATTAGACATGCTGGAGGCATGGATTTTACAAAAAGATCAGAAATCTCCTAATAAAAAGAGGGCGCTTTGCCCTGGCGAAGGCACATCGACTGGACACCCCCATAGAGGGGTTTAACAGGGGTGTAAGGCTCGGAAGAGCTCTGACTCTTTGACCCCCCTGAGCAAGGAAATGAGGGTAGACCAAGACCCCCACAAGTCAGACGATCCCGTCGCAAGGGGTGAATATTCTCGGGGACATAGACCAGGGCTACTTGCCCGATGACGAAGCAGAAGAGGATGATGAACCCTCAGGGCACACAGCAGCAGATGAAGTGATCCTTGATCAACAGGAAGACACGAACGATATGTTCGACCCGGATACTATTAGGCATCCGAAATCTAAGGAGTGGGTTCCTTCCCCAAAGGTAGTGTCATGACCGCTGCCTCCAAAGAGTCAGACCCAGCCCAACATCCTTGGAAGCAGGGTCACCACTTCCATTCCAGGCAACAGTCGGTCCCCATAGGGGCCTTTTGGACCTTGTCCTGGTGCCAGTGGCGCCAGGCTCATAAGGGAACCCAGTCCCGGCACAGGAAGCGCCGGGCTCATATTGAGAGGAATGGTGCTTGGGTGGACCTACCTGCTGCAGACCATGCTGCTCACTTACCTGTAGGATGATATCCTCATCCATTCCTGGCTGGAACTACTTTACCTTCTGGATGTGGCCAGCACCACTCCCTGGAACTGGATACTGGAACTGTTCTGGAAGCTGGAACTTCTTTCTTACCTGGGCGAGGCCGTGGAAGGAGACACCTAAGCACTCCAGTGGCCTATTTAAACCACACCCGATCAGTGCAACGTGCTTCGCGTTATCCTGCACTAGCAGCAGGACGCTCACCGTGTCAGCTCCAGAGAATCTTCAGCTTCTGCATCTGTGAACAAGAAATCTTCAGTCTTACCTCCCGGAAAACCAGTCTTCAGGCTTCAGCAGCGTCTGAAAGAGAACAAGGACACCAGGTTAGGACAAGGCAAAACCAGCGCTGCACTTGCCTCGTCCATCGGTGCATTCCGAGGCCGCGTACCGCACTCTTCATACTCCGGCAACCCTGCAGAGACAAAGAACATTGGTTAGTGAACCTCCGTGATAATTTTGCTTACCTGTGCCACGTACGCCTCGATCTCCGCCAAGCGCTGTTTAACCGCACCTGCAAAAACAAGAAGGACATCATTAAGAGCACTGTACGCCATCACTACTCACGTGCCTTCTAGCTGTAATCTTCTTGCCCATACTCCGGCACGTACCTCGGCGTCCATCTCCAACGCCGGCTGCTACGGCTACCTGAAAAAGGGACAAGAGACATTAAGAAGTGCATTTAACTTCGAATAACATTCTTTTGCTTACGTGCCTTCACGAGCTCCGGCATTCTTCTCGCTTACCTTATCTGCATACCGGACCTGCAAAGGCAAGAGACATTTAAGGGGACATACAAATAAAACTCCATAGTCAAGCAATTACCGTTCGTGCGGCTAACGACGGCCTTGCTCCCTGACTTCATCCTCTGCAATCAAGAGGCTGGGCTATTAACCAGTGAAGCAACTGGCATTAGCGCCGCTGCACAGACGCAGGATGGAGAGCTCCGCTTTCACCTATCTAAGGTGAGCACATTCAGTCTACGAGTAACGTGGGGAGTCCAGAAAGGGGAAGGTCAGATTGGCCAACCAGACATACATTAACCCCTTGTTCTCCTACTTGCAGACACCTCACCATCCAGGTCAAAATTACGGTGAGGAGAAGGCCCATCCAGGGTGTTACCAGAGGCCTGCGCGTGACCCTAGAAGACACTGAAATCTCCCAGCCAGGATCTGCGCCTCCGAGGGATTCAGGTGAGCGTTACAGGTAGCGCTTTACATGGCGCAGCATATACGCAAACCGCTCGACAGAGAAGTAAGGTCTCGCATGAGATCAGAATGCCCCCGCCCAGATCTCCCAGACAAGTTATCGGAAACCCCAGATTTAGACCCAAAGATGGTTACTTTTGTGACAAAGTCTGCCAAAGATATCAGGAAAGGCGTAGACAGAGCCTGACGAGGGTGCCAGGATAAAGTCCTTGATTTATCAGGCCCTTTGGCAAAAATGATGGACCTGGCGGAGCAAGCCAAAGACACGGGATCCTCCATTGATCCTCTAGTCCTAGCGAACTGGGCACAGAGGGCAATGTGCTTCCTGGGGAATGCCAACTGCGCCCTCTCGTCAGAGAGGAGAAGAGGGGTGCTCCTGAAAATCGACTCAAAGCTAAGCGACTTATCGTCTTACGAAGCGGGCCAAGGAGCGAAAGGCCTCCTCTTTGGCGAGGCATTCGCGAAAGAAATGTCCCAATTTGTAGGAACGTATTCAGCCCTCGAAAAGGCCCAGAACTCCATCAAAAGAATCTTTCCCGGGCGAGTTTTTGCTGGGACCGGACGCCAGAGGGGTCGGGCGTCCGGTCGATATTCCTATCATCGCAGACCCAAGGAAACAGAGCACAATATTGGGAGGGAAGACAGCAAGATTCCTTCTTCCCCTCCCGGCCGAGGTTCCCAAGAGGTCACAGACAAAGAGGAGCCTTCAAGCAGGCAGGCGCCACTGGCCGTGAGTACACCAAATGTGCAAGTGGGGTGCAGGACCCTGATATTTCTGAACGGTTGGCGCGCATTGTCCAGCGATGCTTGGGTTTTACAGGCCGTAGCAGGTTTGCGCATAGAGTTTCTAGGCGACCACTTTCAAGCCCAAGAGCCGCAAGCTATTCACCTAGCAGCGCAGGAAGCACCGCTTCTTTAGAACGAGCTAGTAAAGCTTTGCCAGAAAAATGCAATAGGGCGCGAGTCACAGTCTTCCCTGGGGTTTATAAGCAACATGTTCCTCGTGCACAAAAAAGAAAAAGTGCGCCCGATTATCAACCTAAAGAGCCTAAACGAGTGGTTAAAATACAATCACTTCAAGATGGAGGGAATCCATCTTCTCAGAGACCTTCTGCGTTTGAGAGATTGGTTAGCACGTCTGGATCTGAAAGACGCATACCTCACAGTGCCCATAGCTGAAGACCACCGTCGATACCTTCGTTTCCGCTGGAACAAAGAGGTGTGGCATTTAAAATGCCTTCCCTTCGGCCTCCCTTCAGCCCCATGGGCCTTCACCAAACTGATAAAGCCGGTGGCAGCGGCCATAAGAGAAAGAGGTATTCGGATCATAATTTATCTAGACAATATCCTGATCCTGAACCAGAGCAAGGACGCCCTGATCACCGATATTCGTTGGGTTTGCACCTTACTATCTTCCCTGGGGTTTCTAGTGAACCTCGACAAGTCTCAATTGCAGCCCCTTCAAAGAGTGGAATTCCTAGGTTTCACCATAGACACAGTAAAACCAACTCTGGAATTTCCAAGCAAGAAAGTAAAAGCAATAAGGAAGGAGATCAAGTCAGTCGTAGCGAATAAAAACATCTCGCTACGGTACCTAGCCAGAATAGTGGTACTTCTAGCAGCTTCTATCCAAGCGATTTTCCCAGGGCCCCTACATTACAGAGCCCTCCAGAGACTCAAGATCAGACACCTGCAAGGAGGTTTAGGATACCATCAGCTAGTTACCTTAGACAGCAAGGCAATTTCGGAGCTTCACTGGTGGCTGCAAAACATGGAAGCCTGGAACGGTCGAGCCATCTTCGGCGACGTTCCAGATATTACTATAGAATTTGACGCGAGCAGAGCCGGATGGGGAGCAAGGTGTGGTCAATTAGAAACAGGAGGGAAATGGTCAGAGAACGAGTTACAGCTCCACATAAACTGTCTCGAGCTTCTAGCAGGCTCCTTTGCAGTCCAAACTTTCACCAAAGACAGGGTCAAATGCTCAGTGCTGCTGAAGATGGACAACACCTCCGCAGTACGATACATAAACAAACTAGGAGGTACCAGATTGAGAATGCTAGCGGAACTAGCGAAAGATTTCTGGCACTACTGCCTTCAACACCAGATAGCAGTAGCGGCGGAGTATCTTCCAGGAGCCCAAAACAAAGTGGCAGACTGGAACTCCAGGTACCTGACAGAGTCCAGCGACTGGAAGCTGCTTCCCCAAGTTTTCCTCAAATTAGATCAATTATGGGGTCCATTACACACAGATCTGTTCGCATCCAGACTGAATGCTCAGACAGCCAAGTACTTCAGCTGGAGGATGGACCTGGGGGCAGCAGGGACAGATGCATTCCTCCAGTCATGGGCGGGAGCAATGCACTACGCGTTTCCACCCTTCATAATGATCACGAGACTTCTAGCGAAGGTTTGCAGAGACCAGGCAGAGCTAGTTCTAGTGGTCCCCCTTTGGAAATCTCAGCCCTGTTTCCCAGTAGCGATGGAACTTTCCTCGGATTTCCCTAGGAAGATTCCTCATCGGCCAGATCTCCTCCTCAGCCCAACTGGCCAGAGCCATCCTCTGATAGAAGCGGGCTCCCTGCAGTTCATAGACTGCCAAATTTCAGGGAGAGATGGGAACTGCCAGGAATTTCTCAGATCGCTGCGGACTGTATCAGAGATTCCTGGGTGCCTTCCACCTTTAGAAGCTATAGTTGGATCCAGTTTCTGCACTTATAGTACACGTCCTAAATTTCTTAGCAGGCAAATTTCTCTAAGGGTGCGCGTACAGGACCTTGGGAGTCTATAGGTCCGTGCTATCTGCAGGACATGCGAAAGTGGAAGGAGCACCAGTAGGTGAACACCCGGCAGTTCACAGGCTTTTGAGAGGAATCAAGATGAAGAGGCCGCCAGAGTCCAAGTAGTCTTCTATATTGTCTGATGAAATATTAACTGCACTATTATTAGTTGCATCTCCATCTATGGTGGAATGGCCTGACTGTGTTTTTGTTGGTGTGTCTGTCAACATATCATTTGTGAGTTCCTCACCATCACTCCCAGCTTCACTACTTTCTGATAGCTGTAATGTTGTCCTACCACAGATAGCAATGTTTTTCTGATCATTAACTTCAGAGTGTATCGTCCTGTTCATTGGTAGGCTATCATTGGTATTAACATTTGCCATAGATATTGGGCTTAGTATAGAGGCTCTATTAATGTGTGCTACTGTATACACATTGTTGGCTAGGCTTCTTAGTTTCTGGTGTTCCGTGTTAGATGGATCTGCCTCTTTATAAGTCTCACTAGGAAGTTGGAGAACATTTTCAATTAGCTTGCTCGTTAGGCAATCTGCACATTGAGTTCTTGCTCGCGTTCTCAGGCTGCTATTTATTTTTCTTTCTTCGTCATTGTATCACTACGATTTGCTTCATTGAGTTAAGTTCCATTATCTCCTTATCATTCACGCTTGCATGGGTGCTCAGGGAGATTTTTGGATAATAATTTGTTATTACCTTGGCTTAGTAGGTCCTAGCTCTAAGGTTGTGGTCCCACTGGCTGCTTTTCTAGAGTATCTTTCTCCCCCAGCCCCACGTTTTTGATGCAACCCTGTAGTTGTGATGGTCTCTGGAATGCAAGTCTGGCAAGGATAATGCTGGTTAGGTGAAGTAACTGAATCAAATTGGATGGATTAGGTGTTGTTTTGAAAGTCTAGGTATGTCCTGGCGTGAAGGGGTGGACATAAATTCCCCATTGTCGTGATCTATGCCAAATGGTATATCTGTGAGTTGATCATCAAACAACAAGAGATTTTCTACTACCTCTCTTACGTTACGGGCGTTCAACTCTGGCGTGTCTGTTGTGTATGGTGTAGATTCAGATATTTCTACCATATCTCCCGTAAGCTCCACTGACACTTCCGGTTCCATATTAACCAAGCTCTGCGAAGATTTTCCTGCTCTAGGTGTTACTTTGCTTTGCTTTACTTTGTATGCGTTACACAAATTCCAAACACTGTCATGATAGCACGCTGTTATACCAGCACGTGTGCTCTGCCGTGACTATTGGCAAGAGTAGGAGCTGCCGTAATTGGTACTACCTGTGCCAGTACAAGTTAAGAGTGGTACAATAACTGTCACTAGAAGAACAATTAGGGGGCAGTCAATCATTGAAAATGTTAGATGGATTTCTGAACTCTGACCTAGAGGGGCAGAGGTTCAGAAGGCCAGCCTAGTTTCTTGGAACAGGGTAACCTCTGGACAAGCCAGACCAATCAGGGAAGCGCTGTTGGCGGTCAAGACTAAGTCTCAAGAGTGGTGAGGGTGACTGAAAGACCTCAATGAGCACACAAAGCAAGGACACTTACAAATTACTCCAAACAGGTGTTATATTAAAAATATAGACACATTTATTACAAGGCCTTTGTAACATCGACCATAGCAAAGAATCACAATAATGCCAAAGTAAACCAACACATCACAATCAATACAATATATATAAAAGACTGAGGGGTCTAAGGATTTAGGAGCACGTAATATGTAGACCACCTAGATGGGGAGGAAAACAGGCAGTGCAAATAACCATTAGTCCCAGTTCGACATCAGAAATACACCTAACTAGGAGGAAGTCCGAGCCCTACGAAGAGAGGAGCCTTATGCTCAAAGGTACCTGCACACGCTTGTGCCAATTGACAAAATAGGGTCTCTTCAAGGATCTCAGGCAGTTCAGAAAGGGGAATGAAGCGATGAAGAACAAGTCCCCCACTACTCATGCAAGGCCTCCACTTGTGGGCAGAGGCAGGGTGAGAGTGCGGGATAGAGTCGCTATTTCGCAACAGTGGTAGAAAAGAAACGGGCTCCTGCACGAGGGGCCACCGGTTGGGGTATGGACTACTCACCGGTCCCCGACGCAGGCAGACCCAGCCTTCTCCAGTTCAGTTCACATTGCTGGCAGGTTCAGATGCGGTAATCAGGACGTCTCGTCACCGTGTACATTCTGTGTAGCAGGATGCAGGGTCGAGGGTGTCCCAAATGCAGCAAACGTGCACAGGTTGTTACCACAGCAGGGCAACACGGCAACTGTGTTTACTCTGGTCCGGGCCCACTCGTCTCACTTCAGACCTGGGAATGCCAAGTGTACGAAATTCGGTGTGAGGGTGCCATGGACGCAGAGCAAGTAGTTCACCAAGTTTCGAGGGCTTCCCGAAAAGGCGGCAGTGACAGAGCAAAACGTCCTGCGTAAGCTGGTTAGCCCACTGGTTGGCCCAGGGACACTTCCGAAGAGGCTTACTTGCAGGGTACGATGAAGGTGCCAGGAATAGTTGATCCCACTATTCCAATGGGTCGAAGCGCCTTCGCAGACCTTCTAGGATGATCAGATGCAGAGGGGTCCCGCTGGACGACAGCGGTTCAGAATGCCAAACCTTCAGCGGGTTACCAGTGGTTCCTTGACTCAGCTTCTTGTTGCAGGATACTTGGCTCCTTATCCCTTGTTCGGTGTGAACTCAGGAGATCGACATGGTAGTGGTGTTTCCAGCCTCCTCTTATCCAAAGTTCCCTTCGCGCCAAAACAGAGAGGACCCAATGGGAGATCAGTGTTACGCTCACCTGGTTCCCACGGGGGCGTCGACCGGAACTGGGCCGCTGTTGTTTCCACCAGCGTGATGTGTAGCGCCAAGATGACTGACTGGACTGTCCCGCTCAGCCTTGTTTGTCTGGCTCGCAAGAATATTCTTCTGCAAAGGAGAAGAGGAATTAACCACCTCTGGAATTTGAGTGTCAACCCACCTTCCCCTCTCCCGTTGTCTTCCCACAGATCACTCTTGATGTCCCCTCCTTAGTCTCACCTGATGGTTTGGAAGGATGAGCTCTCTATCCTGCGTCGAACGCAGGGGCGCGTTGATGACCAGTTACTTCACTGGCGTAGAGGAATTGGTGAGTTCCAGTATTGACTCTAAAGTCCAATTGTTCATAAGAGTTCAAATGTCTGATCTTCACTCTGTCTGATTCCTTGCAGGTTGTCGATTAATCCACTCGAAGATTTCCAAATGGCACTTGGTAAGATTCAGGTAAGTCTATTGTGGTTTTCCCCTTAGGGGCCGGGGTATGGCGATGAAGCAGAGTTGACTGTGCCGACCCGAGATGAGGTGAGTACCTCCCGTGGTAAATTAGGTAAGTCCTTGGAGGTAGCTTGTATAGCCTTAGAGAGTCCCCTTGCTCACCTTGCTGTCTTTGTCTCCTTAGGTGTCGGAGGGCGGCCGCGAGATGGAGAGAGCATGATGGAATGCTGAAGTACCGCCAAGCAGGTGAGTTCAGCGCGGCGCCGTAGGAATGCGAAGCAATGCTTCAAAGACTTCTGTCTTTCAGGTTTGTGGCGAAATGGATCAGGATTCAGGTAAGGATTAAAGTTAAAACTCCTGTTCTAACCTTTATCCTTCTTTCTTCTTGTTTCAGGAGTCCCAGGACTGAAGCGGGTGTGGCTGAAGAGTGGAGCTGCTGAAAACACGGTGAGCGTTACGCTGCAGCAAGCAGAATAACGCGAACCACGTGTGGCTGTCTGGGCGTGGTTTAAATAGCCTTGGAAGAAGATCCAGGTAAGTATTTTTCCACAGCCCCACCCAAGTAACAAAATAGTCCCTTCAGTAAAATAGTCCCTCCTAAGCCTCATTTGGCTTGAGTCTTCATGCAGCATGGTCTGCCTCAGGTGAGTATGCAGCATGGTCTGCTTCAGGTAAGTTATCAATAATGAGCCTGGTGCCCATGGCACCAGGACTGACTTTATCTTTATGAGCCTGGCGCCATAGGCGCCAGGACTGCAACCAAACAGCCCCTAACTTGGGCTTTTGGGCATGCTCCAAGTGGCATGATGCCTACTTCCGGGGCTGCTGGGCCTGGTCTGGTCTTCCGGGGGCAGGCATCATGACAATCAGCTCACAAACACTCACACCATACGTGAACCTATCACGGACCTCGGTGGTCCCAGGCATTCAGGACACTCCAGACTCTCTGGCACCCAGGATGTGTATTGGAAACAGACATCCCAGTCCACATCGTGGAGGCATACACACAAGGCATGCAGAAGCCCACAAAAGCTTTGGGTTTCGCAGGAAAGTGCATGACCAAATACGGACTGACCCGGGTCGGCTCGACCTGATGAAGGTGAAGGGGCAAGACAGCGAAAGGACAGGACAAAGAACCTTGTCGCATAACCATTTTGGAGCCAGGCCACTCATTTGTGCCAAACGCGGTAAGCGCGGATAACATGGTGAAAAAGAGTTCAAAACACAAGAGAAACGATAGCTGCAACCAGTCCTGTCTGTGACACACTTGCACTGTTCATAATATGTCCAGCGAGAGTTTCTAGGGCCTTTGGAATGACTAGAGACCCAAGAGTGCTGTAAAGTAAGTTACATTGCACTCTTGTTACATGTTGCACAAAAGCTGCAACATGAGGAAAGGATAAGGGAAACAAAGTCTCCCAGTACCGACTGTCTTAAGGGCATGTCAGTTTCCCCATAAGAATTGAGCGAAAGCCCAGAGAAGTGTGGCGGAGGCTGCGCTTCTCTGGCAAAGTCTAGATCAGGGTGTAAAACAGCAGCAAAAAGTTTGGGGGTTGACACATGGAGGGAAAATTACAAACAATCATGAAATCTTTCCTAACACTCGCCCCTCCCAGACTAAGGACAGGGGGAACTAATCCACCCCTGGATGAGTTTCTTGTTCAGGTTGGTTAAACATTCTGGACAACCCATCAGCATTGCTATGCTGGACCCCTGGCCTATGCTCAATAGTGAAGTCAAAGCTTTGTAGACTTATGGACCACCTAAGCAACTTTGGATTCCCTCCCTTCATGTTCATCAGCCACTTTAAGGGCTTATGGTCAGTTTGCACAGTGAAGTGGGTCCCATAGAGGTAGGGCCTCAGCTTCCGTAGGGCCCACACAACAGAGAAACATTCTTTCTCTACTGTGGACCATCTGAGCTCTCTGTCCGACTAATGAAACCAATAGGGTGTTCCTTACCCTTCTCATCTACTTGTGATATAACAGCTCCTATCGCAGTGTCAGAAGCATATGTCTGCACAATAAAAGGTCTTTGGTAATCAGGGGCCCTGAGGACAGAGGCCTGGCACAAGGAGTCTTTTAAGCCATTGAAGGCCTTCTCAGACTCTTCAGTCCAAGTCACCTTCTTGGGTTTCTTCGGAGTGGTGAGAGCAGTCAGAGGGGCAGCTATGGTGCCATAGTCTGCCATGAAATTTCTGTAATACCCTGTGAGTCCTAAGAAGGCTCTTACTTGGGTCTGTGTAGTGGGGGTAGGCCAGTCTTGTACTGCTTGGACTTTACTGGGTAGAGGCTGTATCCTCCCTTCACCTATTTCATGCCCAAGGTAAACCACTGAGCCTTGTCCAATCTGGCATTTACTGGCCTTTATGGTCAAGTGGGCTTTCTGAAGAGCCTGTAACACAATCCCAAGGTGTTTCACATGGTCTTCCCAGGTGGCACTGAAAACTGCTACATCATCCAGATATGCAAGACAGAATTCATCCAACCCATTCAACACATGATTCACAAGCCTCTGGAAAGTGGCAGGTGCATTCTTCAACCCACAAGGCATTACCCTGAACTGGTAAAGACCTTCTGGAGTTGAGAACGCTGTCTTCTCCTTGGCATGTTCTACGAGGGCTAGTTGCCAATAGCCTGCAGTGAGGTCAAACGTGCTGAGGTACTTGGAGGCACCCAAGGTATCCACCAGCTCATCTGTTCAAGGCAAGGGGTGTGCATCTGTCTTGGTGACAGCATTCAGAGCCCTGTAATCCACGCAGAACCTCAATTCAGAAGTACCTGCTTTTGGAACCAAAACCACAGGGCTGGACCAAGGACTACTAGAGGGTTCAATCACCCCGAGATCCAACATTGTGTTGACCTCGATCTTAATGTAAGACCGTACTTTGTCTGACATCCTGTATCCCCTACTTCTGGTAGGTACACTATCTCCTGTGTCTATGTTATGTTTGCACCAAGGTGTCAAACCAGGGGACTGTGAAAACAAGCGGGAAAATTGTCTAAGCAAACTCTTCACCTCAGCCTGGTGATCAGAAGTCAGGTGAGGGACCACTCGGACACCCTCAAAGTAGCTATCTGAAGGACTGCTTTGAAACAGGTCAAGGAGAGGTTCAGACTCCTCTTCCTCAACATCTGAAGCCAATAGCAGTGCTGCGATTTCAACTTTTGGGATGAAAGCCTTCAGCCTATTTACATGGAACACTTTTGGAGCCTGTCCAGGCCTTCCAAGGTCCACTAAATAGTTGACCTCACCCAGGGGCTCCACCACTGTGTAAGGGCCTGACCACTTATCCTGTCAAGCTCTAGGCCTTATGGGATTCATGATCAGGACTTCCTAACCAGGTGTGAAGTTGATGAGGGAAGCTTTCTGGTCATACCAATGTTTCACCAGGGCTTGTCCTGCCTTCAAATTATCACTAGCCAGACCCATCAGGAGTACCATCCTTTTTCTGAGCCTTAACACATAGTCTACTACGTTGGTATTAATAGGGGGAGTGGGCATCTCCCATCCCTCCTTGACTATGGCTAAATGTCCCCGCACAGGGTGACCAAACAGAAGTTCGAAGGGGCTGAAGCCAACACCCTCCTGTGGTACCTCTCGGTAGGCAAACAGTAAGCATGGTAAAAGAAGATCGCATTTTCTTCTTTGAGGTTCTTCCAGAGCCCCAATCATACTTTTTAAGGTCCTGTTAAACCGTTCCACCAGACCATTGATCTGGGGGTGGTATGTGGAAAAAAACTTGTAGGTGACCCCACATTCTTTCCACATAGCCTGCATATACTTTGACATAAAGTTGCTGCCTCTGTCAGACACAACTTCTTTGGGGAAACCAACCCTAGTAAAGATGCCGAGTAAAGCTTTTGCGACTGACTTGGCAGTCACAGTTTTCAATGGGATGGCCTCAGGATATCTGGTGGCATGGTTGACCAATACCAGGATAAACCTATTGCCTGAGGATGTGTGGGGGTGAAGGGGACCAACTATGTTGATCCCTACCCTCTCAAATGGTACATCCACAACTGGGAGTGGTACCAATGGAGCTTGGATTGTTGAACCACTCTTACCAGATAACTGGCAGGAGGCACAACTCCTGCAGTGACCTTCTACTTGCACCCCCATCTTGGGCCAGTAGAAGTGCATGGACAACCTTTGCTTGGTCCTCTTAATACCAAGGTGACCAGCAAGGGGCACTTCATGCGTCAGCTGCAGGAGGAAGGGTCTTACAGCAAGGGGAACCACCAACCTCCTATGGTCTCCTTCTGTAGACTCTGTAGGCTCACTATACAGGAGCCCACCTTCCCAATAAATCCGATGCTTCCCAGGAGGTTCACCCTCAAGCTGGGAGCAGGCCTGTCTCCTTAGGCCTTCCAGAGATGGGCACACCCTTCGGCCTTTACTGAATTCTTCCCTGTCAGGACCACCTTCTGCTAACAAATCGTTTAGTTCAAGATGGTCATTGGGGTCAAACACTTCAGGCATCACCACCACCTCGTCAGGTCCGGGTGATTGACCAGCTATCTCCACCTCAGTGGTAGGTGAGTTAGGGGGAATATTCTCTTTCCCTCTTCTTGGTTTCTTGACTCCTTTAGCCTTGGGTTTCCCCTTTGGCTGCGGCAGAGCATTGGTCTTCGCCAAAGCTGCCCTCGTTTGAGACCTTGTGCAGGGTCTGTCAGCAGTATCTCCCACAAGCCCTAGAGCTCTGAGATCATTGCCCAACAACACCTTTCCTGGGACACTCCTCTGAATGCTCACTGGAATCCTGACTGCTGTACCATTGATAGTAAGATTTACAGGTATTACTGGGAACATGAGAGGTGGGCCATCAGCCAACTTAGCGGGCATCAGAGTAGCTCTGGCAACTTCCTCTGGGTCTACCAAGGTAGAATCCACTACAGTTCGACTGTGCCCACTATCCCTAAGAGCTAGAGTATCTACTCCATTGATCAGCACACTGTCTTTAAAGTAGTGCTTGGCGTTATCTGGAATCCTAGCATAAGCCTCTGTGACTTTAGGCTCCCAGGAACCCAGGGAAACTAAAACTACCTCAGCTTCTTTCCCACTGGGGAAGGAGTCTGAGGAGAAGGATGCTCCGGTAATCTCTTCTTCCTCGTAGGAAGAGAAGGCCAGATTAGCAGAGTGGACCCCCAAGGTTTTGACCTTACATCTGGGGACCCCCTTCACGTGGTCAGTTGCTCCACAAGCAAAACAAGATCCATTGGGTCTGTTTACATAGGAAGGCTTATTATAACCAGAGTTCGGTTTCGGAGGCTGACCTCCACTACCATGTGAGTTCTCTTGTGTCTTACCCTTATTTTTCTTTTTGTGGCCCTTTTGGGAAGAAAATTTAGCAGTTTCCCCACCCTCCTTATCTTTGGACTTTTTCCATTCCTCCTGCTTACCAGGATGAGTCTTGTCTTATGGGACATTCGATGTGATACCCATAAATCTGCTGCAATGACAAGTTTCTTAGGATCTATCTCCTTTGAATCTGCCAAATGCTGCTTAAGCTCAGGGGAAGAACATAAAAAAGTATGTTCCAGCATGACAAGACTTATCATACCTTCAAAGGTAGAAACCTTATAACCTTCGACCCAGCCAGTCAAGTTTTTTAAAGATTCAGTTACGTGAGATACCCAAGTACCACCTTCTTTTTTCTTATACTCTCTGAATCTATTTAAGTATTAGGCAGGAGTCTTTCCAAACTTTAAAATGAGAGTCTGCTTCAACGTTGCAAAATCTGATCTCTCAGCTTTCGACATTTCCATAATGGCACTGCAGCCAGAATGGGGCAGTCTGCTAAGTTACCAGGCAATTCTATCAGCATTGTTAACTTGTTGAACTTCACATGCATACTCAAATGTATTCAGCCAGTCCATAATGTCATTTTTTTCCTGATACACACTGAGCAGATCTTTTGGAAACCTTGGATGAGAGGAGGCCCCAGACCCATGTCCAGGACCCTTGCATCCATTGGCAACTTGAAGCATGGCCAGTTCCAACTGGTGATCCCTGTCTTTCTGTTTTTCTGCATGCTCTATTCTTAGTTTGGCCATATTGAACTCAAGCTCCTTCTGCCTAAACAGCAGTTCTTGCTTCTCGAATTCAAGTATGGCCTCCCCATCAGAACTGGCAGAGGAAACATTAGACATTACATCCTCCATGTCTTCATGGTTACTGTGGACCAGTGCAGCGGCAGAACTATCAGTTCTACCAGTGAGAGCAGCCCCACCTCCTTCTGCACTGTCCTCTGAAGCTATAGCAATAAGCTGAGCTTCTTGCCAGGCCATGATTCTTTGGATCATTTCCACTTTTGTACCTTGAGAGGAGACACCTCTCTCAACACACATCTTTTTCAATGTTTTGGATTTAGAAGCATTTAAAGTTAAAAAGGTACTTGTTTCCATACTGTTAGATAGGACTCTGGCCTTTAAAAAGTTATACTACGACAATTCACTATGTGTCCTGGTAGGAATAACTTGAAATGCCTTCACTTGTGCGCAACACTGGATACCTCAAGTCCTATCCCACCCCTGTACACCAATTTGTTAAGATGGATTTCTGAACTCTGACCTGGAGAGCAGAGGTTCAGAAGGCCAGCCTAGTTTCTTGGAACAGGGTAACATCTGGACAAGCCAGACCAATCGATGGCGGCGGTCAAGACTAAGTCTCCAGAGGGGTGCGGGTGACTGAAAGACCTCAATGAGCACACAAAGCAAGGGCACTTACAAATTACTCCAAACAGGTGTTATATTAAAAATATAGACACATTTATTACGAGTTGACAAGGGTGGTCCTGGGAGTCTCTCTGCCAGACATTAGTCCTGGTTATGAGAGACTTACCCAGAGTCTTTAGCTTACTATCTTTCACAGAGAAGAAATATCCCAAACATATCAGTCTTTGTCCTGCCCTGGGGCAGTCCAGCACCGGAATGCTAGGCAATTCTCCTCTGAACAATAGTATCAACAGCATCCCCAGACACGTGTTTCGGTCTGGTTGGACCTCATCAGTAGGGAGGAGCTGTGCCTCTCTAAGAATAGTGAGCAAGGGGTCCACGTCTGGATTCCCCTAGTAACATAGGGTGAGACCCAAAGTTACTTAAATATGCAAATTGACAAGGGGGGTCCTGGGAGTCTCTCTGCCAGACATTAGTCCTGGTTACGAGAGACTTACCCAGAGTCTTTAGCTCACTATCTTTCATAGAGAAGAAATATCCCAAACATATCAGTCTTTGTCCTGCCCTGGGGCAGTCCAGCACCGAAATGCTCAGCAATTCTCCTCTGACCAAGAGTACCAACAGCATCTCCAGACACGTGTTTCTGTCTGGTTGGACCTCATCAGTAGGAAGGAGCTGTGCCTCTCTAAGAATAGTGAGCAAGGGGTCCACGTCTGGATTCCCCTAGTAACTTAGGATGAGACCCAAAGTTACTTAAATATGCAAATTGACAAGGGGGGTCTTGGGAGTCTCTCTGCCAGACATTAGTCCTGGTTACGAGAGACTTACCCAGAGTCTTTAGCTCACTATCTTTTATTAGGATGCCTTTGTAACATCGACCATAGCAAAGAATCACAATAAAATAGACCAACACATCACAATCAATACAATATTTATACAAGACCGAGGGGTCTAAGGAATTACGATCAAGTAATAGGTAAACAACCCAGATGAGATCAGAAATACACCTAACTAGGAGGAAGTCTGAGCCCTACGAAGAGAGGAGCCTTATGCTCAAAAGTACCTGCACGCGCTTGTGCCAATGGACAAAATAGGGTCTCTTCAAGGATCTCAGACATTTCAGGAAGGTGAATGAAGCGATGAAGAACAAGTCTCCCACTACTCATGCAAGGCTTCCACTTGCGGGCAGAGCAGGGTGAGAGTGCGGGATGAGTCGCTATTTCGCAACAGCGGTAGGAAAGAAATGGGCTCCTACACGAGGGGCCACCGGTTGGGTATGGACTACTCACCATCCCCGAGGCAGGCAGACCCAGACTTATCCAGTTCAGTTCACGTTGCTGGCAGGTTCAGATGCGGTAATCAGGACGTCTCGACACTGTGTAGATTCTGTGTAGCAGGATGCAGGGTCGGGAGTGTCCCAAATGCCACGAACGTGCACAGGTTGTTAAAACAGCAGGGCACCACAGCAACCGTGTTTACTCGGGCCCGGGCCCACTTGTCATACTTCAGACCTGGGAATGCCAAGTGTACGAAATTCGGCGTGACGGTGCCGTGGATACAGAGCAAGCAGTAGACCAAGTTTCTAGGGCTTCCCCGAAACCACGGCGGTGACAGAGCTAAACGTCCTGCGTAAGCTGCTCAGCCCACTGGTTGGCCACGGGACACTTCCGAAGAGGCTTACTTACAGGGTTTGATGAAGGTGCCGGGAATAGTTGATCCCACTTTTCCAATGGGTCGAAGCGCCTTCGCAGACCTTCTAGGATGATTAGATGCAGAGGGGTCTCGCAGGACGACAGCGGTTCAGGGTGCCAAACCTTCAGCGGGTCACCAGTGGTTCCTTGACTCAGCTTCTTGTTGCAGGATACTTGGCTCCTTATCCCTTGTTTGGTGTGAACTCAGGAGATCGACATGGTAGTGGTGTTTCCCACCTCCTCTTATCCAAAGTTCCCTTTGCGCCAAAACGGAGAGGACCCAATGGGAGATCTGGTCAAAAACACTCACACCATACGTGGATCTATCACGGACCACGGTGGTTCCAGGCATTAAGGACAATCCAGACTCTCTGGCACCCAGGATGTGTATTGGGAACAGACATCCCAGCCCACATCCTGGAGGCATACACAGAAGGCATGCAGAAGCCCGCAAAAGCTTTGGGTTTCGCGGGAAAGTGCATGACCAAATATGGACTGACCCGGGTCGGCTCGACCTTGGGATGGTGAAGGGGCAAGACGGCCAAAGGACAGGACAAAGAACCTTGTGGCATGGCCATTTTGGAGCCAGGCCACTCATTTGTGCCAAACGCGGTAAGCGTGGATAACATGGCAAAAAAGGGTTCAAAACACAAGAGAAACGATAGCTGCCACCAGTCCTGTCCGTGACACACTTGCACCGTTCATAATAAGTCCAGCAAGAGTTTATAGGGCCTTTGGAATGACTAGAGACCCAAGAGTGCGCTAAAGTAAGGGAAACAAAGTCTCCCAGTACTGACTGTCTTAAGGGCATGTCAGTATCCCCATAAAAATTGAGCGAATGCCCAGAGAAGTGTGGCAGAGGCTGCGCTTCTCTGGGAAAGTCTAGATCAGGGTGTAAAACAGCAGCAAATAGTTTGGGGGTTGACACATTGAGGGAAAATTACATACAATCATGAATTCTTTCCTAACACAAAGTTATCACGCAGACAAGCACAAAAAATGAGCTGCCAAAATACAATTTACAATTTACGATTCAAAAAGAGACAATAGGTGGTAGGCACCCAACAATCCTGCTAAGGCTGCTCTGTTGACAGAGTTAACCAATTAGGGAAAAACCAATGTCACAACTTTATATTATCACATATCACTTAATTGTCACTTTTATGTCACCCTCTCGGCGCTCTTATCAAAATTGCTGTTAGAGAGACCACCAAAAACAGCCCTGCGACTTACCTAACTAAATACTCGGTATGGTTTGATTGTGTACACAGGTACACAAAAATGGAAGGGCATAAGCCACTTACAGAAAATTTGCTAGAATGCTTAATGTGTGGTGTCATCCGCTTTCCAGGTGTTTGGCTTCCGGTCTACATAATCACAACCAATCAGCTAAGAATTACGGTAGATTACAAGGATCACGTCACTACAGGGTGCATTTAGCAACCGTATATTATTGTTTGGCTGACAATATATCAGTTTCAGATCGCCTAGGATTGCACTCCCAATCTGGGTATGGCCTGTGAGAAGCACAAACTTTGCTTACATACCACTGGAATGACGGGAAATGCAGGCAACCAGACCTTGCAATTTGGCTACGTGCATTAAAAACAACTGATTACCCAACGGTTTTGTTTCACTAGATAAGTGAGGAAATCAACATTGTCCCCACACAGAACCATGTGTATGAGCAATACTGGTAATACTGGCAATATTCTATTCCTCACAGCATTACCAGTTTAAGAGGGAAATCTTTAGGATTCTACAGTATACCTCAGCCCCTCAGCCCTCGGCACGCAGGACAGCAAGACAGCACTTCCTGCAATTCTCGGTGCACACGAGCTGGTGCGCGCGACTCCAGGATTTTAAGGCTGTGATGCAGCAAAGGAGAGGGGCTTCGCAATCTAATGAGAAAACAAAAACAAAAACAAATATATATTGAAATCTGGGTTATAAAAATAAATAAGTAAACTATTCCCTATTTGTGGAGTTCTAAGTTCTAGACACATATCTAAGAAGAACAACCAGGTTAAGCTAATAGCTGTTAACTGCACGTTCTCCACTGTTCTCCAAGTAGCAGCAGCAGTGAGGGGGGAACAACAGCATATCCAGACAACCAGACAGCACTTCAGTGCACTTATGCTTTTCCTTTATTTTATGAAACAGTGACACAGTACTGCTATGCATGCACATATCCATTTTTTTACTTTCATCACAATGATTGTAAATAGAAACATTTTGAAGCGCAGAGCATTGTAATTGTTGGCTGTTTCATGTGAGCAGGTGAGTAATGCTGCAATGCATGCCATTTGCTAGAGTGGTTATAAAAGAGATTATGCTTATCGAGAAGCTTATTACAGGGCAGGAACCATATATATATATATATATATATATATATATATATATATATATATATATATATATATATATATATATATATTTATATATTACATGGAAGCGGTAGCGTCCATGTAGTTATGGTTAAGTTGGTGTTTACATAGGAAGAGCACTTTTTGGGTGGCTTATAACTTCGCTCCCGCTGGACGAATCCTCACCAAACTTTGCAAAAAAAGTATATGGCCCAGTCTGAATTATTTTTGCAAAGTTTGGAGAGGTTTGGTCCAGGGGGGGGCAAAGTTATATGGGTTGTTTTTTCCTATAGACATAATGGGAAAAAACTTTGCGCACGGCTACAGCCCGAACCGCTGGACGGATTTACACCAAATTTGCGGCAGGAGCGGCGGCTTGGTCCCGAAAGCGTGCTTTTGCAAATTTGGTGTAAATCCGTCCAGTAGTTTTAAAAAAATGACCAAAATGTAAGGCAAAAAAATGTGTGATATCTGTGTTCGCTTCGCGGACGGACTTCCCTGTTCGCTCCTCGGACAGCACCCCGATTGGCCCATGGGCTTGCGTCATGTCCGCGGACATGCGACGTGTTCGCTGATTGGACGGCGTGGGGCGTGGAGCGCGTCAGATTTTCTGTGGCGCTGTTCTGATCTTGATGGTCGTGCCGATTATTGAATACCTCTGTCCCCAAGTACCACACAGACAGAATGACCAAATACTGTCTGTGCAATCTTTGAGGCCACAGGTGTAGTGAGCCGTCAACTGGAATGAGGAAACGCCAGAAGAACCCCTTTGACCACTGTAAGGCAATAGACGGTTATCAAACTAATGCAATATGGACACAGCAATAAGGAACTGATTGTAGCAAGGCTTACCTAGATGAGCTGTGGGCCAGGTCGTAATGCACTAGGGGCAACCAGCAGGGACAGTGGGCCTGGTTTCAGAGAGGCTTGGGTAGTAGTTCCACACCTGGGCAAGTTGGCACAAGAGGAGTCCAAAAACTCGTAATGGGGTCAAAAAACAGTTCAAAGCACAAGGTTCAAGCAAAGGGACAGTCCGTTTAAGCAATCCGTGAAGTAGGTGCAGGGTCGAATATCTTTAGAAGCAAGCAAGAAGAGTTCCAGGGCAAAGGTAACAGATGAAGCCAGGAAGAAGTAGAGTATCCAAAAACAGTCCGTGGTCGTAGAGCCGATGAATCCTTGATGAAAACAATAACGCCAAACAGTCCTTACGAGAAGCAGCTGAGAAGCGTTGCCACCGTGGTTTCCGGCGCTTTTGACTGTTAGTTGTAGTCACATGATGCAAAAACGCTGCCGCGTGGGAAAATCACGTGATGGCAGAGGATTAACCTCACATGACGCGTGAATCGCCGTGTTCCTCGGCGGTGCTGCAAGGCATACGAGAGTTTCCACGGGAGTTGCCAGGACAATGAAGGTTGGAAAACACCTGGAAAACCAGTCATCCTTCTCCAGTGTCGAGCAGAAGGTCGTGTTCTTGTGCCCCAATGTGCAGCAAGAGATGTGCCAGGTAAGTGTGGGCTGATCGTGGGTTACAGCGCGGTAAAACTTGAATTATAAATTGTATTTAGTGGAGTGTGTTGGTGTGTTAGAGTGTTTGGGGAGGGTGGGGGAGTATGAGATAGGTTCAATGTTTTGTTTTTTTATGTGCTATATGCTTTTGTTGTGTTCGATTTGTCCGCGGAGAACACAGCTGTTCTGACATTTTGTGATGTCATCAATGACATTTGTGACGTCATCTTTGATGTCCTGGGTGTTAGTGTTAGCAGTGCACGGTGGCGCAAGTTATGATTGCTTATCTTACCATAACTGACGAATTTCAGGTGTTTTTTGGTTTTACTTTGAACTTTAACGTCCCTTTAACAAAGTTTTTTTACTGAATTTCATAGGTTTTTAGTAGCGCAACTTAACCATAACGTCCCTTTAACAAAGTTGTTCACTGATATATATATATATATATATATATATATATATATATATATATATATATACATATTTGTGAAAGAGTTGAAGAAAACATTTCTTTAAATATAAGCATACTTGTACTATGGTTTGTTAGATGCAGATCATGTTGAATTTGGAAATAGAAATCTTGGACAGTTGCACAGTAGTTGTTGATGCAGATGCCTTTCATTAGCAGGAGAAATGTTATCTGTGAGAGTTCAAGTGGACATCTGAAGTGTTGAAGTGAGATGACAGGGTTAGGTGTAGAGGTTTGGATGTGATTGGTGGATGGATGTGTGACTCTTTGAAAGCAGCCAATGAGGGAGTGTTGAGAACATGGAAATGGAAATGGTAGAAGGGCTGGCCCTGTGCTATGTGGTCTGCAGATATTGTGGTAGTCCACAGACGGCACGTGCCACATCCAGGTCTTTGGTGGATGCCTGGCATGGAAAGGGGACTGTGGGGATTAGCCAATCAGGTTTGCTGGGTGTGTTGTACAGAAAGAGAGGGTTGCAGGAGTTTTGTTTGCAGGAGCACTGACACTGGCTATGGCTATGTGTTTGAGAAGGCAGATTGTGTGAATTCTGGAGGACGTTTCAATTCAGTCATTGAAGTTGTATGCTGAAAATCATGGCATCCTTAGAAATATTGGATTGGCAGAAGTGAAGTTTTGTGGCATGCAGTTTGTGGCTTAAACTGGGTAAGCTTGTTTTCATTCTGTGAGAGTATGGCTCACTTTAAATGTCCAGACATTGTGATTATGCATTGTGGAGGGGACAGTTTGGGGTTTGTGACTCCAGTGTCTTTGCAGGTTGCCCTGAGGATTTCTTTAAAAGCCTAATGCATTTGTTTCCTGCTGCTAAGATATTTTTTTCTGAAATAAATCAGAGGCAGACATGGAGATGTCCAACAAACTCTTTTTTGTCCACGAACTGAACAATCAAGACAGCTTGTCAATAAAGCTGTATCTGATTTTTTATATGCTGCAGGAATGTCATCGTTTGAGGATGACAATATAAATTGTGATGGTGTGAATTTGTTTTGTCGAGATGGAATTCACATCACAGATGTGGAAAATGCAATTTTTCTTTACAATGTTAGGAATGCAGTGGGCCTCATTCTAACTGTGCCGGTCCGGTATCAACGGTGGCGGTAAGCCTAGCGGCACTGTTGTTACCAGACCGGCACAGTACAACCCTGCGTGCGGGTGCCATCCTGCCTGCCAGGGTCGATCCTCCCAGCCGGACGGCACCCACTCGCATAGTTCTCATGGGAGCGGTGGCACCATTGTTAACGGTGCAGGTGCTACCATGTCCCCTTTCGGACTCCATGGGAATGTGGACTAACAAAATTACCGGCGCCTGACTCCCCGGCCACCGGACTTGGAATAGCCCGGTGGCACTGGGAAGTCAGGCGCTGGTTCATTACGGGTCCAGCGGCTACCTGTCGGTTTTACGGGCATGGCTACTGCCGGACCCGTAATGAGGTCCATTGAAAAAGTTTCTGTAAGAAAATTGAAAAGGAAGATATAAAGTGTACAGTACTAATCAAAAAAAGGAAAAAAAGGTGTTTGTTTACAAACCCCCAAAAAGATCATTTTCAGAGCCACCACTAAAGATTAAATAACTTAAATTTTGCTTAATTTTCCCACCCACCCCTTTGAGTGGTCGTGGAGCCCACACACACTGTGATAGTCTGCAGACCGCACGTGACACATCCAGGTCTTTTAAGGTTGCCTGGCATTTAAAGAGGAGACAGTTGTGGGTGTCCGCAGACATCGGGGGATCAGCCAATCAGGTTTCCTGGGTGTGGTGTACAGGAAGTAAGGGTAGCAGGAGTTTTGTTAGTAGGGGTTGTGAGAGGATTGAAGATGGCCATGGCAATGTCTTTCAGCAGGCAGAGTGTTTGGATTTTGGGGGACTCTTGGGTTCAACGGTTGAAGGTGTATGCTGAGCATTGTGTAATAGCCAAAAATCTGGGATTCCCTGAATTGGAGGTGCTCTGGTATGGAGTGTGAGACATGAAGTGGGTGGACTTTCTCCCATTTTGGGAAAATATGGTTGAATTGAAATGTACAGACATTATTATTGTTTATTGTGGAGGGAACAGTTTGGGGAACGTGACTGGAATTTCATTGCACTTTGCAATGATGGATACATTGGGAAAGTTGAAGGAAATGTTCCCTAATTCGAAAAGAAAGTCACATCTTGACCACAGACAGATGTGGAAGTGTTCCAGTTAATTTCGTCTGCAAATGGAAAAAGTGAGATGCAACGTCAATAAAGCTCTCTGTGTGCTTTTGTTTGAGATGTTGGCATGTCATGGTTTCATAACGAGAACATTACATTTGATAGGGCCAATATTTTACTGATATGGGTAATCACATTTTTGTAGAAAATGTAAAAAATGCTGAGAAGAAATTATTACATTCAGTGAACTGTTTTCTTAATTCAGTTTGTAAAACCCAACTTAAAAAAAATATAAAAGCCAAAAACACAAAAAAAGGTTCTTTTAAGATCCACCCTTTTTGAACGAAAAACATTTAAAATGATTTCAACTGTCCCCATGCCTGGATTTTCTTTTTATGTCCACGGATTACCGTGTGGTCCGCAGACTACGCAGGCTACACAGGGGCCTGTGACTTTTTTTGTCACTTCTATTTTTTTACTGTGAAAGGTGGCTCCTGAAGGAACCCTTTTTTGTGTTTTTGAATTTTGTATTTTTTTGGCATTTTTTTCAGGAGAGGCAAGGTAAGTAAGGAAAGGGAGGAATGGGCACCAACCACAAGGATGAAGGGGCAGGTGGAGAGAGGAAGATTTTGGAGAGGCCTTAATCAGGTAGGTGGCAGAGTTTCTCATGCTCCTTGACCGCAGCCTCGAAAGCACTCTGAAACTGCTTCCCCCTGCAGATTGGTGCTTCACAGTACATACATAGGAGTGTGACACTCAAAAGTTAAGGGTCAACAGAATTCTGTATGGCCTGTGAAGCCGCCGCTGGGACCCTCTCCCCCAAAGGAGTATCCTTTGTGATGACAGGAGCAGATGAAAATGATGGGGTGGAGGATGTCAACCTGCTCTTACATGAGAAAGTTATCGCTTTTCTCAATGCAGTCAGGTTGGTCGATTCGATGTGGTGCCTCCTGGAAGTAGCCCCATAAGAATACAAGGCAGTTTTCCTGTGACTGAGTACAACTTTGCAGTCAGTGCATCGAACCTTGCTTGCACAAGCATTTGGGACATTTACAATGGTTGTGAAACATTGCCACACCCAGGACTCACTCCGAGTAATGGTGAAAGGGATTTCCTCCACATCATGCTCTTCTTCCTCTTGTTCCTTCTCTTCTGTATCACCGTGCCTGTTCCTCTCTACAGGCCCTCCATATGATGGTGGTGGTTTTGGTGGGGGTGGATGGGAAGAAGCAATGGCCATACGGAATGCCATGTTCTCCAAAAACAAGTCCTGCAAAGGAAATGTGCCCAGGACTGAAACAGTGTCTCACTCCTAAATAGCCAGATTGAGAATGAGGAAAAGTAATGGGTGCGTCCCTTTAGAGGACTGTCCGCAAACTACTGAGTCGAGAACAGGCCTTGAAAAGTTCTAAAAAGTTGCCAGATCTACATAGAATGTGGCTGGGAGCAGTGCAAGGGTAAAGTTTCGGCTCGAAACACCCTTTATTGGTTGGAAAAGCACTTTTAAACTGTCCGTGGCCATGGACACCATTCGTGGACAGTGCCGTCACACTGCATGGGTGCGGTCACATGACGACGTCCATTGCATCAGTAACCCTGGCGGCCATCGGCAGGCATCCTTCAGGACGAAATTGCTGAGCGCATGTGCTGAATGTCCGTAGAACAGCTGCGATGTGTGCGGACTAATTAAAAGTGTGTCACACAAAAAAGAACATAACCAGACATAGTGCCTGTCCGGGGACCTCCATTTTGAGTGCGGACACCCCAGACAGTAGTAACTTTGGCAGAATGGGAGTTTTAAAAAAAAGCACACAACAATAAACAAAACATTTATAGTACAAAAAATTATTAATTCAAGAAAGGGATGGGGTATCGGAATGGGAAACATAAATGGGAGAATCAGGAACTTTTGTACAATAATTATGGATGGAGGAAGGGAGTGAGGTTTCATCAACGTGTCTTTCATTACCATTACTATTATTATTCCTAACTTCAATCTGGGATGACCTTAAAATCACGGCAGGCTCCGCGGGACGCGCCGCATTAATCCTTCTCGACCTATCTGCCGCCTTCGACATAATCACTCACTCAATCCTCCTTGACCGCCTCCACTCCCTAGGGATTCATGGAACTGCTCTCAAATGGATAGCTTTGTTCCTCAAAGATAGGTACCAAATAACGCAACTCTCCACCTATTCCTCCCAATCCCGACCGGTCGACACAGGAGTTTCACAAGGTGCATGCCTATCTGCCCTCCTGTTCAATCTCTACTTAATCACCCTGCCACCGATAATTCGTTAACCCAACATCCTATGTTGCAACTACGCCGATGACACTCAACTAATTCTAAAACTCCTGAACTCAAAACCCAACTGCCAACCTGACCTTGCTTCCTGTCTCCTCGACATAGATCTCTGGATGACCAGAAACCACCTCTTGTTAAACCCCTCCAAAACCGAAATCATGCTATGTGGCAACTCCAAACTTCTTCCACACCCACTCCCCTGGCCATCTGCCATGGGCAACTCACCGACTCCCTCTAATTCAGTAAAAAACCTTAGATGCACCCTTGATTCTGACCTAACACTCTCGCGCCAAGTCAACAACATCTCAAAGTCCTGCCACTACCACCTTAAAACTCTTAGCCACATCTTTCCATACCTCTTCTTTCCCAACAGACTCTCCGCGGTCCAATGAATTGTTATATAAAGACTGGACTATGCTAACCCCCTCTTCCTCGGAGTCCACGCTTAAACACTGCCGCCAAACTGCTACTAGCGCTTGGCCAGAGAGACCACATCTCCCCAGCCCTCAAAACTCTGCACTGGCTCCCGGTGGCCCGAAGGGTGACTTTCAAAACCTTATGCATTTCTCACCGAGCACTGCATAAAACCGGACCTCAATATCTTCAAGACAAACTGAAACCCTATCACCCCCCCACATACTCTAAGATCAAGCTCAGCCGGCCTCCTAGTCATATCTAAAACAAACTCAGTCAGGTTAGTCGGATCATCATTCTCAGCCTTGACCCCCACTCTGTGGCACGCACTCCCACCCCACATCCGCCTAACTGAAGATCTAATGTCTTTACGCAAATTACTGAAAACTTGGCTCTTCCCCTAAAACCAACCCCATACTCAAACTAACTCAAACTGAATGACCACATCTCAATGACACCAACTCAACAAACTACTAGATCTTGAATAACAATAAGACAAATAACAATACAACATCCAGATCCAAGCGAGAAATCGACAACTAATAACCGCTAATGTAAACTAAAAGGACAAACAGAATAGAATGAGTAAAGTAGATCAAACAGAATAACAATAAGACAAATAACAATACAACAGCCAGATCCAAGTGAGAAATAGACAACTAATAACCGCTAATGTAAACTAAAAGGACAAACAGAATAGAATGAGTAAAGTAGATCAAAGCGGTGAAGTGGATAAAAAGAATAAATCGTACGAAAACATTAATGCGGTCTAAATTAATGAAATGGATGTAATGATTGCAATGGTCAAAATGAACAAAATGGCCAAAATGAATAAAGAGAAGAGGATGGAAAGATGAATACAGGAGACTGATGAGTACACAGACAGATGGCATGGAATGTATGAGTGCATGGATAAATGGAAAGTACACAATAGACAATTCAAGTACATGAGACGGATGTAGTGCATGAAACAGATTGAGAGCACGGAACGGATCCAGTACGTATGCCAAGTGACATGGCCTGAACCGATAATGCATGATAAATGAACAAAGAGCGGGCGAGGGCGTGGAAAGGGCAAGTGCATGGAGCAAATGAATGCGTGGAGCAGATGAGTGCCTCGAGCGGACGAGCGTGTAGAGCGGACGAGTGCGTAGAGCGGATAGAGCGGGTGAAGTATGTGGATGGAACGGGGGTCGTAGGTGGATGGAATGGGGATGTATGTGGATGGAATGGAGACGTATGTGGATGGAAAGGATGAATTATGTGCAAGGTACTAGTATAATATGTGAAATGTATGGATGAAATATGTGGACGGTACGGGTGAAATATGCAGAAGGGGTGCATAAAACAACTTAGAATTCACGGAAATGATGATGATGGGAGTACATGGAACAGATCTGAGTGCATGGAACTGATTGGAGTGCATGAAACTGACTGGAGTGCATGGAACAGACTGGAGTGCATGGAACGGTTCAGAATGCGTGGAACGGATTGGAGTGCATGGAACGGACTCGAGTGCATGGAGCGGACTGGAGTGCATGTAACGTTTGAAAGAGCATGTAAACCATCATATCACATCACCATGCTTACTCTCTTCTTTACACCACCATTCAACTAGAACATAGAGATACTATGACACCATTTGGCATAGCTGTTCTCATACCAACATCTGCCTCATACTCCACATCACTCTAACTAAACACTGCTGGTTTCACACCCTCCAGTAAGGCGTTCCCCTCAGGCCTAACACAGCCGAAACCGGTCTGGATAAAACCTGCCAGAATGAACACATACTCTTGATCTCTCAACCACCACACCTAACGCTATGAAGCAGCTATTACACCAATGCCACACCAGCTGCACACATATCTGGTGCTCACACGCACCTTTGACTCTCTCTACTCTCTCTACTGACTTGAACTTCGGTTCCTGAGGGCGTTCAACCTACCAGCGCCTTGAGGCCATACCAATGGTACATAAGGCGCCATTTAAATGCAAAGTAAAATAACATAACATAACAATGTTCAGATTTTGCTGGGGTTGATTGCTGGGGAGAAGGGGGACAGTGCAAGAAGGGCAGTGATGGGGAATATTTGTAATCACATGCTTTTTCACATACTGTAAAAGTTATTTGAAATCATTACTAAGTTCATCTAATTTCTTGGACAAGTTCATGATTTGATTATTTACAGTTGGCGATAGGGCTTCTGTTTGTGATTCTGGGGTTTTGGGTATCATTAAACTGGGGTGTGGTTTCTTCATGAAAACTATGTACTGTAATACAAATAGAAATTATTATTTCAGTAATGTGTGTACAAAATACATTATTTGTTTACAATAACATATTTATTGTATACCATTGGAGATGTTATCAACGCTCATTCCTCTTTTGAGAAGTTTTCCTCTAACCATTCAAGTGTGTTTGCCATTTCTGTGAGATCAAAAAGGGCTTCTCTCTTATAACACATTTATATAATGAAAGATAATAATAGAGAAATAAATACAATGGGCCTCATTACGACCCAGGCGGTAAGGGTTTTACGGCGGCGTAAACAGCGACGACCCTTGCCGCCTGAGTACGAGGTCCCTTAATGCCATGGCGGACTTAACACCTGCTTTTAGCAGGTGTTAAAATCGATGGCGCTAAGGGACCATGGAGTTAACTACGCCACTGTAATTTAAGGTGGCGTAATTAACGCCTTCCCCACTCCCATTATGCCCTATGGGGCAAAATAGGAATGGGGAAGGGAAAATGGGAAAATGGGGATTTACCGCCCGCCAAGGTTGGAATGGGGCGGTAAGTCCGCCTACCACCATGGCGTAAACTTAGTTTACGCCATGGTGGTAAAGTCACGGCCCAGGCGGTAACTTACCGCCTGGGTCGTAATGAGGCCCAATGCCCAATAAGCACCTGGTGTTTCTCAATCTGTATGCAGAGTTGCAGTGAGGAGATTATATGAAGTTTACAGTTTTGGTTTGTGATTGGTGCATTCAATTGTAATGTGTGCTGAATAAAGAAATAATTAGCATTTTTTAACGTGTTTGTACAAAAAGGTATATTTGCATGTTGTATATATTAGTGGTGATTTTATGTGTTTGTTGGTTGATGTGTACATCTTTTTTGGGTCTCTCTTATGAGTCTTGGAAATGCTGTCCCATGTCCATGGACTACCGTGCTGTCCGCGGACTCCATATCTAACATATTGGGGGGGTATAATACAAGGAACATGTAGCAGATTAAAGGGGCACCCTATGAAATTCACCGAAAAAACATTGTTAAAGGGACGTTATGGTTAACTTGCTCTAACAAAAACCCATGAAAGTCACTGAAAAAACTTTGTTGAAGGGATGTTATGGTTAAGTTGCACTAACAAAAACCCATGAAATTCAGAGAAAAAAACTATGTTAAAGGGACGTTTCAGACATTACTTTTCTGAATAACACATACTCTTACTAATGACACTACCTAAAGCTCCTTTAAATGGCAGTACAATGCGATAAATGCAGCATTTTTGCCTCAATGACACATCTTGACTGACAGTAAATGACATTTCCATGAATGACGGTAATCATTTTAATTGGAAGCTCTATGACAAACATACTCTCCTCCATCTGTCTGGCATAGGTTCACCGAAATCTTGAAAGTAACCCCTTCCCGACAGTATCTACTTAGCTCCAAAGTTAGATACAATGCATTTCTACAGCATGAAACTTCCTCCAGGCAGCGTGTGTCCAAAAACGTTTCCTTTCCGGGGGTCACACATTCTATATTTGCTGTGAAAGGAAGTTCATGATTCCCACAGGGTCTGCTGTTTTCCGAGAACATAATACCATCCTTCATTCATTTCCAATAGAACCCACAGCATGAAGCCTGCTCTTTCCCATTTGGAAAAAAATTACCTTCCTCTATTTTCATTTTATATTATTTCCTGACACTGAGGCAGCCTTCGGGGATAAACTTGTTCTGCGTTCCATGTCATAACTTCCTTAGCACTTGCATGTCATCACGTTCACAGCGTATCCGAGGGGGCCAAATCCTGTTCTCCTGCCTGCTACAAGATCAATCCTCAGAACACCATGTTCTGTGGCGTTCCAAGCTATCGTCACCCCCCTCGGCAGATTGAATGACGTCACCAGTAGCCTGTGTGCTACCAAGCTCGACAGAGATCCAGGCTCGCAACCGCACCAACGTTCAGTGCTACCAACTCCTGCTTCTAGCAATCTCCTATATTTGCGCCCACATCGCTGATACAAATTCTGAGGATCAATGATCGCCAAAACCAGCACAGGAATCTTCCAAGCCATGCCTGCACCACATCCATCCCTTCCTGTTCTCCCCACCAAAGCAGACGGTCTGCAGTTGTAGACCCTGCACACATGGCACATTCTCTTATATAGTGGTGCATTGCTGATTCTACTTCATGCATTATTGGGCGCTGCATGGTGGGGTTATCGTAACAATGGCAAATGCTTTAATGATGGCAAGGCAGATGCTTTTACGTGTAACACAGCCCTCTCTGTCCATGATGGCACCATTCCATTCTGCGGTATGCCTGCTGCTGGGGCTGATGAACTTTATTCTTCACAGTGAACACAGGGCTTGGTACTATAACCCTTCTGCAGCCCCTGCAATTATTTTACTGCTGCGCTTCTGGCATGGCCACTGCTCCTTCAGGGAATACATCTGGGTGTGTGCTGCTTGCGGAGGATGAATAGCTCTATTGGGGGGAACAGTGGGTTGTCTAGGTCCTAGGCTGCACCCTCCCCCCTACAGCTCTCCTTACTTGGTTTTCCTTGTCTCCTGTCTCCTTACTCCAGTTACTCTTCTCTTTTTCAGCTTCTCATCACCAATATGTTAAGATCTGGTGGGCAGGAATGGAGTCTAGAGACAGGCCAGCTGTGGGAAACTTATTGTAGAAACCGTGTAGGCTTTATTTACATATATACAGTTGCTGCGTTCCTGTTACTCTTAAGGTGTTTACATGACAGAGAGACATAGTACAGACCACCCACCAGCCATCCTCTAGCACACCCAGCTCAGGCCTGACTGACACTCACACACAGCAACACTTACTGACATTCTACTGAGCTGCCAATCACTTGAAGCGCCAACATTCTCACAGCATTCATAGATGGCCAGCAGGGACATGACAACATAAGCACATCTGAACAAGGCACAACTTCATCCAATGTCACTGAGAAAAAATCCTGTGTGATGCTTTTTTAAAAGCTCTGCATCTTGTGAAAATACTTTGTTAATTCTTCATGAAAACTTGTTCTGTCAATTTTCCCCCCATTTCCATCAATGTTTTTGTATTCAGGGAGAGATAGCTATGCCATTGTAAATGCTTATTATTCTAAAATAAATTGTATTATGTTTCATAGAATACAACACAAGCAGATGTAATGTAAAGTAAAAAAAAATATATAAAGCGCACTGTCACCAGCTGGGGCATCATGGCACTAAGGTTCAAGAAACTATGGGTGACGAGCAAAGAAGAGAGAAAACCGAGCACCCAGAAGAAGCCAGATTAGGCTTTAAAAAGATGGCTTTCCTTTATAAATGCTTTCTGAAAACATTTTTAACATGTTCTGAAACTTTATGCATGCTTTAAGAAACTTCTTGAATACTTGAGATCCTTGGTGGGGCAGACTGAGTGGCAGTGGGACTTTTGCACACTCAACAAACGGAAGCCCAGCCCACCATTCCCATGACCAAATCCACTTCTGCCTGATGACTCATGGCGTGCCATTTTATACTCTGGCTCGGTCAGCAACACTGGTTGTACCTTATTAAAGAGCGAAGTAGATGCATGGTCACACTGCTGTTGTAAATGTCCAAATCCAACGCTGCCAACGCACGTAGCAGTTGCGCAAGTAATGCAGTGATGTCAAGAGTGGCATTGTGGGTAACATTGGGGGTGGGGACATCATTGAACGTAGCGCTGCTTGCATAAAATGACAACAAAGGAGGTGCATCATGAGAAGTCCTAGGGTGAAACTCCAGAGGGGTGGATGCTTTGCTCATAGTAGGGGGTAGATGAATGAAGCAGGAACCTGGTAGGGTGCAAGATTGCCTTGGGGATAAATGATAGGGGGGATATTTTGAGCAATATATGAACAATAGAGACGCCATTTTTTTAGGGAAGCATTTCTCGCAGGCGGTGCACAAGAAAAGAGCTCCAGGCATTTGTTTGACAAGGAGTATGTATTTCTTGAGCACTTCTTGAAACAGGGTGCTAAAATGTTGCATGGCTGAAATTTCCCAGTAGAACGCAGGCACAACAAAGTCACAGTAAAAGATACTTCTTGAGGCCAATGAGCTAGGCAGCTGGGTGTACGGGAAGAATTGGCAGAGAAACTGAATTTTTTTAATGTTTTAATTTGTCTATAGATCAATTACAAATTGTAGAACCTTTACAAAATAAAATTCTGAGATAATAGAAGTAAAATATATACATTTACATTTAACTTCATATTACAATAAAAAAAATTGCAATTTCAAATAAAATTTCATGTACAATTAGTATTTCATATTACAAATAAAAACATGATAATTAAATCTACATCGCAGATTTAAGAAGCTCTTTTTCAATATACTTGCACATGCTGACCAATTCAAAGACCAACGGTTTATGCTTGCCTTGCATCATCCGAGCCCAAAGAAATTGCAAGCAGTCCTCAAAATCGATGTTTACTAATTTCATCAAGCAGGTAGTAAGCATTGTTTTAAAATGAGGACATTCAAGAATTAAATGTTTCATAGTTTCCACGGGCGCGTGACATTCAGGAAAACAACATTTAATTTGAGTAGATACACCATTGCTACTCCATTTAACAGTTCTATGCCTGCTGTGATATAAATTCATTCTAAACCGTATATAGGCCTTCCTAGTATAGCTACATGGAAATAGGACAACATGGTCAAATCGCGGAATGCAAGGTTTGGTAAATGCACTATAATCTCTATACATTTTATAAGTCGATATCCTTTCAATTGTCAGCAGCCAATCTTGTTCAAATAGCTTTTTTTTGGCATAAACCAGACGCCGAGGACATCTTCTATAGAGATATTCAGTGTATTAAGTAAATATTGCATGTTAGTTTGATATCGAAAAAAAAGGAAGCCGAATTAGTGTAATCTATCATTTCACGCAGATCCTCATTTAAAGAATTTTTTGGGGGAATATACGTTTTTTCATATCTACGTAGCTGACGCCATTTCCAGCGTCCGGATAAAGCCACAAGACCAAACTCGTGTCTAATTACTGCATTTGGAACTGACATTGGTAGTTGCATGGCACTTTTAATCAATGACCCCTGAATACTATCTAAAATAGCACTCATGTCACATAGACAAATGTCAAGAGCATAAAGGATAACACTTTCTATTTTCAGCATAAGACAATCTAACATTGGCATAAGTGAAAATGTACAAAATATTTCGTAGATCATTTTTAGCTGAGACAATAAAAGTTGTATTTTATTTTTAATTAGTTCCGTCCAGGCTTTATTAGAATTTTGAGATTGAAGATTATATCCTAAATAAATTGCACTGGTAGAACATGGGATTTTAGTTTTCATGATCTCCCATTTGTATCCTTTACTATTTTGTTTAGAGCCAAATTTTAAAATCACAGTTTTTGCAGGATTCAGCATCAAATTATGAGCAGTAGCAAAGTCCTCAAACAGTAAAAGTTTCTTTTGTAATCCTGCAGGGGCAGGGTCGACAATAACAATGTCGTCTGCAAACGCCATCCATTTAAGGCGCAGAGAGCCAACTTTTATTGAGAACAGATTATTACATTCCCATTCTTTGTCTAGATCTGCAAGGTAAACGTTAAAGAATGTTGCCGCAAGATTGCAACCTTGCTTAAGCCCAATCGAGGTTTTAATTGGATCCGTAATTCGTCCATCTACTGAGATCTTAATCTTGTATGAAGTATCAGTATGAAGTTTGATGAACCAATAAAGTAAAACAGATGGGATCCCCATAGTTCTCATTTTATTCCACAGGCGAGTCCGTATAACGTTATTGAACACTGACGACATGTCTATCATGGCTATGTAGTTTAGTTTAGTTTAGTTTATTATTTTTGTATGGCGCGCCATACCCTGGAGTATCAGGGCGCAAGCAGACAAGGATATGCTCAGCTTAGTTACAGGTACATAAAAATCAGGTGAAGGTACAGAGATACGCTGAGCTTGGTTACAGATATGCTCTGCTAATTGCAAGTACAAGGAAAAGGCAGGAAGTGTAGACATAGACATCAGCAATATTACAGTAAATTATATACAGTTATGGACCGTTATACAGATATGTACAATGTGGCAAGTGGAGTAGTTAGCTGTCATTGGCTCTCAGCCACCTAGTGAGGTTTTGTCAAAATTTTGCGAAAGGCTGAGGTTCTCTGACGTCATGGGGGAGGGAGTTCAATAACTGCGCAGCCTTGACCGGGAAGCTATTTCCTCCTATAGTGGCAAGTTTGAAACGCGGAACTTGGAGGCAGTTTGCGTTGGCTATTCTGGTAGGTCTGGAGGAAGTTCTTTTGCGTAATCTGTCCATGAGGTAAGGTGGAGCTTTGTTGTTGATGCATTTGTGGGTGAGGGAAGCGATTTTGAGATGAATTTTGTCTATGGTGGAGAGCCATTTGTGTTCTCTTCTAGTAGAGGATATATGCTCATTTCTATTAATCTTGAGTGCTGCTCTCAAGGCATTGTTCTGGAGCACTTGAATTTTGTGGATGGTCTGTTTATTTGCTCCAATGTAAAGTCCATTACAATAGTCTAATTTGGATAGTATCAAGGCTCTGGCAAGTGTAATGCAACTATCTGTAGAGAGGAATTGTTTGCTCGCTCTGATAAGTTTGCATGTGTATGCTGTGGCAGAAGCTAGAGAGTTAACTTGTTTGGTAAAGTTCATGGTGGCGTCTAGGTAGAATCCTAGGGTTTTTACTTCGTGGGCTACTTTTATGTTGTTCCCATCGACAATGAAATTGTCATAATCGGGGCTGAGTTTGGATATATAGGTAGTGGTGCCCAGGATGATAAGCTCATTTTTATCATCGTTCAGGCATAAGCCGTGTGTGGCCATCCATGCCTGAACTATTCTATATATCCTGTTCACTAGGGCCAGGTCTTTGGCGTAATCTCCTAAGAGAGGGAGGAGGATCTGGGTATCGTCTGCGTAGTTGGTGTAGGCAATACCCAAAAGATCCATTTCGTCAAAGAGGGGCTTCGTGAAGACATTGTAGAGGGTGGGTGACACACAAGACCCTTGTGGAACACCGCATGTTATGGGAATTGGATCTGCTGAGGCTGATGGAGCGAAGACTCTCATGGTCCGATTACTCAAGAATGACTTGATCCAAATTATGGCCTCTTTTGAGAAGTGGGCTGCCGAGTCGAGGTGACTACAGAGGACCGTGTGGTCCACTTAGTCGAATGCCGCTGATAGGTCCAGGAGGAGAAGTAGGGCCGCTTGGCCATTGTCTCTGCAATCATCTATTTGGGCCTTATGGTCTATTAACGCTGTCTCAGTCCCATGTTGCGGGCAGAATCCTGATTGACGGGTTCCAAGTAGGTGGTTAGACTCTAGGAAGTTTTGAATTTGCAGGTAAGCCACTTTATCTAAGATTTTTAGAAGAAAGGGCACAGTCGTGATGGGCCTAAAGTTAGTCAGAATGGCAGGGTCAAGGGTTTGTTTCTTTAGTAGTGGCAGTACCCAGGACTCTTTTAGGTTGATCGGTACTGAACCTGAGGTAAAGGAGGAGTTGATTAGTTTGGTTATAAATGGCGATAGTTCTCTCGCAGCATCCTTGATGAGTTGTGCTGGGCATTGGTCGCCTTTGCAGTTGGACGGCTTAAGTCCCAGGATGACCTTTTCTACCTCTATAATCGATACCTTAGAGAAGCAGAATCGGGCTCCCATCTTAGGCTGTGGCGGTGGCGCTGAGCTCTGAGGGATGTGTGGTGTTAGCGATGCCTTCTTGATGGCAATTTTAATTTGAAGATTTGCTACTTTGTTTGTTAAAGCAAGTTGTATGCTAGAGCACCATTTTTTATCCTTGGTGCAGTTTTCTTGGGGTACAACAGGTGTTTCCAATTCTTTCAGAATGCTGAACAGTTCTTTGACACTGGATTTTGAGTTGGATATTCTAGTATTGTAGGTTTCTTGTTTGGCTAATAGTATTTCTTTCTTGTATTGGGAGGAGGCTTTGGAGAGGTTGAGTTTGTTTTTGACTGATGGGGAGAGTCTCCAAATAGTTTCAAGTTTTCTTTTGGCCAGCCTGAGATTTTTTAGATGGGGCGTGAACCAAGAATTGAGGTGTTTTTTTGGTTTGCTATTTCTTAGTTTGAGTGGGGCTATGTGATCCAGGGCTGAGGTCATGGCTACGTTATAATGTTCAACTAACAGATTAGGGTCCATGCTGTCAGGTAGTGAGTTCAATTTAGGTATTATAACGGGCATCAGATTTTCTGCTGTCATTAGTTTTTTATTTCTCGTTGGCAGAGGTAGGGCGGGTGAGGACGGGACAGTGGCCTGGTTAGTTGTCACTGTGAATAATAGCAGGTAGTGGTCAGTCCAGATCTGCGGTACAGAGTCAGTAATATTTACTTCGCAATTATATTCTGCTATCCAATCAAGGATGCAACCTTTGTTGTGGGTAGGTAATTCAACTTTTTGGGAGAATCCTAGCTCTTTCAAGGTCAGAGCAATCGCTGTCGATTGGGTGTCCTTATTGTCATTATAGCCTAGATTAAAGTCTCCTAGCACTATTGTTTGGGATGTATTTTTTAGGTTATTGGACAGGGATGTCGAGATGTCCTCAGCGAAGGTTCCGATAGGACCTGGTGGTCTGTAGATGAGGATAATGTTTAGGGTTTGGGAGTTGGCGATGGCTATTTTGACCATGAAGCATTCGCAGGATTGCATAGTGGTAGTAGTGATGATCCTCATGTCCAGGCTAGTTTTAGCTATGATTGCTAGACCTCCACCTCGGGAGGTGAGTCTGTCCACACGTAGGATTGTATAGTTGTCTGGGACTGCTAGTGATAGGGCTGGGCCAGCCGCATCATGTAGCCAGGATTCTGAAATGGCCAAAAAGTCTAGGTTGTCTGTGGCAATGATATCTGAGATCTCTGTGGCGTGTGCGACTAGCGACCTGGCGTTTATAAGCGCACCTTTGAGATAGGGTTTGTGGTCTGCTAAGTTAGGGCAGGTGGTGTTGTGACTACCTTTGGTTGTCTGTTTGGAGTTGTTTATTCTGGGTCTGTTAGGCTTGGCCTGTTTCCTGGAGGGTTCTGCAATACCCTTCAAGGGTGACTGTATTTTATTTTGCAATTTTAGTAGTTCAGCTTTCTTGGCAGGTAGCTCATGCAGTTTGGACAGGCGAGCACGTAGTCTTAGGTTTCTGTCTGTAGTGTTGCATGGCCTTTGTAGAGTGGTGCTATCTGGATAGTGGGTCATTTTAAGTCCAGTATTGGGTTGTTGGTTGTTAAGCATGATAGGGCAGGTGCGAACGGTGGAATAGGACGTGGTGTGAAGACTCAGAATGTTAGCTTTGGTGCTTATTTTAAGTGGTTGTATTCCTAATGTGATGAGGAGGGCGATATACAATGGTAGCCAGGGTGACCTGTAGGCAAGACCCAGGGTGTACATGCTAAGTGGCTGAGTAATAGTCAGTTAGGTGTAGTTTCAGTGGCGATTGAGGTGGCTAAGACTAGGCAGGCTAGATGCAACTATCAGGCTAGGTACAGTTTCAGTAGCAATTTGAACTGGTCAAGAACAGGCAGGCTAAATGCAACTGTCATGCTAGGTACAGTGCCAAAGGCACAAGGACACAATGCAAGTCAACTGTGGTCTATTAGTGACCAAAGGGTCTATTTAGCGACCATAGGGAACAATGCAAGTCAAATGTGGTCTATTAGCAACCATAGGGCATAGTGCAAGTCAAATGTGGTCTATTAGTGACCATAGGGCCCAATGCAAGTTTGATGGCAAGTCTGATTGAGGGCAGGTACAGTAGGCCAGTACACAATATGCAGTTGAGGGTAGGTACAGTAGTCCAGTACACAATATGCAGGTGAGGGTAGGTACAGTAGACCAGTGCACAATACGCAGTTGAGGGTAGGTACAGTAGGCCAGTACACAGTATGCAGTTGAGGGTAGGTACAGAAGGCCAGTATACAATATGCAGTTCAGGGTAGGTACAGTAGGCCAGTACACAATATGCAGTTGAGGGCGGGTACGGTAGGCCAGTACACAATATGCAGTTGAGGGCGGGTACAGTAGGCCAGTACACAGTATGCAGTTGAGGGCAGGTACAGTAGGCCAGTACACAATATGCAGTTGAGGGCAGGTACAGTAAGCCAGTACACAATATGCAGTTGAGGGCGGGTACAGTAGGCCAGTATACAGTATGCAGTTGAGGGCAGGTACAGTAGG
This sequence comes from Ambystoma mexicanum, assembly GCF_040938575.1. NCBI lineage: Eukaryota > Metazoa > Chordata > Amphibia > Caudata > Ambystomatidae > Ambystoma > Ambystoma mexicanum. The sequence goes on along the minus strand of NC_090925.1, from coordinate 101,666,478 downwards.
CCAGTACACAATATGCAGTTGAGGGCAGGTACAGTAAGCCAGTACACAATATGCAGTTGAGGGCGGGTACAGTAGGCCAGTACACAGTATGCAGTTGAGGGCAGGTACAGTAAGCCAGTACACAATATGCAGTTGAGGGCGGGTACAGTAGGCCAGTACACAATATGCAGTTGAGGGCAGGTACAGTAAGCTGCCTATGCTTATACTTATATATATAGAGCCACAATGGCACAGTGAGAAAGGAGATAGTATAGCATCAAATTGTGAGATACCATTCGTATTACCTTATGGAGAATTGTCATGGGGTCAGGTACTTGGTTTGGATATAGTCTGGAGGGGCCAATCAGAATACAACTGGTGCTGGTCAAGGGGGTGGTGTGTGCAAGCACTGCAGATAGTGGGGTGCCAGATTGAAATTGGTGGCGTTATCCTGAGATGACCGTGGAAGGGAGTCTTGTTAGAGGAGATACAGGCCTCTTTGGGTGGATACGCCTGATCAGCAAATGCAGGCGTGCAGGGCACTGCTCCAACATTGAGATCCCGCCCGCCGATGAGATCACAGTAATGGAGATGGGATTTCCCGCACTGTGCACTACCAGTGCGCTAACAGGAGCTAACAGGGCCTTATACTGGCCTTAGCTGGGGCCGGCTCTTCCGCCTGCCGGCGGATGTTCCTGATCCTTATTCCGGCCGTTGCTTAGCAACGTGGAGAAGCCAAGCCTCGTTCTGAGGCCGCATCGCGCCCGACATTTTAAAATGTGGGCAAGTCGGTGCAATGCAATATGGACAGATTCGGTAGCAAAATGAAAGTAAATCAGGTAGCTGCAGATCGGAGCCCAGGCAGGGGCTGGCTGGCAGCCTGTGGATTGCTCACCGTGTGTTCACTGTGTGTTGGTAGACGGATTGAGAGTCTTACCTCTAGTACCATCTATCATATGAGCCATGATAGTAGCATTCAAGGAAGAGCTCATTCCCCTCCTGAAACCAGTTTGATATTGCGAGTACAGATTGTTTTCGTCTATGAATTGTTCTAATTCATGCAGGAGGAGAATAGAAAACAACTTTGCATCAGTGTCAATCAAAGAAATAGGTCTGTAATTCTGTGGAAGGGCAGGATTGCCCTTTTTAAAAATGGGAACAATATTGGCAGTGGTCCATGTCACTGGTATATTTCCAGTTTTGATAATGGATTCAAATTTAGTTTTCAAAAATCAGGCTCGAAATTCCGGATCGGCTTTATAAATCAAGGGGGTAGTCCATCAGGGCCAGCATATTTAGAAAAGGAAAGTTTAGAAATAGCCCATTTAATATCTGTTAATGACCATGCTAGACGGGCAATCTTGCTGTAGCATAACTGAACGTCTGAAACAACCTCAAATTTGGTGGGCAGCTGATATTTAGCTATTATATAAACTTGCCATGCTTGACCAGATATACAATTATGAGTAATTAGTGTCAAGCATTTGTCACCACTAAGCATACGTATCATGAGATGCTATGGCTTTTATAAGATTACAATTCTCCGTTATAGTTCATAATGCAAACATGTCTAAGATCCTGCTTATAAGACTTAAGTATTTGAACATGTAGAGTCAAACGGATGGGAATCTTACATCGTAGTATATTTTTTGGTGAAAAAGGTAAGTGCCTTTTTAATAAATTCTGTATAGAGTTGTATCGTTATCATTGCGTTACTGGTGTTTAAATGAGTGGGAACGGATATCTCAGACGAGACATAATAAACAAATTGCAAGCACAAACCATGGTTCCATCTGATAGAAATCAATGGACGATCGATATCTATCAAAGCCAGAACTGGATCCATGGTAAGTAGTTTGCATTCCATATTAAGCATACAGGAAATTCGGGCATGATCACTACCTAAGATTTGACTAGTCTGTAGAGATGACATAAGTGAGGTAAGACTACACGTGGTAAATATGAAGTCTATTATTGAAGTCTTGACTCCACACGACCAAGTAATGTGCGATTTCTCATCACCATTACCAATCATTTCCATATCCCAATCATCAAGGAGCTCTCTAAATTTCATACCCCTTCCACATGATAGGGAGGAGGATTTAATAGCACTGTAGCCATTACGGTCCCTGCAGTCACAATTAAAGTCCCTGCCAAGAATAATTTCTAATGACTGATAATTGCTAGATGTATTTAATAAACAGTCATCAAGTTCCTCCAATATTGCATACCGTAACAGGATTCCAATATAAAGATAATATTAGAATAAAAGGGATTTTAATCGAGTGGGTTTCCACTAGTACGCCCAACAAACTCTCAGATTCCCATATCAATTTTGATTTTAAATTAACGGAATTATTGATTGCAATTGCAAGACCCCCACTCGGGCGGCCATGTTGAGTTCTCTTGGCGGGCGCGCAGTGTGTAGTATAACTCGGGATCGTAAGAATATTTATTTTCATTGTTTTCTGTAGAATTAAAATGGTCGGTTGATTCACAGGCAATAGTGCTGAGCACCTTGTCATGAGATTAGAAAAGCCACATGTGTTCCATAAGAGAACATTAAGCAAGGTTTTATCATGGAGCTATGGGTTAGAGGGCTGTTTTGTCATCCCCACAATGGCAGTAAACAATGGTTCCAACCATGTCATGCCGGTTGACTTTGCTACCTGCGAAATTAGTGCTTGCGAATCACGTTCAGCATTGGAATTAGGTGTCTGAGGATTCTTATCCATTTCCAATGCCTTAGCAAGCGAGGGATTGACATACGCTAAGAAGTAATTCGCATTAGATTCCAGTTCGAAGGTAAATAGCTTGAGGCCATGGTTTTTTATCTCTTCACGATTGAACCAGTGGAATTTCAAGCTGAGATAACATACAGCTCTATAGTTATTCGTCCGAGTTATGGATACTCTCAAAATATCCTCTGATTGAATCATTCTCAATTGGGGAATGATTGCGAAGAGAGCCAGGATAAATGAGCGATTAATACGCCTTCCATCCATAATGGTCGGTTCCCCTTCGAAGCCCACCATGTGGGACATTTTTTCCACTTTATTTATACATACTTGGGAGCTCTCTTCAGTTCGAAGTGGGAGGGAATTTACAGCTCTGGCTGCCTGCATGGGTATGGACAATGCAGAGTCAATAGGCTTTTCAATAATCGAAAAACTCCCACTACAGGCCTGTCCCTGAGTAACACGGGCAGCAGAGTTGGTATTCCCAGCCATTTTCCATTCCGAACCGGAGGGTGACATCACTTCTGTGTGTTCTACCTCTGCTGTAATGAAAGATGATAACTTTAGTTGTTCTGCATTAAAAGTACCTTCTTGAAGAGCTTTTGCCAGAATATTAAGTGGGTCATTATACATCTTAACAAGGTCCACATTGCTGGTTTCAGGCAGGGATCTACAAAGGGCCGGTCCATGTATAGAGATGCTATTTGTAGCAAAAGTTGTTTTTGACTCCTCATTCTCAGAAGAAGATTTCATTTTAAAAGAGATAGTGGATTCCTTCATCACATCCATAAGTGGCGAAAGCGCCTTTGGTCTAGCACTAGAGAATGTAACGCAATCAGATGCGTCTTTTCTAGATGAAGCTTCTGCTTATGCGGTTTTCCCCATACCATTTAACGTATTTGAAACATTATCCTTATTACATATCTTTGCTGATGATGAAAGCTCTGAACAACATGGAGTCCTGGAACAAACAGCACTATATCATTTTGCCAGGGGTAAAGTGGAATCAATAATAGGTGTATCATGGGATTGTTCAAGAGTGGTTTCATTCCTAATCGTGCAGCTTCTTCCAACAATCGGAAAGTAGCTGTTTAAATTAGATTTGATGTTAGTGCTCTTGTTAGGTTTAGTTGCTTTGATCGCAACTTCAAGAGTTCTTATTTCAGCATTGTCCGTAGGGACTTTCCTGGATATGTCAATAGGCTGAATCAAGGTGAGGTGATTTCACTACTTTCAAGCATGTGTTAGGACAAAAATCAGCCTTTTTGATTCCTGGTAAGGGTTTACCTTTCTGATGTCTCATCGGTGTAAGTGCTTCCTGACTTTCCTTTGATAGTTGCTGGACAATGATGCTTTCTTCATCTGAGATCAACATCACCTCTCCTTGGCCTATTGTTTGAGAAGTCTTAGGTAGTGAAGGTAACGCATTATTCACCTTCCTATCTCCAAGCTTTTTAACCATGGCCTCTTTTCTCCTCTTAAGAAATCTTTTTGTAGCTCTCAAGTGAGCGTTTTTTGCACGACGTGACATGAAAGAGAAATTCTCTTCCACATGGGAAACATCATGTTCTTTCTGTTGTTGCTCATTGAGTATTTTCACAAGTAAAGAGGGACTATCCGGAGTATCCTCCTTTTGAGGTAACGGGGCAAAGTGTGTGGTAATTACCAGGTTCATTGCCTCAATAGATGCTTTCAATTCTGTAATTTCCTGAGAACTATTACACATAGGACGAACAGGGGAAATAGCTAGCTGAGAAGGGAATGTTACACTAGGTTGATTGCATTTTCCTAATTGAGACGGAACTAAAGGAGTTGCATGGTTATTAATAGATTTTAGAGTGTTGACACCAATAATGAACCCCTCAATCTTCTTCATTTGAGAACAAATATGTTGTAGTGTAATTTTAACATTTTTTAACTCTAAATGGGTCCAATCGTGTCCTTTATCCAGGAGATCGAGTATTTTGATGATCACTGGAAAGGTACACGGAGATTGAGACTCTTTTTCAATAGGCCGAGTATGCACTCCTGATAGATCTATTTGGGTAGCCCTAATAAATACATCAGTTGGTTCGGGAGAGTACAATAGTCGAGGTGGCAACACTTCATGTTTGATATCAAGATGGCTATCCTTGTCATGTCCGTTAACGAAGCTTAGGTTACCTGTCATACACTGGGTTGTCGCCAGATGTTTTTTCGAAGGGGTACAGATGTGCGGGGTTAACGTACATATAGCACGAGATACCTGGTCGTCAAGGGCAGCCATATTTTTCAAAGTGCAATCATGAAGTTCATTGGATAATTGATTAATCAATAATGGTGAAGGGCAGCTTCCATGCACCAGGTCAGAATACTGTCCTGTAGAACTGAGATTCTTCCTATGACAGTGTGGAGATACAGGAGAGATGGTTGGTGGAAGTCTCATTTCGGTAGCATAGATCATCACAGCATGTGATGCTGGGTTTAGCGGGAGATTAGCTTCCCTCGTAGTGCTTGAAGTTTTTGCTTCCGGTGAAGGAAATTTGTTATAAGAGGTACGACCATTGCTGCAAACCAGCGCATCTATGCTAGTAGGTGTTAGAGAGGGAGCGATGGAAAGTGACGCCAGCTCATTGCATTTGCTCCGCAAGCCCCCGGCCATCACTCTAATTATTGAGGAAGTAACTACCTTCTATAATCCGAGCTCTTTGATTAATTAACGTTGATAAAAGAGGACATAGATTATTTAATGGCTTAGAACAAATATCATATGCTCTTATACAAAGTTGTACCGACTTTCAAATTGTCGGCTAGACAAAATTATTAATCCTCAAACAAACACTGTTTGTTTACTTTCCACTAATCATTTAGAGTTATTAAAGACAACCCCCTGCTCACCGCGCAATGCACGGCAAACAGCCAACAGTACTTCGTTCTTCCTCTGGTGCGCGCGCAGGCTGCGCAGGGGGCTGGCTATTTGACTCCTCACAAGGGCGGGTTGAGGACGTCACATGAGTGCAAGCTCAGGTTTCGAGGATTGGAACAGAGAGCAGGTTTTAGTAGTCACATTTAGAAAGGGAGTGTCACAAGGCTACACAACTTACACAACTTTCACAGTGCAGACACTGACCAACATTCGTAAGTGGCACTATTCACACAGCAAAGTTCGTAAGTATTCGTAAGTTATTACTTTCTTAAAGAATTGTGTTCTTTGCTCTCGAAATCGGTGCTGCATTAAAAAACGTCCTCCAGTTTGATTTTCAAACAAAAGTCACAGAGTTCCTCCAACAGCCAACAGTACTTCCGTACTTCCTCGGGTGCTGAATTTAAATACTGTTAATTAAACTCTAGCAATGGTAACTCAAGCCATGGTGTTATAGTTCTTTCAGATTACATTGATCAGACTTCTGCAAGGCATGAGAAGGGAGCTCGGGGCTCTGAGCATTGGGGTTGGGGCAATGGGGCGCGGGACGAGGAGTCCATCAGCAGAGAGAGGTTTAAGTGTCTCTAATATGCAACATTGTACAGTGTCTTTGCTGATGTCCACGACGAGGCATACCATTGGTCGGACTCGGTGTGAAAGTCTTGCCCCTTGCCATCTCAGGCTAATTTGTACATTGGACATTGCCAACCAATGGCAAACACATGTTTTTGACTGATCAGCACAATCATGAATTTGAGTGGTGGTGTGGGAAGGTTTGTGATATAATGAGGGTTGCTAATGTAAGTATAGCCAAAGGTGTATCACCCATTAGGATCAATCAACATCCATTTGGATATGGGGGACTGACGTAGTCCCACCAATCAGCTCACGTGACATGCCTTAACAATGTAACAAAAATATTGTATGGTAATTTGGTGGATTTCGTATACAATATTAAGCTTCAGTGGGCAGCATTTACCGCTCACTTCATTCAGTTCAGTTCCACGGGGCTGTCTGAACAGTGCTTCCCAGCTGTTGGGTTCCAATATTTTTGTGTTACTTCTTGCTTGGTGTACGCTCCGTTTCCTGGTGTACACTGCACCTGTGCATTATCGGGTTGTAGCAGCATCTTGCAAAGGGATTGGACCACTCAGAGACATGGGTGGAGTGCCTCATATTCACCTTCTGAAGGGTTGGTTGTTTCATTCAGTTTCCCCTTTGTAATCTCTTTGGTTTACAGTAATCTTGTATTTATTTATTTTTACTATCTCTGACCATGTCTTTTGGATTTTTCTTTCAATTTTGTTTTGCAATAAGGTTAACAAAATTATTTAGTAAAGATTGTATTAAAAACCATATTGTAGATCTCTTTTCTCATATTTGTTTTCACAAGACTATTCCTTGCCAAGTTGCCAAACTTTCCATTTGGATGTGATTTAATGATCTCAAGTACTAAACTATGAGTATGTCCCAGCTTCTCTGTAATTTCTTAAATTATTTTTTTCTCATTTCCCAGGTCTCATCAGAGTAGCAATTTAGTTGTGTCCATTAGAAGCCCGAAGCTGCTGTATGATGGGGCCAAACAATTCACCTAATGCCCTTGGTCATTACATTGGGCTCCATTACAAGTCCGGCGGTAACCCTGCCGGTGCTAGCAGTGGATTGCCGCCAGACTTGTAAGATTTACTGGCACCTGGCCGATGCTTCTGTTATGGCTTGCTTACCGTGGATGCTCATCCAGCAGGGTCTGCCCTGTCGGGCACAGTGGCTCCAGCAGGCAAATCCATAGTGTGCCAGTCTGGAAACAACAGTGCCAGTGGGCTTACTGGCACCGATGTTTCCAGACCAGCACACTTGTAATGAAGTCCATTCACTAGTTTTAGGGTGTCTGCATTTTTAAGGGTACCTCTTGGTGGATGAACTAAGGTTTAGTGCATTTATTGAAAATGCATGAAAATCCAAGTAGAACCTGATGACCAGTCTCGGATGATGTACATTCTTTAGACCGCGTTTCCTGGACCACAATTTAGAGAGATCTCCTAGGAAAAGAGAAGACTTTACCGGAACAGTCGGGGGCGCCATGGGCCTAGAAGAAGGACATCCCTGATGGTATCATTAGTGAAGACAGACACACCTGATACACTGTTCAAGGGTTTTTATTGAACAACATAAGGGTTGGAAGAACGCCTATCTAGCCCTATATCTAATGATTGGAGAAAGCTTGACCATCAAATAATAAATAACTAAGTCCTAGTAGTGTCTGTCAAATCAAAATGGCCTACACTAAGAAAACCTACTGCCTGCCCTTACGCTATGACAAATATGTGCAGAGAAGTGGTGTATGCAAAGAAAAATAGTGTTCAAAAGTAATATATCAGGATGGCTGAACAGTGAGGTTCCCTTCCCCACGTTTTCACACCGGACAAGGTGGCAGACTCAGGCTTTGGAACACACTCTGGCTTCTTCGGAACAAGGATGCAGTTGGGGCACAAGCCAGAGCCTTCTGCAACAAATTCTCTTTCCCACATGAAGTCTCTCAGTCGCAGAATGCCTTTGGTACACACAAAACAAAGTTCCTTCTCTCTTCAGGAGTTTAAAGTTCATAAGTTTGCAGGTTCACAGTTTATAATGGGCCTCCTCAGGCAGGCTCGGACCATTTCAAACACAATTTCACAATAGGCCTCCCTCAGTCGGGCTCTGACCTGTCATTGTATCACAGGTTCACATAGGTCTCCCTCAGTCAGGCTCAGACTTCTCAGGGTATCACAAGTACACATAGGTCTCCCTAAATCGGGCTCAGACTCCTCTGAAATTTCAAAGATGGGTCTCCCTCAGTCAGGCTTGAACCTCTTTCAACAAAAGTACCCGATTCAACATAGGTTTCCCTCAGCCAGGCTCAGACCCCACAATCGCAGCACGTGTAGAGGTTCCCTTCCACAAGCTTCAAATCACAATAATTCACAGGTCTCCGTTTGCTGATCTTCGACCTCTTATGCATTCCCGCTGCCTTGTAGCTACACAGCCTTTCTCAGTGACATTCGATTGGACATGTATCCTCTGCCTGACCACTCCCGATACTTAGCATTTGTGATTTACAGTTCACAACAATGGGCTCTCTTTCTCTTGCGTCTTATTATCTTGCGCATAACCTTCACTTCTTGGTAGCTGTTGCAAGCACTCCAACACACAGACTGGACTTTCATTCTGCTTGCTTGACTCACTGGTCATGTCAGGAGGCTTCTTGCCTTCGTGTTTTTTGATCTGGAAATCAAGGCTATCAGTCTTGTTGCATACTCTCCTCCCCAACTGTACTCTTCATCAGGGGGGTGGCTTGCAACTTTGTAGCACTTCAGATGCTCTTTTTTCTCTCTACCTGGGATGGCGTGTGTATCCTTTGTGGCTTCTAAGACACAACCGTTTCTCGCAAAAGCGATCTCTGGCCCGTAGATTTTTTGCCCTAGCCCTCTGTCCTGTTGATCTCCTCTGCCTGGCTTGCCACCGCTCTGGAAGAGTCATTCCTTCTCATGCACCATCAAAAAGAAATGTCTCTGGACTTCAAGTTCCAGAATGCAACAGTTTTTTTATTGTTCCCACTTCGTTAGCACCCCCATTTGGCACTATGGTGATTTTGGGAGTTGCTGTGGGCCTTAATGAGATATCCATATTGCCAGGATCTCATCACCTGCCCCTCAAAGGCCTGGGATTTAGTTCTGTGCCCAGGGGAGGAGCTCTGGCTTAGGTGCTGCTATGTATTCTCCAGCTGCCCCTGGTTTGCGTGCCTGGAGTTACAGCTTCTTCTCCATACTGCTGCCTTCCCGGTACTCACAGGCCCAGCAAGTAGGTAGCCCTCCTTCCTCCATGCCTTCCAGGGTGGGTCTCTCCAGCATGAATTATCTCCTCTTGGCATCCATGCAGCATCCCCAGCTCACTCAGAGTGTGCTTGTGGGCACTGCCTTTTATACTGACTGGGTAGCTTAACATATTTCAGGTGGGAATGATTGTAATGGAAGACGTGACCTTGCCTGGCCTCATTAATGGGGCAAAATAGAGAATGCCCATAGAAACTCATGATACATTGTTTCCAATCGGTAATCTTCATGGCTCTGGTTTGCCTCTTCCTTTGTCCGAGTGGTTTTAGGAAAAAGCAGTGTGGGGGATTATGGTAATTGTAGTTTTTCCGAGCAATCATTGAAAAACCATTTGGATTTTTGTCCGGGTGAAGGGAATAAATATATGATGGTGGGTAAATGTAGTGTTGTGGACAAACTGGTTTTTGGCAATAATATCCCATAATAACAGAGGAGATGTCGGGTAAGGTGGTACTGGAATGGGGGAATAATGTGTCTCTCCTGGGGGCGTTCCTCCCACACTCTCCAAAGGTCCCCTTCCCAGGTGATACTCCCTTGCTTGTCTGCTCCCAGGGTTGGGATCCAAGAACGATGGCCCTTGCCTGGCCACTTGAGTCAGGGATCTCTGGGAATAGCATGGGAGAAATGCCTCAGGTTTCTTGCAGGCCACAGAAGAGGGGGTATCTCAGTGCACAGTTCTAGGCCAAATTTGAAGCTTTAAATGTGGAGGTTGAGCAGAAAAGGAAGCAGTTGGAAGAATGTGTGGGGGAGATTGACTACTTAAAAACGGTTGTAGATAGCATCCAGACAGACATGGATCTTCCTTTGTCAGATCTGCAATCGCTATGCACACATAATAAACAATCTGGTATGAATATACACTAGTTAGAAAGTGTAGTGTTTAAGAGGATGTCTGAAGATAATAGAAAAATGGAAGCAATCAATGGTTACAAAGTGCATGTTGGAGAAATTAATGATTTAGTACTCAAACTGAGGAAAGAGAGCTATGGATTTTATAAAGATATACACATGTGCATGTACAATTTACAGAACTAAAATGACAAAATGTGGATTTTAGAAATCCAGAGATGTGCTCAAGGACTCATGAACAGCAGGGCCATTCTGAGGTTGGAGGTAAAGAATTACCGGCACCGGTAAGGGTGCCGATGCCGGTAATTCCTTACCTCCGTATTCCGAGGTCCCTTTGCGGGTCCTTCCTTACCTCCTGCTTTTAGCAGGAGTTAAGTACGGGACCCACAAAGGTACTTCAGAGGTAATTACGGTACCGTAATTTACGGTGCCGTAATTACCTCCTTCCCCATTCCCATTGAGCCCTATGGGGCAGAAATGGGAATGGGGAAGGGCAAAAGGTGAATGGGGAATTACCGGTCCCTCCCAGCCTGGAATGGACCGGTAATTACTCCATTCACCATGCCGGATTTGGGACAGTTTTGGAGGCAACCATGGAGCTAATTACTCCATGGTTAGCTCCAAACACGGAATGCGGTCCAATGACTCTCACTGGGGGAATGCCAAGGCACAGTCTGGCAACTCTGTCAGCTGATGCACTCTTACCAAGGGCTGGCCAGGGTGCAATGTGGGAGGCCAGGCCTGTTTCTGCAGAGCAGAGAGAGATGGCTCAAAATGATACACATGTTAATACACTTAAATTCATGAGAAATATTATAGTCTAATTAAACCGTTTAGAAAAGATTTAAGTTTCAGCATCGAAGAGCATCTGGAAAATGTTCTCGAATTATATCACACTTTGGACATTCCAAAAACACAATGGGCCTCATTATGACATAGGCGCTCCCATAATGAAGGGTGCCGGTACGGGACCGGCACCCTTCATTACGGGACGCCCTATTACGAGGTTCCCTTTGCGGGACCCGGTAAGGACGCCTGGTAATTGTAGGGTAAAACCAGGCATCCTTACCGGGTCCCTCAAGGGGAACAGGGAGCTAATAATGGGCCGTTATTACCCGGCATGTTATTAGCTCCCTCCCCATTTCCATTGAGTCCTATGGGGGCTCAAATGGGAATGGGGATGGGTTCCTTCAAGGAGGAATTACCGGGTCCTCCAAAGTCAGAATGACCTGGTTATTCCTCATTGAAGGAACCCAGTACTGGGACCCGGTATGGAGGCTGCCTCCATACTCGTAATGAGGCCCAATATGTTAAATGTTTCCATCTGACAATGGGTCCGGGCTATGCTAGTTTTATACGTAGTCTTAATGAACAGGAGAATTTACCATGGGGTGATTTTAAGAGAGAGATCAGAAAACACTTCTCTCCATTTAAGTCTATTCAAGACGTGAAAAGAGCAGCATATACTTTATCAGCGCACCCGGATGAATCTCCATGAACGTTCTTGCAAAGTTTATGATTAGTGTTTTCATAGTTTAAATACCATTCTACTTTTTAATATTTCTGTCTCTTAATTTGCATTGTTGTATCACTGCTGTCTCTTTGCTCATTTAGTATGTTACCTTGATATGATAGTTTTGTTGTTGCTGCAGTATGTCATCATAGATGTTGCTATTGTTTTCTCTCCACTGACTCTTCACTTATCAATTTGTTTCAATGTTCCTGTTTCTGTCCTCATGCAGATTACTGTTGTATGTCCTCCTCATGCCACTTCTTCCTGTTTGCTCATAAAAGTATGTACGCCTTCTGTTTTTCTTTTGGTGACTTCTCTGTATGTGTGTAAATAAATATAGAATTTGTCTTAATGTTTCTTGTTTTGTTGCTCTGTGGGGTGCCTCTCTAGAGTAATTTGTTGTAATAGTGCAATCCTTTGTCAAACATGCGATGAGGATGGGGTAATTTGCGTGCTACACAAACTAGTATAGCTCGCAGATCAGCCAGGCGCCATAGCAAAGCACACAAAGTTGTAGGCGGTGCTCTCAGAGCAGTGCTCCCTCTCTTTATTGGAGTGCTGAGTTGAGAGCAGGCTGGCCACCCACACTCCTGGTCTCTTTGCCCCCATCTTCCCTTGAAAAGCCTGCCTCCACCACCCACTCTCTTTAGCTTACATTGGGGAAGTATTTTCAATATTTGATGTGAGCTGTTATTTTATGGTTTACAGAAACAGGTGGTAGCTCAGCTGGCCCATGAATGTACTAGAGTTAAGACTTTGCAATGGATTCTAGATCAATCGGCAGCTGGCACATGAATTTACTAGAGTTAAGACTTTGCAATGGATTCTAGATCAGTCAGCAAATATATTTGAAGTTATGTCACACAGTAAAGCAAGGAACCAAACAGAAGTCAAAAGAGACTGTCCCTGCAGTTTTAGAAATCAGATCAGGAAAAACAATTTCCTTAGAAACTACTCAAACAAAGGGTGACACATTGAAAAACCAGAAGATTGTGCCCATGCAGGGAAAGGCAGCACCCCAGGCAACTGTATTTCAATCCACAGACCCAAGTCAAAGGGATGCTTAAATTAGTCCCATGTTTCTTGGCAATCCGCCATGAGTGGGGTTTCGGTATGAAATGGTAGGGTCCAAAAACACCCAATATCAATTTCAATCACATAATAGACCTTACCAGGCATTGGTAGTGCAGAGTATATTTAACCCTGCTACAATGGTATATGGCAATCAAGCAGGGCCAAGATATGTAGACAGAATTATTGAAAATGGAAATCAGCAAAGTGAGCAGTATCAATCAAATGAGAGACATAACGTGACCTACAGCCCTCGCTCATATGCTCAGGCCTCCACAGCAGCTCCATGCTCACCACCTCCTCTGTCCCGGGGGTTCTGGGGAAACACTACCAGGAATCAGAAACCAAAAGAAGGAAATCCAAATAGGACAGACAAATGTGAATCCAATCAGTATCGGCCTAGAGCACAGAGGGATGATTTTAGGGATCTGGATAGATTGCATTGCTTAAAGGCACAAGTGCAAATGTTAGCTGAGCAGATAGAAAGTCTGTGCACACAGCATAAACAGCAGCTGATTGAGAATGCAGAACATAAAACTGACACTGCACAGGGTGTTAACAAATGACTAATCAGCCAGTCTCCCTGCACTGAATGTACAAATAACACACTATTGACTGAGCAAACTGAGTTGCATAGTGATTTACAATTAAGAAAACAACCAAATGGTGATAAAATAGGAAACAACGACACACACAAGACATGAGTGTGGTTTAATCTGGAGTTAAACCAAACTATTCAGGTGTGTGAAGACAAGGAAAAAGAAAGGAGAAATACACAGGAGGAACCCAAACAGCAAAGGGTCAAAAGACAATCTAAATAGAACATGGCACATGAAAAAGATGAGGCACATAGCTTCGAACAATTTATAGCTAGTGAGCAAGTGGACCATTGCAGGGTTGATGGTGCACTGCCTGCTTCAGCAATAAATGAAACAAAAGTGAATGAAATGATAGGTGAAAACAGAAAACACAGGTGATGGGTTGTTATTGATGGTACTAATTGTGCTCATATCTCCGGTAAGGGAGGAAGGGTCATTTTGCCCCCTCCCCTCATACATTCGACACAAAAGAAACCTAACAATCATGCAATAGTGGGGAGACGTCCTCCATGCTTGTCCCTGACAACAGCGGAAGACTGGCTATTGCACGGCACATTCAGACTCCATTTTGTGCCCCTCCAGGCTCCATTTTTGGACTAGGCCGCATCCTTATAACTGAGAAGCCATCTCTCCCATCTGCAGCGCCGCGCACAGTGAACCCTGACAGCCCCAACCTCCTCCTCCCGTGTCTGTGCCACACAAGCACATTTCTCACGGATGCTCTGGCGCAAATTGTTACAAGTAAAAAGTGTATTCTTTTCCTTCCACTGAGATCACTGCCCTGTTTATGACCGGGATGAACCTCGACTTGTGGCTCATCCGTCTCCACAAACCTACTCCTTCTCCTCTCACCCCCACCTTTGGAAGTTATTGCCTGCACAACATTTTTCCCCTCCATCCTTTGATGTAGCAGAAGTGTGACCCATCCCCACAGACCACCCTAGAGTGCCCCCAATATAACTGGTTTCCTGTCATCATATATTCCGCCTAAAACCAACACCTATCAATCCATTCCGTCAAGCTGTGGGGCGCCCTGATAAAGCACCTGGAGGGCAAGACCCTCGTACCCTTTACTTCTACAAAGGCATGAGGTGGGAATGTGTAAATAAAAGTCTACAATTTATAGGATTCCCCACATTCTAGTATATGGTTTATGTTTTGCATTATTCACTGCATGTCAGGAGATATTGTGTAGCTTAGTTTAACAGAACATTCTCCTCTCGTGGACCCGGCCTGACCTTCACCTCGCAAGGATGAGCCCAGCTGACCCACGCGATGCCTACCGGACCTCCAAGATCGCAGCCAATCCTGTGGAGCCGGTCCTTACACTACTATAATGTATCCATATCTTTCACCAATCGCAGTGCAACTTGATGTTCCTATGGTAAAACGTCTCTAGTGACATTTCTGAAGATTATAATGTACTGTTTTTGTATTTTTTGGCAGAGCGCTCTCAAGGCAGCATGTCCTCTGCATGCATTATTCTCTTGTTTTACTCACAACCTTTCTCCTGGTCTCATTCCCTACTGGGTTGTGTCCTTTTACTATGAGTTTCTATTTGTCTTTCTGGGGAATGACCACCTTCACTTGGTGACCCCGGCTACGTGATTGTGGGTGCTCCAAGAAAGACATGCATGCTGTGCGGCGAGATCTGGGATGCCCCTATCAAGACCACCACCACCTACGGCTGACCAGTAGTTAAGAACATACACCCCAGAGAGGTTCCAAGGGTTGCAGCTTTGCAAATACCCGACTGCTCACCGGAGCCGGGCACGGCTTGATTGGGGGGAGACACCCTGATCATGGATAGACCGTGAACGGAGACTCTCGGATCACCTCGGACACGTGAGTATTGGCTGAGAGAAAATTAAAGAAAGGGAAATTAAAGGGGGTAGGAAAGAAAAGTGTAACAGGGAGGGAACGGACTGGGAGTCAGATTAAGGGTGCATGGGATTGTTTGAGTGTTGACTAGTGTGCTTGTCTTCTTCTTTTCTTAATATGACCATTTGTTTTTTTTTATTAAGATGACGGAATAAGAGGAGAATATGGGAACCTAGCTCCGAAAGGGGGTGGAAGGCGGTGCCGCGTAGTACTGTCTCGACCAGTGCAGGAAGATAAGTGATAGTAAAAAAGGAAATACGTTGGAGTCTTGTTTATTGATAGACTCAGGAGATATTAGCAAACTCTTTTTCTTGTGTGAACAACTCTTTTAGAGGACGGCCCAAAAGGGGCCAAGGGAGAGGTTAATGTGAATTGCGAATGTGGAGGAAGAATCCAACAGTCTCATAAAGGGGAAGAGCTAAAACCAAAGGGCTACAGATATCCGGTTTATGTTAATTGTTGTGAGTGAAGTACGTCAGTTTGTTCAGGCGTGTCCGTTAAATCGTTTTATGTTTCATTGGTTTTGGTTTTGATTATGCCCATGAAGTGTTAAGGATGTGACAAGGTGTAAGTGAAATATTGTGAACTGTGATGTTACAAGTTTTATGCTAAAGAAATATAAGGTCAGCCGACGTACTTTAGGTGTTACTACCACACACATACACACACACACACGCAAGCAAGTGACAAAGCAGAATAATGGGAGCAGATACACCTTTGATGCATGTTTGTTAGCACCTCCCTCTGTACAGTGAAAAGATAAAAAAGTATCATGACCAGTGGCTCACTGAGATTAAGGGGGAGGGGTCATCCCAGGTATGGCCGGAAGGGCAATCATTTGATAAAAGGATATTAGATCGTGTGACAACATATTTACTGGCCAAATACAGTGGCAAACAACTCCAAAATAGATGCAAGGTCCTGGATCTCTGGAGGATGTTTGAAGAAACACCTCCTGCAAATAATAGGAAAAGGAAGCAACACCTGAGGCAATACCTGCCCTGGCAGTAGGGGGGGAGAAAGTGAGGGAGGGGAGCCCAATAAACTGTACCGACTACTAGACCTGCCGAAGGATATAGCGACCCGTCCTATTTGCCCCAGCCAAGCACACCCTCCACACCCGCAGTAGTTCCCCCGCCCCCTTACAATCCAAGAGATTTGTACGGTCCCACATGCGCACCACCAGTAAACATTGCATGTCTAACTAGGGATTTAGAAGCACAACTGACCACCACACAAACAGAATTAACCCGGCTGAGAACACTGTGTGATAGGAGCCAGATGTTGCCAGGGGGCGGGCAGACACCATCGCTGTCTCCATCAAAGAACCCCTCTAGTTAGACAGAGGATGAGTGGAAGTCCGGAGAGTTTTTCTTCCACCTTAATAACACCCCAATAAAAGTACTACGAGTAGAACAAGGGAGCAACCCAGCAACTGATGAACAAGGCAGTGTAACATCTGACAGGGAAATAGAGGAATGTTGGGACATATTTGGATGAATATGACGAAGGAGCAGCCCAGCAGGCCTACCGCTGCGAACACAGCTGGAAGAAGGGGAGCAGCTGAGGGAATGATGGCAGGGAAGGCTCAGGAGCAGGCTAGGGAACATGGTACTGACAAAAAAGAAAGGAGTATAGGTAAGTAAGACAAGGGGAAAGACAAAGTTACAGATGCCCCTCATTCAGAAAGGAGCAGGAAGGCCTCACTATGTATCATTGGCGCTGATGGACACAACTAATTTGTTAAAAACATTGCCTCAGCTTTCGGGAGGGGCAGGGAAGTGGATATATGCCTTTGAGAAAATCACTGCAGGGATCCCACTGGCCATAGGGGATGTTAAAAGCTTGCTAGTGTCCGACGTGGGTGACCAAGCTGACTAAGTGTGGGTGGAGGCGGGGTTCCCGGGAGTGACGATTGATTGTGACTGCCATGACGGGTCATCCTTTTATAACGTGAGGGCCCGGGAATGGGATGCACTGCGGGGAAACTTCCCTGACAACCCTGATTTACACTCTGTGATGCAAAGCACAATCAGGGACGAGGAAGACGCTGCACAGTAGATTCTTCGGATGCAGGGCATGTGGAGGACGGAGACGGGCACCACTTGGGACCTGTTAACCTCCCTTTTTTACTTCATTATCAAAAGAGGCCTCCTGAAGGAGGTACAGAAGGCTCTAGATAAAATTGCTGGGATAGATGCCAAAGGCTGGCCAGAAATACAAAGCATTATAGTACACCACTGTAGGAGGTTAAAAGAAAGGCAAAAAGAAATTGCACAGAGAAGGTTGGTGGGTGAAGTGAAGCTTGTGCAGAATAAGCTAGTGAACGTTGCAGCGGTAACAGCCGTCCTACCAGAGAGGCAGGGGGGCAAGGAGTAGGGGTCAATAGCTCTACAGGCAAGGTTGGCAGCAACATGGTCAGCAAACAGGCCGGAGCAAGGTGCTGGAGAGGAACAGTACGAGGGGCCCCAATGGTTGGGAAGGCCTGGAAAAGAAAGAGGTGCGTACAGGGGACAGAGAGGGATTATGGAGGGCAAGGGCCTCAAGGATGGAGACAAGGTGTGTGGTGGACCTGTGGAAGGTGGGGCCATTTTTCAAAGGAATGTCGCACTCGACCCATGGGGTACTACCTAAATACACAACGCTTTATCAATGAATGGCAGTTCGGTCATCCCCACCCAGGCAGCCCGTATGGATTGCCCATGGGAGGTTACGGTCCACGGGAGCAGTGTGACAACAATTATCAACAAAGGCCTCAAACATCACAGCAAGGACCCCAAGCACCACAACCAGGGATGCAACAGCGGTTAAGACGACAAAATATAATGGGGAATACACGCACACATCTTTTTGCCACTACAGCGAATGGCGCACTAGAGCCGTTTCTCGGAACAGCCATGGTCGGGGAAAGTGTTTTCTCCTTTCCAGGTACAAATACCCATCCAGATTAGGACAGCCCACAGAGATCACTTTTGTGTCCAGTCATATCAACTCCCCTACGCCCAGATGAGGAAACACTGGTGGGGGCAGAGAGAGGAAATAAACAGTTCATCTTTATGGTGGACTCAGGGGCGGAAACATCGTGTCTCATGGAAGGATGGTTTCCATTGTCGGGCAAGAATTTGGAAATGCAGGGCTTCTCTGGGGCAATTTTAAAGGTTCCCTAAACTGAAGATTTGGATGTAACCGTAGGGGGAAAAAACAGTGTGAGCACCCCTACTATATCATGAAGACTCACTGATAAATCTGCTAGGGAGGGACCTCCTCAGTAAGCTCAATGTGACCATCTCTTTTACCAAAAGGGGTGTGGTATGCTCAAATCCGGAAGTGTGCCCACTAAGGGCAATACTAATGATTTACACCATAACAAATGAAGTAGAAGTAATGGGGGTGACCACGAATGTAGACATGTTTGTCTATGCAATACAGGTTCTAGCTAGAGTGGTGCTAGAAATAACACGGAAAGAATGGAGAGTACCCTCTGATTTTGTCTTCCGCCCAGTTGAGGCCCCAGAAATTGTACCAGGTACCATCCTTTATTTAGACCTAAAGGGTGTGCCAGTACCAGCTGAATGCATTGTGGCAATAGGACTGGACACACATGGATGTGAATGGAGAACAGTGTCATGAATACAGCCCAATGTAGCACTGCACGATTTAACTGATGTGCTGTTGACTGACGATCTCAATGACAAGGATATCATAATGGAAATTTGCATGCCATGTGACATAATCATTCAAAATAGACGAGTGACAAACCCCCTCATGGCCATTGTAAATGCACCGCCATCAATTTTTGATGAAGATATGCAACAGGTACCCATAAGCTTTTGGACTACCGGTCGCCACGATGTATGGCACCTCCAGGAAGTAACGCCAGTAATGATAAAGCTCAAACCAGGTGCAGTACTGCCCCGGGTCAAACAATACCCCTTGTCCAGGTAAGCTGAGGAAGGAATAAAAGAAACCATACATGCACTACTGCAGCAAGGCATCAGTGTACCATCAAACTGAGGGGCGGGCTTGGTGGATGATACAGGACCTACGCCCACTTAATGACATCATACAGAAGGATTTCCCCCTTGTCCCAAACTCCGCATCCATTTTGTGCAGTATTCCAAAAGCAGCCACGTGCTTCACAGTGGTTGACTTGAAAAATGCTTTTTTCTCTGTACCACCCCAGTTCCCAATATCTGACAGCATTTACCCTAGGGGGGGAAAGATACGAACATTGCAGATTGCCCCAGGGATATTGTGAAAGCCCAAGTAATTTCAACAGGATTTTGCATAAAGATCTTGGCAACATTGATGTCAAAAGCACAGTAATTCAATATGTAGACAACCTTCTGATTTGTAGTGAAAGTGAAGAACAGTGCAGAGCAGACTCCAGAACATTGTTGAACTTATTGGCAAAGAAGGGTGTTAGGCAGAAACCTGTGCAGTTCCCTCTGGGACCACTGCAAAAGATTTAGGACTACAGGTGTTTGGCAGTAAACCCACTTGGTAGCAGTCTGTACCACACAAATTCACTTGTTAGCTGTGGCTGAGCAGCCAGACTTCCCTCAAGAAGAGTTAGACAGTATACAGAGTATTCACAATAGGTCAAGAGCACACAATAGAACAAGTTAACACTGACCAAGGCTTGGTGTAAAAGAGATATAATTATTTATTTAAAACCACATCTAGAAAAACACACAGGCACTAATAATAAGCAATTCAGAAACACGGTCACTAAAAGATATACACTCCCTTAAAAGAATATTAGACAAGTCTTAAGTAAAGCCCCACTTATTTTCAGACAGCGGTGAGCGCTTAACGTAGATGGCACTCTAATAGTTTGTTTTAAAAAAAGGGAGAGAAAAGCAGAGAATAAATTGAAACAGATCCCAACACTTTTTCAAGAACACAACAAGGGAGAAAGGCAAAGTAAAACCGTGAAGTTAGAGTTCAAGAGGCCGGATCCACCTTCGGAGGATCCAAACGAAATGTGTCCAAGGTCACACGGTTGCAGTGCACAAAGGTCTTGTAAAGGTTCAAAAAGGAGTTGGACCACAGAAAGGGACCAGTTAGAGGGTCAAGGCGGCCAGCCCAGTCCAGAAGGTTAAGGAGTTATTATTACCTTGTAGCAATCTTTAGAAAGGGAGGCCTGGTGGACACAGTACCTTAAAGTGATGAGAACGCTCCAGCGGGGGCAGTTGTTCCTGGCAGCGGGTGCACGTCGGTGCTTCGTCCGGGGGAAGAGAGGATCTCGTCATGGAGGAAGACAGGAGTCCGTTGCACTGCCAGGGAAGAAACCAGCCGCAGAGTTTCTCAGGTACAAGGAGCGGTCCGGTGATTCGCGATTCAGTGGTTAGTGGCTATCCGGCTGCCGGGGTGCTTGGCACGGCCAGTTCGACCACAAACCAGGCTGTGGGGCGAAGAAAGAAAGGAAAACTGGTTGTGCCCACCAGTCAGGGGAAGAAGCCTCTCCAGCCGGGAGATCTTCTCTGTCATCGGGAAGTGGTGAGTCGGTTCTGCAGGGCTCCACCGGTGGTGTCATCGTGGTAGGTTGGCTCAGCTTCTTCCTCATCGGATTCTCAGGTCCTGTGGCGACTTCTGAAGTTCCAGTCCCCAAAGCCCTGCATTTATGCAGAAAACCCTCATTCACTCAGCCTAGCTGTCACTCAAACATGCTAAGTGGTGAGCCGGCCGGCTCACCGCTTGGGCCAATCACACAAGAGTGCGACCTGAGTTACCTAGGTAACTCGGTCCAGGGTTCCTAAACCCCCTCCCACACCACCTGTGATATCCAGACAGAGTGGCACCACTTTTGGAGGCTTCTGTGAAGAAGCCTGCCAAAAAGTGGAACAAAGGGCTCGACTTGGGTTGGAGTCACAGAAGAGAACACAAACGCCATGTTTGAATCGAGTCTTGGCAAAAAATACCAACCGGAGAATTAATATTAATTAAATAAAACGGCGGTATGTTCGAGGCTATGAGAATTAAATAATTAAAGTTGGTAGCCTCGAACAATGGGAAAATCCCATAAGAAAATGTTTGCGGTCGAATATAAAAAGTAGTTTCCACTGCCACCAGCCAAAACTCGATCAGGGGGGACGGAGACGTGCCCCATCGACTAAAAGACCCCGGGGCAATCGAATTGCCCCGGCCAGTACGTCCACAATATGATGTTTTGTACTGGTTTCTGTTAATAATTTGGGACTAGTAAAGCCAATGGTGACTTTACATGCCCTGGGAGACAATAGTCAGTCCCAGGGTATGAGGTCTATGGTGGGGTGTCACTATGACACCCCTGTGTTACTGCACGGAGGGTGCTGGTGGCACACATAGGAAAAACACATGAGACCCTATGGAGTAAAGGACCCCATAGCCCATAAAACACATTACCAATCAAAGGAATACCATGAATCATGTCCAAGAGTGGGAGAAAAAGAGTCTCACTCTTGGCAGGAGGAAAAAAAACAAACTCCAGAAATCCAGCAAAGCTGCTGGGGGACTCACTAGGTTAGGACATTCAGCCTAAAGAGAGAATTCTCCCTAACAAAGGGATACAAAGTGGACTAAGGAAAGTTGCAGTACTGTCTAGCCGAAGTACGGTATCTGGGGCAGTTAATATCCAAGGATGGTAAACGAAAATTTCCAGATAAAGCAGCAGCAATACGTGCAACAATAATGCCCAAAACAGTAATGGATATGCAGAAATTCCTTGGCATATGTAATTATTGCTGAGCATGGGTACTTGATTATGCAGCCTACACACGCCCCTTCCTTCAGACAATCAAGGAGGCACAAACGGAGAGCACAGCAATAGTATGGACACCAGAGATGATCACAGCATTTTACAAAATGAAAGACATTATTTCGACAGCACCCGTTCTTGCGACTCCAGATTATGATCGGGAGTTTTACCTATTCTCACACTGTAATGGCACACTCATGACGGCGGTATTAAAATAGAAAACAGCATTAGGCCACAAGCCATTGGCCTACTACAGTGGCACTCTCCATCCATTCTGGAGAAAATGCTAACAGAATAAGTAAAGATGTATAAGATGTATATACCAATAATGAGGGAAAATGTAAATATGATTACAATGTACAACTTTAAGTATACTAAGTGGAACAGTGATTAAATAAGTAAAATATCTCTCTCTCTCTCTCTCTCTCTCTCTCTCTTCTCTCTCTCTCTCTCTCTCTCTCTCTCTCTCTCTCTCTCTCTCTCCCTTTTCCTTTCACTCCCAACTACTCTTAACTATGCTGTTTAAAAAGAAAAGTGTAACGTTGTTTAATAATTGTATGTGTACTTAACCCATTGCATTACACTCTTCAGGTTCAAATATTGCGGAAACGAGGGCTCTCAATGACAACGCCACAGATGTAGATAGCAATAGGGGAAATGTTAGCACTACTAGAGTGTATTCTTATTAGTGCAGGCTTCATTTTGTTGCGAATCGCGATATTGTTTTCTATAATGTTATTTTGTTTAGGATTGTGCTGGAGCTTATCTTTTATTTTGGAGAGCATAAAAGAAGGGGGAACGGGGTAAAACTGGTACAGGAGGGAACAAGCCTCATCTGGAATGGGTTTAAAGTGATCTGGGCCCATAATACCTCCACAAATCTTAACCTCATCTCTCTATACAAAAATCGTACTGTCAAAGCCCCGCTATTTACATATTGTGCAATGAATTATGATGACAATGGGCCTTATTAGGATCCTAGTGGCCACGGAATGAACTTTGCCGGATCCTTGTGGCACCGTTCATTCTGGCCCGCCTCATTGTGAGGTCTGCTGCAGGTCCCGCTCAGGACGCCTGGCCAGACCAGGTGCCCTTAGCGGGACCCGCTAGCAAACCAGGATGCAAACAACAGGCTCATCATTAATGGGCCCGTTGTTAGCATCCTCCCATTCCCATTGAGCCCTATGGGGCTCAAGTGGGAATGGGGATTAATTTTTACCGGAGCCCAGAAAAGGGCAATCACCGGATCCACCAAGGTCAGTATGACCCGGTTATTGCCCTTTTCTGGGCTCTGGTAAAAAATTATTACCGGCGGCAGCCGTGCCCATAACAAGGGCACGGATACCACTAGGGTCGTAATGAGGCCCAATGTCTTGAATGATTACAATGTTGACAATTCAATTTTTGATGTATCAGTACCACCACATGTACACATGCACGCAACCGACAAACCTACGTCAAATGGTGAGTACATGCACTTTATGTCCCAAACCCCAACCCCACAAATGTACTTTATTCCACATCCTTGGCAGAGATGAAATGTGGTCAGGCATTTTTCCCAGGCGGTATCAAAGGTTAATGAAGTTACGCAATGATCTAGGGGGAAACAGAAGGCGGAAAAGGGGGGCAGAACCTAAAAGATATGATGCTTATCATGCCCTGGGATTAGATGCAGTAGAAGACCCCGCCACCCTGATCAGTCCAATAAATGGTACTCTGACATGAGTGCCATGGCTAAACAGGCAGCAAACGAAACTTGCTATGTCTGTTCTTTAATACCCCACGCATCTAGAACGGCCAAGGTCCTCATACTCCAAGAAACGTCTTTGGCGGATGCCCAATATCTCGTTCATCTAGCACTTTGTAGAATTCGAAGTACTTTCCATGCACACACAGTAACGGTACAGTTGCTGCAGAACGAGAAAACCTGTCATAGCAGGTCCCAAGGAATACTCTGCATGAATGAGACGTTTTTTGTTATGAAAGTGACACTGTTTGCAGAGAATAGGTGGCAAGAATAAACAGTAATGTGCAAAGCAGAAGCACTGCAGGGACTTTCAGAGGAAAACTGTCAATGGGTCAAAAAAACATACACTCCAACTTGGTCTCAGCACATCCCCAAACTGACATGGGTAACAGCTCTCGAAAAACCCATCAAGATCCAACGAGAAGTACAATATGAACTTTGCTTTCACAGAGAAGGAAAAGTACCCATCGGATCAAACAAACACTGCAATAAAACACTTATCCTCCCCGACATGAAGAAAGGCACAGCAGCTTTAATGGACACTTACTGGGTATGGGGCAAACAAGCATACCTGCACCTCCCACCATCATGGAGAGATAACTGTGCTCCGGCCACACTGCATTCGGCCCTGATAGTGATTCCAAAGAGCTATGTCCAGGGGGAGAGTGTGCCAGCCAGAACGTCTCCTGCACCCCAGTCAACAACCGAAGAAACCCCCACATATGACATCCTGTCGGAGGATGACCTGCAGGACAGAGTGTCTCGCAAAGGAGAGCATCGAACTACATTTCCAGAGAATCATCAGAACTTTTGGCACAAATACCGGACCAGTACAAGCTCTTCAATACTGCAGAGACATTTTTTGCATCACTCATACAAAGCATCCAGGCATGAGCCAATGCCAAATTGTAGGGTTTGAGATGATCCAGTTGGCAAACGACACTGAAGAGGGTTTCAAAGTCATCAAAGTGGAACTTAGATCCCTGCGGTTGATGACCATGCAAAACCGATACGTTCTGGCCCCCCTCACAGCAATGGATGGCAGTGTTTGCCAAAAAACCAGGAGTGCATGTTGCACATTCGTAAATTCTGCTGACGTCGACAATGCAGTTCACAACCTCGGAGAAAGAATGAAGAAAGAAGGTGGGGTACAACCAAGCGACTTGTTCAACACCATTTTTGACTGGATCCCTTCCTGCTTTGGAACCACTATGAAAATACTCGTCCCTACTATTGTATTTTTGTTGCTGATTTTTTGTGTGTGCCAGGTAGGCATTCAATGTTGTGCAAAATCCATGCCTAGTAGTCAATGATGATGGTGACAATAGGCAGTCCAATAAAGGTGCAGACAATGAAAGATGCACAAATACAGACAGGAAATAATACAGAACCCACATTTTGCATGACTGCAGTATATCGCAACACTGAGAATAGGGCGGACAACTTGTACCCCACAACTATCAAGGAACCCCATGAACTACAATGGTACAGGGAGGTGTGGGTGGACCTGGATGGGGATGGGGGTATATATATGATGTGTACTCCTGATGAGTATGCCAGGTGGGGTCAGAGTTTAAGAGTTGTATGCAGAGCTTGGATCCCCATAATAGGGACCCACACCAGGGATGAGGTGGTAAAAGAGGCTGAGCACTGCAGGAGTGGTAATAATAATAAAAGTAATTTGTTACTTAAGATGTAACGAAAGGGGGGAATGTAAAGGATGAAGGGTCGTTTTACCGCCCATACATCCGGCACAAAAGAAACCTAATGCTCATGCAATAGTAGGGAAGACGTCCTCCATACCCGTCCCTGACAACAGCGGAAGAGGGGCTATTGCACGACACATTTGGACTCCATTTTGCACACCTCCAGGCTCCATTTTCGGACTAGGCCACATCCTGATAACTGAGAAGCCGTCTCTCTCATTTGCAGTGCCGCACACAGCGAACACTGACATCCCCCATCTCCTCCTCCCGTGTCTGTGCTGCCCAAGCTGATTTCTCACGGATGCCCTGGCGCAAATTGTTACAAGTAAAAGGTTTATTCCTTTCCTTCCTCTGAGATCACTGCTCTGTGTGTGACCGGGGCAAATCACGACTTGTGGCCCATCCGTCTCCACAAACCTACTCCTGCTCCTCTCACCCCCACCTTTGGAAGTCATTGCCTGCACAACCTTTTGCCCCTCCATTCTTCCTTTGATGTAGCAGAAGTGTGACCCTTCCCCACTGACCACTCTAGAGTGCCCCCAATATAACTGGGTTCCTGGCATCAAATATTCTGCATAAAACCAACACCTATCAATCCATTCCCTCAAGCTCTGGTGCACCGTGACAAATAAATCCTAGATCAAGCTCCCTGATAAAGCACCTGGAGGGCAAGACCCTCGTACCCTTTACTTCTACAAAGGCCTGATGCGGGAATGTGTAAATAAGAGTCTACAATTTATAGGTGCCCACATTCTAGTATATGGTTTATGTTTTGCATTATTCACTGCATGTTAGGAGATATTGGGGGTCATTCCGAGGTTGGAGGTGAGTACTGGGCTTTACCAGCATGGAGCAAACAACGTGTCCGATTTGGTAACAGACTGCTAATTGCGGCCTATTACGACTTCGCGGGCACCAGCTTTGCGCCATGCCGGTAAAGTACCTAGCGCCATGCCGCAAAAAGGGCCCGAAAAAGCCCTTACCGGCATGAAGCGCACCGTACTTAACGATACCACCATAGACCAAAGTGGAAACAGCGATGTCCGTAAATAACGGTCGCCATAAATTACGGCCACCGTTAAACAACGGAACCGGAAACATCATCATCGCACAGGAATGGGAAGGAGCACGGCGGCCATCTTTAAAAACACAATCCATTGCCATCCTCAACAGGCAGCACCCCAGGGACCATTTTGAACCTTGCAAAAGGCCATCAGAAGCAGCAGGAATGCCAAAAGCACCCAAGAAGACAGCAGACCGGCTCCGAAAGCAGCGATTCATCCCGGATGAATTGCAGATCATGGTTCACACCCTTGAGGAGCACGCTGACATCGTGTTCAGCGGGGACATGCGCAGAGAGCCGGTGCTCAGGAAGAAGAACATCTGGGCACTAGTGGCCCAGAGGGTGAGCGCAGTCGGCACCACCCCCCGCAACCCCAAGGACTGACGCAAGAGGTGGGACGACCTGCGGCTGAGGGTGCGGAGCATCCTCTCCGCCAACCGCAGCCAGGCACAGGAGACCGGAGGGGGCCCAAGTTCCCCCATGAAACTGATGCCATGGGAGGAGACGTGTGCCGGCTTGATCGGACAGGAATCAATAGAAGGCGTTGGCAACATGGAGTGTGGGGCACCGTCGTCTGCTGATGGAGGTGAGTGTCCAAAGTCAACACTGCCAATGCCAATTCCATGATATACACTCCCAAGGCCCGGGCAAGGAATCACGGCATGGTGCCCTCCCCCCATTAAAATCATGCCGAACCAACTGCGACCCAAGCAAGTTCCAAGTGCAAGGGCATAACGCACATCACACATAGTGCACACACTGGCACATCCCATGATGCACACTGTGCAGCTGGTGTGGCCAGTGTGCGAGTCAGACTGCACAGTACCCGGCCGTGAAGAGTGACACTGACACCTGCATACATATCACACCCATAAATAGAATGTAGTGCTGTTGCATACCCAAATGCCCATAAATCCCAAATGACTGACTATGTGAATGTAGCCATGAATGTAAGTTGCGTCTCAAATCATCACTCATGCCGTCCCTGTCTTCTACCCCCGCAGGCAGTGAGCATGACAGCGAGGACCACAAGACCAGCTATCCCACCACCTCCAGGGGCAAAGGCAGGGTCCGCCGCATCCCAGCCAGGAAGGACACACCTACACCGGCTCTTGCAAGGCCCATGGAGGGTGCACCACCCCCACCCCTCCCTGCATTGGCGGCAGGTACATTGTCAACCCCAAGGTCCGAGGAGTCCAGCATCACTGGGGAGGTGGCAGCCACGGCACCCCTGGAAACCATGGACAGCCCCTTGTCCACCTGTGAAGCAGCAGAGGAGGACACATACCCAGTCGTCCACACCCCAGAGGCCAGCAACTACCCACAGGTGTCATGCAGTGACTCGGGGGAGCACCTGGCCGATGTGCCCATGGAGAAGCACAGGAACAGGCCAATCCTGTGCCCAGTCCCCCAGCCAAAGCCCTGTCAGGGCATGGAAGCCCAATCCCCGGCAGGGACGACACCCCATCAGCTGATGCGCAGTGTGCTGCGCAGCTCGCTGCCCTCATCACCGAGGTGATGCAAGACAATCGCCAGGGCAGGGAGGAGTGGCGGGAGGAACTAAGGGCAATGCGGCAGGTGGTGACAGACAGCACAAACCGTCTATGTGACGTCCTTGGACGCATTGCTCAGCATGAGGACACCCCCTCGACCAGTCACTCAACCCGGAGCCTACTGCGTCGTTCACTCCGTTCCCAGCGTCGCCGGGACATGGCTGCCACGGGCCCCGGGAGCGAGGAGTAACTTGCATACCTGCCACATGTGGCCTAGATGGACACCATGGGACTACTGTTGGGGAGTTGGGGGGGAGGAGGGTGAGGTTGTGTTGGTGGGAGGGGGGTGGGGTGGTGGAGGGTTTGTTATACACTTATGCACGTACAAATTCAATACACCGTTTGTGTTTCAAAGGTAAACCTGTGTGGACATTCATCATTGAGCATGTGTATTCTGATATCTGACAGTGAATGGTGTACATGTATCCCCACACCCAGTGCCCTATGTCCCCATGTCATGACACCCTCTGCTGACTTTTGTTTCGGTTTTAATGTCCAATCAATGTTTGCCACACAGCATGTCCGTCCCGTGCATCGGCACCATGATGCTGTCCTGCCCCTTCCT
This sequence comes from Ambystoma mexicanum, assembly GCF_040938575.1. NCBI lineage: Eukaryota > Metazoa > Chordata > Amphibia > Caudata > Ambystomatidae > Ambystoma > Ambystoma mexicanum. The sequence goes on along the minus strand of NC_090925.1, from coordinate 101,637,704 downwards.
CCTCCTCCTACCCTTCATCATCATCTGGTGGTAGCAGTGCCATGTCAAGGGATGCACATATTGTGCAGCATTACACATGACATGGGGGCTTGGACACCTTCTCATTGCTGTAGATGGGTTCCCTATCCGACCGGTTGAGGCAACTTATTTGTGCCTTCAACAGGCCAAGTGCCTGCTTAATCACCACACGTGCACAGGTATGGGCAATATTGTAGGCCTCCTCGGGCCTGTTCTGTGGGTTTCTGACAGGGGTCCTGAGCCACGGCGTGAATGGACAGCTACCATCACCTGCATGTGTAGGGAATGAAGGTAAGTGTTTGGACATTCATGGTGGACAACTGTACTAGTCTTACATGGCAGCAGGTCATTTCTGCCCATACGCACATGTCCATGGATGCATTGACTCCATTCCTGGCCCCGCTATAAGACCTGTGCAATGGAATGATGTAGGGGGTAGCATCTTCGAGATGGTCTATGGACTATGGCACGCACATCTTGTGGAACAAGCATTGTTGTGCATGCAGCAGTCTTGGGGTAAGATCCTTGAAGTGCTGTGTACTGTGAGATTCGGTAGTTGGGTGTGTTGGCTGTAGTCAGTAGCATATTCATCATACTGCACTGATCCGTACTATGGTGACTTCCAGCACTCCTATGGGTGTGCCGGACCGGTGATGCGGTGTGGTATCCCTGCTGGCCTCTGTTCAATCCACTCCCAGGGATGACTCTCCAGTGTGGTGATATGCTGGAGGCAGCCACTTAGTACATATGCAGTGTGTTTTTCCTACATGCCCTTACGTTGTGTGAAGGCCGCTGATGAGTGGTGCATGTGATGTGGGATGTGCCCTTGTCACCTGTTGGTCATGTAGTGTTAGGTGTGGGCCTTACTTCATCAATGTGGGATTCGGTAGTCATGTGCCGTTTCACTGGCTCTGTGGCACAGTGTTTGGTGGGGTGCACATCGTGCACTGGCGTCAACATTTCCACCCAGTTTGAGTATGCAGGCACCCACCTCATGACACTGATGCCATGGCACAGTCAGCCAACTCACCAAGCAGCCAGGCACGTCGTGCTGCATGTCGCTCCTTGTAGCGAGGTAGCGTGGAGTTCAGCAGGACCATTGATTCATGAGTTGATCCTGGATGTTGGCCCCACCCATGTGTGATGATCTTGCTTGCGTTGCATACCGTCTGCACATTGGTGGAGTGGTATTGCTTGCGGTTGCGATACGCCACCTCCACGCCATGCGGGACCGCCAACTCCACCTGGGTGCAGTCAAGGGCACCTATGCAATTTGGCATGCCTGCCAGTGCATGGGAGGCAACTTTTGTATCATATATCTCCTAGGTAGTCCATGGTAGCGATTTGTAGTCCCTTGTGTGCTTGAGGAGGTGATCCAGCACTTGGTTCAGTGTCCGTGAAATGAACGGTTGTGATATGCCATGCATGTGCCCCTCTGTGTGCTGGTAGGTGCCTGTGGCATGGAAGTGGAGAACAGACACCACTTTCAGTTGAGGGGGGATGGCGGTGTGTATTTCTATGAGGCTCACTATGTCGTCATGTCTCAGGTCGACTATGGTGGTGACACAGTCAAGCTGGTGCAAGGTTGGATCTGCTCAGGGTTAGGTTGAGGGACTGGACCTGATGCGTGGGATTGGGGGCTGCCGGGGTGGTAACGGTGGCTGCACTGGTGGTGCATGCTGGGCCTGTCTCACCCTCCTTCTCCTCCTGTGTCTCCTCTGTGGTGGGTGGGGCCTGGTGTTGTTGTTGTAGTTGAGGCCTTGCAAGCAGGGCCTTCTGCTTCAGTAATGCTACCACTGTTGGTATCATCTTTGTGTGGGAGGGGGTGTCGTGTGTGGGTGTGATCCTTTTCAGCTGTGGCAGACTCCATTGCCTACACATGTGCTGATTGTGTGCAGCTGTGGCTCTGGGAACCACTGCTCAGGGTTCTTAACACCTTCTCTGAGATGCCTGTATGTACTCCATGCTGGTAAGGTACTTTACGGGCTTCAGGAGGACGTTATTTACATGTGCGCATTACTTGTGATCAGCTCCGGTTTACGCCATGCCGCTAATATCGGCATGGCGTGTCGTGCGCGCGACCCAAGACCCATATTTACTGCATCGTACGTTACGGTGCCGTAAATAGCGGTCTGGTTGGTCAGAATAGCCCATAGCGGTAAACAATGCCGGTAATCCATTACCAGCATCGTTTTTCCCTTACCTCCAACCTCGGAATGACCCCCATTGTGTAGCTTAGTTTAGACAGAACATTCTCCTCTCGTGGACCCCGCCTGACCTTCACCTCACAAGGATGAGCCCAGCTGACCCACGTGATGCCTACTGGACCTCCAAGCTGCCAGCCAATCCTGTGGAGCCGGTCCCTACAATACTACAATGTATCCATGACTTTCACAAATCCCAATGCAGCTTGATGTACCTATAGGGAAACGTCGCTAGTGACGTTTCTGTAGCTTATAATGTTTTTGTATAGTTTGGCAGAGCTCTGTCAAGGCAGCAGAGTCCTCTGCATGCATTATTCTCTATAAATCTTTGTTTTACTCACAACCTCCTCATTCCCTACTGGGGTGTGTCCTTTCACTGAGTTTATAATTGTTTTTATGGGGAATGACCACCGTCACTTCACAGAGATGACAACTGTGCAAAAGGCACCTGCAGGTGACTTCCCAGAGGAGTATTTCGAGCCACGTATGTTCCGAGAAGCAAAATGGACAGGTATGGTACAAGAGCCAGGTGAGTTACAAACACAAAGGGCCTCATTAAACGGTAGGCGGTAAGGGTTTACTGGTACCGGTAAGGGCACCGGTACCGGTAAACCCTTACTGCCTTACTACGAGGTCCCTTTGCGGGACCCGACCTTAACGGCTAGTGTAGACCAGCCGTTAAAGTTGGGACCCGCAAAGAGACCTTGGTGCTAATTACGGTACCGCAATTTGCGGTACCGTAATTAGCTCCTTCCCCGTTCCCATTGAACTCTATGAGGCAAAAATGGGAATGGGGAAGTGCCATGGAGAAAGGGGGAATTACCGCCCCACCAACCTTGGAATGGGGTGGTAATTCCCCTTTTCTCCATGGTGGTACCGGTATGGTACCGGCGGCAACCATGGTGCTAATAGCATCATGGTTTACCGCATTATGTGTAATGAGGCCCAAAATGTTGACATCCTGCCACATGATGCTAATGAAAGCACAAAACAGTTATGCACCAGTGTGGTGGTAAATGTAGGAATTCAAAAAGGTGTGGAGAAAGCAAAGAAGGAATGAGTTGAGAGGTAACTCTGCTATACAAGGGAGCCAATCAGTAGCATAACTCCAAATGAATTCTCAGGACAGAAAAATAAGCAGAGCGAATGAAAAAGAGATGGGCTAAAACGGGGATAAAATGTCATTTCATATGCCTCTTTGTTTAGCCAGAAGCCAGGCAAGCCTAAAGAAAATAATCCCTGTGATTAGCAATAATTCACATTTCCTATGTGTACTTGACGAATGTGAAAACACAAATTATGCTGCTATTACAATCGAAAGGGCAATGCAATGCATTTGCAATGGTGGATACAGGTGCACAGGTGTTTGCAATGTCAAGAAACGTGTTAGACAGCATAAATGAAGGGAGAATCCACAACACATGTTGAAATTGAGACAGATTGAAGGCAACGTGCATCATTTAAATGGGGGAAGAAATACCGGTAGAAGGTACCACTGAAGTTGATAGTAAGGTAGGGAAACATAGACTGAGGCAAGAAGTGGTGGTCACGCCGATCGAGGAGACCCTATTCCTATTAGGAACATGTTGTCTGAAGAGGTTGTCGCCTCTCATTGATTCGGCAAATAGGGTTCTGTAGACTTTGGCCAGAAAAACCTGAAGCCTCAAAAGCTGGTGAGCCGGGTTAGCAATGCAAAAGAATGTCACAGCATTGCTAGGACAGAGGGAGCAGTGGAAGTGCATCTTCAAAATGGTTGTGTTCCTATTGTCGCCTTAATTCTCATGTACCAGAGTGAAATGAAAGGAGAAAAAGAGAAGCTGTCATTAGAGATCCACAAAGAACTGGCAAACACAGATAGATGAAAACACATTGCGGTTCTATCTAAGTGATAAAGACTTTGAACAAAGTGAGGTTTCAGAGTCAGATCAGTTAAAGTATATTTCAAGCATTGCAGAAATACACTGGAAGGAAGGTCAGGCCTGGACATGGAGATGAATGGGCCATCCGGAAATGATTGAAGCAGTGTTGACCCTGGAACAGGGTATGAGTTTCATTAATGAGAAAGTGTTCAAACAAATGCTTGGAAATGAATAAATATTAAGTTTTAAAATAAAAAGTGGACACATTTTTAGATTAGATAGATTTGGGACAAAGAATTGTGGGGAGATGCATGTTGAAAATAACAATAGGGTACAGAGGCATTCATCACAACATATGGATTGTAAGTGGAACCAAAGCCAGATTCTATTTGGGAAATGATATCATGCACAGAAAGCGTACAGTGTTAGATTCTTTGAATCAAAATGTTTGGTCCAGATTGGGTGGGGTAGCACCTGAATTTGAGGATAGAAGGCGCGCATACCATTGTGCGCAAATTATGCCTTATGCACGTGAGCTTCAAGAAACGAAGGATTTTACTATTCCTGCATTCACAAGTCAATTAACAATGGCATTGAACTACTGCAAGGGACAAAAATTGAAAGAGCTCGAAGGATTTGTTGTCTCAATGATTCTATGAGACAGCAGGGGCTAGAATGTGATACACACCGTCAGTGGAAGTTGGGGATGGCCCCATCCGAATAATAAAGGATATCAGGACATTTACTTTGATGAAGGTACGCCACAAAGGATTGCAATACAAGAATTATACTACACTGCAGGTTTAACCAACTCAGTTATTGGTAATATTCCTGAACGCTATGTCACCTCACCTCACAACTGAAAGGAATTTTCAGAATTCACTCAGTTGACCCTTTTGAACCAAAAGATGTGATTTGTCATCATTAGGACAATTGCATCTTATTTCAGGTGAATGAAAATGAGACAGAGGAAAAACCGCAAATTGCGGTGCTGGCAGAAGTGCCAAGGTACTTGAGATTGGCCTCTCTCCAAGGAGATGCTGCCACGCAGAGGAACGCACAGAAATTCATCCTTTGCAGGATTTTCCTGAATTTTCTAAAATGGTGGAGGAACAAATCCAGGCTGCAGATTCTTGCATCAATGACGAAGAGAAAGACCAATTGAGAAAAATGTTCATAGAATTCAAGGAAGTAGTGACTAAAGACACATTTGAAAGACTATGGTAGGGGGCCTGTATTTGTGTGACAATGCAGGCTAACATTGGCCTGTTTAGAGCATTTGGCAGAAAAAATTAGAAACTTGGAGTCCAGACGAATCATTAGACCCATTCACAGTAGCGCAAACATGACCCTATTAGGTGTATTGAAGCCCAATGGTCAATCGCGATTGTGTGCAGACTTGAGAGTACTGAAACAATCACAATAATGCACAAATCCAAGGGTTGAAGGTTTTTACTACCTTTGATCTAAAAGTAGGGTATTGGTGTGTGCCCCTAGCAAACAATATAGAACATGTTTTTGCCTTTTCATTCCAAGGGACTCTGTTTGCCTGGAATTGTACTCCCTTTGGCTTTATCACCAGTGAAAGTGAGTTTAAGATGTTCAGAAATAAGCATGCATACGGGTGGGTACTGTGGTCTATGTGAACGATGATAATAAATGAAGATATAAAAAGCCACTTCAGTGAAATTGGACATGTGATCAACCAGTTGCAAAAGGCTGGGGCGAATGTGTTGTTGCAGAAGGCACTACTAGAAAAGGGTACATTTCTTGGGTCATGAAGGTACAGAGCAAAATGTGCAGGCTCCATATGTGATATAGGAGAAGGGCTGGGTTTGATAGAAAGGCTTGTAAGAAACCGCTGGGATTGTCTGCCACTCATTTCATGTTTTTTTCTTTTTTACAGTGGTTGGGGCTTTGCCATGTGCTTTTCGGCAGGGGTCCTTGATTAAAAAAACTGGGCCCAGATTTTGAATAAGGGCTCAGGCTGTATTGTTTGAGTTTTGGAAACAGATCTTCGAGTGTGAGAGCCGAGCTGTGCTATCTGAGCATGGGGCATTTTGCAAAGCCTTGCTGGAGCCTTAAGGGATGCTGTGAGCAGAGTGGTTATCTGTGTGCCTGGCAGCATGATAGTGCAAGCTGGGATCCCGAGCCAGAAGGTGGGGCTGCTGTGACTGGTGTGAAGACAGCCAAGCTGCAGACAGGCCGGAGGAGCTTTGGTCGCAAAGGTCACAAGTAAAGAGAAATTGAGTATCAATAGGGATAATAGAAACTGGAATTTCTTGCAAGGGGTGATTTGGAAAGGGACAGACGGAATCAAGAGTAATTCCCTCTATCTATACGGTACCAGGAATCAAGGAAGTTGCCTAAATAAAAATTGATTATGGGAATAATTCTGCTTTGCAAGAAAGTCCATGATCGCTAATCTCATGCTAACCCAATCTTAGCTGAGGGCAAGGGGGTAGATGGGAATTGAATCGAGCTCTATGATACATTTGCTTACATAGTCAAAGTACTAGATGGGGGTCTGAGGCTGTGCTGGTCCATAAACAACAGTATATTCATTTCCCTTCCAATGCAAAGTGGTTTCCTGTATCTTGCATATGTTGTATGCAAATGAAACACCAATGTTTCTATGCTGCATGTTTTCTTCTCTGATGAATGTGTATAGTGAGGGCACCTATGACAGTGTGTGGTGGTATTTATTGTGTCTGTTTTCTATTGTGTATCCTGTCCAGTTCTTAGTGTTACAAGAACATGGTCTGTGAATAGTGCAGTACTAAGTTTTTCTAATGTCTAGCCTAGCCCGTGGTAACAGAAAAGTGGCGAGGAAAATATCTTATAGTGCACATAAAATGCTGCTTAAGCTAGATATAAATTAAATAGTGATGGTACCCAAACAAGGTCCTCTATTTCACCTAAACCCCCAGTCCTGTTAGCAATTTTCTGATGGGGAGAACCAGAAGAAAATGGGGATATTGATAATTTATGTGGGAGACAGCACATGCTGAATTGCTTCTTGGTGCTTCAATAACAAATCTTGCCCAACTCTCTGGAGCAAGCACCTAATTCCCCTTTAATTGGAACCCATGTTGTGTATACACACAAAGACACACGTACGCAAACACACACAGGCCATGCTCAAATTACCGTTTAGACATGAGTTGTTGTTTCCTTTTACATGTTCCACTCATTTGAAGGATCACACTTATATTTCGGCAATGAATTCCAAAAGCAAAATTCGGATTTGTGCTAATATTATTTATGTGCAACACTGTCCCTCTCAAGACGCTTGCACTTTTGGTGGATTTACTTCATCCAAACTCTCTTAATCTGTGAACTCCAGTACGTATATCAGGTAATGGCTGCATAGTAGCCATTCACGATATTGGTAATTGAACGTATTCCAAAGTATATGTTACATACTCATTCCAAATCTATTGCAATACATTCACTATTGTCACAGTGTTCATTTAGGCATATGACTGCAATGTCATATACACAAACCTGACAACATTAACTTCTGAAATCACAGAGAAGAACTTCTCGTCGACAGTTGGTTAATCCTGTGGTTGATCCCTGCCTCGGGCAAGTGTTGAAGACAAGGAGTGGATCACAGATCTTTCTTCATCTATAGCCGCTGCTAAATTGATCTCATAATCATTCCTACCTACTGCATGTGCTTGGTTTAGGAATGTATGCATCTGGTAACTTGATAAATGTAACTCATTGGCTTGAGTGTCTCAGCAATCCACTTACAAACTCTATATCATTTGAGTTCACCTAGTGGATGCAAAATAAATTAAGTAAGAAATATAATTTCAATAACAATTAAATTAGTTGAGATGTTTACAGACGAAAATGTACTGGTTTCAATGAAAGGTTTAAACTAATTATATATGTATTTTTGTGTGTGTTCGTCTTTTGTTTCTCCTCTGTTCTGCTATTTGAATAATTTGCAGCAATGTCAATATTTGTGTTCATATTTTGAAAGCTAAGATAGGCCATGAAGATGCTCACAATAGATAGGGCACCATTATGATTGTGAAACACTTGTCGGATGGATTTTCAGTACACAGCTTGAACGGAGGTCTACCAGTCCAGAGCACACTGTGAATTACAAAGTATATGGAATATGTACAATGTTTTGGGATTTTTGGGCATATTTACCTTCCATGGACTAAACTGAGATTTACCTGACCATATTATTCTGTGATTTATGAATTATATGACTTTTTTATTTCTAATTCTTTGAATTACATTCTTTTTGTACAAATAGAATTTAGGTTTATCTAACCATATATTGTTTTGAAAAATCATGAATCATATGAAATATGTATGATATTGGTGTTTGTCATTGTTGTGAATAATGAAGGATTATAATTAAGGAAAATTTGTATTGTTTTATTCTTATACATTTATTCAAATGAGTACTTTTGAAAATTAATTTAAAGAAAACACTTGTATGCGTAAGATTGGGAAATGACTAATAAAAAACTGCAAACATGAAGACCCAAATGTGCACTGCAATTGTTTTATTTCTAATTTAGTGGATCTGGACAGATTCTGTCTAAGTACATCAGGTTTATTTTGCAGCTATTGCGTTAATATAACTTCTTTAGAAATATAATTGTTTTGATAATTGTCAGTTACCAGCGCAAATATACCTTTCATTTTTCTGAGATTATATCCACACATTTGACAACATTGATTTCTGAAATCATGAAAAAGGACTTCCCGTCAACAGCAGTTTAATCCAGTGGTAGATCCCTCCCTGGGCAAGTGATGAAGATATGGAGTGGATGAGAGCTCATTCTTCCACTGCTAAATTAACCTTACAATCGTTCCTACTTACTGCATGTCCTTGGTTTAGGTATTTGATGCATCTGGTAACTTGATCAATTTAACTCATTTGTTTCAGTCTCTCGTGTATCCACTTTGCACCACTCACATGTTAGGATCAAGTTAGGACCATGCCATATGGGTGATATCTGTGGATGTCTTAATTCCATTCCCCCCGCCTTCAGCGGGTAATGTAGATCGACTATCCTTCGATTATTCACAGTTCCCTCAGCACAACAGAAGGATCATCACTAGTGTTGTAAAACATCAAGAATCGGCTGAAAATTGCTAAATTACATATGTCTCTGTAAACAGCAGCTGATAAAGTTAAATGTGAAAATTGAAAAATATTGATGCCATTTCAAAAAGATTACAGCATTAGCACAGCTGTAACCAACCAACTGAACATCTAAAAATGTACAACGGTTTACAATTCCATGTATACAACAAATAGTAGTGACTCAAGACGAGGGATGGGGAAAGGTGGTTGGGCATTTTTGCACACACTGGTTGCATGTCAGACACATGGGGAAACCAGGAAGCATCCCTCTCCCCCTGCACTGAGCAGCAGCCAGAACGTCTCAGACAGGACCGATTTAGAAATTGGGATCAACTGCTGCTATCTCTCCCTTATAATCCAGAAGCAATGCATGTACCTGGATCCTAGCAGGGCAGGTTTCACCCTCATGCTTATGAGGCTGATGAAATCAGAATGGCTGATTTGGGACTGTTGACGACAGGTGAGTTAGCCACAACATTCAATGGAAAATAAGCCGATCCCGGTGCCTGGCCTGGTTCTAAAAGCCAAGGTACGAGCCACGCAACAAGCAATACTTTTATGTATTCATTTGACATTATATTTGGCAAATCACAGACGTGTATAATGCTAGATGATGCAGTGATTCTCATTATAATGTTTGACAGAGGCAAGCAACATATACAGAATACTGTCTCAGTAGTGGCGCCTCAGAAGGAATGTCACCTTATGCCCCTGCTTTCACAATTCTCTGGCATCTCATCTCCAACCTTCTCTTTATTTCCTGGTGAAGAGGCAAGTCTCAGGTTAATACCTCAGAGGTAGTCCAACCCCGCCTCATCATGCAACAGAACTATTCCTTAGATTACAAAGATTTCCCAGACAGCACCAGCACATATATTCCTTTCAACTACATCTCTCCCCAGGCCTGTAAAGTGCCAGAAGTGTGACGCCTCTGTCCATGAATAGATCTTCTTGACTAATCAAATGTAAAATACACAATCCACTCTGCCAATGATGTTATTTAATATATACGTTTGCTTTGTAGTCAGACTTCAATAAGTCAATAGAAGTAATGAGCCCCAAGGGTGAAAGTCGTCTTTGATTGTTGATCCTCTTTGACAGCTTTACATGAGAATGACCTTTAAGGTAGCGCTGTAATTAATTCCTTGATTATGGCTTTGCACTCATCTTTTAATTTTAATGGGAAACAAATAGTCCGGAGCACAATAAACTGTCCGTCTCGTAAGTGTTTTGAATTTAAAAAACATTGTTCCATTAATAAATACAATAGTAAAAAATAGACCTCAGAAAAGTGCCTTATTTTTACCTCTCTGAGATGCCCAGTTCTCTGAACAGCACTTTTAAGGAAGGACCTGACACCTTTCCAAATGCTGAGCAGCGCAACCAGTTTGATACGTTGGTGTAGGAGAAGGATTGCTTGACACTTAAATAATTATAAGCCCACAACATCCACATTTTAGCTGGGAGCAAAATCTATCATGACATACACTAATGGGGTGGATCTACAGTATGAAAATACATGCATATGTCTCCAAAGGACTAGCAGTGCTTATAAGAGAGGCATGAGCTGCAGAAAAGGGACTCCTAAGGAGTGCCCTAACGAGTACTGTTTGGCTGCTGAGCTGCGTGGAGGGCTTTTGCCAGTTTTACAAATTGCCACAGGTTAAAAGATTCACCACAGCAAAAACTCATTTGATGAACTCAGAGGAACTACTTGGAATTATAACATTTATTTTATTCTTTACATAGCTTCAAAACCTCTTTCTTCGTTATTCACACAGTCTGATTTAAAATTGTGTCCATGACCCCTTACCTGCCATAAAACCAATGTTGCCCTGCACCTGCGCGTGTGCACCTAAGCCTTAGGATCCTAAGTGTGTAACTTAATATAAGTATTACACTCAAACAAAGCTAGATTTAGTCAAAGCTTGTTTGAAAGTAATTAAATTGTGGAGCACAAAGTGTATGGTGAAACTACCAGGTGAAGAATATTTATTGTAAGCTTAGATCTCGGGTGATGCCCGCAGTATCAAGTAAATACTATTTCAGAAGTGAGGTCAAGAGAACCTGCAGATTAAAATTGGCCAAGAAGGAAATTAAGAAAAGTGTACTTAATAAAAAGAATAACAACAATAAGACAAGCTTCTCATGATTATAAAAAGAAGTGGAGAGATGGGGATAGTCGGGGCACTTTCGAGGACACAGGTGATTCTAGGATAGGCCAGAAAAGAATCACAACCATTCTGAAAAAGAAGATTATTATCAAACCCACTTTAGGTGAATTAATGTTACCTAATTCAGAGGGGAAAGATTCAGGTGAAACAGAGGGAAATGTGGATTTGGATCCCATAGATAACAACCTGCTATTAAATATGGGGTTGATCCTGAGAGATACTACTAGAGAGGGAAAATGTAGTGACACATCTTTGGAATGTGTAGAGTCAAATGAAGAGATTATCCCCTCATCTAGTATAGTGATCTAGTGATCTTTGGTCAGCGTTTATAGGGGCAAATTGCCTATACCAATGGTATGCAGACTATGGTGATTGCTGCTCGAAAACAGTTTAACTGGTCGGTGGGAGACAACTCGTCCTGGATTGATTCCATATTTTTCGCAGAATATTTGATCCATTTGATTGGGAAATTGCAATTGATCCTGAATAGGTTAAGTGACCATGTAGTCAATACAATAAATTCTGTTTAAAATTGATAGAGGAGGTGAAATAGAAAACCATTGGGCATACTGCCACTAATAGGGCTGCTAATAGACTAAATTGGACAATTAACCATGTAGAAAACTATATGTATTCCTTTGAAAAATTGAAGAAGAATAACTGCCTTTCTGGTATTAAGCGGGTCCAAGATCTAGAGTGGATATCGAAGAGACGCCATGTTTTGCTCAGAGTAGACAAAAAGGTTAGCAAAACTTTTGATAGTATTATAGCAAATGAAAAATCAGTTTTACGTAAAGAGATAAGACAAATAAAAAATGAAGGATTGGAAAAGTCATTGAGAGAATCTAAGATGGCCAATCGGAAAACTAGATATAAGAATTTTATTAGACGACATAAAGTCTCTACATCGGCTAAAAATTGGTCTTTGATGTGATGTTTTTGAATATGCACAAAGAATTTACCATAAACAGAGGTGGGAGGGCTAAGGAAATTAACTGTATAACTGAACATCATTGGAAAAATCACATCAGACAATTATATTGCAAAGAGAAGGACATAGATATACATAGGGCCCATCCAAGTTTCCCCCAAAAATAGTATACTGTGGGATGATAATGAGATTGAACAAGCAATTTCCAAACTAAAGCCATCAAGTGCACCGTGCCCGGATGGAATTCCCAACTTAGTATATAAAAAAGATCCATGCTATTGAGCCAAAACATTGGGATTCGATATATTCCACTATTGTATTTACGGGATTAATACCAATTAGTTGGACAGTCTCTATTTTAATCCCTATAGTTAAATAGGGAGCAAGAGAAAATCCTAATAACTTTAGACTGTTAGGTATGACAGATGTATGTGCTAAAAACTTTGCCAAACTCTTGCTCCCAGAGATAAATACATGGATAAAAAACAAAAACATGCTTTCCAAGCAACACAGTGGATTTAGAAGAAATATGGGTGTCTTGTCCAACCTTTGAACATTGTCCTATTTGATTCGTGATTCTCTGGCCCTATATATATATGCTTTAAACAGAGTTGATCGCAATTTGTTATGGAAAAAGTTAAATATGTGGAACATGAATCCAATGATATTATATTTCATAAAGGAAATGTATTGTAATACTAAAGAACAGATTAGGCTGGACCAAGAGGGCGCCGACCTTGTATAATTTATATGTGTCGGAAATATGTTCCCAACTAGAAAAATGTAATAATTTTGCCCCAAAAATTGAGAAGCAAAATATTGGTTGGTTGGATTATTCCAATGATACCCTATTAATAGATAGGAGGCAGATTGCACTACAAAGGAGTATAGATGCCTTATGCGCCTACTCCTTGAAGAACAGTTTGGGCATAAACCATCAGAAAACAAAAATAATAGTAATACGAACGAGTAAAACAAAAAATCCCAAATGGAAATGGAAAATTGACAATGAGACAATTTAGGTTGTAAGATCCTATATCTACCTGGGGATGTATATCTCTGTTTCCCAAAAAATGAGTGAATTCGAAAGCTCTATCTCCTTAAAAATAGAAAGAAGGTCCCTGAGAATATTGCATTTTATTAAAAAATAAATGTGGTTTCTCAATAGAGGGTTTTCTGAAATTGTATAAGACTTGTATAATACCTACTTTCTGTTGTGGATTAGAAATGTATACAATAAACTAAATGGTATGAATAAAAAAGGTTAAAGGTAAACTCTGGAGAAGAGTACTTGGAGTACCCAATAATGCAACAATTCAAGGAATAAATAGTGAATTGGGTAGCATATCGATAACTACGCAATGTAAGATTGGCAAGGGAAATTTCATATTCGATTGTTAAGTGGCAATATTTTCAGTGATTCCATTTTATTAAATATGTGTCTATATTAAAAGATTGCCAATCTGAGAATACTTTGTGTAAATGGGTATCCAAAGTTAAAAAGTTCCTTATGGAAATAGATTTTAACTATCAAAATATGTTACCTATCCCGGAAAATGAGAAAAGACTGCTAACATGTGCAAAATCATGGGATTGAGCTATTCGTATGAGAATACTTGAAAACAAATAAAATACATGTTATATGTAAAACAGGGCTTGCAAGTAGATACTCCTTGTAAATATCTGACTAATAATTTTAACTATAAGGTTAGAAGATTTATTGTATTACTTAGACTGGAGCTACTGCCCACGCTATCCCACATTGGAGAGTGGAATAAAAGCATATGATAGGCGATTATGTCGTCTGTGCGGTAGTGAGATAGAAACACCCAGCTATCTACTTACAGAATGTATTAAATTGGAGGAGTTACATGATAAAGGCTTTTTAAATGTAAGATATAAAATCCAAAATTATCAGTCTGATCAAATATGGAGTTACTTACACAGGCAAAAGTATTATCATGAATTTGACATTATATCATATGTGGATTGACATTGTAGAGAGGTTACCTATGACAGGCGATTCACGGTTTTTAGAAATGTTTTGATATTTTATTAATTATTAATGTATATAACTTTTTGATTAGTGATGTGTCATGTGGGTTTTTGCATATATACATTATAAATCGGGATTATATATTTTACTTTTCTCCTATTTTTGCAAACTTTGTACATTTGAGTTCTTTTATATAATGCTATAATTGACTGGTTGACTCTGATGTTCTGTGAAACATTGATTTGCCTGCTTTATATTATGTATTGTAAAAAATATTATGTGTTATTTGTCAAATGTGTTTAAAGGTTTGTTTAACCAAGATAACACAATAAATAAAAAGAAACATTTTAAAAATAGAAAAAGGGTCAGAAATTATCCTTCTGCACATTACACATTCTCCGGTGCTTTTTCAAACAGACCACAGTGGATTCAATTTGTTGTGCATCCCGTTCATAAAAATGCCAAAAACACCTCAAGGTTGTGGACCAGATTTATGCCCGGATTTACGTTATTGCTGACAGAGGTAAAAAAGGTACCAAATTGTCTGAAGTCAGATTCCCCTTTGTGAATCACACACACCCTCTTCATGCCAACAATGGAGATGTGCCATGGCATCCTTCCTTCACTTGCATGAGCAAAAACCTTTCTACGTTGGCTCAAAAGACTGCAGTGACAAAGCACACAGCGACACCTTTCGGTCTCTGCCTTCAAACTTGGGGGACCTGCTGCCTCAGTTGACATTGTACGTAGGGTTTTATGGTTGGTAGATTTTCAAGGGCTGCATATAATTTTTACAGCAGACTTTAGTAAACTGAATTCACTTATATGATCATAAGATCAATACAACTATGAATCCAAGTTTGAAACTTTAAAAGTGATGTCACTTCACAAATGAACAAAACAAATCAAAATATGATATGATATGATAATTATAAAGTGCCTGTTTCTAGGCAGGACAAGACAAGGAGGCGGAAACAAACTATCTTACTAGGCCTTGTGTCATACAGAATGCGCACGTGCTGGGAAGAGGAAGGGGGGAAGTGCCAGGGGGTAAGGGGAGGGTGGAGGTGCAGGTAACACAATAAGTGCAACCAGTGGGTGGCTCATAAGCGCAGACAGAAGAGAATGTAGGGTTGCAGGTACAAATCCCTAAGTGCAGGGGGAGCCCAGAGGCAGTGCAAGGGCAACTGGACATGCAGGAGCCTGGGCCCGAGTTCAGATGGTAACCAGGGGACCAGTGCGCAGAGCAATCTGGAACATCGGCAGGGCAGAGGAAGAGAGAACGCAGAAGCCAAAAGGAAGGTCTTGAGTTGCTTCCAGAACTGGAGGTGGTTCTGCTCAAGTTTGAGAGAGGCATGGAGGCTGTTCCAGAGGGAGGCCCCAGCTGGGGAGATAGATCTGCCCCCACTCTCTGCTTGGAGAAACGTCTGACCCACAAAGAGTTGGAGGTGGATGAGTGGGCAAGAGGTGCCAGGTAATGGTTGAAATGCCAGCGAGAAAGATTAGACCCCTGGGGAACACGACAAGTAGAGAGAGAGATAGAAGAGAGGAAAGACCCCACTTGGACCTGAGACGGTTGGTCGGTGTGAGAGTAGGTCAACCAGGCCAGAGCCTGATCAGTGATACCTAGGTTATCAAGGAGGAGATTGAGCAGGATGGCATGGTTGGCTATATCAAACGCGGAGGATAGATATAGGAGAATGAGGACAGAAGGAAGATTAGAGTCAAGATTGGAGAGCAGGTTTTCACAGGTGTTCAGGAGTGCAGTTTACATGCTTCTGTCAGCCCAGAGGCCAGCCTATTGGCCCTTGAGACAACCAATAGATTCAGTATGCAGATTAAGCTTGGAGATGGCCAGCTTTTCCAGGAGTTTGCCCAGGAACGGAGTGATGGAGATCACGCTATAGTTAGAAGAGAGGAAGGATCGGCCGATGGCTTCATAAGAATGGGGTGCACAAGGGAGTGCTTGAGGGGTGAGAGGAAGGTTCCAGTGGCAAAGGAGTGATTGCAGAAATAGGCCAAGGTTGGAGCAAGGGTGTCAATGTGGTCCTTGATGGCTCTGGATGAGCAGGGGAAAACCCGCTTTGACAAGACTTTCATAGATCAGACTTGTCTAGAAACATCGTCAAGGGTGAACAATGGAAAGGAGAAGAAAGGAGGAGCAGAGATGGCCACAGACAGGCCAGGAGTGGTAGAGCAGGAGGAAGAGGAGGTAGAGGAAGAGAGGATGGACAAGACGTCCTGAGTTTTAGTAGTGAAATGAGAGGCCAACACCGTTGCAGCGGGCCTGGGATCGAACAGGAGAGGTAGAGACTGCAGCAGGATTAGCCAGCTCCTTGCAGATTTTGAAAAGTTTGTCCGAGTTGTTAGATGCCGCAGAGATGCGGGCTTGGATATAGGCTCTCTTCTTAGAGAGGGCAGAGAGTCTGTACTGCCTTTGGTGCAGGCAGCAGTGCAGTTTGTCAGGGGGTGCACCTGATGCCCTCCACTTCCTCTCAGCCGCCCAACACTTGCGTTTAAATGTGGTAAGGTCAGAGTTGTAGCAAGAGTTGCACTTGGATTTGGGCTTCAAGCGGATCCTCCTGACAGGGGCAAGGACATCCAGAGAGATGTTAGAGATAGAGAGATGAAGGTTAGATAGGGCTTTGTGAGGGTGTGAGTCAGCCAAAGGTGCAGGAGGAGGAGAGAAAGTGTGGTGAAAGCATCAACTGACACACGCTTCATTGGTCGAATGACCGAGAAGGTAGGTGGTGGTGCTGGAGTCGGCTTCACCTTAGGGGTAGAGAGAGAGAGAGAGGTGGGAGGAAAGGAGAAAGAGGTCACTCCAAGAGAGAGGAATGGTGAGGGGGTTACAGAAGGGGAGGTCTGAGGAGATCAGAACCTCCAGGGTGTGCCCTGCACGGTGAGTCGGACCAGAGGGAACCAGAGAGAGAGTTGCAGCGGATGCAAAAGAGTCTTGAAGAAAGGCTAGTAGCATCCAGGTGGATGTTCAGATTTCTGAGGTGGAGACTTTGAGAGGTAGAGGAAAGGAGGGAGGAGGAGAGGTCAGCCCTCTCAGAGAGGAAGAGGGTGACCTGGCAAGCCAGCCTGTAGATAGTGGCCACTGTGAAAGAAAGGCCAGGAAAGATAGAGAGCCTGCAGACTAGGCATTCAAAGGAGGAGTAGTCCTGCATTCGAATGATAGAAGCAGGGATCCACTCTGGGAAATTCAAGGCTACATCCCCACCGGGACGGTTGGTTCTGGGTTCGGAGAGGAACTTGTAGCTATCAGGAAGGAGAGTGTCAAAATGCGTGACAGAGCTGGACATGAACCAAGTCTCGATGAGGCCGATTTCATCCGAATCAAGCTCTTCCAGGAGACGGCAGACGTCAGAGGAACTTTTGACAGCTGAGCGAGAGCAGCGATGTGGAGCAGGTTGCCACTTTTGAAGGACTTAATTGGAGGGGTACAGGCCAGAGGTACACCCTGCGGAAGTGTTGTAGGTGCCGGAGGATGTGCAGAGGAGGTAGGAAGAGAAGGCCGGGTAGTCAGAGAGGAAGAAGAGAGGGCCAGAGGAGTGGCAGAGGAAGGAGGAAACACACACTTCGGAAATGTTGAAGGTGCGCGAGGGTGTGCAGAGAAGGATGGGAGAGAAGGCAGGGTAGTCAGAGAGGAAGAAGAGAGTGCCAGAGGGGTGGCAGAGGAAGGAGGCAGCATAGGAGCCAGAGAGGGGTAAGAAGGGATAGTGGGAAAGGAAAGGGAGATGATAAGGGAAGCATCTACTAAAAAGGAGAAGATTGGCCTGGGGACCCGGGACCAAGATGGTGCCATTCAAGTAGACATTAATGATGGTCTTAGAGGAGTGGAAGGGGGCCAGGAGTGCCTCCCACTGGTTGCCACCATTAGTGGGAGAAGATGAAAAAGGAGAAAGAACAGAGACCATATGCGGGGACCATAGGGCTGGAGAGGCAACGACAAAGAGGATGTCATTAAGGGTCTATCTGGAGGAAGCACTGGTTTAGGAATCAGCGATAGGGAGGCCTGGTTTGGAGAAATGGATGTCCCTTTTGAGCTTCTTCCTGCAAGACATAGTGATTGGGAAAGGATAGTCGATAGAAAAGCAATTAGAGAAGATGGGTGGGACAGAAAGCGAGGAGGAAAGAGCGGGGAGAAGAGAGCCCAAGCAGGGGGGTAGAGCTGCAGGGCAGACCGGAGGGAGGCACAAGGGGGACACACGAAAGGGAGGGGAGAACAACAAAAAAGTAGAACAATGGACCTGTGAAATCAGATTCAATACAGAACCAACAGCAAAGCACAGAGCACAACAGGGAACCTGGAAGTAAAAATGCAGATGTAATACAGAAACACCAGAAAAGTACAGAGCACAACAGTGAACCTAATAGTGAAGAATGCAGGCAATGCAATGTAATTCCAAAACAGTAGAGAACAACACAATGTCAAAACCGTAGAGAAAAACACAATATGAAAGCCATAGAGAACGACACAAAGTCAATACCATCAAAAAGTCACAAAACACAACAGGACCCTAAGATGAAGAATGCGGGCAATGCAATGTTTCCAAAAACCATGGAGCACGATGTCAATTTAATACACAATAGATCCAAGAGGGGAATGGGCTGAGATGCGAGAGGACAGTGGGAAACCTAGGGCGGTAACAGAACAAGATATGGTTGCCTACGATGCAAGGAAGGGCACACGGAAAAAGAAACAGGGGGTGCACACGGCCTAAGTTGCGAGGTAGTGCCTGCTGCCTAAGATGCGAGGGAGTGCATGTATGCAGGGAGGACACAAGCACCTAGGGGAGTGCGATGACAGGTTGCAGATGGAGCAAAACGTATGCAAGAGGGCCAAGGGGCACAGGTCAGGGGGGATTGTGTGGAGTGTAGCAAAGCTGACTCTCCCCGCACTGTCTTACCTTGCGGCCACAGATAGGAGGGTCAGGTCATCCGCAATCACAGTCTGCACCGCTACCCCATCACTGCCAAAAACCTGCGTCGACCCAAATCGCAGCCTTGTCCTGTGAGAGCTTTGCATTAGAGGGTCTGAACCTCAGTTCTTATAGGCACAGAAAGATTGATGTAACGATGCTTGCTATGTATAATCAGGCAGCGTCTCCTGCACACCTGTGTCACTCATCAGCACAGCCTTGTCCTGCAAGGGCTTTGCTGCAGAGCGTTCCGAATTGTGGTTCCCATAGGCATGGAAGCGTGGACGTAGCGAGGCATGCTACATATAATCGGGCAGTGTCTTCTGCGCAACTGCGTCACTCAATGTTGCAGCCATGTCCTGGGAGGGCTTTGATGCAGAGGGTCCGAACCTCGGTTCTTATAGGCACGTAATCGTGGATGTAGCGATGTGTGCTACATATAATAGGACAGCGTCTACTGTGCACCAGCATCACTCTACTTTGCAGCCTTGTCCTGCGAGGGCTTTGCCGCAGAGGGTCAGAACCTTGGTTCTTATAGGCACAGTAAGGTGGACGTATCGATGCATGCTACGTATAATCGAGCAGCGTCTCCTGTGCACCTGCATCGCTCAACACCACTGCCTCGTTCTGCGAGGGCTTTACCGCAGAGAGTGCGAACCTCACTTCTTATAGGCACAGAAGTGTGTACGTAGCAATGCGTGCTACGTCTAATCGTCACTCAACAATTTGGCTTTGTCCTGTGAGGGCGTTGCTGCAGACAGTTCAAACTTTGGTTCTTATAGGCATGGAAGTGTGGACGTAGCGATGCATACTACGTATAATCGGGCAGCGTCTCCAGCGCGCCTGCGTCGCTCAGCATCGCGGCCTTGTCCTGTGAGGGCAGACAATTATTGATTTTTTGTTTATTTTATCTTTGCACTTTAATGTACCTGCTATAGAGAGTTTTGTGAGAAGTGGCTTTATGCAGGCCTTTATGCTGCTGATGGCGAAAAATAGAGAACCATTTACTTCAGTAATGCTGTCTATTATTACTTCACTTAGAAGCTGGAGGTATCTGGCATGGTGAAGCACATAAAGGCAAAAAGGCATAAAGGCACGTAACCAACTTTGTGCCTTGAGCGTGCTTTCCAGTGTCAATGCTAGCATATATTATATTATATTATATTATGCTAAGTAATTTTCTGTGGCATTCAGAACCCAAAGGCATTGTAGGACTGGTGAAATGATGGTGAAACATAGGGAAAATCAAAGATGTTGATGCCATACATGTGTTTTAAGGAGTTTTATAAAACACTGCAAATATAATTCAGATAATCTGGGTGCTTATTCCAGATCATCGCTCCTTGTAAAGAAAAATGTTTACCTCCAGGTGAGGTCAAGTTGAATCTAGTTGGAGCCAGAAGTGAAATTTCAATGCGCGCAGACGCTTTTTAGAGAGTAGATTTTCTGGCTATCTGCCAGATAGCTTGGGGTGTTGCCATGAATGCATTCATGAGACAGAAACGGCATTTTGAATTTGATTCTTGCAGGTATCTATCAGGTGTCGGGAGACGGTGTAGTGGACACAAAATGGGAACCGTGATGTGTTCATAACAATCCTGGATCCGTTATTTAGTAACATCTTCTATTTCTGGCTAGTGATTTGGGAAGACCCGCTTGGATGACATCTGAGTAATCTAACTTAACCCCCATGAATAGCCCTGGCAATGATGCCCAAATGTTACTGAATCAGATAAGGATGGATTTGTTTAAGTAGTATGAGGCTCTACTGACCCCAGAATTAATTTGAGCAAGCATAATTAAATGCTTTGGAAACACTCCTGTGTTCTTCTGGTGACCTGGACTCTTTTTCCTGTGTTACCCTACAGAACCAATTGTAAATGGTATGGCTTTCTACCCAGTTTGTACCAAGTGGGGCCCACTTCAGCAAACTCCCATTAGCAGGTTTAGGGTGCCTCTCTCTGCTTGATCACTTGCACTGCTTACTAGGAAATATTTACACCCCCAGTTAAAATATCGCCAGCGCCAACTGGGGGTGGTGGAAGAGGGAAAGAGAGAGAGAGAGAGAGAGAGATAAGGAGGGGGTTAAAAGTGAGAAAGGGATGGGCTAGGGAGAGAGAAAGCATACTAACAGAGTGAATTCACTTTTACTAGACTGCACTGACACAGAGAAACAGAATTAACCAAGCCTACAAGATCACAGTTGGATGAGGTAGAAACACAGATGGCGATAGAGAGTGATGGAGAGAGAAAGAGGGGGAGGAAGGAAAACAGAGAAATACCACTGAAGCAGAGAAAGAGAGGGAGATAGGGCGAGATTGAGAGAGTGAGAGAGAAATAGAGAAAGAGGAGGAGAGGGAGAGAGAAGTGGGGTTGAAACTGAGAGAGGGATGGTGTTTGGAGAGAGATGGCCACACCATACTAGCAGAGAGAATTCACGTTTACTAGGCTGCACTGGCCCAAAGAGACAGAAAGGGGAGAGCGAGATACCACTGAAACAGAGAAAGAGAGAAACAGAGTGTACCTACAGAGAGGGAGACATTGGGCATTGGAAATACACCTGACTACAGAGAGTCAATAGGGTGAGCACACCTGCCACTGTGACTCTCACCCTCAGAAAGTTTGAAAGTGACACACAGTGAGACAGATAGTGAGACAGTGCCTAGAGAGAGAGAGAGACAGAAAAACAGAGAGAGCAAGAGAGAAAGGAAAGCACAAGCTCAGCAATTGATGTACAGCTAGATGTCGTTCTTATTATTAATATTACTAATATTATTGTTTTAATTATGTTGATTATTCATCGTAATACGTATATAGTCCCAGGAGTAAGTAGCCATTTTGTATTAAGAGCTCATTCCGCTCTATTTACTCCTTTGCAATGTGGGGTGTACAGTTCTTTTTTTTTTTCGAATTACCTATTCCAGATTGAAAATTTCAAAATGAAAACAAAATAAACTGGACTGAAATAGCAACTCTTGTTTATCACGGAACAAACTGAAGGTTGTAAAGATCCCAGACATTAAAACGTATCTCACTGCTTCAGGCACAGGGATTACTTTGTTAAGGTCACCAATATTTCACCCAGCTACATCACACAGTGATCCAGGCTGTGCCTCTGATTCATCTATGCAGCTGTTCCATCTTCTCTATGGTGCTTTGTGGTACATCACACAGTGATCCAGGCTGTGCCTCTGATTCATCTCTGCAGCTGGTCCATCGTCTCTGATTCATCTCTGCAGCTGTTCCATCTTCTCTATGGTGCTTTATGGTACATCACACAGTGATCTCAGCTGTGCCTCTGATTAATATCTGCAGCTGTTCTATCTTCTCTGTGGTGCTTTGTGGTACATCAAACAGTGATACCAGCTGTGCGTCTGGTTCATCTCTGCAGCTGTTCCATCTTCTCTGTGGTGCTTTGTGGTACATCACACAGTGATCCCAGCTGTGCCTCTGATTCATCTGTGCAGCTGTTCCACTTTCTCTGTGGTGCTTTATGGTACATCACACAGTGATCCCAGCTGGGCCTCTGATTCATCTGCAGCTGTTCCATCTTCTCTATGGTGCTTTATGGTACATCACACAGTGATCCCAGCTGTGCCTCTGATTCTTCTCTGCAGCTGTTCCATCTTCTCTATAGTGCTTTATGGTACATCACACAGTGATCCCAGCTGTGCCTCTGATTCATCTCTGCAGCTGTTCCTTCTTCTCTATAGTGCTTTATGGTACATCACACAGAGATCCCAGCTGTGCCTCTGATTCATCTCTGCAGCTGTTCCTTCTTCTCTATAGTGCTTTATGGTACATCACACAGTGATCCCAGCCGTGCCTCTGATTCATCTCTGCAGCTGCTCCATCTTCTCTATATGGTACATCACGCAGTGATCCCATCCGTGCCTCTGATTCATCCATGCAGCTGTTCCTTCTTCTCTATGGTGGTTCCATCTTCTCTATGGTGCTTTATGTGACCCCCATACATGAGTATTCTGTGCACACTGTAATAACATGCACATTGAGTGGCGCTGTCTTCCATCATTGAAGGGTGATATGATGCCTGCACTTTCTTAGCCCACTCTCTCTATTACACACAAACATGCTGGCTCTGCACATGAAAATAGGGACTGAGCAAGAGCACGTTAAACATTTAGCAAACATGAAAGTTAACCTTCTTGTAAAGGCAGGTAAACTGCATATAAACCTGACAAAGCTTGCACAGAAAGTTTACCAGGAATGTTTATTATTGGCTGACAAAGCAGACAGCAAGAAAGCGTCTAGGACAGCGGGTCTAGACCCATTGTCTCACAAGATGATTTGTATCACAACTCCCATCAGCCCTGGCAAGCATAATCAAAGTTAAAGGATCATGGGAATCCTAGGGCAAACATTATAAACTTATGCCAAGCCAGAACCAGATATTTGGCTCGAGCCATGCCCAAGCTTTCATTGCCTTGCCCATCTCTAATATTGCCACCTATTATTTTCTTAGGGAAATGGCAGCTTCTAAGAAAAGGTCTACTCACTGTGCAAAAGACAATAGTCAACATATATCTGTCGGTGTAGGCGGATCTTCCCTACTTTCAGAATCCAAAGTGCACCAGGTATCCAGCACTTCAGATAGCATTTCAAGAAGCAGCCATACCCACAAAGGAAGGTGGACAGCCTTCTTCCTAGTCTTCCTTATACCTGCATGGCTGCTTTATACCAAAAGCAGTGCTATATCTGCGCTGAGTGTCCGGGGAAATGGTCTCCAAAGCTGGACATAGCTAGACTTTAACAAGCAGCTGCAGAACAAATGTAATTAAAAGTTCTTTGTCATTAAGGGTTCAATAACATTGCACCGTCCCCAGATCGGAATTACTTTGCCAAGGAACATGTGCCAAGGTTATACGTTACAATGAACCACAGGTGCAGAAAATAAGTAATTAAAAGTGTTCCTATCTTAAAAGTTTTCCATGCCTTCACTCTAGTTTAATACTTACTGTAACTGGAAAACAAGCACTACCAAAGACAAAGTTTTTGGTCACTGGAAAAGCATGGTATTGACTTTAGCTTGATAATCTTTTTCCATCAAATGCCCAGGTACTCACATCCTTGGCCATGTGGTGCTCCATGGACAAGAAAGCTGCTTGCTCCTGAACAGTGTTCTGCCCCATCTCTTATCAGTTTCAGGAACAAACTGAACACTTTTCCATTAAAAAAAAACACCAGACACACAGGCAGGGAGGTCAATTCATTAAAATGCCAGGGGTGGAGGAAGTGACATCATAAACCAGATGACATCACAAGAAGGATATCAAATGACCTTTGACCCTGATGACATCACATGAAATAACATACATGACATTTTTAACTCCAATGTCATCACCTGAAGAGACTTACGGGTGTAAAACATGTACATAAGCTTACATTTAATAAAATACCAAATTGGTAATCGGCAAACAGAACGCCCACATTTTTAACTACGGTACTCCTTTGATGTGCTATGGAGGGAGTCATCTTATGAAAGGGTTAGACTCAGTAGAACCAACATAGGCCACGGGCACTGCCCTGCCTATGCCACTACAGCCTTATACGGACATTTACTGACAACCTATACCAATTATGTTTTGCTGTAGTCCCCCTGAGTGGTACGGGTGTGCCCAAGACATGTGTCCCGTGCCTGCTGGGCCTAGAGGCCCAAGCTGCTCCTCACTGATGACACCAGACGAGGCTGAAACATGTCTGGAGATGCTTGTGGACTCGTGTAGAAGGGATGTAACCTAGCAGGTCGGGATGGGCTGCCCCTTTTGGGGTGGGACCACACTTGATTTGCATATGGTGTTTGCCCTTTTGTAATGGCTTGGCAGGTGAAGAACGATGGTCTGGATGGTTTCCCAGAGCGAGCCCAAATTGATCAACAGGATCAAAAGTGATCAGTGGTGTGTTATTATTGGGGTGTGGTAGAAGTAATTTGCCGTCCTACCTGGCCCTCTGTGTGGATCTAGACAAAGCCTCATCGGATATGAAATTGTTAGTGGATGTTGTCCTCTAGTAGGGCTATTTTGACATAATAACTGAATCTGATCATCATATGGTGACACCTATGGTTATAATCCCTTTCCTAAATGGACTGAAATGTATTTATGTTGTATGTTTTTTTTTGGTATTTTCTTGTTTTTGTTTGTCGCACCCTGATGCATTTTGGCTTTTCATGGGCAATATAAATATACAAATAAATATAAGATATATGATATGATATGATCGTTTATTTATATAGCACCTATACACAATGGGGCCAATTCATGGAACAAATGTGCGCCGAAAAAACTGGCGCAGGCTGGCGCAAGCAGGCGCAAGCGTGAAAAAGGAAGCGCACGCGCACGTGTGTGCTTCATGGAAGTCCCTGCGCGTGTTTTTCTCGGGATGTGCGCCAAACCCGTGCATGGCGCACACGGGCACACACGTCATTGCAACATCCTGAATGCCGTGCGTGACGCGCACAGGGAAAGCACACAACGTCTACGCACAAACCAAAAAGGGGGCGGGACACAGGGCGTAACACGCGGAATGGGGAACAACGCATGAAAAAGAATGCGTAACTGGGGAAGTACTGCAGGGAAATACACGGAACGCCCACACGCACGCGACCAACCCGTATTCATGGATTTGAATACGGGAAACCCGCACACGGCAAAAGACGCGCATAGGCGTCAACGCGTCCACCACACGAAGACAGGCGGAAGCATCCCCGCGCACAGTACAAAAGGGCGCACAAACAACAAACATGTATATACAGCTACAATGAATGCCCCATTTGTCGCAGCACTGATCGTGGGACACCGCAGGAAGAGGAGAATAGCCAGGGCCCGCATTTTTTTTCCCCGGACCAGCCTTTTTGGGATGCCTGACGACCACGTCTATGGGAGGTATAGGTTTCCACCTCGTATCATCCTAGACCTCGTCAGGGAGTGGAAAGATGACATTACATCGCCCACCCTGTGCTCCCAAGCATTGAGCCCTTTGGAGAAGGTGCTCAATGTCCTGCATTTTTTGGCCACTGGGTCATTTCAGCGGATCACTGCCATAGTGGGTGGGTTCTCACAGGCCACGCAGTCACGCTGCCTACACCAGGTGTTGGCAATCATCACTGCACGACCCTCAGTCCGCAGGCACATATACATGCCCAGAACACCCGCAGAAAGGCAGGCCGTGGTCCAGGAATTTTACAGGGTGGCAACCTTCCCCAAAGTGCTTGGTGCCATAGATTGGACCCATGTGGCCCTACGTCCACCTAGGGCCACTGAGCACATCTATCGAAACCACAAGCACTGGCATTCCATCAACGTGCAGGTTGTATGCGATGCTAAAGGAATCATCACCTCTGTCTATGCAAACTACCCTGGCTCCACCCATGACAGTTTCATATACAGAATGTCCACCCTGGGCCGGGCCCTAGAAGCTGGGCAGCATGGCGACACATGGCTCCTAGGTGAGAACAAATGCCTGTGCACATGCATGCAATTCACACACAGACAAATACCCAAACCCTAATAATCTCAACTATTATCACCTCCCCAGGGGACAGTGCCTACCACATGATGACGCCAATCCGGAACCCCACCACACCACCCCAGGTAAGATACTTGCACAGTACCTGGACAGGATTTTACAACCTCTAATACAGAACACGCCAACGTATCTGCGGGACACTATGGCCTTTCTGAAAAATCTTCAAGGAGTACAATTTGTTGAAGGACGGGACACATTGTTCACAATGGATGTGACGTTGTTGTACATGAATATAGTCCATGAATCAGGACTGAGGCAGTAGAATGGCTGCTATTAAATTCAGAGAATTGCCAAGGTGACCGTGTGTTTGTATTGACCTAACTGAAGCTCGTTCTGATGAACAACTTCTTTAAGTTCGATGAGAGGTACTTTTTGCAAATTTCAGGAACCAGCATGGGAGCAGCCATGGCTCCTTGCTATGCGAATATATATATATGTATTTTCTTGAACATGAACACGTGTTTTCGTCGCCAAGATGGTCGAGACACCTGACAATGTAAACCCGTTACATCGAAGAGAACATCTTCGGGATCTGGAGTGGACCAGAAGATGAATTACGAGATTTTTTCAATATTATGAACCAGATGCACCCGAGAATTCAATTCACAACTCTCACGAGCAAGTGCAATATTCATTTTTTGGACGTTGAGGTCTATGCTCAAGCACAGAAATTGGAGACCTGCATTTTCACGAAAGCCACTGACAGGAACAGCCTGTTACTCGCTACTAGTTTCCACCCACAGAGAACACTGGACAGTGTCCCCCTTAGCCAATTCCTACGGTATAGGTGTAACATCTCAGAACCCGCGGAGTACATACAGCAATCTGCCATGTTGGAGAGGAAATTTGAAGAAAGGGGCTATGAACATACACTCATTGAAAACGTGAAAGACCGAGTTAGTAAAGTTCAAAGAGACACCTTGCTCACACCTAAAGCTCAGAAGACCAGCAAGACTCTTGTATATGTTACAGCTCATTCTACGCAAAGTAGGAGAATCAAGAGGATTATACAGAAACATTGGGCAATGCTACAAATGAACCCTAAATTACAACTCTTTCCGCAAACACCCACATTCGCATATAAAAACAATAAGGCGCTGCGCAGTAGCCTCGTTAAAGCAGAGTTACAAACTCCGAGATCAGACACGAGTACATTTAGGGGCACGATACCGTGCCTGAATTGCCAACACTGTGCTAATGTTATCAAGGGTAATAGTGTTAGACATCCACATTCAGGGAAACCAATCCGGCTGAAACATTCATGCACATGTGATGCAGCAAATGTGATCTATGGCCTAAAATTGTCCTTGCGGCTTTTACTATGTGAGGATGACCACTAGGAAGGCCAAGATATGCTGGACGGAGCACAAATCAAATATCCGTACAATGAGTCAAAAATCACCATTAGCGGCACACTTTGCAGAAGCCAGGCACATGGTAGCCCAATTGGAATGCGTCATACTGGAACAGGTGAAATTGGGGTCAAGGGGAGGTGATATCATAAGGAATCTTCAACAGAGAGAAATCTTGTGGATTGAGCTGATGGATTGCCTCAGTCCAAGGGGCATGAACCTTGAATTTGATTTGATGTGTTTCGTTTAATTACCCTTAGCTTTATGTTGAGAGTCCCTTCAATTTATTGACCTCTGACTGTCATGCTGACTGTATAGGATATGAGTATTGACTAGATATGGAATTGTACTTAACAATTGTCTCCTGTACCGTCAAGATACATGTCTTGTTGAGTAACATGCTGCAGGGTGGCAGTTAGATTGTGAACGGCTTGGATACTCGCCCTGGGGGTTCCAAGTGGTGCAGATCGCTGAGACAGATTTCTGTTTCTCCTCCATTATCTGCCATACCCTATTCGATTGCATTTATGATGCAGATGACAGACCACTAACAAATTTGGTAAATTGTGCCTATTCTGTGTAGGAATTTGCTGTTATTGACTTGCAGATTGTGAACGGCTTGGATGCCCAGAATTGAGTGCTCCTAGTGCGGCAATATGTTGAGACATGTATCTGCCTCTTGATGTGGATCACTTTGTTCAAGGGTCGACAGTTAATGTAAATGCCTGAATTTGCGAATTGCATGGATCTATTTATGTTCCATCCCTTGGTTGTCTTAATAGACCACAGAAGACATTGACTTTGGCACGGCTTTTTGATACCTTTGTATTGATGAACTTGGCGGTAATTGGGGCTCCAGCAGACTTTGATCTGAAATCCCCCCAGGACTGTATAAAGAAAATTGTATAACATTGTTACTTTAGATCTAGGTGGCTATGGGGCCCAAGCAGACTTAGTTCTGCATTCCCCCTACGCCTACCTTTAGGTTTTGTTACCTATGTGCATTAGTGAAGTGGGTGGCCACGGGGACCCCAGCAGACTTTGATCTGCATCTCCCCTTTTGCACGCCTTTATGTTTTTGTAACCTATGTGTACCTCATATATCCTTGGGGTCAATTATGAGCAGGTTTTGGTTCCTAAAACATTTAATGTAATAACGCCACCCCGGAATACATATGAGTCTCTCCTTCACCTTGTCAGCAGTGTAGCGTCTTGTGGCCTTTGCGATCTAGGTGCCTTTGGACATATGTCTCATCGCCTTAAACGTATACTTCCTGGAATGGGACTCGCTAATGCCACTCCAAGATGGAGGCCGGTGACACTTGCGCGCATGCGCGATAGCGCCATGGCAACCTATAAACACAAGATACAGACAGCCCCGTGCTTATGCGTCGGACGGCTGGTTTTCCGGATACACAGCGGATATACAGCGAGGTGAGTGCTCGCACAAACGCTTCCCTTTGTTGATAAGCGGTATATGAGTTTGGAACTCATATTTGGGTTCGAGTGTCATGGGACGCTCGTATTGTTTAGAAGCATAGGTGCCTAACGCTGTTATGTCGAGTCATGCTTCTTCACGCTAAACGTTAGTGTTGAGTTATGTTATGGTGGCTAATTGCACATGAGATTGACTGTGAGGCCCTAGGGGCCTCATGCTACTTGACAGTGAGGTTCCCCTCTTTAATGCACACACACCTTCTTTCCCTTCCCATAGGGTATCGGATTTCCTAAAGTTCTACACCTTCCTCCTACCGGACCCAGTGGTGCACTGTGGTCCCGCAAAGTCTGGTTCTACTATCGGACAACAACTACTGTTGATGAACTACGACGTTTGTGGTCCTCCCTATATTATTAGTGATTTAGTTGTGGTAAAACATCCAAACTCTTAGTGATTGTGTTTTCTGTTGTTTTCTAGAGATTTTAATTGTGAAATATTTTGAAGAATTGGAACGAATAGTCACCACAGCCCTGAGGATGAATTCTGTAGTAATCCGAAACGCGTTGGCATTTGATTGAACTCAATGGTGCTGTTTGAAATGGGTCTTATGAACTTTGATGAGTTCTCAAAAATGTTCTAGTTGAAAATGCTTTTTGAACTTTTTTTGAAAAATTGCTATACTTTGTGATTTTCGTGTTATTAAAAAAAACCTGCGTGTATATTCCTTTTGGGAAGTAATTTGAGTTACAATACTGGCTAAATTGCCAGTTACTTAGTTCTATTACGGAATCAGACTCACTCTCCCCTTGAGAGTTATATGTTCTGTTTGTGAAATACTTGATCTCTAAAATAAATTGATTTGGTCTATATCCATACTCCCCTGTATAACCCACCCTTGGGGTTGCAGGGCAAATAGACCTTTGAGTGTTATCAGGGATATCATCACATTTGGAGTGTATGTGGGACTGCCGTGTGGTAACATACGATTTCGTTTTTCAAGATACAATGATGCCCATATTGCAACCAGGGGCATAGTGGAGTGCACATTCAGAGTACTCAAGTCACGCTTCTGCTCCCTTGACCGCTCTGGTGGGTAGCTACTATATGCACCCCCATTAGTGTGCAGGATCATTTTGGCAGCATATGTCCTGCACAATGTTGCAACACGGCGTGAGGTACCGGTGGACATGGTTTGTTTGTTTGTTTGTTTATTTATTTGGTATTGCGCGCCAAACCCATTAGGTAGCCGGACGCAGTAGAGGTCAAGACAGCTTAAGCTTGGTTACATAATGTGTACCAAGAAGCATAAAATATACAAGACAGTTTGAAAATAGGTTGCCAGGATGGTTACAGTGGCATACAGAAGGAAGCAAGTTAAGAGACATGAAGCAGAGACAGGAGTGCAAGGTACCGAGAAGGTAAGCTAACAGTCATGCGTTCGTAGCCATTTAATTACATTGAGTCTAAATTTAGGATATGGTTGTTCCTTTCTGAGGTCATACGGTAGTGCATTCCAGGTTTGTGCTGCAATAACTGGGAAACTAGATACTCCAGCAGTAACACGTTTAAATCTAGGCGTTTCCAAGGTATGGGCATTGGCTGTTCTCGTTGGGCGTGTGGACGACCTTCTAGTTATCCTTTCAGCAAGGTAGTGTGGGGCCAAGTGGTTTAAGCATTTGGAGGTAAGGGAGGCTGTTTTTAGAAGTATCCTGTCAGATATTTTTAGCCAATGAACCTCTCTTCTGGCATCAGAGATGTGTTCTCTCCTAGGGATATTCAGGGTTGCTCTTAGGGCGTTGTTTTGCATTCTTTGTATTTTATCGATGATATTTTTGTTGGCACCTGAGTAGAGAGCATTACAGTAGTCTAATCTCGACATTACAAGGGCATTGGCCAAGGTGATGCAACTCGAGGTAGAGAGGAATGGTCTGCAAGCTCGGATAAGCTTACAGGTATAAACTGTGGAGGATGCGAGTGAGTTGACTTGTTTCTTAAGCGAGAGAGTGGCATCAAGATAGAAGCCTAGTGTTTTGACCACTGGCATCACCTTGATGAGATTGTTGTCGATATTGAAGGTGGTATAGTTAGGGCTATGTTTTTTTATGTTAGTTTCAGAGCCTAGGATTAGTATCTCAGTTTTATCGTCATTCAGGCAGAGGCCATGAGATGCCATCCATGCCTGAATGAGGAGGTATACTCTGTTTACTAAGGCTGTGTCCTCCAAAAAGTTGCCCAAAAGGGGGATGAGGATCTGGGTATCATCTGCATAATTAGTGTAGGTGATACCCAGTCTGTCCAATTTGTCGAACAAAGGCTTAGTAAAGATGTTATACATAGTGTGTGAGACACAGGATCCTTGGGGTACTCCACAGGAGATTTGAGTTGGGTCAGCAGCCGTTTGTGGGAGAAGACTCGCATTGTCCTGTTGGACAGGAAGGATTGGACCCAGGCTATGGCTTCCCCTGAGAAGTGCGCCGCCGACCTGAGATGGTTACATAAGACTGCGTGATCCCCTAGGTCGAACGCTGCAGAGAGGTCCAGGAGAAGTAACATAGCTGTTTGTCCCTTGTCCTTTAACTCGTCAATTTGAGTCTTAAGGTCTAGCAGGGCAATTTCCGTATCGTGGAGTGGGCAGAAGCCAGACTGTCATGATCCTAGTAGGTGATTAGCTTCTAAGTATTCCTGAATTTGAATATAGGCTACTCTATCAATAATGTTAAGTAGAAAGGGGACAGTGGTAATTGGTCTATAATTGGTAGGGATGGTAGGGTCTAGTGTTTGTTTTTTAAGCAGGGGGAGAACCCAGGATTCTTTGAGGTTATTAGGTACTGTATTGGTTTTAAAGGAAGCGTTTATGAGCTTGGAGATAAATGGGGCAAGGCCTCTAGCCGCATCCTTTATTATTTGTGCCGGGCAACTGTCACCCTTGCAGTTGGATGGTTTTAGAGAGGAATGATTTATTCTGTGTCAAGAATAGAGATTTTTTTAAAGGTAAATGGAGTAGTTGTGTTACACCCTGTGCCAGGGGATGGTTGTTGCTCGGAAGGGGGGAGAGGGGCTTTTTTGATTGCTATTTTCTGTTGGAGAGTAGTGATTTTGTTTAGGAGGGCTTTTTGAATTGCAGTACACCATGGCTTGTCCTTCGGCACAGTGTCTGCCGGTGGAGTTGGGGCTTCCATCTCACGGAGGATGGAAAACAGTTCCTTAGTGTTGGAGCTAGCTTTTGCAATTCTATCATTGAATATATATTTTTTTTGTGATGGTTATTTCTTTTTTGTAGTATTTGGAGAGTTCTGTTAATTAAGCCTTATTGACAGTGGTCGGGAAGTGGCGCCAGATCGTTTGCAATTTTCTTTTCTTTAATCTCAACTCTTTAAGTTGAGGTGTGAACCATGGGTTGAGGTGGGATTTTTGTCTGGCTTTGCGCATTTTAAGTTGGGCGGCGGAGTCCAAGGCTTGGGACATGGCAGTATTGAAGGTTTCCACTAGAGATTTAGGGTCAGCATTATTGTGAACGTTATTCAGAGAAGGGAGGAGGAGCGGGAGTAGTTTTTCTGCTGTGATGTTCTTTTTGCTTCTTGTGGGGAGTGGGTGTGCCATCTCAATGGTTTTAGGACTAATGAGGTCGAGTGTGGCTGAGAAAGTAATGAGGTGATGGTCGGACCATAATTGTGGTACATTATCTGTAATAATAATGTTACAGTTCGAGTCAGCCACCCAATCCAAGGTTCTACCTTTGATGTGGGTGGGGGATAGTACTTTTTGTAAGAGTCCATGATCTTTGAGAAGTGCAGCTATAGCTTGGGTGTGTTTGTTTCCAGCCTCATTGAAGTCGAGGTTGAAATCCCCCAGTAGCAGGGTTTGTGAGTGGATTTTAGTGTTGCTAGTTATGATATCTGTACGGTCCTCTTCAAAGGTTCCTAGTGGGCCAGGAGGTCTGTATATCAGGTGTATCGTTAAAGTACGGTTGTTGGATAGAGGAAGTTTAGCCGTGAGAACTTCGCATGAGGGACATGTAGTTGGAGTGGCAAGTCTAATGGAGAGGTTAGTTTTGGCGATGATGGTTAAGCCGCCACTAAGAGAGTTAGGCCTATCCACTCTGAGTATCTGGTAGCCCTCGGGTATTGCTATCATAAGGGCAGGACCTGCCGCATCATGGAGCCAGGTTTCAGTTACGGCTGGTAAGTCTAGATTCTCATTGTGTAGTGTGTCTGCAATTTCAGAAGCATGGGCTACTAGGGATCTGGCGTTGATAAATGATCCAGATAGAGATAGTGTGCCTTTATTAGTAGGGTAGGGGCGAAGTTTGGTTTCTGGTTTATTAGGACTAGCAAGGTTTTTTTTTACTATATTGGACGGGATCCGGTCATTAGGAGTGGGTAACACTGTACGGTTGTTAGTATTTTTAGGATCATAGAGCTGGGATAGTCTGGATCTAAGTCTCATATTTCGATCCAGAGGAGGGCGCGTTAGGAGGGTGGCTAGAGACATAATGACTAGGAGGCTAAGTGTAAATACTACAGGTAGGGTTCTCAGGTTGTCAAGCATGTTCAGGGCTATGCCGTGGGATTTACCATGGTGTTTTGGGTCAGGTGAGATTCACTTAGTAGGCTAGTTGCAGGTTAGTGTTGATTGTACAACAGTTGCACTAGTGGGTTGGGGTAGGCAAAGAAATAAGTTGCACAAGTAGGCTGGTGTCAATAGCACAAGTAGGCTAATATCAATTGCACAGGTAGGCTAATATCGATTGCACAGGTAGGCTAATATCGGTTCCACAGGTTGGCTGATATGGTTAATTAGTTAGATATTAGTTGCACAGGTAGGATAATATCAATTGCACAGGTAGGCCAGTATCAGTTGCACATGTAGGCTAATATCAATTGCATAATTAATATCAATTGCAAAAGTAGGCCAGTATCAGTTGCACAGGTAGGCTAATATCAATTGCATAGGTAGGCTAATATCAGATTGCACAGGTAGGCTAATATCAATTGCCCAGGTAGGCTAATATCAATTGCATAGGTAGGCTAATATCAATTGCACAGGTAGGCTAATATCAATTGCACAGGGAGGCTAATATCAATTGCATAGGTAGGCTAATATCAATTGCATAGGTAGGCTAATATCAATTGCACATGTAGGCTAATATCAATTGCACAGGTAGGCTAATATCAATTGCAGAGGTAGGCTAATATCAATTGCATTAGGTGGGCTAGCGAGCAGATTGGATAAGTGAGTAGTAGTGCGTATAATCAAACCTGGGCCGGTTACATGCGTTGACGTTGTAGCTAAGGCGCACTAGTAACACCTAGATGTGACAGGCAATAATGGCAATGTGGCAGAAATGCACTAGTAACACCTAAATTAGATAAGGCAATATGGCTAGAGTTTAGCGTGGGTCGGCGGTTGCAATAGTCAGATACTGTGATCGTGATGACGTTTGCGTCCCTTGCCGCCTGATAACCGCAAGCGAAATTAGCATGGGGATAGTATGGAAAGTATGTAGAGCGAACACTAGTATGTTATGTTCTTTCTCCAACCTTAGAAGTCAGTTTTCATGCAAATTAATTGTTGCTATCACAGTTGTGGTGAGGCACTATGGACGAGACCAGGACTAATAGGGGTAGGTAGTACTTAGGGAGCCTGTTAGATTCTTACCATCACTTCGTCACGCACTAATCACAAAGTTGGTCGGATGCACCCGCGCAACCAGTGCGCGAACAGGCGCAGAACAGGGCCTTTTCCTCCACGGGCCTTCTCCAGCTGCGGGCCGGCTTCTGCCTGCCGGCGGATGTACGGCAGACAAATGCTACACCCGTTGCCTAGCAACGCGTTGGGCGGCCATTTTACAGCCAGGCAGCATAGTATTGCATCGGAAAGGGCGCCCTCAAACAAAGTAAGCAGATTCACTGCAAAATATTTTCAATTCAATACTCCTTATCAGGTTGGGGCATCATCAGCACAGGGGTGCTCACCTCAGCAGTATGGTGGTGTTGAGCGAGGTACGAGCAACGCTGCTCAAGGGAGCCCACGTGGCTGGGTCACTGGGCTTGATGATCGATCAGCGGATGAGTGGGGAAAGGGCTCCTGCCCTCTCCACGGTCTCAATGGTATGAGGAAAGGTCGACGCAGAACAGGGCCTTTTTCTCCATGGGCCTTCTCCAGCTGCGGGCCGGCTTCCGCCTGCCGGCGGATGTACAGCAGACAAATGCTACACCCGTTGCCTAGCAACGCGTTGGGTGGCCATTTTACGGAGAGGCAGCATAGTATTGCATCGGAAAGGGCGTCCTCAAACAAAGTAAGCAGATTCACTGCAAAATATTTTCAATTCAATACTCCTCATCAGGTTGGGGCATCATCAGCACAGGGGTACTCACCTCAGCAGCATGGTGGTGTCGAGCGAGGTACGAACAATGCTGCTCAAGGGAGCCCACGTGGCTGGGTCACTGGGCTTGATGATCGATCGGCGGATGAGGGGGGAGAGGGCTCCTGCCCTCTCCATAGTCTCAATGGTATGAGGAAGGGCCGACGCAGAACAGGGCCTTTTCCTCCACGGGCCTTCTACAGCTGCCCCCACATCCACAACCACAGGCACAGGCGCTGCCCATGGGAGGGGACAGGGCACGTGGCGAGGCAGCCCGGACCCAGCTTGTGGCCACATTCTTCACCTAAACTCTCACCCCTGCGGAGTGCACACAGTCCTGGCACATACCAGGTGACAATCGATGATGACAAAGAGACAGTCAACTGTCTCAACCTTACCACCCTGAGAATGTTGCCACGGAAGTGCTACATTGTGTGCATCCCTAGCTACTTAAACATAACCAATCCTGTGTGAGCAAAAGGAACACATGCAAGGTGTGTATCACACACCCCTGCAAAACAGTCCACCACAATCCCTGGTATGTCACCCAAACCCTCCCAAACCACATCACCCTTGTCTGCTACACCATGACATTGCATGCAATAGCAAAAGGCCAAACCATGACCAATAACATACAAAGTGACATGTTGTACATGAAAAATGGCATGAGACAATGATGTTGGACATGGAATCAGATGAAATGACTGACCAACAACCTCCCACACATACAAAGTCAGACACAAATGCTTTCCAACAGTCGTAGCATGAACACAACACTGAATGTCCGTTAACATGCACATTGGGCATGGCAAAATCCCGACTCCTGAACCTGTGTGCTGTATGTGTCTCCTGCAACACACTGCTCAGCACACAGCACTTTGATCAGCCATAGTGTTGCAAATACACCTTGAGCATCACATGAAAAAGACCAATGAAATCTACCACCAAATGACGCATGCACAGGGTACCCAAGTGGAAATAGATTGTGTGCTGCATGGACACCACGGGCCTGAGAATGCAATCTGTGTGCACTTGTAGCCATGAAAGGGTGGATGTATGTGTGGTGGATCATCGTGCAACTGTGTGTGTCATTAGGGACATGCACTCAATATATGCATGTGAAATCAAGTGACCCTCAGTGCCCTGTACACATCACATGTGAACATTGCCCATGTGAACACCCCAGCATGTCAAACCACACCAATCCCCTGACACCTGAAAAGTAAAGACAACACAAGCAAAGGCATTGAGCAGCACAACACATCATGTACATAGTACCCCACAATTACAATGTTAGAGTGCCCAAAACACTGTAGGCCAATCCAACTGTCCAACAACAAAAGGCCCTCCCTTACACATCACCGTGACCTTCTGAACAACTGTCTCTGGGGTATTTAGCCTTCTTTCTTCAAGTGTACCTGGCTACAGGATCACCCTACCCTTTGGTCTCCATGTTAGAGCGTGCGTGTAAATAGGGTCCAGCCCCCACAGAGCCCACCTTGACTGGTAAAAATACCAAATTGCAGAGAACTCCAAGTAGGCAAACCCACAAAGCAGGGAAAAAGGCTGTAAGCACCAAAGAAAACCTGTAATAGTCTCCAGTAGATGACTTGAAGTAGCAGGAAATGTCAAAGCACACGTACAAGCACACTGATAGAACAACCAAGGTAGCAAAGTTCAACAATGGTCCAACAGGATGGGTACCATTTACGGTACATTACATACAATGATGATGCAACAACTGATGGGTAGTGTCACAGCTCTGGTGTCCAGGCGCAGGAGTAGCACAAACCAACCACCCCCTCTGTGGTCTGGGCACCTGCAAGGTCAAACTAACACAGGCCTCTGAGACCCCGCCGGGGAAGGAGGGTCAGGGATATGTTGCATGGACAGGGATTGGTATTCAGGATAACCTGAAAGAGGGGCAGGAAAGTGGATGTGGATCTGCAAGGGAAAGTAGGCAAAATACAACTATTCAGTAAAACGCATACTCAATTATAGCAAACATGTTCATCATGCACATTGTACCAAATCAGTCAAATGCAAGCCAGAGAGACACTTATCTCTGGGGTGAGTGCTGGCCTCCTGCCTGTGCACTCTCAGGTCCGGTAACAGTAGCACTTCAATGCTGAAAAGAGAGCGTGAGTTACTAATCTGAATGTGTGTTTACAACACACACACACAACCCCATTCATGCCCTAGAGTAAGTGACTTCTCCACAAACAAACACCCCTGTCTGCTGCCATGTACCCATACGTTAGCTTGGCCCACCGATGGCACATACACTGTCAATGCAGTAAGGCCGGCGCATGTGGCCGCGTGGGAAATGGAAGACCAATGGGTAAATAATCAGACATGATACAATGGTCCCTGGGTGAGCTGCTAGACGCTTATAGCAAGGTGCAACTTCAGTACAAGTTGTGTTCTGGCCGCCGCTGATTCAAATA
Source organism: Ambystoma mexicanum (assembly GCF_040938575.1). Taxonomy (NCBI): domain Eukaryota; kingdom Metazoa; phylum Chordata; class Amphibia; order Caudata; family Ambystomatidae; genus Ambystoma; species Ambystoma mexicanum. Next base: position 101,599,326 of record NC_090925.1, on the reverse strand, counting down.
GGTAGTGCATGTGACAATTTGCACATGCAAATGACATGCACTCACCACGAGTCTGAGCCTCGCTGGTCGTCCCTGTGCACTGTATCAGTTCCTGGCTAGGAACGCTACTACCCTAATTACTCTGCTTCAATGGAGCAGGGGGTACTTGAGGATATGTTTGATGGCCCCTGCGTGTGCCCCTGACAACTTGCAAAGGCACTTGCCATGTGGCCCTCAACGCATGTCAGCTGTACTGTGTGCTTCTCCAACAATGCCTGGCAAAGCTCCCCAGCACAGGTGCTACTTAGCATCCATGTGCAAGTGGCCTGGTGGAAGGTAGTCTGCGGCGTGGGCCCTTGTGTTGCTCACCTTGCCAGGAGCTCCTGGAAACACGTCTGCATCTGTTGGACGTCTGAGCACAAGCCCTGTGCATCTGCTTGCGCACACATCCACACGTCTGCACCAATGAACGTGGCCAGTTTCCTGGATTACTGGTCCCTGTGTCTGCTGCCAAAGGTAGTCTGGAGGCTCATCTTCCTGCAGAAAGCGCATTAAAAAAGGCAATAAGGCTGGAAACTTCCCTGTGTGTTTGTGTATATGCTGGTTGTCACAGGGCGAGGTTACAGAGCTACATCCAAACTCCTCCCACCATCAGTGCCACTTTGACAGGCCAAGGGTGCAGGCTACTGTCTACAGCATGAAGTGCATCAAGCACATGTACAGACAAGAAAATGACATACATCACAAACCACATCAATTAATGGATAAAACAATCACATACTTACCCAAATTCACTAGAGACATCGGGTGGATGAAATGCAACCAATACCCACTAGGGGTGTTAACACAAGTAGTACAGCAGCAGACAGGTCACAGTTATGAGGCAAGTCCAAAGCCCTTGTGTAATATTTTGTTACACCGAAACATCCTAGCGAGCACATGGATAAGGGAAGCAGGAGTGGCCTATGTGAGTCATGACCCCAAGCTGCAAACACATACACAACACAAGCTTGAAGGGCCCAGCTGCAACAGACAGTGGATGCTTTCAAAAGTCACAAAGCACCATACCGTCACATGAAACCACAATAGACAAACAATATTAAACTATATTAACTAATTAAACTAACAATGAACAATCTACATAACCTAATTAAAATTACTATCAAATAGTTGATATTAACTAACTAAACTAAAATCAAAAATCAAAAATGGCCACATATGACCCGGGGGGGAGGCACCCAGGAGGGTGGAGGTACAGGGTGCACCTCAACACCCACATGCGATGATGTTGAGCCAAAAAAAAACCTCCATGGGCTCAACGCCTGCACAGCGTGACCTGTGTGGGAGATATTTCGTCGCCCGAGTCTGCCTCATCCAGAATAGGAGGACGTGGGCCAGGAACCCGACCACGCCTAGGTGCAGCTTGCCCCTCGTTGACAGCAAGTCTGCCGGACGGGTGAGCCTGGTTCTGTGCGGCAATGACGCGCAGGTCTGCATGCAGAACCACCCGTGATACACGTGCTTCCTCTTGCAAGGTAACACGTGTAACACAGAGTTCTTCCTGCGTGGTCTGGCCAGACAACTGATGCATCTCCCGGCAAGCATGTAGCTCAGCTGAGATGGTACGCTCAAGCTGCTCAAACCTCTCCTCCGACCGCACCCTCCGGGACGTCAAGAGGGTACCCAGAGTTGATCTGAGGGACTGATACAGTGTGAGGCCCAGCCTGAGCGAGTGGGCCGTGGACTGCGCCGCCTGCCACTGAAGAAGCACCTGCCTAGCAGGGGGAGCATGGATTGGGCCACCCGTTCCATGCTCACAGCGATGTTATCAAGTGCTGCCCCCTGACGTTCTGAATTGGCAGTCATGTCTTGCTCCCACTCAATATACCTCGGTGGCGCGTGGCCACCGCGTTGCTGGGCTTCACACCTGCAGGAGCCAAGGACCGGGCGTCCTCGCTGGGTTGGTGCCACCCGTGGCTGCATGACTACATGCCCCGTCTACGTGATGCCCCAGGCACATCAGCGACTGTGTGGAGGGTGACCCTGCATCCCGATCCACCACAGGCAGAGGTCCCACCACTGTCTGGCCCTTCAGTGCAGGTGTCGTGGTAAGAGGAGTGTCCACATCAGAATCACTCACCCCTGACATATGGACCTGATGCACATCCAACTCGACATGGTCGCCAGAGTGGTCATCTGGGCTGGACTCATTGCCAGCCAAAGACAAGATGGACTGCAGCACATGTGGGTGCTTGTGATCTACCACCCAATGACCCCCACTTGTGACGGGATGCGGTTGTGATAACAACCCTGTGCCTGGCATGACAACACCATCCTCTGCCTCCATTGCGTCATCATCTGAAGAGTGGAGAGAAAAACACATTAGTACACATGTTAGAAGCACATAACACAGTCACAAATGGACATCACACAGACAGCCAACACATGAAGCTGACATGTCACACACAAAAGAGAACCTGCCATGCATGCCTGGCCAATTTGACATTGCATCAGTGAGTACGCATGTAGAATGGTGTTATATGGCTCAGAAGTGGGTTCATGCAGTGCAGAACGGGTGTACGTTACTCACTAGCTACATGAACAAGTACTTCATGATGTGTATCAAAACACCTGAAGGCAGTGTATGGGCAAGTTCAGGCATCACGTGCAATGTGCATGCAATGTGTTGCATGGCTACAAGCAAATCACCCCCGAGTGAAAATCCAGCGATGCCTTGCATGGTAGCAAAAGGGTGACCAGAGACCTGTGTATTGGCAGCCAGTGTTGACTAGCATCAATGGCATCATCTGAGTCAACTGACAACACAGCAGATGATGATGGGACAGTAAGCAGGACACATGACCAACCCTCAGTAGTACACCCATGTGTGCAAAACCCACTACACCAGTTGGACAGAGTCAGTGGGCCTGAAACTGGGGGAGGACTGTGTCCCACACAGACTATGACACCCTAAACATGTGTGTGATGCAGGACTGGGCCAAAGTGGCCATGGGATGGATGGTGGAATGCCATGAAATGTAGGTCACCATGGACATGTACTACAATGATCATCCAGTCAAGGACACATAGGGGGACGCATGGAATGCACATGGAGCATGAATGGGCAAACAGGTCCCTGCTGAGCATCTTCCATCTGCACAGTCCAAGTGAGACACCCTGCATGAGGGAAAGAGGATGTACCCCACTGCATGTGTCTGGCAGGTTGGCTGGTGGAAGTTAGCATGTACACAGGAGGCTTGAACAGGCCATTGCAGTACCGCAAAATGATGCACAACAGTGCAATGGTGAAATTGGGGTGCAGGGGGGGTGGAGGGGCAAGGGAGCATGCCTACGTGGAGTACCCGCATGCAGGCAGGGGACACATGCACATCACTCATGCAATGACATAGTCCCAGTGCTGAGAGGAAGGACAACACAGGCTACATGCAGAAGGGCCAGTGAGCTGGAACATGGACCGGAGGGGCATCCGGGTGACTAGCATGTGAGTATGGTGCAAGTGTGGTGATGAGGACAGTCCCTGTCTGCTCAACATGTCCACCATCCTGCACAGCAGGCACGCATCAGTGAAGCATTGCATGACTTGCACATGAAAACGGTTCTAGGGAAAATGTTTGAATGCAAAGGATTGAATGACCAAAGGGTCGAATTTATTTGCCCAATAGTTTGTGGTTTCTCCACACAACCCCAGTTACTGTAGCAAAAACCACTTCTATTTGTAACTATACAAAAAGCATTAACCATATATATATATGATGTATGAGAAATTTGACCCTTTTGTCTTAGGTCCAATTACCCCGACCCTTGCATCATTCAATCCTTTTGGTGTTGAATCTTCCACAGGACACCCATGAGAACCATGTACACATGACATGTAGTGGCAGTCATGCCCAACACATGACACAAGTAAAACAACCATGGCCTCGACAAACACGCAGCAACACTCACTGGACTGGGCATCAAAGCCCTGCATCTCTCCCACTCTTTCGACCAATTGTGGTGGTATGAACTCTGCTACGAGTGACTTGTGCAGAGTGAGGTCTACCTCCTCAGGTGACGGCCCACTGCCTGTCACCAGAGTCATGTTGTAATTTGAGGCACGCTTCGCCTTAGCGCTGCGTTTGAGGTCATTCCAACGCTTTTTGCACTCTTGGGCTGTGCGTACCTCATGGCCGAATGCAGTCACATCTTACGCAACTTGCTTCCAGTGGGTATCACGATGGGCAGCCGTAGTCTGACAATTAGGCCCCACTAGCATGTCACGGTTGTGGTCCTGCACGTAGTCCACGAGGCAGTCCAGTTCCTGATTGCAGAAAGGCTTCTTCCTCGACGTGCAGGAGGCCATAGCTGTGTCTGGGGTCCCAGCCTGTACTGCAGGTGCAACCTTCCTCCTCTTGGACGCTGGTCAGGACCCTGTCTGGCAAATGCCGCCCTGATCAGTATGGGCAGTGGCACTGGTGGAATGAGCCGAGGGAGTGGCAGGTGGAACATGGAGTGAGGCCCTGACTTGCATCAGTGGCTGTTGGGTGCCCTGGAATAGACGCTGCACAGCAACGTCCGCTGGGCCAGGGTCATTGACTGGGACTGTCCTGGTTGGTAGACTGGTGTCGGCTGCATCTGCCCCTGCAGTTTCTGACACCCGGCTGGTCGGGCCAACAGATGGAATTACTGCCCCAGGGACACGTGCCTCAGTCTGGGCAGCCCGGTGTGTGCCTCCTGAACACCTGGAAATCTTCCATGGACTCCTCAAGTGCCAACGCAGCCTGCGCTGGCAGACCCAGAGCCTGGGTGGTGGTGTCCACAACTGCACCTGCAGCTACCCCTACCCTTGAGCCCGTGGCAGTCGATGAAACAGACTGCCGGGTCACACGGGCGCCAGTGCCAGATGCAAGAACTGCATCTTGTGGAGCCGCAGGGGGTGGTGGCATGACTGCACCAACATGTGGCATAACATCGTCCCGAGCTGGCGCTCCCCTGCCTCTTCCCCGTCTGTAGCCACCCTGGACACCCTGGAGTGCCCCTACTCCCTGGTCACCCCGGCCACGTCCCTGCCACACAGGCTACTATGACCTCGAAAACGGGTACGCAATACACAGGGGCAGCCGCAGTGGGAAAAATAGTGTGTGCGACTCACCATCAGACTAGCGTGATAATGAAAAACACGCGTAGCCAATACCCCCACCAAAAGAAGAGATATGTGCTTGATCCGCTGTGAAGTAGTGATGGTGCGCGATACAACACGAAGTAGCAACACACACGTCGGTCTCCATGAAAGGCACGTACAACAAACTGCTGGCCGCGCTCAACTTTAACCCGTGCTGAGGGAAACGCCTGTGTGCATCACGTCCTCGAATTACACGCATTCCCACTCGGACGTGTGGTTTTTTCATGTGCTGATCCACTATGCACCCGTGATGATGGAAACGCCCGTGCGCGATACGTCACAGACACGCTTACGCGCTAATGGCCTTTCCTCGAATTACATGCTAACGTGCACTTTTTTCACGTGCCAAATCACTCCGTATCAAGCTGGCCACGCGAAAACACACAGAAGACCACGCTCCTGCCCAAGCCCCCAAGAGCCCTGAGCAAGCTCCCACCTGCCATCTGCTGCTGCCTGCCTGCTGCCCCCGTGCCCTGCTATTTGGTGCATGTACATCAGCCATTTGCAGGGGTCCAATTGCTGTGTCCACCCCTACAGGAGCAGAAGACTACCGACTGGGATACCGTCGCTCCACAGCCCAGTCCCAGGACCCAGTTGCCCACCCACACCTGCCTCGGGGGTCGCCATGTCGGGGCAAACACCATCCGAGACCACTGGCAACCCCCAGCAAGAGAGGCAGAGGGCCACCAGCTTCAGTGAGAAGGAAGTTGGTGTCCTGGTGGAGCATGTCCTGGGGCATTATGATGCCCTCTTCACACCATTGCGTGCTGACAAGAAAGGACGGAAGAGGATCTGGTAGGGCGTCAACGCGGAGGGGGTGGCAACCCGCGACATCAAGCACGTCCGGAAGCGCTGGGAGGACTTCAGGCCCAGGACCCTCAAGAAGGCCTGAGCAACATCCAGATGAGGGTCCTGGAACACATAAATCCAGCGCTCCACAACCAGATCCTTTGGAGGAAGACCCGTCTGGAGTCGAGCAGTAAGTGTTCATGCATTGCTGTGGAAACAGGGCATGTTGCAGTGTGCTGGTAGTCAGCTACTTGCCTGTATGTGTAACATAGGCCATGTATGGATGTGCGTGAGCCGGGACATCATGGTAATGCATGTGAGACCAGTAATGTGTGAACCACATGGATGGTGCATGTGTTCCAATGAGACATGGCGAGCTGCATGCGGAATGCACACATGAATGCATGCCAGTCCCTGTTCTTGGACATGGATGGGGGGTGAGGGATGGGTGCTGCTCTCATGTACATGTATGGTGTGCATGTATGTGTGTCTGAGAAGCTTGTGTGTGACTTTGAAATGCCATGGATGCATGACACATGTCCGTGATGATGTGTAGATTCACTCATGCAGTGTGGTCACCGTTGTATCCACTGTGTCTGTGGTGTATGAGCCATGATGCGTGACCCTCCGGTGATGTGTGTGCATGGGATCAGTATGAGCCATGATGCATGTGATTTTAAAGGCAACATTTATGTCCATGGAGGGCCTTGTACATGGATGCTGATGTTGATTGCATGTGCCGTGCCTGTTTCTGCATGTGTGTTGCGTGCATTGACCCATGTGTTGTGGAGGGACAGGATGGAAGTGACGTTTGACAGTGCCACTCATGTGTTATTGCTTCCTGTCTAGGGGACTATTGTACAGTACCCTGATGCTTGTGTTCTATGTCTCCCTCTACACAGCGTCAGGTGAAGAAGAGGGCGAAGACGGCGCTGTGGAGCTAAGTGGAGGGGATGCTTCCACCGGGAGGTGACGCAAGGCCCAGCCACTCTCCCAGGAATTGCCTTCATCCAGGAGCGAGGGGACTGGTGCCGCGTCTGCCACTACGGCTGTAGCGGAAGGGCCGGGTGAGCCCCCACAGGGGCTTGCAATGGCAGAAGACAGTGCAGAGACATCCAGGTTGGTGGTCTTCACAGAGGAGGAGGAGCCCGCTACTGAGCCGCTCATGGGGCCTGGTGGGGGTAGTAACACTGGTGCAAGTGGTGCAGTCCAGGGCCAGGGTCAGGAGGCAGCACAGGTCACCACAGAGGGGCCTGTGCATGTCACTGTCTCTGACCCTGTGATTGCACCACCATGCACCAGCAGGGATGCCCTGTCCCAGGCCCGTCCGCAGGTAGGGGGAGGCCCACATCATCTGGCTCTCCACTACCTGCGGATATGGAGTCCCATGACCGTATGGGCTCTGTCCTGATTGGTGTCGCGTTGCGCACGCGTGACATTAGTGATGACGTGCGTGCTTCCTGGGGGGAGCATGCATGCCATCACGAAGAGCTGCATGGCACTGGTGGGAGGGACCATGGTCGGTGGGTTCCTACATGTGTCGCATACTCTGGCGGACCTCTCCTCCTCTGTGGAGACGATGCGCCAGTCGTTCTCCCTGCCGTCTTTCAGCCCAGATTCCACCAGGGCCCCCTGTGGACCTGGCCTGACCAACACAGCAAGCTTGGTGGAGATCCCATCCCTGCCACAGTCGGGAGTCGGTGGTCCAGCAGGGGTGGACACCCCAACAACTGGAGACCAGCAGATGGAGGATGTGCAGGCATCATCGGACAGGGCACATGGACAGCAGCAGCAGCAGGCTCTAGGTGGGAGCGATGATGGCTCGGGCCATCAACATCAGAGGGGCAGGCATCGGCCAGGGGGCAGGAGAACCCTGGAATGGAGTGTCTTCTGTGTGGCTGCGGTTGGGCCAGCGGATAGATGCAGAGCGGCGGCGGGCAGAAGAGTTTCGGCTCACCATGGGCGGAGTTTTCCATGCGTCGGGCGTTGAGGTGGGCTGAGGGCCTCGAGGCAACTCGCAGGAAGTTGGAACAGGCCATGAGTGCATCCCTGCGAGACCCCGGGGCCAGGGCAGAGGCCCGCCTTTGGAACATCGACATGGAGTTTGATGATGCCCTGGACCACAACATCACCAAGTGAGCTGCAGGACTTGCCCGCCGCCATTGTATATAGTTAGATAGTGTTAGGTTTCCTTTTTTTATCTTCTATTGGAACGCTTGGACAATGCCCCACGTTTTTGTATATAGTTGTAAATTAGGTAGGGTTCTGTACATAGGTTTCATTTCATTTGTTGGGCTCATGGACCCTTGTTGCAATATTTGTACATAGTTGGACAGTGGACTTTTATTCTTACATCATTTACCCTCACCATGGATCAATGGATTTTTTGATTTTGGTTTCCTTTGGATTTACTTTGGTGGACAAGGATTTTTGACAAACTTTATTTTGGATTCATTTGGATTGTGTCATCATTATAATTTTTTTGGTTTTGGACATGCCTTTTTTTCTTGTTTATGATTGTTTACATGCGTTGAATCATTTTTATTATTTTGTGCACAATACATTTTGATTTCTTACTTGCATGTGTGGTATTTGCTCTTTAGTTTACTGCATGTCACAATGTGGGTTTACACAATCACTCGCACCCAGTGTGTGTGTGTGTGTGTGATGGACATCTGTTGATGTGCATATTTGACTTTTGGTTAGTGACAAGTAATAGGCCTTTCAGTGTGGGGTAGATGGGAAACTTGATTGTGTCTAAAGACTGGGGTGGCGTGCAGTGGGATTTTGGTGGACATGAGGCCCATGAATGTGCATCTTTATTACATGTTGGGTGGGGACCTGAGTCGGGACCTGCTGGCAGGTGCCCGTCAATGCTGGGGAGGTGGGGGTGCTGGTGGACATGAGACAGGCCCTGACCCTCAATGCTGGGAGGTGGGGGTGCTGGGGGACATGAGTCGGGGCCTGCTGGTAGGTGCCCGTCAAAGCTGGGTGGATGCGGGTGCTGGGGGACATGAGTCGGGGCCTGCTGGCACGTGCCCGTCAATGCTGGGTGGATGGGGGTGCTGGGGGAAATGTGTCGGGGCCTGCTGACAGGTGCCCATCAATGCTGGGGGGGTGGGGGTGCTGGGGGACATGAGTCGGGGCCTGCTGACAGGTGCCCGTCAATGCTGGGGGGGTGCTGGGGGACATGAGTTGTGGCCTGCTGGCAGGTGCCCGTCAATGCTGGGCGGATGGGGGTGCTGGGGGACATGTGTCGCGGCTCACTTGTGCATGGTGGCATGTGGGCTGGCTGGGGGGCTTCGCCAGGGTGGATGGGCTGCCTGTGGGGCATGGCCAGGGGTCCAGGGGGTTCCCCTGTGTTGTGGTCTGCCTGCAGACCCTGGGGTGGGGGGAGAGGGCACAACTGGGAGGACACACACTGCCAATTCGTTGGGGCACCCCCATAATAGACGTACCCCGCTTGCACAACGCCAATCACGTGTAAGACTTCCTGTGCACCCCCGAAATACACATACCCTGCTCGCACAAGGCCAATCACGTGTAAAACTTCCTGCGGACCCCCGAAATACACGTACCCCGCTCGCACAAGGCCAATCGTGTGTAAGACTTCATGCGCACCCCCAAAATACACGTACCCTGCTCACACAAGGTCAATCACGTGTAAGACTTCCCGCGCATGCCCGAAATACATGTACCCTGCTCGAACAGGGCCAATCACATGTAAAACTTCCCATGCACCTCTGAAATACACGTACCTGGCTCGCACAAGGCCAATCGCGTATAAGACTTCCCGCGCACACCCGAAATACACGTACCCTGCTCGCACAGGGCCAATCGCGTGTAAAACTTCCAGCGCACCCACGAAATACATGTACCCCGCTCGCACAAGGCCAATCCCGTGTAAGACTTCCCGCGCATCCCCGAAATACACGTATCCCACTCACACAAGGCCAATCGCGTGTAAGACTTCCCGCGCACCCCTGAAATACACGTACCCCACTCACACAAGGCCAATCGCGTGTAAGACTTCCTACGCACCCCGAGATACACGTACCCTGCTCACACAAGGCCAATTGCGTGTAAAACTTCCCGCGCACCGCCGAAATACATGTACCCCGCTCGCACAGGGCCTATCGCGTGTGATTCTCCCCACGCAGTGGGGTACGTGTATTCGGAGGGGTGCTCAGGGAGTTTTACAGACGTTTTCATGGTTGGGGGGCTTTATGCTGGTCACCTGGCCTGTTTCGCCATGTACGGGATTTGTGCGTTGTTCATGACGCACGGGGAGGGGTTGGGGGCGTAACTGGCGCGGCTGCAGGGTCACTGCGCAACTCTGCGCCACGGCTGGTTACGGATGTTAAAATCCATGAATATGCTGTGCCCGGAAATGGATATTGGCGCACTCGGCTGTCGCAGACTGCCGCACGCGCACACTGTGCGCCAGCCGCGTGCGCCACTTGTGCGCTGAATTCTATGAATTAGCCCCATGTGTTTCAAAGCGCTTCAAGGCAAGGGAGGGAACAAGGGAAAATAAAACAACATTCTTACAGGCCATGAACAGTAAGGATGTGAAATTAACTATCATACTCGGCCTGACAACATTTCAAATTGTGCAAGTCATAAGACATATATAAGGAAGGGAAGGGGAGTGTGAAGTAAATGGAAACAGACAGGCGACTACCGTACTAGGCCTGACGACATTTCTGGTAGAGCTGGAGGAAAACAAAAGGTGAGGGAGAGGGGTGCAGAAAGGGAGGGGAGAAACAAAACAAGCGACTATCATACTAGGCCTGACAATGTTTCAAATAGTGCTGGAGGGAGGGGGGGCAGTAAGGGGATGGGGGAGTGACAGACGAGGTTGCTATCATACTAGGTCCAGGGACAATTCTGATAGAGTAAGCCCATAGAAGAAAGTAAGGGGAGGAGGGGAGGAGATAGGAAAAGGGAGAGAGGAGGAGAGAACAGAGAGTAAGAAGTCAAAAAGAGTGGAGAAGCAAGAGGGGAGAGCGAATACAATTGCAGAAGTCAGTAGTAACACATAACGTTGCAAGCCAGGATACAAGATGGAGATGGGAACAGCATGATTCAGGGCCACCATTAGTGCAAGATGCAGAGGAAGTCCAGCATGAGAGTTGAGAAAGGGTGACGCACCTTGAATCAATGAAGTCCATAAAAGTTAAATCCAGCATCGGCCACAAGACGGTGATGGTGAAACCAGAATGTATCATGACAGACTCCTGTGTGCAGGAAGGGGGGGCAAAGGGAACAACACAGGGGGACCAGAGAGGGTGGGGATGGCCTGTGGGGACAGAGTGTGTAAACACATGTTGGTGCATGCTTACCTTCTGTTTTAGCAGGGGGTCAGACCCTGGATCCTCCTGGTCCGAGCAGGTTCAAACAGGAATTGCCCTTTAGTTTGGACACCCGGGCGAGAGACGTCCTTGATCTAAGAGTTAAGAGCAGGAAGGAAGAGGCAGGGCTAAGAAGGTGGGTGGTGCTTAGGCCAGATGACCTAGATCCACTTACACCTGCTCCCCAACTGCAAAGGAAAAGAGGCTGGAGGGCTCCTTAAGTAGGGAAAAGAGCGGCAAGCAGGAAGGCACTAGGTGGGCGGGGATTGCTAAGTGGTGAAAAAGAGCGGCAACCAGGAAGGCAACAGGTGGGTGGGGCTTAGGCCAGGTGACCTAGATCCTCTTACACCTGCTCCCTAGCTGCAAAGGAAAAGAGGTTGGAGGGCTCCTTAAGTGGGGAAAAGAGCGGCAAGCAGGAAGGCACCAGGTGGGTGGGGCTTGATAAGTGGTGAAAAAGAGCGGCAACCAGGAAGGCAACAGGCGGGCGGGGCTTAGGCCAGGTGATCTAGATCCACTTACACCTGCTCTCCATCTGCAAAGTAAAAGAGGCTGGAGAGCTCCTTAAGTAGGGAAAAGAGCGGCAAGCAGGATGGCGCCAGGTGGGCGTGGCTTGCTAAGTGGTGAAAAAGAGCAGCAACCAGGAAGGAAACAGGTGGGCGGGGCTTAGGCCAGGTGATCTAGATCCACTTACACCTGCTCTCCATCTGCAAAGTAAAAGAGGCTGGAGGGCTCCTTAAGTAGGGAAAAGAGCAGCAAGCAGGATGGTGCCAGGTGGGCGTGGCTTGCTAAGTGGTTAAAAAGAGCGGCAACCAGGAAGGCACCAGGTGGGCGGGGCTTAGGCCAGGTGACCTAGATCCACTTACACCTGCTACCCAGCTGCAAAGGAAAAGAGGCTGGAGGGCTCCTTATGTAGGGGAAAGTGTTACGCTCACCTGGTTCCCACGAGGTCGTCGATCTGAACTGGCCAGCTGTTGTTTCCACCAGTGAGACGCGTAGTGCCGAGATGATGGACTGGACTGGCCCCCCCAGCTTTGTTTGTTTGACTCGTAGGAATATCCTTCTGTAATGGAGAAAGGGAATTAACTACCTGTGGAGTTCGAGCGCTAACCCCACCTTCCCCTCTCCCGTAGTTCTTCCCACAGGTCACTTTTGGATTCCCTCTATGCTCTCACCTGATGGTTTGGAAAGATGAGCTCTCCATCCTGCTTCCAGCGCAGGGGCGCCTAGATGACCAGTTTCTTCATTGGCGTGGAGGAGTTGGGGAGTTCCAGAATGGTATTGACTCAAAGAATGCCGGCAAGACGCCGTAAGTCTGTAGTTCGTAAGAGTTCAAAACACGTCTGACCTTCACTCTGTCCAATTCCTTTTAGGTTGCTGTATTGCCCTTATGAAGAGTTCCACGTGGCAACCGGTAAGATGCAGGTAAGGGTTTTTATTATCCGGCTCAGTTCGATACAATGGTGTCAATGTATAACATGTGGCTTTTCCCCCATTCAGGCGCTGAAGTGGTATGAGGTCTTGGGGATTGATGCCTCCAGCGGTAAAACCAGGTAAGTCTATTGGGAAAAAACTGGTTTCCCCTTATTGCGTCTTGCTGTTCTGTTGTTTCCCCATAGGAGCCAGGGGCACGGCGGAGATGCAGCGGAGGCTGCGCCGAACCGAAATGAGGTAAGTACCCCCTGTGGTAAATCAGGTAAGTCTTAGGGGGTAGCATGTACAGTCTTAGAGTATCCCCTTGGCTCACCTTGCTGTTTTTGTCTCCTTAGGTGTCGGAGAGCGACCGAGAGATGGAGAAGAGGGTGATGGAATGCTGAAGTGCTGTAAGGCAGGTGAGTACAGTGCGGCGCTGCAGGATGCGAAGTAAGGCGTTTTTAAAGACTTCTTCTCCAGCTCTGTGGCGTGATGGATCAGGATTCAGGTAAGGATTCAAGGTAAAACTCTTGTTCTGACCTTTCCTCCTTCTTTCTTCTTGTTTCCAGGAGCTCCGGACTCGAGGCGGGCGTGGCTGAAGATTGGAAGCTCCTGCAGGCACGGTGAGCGTTACGCTGCTGGATGCAGAATAACGCGAAGCGTGTGCTGCTGTCCGGGCGTGTTTTAAATAGCCTTGGAAGTAGTCCCAGGTAAGTATTCTTCCACAGCCCCACCTGAGTAAAAAGTAGTCCCTGTTAGGGAGAATTCTCTGTTTAGGCTGAATTTCCTAACCTAGTGAGTCCCCCAGCAGCTTTGCTGGATTTTTGGGGTTTACTTTTTTTTCTCCTGCCAAGAGTGAGACTCTTTACCCTCACTCTTGGGCATGATTTGAGTGTGTTTCTTTGAATCTAGATGTGTTTAATGGGCTATGGGGTCTTTTACTCCATAGGGCTACATGTGTTTTTGTGATATGTGTTACACAGCACCCTCAGTGCAGTGACACAGGGGTGTCTTAGTGACCCCCCAGTACAGACTCCATACCCTGGGACTGACTACTGTCTCCCAGGGCATGTAAAGTCACCATTGACTAGTCTTAAATTCTGAACAGAACCAGTACAAACCATCATATTGTGGACATACTGGCTGGGGCAATTCGATTGCCCGAGGGTCTGTTAGTCGAGGGGGCACGTCTCCATCCCCCCTGATCGAGTTTTGGCTGGTGGCAGTGGATACTACTTTTTATATTCAACCGCCAATATTTTCCTATGGGATTTCCCATTGTTTTAGGCTACTATCTTTATTTAATTATTTACGGTAGCCGCGAACATACCGCCGGTTTATTTAATTAATATTAATTCTCCGGTTGGTATTTTTTGCCAAAAACCTGATTCTAAAATGGCGTTTTTGTCTCTCCTGTGACTCTAACCCAAGTCGAGCCCTTCGTTCCACTTTTTGGCGGGCTTCTCCACAGAAGCCCTCCAAAGTGGTGCCACTATGTCTGGGGTACTTAGGAGGGGATGAGGGGAATTTGGGCACCCTGGACTGAGTTGCCTAGGCAACTCAAGTCGCACTCCATCCTGATTGGCCCCTTAGCATGTTTGAGTGACAGCTAGGCTGAGTGTATGGGGGTTTGCTGCATAAAAGCAGGGCTTTGGGGACTGGAACGACAGAAGTCGCCACAGGACCTAAGAATCCGACGAGGGAGAAGCTGAGCCAACCTGCCACGACACCACCACCGGTGGAGCACTGCTGAACTGCCTCAACACTTTTCCCAACGACAGAGGAGATCTCCTGCCGGAGAGTCTTCTTCCTTTGACTGGTGGGGATAACCAGTTTCACTGTCTTTTCGCTTTCCCGACGTACCTCGTGGCCGCCTTGCCCATGCCAAGCACCCCGGCAACCGGGATACCACGTTTTACCACGACCGCGAAAAAAAGGTACCACCTTTAACCAGAAAACTCTGCGGCTGGTTTCTTCCCTGGTAGTGCAACGACCTTCATCTTTCCTCCAAGTCGAGATCTTCTGTTCCCCTGGACGACGACACAACTTGCACCCACTACCAGAAACAACTGCCACCGCTGGAGGATCCTTCCCACTTAAGGTACCATGTCCCGCCTGGCTTCCCTTGCTACCGACTGTACGGGGTGGATTTAGCCCCCGGCTTTGGAACCTGGGTAAGCCTGGGACACCTTGGCTAAACTTTTCTAAGCCTCTCTAAACTCTTCTTGAACCCTCTGCAAGACTTTTCTAATCCTAGTGTAACTGTGTGATCTTGGGCGCATTTGTGCTCTGCTCTCTCTAAGAGTGGGCCCAGCCTTTGGACTTTGGCTCACCAGTGACTTTTCACTCTCTGCCTACCTAACAGTGTTCCTGAATCATAGAGTGGTGTACCTCTTCATATTCTGTCTTTTTCCCTCCCTTTCTCACAAACTTATTAGAATGCAATCTAGTTAAGCGCTCACCTCTGTATGAAAATAAGTGGTGTTTTACTGTGATTTATCTAATAGGGAAAAAAGGGTGTATATATCATAATAGTAACTGTGTTTAGGATAAGTTTACAATAAGAGTGCTGGAGTGTTTCAAGTGTGTGTTGTTAAATAAATAATGATATACTTTGATACCAAAGCTCTGGTCAGTGTTTGCTTGTATTATTTTATCTGAGTGCCTATTGAGTATACTTTGCATACTGCCTAACTCTTCTTGAGGGAAGTCTGACTGCTCAGCCACAGCTACCAGGTAAATCTGGGTGGTACAGACTGCTACAAAGTGGGTTTACTGCCAACACCTGTAGTCTTAAATCTTTTGCAGTGTTCCCTACGGGAACTGCACAGGTTTCTGCCTAACACTGGTGTACAGCGGTGGGATTTGTATTGAGTATACACTTTAGAGTGCTTTAGGATACCTTAACTAACCACAAAGCTTAGCACTGAAAAAGTAATCTTTCTAACATGTCAACTATAGAAACTTATAGTCAAGAGTCCCTTGCTACAAAAACTGCTGATTGTTTAAGAGTATTGTGTAAGCATAAGAACCTCCTGACTAAAGGCAAAAAAATGGAGTTAATAGAAAGGTTGTTAGCATACCAATGTCTGGATGATGGGGCTGAGGAACCTGCCATGCCAGAAAATGTAGATAACAGTATAGAAATTGATATTGATCCACATGTTGATAATCTTGAGTAAGAGTCAGAAGAGGAGGGTGAGGCTGCTGTGACTGTCCCCCCTAGGCCTCTGTCTGCTCTACCTGCTGTGCCTACTGGGCCTTTACCAAGTCCCACCCTAAGTCCTCAATATCTCGAACTAGAGAAAATGAAACTTGAACTAGAGTTCAAGAGGCTGAATACTCTGGCTGAACAGAGACATCAGGAAATGAATCAAGAACTAAGGCTAAGGGAAATGGAGCTCAAGCATGAGCTAGAAATGAAGAAATTATTTGTCGAAAATGCTTCTCTCTCTGGCTCCTCTAGAAGTTCCAGTCCTAAAAGACCACGGATGCCTAAAGAATTGGTTGGTATGTATGAGCCTAAGTTGGATGTGTTGGATTGGTTGTCTCTGTTTGAATATAATCATGGGCTCCAGAACATCAAAGGAAATGACTTGATCACCTGGTTGTTCTCTAGGCTTCCCCCTGTTGCAACTGATGTGGTAATGGAGTTGGGGGAGGAGGATAGGAAAGAGTATGAATGTGTAAAACTAGCTTTGATAGCTAGGTTTGGGAAGGCCCCTTCCCAGTATCTTAAGAGGTTTAGAACCCTCAAAAAGCATGATGGTACCCCTTGGGCTACATGGGTGAGTGAATGTTTGAAAAACGTAGAGGGATGGATTAAGGGTTACAAGGTGAACACTTATGGAGGTATGAAAAATCTTTTTATGTTGGAGTCAATTTATGATACTTGCTCTCCTGAGCTCAGACAGCACTTGGCTGATTCAAAGGAACTAGATTCCAGAAAACTAGCTGGTTGCTGACTTGTGGGCTGCCAACAGGGCCACTCACAAGGATTCAGGGGTCACTCAGAAAAAGGATGAGGGAAAGCAGCCACCTAAAGTGAATCCAGAGAATTCTAATACCTCCCATACCAAAGAGGGCCACAAACAACAGAATAACCAGGGTAAGCCCCAGGGTAAACCGAATCAGGCTAGTGTACCTTCTGGTCAACAACCAGAAGGAGGTCAGACCAAGCCACCCTTTCAGAGAGCATTTGGACAATGCTATATCTGTAAGGCTACTGACCATATCAAAGGGGATCCCAGATGCAAGGGTAAACCTGCAGGGATCAGCACAGTCTCCTTAGCCTTCACTCCTGAGGATGAAGTACAGATGGCTAGTGCCCACTTTGAACTCTTTGCTGAAGAACCCTTGGGTCTTCAAGCAACTATAAACTTAGAGCCTATGGGTCTGGTTAGTCCCCAGAATAGGGTTGTGTATAACTCCCTACCTGTTAACTCTAAAGTTTATTACATGGACAGTGTTCTTGTCAATGGCCAGGATACTCCTGCCAGGAGAGACACTGGGGCCAGCAGAACAGTAGTGGATGAAAGCTTCTTTCAACCTGAGGATGTGGCAAAAGCACCCAAAGGTCCCACTAAGATGTCTGGAGGCCCTGTCCAGATGGTTCCTATTCTACCAGCCCTCATTCAGTGTAACAACATGACATTGAGGATCCCTGTCAGTGTTCAGACTGAGGTGCCTGGGAAGGTCCTTTTGGGGAATGACCTGAGAACTCTAGAAGTAGTGTCACATACCCCCAGGCCTCCCAGTATGGAGACCCAGAACCTAACCAAATTGGCTAGAGAGGCCTCCTTTAGGGACCACTCTAAGCCTGTGGGAACCTCTACTGGGACCCCCACTACAAGCCCTGGTGTTAGTAAGTTGACCTCTAACCCAGACACATTTCAGGCTAGTACATTAGGGAAATGAGAGCCCCAACCAAGCTCCATCATTGTTCCCCCAGTTTCAGAGTCTGTGACCCCCCCTGCTTCTGAGGAAGAGGAGGATAGACCTACTGGACCCTTACCTAGGCCTAAGAGAACTGGTAATTCTCAATGCTGGTGGAAAACCAAGAAAGAAAAGTCTAAGGCCAAAAACCTTCAGACTGTTGGACCTTCTACTGAAGACCCCAACTCAAATCCTAGTATTAGGGGGGAAACTCCTAAAGTAGGTAAGGTTAGATCTAAGAGGAAGGGGAAGCAGGTACATTGCCTAACCCCAACCCCTCCAACCAAGAGGCCTAAGACCCAACCTGCTCCCACAAAAGAGGTGGTGAGGAACCTTGGAGGCCCCTCTAGATCTAAGGGAATCCTTTATAAGGACCCCCTGAAAAAGCCTAACACAGGTTCAGAAGTTGTAACAACTTCTGAGGGACTGGTCAACCAGATCCCCTATAACTTTAAAAAGACTGATGTTCCTCAAAGGGTTTGTAGGTCATATAGCTTACAAAGGAAAACCTTTGATTGGGCCATAGCACATAGGTCAAGGTGTCACCATCAAAATGCTGATGGACTCTCTAGGATGTATGTCATCGACTAGAGGTATGAGGTTCATCCAGGAGTGGATTAAATCCTCCTCTCCCTTAGTCTGGGGGTGGTGAGTGTTAGGGAGAATTCTCTGTTTAGGCTGAATTTCCTAACCTAGTGAGTCCCCCAGCAGCTTTGCTGGATTTTTGGTGTTTATTTTATTTTCTCCTGCCAAGAGTGAGACTCTTTTACCCTCACTCTTGGGCATGATTTGAGTGTGTTTCTTTGAATCTAGATGTGTTTAATGGGCTATGGGGTCTTTTACTCCATAGGGCTACATGTGTTTTTGTGATATGTGTTACACAGCACCCTCAGTGCAGTGACACAGGGGTGTCTTAGTGACCCCCCAGTATAGACTCCATACCCTGGGACTGACTACTGCCTCCCAGGGCATGTAAAGTCACCATTGACTTTACTAGTCTTAAATTCTGAACAGAACCAGTACAAACCATCACATTGTGGACATACTGGCTGGGGCAATTCGATTGCCCGAGGGTCTGTTAGTCGAGGGGGCACGTCTCCGTCCCCCCTGATCGAGTTTTGGCTGGTGGCAGTGGATACTACTTTTTATATTCAACCGCAAATATTTTCCTATGGGATTTCCCATTGTTTTAGGCTACTATCTGTATTTAATTATTTACAGTAGCCTCGAACATACCACCGGTTTATTTAATTAATATCAATCTCCGGTTGGTATTTTTTGCCAAAACTTGATTCTAAAATGGCGTTTGTGTTCTCTTCTGTGACTCCAACCCAAGTCGAGCCCTTTGTTCCACTTTTTGGCGGGCTTCTCCACAGAAGCCCTCCAAAGAGGTGCCACTATGTCTGGGGTACTTAGGAGGGGTGGAAGGGAATTTAGGCACCCTGGACTGAGTTGCGTAGGCAACTCAAGTCGCACTCCATCCTGATTGGCCCAAGTGGTGAGCCGGTTGGCTCACCACTTAGCATGTTTGAGTGACAGCTAGGCTGAGTGAATGGGGGTTTGCTGCATAAAAGCAGGGCTTTGGGGACTGGAACGACAGAAGTCGCCACAGGACCTAAGAATCCAACGAGGGAGAAGCTGAGCCGACCTGCCACGACACCACCACTGGTGGAGCCCTGCTGGACTGCCTCACCACTTTTCCCAACGACAGAGGAGATCTCCCGCCGGAGAGTCTTCTTCCTTTGACTGGTGGGGATAACCAGTTTCACCGTCTTTTCGCTATCCAGACGTACCTCGTGGCCGCCTTGCCCGTGCCAAGCACCCCGGCAACTGGGATACCACGTTTTACCACGACCGTGAAACCAAGGTACCACCTTTAACCGGAAAACTCTGCAGCTGGTTTCTTCCCTGGTACTGCAACGACCTTCATCTTTCCTCCAAGTCGAGATCTTCTCTTCCCCTGGACGACGACGCAACTTGCACCCACTACCAGGAACAACTGCCACCGCTGAAGGATCCTTCCCACTTAAGGTACCATGTCCCGCCTGGCTTCCCTTGCTACCGATTGTACGGGGTCGATTTAGCCCCCGGCTTTGGAACCTGGGTTAGCATGGGACACCTTGGCTAAACTTTTCTAAGCCTCTCTAAACTCTTCTTGAACCCTCTGCAAGACTTTTCTAAGCCTAGTGTAACTGTGTGATCTTGGGCGCATTTGTGCTCTGCTCTCTCTAAGAGTGGGCCCAGCCTTTGGACTTTGGCTCACCAGTGACTTTTCACTCTCTGCCTTGCTAACAGTGTTCCTGAATCATAGAGTGGTGTACCTCTTCATATTCTGTCTTTTTCCCTCCCTTTCTCACAAACTTATTAGAATGCAATCTAGTTAAGCGCTCACCCCTGTATGAAAATAAGTGGTGTTGTACTGTGATTTATCTATCATAATAGTAACTGTGTTTAGGATAAGTTTACAATAAGAGTGCTGGAGTGTTTCAACTGTGTGTTTTTAAATAAATAATTATATACTTTGATACCAAAGCTCTGGTATTGAGTATACTTTGCATACTGCCTACGTCTTCTTGATGGAAGTCTTACTGCTCAGCCACAGCTACCAGGTAAATCTGGGTGGTACAGAGTGCTACCAAGTGGGTTTACTGCCAACACCTGTAGTCTTAAATCTTTTGCAGTGTTCCCTAAGGGAACTGCAAAGGTTTCTGCCTAACAGTCCCTTAGGTAAAATAGTCCCTCCTAAACCTCATTTGGCTTGTGGCTTCTTGCAGCATGGTCTGCATCAGGTAGGTTTTCTACTATGAGCCTGGCATCCATGGCGCCAGGACTGACTCTATTCTTACGAGCCTGGCGCCATAGGCGCCAGGACTGCACCCAAACAGCCCCTAACTGGGGTTTTTGGGCTTACTCCAAATGGCATGATGCCTGCTTCTGGGGTTGCTGGGCCTGGTCTGGTTTCCCGGGGGCAGGCATCATGACAGAAAGAGCAGCAAGCAGGAAGGCACCAGGTGGGCGGGGCTTGCTAAGTGGTGAAAAACAGCAGCAACCAGGAAGCACCAGGTGGGCGGGGCTTATGCCAGGTGACCTAGATCCACTTACACCTGCTCTCCTGCTGCAAAGGAAAAGAGGCTGGGGGCCTCCTTAAGTGGGGAAAAGAGCGGCAAGCAGGAAGGCACCAGGTGGGCGGGGCATGTTAAGTGGTGAAAAAGAGCGGCAACCAGGAAGGCACCAGGTGGGCGGGGCTTAGGCCAGGTGACCTAGATCCACTTACACCTGCTCTCCTGCTGCA
Organism: Ambystoma mexicanum; assembly: GCF_040938575.1. Classification (NCBI taxonomy): domain Eukaryota; kingdom Metazoa; phylum Chordata; class Amphibia; order Caudata; family Ambystomatidae; genus Ambystoma; species Ambystoma mexicanum. The sequence goes on along the minus strand of NC_090925.1, from coordinate 101,578,385 downwards.
AAGGAAAAGAGGCTGGGGGCCTCCTTAAGTGGGGAAAAGAGCGGCAAGCAGGAAGGCACCAGGTGGGCGGGACTTGCTAAGTGGTGAAAAAGAGCAGCAAACAGGAAGGCACCAGGTGGGCGGGGCTTAGGCCAGGTGCTATAGATCCAACTACACCTGCTCCCCAGCTGCAAAGGAAAAGAGGCTGGAGGGCTCCTTAAGTAGGGAAAAGTGCGGCAAGCAGGAAATAAAATAAATGAAACATTCACTTTAACCATTTCTACGCATGTTAAAGTAGAGTCTGTGGGTGACTGTGCTTAGTGGTGTGTTCTCATGTATGGTTGCAAGTTTGAACATGCTAACCTTTTTGCGAATTTGCAGAATTTTAAGTTGTGCAAACTAGCAACATGGACTTATAGTTGTACCTGTTTATGTGTGAATGTTAAGTTTAGATATGATAGTTCAACTTTTTGAGGTTTTATGGCTTTTAGTTTGCACGGACTAGCAACATGAACATCTAGCATCACAATATGAACATATTGGGATTTCAGCTTGCCCCAATGTTATGTGGGTGTCACATGGTAGTTGACAGCTATGTATAGGGTTGTGGTACGTCGTTAGTGGTATGAGAGACTGACATGGAAACTCATTATTTGGGTTTAGTATACTCTGCCGAAATTAAGGCATGGATGAGTTGGGGTGTCAAGAAATCAGTTTTACTATGATTTTACAAATGGTGTGGGTGTGCTTGTGTTGAATGGTATTGTCTCACACAGTGTGTTTCATGGAGTATCCAGAGGAATAGGCAACTGCAGCGCCTGCTGGATGGTAGGTACGTAGGAAGGTAGTTGGAGATGCATGGTTTATATGGTGACTGTGTGTTTTGCCTGCTTATGGTGTAGTTTTCAGTTGGAAAAGACTGCATTGGTAGTTTGCTGATTGAGAATGGCTCCTGGTGTGGGAAACTAAAGATCCAGTGGCGGATGCTGTTACTGGATGGAAGCATTCTCTTTGGTTAGAGTCACGGATGAAGATTGGGGCCTCGTATCTTCCTGTGTGGAAGGGAAAAGTGATAGAGGAAGCTTTTTTTTAAATTAATATGTATTGTGCATTAGTTAATTACAAACTTACAGCACATCAAAATACTAAATACACACAATACAAAACAACACATACATCAAAATAATAAAAGGGTAGAGCTGTGCCTTTTCCTCTACAAAAAAGACTTAATTAATATCTTATAACAACTCTATAGCAAAAACTTCTTTTGAGCTTCTTTCCATATAACAAAAGCGGCAGATGTTATAACTTTGGATTCAGCACCCAATAAGGTAGACCAAAATTGATCATTTCTTATGTCTTCCATCTGTGTAATTTAATTTACATAGCCCTTATTATACAGTTTCTTTTTAATTATACAATCTGTCAATATGTGTCGTCTGGTCTCAACCTCTGACTGAAAAAGTCGGTGATAGCAATCTGATTCTTGATTTTTTATCCATCTGGCCATGAACTCCATTGTAGGCAATATATTTAATCTCAGCTTCAATATGAAGCGTTTAAGTTCTGGGGTACATAGCTTGGTAAAATATCTTCGTGGTCTGCTACGAAAATTCTCTATATGTTTTCTTAATATGCAGTAAATCGACATTTCTGGCCACATCTCATAATCCTGATTTCTTTTTTATTATCGCTTCATAATTTTGGTTAATATCACAGATAGCTTTTTCTAATCCAAGTGATTCAGATTTGTCATAGCGCAGTGATTAAGGTGTAATAAAAACCCATTTTGTCCCCATTCTCCATGTTTACACCCAAGAATTGTAATAGTCAATTTGAATTTTGGTTGGTCAGCCTAAATTTAGAAAATAGAAGAACTCTTTGGATTTGCCACTGCGTCACTATAGCCATCTACCCATACTCCAAATTCAATGTCTCAACCGGCACTTATTGTGGAATATTAATGACTGTGTGCAAAATGTCTCACTTCCAGTCGGTCCAACCACTTCACTTGTGCTAATGGCAACGCATATAATACACCTGGGATAATGGCTGTGTGATACACTTCCAATAATCCTTGCAGATTATGGCCACCACTGTGTATCGCATAATGTCTTACCACAGCCATATTTTCCATACCTTATTAATTATTAGCTCCTCATAAAAGGATAGAGGAGGGTGTACTCTAATGGGAAAACTCAGGTAAGTACATTCATTCACATTTTTAAGTGGCTATTTATCTAATTTCCATTTCCGAGCACCTACTTTTGCCCAAACACATTGTTTTTGTTTTATTAATAATCATAGAGTTCCAAGCTGCATACTCAACCAAGGCATTCAATGAGTGCTGGGGCCCTATGTGTCTGATAAAAAAAAATGATATTGCCCGCAAATGCAAGCCACAGCACTTAGACCCCATTATTTCTTTAAATTATTTTTTAATGTTTTATTTGCAATAAAATTGAATCAACAATTTCTTTTGTAAAAAATCTTGCTTTCCCATCAATTTGTTATGATAGTTAAAAGAGCAAAAGGAAGACAAAAGAAAGAAAATACAGTTAACAATTTACAATTTAAGAAATATTATCAATTCCGATCTCTGGGAAGACCTCCTTCAGAAACTTCACCACCGCGATTACGTTTAGTTTTCAGTCTTGCCATCAAGGACGACCACCAACCATTGGCATCAGAAAGCGCAAAATCCGAACAAAGAAGTCTGAAGTGTTTCGGACGAAGATCTTTTAAGGCCGGGCACAGTGTCATCAAATGAAACAGTGATTCCACCTTGGACTTGTCATTACAGTGCCGGCAATGTTTTTCCAGGGATTGACCCATTAGTAGGGTGTAAGTTCAAACGGGCTCTCAGAAAATGGTCCCTGACCCGTTCATCAGGGAACTGTGCCAGGTATTCACACACTGTGTTGAGTCTTCGAACTTCTGTGGGTAGTTGCGCTACCAATTGATAACTACTGGCCCTCTCCAGTGTTAGAATCCAATCCTTCTCCCCTGTTCATCTGTTTCTTCTCATGGCATTGTGCACCTGGCCACCCTCTGTTCTTCCGGGCCCAGGTCTCTGCTCACCCTGCCACCCTCCTGCACCGCCTCCAGGCCACCATCTGCACTAGAGTTCTGTATCTGTACCCATACAGTCCCCCTCCCACGTTTCTTCTGCACTTATCAGATATACCTTTCTGACACTTTCACCTGCCACTTGCTGGCTGCACTACCATGGTTTAAAGCCCTTATTTATTATGTATTCTATTTAATATTTATTTATGTTTCCTCTCCTCTGCTTCGCACTTTCCACTCCCCCCCAGACCCTGCACTTCTCCCCCATTTTCCTTTCCCTTGCACTTGCACTTTCTTAAATGTCACTGGGCCTAGTAAGATCGCTGTTTTTTGTTTTTTCTTTTTTCCCCTCCCTTTCTGTCTGGTCGCGCTCTGAAACACTTATGTACGAGCGCGATATGAATAAAATATCATTTCATTTCAATCGTTGTCTTGGAATTTTCTTTTTACCCGTAGTGGGTTAGACAACAGTTGCTCTAAAGCGCTGCCGATTTCTTTTAGAAGACACGTCATGGCTGAGCGCCATCCGATCAAGGTTGATTTGGTGTCGGATAGCTTTTCTTTGTGCACCATTTCCAAAATTGCTGGACGTAAGGGGTTATGACATTTCCCAAACAGGGCGAGTCTGTTCCAGTCAACCCTAGATATCAGAGAGTTCAAACCCAGTTCTCTCTGGATAATAGCGATCAGAGTGGACAAGGGCATGCCCAGTACCTTCTTCCAGAATCCACCCTCAAGGCGATTCCAAAGGGAATCGGAGAGATTGAACAAAGCTGCCACCACATATGTCAAGACACGTATCACGTTTGCTCTGTAGTACTTCACCACTGGCAGGATTGAGAAACTCCTGAACTTTCTGTTCAGTGCTTAGGCTTGGCTGGATAGGGCTTTCGTCTTTTGAAGAAGATAGATTGACATTGGTGCCTCAACACTTAAGTTGCTCAGCCAGACCCCCAGAAGGATTGTACCTGGTCAATTTTTTCCCCGTCTATGTACCAGGAGTGATGATTTTTCCCCTTCGAACTAACACCAAATGTCAGAATTGTATTGTTCCCTTTGTTGATTTCAAGGTTCTTCTTTTGGATGTAACAGTTTAGGGCATTAAGTTGTCTTTGCAGCCCAATCGGAGTCTGGTCCATTAAGACTACATCGTCCGCATATAACAGACAAGGTAACTTCACTCCTCTGACACTGGGGGGAAATGATCTGATACCTGGTAAAGCTTCCGGCATATTCTCAGAAAAAGCTTAAAGAGTGCAGGGGCCATAGGGCATTCCTACTTGACTCCTCTGACGGTTCTTATTTTGTTCAACAGGGACCCAGCTTTGTTCAGTCTGACCCTTAAAGAAGTGCCAGAATGCATAGCCAGGATCGGGTGAAATATTGGTTTTGGGGCCGTTTTTCCTTGCCAGTTTAGACCATAGTTTACATCTATCAATTTGGTCAAATGCTTGGACCAAGTCCACAAAAACCATGTATATCTTAGGTTTGTGAGGTCTCCCCTTCAGCAGTTGGAGTAAGAGGATGTTTATCGATGTACCCAAGCCTTTGACGAAAGCGGTTTGAAAATGGTCGAACGCTCCAGTCTACCTGCACCACAAATTAAACTGGTCCAAGATGATTGAACTGTAAAGTTTACTGATGACATTGAGGGGAGCGACAGAGCGATAGTTCTTTGGGTTTCTCCAGTCACCCTTTTTGTGTATCGGGACCACTATCGCTCTCCTCCAGGAGCTAGGGAGTTGGTGAAAGGTGGCTATTTGGTAAAACAAGATGGATATGAAAATAGTCCAGTCGTCGGAAAACTCTTTCAGCATACGGTTCGACAACCCATCTGGGCAAGGTGCTCTTGAGCCTTTCACTTTTTAATTTGTGTTGCAATGTCACTCACGTTGTTAGAAGTGACCCATGGCAGCGGGTAGTCGCTCAGGTCAGTGAGTTTATTGTTTTCAGAGTAGCATATATGTTATGTTATGTTATGTTATTTTGCATTGATATAGTGCCTTATATACCATTGGTATGGTCTGAAGGCGCTGGTAGGTTGAACGCCCTTGGGAACCGAAGTACAGATCAGTAGAGAGAGTAGTGGGAGTCAAAAGGTGCATGTGAGCACCGGGTATGTGTGCAGCTCGTGCGGTATTCGTGTGATAGCTGCTTCTTAGCTGTAGGTGAGGTGGTTGAGAGATCAGGAGTATGTGTTCGCTCGAGCAGGGTTTATCCAAACCAGATGTGGCTGCGTTAGGCCTGAGAAGAACACCTGGCTGGGGGTGTGTAACCAGCAGTGTTTACTTAGAATGATGTGGAGTGAGCGGCGGATGTTGGTATGAGAACAGTTATACCGAATGGTGTCATAGTATCTCTGTGTTCTAGTTGAGTGGTGATGTAAAGGAGAGAGTAAGCGTGGTGGTGAGATATGATGAGTAATATTCTTTTTTTTTTAACATTCTCTGCATTCCAAACCATACTATATACGTCTATATACGCAATTCTATGCGCTCGTTTGCTCCAGGCACTAATCCGCTTTATGCCCTCATACGTATTATGCACTCACCCCTTCAATGTTCTCGCCCCCTCAACGCACTCACCCCCTCTACGCACTCACCCCCTCTACACACTCACCCCCTCTACGCACTCACCCCGCTCTACGCATTCGTCCACTCTACGCACTCGTCCACTCTACGCACACGTCCGCTCTACGCACTCGTCCGCTCTATACACTCATCTGTTCTGTACATTCATCCGTTCTATACATTAATTCATTCTATACATTCATCCTCTCCAGCGATCTACATATTCTCTGCACATCCGAATTCATCAGCTATCCACACTCATGCGCATTACTTGCTTCTCTTGCGGATATCTGCAGATACGACCTGGAGCTGTCACATGCTCTACATACTCATCCGCTCCACATATTCATCTGCTCTACACACTCATCCGTTCGAGATGCTCATCCATTCTATACACTTATCCAATTTACTTATTCATTCGATTTCCACACTCATTTGAACTATGCAGTTATCTGTTCTTCCATTCATGCATTCTTCCACTCTGCGCATTCGTCAGTTCCACCTGCTTCATCAATTCTAATTATCTCATCTGTGCCATTCATTTCGTTCGCTCCTTATGCATTCCGTCGATTTCAGCAGTTTAACTCTCTTTACTGTTTCCGTATGATTTATTTTTATTGGCCCTTTTACTGCTTTGATCTACTTTATTCGTTTAATTCTTATTGGCCCTTTTACTGCTTTGATCTACTTTATTCGTTTAGTTCTGTTTGTCCTTCTAGTTCATATTAGGGGTTATTAGCTGCCAATTTCTCGGATCAGGTAGTTTGTTGGATTGGTGTCATTGAGTTGTTGTTAGACTGTTTGGTTAGTTTGGTACGGTTGGTTTTATGGGAAGAGCCAGGTTTTCAGCAGTTTGCGGAAAGACGTTAGGTCCTCAGTTAGGCGGATGTGGGGTGGGAGTGAATTCCATAGCGTGGGGGCCAAGGCTGAGAATGATGATCCGCCTAATCTGACAGAGTTTGTCTTCGGTATGACTAGGAGGCCGGCTGCGCTCGATCTTAGGGTTTGTGGGGGGTTGTAGGGTTTTAGTTTGTCTTGAAGATATTGAGGTCCGGTTTTATGCAATGCTCTATGGGAGATGCATAATGTTTTGAAGGTCACACTTCGGGCTACCGGGAGCCAGTGCAGCGTCTTAAGGGCCGGGGAGACGTGGTCTCTCGGGCCAAGCACAAGTAGCAATTTGGCTGCCGCATCTTGTGCTCTTTGGAGTTTATTCAGTTGGTACGCGTGGACTCTGAGGTATAGGGGGTTTGCGTAGTCCAGTCTTGATATACCGATTGATTGGACCGCGGCGAGTCTGTTGGGAAAGGAAAGATACGGAAAGATGCGCCTAAGGGTTTTAAGGTGGTAGGGGCAGGACTTTGAGATGTTGTTGACTTGTTGAGAGAGTGTTAGGTCAGAGTCCAGGGTGCATCCAAGATTTTTCACTGATTTGGCGGTGGTCGGTGAGTTCCCCATGGCGGGTGGCCACGTTAGTGGGTGCGGAAGAAGTTCTGTGTTGCCACATATCATGATTTCCGTTTTAGAGGGGTTTAACAGGAGGTGGCTTTGGGTCATCCAGAGTTCTATGTCAAGGAGGCATGAGGCCAGGTCAGGTTGGGAGTTGGGTTTTGAGTTAAGGAGTTTTAGAATTAGTTGGGTGTGGTCGGCGTAGTTGTAGCACAGGATGTTGTGTGAGCGAATTATTGCTGGGAGGGTGATCAGGTAGAGATTGAACAGGAGGGCAGATAGGCATGCTCCTTGTGGGACTCCTGTGTCGACTGGTCGGGCTTGAGAGGTATAGCTGAAGAGTATCATTATTTGGTATCTATCTTTGAGGAAAGAGGCTATCCATTTAAGAGCAGTTCCACGAATTCCTAGGGAGTGGAGGCGGTCTAGGAGGATTGAGTGAATGATCATGTCAAAGGCGGCGGATAGGTCGAGAAGGATTACAGCGGCGCATTCCACGGAGTCGCCCGTCATTTTAAGGTCGTCCCAGATCGAGGTTAGGGTGGTTTCAGTTCCGTGACGTGCTCTGAAACCTGATTGGGGAGACTAGGAGATTGTTGGCTTCGATAAAGGCATTTAGTTGGGAGTAGGCGGTTCGGTCGACGAGTTTGGCAAGGAACCTGGTGTTTGAGATGGGGCGGTAGTTTTTGGGCTTGAGAGGGTCGAGCGAAGGTTTTTTAATTAGAGGTTTGACGTGAACTGTTTTGAATGCGTCGGGAAAGATACCAGAGGAAAGGGAAGCATTTATGATAGATCTTGCGTGTTCTCCTGCGCAGGTGGAAGCGAAAATTTCTTTAAGAGTTGTGGCTGGGCAAGGGTCCAGCGGCGATCCAGATGGTTTGCAGGCAGAAAGAAGTTTGAGAAATTGCTCTGGTGATATTGGACTAGAGGATTCGAACGTTGGTTGCGAGGAGGACGCAGCTGATGGGCTGGCTGGTATGGGGGGAGCATTGCCTGGTGGATGTAAGAGAGCTAGTTTGGTGGTTAGAGTTTTTGTCCTTTCGATAGCCGTGGTGTAAAAGTGGAGGGAGAGTGAGTCGCACAGTGATTGTGTCGGGGTCGGGACGGTCGTGGTACAAGCTGGATTGGTGACTTCAGGGATAATTTTGTGGAGTTCTTTGCTTGGGTTTTTGCAGTTTAGGATTCGGGTATTGTAGTGGGCTTTTTTTGCTTTCCGGTTTTCGGCCTTGTACTGGTACAGGTGTCGGGCCAAGGTGGCCCTGCTCTCCTGGGTTTTGTCTTTCTGCCATTTGCGTTCTAGATATTTGTATTGTTGTTTAGTGGTCTTTAACTCAGGAGTGAACCATTTGGGGAAGAGGCCACGGCGGGTTGAAAATTTGCAAGGGGGTGTGAGCCGCATCAGGGATGCGTTGAGCCATGAATCAAAGGCCTCAGGGGTTAGTTGGTTGTTGAGACGGCAGGTAGGTGGTGGAGACTGTAGGAGAGCCTCGGCTAGGTCTGGGGCGATTATTAGTTTTTTCCAGCATTTGCGTAGATTCGGAGGTTCAGATACGAGTACGGGAAGGGGGTCAGGTGAGCGAATGGTGAACGAGAGAATGAAGCTGATAGGGGTGGGGGGCTTTAAATGAATGAGGCTGTTGGAGCTAAAAATGGCATCAAGAGTGTGTCCTTTATAGTGAGTCGGGCCGTTTATGTGGGGTTGGAGATTAATTGCGTCTAAACCATCAACCAGTGAGTGTGTCATAGGGTTGGTGGGAATGTCGAGCCATATGTTGAAGTCTCCATGAAGGGTGAGGTTGGGATGGTTTAGTTGGAGGGTGGCAATAGTGTCGCAGAGGTTGTTTGCGAATTGTCTATCGTAGCCAGGGGGCCTGTAGATTATTAGGAAGCTGTGTGAGAGCGACGGGGAGAGGGATAGTTTAACGAGGAGAGATTTGCAAGACGGAATGGAGGGGTGGTTGTCGATGATTGAGGCGTGGAAGAGAGACTTGAAGACGAATGCTACCCCCCTCCTCTGGACGGGCGGTTCAGTGGGATGAGGGAGTAGTCAGGGGGAAAGGCTTCATTAGCGATTGGGGCAAAGTCGTCAGAGAACCAGGTTTCAGTGATGAAAACTAGGTCTGGTTTGACAGAGGCGAGGAGGTCAAAGATGCAGTGTTTGATTTTTGCTACGGATCGGGCGTTAAATAGGATGTAGTTCACATAGGCAGGCGAGGTTGGTCTCGGTGCTGGAGCGGTGGCGGAGAAAGTGGAGGGAGAGGGGTAGGGCGGGTGATGCTAGATGGGAATAGTGGGCGAGCAGAAAATTTGGCAGGCTTCGGACGGGGGTGGGTGGCTGCGTGTGATAAAATGATTGGGTTTGGTTCGAGGGAGAGGGGTTTCAGGAAGGGTGAAACCACGGGGGAAGGAGGTGATTGCGGGAATGAGGTGGTGGGTCGAGACAGGGGAGGCGAAGAGTGCTGAGAGATTGAGGGGGACCAAGTACATTTCCTCTTTAGTTTCTTTGTTGCGATTGGTGTGTGAGAGAGGGTAGGGGGTTCCGAGGGGGAGAGGTAAGCAGCTTCGGTTCTTGCTAGGGCTAGGCGTGCAGTTTTTAGCGAGGGGAAAGGGGGCGGTCGGGGGGGAAGGTGGCAGGTGTTTGAGGGCAAGGCTGCGGGTGGGTGATTGTAGGGCGGGGGTGCCAGGTATGATAGTGAGGGGAGCGGGTATGGTTAACGTGGGGTTCAGGGGTGGAGTGGTTTTAGGGTGATTGGCTCGCCATCGTGCCCCACTGGCTTGGTGTTTAGAGAGGGGAATGGCAGGGAGTGCGAAGGAGGGTGGGTTGGTTTGGGAAGGGAGGGATGGGAGGGAAGGCAGATCGGAGATTGGGGGCGGTCCACGGGGGTCGTTTACGACAGACTCTGGTGGAGTGGGGGCACTCATGTTTGGTGCAAGCTTTTAGGTGGATTTAGGAGGGCTTTCTGATTGTAGTTCTAAATTCAGAGGTGGCACGCTTTTAGGCACACTTCCAGGTTCAAATTGCTCAGAGACGATACTGCACTATTTGGTGCGTTTCTAGATTCTATTGTAGACAGAGATGATATTAGTCTATTAGGTTCTCTTAGGTACACTTCTAAGTTCGCCTGTATACAGAGAAGATATTAGGTCTACCTCTAGATTCAATTTGAATAGAGGGGGCATTTGTTTATTATTCACCGTTTTAGATTCTACATTACAGAGCTATACTGTTAGTTATACTAATAAGATTAATTAGGGCACGCTAGTAGGTGCACTTCTTTCAATTCAGTTTTATAGAGGGGGGATATTAGGCATGAATCTAAATCAGCTTTGTACAGAGAGGTTATTAGGGAGATTAGTCGGTTCTGCCCGGCATGGTATTATACTATTAGGATGTTGGGCAGACTTCTAAATGTAATTTTCACAGAGAGGCTATTGTGCTCACTTCAAAATGCAACTTTCCACAGAATGGGAATTGGGAACACTTTCTAAAATCACAGAGAGGCTAATCGGCTTTCACAGAGGCTATTGGGCACACATCTAATGCAACTTTCCACAGACAGGTTGTTGTGCACATTTCTAAATTCAACTTTCCAGAGTGGCTATTGGGAACATTTCTAGATTCACAGAGAGGTTATTGGGCACTTCTAATTCAACTATCACAGAGAGGCTGTTGGGCGCACTTCTAAATGCAACTTTCACAGATAGGCTATTGGGCACACTTCTAAATTCACAGAGAGGCTATTGGGCACACTTCTAAATGCAACTTTCACAGATAGGCTATTGGGCACACTTCTAAATTCACAGAGAGGCTATTGGACACACTTCTAAATGCAACTTTCACAGATAGGCTATTGGGCACTCTTCTAAATGTAACTTTCCACAAACAAGCTATTGGGCACACTTCTAAGTGCAACTTTCCACAGATAGGCTATAGGGAACACTTCTAAATGCAGTTTTCACAGAGAGGCTATTGGGTACACTTCTAAATTCACAGAGAGGCTATGGGGCACACTTCTAAATGCAATTATCACAGATATGCTATTGGGCACGCTTCTTAATGCAACTTTCACAGATAGGCTATGGGGCAATCTTCTAAATTCACAGAGAGGCTATTGGGCACACTTCTAAATGGAACTTTCTCAGAGAGGCTATTGGCGACTTGGCCAAGCTTTTCTAAATGCAACGTTTCCCAGAGAGGCTAATTGGGCACAACTTCTAAATACATACATAGGCTATTGGGCACACTTCAAGTACAACTTTCCACAGATAGGCTAATGAGCGCACTTCTAAATGCAATTATCACAGATAGGCTATTGGGCACACTTCTAAATTCACAGAGAGGCTATTGGGCACACTTCTAAATGCAACTTTCACAGATAGGCTATTGGGCACTGTTCTAAATGCAACTTTCCACAAACAAGCTATTGGGCACACTTCTAAGTGCAACTTTCCACAGATAGGCTATTGGGAACACTTCTAAATGCGGTTTTCACAGAGAGGCTATTGGGTACACTTCTAAATTCACAGAGAGGCTATTGGGCACACTTCTAAATGCAACTTTCAGAGAGAGGCTATTGGCACATCTCTAGATTCACAGAGAGGCTATTAGGCACACTTCTAAATGCAATTTTCACAGATAGGCTATTGGGCACGCTTCTTAATGCAACTTTCACAGATAAGTTATTGGGCAATCTTCTAAATTCACAGAGAGGCTATTGGGCACACTTCTAAAGGGAACTTTCTCAGAGAGACTATAGGGACACTTCTAAATGACCTTCTAATTGCGACTTTTCTCTGATAGGCTATTGGGCACAACTTCTAAATGCAGCTTTCTCAGAGAGGCTATTGGCGACTTGGCCAAGCTTTTCTAAATGCAACGTTTCCCAGAGAGGCTAATTGGGCACAACTTCTAAATACATACACAGGCTATTGGGCACACTGCAAGTGCAACTTTCCACAGATAGGCTATTGGGCGCACTTCTAAATGCAATTATCACAGATAGGCTATTGGGCACACTTCTAAATTCACAGAGAGGCTATTGGGCACACTTCTAAATGCAATTTTCAGACAGAGGCTATTGAGCACATTTCTAAATGGAACTTTTCTCAGAGAGACGATTGGGACACTTCTAAATGCCCTTCTAATTGCAACTTTTCTCTCAGAGGCTATTGGGCACAACTTCTAAATACATACATAGGCTATTGGGTACACTTCTAAGTTCAACTTTCCACAGATAGGCTAATGAGCGCACTTCTAAATGCAATTATCACAGATAGGCTATTGGGCACACTTCTAAATTCACAGAGAGGCTATTGGGCACACTTCTAAATGCAACTTTCACAGATAGGCTATTGGGCACTGTTCTAAATGCAACTTTCCACAAACAAGCTATTGGGCACACTTCTAAGTGCAACTTTCCACAGATAGGCTATTGGGAACACTTCTAAATGCGGTTTTCACAGAGAGGCTATTGGGTACACTTCTAAATTCACAGAGAGGCTATTGGGCACACTTCTAAATGCAACTTTCAGAGAGAGGCTATTGGCACATCTCTAGATTCACAGAGAGGCTATTAGGCACACTTCTAAATGCAATTTTCACAGATAGGCTATTGGGCACGCTTCTTAATGCAACTTTCACAGATAAGTTATTGGGCAATCTTCTAAATTCACAGAGAGGCTATTGGGCACACTTCTAAAGGGAACTTTCTCAGAGAGACTATAGGGACACTTCTAAATGACCTTCTAATTGCGACTTTTCTCTGATAGGCTATTGGGCACAACTTCTAAATGCAGCTTTCTCAGAGAGGCTATTGGCGACTTGGCCAAGCTTTTCTAAATGCAACGTTTCCCAGAGAGGCTAATTGGGCACAACTTCTAAATACATACACAGGCTATTGGGCACACTGCAAGTGCAACTTTCCACAGATAGGCTATTGGGCGCACTTCTAAATGCAATTATCACAGATAGGCTATTGGGCACACTTCTAAATTCACAGAGAGGCTATTGGGCACACTTCTAAATGCAATTTTCAGACAGAGGCTATTGAGCACATTTCTAAATGGAACTTTTCTCAGAGAGACGATTGGGACACTTCTAAATGCCCTTCTAATTGCAACTTTTCTCTCAGAGGCTATTGGGCACAACTTCTAAATACATACATAGGCTATTGGGTACACTTCTAAGTTCAACTTTTCTCAGAGAGACTATTGGGCACAGCTTCTAGATGCAACTTTCTCAGAGAGGCTATTGGGTACACTTCTAAATGTAACTTTTCTCAGAGGGGCTATTGGGCACAACTTCTAAATGCAACTTTTCTCAGAGAGGCAACGTCTAAATACACACATAGGCTATTGGGCACAACTTCTAAATACACACATAGGCTATTGGGCACAACTTCTAAATGCAACTTTTCTCAGGGAGGCTGTTGGGCACAACTTCTAAATACATACAAAGGCTATTGGGCACACTTCTAAGTGCAACTTTCCACAGATAGGCTATTGGGCACACTTCTAAATTCACAGAGAGGCTATTGGGCACACTTCTAAATCCAATTTTCAGACAGAGGCTATTGGGCACATTTCTGAATGGAACTTTCTCAGAGAGACTATCGGGACACTTCTAAATGCCCTTCTAATTGCAACTTTCTCTGAGAGGCTATTGGGCACAACTTCTAAATACATACATAGGCTATTGGGTACACTTCTAAGTTCAACTTTTCTCAGAGGGGCTATTGGGCACAACTTCTAAATGCAACTTATCTCAGAGAGGCTATTGGGCACAACTTCTAAATACACACATAGGCTATTGGGCACAACTTCTAAATACACACATAGGCTATTGGGCACAACTTCTAAAGAGACACATAGGCTATTGGGCACAACTTCTAAATACACACATAGGCTATTGGGCACAACTTCTAAAGAGACACATAGGCTAGTGGGCACAACTTCTAAATACACGCATAGGTTATTGGGTACACTTCTAAATGCAACTTTCTCAGGGGGGCTATTGGGCACAACTTCTAAATGCAACTTTTCTCAGAGAGGCTATTGGGCACAACTTCTAAATACACACATAGGCTATTGGGCACAACTTCTAAATACACACATAGGCTATTGGGCACAACTTCTAAATGCAACTTTTCTCAGAGAGGCTATTGGGCACAACTTCTAAATACACACAAAGGCTATTGGGCACAACTTCTAAATACACACTTAGGCTATTGGGCACAATTTCTAAATGCAACTTTTCTCAGAGAGGCTATTGGGCACAACTTCTAAATACACACATAGGCTATTGGGCACAACTTCTAAATACACACTTAGGCGATTGGGCACAACCTATAAATACACACAGGCTATTGGGCACAACTTCTAAATACACACATAGGCTATTGGGCACAACTTCTAAATGCAACTTTCTCAGCGAGGCTATTGGGTACACTTCTAAATGCAACTTTCTCAGGGGGGCTATAGGGCACACTTCTAAATGCAACTTTTCTCAGAGAGGCTATTGGGCACAGCTTCTAAATACACACATAGGCTATTGGGCACAACTTCTAAATACACACATAGGTTATTGAGTACACTTCTAAATGCAACTTTCCCAGGAGGGCTATTGGGCACAACTTCTAAATGCAACTTTTCTCAGAGAAGCTATTGGGCACAGCTTCTAAATACACACATAGGCTATTGGGCACAACTTCTAAATACACACATAGGCTATTGGGCACAACTTCTAAATGCAACTTTCTCAGGGAGGCTATTGGGTACACTTCTAAATGCAACTTTCTCAGGGGGGCTATTGGGCACACTTCTAAATGCAACTTTCTCAAAGAGGCTATTGGGCACAACTTCTAAATGCAACTTTCTCAGGGAGGCTATTGGGCACAACTTCTAAATGCAACTTTCTCAAAGAGGCTATTAGGCACAACTTCTAAATACACACATAGGCTATTGGGCACAACTTCTAAATGCAACTTTCTCAGAGAGGCTATTGGCGACTTGGCCAAGCTTTTCTAAATGCAACCGTTCCCAGAGAGGCTAATTGGGCACAACTTCTAAATACATACATAGGCTATTGGGCACAGTTCAAGTACAACTTTCCACAGATAGGCTATCGAGCGCACTTCTAAATGCAATTATCACAGATAGGCTATTGGGCACACTTCTAAATTCACAGAGAGGCTATTGGGCACACTTCTAAATGCACCTTTCACAGATAGGCTATTGGGCACTGTTCTAAATGCAACTTTCCACAAACAAGCTATTGGGCACACTTCTAAGTGCAACTTTCCACAGATAGGCTATTGGGAACACTTCTAAATGCAGTTTTCACAGAGAGGCTATTGGGTACACTTCTAAATTCACAGAGAGGCTATTGGGCACACTTCTAAATGCAACTTTCAGAGAGAGGCTATTGGCACATCTCTAGATTCACAGAGAGGCTATTGGGCACACTTCTAAATGCAATTTTCACAGATAGGCTATTGGGCACGCTTCTTAATGCAACTTTCACAGATAAGTTATTGGGCAATCTTCTAAATTCACAGAGAGGCTATTGGGCACACTTCTAAATGGAACTTTCTCAGAGAGACTATAGGGACACTTCTAAATGACCTTCTAATTGCGACTTTTCTCTGATAGGCTATTGGGCACAACTTCTAAATGCAACTTTTCTCAGGGAGGCTGTTGGGCACAACTTCTAAATACATACAAAGGCTATTGGGCACACTTCTAAGTGCAACTTTCCACAGATAGGCTATTGGGCACACTTCTAAATTCACAGAGAGGCTATTGGGCACACTTCTAAATCCAATTTTCAGACAGAGGCTATTGGGCACATTTCTGAATGGAACTTTCTCAGAGAGACTATCGGGACACTTCTAAATGCCCTTCTAATTGCAACTTTCTCTGAGAGGCTATTGGGCACAACTTCTAAATACATACATAGGCTATTGGGTACACTTCTAAGTTCAACTTTTCTCAGAGGGGCTATTGGGCACAACTTCTAAATGCAACTTATCTCAGAGAGGCTATTGGGCACAACTTCTAAATACACACAGGCTATTGGGCACAACTTCTAAATACACACATAGGCTATTGGGCACAACTTCTAAAGAGACACATAGGCTATTGGGCACAACTTCTAAATACACACATAGGCTATTGGGCACAACTTCTAAAGAGACACATAGGCTAGTGGGCACAACTTCTAAATACACGCATAGGTTATTGGGTACACTTCTAAATGCAACTTTCTCAGGGGGGCTATTGGGCACAACTTCTAAATGCAACTTTTCTCAGAGAGGCTATTGGGCACAACTTCTAAATACACACATAGGCTATTGGGCACAACTTCTAAATACACACATAGGCTATTGGGCACAACTTCTAAATGCAACTTTTCTCAGAGAGGCTATTGGGCACAACTTCTAAATACACACAAAGGCTATTGGGCACAACTTCTAAATACACACTTAGGCTATTGGGCACAATTTCTAAATGCAACTTTTCTCAGAGAGGCTATTGGGCACAACTTCTAAATACACACATAGGCTATTGGGCACAACTTCTAAATACACACTTAGGCGATTGGGCACAACCTATAAATACACACAGGCTATTGGGCACAACTTCTAAATACACACATAGGCTATTGGGCACAACTTCTAAATGCAACTTTCTCAGCGAGGCTATTGGGTACACTTCTAAATGCAACTTTCTCAGGGGGGCTATAGGGCACACTTCTAAATGCAACTTTTCTCAGAGAGGCTATTGGGCACAGCTTCTAAATACACACATAGGCTATTGGGCACAACTTCTAAATACACACATAGGTTATTGAGTACACTTCTAAATGCAACTTTTCCAGGAGGGCTATTGGGCACAACTTCTAAATGCAACTTTTCTCAGAGAAGCTATTGGGCACAGCTTCTAAATACACACATAGGCTATTGGGCACAACTTCTAAATACACACATAGGCTATTGGGCACAACTTCTAAATGCAACTTTCTCAGGGAGGCTATTGGGTACACTTCTAAATGCAACTTTCTCAGGGGGGCTATTGGGCACACTTCTAAATGCAACTTTCTCAAAGAGGCTATTGGGCACAACTTCTAAATGCAACTTTCTCAGGGAGGCTATTGGGCACAACTTCTAAATGCAACTTTCTCAAAGAGGCTATTAGGCACAACTTCTAAATACACACATAGGCTATTGGGCACAACTTCTAAATACAACTTTCTCAGAGAGGCTATTGGCGACTTGGCCAAGCTTTTCTAAATGCAACCATTCCCAGAGAGGCTAATTGGGCACAACTTCTAAATACATACATAGGCTATTGGGCACACTTCAAGTACAACTTTCCACAGATAGGCTATCGAGCGCACTTCTAAATGCAATTATCACAGATAGGCTATTGGGCACACTTCTAAATTCACAGAGAGGCTATTGGGCACACTTCTAAATGCACCTTTCACAGATAGGCTATTGGGCACTGTTCTAAATGCAACTTTCCACAAACAAGCTATTGGGCACACTTCTAAGTGCAACTTTCCACAGATAGGCTATTGGGAACACTTCTAAATGCAGTTTTCACAGAGAGGCTATTGGGTACACTTCTAAATTCACAGAGAGGCTATTGGGCACACTTCTAAATGCAACTTTCAGAGAGAGGCTATTGGCACATCTCTAGATTCACAGAGAGGCTATTGGGCACACTTCTAAATGCAATTTTCACAGATAGGCTATTGGGCACGCTTCTTAATGCAACTTTCACAGATAAGTTATTGGGCAATCTTCTAAATTCACAGAGAGGCTATTGGGCACACTTCTAAATGGAACTTTCTCAGAGAGACTATAGGGACACTTCTAAATGACCTTCTAATTGCGACTTTTCTCTGATAGGCTATTGGGCACAACTTCTAAATGCAACTTTTCTCAGGGAGGCTGTTGGGCACAACTTCTAAATACATACAAAGGCTATTGGGCACACTTCTAAGTGCAACTTTCCACAGATAGGCTATTGGGCACACTTCTAAATTCACAGAGAGGCTATTGGGCACACTTCTAAATCCAATTTTCAGACAGAGGCTATTGGGCACATTTCTGAATGGAACTTTCTCAGAGAGACTATCGGGACACTTCTAAATGCCCTTCTAATTGCAACTTTCTCTGAGAGGCTATTGGGCACAACTTCTAAATACATACATAGGCTATTGGGTACACTTCTAAGTTCAACTTTTCTCAGAGGGGCTATTGGGCACAACTTCTAAATGCAACTTATCTCAGAGAGGCTATTGGGCACAACTTCTAAATACACACATAGGCTATTGGGCACAACTTCTAAATACACACATAGGCTATTGGGCACAACTTCTAAAGAGACACATAGGCTATTGGGCACAACTTCTAAATACACACATAGGCTATTGGGCACAACTTCTAAAGAGACACATAGGCTAGTGGGCACAACTTCTAAATACACGCATAGGTTATTGGGTACACTTCTAAATGCAACTTTCTCAGGGGGGCTATTGGGCACAACTTCTAAATGCAACTTTTCTCAGAGAGGCTATTGGGCACAACTTCTAAATACACACATAGGCTATTGGGCACAACTTCTAAATACACACATAGGCTATTGGGCACAACTTCTAAATGCAACTTTTCTCAGAGAGGCTATTGGGCACAACTTCTAAATACACACAAAGGCTATTGGGCACAACTTCTAAATACACACTTAGGCTATTGGGCACAATTTCTAAATGCAACTTTTCTCAGAGAGGCTATTGGGCACAACTTCTAAATACACACATAGGCTATTGGGCACAACTTCTAAATACACACTTAGGCGATTGGGCACAACCTATAAATACACACAGGCTATTGGGCACAACTTCTAAATACACACATAGGCTATTGGGCACAACTTCTAAATGCAACTTTCTCAGCGAGGCTATTGGGTACACTTCTAAATGCAACTTTCTCAGGGGGGCTATAGGGCACACTTCTAAATGCAACTTTTCTCAGAGAGGCTATTGGGCACAGCTTCTAAATACACACATAGGCTATTGGGCACAACTTCTAAATACACACATAGGTTATTGAGTACACTTCTAAATGCAACTTTCCCAGGAGGGCTATTGGGCACAACTTCTAAATGCAACTTTTCTCAGAGAAGCTATTGGGCACAGCTTCTAAATACACACATAGGCTATTGGGCACAACTTCTAAATACACACATAGGCTATTGGGCACAACTTCTAAATGCAACTTTCTCAGGGAGGCTATTGGGTACACTTCTAAATGCAACTTTCTCAGGGGGGCTATTGGGCACACTTCTAAATGCAACTTTCTCAAAGAGGCTATTGGGCACAACTTCTAAATGCAACTTTCTCAGGGAGGCTATTGGGCACAACTTCTAAATGCAACTTTCTCAAAGAGGCTATTAGGCACAACTTCTAAATACACACATAGGCTATTGGGCACAACTTCTAAATGCAACTTTCTCAGAGAGGCTATTGGCGACTTGGCCAAGCTTTTCTAAATGCAACCGTTCCCAGAGAGGCTAATTGGGCACAACTTCTAAATACATACATAGGCTATTGGGCACACTTCAAGTACAACTTTCCACAGATAGGCTATCGAGCGCACTTCTAAATGCAATTATCACAGATAGGCTATTGGGCACACTTCTAAATTCACAGAGAGGCTATTGGGCACACTTCTAAATGCACCTTTCACAGATAGGCTATTGGGCACTGTTCTAAATGCAACTTTCCACAAACAAGCTATTGGGCACACTTCTAAGTGCAACTTTCCACAGATAGGCTATTGGGAACACTTCTAAATGCAGTTTTCACAGAGAGGCTATTGGGTACACTTCTAAATTCACAGAGAGGCTATTGGGCACACTTCTAAATGCAACTTTCAGAGAGAGGCTATTGGCACATCTCTAGATTCACAGAGAGGCTATTGGGCACACTTCTAAATGCAATTTTCACAGATAGGCTATTGGGCACGCTTCTTAATGCAACTTTCACAGATAAGTTATTGGGCAATCTTCTAAATTCACAGAGAGGCTATTGGGCACACTTCTAAATGGAACTTTCTCAGAGAGACTATAGGGACACTTCTAAATGACCTTCTAATTGCGACTTTTCTCTGATAGGCTATTGGGCACAACTTCTAAATGCAGCTTTCTCAGAGAGGCAATTGGCGACTTGGCCAAGCTTTTCTAAATGCAACGTTTCCCAGAGAGGCTAATTGGGCACAACTTCTAAATACATACATAGGCTATTGGGCACACTTCAAGTGCAACTTTCCACAGATAGGCTATTGGGCGCACTTCTAAATGCAATTATCACAGATAGGCTATTGGGCACACTTCTAAATTCACAGAGAGGCTATTGGGCACACTTCTAAATGCAATTTTCAGACAGAGGCTATTGGGCACATTTCTAAATGGAACTTTTCTCAGAGAGACTATTGGGACACTTCTAAATGCCCTTCTAATTGCAACTTTTCTCTGAGAGGCTATTGGGCACAACTTCTAAATACATACATAGGCTATTGGGTACACTTCTAAGTTCAACCTTTCTCAGAGAGACTATTGGGCACAACTTCTAGATGCAACTTTCTCAGAGAGGCTATTGGGTACACTTCTAAATGTAACTTTTCTCAGAGGGGCTATTGGGCACAACTTCTAAATGCAACTTTTCTCAGAGAGGCAACTTCTAAATACACACATAGGCTATTGGGCACAACTTCTAAATGCAACTTTTCTCAGGGAGGCTGTTGGGCACAACTTCTAAATACATACATAGGCTATTGGGCACACTTCTAAGTGCAACTTTCCACAGATAGGCTATTGGGCACACTTCTAAATTCACAGAGAGGCTATTGGGCACACTTCTAAATCCAATTTTCAGACAGAGGCTATTGGGCACATTTCTGAATGGAACTTTCTCAGAGAGACTATCGGGACACTTTTAAATGCCCTTCTAATTGCAACTTTCTCTGAGAGGCTATTGGGCACAACTTCTAAATGCAATTTATCTCAGAGAGGCTATTGGGCACAACTTCTAAATAC
Source organism: Ambystoma mexicanum (assembly GCF_040938575.1). NCBI lineage: Eukaryota > Metazoa > Chordata > Amphibia > Caudata > Ambystomatidae > Ambystoma > Ambystoma mexicanum. The sequence goes on along the minus strand of NC_090925.1, from coordinate 101,557,218 downwards.
ACACATAGGCTATTGGGCACAACTTCTAAATACATACAACATACATAGGCTATTGGGTAAACTTCTAAATGCAACTTATCTCAGAGAGGCTTTTGGGCACAACTTCTAAATACACACATAGGATATTGGGCACAACTTCTAAATACACACATAGGCTATTGGGCACAACTTCTAAAGAGACACATAGGCTATTGGGCACAACTTCTAAGTTCAACTTTTCTCAGAGGGGCTATTGGGCACAACTTCTAAATGCAACTTATCTCAGAGAGGCTATTGGGCACAACTTCTAAATACACACATAGGCTATTGGGCACAACTTCTAAATACATACAACATACATAGGCTATTGGGTAAACTTCTAAATGCAACTTATCTCAGAGAGGCTTTTGGGCACAACTTCTAAATACACACATAGGATATTGGGCACAACTTCTAAATACACACATAGGCTATTGGGCACAACTTCTAAAGAGACACATAGGCTATTGGGCAAACTTCTAAATACACACATAGGCTATTGGGCACAACTTCTAAAGAGACACATAGGCTATTGGGCACAACTTCTAAATACACGCATAGGTTATTGGGTACAACGTCTAAATGCAACTTTTCTCAGAGAGGCTATTGGGCACAACTTCTAAATACACACAAAGGCTATTGGGCACAACTTCTAAATACACACTTAGGCTATTGGGCACAACTTCTAAATGCAACTTTTCTCAGAGAGGCTATTGGGCACAACTTCTAAATACACACATAGGCTATTGGGCACAACTTCTAAATACACACATATGCTATTGGGCACAACTTCTAAATGCAACTTTTCTCAGAGAGGCTATTGGGCACAACTTCTAAATACACACAAAGGCTATTGGGCACAACTTCTAAATACACACTTAGGCTATTGGGCACAACTTCTAAATGCAACTTTTCTCAGAGAGGCTATTGGGCACAACTTCTAAATACACACTTAGGCGATTGGGCACAACCTCTAAATACACACAGGCTATTGGGCACAACTTCTAAATACACACATAGGCTATTGGGCACAACTTCTAAATGCAACGTTCTCAGGGAGGCTATTGGGTACACTTCTAAATGCAACTTTCTCAGGGGGGCTATAGGGCACACTTCTAAATGCAACTTTTCTCAGAGAGGCTATTGGGCACAGCTTCTAAATACACACATAGGCTATTGGGCACAACTTCTAAATACACACATAGGCTATTGGGTACACTTCTAAATGCAACTTTCTCAGGAGGGCTATTGGGCACAACTTCTAAATGCAACTTTTCTCAGAGAAGCTATTGGGCACAGCTTCTAAATGCACACATAGGCTATTGGGCACAACTTCTAAATACACACATAGGCTATTGGGCACAACTTCTAAATGCAACTTTCTCAGGGAGGCTATTGGGTACACTTCTAAATGCAACTTTCTCAGGGGGGCTATTGGGCACACTTCTAAATGCAACTTTCTCAAAGAGGCTATTGGGCACACCTTCTAAATGCAACTTTCTCAGGGAGGCTATTGGGCACAACTTCTAAATGCAACTTTCTCAAAGAGGTTATTGGGCACAACTTCTAAATACACACATAGGCTATTGGGCACAACTTCTAAATGCAACTTTCTCAGAGAGGCTATTGCTTCTGGCCCTGCCCTTGCCACACTTACTTGTTGTTGGCTTCTTGCTTCTCCTGCGGATACCTGCAGATACGACCTGGAGCAGTCTCTTGTAGGAGCTGTCCTTTGCCTCAGGTCCTTAGCCGATGGGCTGCCGGGCAGAGGGCTGCCCAGGGAGGACAAGCAATGAAGGGGGGATGCTCACGGCTGGACCAATCAGGGGTGGCGTGGGCGAGCTGGGAGACGGGAGGGCAGGCATACACGGGGAAATGCGGAAGAGGGAGCGGGGATTGGAAACAACGGCGGATGCCTTCTACAGAGGGCCTGGGGGCTGCTAGCAGTATTAATCACAAGATTGGGCCAAATTTAGGAGCAGCAGCTGGGCAGACACACTCACCTGGCAATGGATGGCAATGCACGGGTGCGGGTCGATGTCAAGGACTAGGTCTGCAGGGCACACACAGGCAGCCAATCAGGGGTGGCGTGGGCGGTCTGGGAGGCGGGAGGGCAGGCCTACACGGGGAAATGCGGAAGAGGGAGCGGGGATTGGAAACAACGGCGGATGCCTTATACAGAGGGCCTGGGGGCTGCTAGCAGTATTAATCACAAGATTGGGCCAAATTTAGGAGCAGCGGCTGGGCAGACACACTCACCTGGCAATGGATGGCAAAGCACGGGTGCGGGTCGATGTCGAGGACTAGGTCTGCAGAGATACAGAGATCTAAAATGAGCAGTCCAAGTCGCTTCACTTATTGGATTTGATTGACCTGCTCTCATTGCCTTCGCTTCAGCTTTTTTGAAGCCCAGAATCTGTTTGGGTCTTTACCCACCAAGGCTTTTAGCATAGCCCTTGCATTGTGATGGAATCTTTGTAGTTTCGATGCACAAAGCCAGTTTTTATAGCTGGACTTGGCGAACCGGGCTGTACGGTGATCCTCTAATGAACCAGACTTCTCCGCTATTCGCATCAACTTTCTCACCTCTTTTATTCGGACCACCGATTCGCTATTAAAAGTATGTTCATGGTTGTGGGGCCAAATTGCTCTTCTTTGGTCAATAACGAAATTGTTCCAACAGAGGTGAGTAGTCAACCCTAGTACCACCCGACCCTGATATATCGTCAAGTATCTTATCTTTGCGGATGAGAGTTTCAGGCTCAACCCCCCATTCCAGGGGTCGAATGAAGTTGGCATTTGGTCCTGGGGCTGAGCACCAGTAGTCTTCCATTCAAGCAACAGGAGGTGGTGGTCACTGTGTAGTGTCTTGATAATTTGGAAATTCTCAACAAAAGGTAAAAAGTTTTTAGACATTTAGATGTAGTCTATAACTGAGGTGCTGCCCATGTTTTCCCACGTCGGCTGAGACGGGATATCACCTATACAGTTACCATTGAGCAAATGCATGACTCTTGAGTTCATAAATTCACTCCACAAATTTCGTTGCATGTGACATGAGTCATCAAAATTCCAAGCATGAGCCTGCATTTTGTAAACTAAATCCGGGATGTTAAGGTCCCCATATATTATGACATATGAGAGTTGTTGATGAATCTGATCTACAAACGCTTCGGTGGTGATCAGAACGGGATTCCAGTAGATGTTAATCATTGTTAGTTTCGATATAGATTCAGAGCCTAACAAAGACCCCTTGGTTTCCCATCCGATCACTGACACTTGAGTAAGAAAGTTTATGTTCGTAGATTTTAAAAGTTTTAGGGGACTACCTGACTTGACCGCAGTCAGGAGGCCCGCAGATGGGCGTCCGATGGTCCCTTTGATTGCAGGGTTTATAGATGTGTGCAAATCGTCAATCACTCGGGTTTTCCTCAGCCAGGTCTCCTGAAAGCAGATCAGGTCTTAGTCTCCTAGATTTATGTCGATTGGTGTTGTCAGGTGAGCACACCCCCTAGTATTCCATGAGATGAATTTTAAATTACTCTGTGGGGGAATTAAGGTGACTGTGGTCAGGCCTTGAAGATGTTCTTTAATGTTACAGTCTGTAGAAGCCAAGCTGTGCTTCTTCGGAGTAGCTTTCAATTCGACACAGTTTACACGGCAGGAGGAAAATTCTGGTTGGAAAGTCACACTTATCTTTAAGCCCGGGCTGGATCCTTATAATTAGGTATTATAGATGGGCGTGTTGTTGTGTCCTCTTTTAGAGGTTGGCAAATTTGGTCATTAGTGTTGTCTTTTCTTCCTGTCGCATAGGTCGGGCGTTTTACTCCCTCATCGTCCGCAGGGTTGCCCACCATCACTCTTCCCACTTCCAAAATGTCAACATGCGTCGGTGTTAGTAGTGGGCAGACTAATGAGTCCTCTGTTTGAAGTTGATGTGCATCATTGTTGGCATTGTTGTGTCTCTCTACAACAGGGTTCAAGCAGTTTGAAAGGTTGTCGTCCAAGAAATTTCCCCCAAATTAAAAGGCTCTCTGCCGCATCCTGCAACATATTTTTGATGATAGGCGACCTGATAAGGAGGAACACTGCATCCAGGTGCCTTTCGTCACAAAATTAGATCAACGCCAAGTCAGAAGACTGCAGCTGTCTCAAGTTTGGGATAGAGTGGAAAAGATCCAGGCCTTTTCTCCGTTTGAGAATGATCAAGTTGTTACAGTCCAGCCAGTCCAATTTTATGCCCCAGCCTCTCAAGAGACAGGCTGTTGCTGCTCTTTGGGCTCGTTGGATCTGAAGTCCGCCGACTTTCTCAGACCTTCTCCAACAGGGTGCTGGCGTTTGCGATAGGAAGCTGGCATAGCACCATACTTTTGGCCTTAAGGGATGTCAAACCGTACGTTGACTTTAGTACACCGTCTTGTTTCGGCCATAGTCAGGAATATCGGTGAGACCGGAAGCACCTCAGTTGTCCCTGCTTGGCTGGCTTGTGCTTCAGGTTCGGAAGGCATAGCCACTGCCACCCTCGCCGGCGACTGGCTACTTATAGAGGCGTCCAGTAAATAAGTTGCAAGATCGAGCAATGCTAGCGAGATTGGAGTTAGTGTCGTGGTCAAAGGATATGCTGTGGAGATGGAGAGTCTGGCATCATTCAGTGGATTACTCACGCCTATTGGAGCCCGACTTCTCGACTTTGAAACGGCTTTCTTCCCAGTTTGTACCAAGTGGGGCAATCTCACCAAACTCCTATTAGCAGGTTTAGGCTTTCTCTCTATGCTTGATCACTTGTACTGCTTACTAGCAAATAAGTGTACCCCCAGTTGAAATATCGCCAGCCCCCACTGGGTGGCGGGGGGGGGAAGGGAGAGAGGGAGAGAGAGAGAAAGAGAGAGAGAGAGAGAGAAAGAGAGTGAGAGAGAGAGAGAGAGAGAGAGAAGGAGGGGGTTGAAACTGAGAAAGGGATGGGCCAGGGTGAGAGAAAACATACTAACACTTTTACTAGACTGCACTGACACAGAGAAACAGAATAAACCAAGCCTACAAGATCACAGTTGGATGAGATAGAAAAAGAGGTGGCAATAGAGAGCGATGGAGAGAGAAAAAGAGAGAGTCCACTGAAACAGAGAAAAGGAGAGAGAGGAGGCAGATAGGGTGATAGGGCGAGCTTAAGAGAGAGCGAGAAAGGGAGAGAGAGAAAAGGGGTATTGAAACTGAGAGGGATGGGGGTATGGAGAGAAATGGCCACACCAAACAAGCAGAGAGAATTCACTTTTACTAGGATGCACTGACACAGAGAGACAGAAAGCGGATAGAGCGAGAGACTCCTGAAACAGAGAAAGAGAGAGCAATAGAGTGAACCTGCAGAGAGAGAGGCACTGGGAATCCACCTGACTACACTATGAGAGAATTAAAAGGGTGAGCACACCTGCCACCGTGACTTTCACAATCAGAAAGTTTGAAAATGACACACAGATAGAGAGACAGTGCCCAGGGAGAGAGACAGTGCAGAGAGACAGAACAACAGAGAGAGCAAGTGTGAAAGAAGCACTAGATCAGCAATTGAGATGAGGGAACAGCTAGAAGCCGCTATTATTAATATTACCATTATTATTGTTTTTATTGTTTTCGTTATTCATCGTAATAAGTGTACAAACCTCAGAGTAAGTTGCCATTTTGTATTAGTAGTTTAATAATCCCCGGTTACTCCTTTAGACTGTGGGACGTGTATTTTTTTTTCCTTTCGAATTACATATTTCTAATTGAAAATCTCAAAATGAAAAGAACAAACAGGACAGAAAAAGCATATTTTTTTTAAATCATGGATCAGACTGAGGTTCTAAACATCCCCGACATTAAGACTTATCTCAGGGCCTCGTGCACAGTGATTACTTTGCTCAGGTCACCAATATTTCCCCCAAGTACCACACACAGTGATCCCGGCTGTGCCTCTGATTAATCTCTGACGCTGTTCCATCTTCTCTACGGTGCTTTATGGTACATCACACAGTGTTCCCTGCTGTGCCTCTGATTCATCTCTGCAGCTGTTCCATATGGTAAATCTCACAGTGATCCCAGCTGTGCCTCTGATTCATCCCTGCATCTGTTCCACCTTCTCTATGGTGCTTTATGGTGCATCACACAGTGATCCCAGCTGTGCCTCTGATTCATCTCTGCAGCTCTTCCATCTTCTCTATAGCGCTTTATGGTACATCACACAGTGATCCCAACTGGGCCACTGATTCTTCTCTGCAGCTGTTCCATCTCCTCTATCATGCTTTATGGTACATCACACAGTGATCCCAGCTGTGCCTCTGATTCATCTCTGCATCTGTTCCATCTTCTCTATGGTGCTTTATTGTACATCACACAGCGATCCCAGCTGTTCCTCTGATTCAGCTATGCAGCTGTTCCATCTTCTCTATGGTGCTTTATGGTAAATCACACACTGATCCCACCTGTGCCTCTGATTCATCTCTGCATCTGTTCCTTCTTCTCTATGGTGCTTTATGATACATCACACAGTGAACCCAGCTGTGCCTCTGATTCTTCTCTGCTGTTGTTCCATCTCCTCTATAGTACTTTATGGTACATCACACAGTGATCCCAGCTGTGCTTATGATTCATCTCTGCTGCTGTTCCATCTTCTCTATAATGCTTTGTGGTACATCACACAGCGATCCCAGCTGTGCCTCTGATTAATCTCTGACGCTGTTCCATCTTCTCTATGGTGCTTTATGGTACATCACACAGTGATCCCAGCTGTGCCACTGATTCTTCTCTGCAGCTGTTCCATCTCCTCTATAGTGCTTTATGGTACATCACACAGTGTTCCCAGCTGTGCCTCTGACTCCTATCTGCAGCTGTTCATATGGTAAATCTCACAGTGATCCCAGCTGTGCCTCTGATTCATCTCTGCAGCTGTTCCATCTTCTCTAGAGTGTTTTATGGTACATCGCACAGTGATCCCAGCTGTGCCTCTGATTCATGTCTGCAGCTGTTTCTTCTTCTGTATGGTGCTTTATGGTACATCACACGGTGATCCCAACTGTGCCACTGATTCTTCTCTGCAGCTGTTCCACTTCCTCTATCGTGCTTTATGATACATCACACAGTGATCCCAGCTGTGCCTCTGATTCTTCTCTGCTGTTGTTCCATCTCCTCTATAGTGCTTTATAATACATCACACAGTGTTCCCTGCTGTGCCTCTGATTCATCCCTGCAGCTGTTCCATATGGTAAATCACACAGTGATCCCAGCTGTGCCTCTGATTCATCTCTGCAGCTGTTTCTTCTTCTGTATGGTGCTTTATGGTACATCACACAGTGATCCCAACTGTGCCACTGATTCTTCTCTGCAGCTGTTCCATTTCCTCTATCGTGATTTATGGTACATCACACAGTGATCCCAGCTGTGCCTCTGATTCTTCTCTGCTGTTGTTCCATCTCCTCTATAGTGCTTTATAATACATCACACAGTGGTCCCTGCTGTGCCTCTGATTCATCCCTGCAGCTGTTCCATATGGTAAATCTCACAGTTATCCCAGCTGTGCCTCTGATTCATCTCTGCAGTTGTTTCTTCTTCTGTATGGTGCTTTATGGTACATCACACAGTGATCCCAGCTGTGCCTCTGATTCATCTCTGCAGCTGTTCCATCTTCTCTACGGTGCTTTATTGTACATCACACAGCGATTCCAGCTGTGCCTCTGATTCATCTCTGCAGCTGTTCCATTTTCTCTATGGTGCGTTATGGGACCCCCATAAGTGAATATTCTGTGCACATTGTAATGAAAGGCACATTGTGTGGCGCTGTCTTCCATCATTGATGGGTAATATGATGCCAGCACATTCGTAGCCCAGTCTCTCAATTACACACAAACATGCCGGCTCTGCAAATAAAAACAGGGGCTGAGCAAGAGCCTGTTAAACATTGAGCTAACATGAAATATAACTTTCTTGTAAAGGCAAGTAAACTGCATATAAAACTGGCAAAGCCTGCACAGAAAGTTTACCAGAAAGGTTTATTATTGGCTGACAAAGCAGACGGCAAGAAGGGGTCTAGGACGGAGGCTTACCCCAATGTATCACAAAAGATTTTGACTACAACTCCCATCAGCCCTGGCAAGCATAAGTGAAGTTAAAGGATCATGGGAATCCTAGACCAAACATTACAACCTTAAACCAAGCCAGATATTTGGCTTCACCCATGCCCAGGCTTTCATTGCCTTGCCCATCTCTAATATTGCCACATATTGTCATAGGGAAATTGCAGGTTCTAAGATAAGGTCTACTCACCGTTCAAAAGACAACAGTCAACATATGTCTGCCGGTGCAGGCGGATCTGCCATACTTTCAGAATCCAAAGTGCACCAGGTATCCAGCACTTCAAATAGCATTTCGAGAAGCACCCATACCCACAATAGAAGGTGGGCAGCCTTCTTCCTAGTCTTCCTTATACCTGCATGGATGCTTTCTACCAGAAGCAGTGCTATATCTGCTCTGAGTCTCTGGGGATATGGTCTCAAAGCTGGACATAGCTAGACTTTAACAAGCAGCCGCAGAACATATGCAATTAAAAAATCTTTGTCATTAAGGGTTCAATAACTTTGCACCGTCCCCAGATCGGAATTACTTTGCCAAGGAATATTTGCCAAGGTTAAACTTTACAGTGAACCACAGGTGCAAAACATAAGTAATTACAAGTTGTCATTATCTGAAAAGTTGTCCACACCTTCACTCTAGTGTAATACTTACTGTAACTGTAAAACAAGCCCTACCAAAGACAAAGTTTTCGGTTACTGAAAAAGCATGGTATTGACTTTAGCTTGATAATCCTTTGCCATCAAATACCCACATACTTAAATACTTGGCCATCTGGTGCTCCAATGACCAGAAACCCGCTTGCTCCTGAACAGTGTTCTGCCCCATCTCTTATCAGTTTCAGGTACAAACTGAACACTTTTTCATTAAAAAACAGCATAAATACAGGCAGGGACATCAATTCACCAAAATGCAAGGGGTGGACGAAGTGACATCATACACCAAATGACGTCACAGGAAGGATGTCAGATGACCTTTGACCCCGATGACATCACATGAAATAACACACATGCAATTTAACTCCAATGTCATCACCTGAAGAGACTTACGGGTGTAAAACATGTACATAAGCTTACATTTCATAAAATACCAAATCGGTAATCGGCAAACAGTACACCCTCATTTTTAACTACAGTACTCCGTTGATGTGCGATGGGGCGACCCTTGTTATGACATGGTTAGACTCAGAAGAACCAACAAAGGCCATGGGCATTGCCGTGCATATGCCACTACAGCCTTATACAGACCTTTACTGACAACCTATACCAATTATGTTTTGCTGTAGTCCCCTTGAGTGGGACGGGTATGCCCAGACGTATGTCCCGTGCCTGCCAGGTCCAGAGGCCCAAGCTGCACCTCACTGATGACACCCAAGGAAGCTGAAACATGTCTGGGGATGCTTGTGGGCTTGTGCAGAAGGGATGTAACCTAGCAGTGTGGGATGGGCTGCCCCTTTTGGGGTGGGACCAAGCTTGATTTGAATATGATCTTTGCCCTTTTGTAATTCCTTGGCAGGTGAAGAACAATGGTATGGATGGTTGCCCATAGCAATGCCAGAGGTCAAGATTAATTCTAAAGCTTCCAACCATCACCTCTTTTGTTTTTCTAAAGACAAGTTGGTTATGCAGCAATTATATTTTGTCCATGTTTGTGTTATTTCTAGTGTGCACATTTGTGTTTACCACGTATGGCTATTAAATGTGGCTAGTGCCCTGAAATAGCCACACCATGAGATTTCTGCTTGTCCTTTGACAATATTGCTGGTTATCCTTCTTCCTGCCTTGCCAGGTCAGGAGATCCACTCACTATAAGGTCATGCACTTGCCCAGGAAAGCTGCAGCTTATGTGGGCTATTGTTGCCTTTGTGTGTGGGTTTGTGGCTCAGGATGTTGGTGTGACTGTCTGGTTCCACTCCACATACATGGTGCCAGTGAGTCTATGGTGTAGTGTTCAGTTGGAAAGGACTGCATTAGTAGTTTGCTGATTGAGAATGGCTCCTGGTGTGGGAAACTAAAGATCCAGTGGCGACTGCTGTTACTGAATGGAAGCATTCTCTTTAGTTAGAGTTACAGATCAAGATTGGGGCCTCGTATCTTCCTGTGTAGAAGTGAAAAGTGATAGAGGAAGCTTTTTTTTTTAATTAATATTTATTGTGTATTAGTTAATTACAAACTTTCAGCACATCAAAATACAAAATACACATAATATAAAACCACACATACATTCAAATAATAAAAGGGTACACCTGTACCTTTCCTTTGTAAAAAAGACTTAACTAATATCATATAACAACTCTTCTTTCCATATGATATGATATGATATGATATGATATGATATGGCATTTATAACGCGCCGATGCACAAGTGTTTCAAGGCGCGACGAGGCAAGGGGGGGACAAAGGGAGGACAAAACAACGATCCTACTATGCCAGGTGTCATTCAGATCGCGCAAGTGCATGGGAAGGGGGGAAAGGAAAAGTATGTAGGGGAAAGGGAGAGGGGAAAAGTGCAGTGCATGGGAAGTGGAATAAATATGACACATAACAGCCAGCTAGTGGCAAGTGCAAGGAAGTGCAGACATAAGTGCTAGTAGGGGGGACGGAAGGGATACAGGAAACGGTCCCAAGTGCAGGGGTTGCCAGGGAGGCCGTGCAGGTGGGTAATTGATGGGGCCTGGGCCAGAGATCAAAAGGGTGGCACAGGTAGCCAGTGCAATTACGGTCAGGAATTCAGCAAGGGAGAGGAGGAGAGTAAGCAGAAGCAAAGAGGAAGGTTTTGAGGTATTTCCGGAACCGGAGATGGTTCTCCTCAAGTTTCAGGGAGGCAGGAAGGATGTTCCAGAGAGAGGCCCCTGCTGAAGAGAGTAATCTGCCACCAACTCGTTGCCTGGAGAAGCGACTGACCCTAAGGGAGTTGGAGGCAGATGAGCGAAGAGCTCGAGAAGGGAGATATTTAGATAGAGAGAGTTGAAGGTATTTCGGTCCCAGACCCTTGAAGGCCTTGTGTACAATGCAGAGGGTTTTGAACTTAATCCTCGCAGCCACTGAGAGCCAGTGCAGAGATTTCAGTCCTGGAGAGATACGATCCCTGGGCTTGAGGCCAAGGACAAGTCTTGCAGTCCTATTCTGGATAAGTTGCAGAGGGCGGAGAGTAGAGGCAGGCAGATTTAGATAGAGGCTGTTACAGTAGTCCAGCTTGGAGAGGACCATGGCTCTGGAGACAGTGAGCTTCTGGGGGAAGGAGAGGAAAGGAAGAATACCTCTAAGGAGGTGCAGCTGGTAGTGTGACTTCTTGGAGACGTCAGAGATGTGAGGGGAGGAGGAGAGTGCAGAGTCGAAGATGACCCCAAGGTTTTTAGCCTTGGAGGTTGGAGTGGGAGGAGGGCCAAGAGAGGCCGGCCAGAGAAATGCAGGGAAGGAGGGAGTGGGTGTGCCGATGAGTAGAATCTCAGTCTTACTGGCATTAAGACAGAGGTCGTTGGCGGCACACCATTCCTGAATGGCAGACAGAGAGTCAGAGATGAGGGAAGGCGAGGAGAAGGCTGAGGGTAGCCTGAAAATGAGCTGGGTATCATCCGCATAGCACTGAAAGTTGGGACCGAGAGTGGCGATGCGGTGGGCAAGGAGTGCCAAATATTGGTTGAACAGCCAGGGAGAGAGGTTAGATCCCTGGGGACACCACAGGTAGAAAAAAAAGTTGTTGGAGAGGAAGGACCCAAGTTGGACCTGGGAGGGTCGGTCGGAGAGGAAAGAAGTCTGCCACACCAGAGCCTGACCAGTGATACCCAGGTTATCACGGAGACGGTTGAGCAGGATGGCATGGTTGACCATGTCAAAGGCAGAAGAGAGATCAAGCAAGATAAGAACACAAGGGGTGTTAGAGTCGAGGTTGGTGAGCAGGACTGCACGGATGTTCAGGAGAGTAGTTTCCGTGCTTCTGGCAGCTCTAAAGCCAGACTGATGGTCATGAAGACAACCAACAGATTCAGTGTGGAGATTGAGCTGTGAGAAGGCCAGTTTCTCCAGGAGCTTGCCCAGGAAGGGAGTGGTGGAGATTGGGCGATAGTTAGCCAGGCAGGAGGGGTCGGCAGACGGTTTCTTAAGAAGAGGGTGCACAAGGGAGTGCTTCATGGGGGATGGGAAGACTCCAGTGGCGAAGGAGTGATTGCAGAAATCTGCCAGGGCAGGCGCCAGGGAGTCGATATGATCCTTGATAGTTTTGGAGGAACAGGGGTGAACCTGTTTCGACAAGACTTTCATAGTTCAGACTTGTCTAGAAACCTCGTCTGGAGAGAAAAGGGGAAAGGCAGAGAAGGAGGGAGGAGGAATGGGAGCAGAAAGGCCAGAGGAAGAGCAGGGAATAGCGGGATGAGAGAGGGAGAGTGACGACAGGATGTCCTGAGTTTTTGAAATGAAGTGAGAAGCCAGTGCCGTGCAGATGGCCTGGGAAGGGACAGGAGAGGTAGAGACTGCAGCAGGATTGGCCAGTTCCTTGCAGATTTTAAAGAGTTCAGCCGAGTTGTTAGATGCCGCAGAGATGCAGGCTTGGATATAGGCTCTCTTCTTGGTGAGGACGGAGAGCCGGTATTGCCTTTGTAGCATGCAGCATGCCCGTTTGTCAGAGGATGATCCTGAAGCACGCCATTTCCTCTCGGCAACCCTACACTTGCGTTTAAGGGTGACGGGGTCTGGGTCATACCAGGAGTTACACTTGGCTTTGGGCTTCAGGCGGATTCTCATGACAGGTGCAAGGATATCGAGAGTATCAGATATAGAAGCGTAGAGCGCGGAGAGGGCTGTGTCAGCCAGGGGGGAAGGAGGGGGTGAGAAGGTGGCGGCGAAAGCCTCAACTGACACACGCTTCATGGGTCGGGTGACCGAGAAGGTGGGTGGCAGTGAAGGAGGTGGCTTGGCCTGCGGGGTAGGGAGGGTGAGGTTGGAGGATAGGAGAAACTGGTCACTCCAAGAGAGAGGAGTGGAGAGAGGGACAGAGAGGGGAAGGTCTGAAGAGATCAGAACATCAAGAGTGTGCCCTGCAGAATGAGTCGGGCCAGAGGGGAGAATGGTGAGTGAGAGAGAGTCGCAGAGGTCACGAAAGAGTTCAGAGGGGGGACTGGAGGCATCCAGGTGAATGTTGAAGTCTCCAAGAAGGAGGAGTTGAGTGGTTACATTCAGCACCCAATAAGGTAGCCCAAAATTGACCATGTCTAATATCTGTGTGATATCATTTACATAGCCCTTATTATACTGTGTTTTTAAAAATTATACAATCCGTCAATATGTGTCGTCTGGTCTCAACCTCTGAGTGACAAAGTCGGTGATAGCAATCTGATTCTTGATTTTGCATCCATGTGGCCATGAACTCCATTGTAGGGAACTTTGGTACGATATCTTTTCTTAACATGCAATAAATCTACAATTATGGCCATATACCATAATCCTGATTTCTTTTTTATTATCACTTTATAATTTGGGTTAATATCAGAGGTGTCTTTCTCTAATTCCAGATGTGTCATAGCACAGTGATTAAGATCTAATAAAAACCCATGTTTGTCCCCATTCTCCATGTTTACACCCACGAGTTGTAATAGCCAATTTGAACTTTGGTTGGTCTGCCTAAATTTAGCAAATAGAAGGACACTTTGGACTTGCCACTGCGTCATTATGGCCATCTGCCCATCTTCCAAACTCAATGCCTCAACCGGCACGGATTAAAGAATATTAATAACTGTGCGCTAAATTCTCCCTTCCAGTCGGTCCAACCACTTCACTTGTGCTAATGGCATCACCACCAATGCATATGATATATCTGAGGTAATGGCTGTGAGATACACTTCAAATAATCCTTGCACATTATGGCCACCACTGTGAATCGCTTAATGTCTTACCACCAGCCATATTTTCCATATCTTATTCATTATTAGCTCCTCATAAAAGGATAGAGGAGGGTGTGTTCTAATGGGAAAACCCAGGTAAGTGTATTGATTCACATGTTCAAGGGGCTATTTATCTCATTTCCATTTCGGGAGCCTGCTTTTGCCCAATCTCACATCGTTTTTGTTTTTGTTTATAGTTCCAAGCTGCATACTCAACCAAGGCATTCAATGAGCGCTGGAGCCCTATGGGTGTCTGATCAAAAAAGATTATTTTGTCTGCATATGCAAACCACAGCACTGAGACCCAATTCATTTTCGGTTGGAAATGTTTTGTGTTACTTAGCACTTGGTCAAGGTCAGCAGTATACATATTGTATAAAATCTGGGCTAGGGTGCATCCTTGTTTCAGACCTCTACTAGTACCACAGGATTTAGTGTATAGGACTGCAGTAGGACATTGTTATGTTAGTGTGAGCCCACTTAGGATAAGTTTTCAGAATCATCTTGGATCTCCATTTATACCATATTTCCGCTGAAAGTTCAGTTGGTATGGTTGTGGGCTTTCTTCTCAATTGAGTTTGACGTAGGAGACTCAGAGGATTCAGTTGTGTTGGGCGTTGGTTGACCAAGTTGCAATTTGCTGTGCAGGTTTATTGCCACAGTGGTGAGTGCCGTGAGAAAGTTGTTTTTATGTGGTTGTGGTTCAGTTAGTACCCATATGTGTGTTATCTAGTTTGGAATGTTCTGTGATGAGGGTTAGTTTAGTTGTTGTAGAGGTTTAGCGGTACTGCGTGCCAGCCCTTAAAGGGACAGTCAGTGCTCGGGGGTGGCAGCCCTGAGGTCCACCACTGGCAGTGGTGGATGGAAGGTGTCTTGGTTGTCTATTGTGGTTCTGGGAGTAGCATGAGGGCCCAAGGAGGGGAAGGTAGTGCTCCAACGTGCCAGGGTTGAGACCCGCAGGTGGCAGTATAGTGTGGAAGGTGTTGTGTGATGTTTTGGATGGTTTTGTTTGTTGCTATGCTGGTGTGGCACAACTGCCTGTGTGTTAGTTTTGTCAGTTTGGACGACATTTTCTCTTGCTTGGTTGAGCTGACATGCATGTGTTTGGTTGCAATGTTGGTGTGTGCCGTGTTGTTCTGTGGTACAGTATGTCATGTTGTGGTTGAATAGAAGGATGTGTGTTATGAGTGGTTTCCTTTCCAAACAACACTATCAAATCTGGGCTTACCTTGAACATTGCCACTGAACAGTGTCTGGACAGAATGCTCTGTTAGAAGGACCACTAGAGGTAGCAACTGTAGCGCACCTAGCTGTCATGATGCCTGCTCCTGGGGAGCCGGTTCAAGCCCTGCGTCCCCGAATGCGGACATCCAGTCCCCAAGGAAGGACCCAGCAACCCCATATAGGGGCCCTTTGGACAGTGTCCTGGCGCCTATGGCGCCGGGCTCATTAAAGACATCAGTACTGGCGCCATAGGCGCCAGGCTCATTATGGACGTGCTTGGGTGCACTTACCTGATGCAGACCATGCTGCAGGATCCCGGCCTCCTTGAGGCCTGAAAGGAACTACTAATTTACCATCCGGGCGTGGTCGGGGAAGGATACATACCTGATTGGAGGAAGGATACATACCTGGAACTTCTTCCAAGGCTATTTAAACCCCACCCGAACAGCCACACGTGCTTCACGTTGTTCTGCATCTAGCAGCTGGACGCTCACCGTGTCTGCTACTGCATCCTGACTTCTGCCACGCCTGCCAGCATCCTGGATCACCTGCAAAGGAAGAGAAGAAGAGAACAGAAGAAGGAAAAGTCCTTACCTGCTAAATCCGCATCCCTGAGACATCTCGCCGACAATCCTGAAAAGGAAGACTTTTATTTAAAAGCTCATCGCATCGATCGCTGCAGCGCCGCATTCCACTCACCTTTTCAGGGCGCCTCCATGTTCAGCAGCGATCATCCAGATTCGCAGTCACGCCCCAGCGCCTAGGGAGAAAAAGAACAGAACAAAAGGTGAGAGAGAGAAGGGAATAAGGAAAGCTAAATCTCCATGTTAAGACTTACCTGTTGATTCATTCCCTCTTCATTTCTGGTCCGCGCCGCATCCTGGCATTTCCGGACCCCGGCCCCTAAGGGGAAAAAGAGACATCAGCGTTAATGAGCGAATGAAAAGACATTACCAAAAAACGCTCATTAAAGACTTACCTGATTTCTACAAGGATTTCACCTCTCATCTCGGGTCGGTGCCTGTTCCCCGGCATTCCGTACCCGGGCCCCTATGGGGAAAAAGACACTAGCATTAGTACATTAATGCATGGACACAAGGGGAACCTCTTATCAAAAAACTTACCTGGAAGCCAAGCAAGTTTGGTTCTCACCAATCCGAAAATCCAGTGAAGTAACTGGATACCAACGCGCCCCTGCATCAGAAGCAGGATGGAGAGCTTGTCCTTCCAGACCCTAAGGTGAGACGCTAGGAGGAATCACAGAAGGGTTTCGAGGAGGGTGAGAGGGGAAAGTGGGAGGCCGATTGCATTACCCCGCAGACAGTTAATCCCCTATTTTCGCCTACAGAAGGATACTTCTGTGAGCCAGACAAGCCAGATTTGGGAGCCCGGTCCAGTCCGTCTTCCGAACCCTGCGCATCACCTTAGAAGAGGTCACAGCAGCGTGAACCAGGCCAGCGCCTCCGTGGGAGTCAGGTGAGCGTTACATAGTTGGATCTGGGGACATGACATGTTACGCACTTAGTTGGACCACCTGATCTAATTATCAAGGGGCTTACCCAGGAACTCAAAACACTCGATTCATAGTTTCACAGGAGGTGGAGAGGAAGTGCACCAGTTTAACTCGGGGTATAGGACACGGTATGCACTTAGATGGCACTCAAAGAATCCCACCAGCCAGGTCCTTCCCAATGGTAGCATGCTACTCCCACTTGAAGATTGGCTTGAACAACCAACTTATCACCTTGGGAGACTTAGGGTACAGAAAAACATGACAAAGCAACACCGAAGATAAACTCTGCCTGATTTTAAGGTATTCATAAATGTACCACGTCGGCGGACACATGCTGCAGGCACAGCTCCCCATCCATGCACTCTAGAATGCAGCTTTGGCTATTTCAAATTTGATCTACCTGCTCACATAGCCGATTGCACTGAAACCCCTGACGTGCTTCAACACCTCTGCAATTAGTATACAGCGATTACCTACTACAAATTTGGTCTAGCTGGGCACACATCGAGTCTCCTGCACTAGCACTCTGTCTTGACCACCGACAACACCCGCCCACATACCGGACCTCTTGGGGTGCTTGCTGGAGCCTAGCCAGCCCTCCTAAGTTCTTATCCCAGCAGAATGCACACACACACATCTTAAAGTCTGCTCTTAGAACATTTTTGCATACCCGGACTTCGGTCCCTGAGGTCGTTCCAACCACAAAGTGCATTGAGGCCATACATATTGAAAATTGAGCTATATAAATGATGACTGAATACAATTGAATGTGTGCTGAGTCCATCAGACACCTGGGGTGTTCACCCTACATCAATTTTCAGCTTGTGAATTATTTCAATATGGAATTACCTCTATTAATAACTGTGATCCCTTATATGGGCCGTATTCGGTATTTTCAGCATGTTGTATGTGTTGTACAAGAGTACAAAGAATACTAGCTGTCTAACCCTCATAATTGAGATTACACAATGATATAAAAATATCATCGTAACACACAATGTGCAACAGTTGAATGGCATCTATATTGAGTCTAATTTTGCCTTGAAAAAGATTGATGGGTTGAAACATGTGTTGGGTAGGCTTAAAGTTGAGGACCAAGTTTGTAGATATAATGCCTGAGGGCCGTTTCTCAGCATATTTAACCTAACATTGAAAAGTATTTATTTTTCATAAATGGGTTATGTTTATCCTATGTTATACCTAGTGCTGTGATCTAAGGTTTTGATTCCCTTTCACACAGCACGGTTGGATTTACATTTACATTTCTCATAATGCAATGTCACAGTACCTTGACGAAATGATGGATGTACTGCTCCTAAGGTGGAATGTTTACTACCAACACTGTTAAGCTTGGATTTTGCTTTGCCTTTATGTAAAGTGCTGTTACCAAACATTTCATCAAGGTTATGTTTGACCATGTTCGCGAACTCCTTCCGTAATATTACAGAACATTGACTAAAAGGATTATTTGTTATTTTTGAAAGTGGTGAGTATACAATAAAAATACTCTTGAACATATGAGTTTGGACATCTCTGAACAGTTTAAGAATACATACCCTCATACATAAATATGATGAATGGTGATTAACTATGAGCACGTAGTACATACACATGTCTGTGCACATGCATTCTAGTGGAAAAAGGCATATCCACTATTTACTGTTCTTACGCTGCAGCAAGTATACAAAATATTATTTTACTTTTGACACCAACTGAGATTATTGCCACTCATTATATTAATATTTCATTACGGTGCCTGGCCTGCATATTCATTCCCTTGTCACTTCTTCTCTGGACCTTTCCTCTATCATTGACCTGCTGTTTAATTTCCTCACCCATCTTTCATCCATCTTTCTCCTCTGGAAATTTTCACTTTCCTTTTCTTTATTTTCTTTATCCATCCTGCAAAATATCCATTATGTCACCTTGTGACCATACTTCTCCCCTTCTAAAACGAGCACACTTCCTCTTATGCAGAAAACGTCTATGGTCCTAAGAACGTCTCCACTTGACATTTGGCATTTAATCTTGGATAACGTACCATCACCAGATCACCTACTTTCCATTTTATCCCTTCTACCTTGCGATCATGATCAAACCCCTCCTTTATCGCTCTTGGGCAGACCTCACCAATTGCAATACTTCTTTTCTATCCACACTGCCCGCACTCGCCATACCAACCCACACAGGACATAGACTGGTGCCCGATGTCCTTCTCTTCAAGGAAACAGGTGATGATACACCTGTCACAGAATGTGATATAGTACAGTAGCCCCACAAAATGTCCCTAACCACCTCCATCCAGTTTATACTTGCTCTCAATGGCAGTTAAATCCCACCTTTAATAACTATGTTTATCTTTTCTTCCAAGAATGTAATCTTCTCTTCCATGGTAGCCTCTCCCACATCCTTCCATTCCACCCACTTAGGGAGTTAGTCTACCATAGCGATTATACATCTGGTATCCCACCCAACGCCTTGTATGGGTCCCATTAGATCTACTGCCACCTTGACCCATGGTTGTCCCTAGTGCATAGCTTTTGTCAGCATTCATGCACTCCCTACACACTCTAACCTTCCATCCATTCCAGGTGACTCAAATGCCTGATACAGTTTCTTCTTCTGATGATATGCCCAAGATGCTCCTCATGAGACAAATCCATAACAGATTCTCTCAACCATGACGGAGATACTACTTTTTCTCCCCTCCTAAATTTGCCTTCAATGATGCACAATTCATCTTTTATTTCAAATCACAAATCCATGTCCTTACCTAACATTTTTTAGTCAGCCACCCACTGTTCATTGGTTCATGCACTTTAATCATCTGCTACTACTGCTCTCAACCATAACCTCTTCTGAATTTGATGGCAATTCCGTGCTTGGACTACTTTATCAACCTACTCCTTTTCTTCCTGTGTGTTCCCTGGGAGTAATTTCTTTTCCTGGTAATCATGTCACCATAAAATGATAACCAGGCAGCCCCAGTACCCACGTGGAAATGTGTGGTGAAGCATTTTTCCACCTATTGAATAACAACCATTGTACTAGTGGTTTATGGTCTGATCTGACTGTGAATTAATTGCCCCACAAGTAAAATGTGAAATGTGTTATCACCCATGGCACTGCCAGCGCTTCGCTCTATCACAGAATAATTGATTCTGAATCTTTAAGTGGTCTCTAGGAGAATGGCACTGTGTGTTGTCCTGCTGGCCCCAATTATGCTAATGTAGCTCCTAGTCCAAGTCACTGGCATCTACAGTTACCATTGTTCCTTGTCCTGATTCGAAACAACCTAATGTGGACTTATTAGTGATTTTCATCTTGATGTTCTGGAATGCTTATTACATTTTCCTGACCATAAGAAGTGAGTCCCTACTTCAACAGTGCTCTTAGTGGAATAGATTTGGTTGTATTATTTTACAAATGAGTGAAAATATGAGCATTGTGTGTCTCCTGTGCACATTTGAATCCTGGTGTGTTTTTAACATCTCTGGATTCATCAGCTGTACTAAAGTGTTCCCAGTGCATCTCTGTTTCTTTCTTCCTGTGGCTACTAGCCACCTGGTGAGTTTGTGCTCATGCTGCGCTCTGCAGCTGCTACTCCTTCTTCCTCCTATCCCCCATCACCCCTATGGCACTCAAGATCTCCCCTATCTTTTCTAACTGCTATACTATCACCTATCCTCCCTCTCTCACGAAGTCTGGAAGATAAAAACTTAAAAAAGACATCCTGACCACGAACCTTGGCCTACCTATCATAGACATCTATGTCAGCACAACCTCCAGACAGAGCTTCACTTATTTCCTCTTTTCTGTCCTCTCTCCAGATATTTGAACTCCTCCTCGCATTTCTACTCTCTCTCCTCTCACATCTTATTCCATTAATGGTGGTACTCTTCACATCATCCAGGTGTATCATTAATGTCTATCACACTGGTGCTGTCTTGGTTCAGGGTCCTCAATCCAACCTCCTCCTCCTTGACCGGTGCATACCCTCCCTCTTCCACTTCCTTCTCACACATGCTACTCCTTCTTCCACTCTCTCTTCCCCTCCTTTAACTGGTGTATTGCCCCCCTGTGCTCCTCCTCGGAAAACCTTCAACGGTGGTGACCTCTTGCATCTAGCCACTCATAATGCTCATTCTGCCATCAAACACTCTGCCGAAATCTGCCTCCTCTTTGTAGAACTTCACCTCGATATCCTTGCTCTTACTGAGACATGGTTCAATGCCAGCTCCGTCACTCCTTTTGACTCTCTTCTCCCTAATGACTATAAGATAATCTCCAAGCCACTGCCTAACCATGCTGGTGGTGGGGTTGCTCTGATCTTCCCTGAGTGTTTCCCTTCTTCCCTCATACACACCCAGCCTTACTCTTCCTTAGAGAGCTTGATTTGCAAGCTGGTCATCTCTCCCACCTCCACTCTAACCATTGCCACTATCTACAGGCCACCTGGCTCTATTACCCTGTTCCTCTCTGGATGGGCTGACTTCCCCTCCTCTCCCCTCACAACCACCTCTGAACCTCTTCTCCTGGGTGACTTCAACATCCACCGTGGTTCCTCAATCATGGCATCCACTCTCTTCCGTGCCCTCTGCACCTTGCTCTCCCGCTCCATTCTCTCTTCGGGTCCTACACACTCGGCTGGACACACTCTTGATGCCTTAATCCACACTGATCACCCCATTCTCCTGGTCAGACCATTCGCTCCTCTCCTCTCACCTCTCACCTGGTTCCTCTCTGCCCCCTGACTGCACCTTCCCCTGCTCTGCCAACCTCATTCACGAACATCCTTCAGATGAAATGAGTATCAGCTGCAGCCTTCGCAGGTACCTTAATCCCTCTCTCTCCCCACTGCAGACTCTACATCTGACTCTGCTCTCAGCAACCTCCATGTTGCCATCACTAATAATCTTGACATTCTTGCCCCAGTCTCGAGGATCCGCATGAAACATGCCTCAAGCGTAACACCTTGTATGAATCCGAACTTGCAGCCCTGAAATGCAAGTGCAGATCTGTGTTACCCGGGTGCTCCAAAGGCAATATTGACTCTCCCTTTGTACCAAGAAAAGGGCCCACATGATAGCTCGAGTCTCTGGTTAATCCAGCAACACATCTGAACTCTTTAAAATCTGCAAGGAACTAGCCAACCCTTTAGCAGTCTTCTCACCTCGTCCCTCCCAGGCCCTCTGCAACGCACTGGCCACACACTTCATGGCAAAAACTCAGGACATCCTGAGCCCCCTTGCATTCCTCTCCTTCTCCCCTTCAGCCACCACCCTTCTCCCTATGGTCTCCCATCCCCCCTCTGCCTTTCTCTCCGCCTTCTCTCCTATTACACCTGATGAAGTCACCAGAGATGTCATATGGACAATATTGTCTCCCTTGCCCCTGCTGATTTCTGAAACCACTCTTTTGCTACTGGATCTGTCCCCTCCTCCCTCAAGCACTCCCATGTTTCCCTCCTCCTGAAAAAACATTCTGCAGACCCGTCTTGTCCTGCCAACTACCGCCCCATATTTATCACCCCCTGCCTTGGGAAACTCTTGGAGAAGCTGGTCTTCCCCCAACTGACCCAGCACACTGTACTGTCTGCCTACACGACCATCAATCTGGATTCTGAGCATCCCGGGGCACAGAAACTGCTCCTCTGAACATCCATGAGGAACTGCTTGCATCTCTTGACTCCAACTCTCCAGCTGATCTCATTCTACTTGATCTCTCCTCTGCAGTTGATACAGTCAACCTCTCCATCCCCATAAAATGGCTCCACAATACCCTGGGTATCTTGGATCAGGCTCTGGACCAGCTGCCCTCCTTCCTCAATGACCATTCGTCCCTGGGTATTCTGGGCTATTTCTCCTCCCCCACCTCTACCTCCACCTGCCATGTCCAACAGGGCTCCAACCTTTCTCCTGGCTCTTTAACACCTATCTTGCTCCGCTTGCACACCTCATTTCTACCTTCTCCCCCAACCTCCAGTGTTATGCAGATGACACACAACATAAATGTTCCTCTGATCCTCTCCTTACTTCCTCCATCATTCCCTATTGCCTATGTGCCATCCAATCCTGGTGTACTTCCAATAATCTCTGCCTTAATGCCAGAAAGACTGAGATCCTTCCTATTGTACTCCTGCTACCTCTTCTATTCACTTCTTCTGTGTCTCAGGAGGATAGCTCAGGTACAACGTGCTCGCCTTGGAAGCAAGATGTCATGGAGAAACAAAGGTTTGATCCCCGGGTCCATGCTTAGAAACCTCTGGGTATTCAGTGAGTTATAAATAACCTATCATATCATATCACTCTGGCCATCTTCTATGGGGTCTCCCCCTTCTCCTTCATCTGAAGCCAGAAAACTTGGAGTCATCTCCGACACCCTTCTTTCCTTCCTCCCTCAAATTCAGGACATTGCCAAGAAAGCCCACTTTCAAATCCATCTCCTCAAAGGAATTCTTCCTTTCCTCACTTTTCCTCAGAAGATCAATGTCTTTAGAGTTCTGGTTCTCTCTAGGCTACAATGCTGCAATATCACGTTCCTTAATCTACCCTCTTCTTCTCTACGACTCCTTCAGCTAATTCAGAATAGGGCTGTAAGACTTATCCTTGGCCTCAAACCCAGGAACTGCATCTCTACAGCCCTAAAATATCTCCACTGGCTCCCGGTTGTTGCAAGGATGATCAAATTTAAATCCCTTTGCATCATCCATAAGGCTGTCTGGGGCCAGGGGCCACACTATCTACAACTGGCTCTTGCTAAATACTCTCCATCCAGATCTTTATGTCCTCCAGCACAAACTCTCTGTGTGTCAAGCGCTTCGCTAAACAGCAAGCTAGTGGTTTATCTCTTTGCTCAGTAGGCTCTGTCCTATGGAACGGCCTCCCCATTCCTCTTCATCTTGAGCTAGATCTCCTCAAATTCTGGAAGCTCATCAAGACCTTCATGTTCACCTCCTACTTCCCTTCCTCCCTCCTCTGCTAAACTCCCCAGTTGCTGAGATTGGTGACCAGGGCCCTTATGTGTCCTCCTGGGTTCTCGCCTCCCACACCCAGTCACCTTCAGCCTCAGCGCGCTCCCAGCACTTGCCTTGGCAACCACTGACCTATGCCACCATAGGTCTGCCCTTACTTATTTATTGACAGCTGACCACTCTCACCAGGTCACTTAACAGCTGTTTACTCCCTAGCACTTCCCTCTTTGGTACACCTAGCACTTGCCCCCCACTTCCTCAGCCCTTCTCTCTGCACTTGCATGTTTTGAATGCTCACAAGGCTGCACAGATGTACCTCTCTCTCATTGTTATGTTTGCTTTTCTTTCCCATGTTCCCTCCCTGCTGTCCTGTGGGCCCTTTGAAACACAATTTACTTGATGTATATGCACCTAACAAATGCACAATAAATAAAATAAACAATAAATACATACATTTCCAATACCCCCCAGACATTTGCGTAATTGATCTTTATGGCAAGAGGTTGGTGCCAGCTTAATCGCTTCAACTAGCTTCTTACGTGGTTTCCCACGTTCTACTGATAATTTGTGACCTAAATACTCTAAATATACATTTGGCTCTTTGAATGGTCAAACCCCCTCCTTCCAATGCTTCTTTAATGTGTCCAGATTTCCATCATGCTGCTCTTTATTAATTCCATATATCAATACATTGGCCTCATTCTAACCTTGCCAGTCCAGAAACAATGGTGCTGGTAAACTTACCAGCACCGTTGTTTCCGGACCAGTAAAGTACAGGTCTGCCGGGTGGGTGCCCTCCAGCCCAGCAGGTCTGACCTGCTAGGTAACAGGTCTGACCTGCCGGGCGGACCGACACCCAGCCGCAGATTTTCATAGAGCACTGCCACCATAATTACCGGTGCCAGTGTGTCTGTGGTCCCCACTCCCATAGAGTCCGATGGGAACAACATTTTACCAGCGCCTGAATTTCCAGACACCAGGGTTGTAATCCCCTGGAGTTACCAGCAAGTCAGGCACTTGTAACTGTTTACGGATCCAGCAGCAACTGCCCGGTATCACCGGCACGGTTAGCACCGGACTCATAATGAGGCCCATTGTCCTGAAACCCCATCACAGTATGTAAGCCTTCTAGTGTTTTTCCATTATCCTTTTGAACACAGCCGTGAAAATCCAAAAGGCATCTGGCAGAACTCATATGCCCCCATCAGGGTAATGAATGACATCAAATGTTGACAATCCTCCATAAGGTGGACATGATGGCACTTTGTGGACAAGTCCAGCACACTAAGTACTTTAGCTGTTCCTAAAGGAACTAGAGTTTCTGTGATTTTCGGTAATGGATGCCTGTCAGTCCAAATGTATCTTTTTAGATCTCTGAAGTCCATGCACATGCATACTTTTCCACTAGGTTTAGGCACAATCACAATTGGTGCCAACCACTCGGATCCTTCAATCTCCTTAATCCTTAAAGGGTAGTCATTTTTTAAGTTCATCCTTTCATTCTTCTTGCATATTTACTTGAATAGGGCTTACTTTGTATACAACTTGTAGTGCTTTATCGTTGAGTACAAGCCAATGTTGAAATCAAGTTCCCCCAAATTCTCTGATAATACTTCAGCATATCTCTCTGTCCATTTGTCTATCACTTCTGAAACTGATATTAGAACTAATGCATGTGCTCCTATTCTTATGCACAATTTGTCTTGTCTCTGCCTAGCAGAGATGAACCTTTTATAGCAACATATATCCAGGCCTTTCATTCAATTGCTTTGTATTCCATATTGGCTTGAAATGTTCCAAATAATCTAATTCTAATATCACCATAAGCTACAGAGTCACTGTCAGGAGGAACCACTTTCCCTAGATCTCCTAAACTATTGTATGTGTCCATTGATGTTATAGTCCACCACAATCCTCTGTCTGCCTTCATGTTTATTCCTATGCCATGAATGGTGAACACATCAGTTGGTCCTCTCTGTGATGTTGTTATCTCTCCAATTACAAAAATGTGTCTGTTGTTTCTAGGGGAGTTGCTAGGTCTGGAAAAGACCCAGGGCTAAGTTGATGTCGGAATTGTTGGGACTGGGGGCTAGCTAGTCTTTTGGCTGTAGCTCCCGAGATTCTATCCAGGGCTACAACCAAAAGATCAGAGGCTATAGCCCCGTTAGCCCCCCGCTAGCAACACCCCTGGTTGTTTCTGTCTCCTATGCTCAGATTCTCCAGTGCCTTTGCCATATTGTCAAACCCTCTCTCTGTGGCCATTTCTCTGCAAAGCCATACACGGTGAGCCATGGCGCTATTAGCGCCATGGCTCATGCCGGTAAAATACGGGCACCGCCTTGGTGGAAAGGGGATTTACCGCCCCATTCCATGGTTGGAGGGGCGGTAAATCCCCCTTCCACCCTTGCCCTTCCCCATTCCCATTTCTGCCCCATAGGGCTCTATGGGAATGGGGAAGGCGCTAATTACGGCACCGCAATTTTGCGGTGCCGTAATTAGCTCCAAGGTCCCTTTGCGGGTTGGATTTTAACGCCTGCAAAAAGCAGGCGTTAAATCCCCTAACCCGCAAAGGGACCACTTAGTAAGGCGGTAAGGATTTACCGGTACCGGTATTTTACCGGTACCGGTAAATCCTTACTGCCATCCGTGTAATGAGGCCCATAGTGTCCTCTCCTTTTGTATTTTACGCAGACTGCCATCCTTGTGGGACAATATTGGCTACTGGAAAACTGTCTCTGACTTCCACCACCTGCACCTTTGGTTAGACCCGGTACCACATTTGGGACATTGTCCAGGTTGGCTCTCCTGCATGGCCACAGCACCACCAGCGCTCAGTTGGACCCTCCCTCTTCCCTTCTGTTCCTCCCCAGCCCACTTCTCCTACCCACACATGCCTTGCCACACTGCACAGAGAGCTTCTCCCCATTCCAGCACAAACTCCTTCTATTTCGCCTTCAGACCACTTCTTATCCCCACACATGCCCACCCCCTCCCTGATTGGCCCAGCATCCAGGGAGTACTGCAGCCTTGCCACGCTGCATGGAGATCTTCTCCCCTTTGAAGTGAAACTGAGCAGAGTGCGGACCTCTGGCCACTCCAATAAGACATGCAACAACATTTGAGCCATTTTCCAGCCCAGCTCTCCTGCACGGCCACAGTGCCATCAGCACTCTGTTGGGCCTTACCTCTCCCCTTCTCCTTTTGTTCCTCCCTAGGCCACTTCACCTCCCGACACATTCCCAAACACTCACTGATTGGCGCAGCATCCAAGAAGTACTTGAACCTTGCCATGCTACATATGAGAACTTCCTCCCTTTACAAAGTGAACTGAGTAGCGATCAGACCTTCAACTCCTCTGGTAAAACCTGTGGCTGAATTTGGGACATTTTCCAGCCTGCTCTCCTGCACAACCACAGCACCATCAACCCTCCAAAGCGGCTTCCCTCTCCCATTCTCCTTCTGCTCCTCCCCCAGCCCACTTCTCCTCCCCCACATGCCCACACCCTCCCTGATTGGCCCAGCATCCAGGAAGTACTCTTAGCCGGGAGTCCCAGGGCAGCCTTGCCCAGGCAGCCGGCTAAGGGCTCAGGCAAATGACCCTCCTTTGGCTCCTCAACCACCTGTTTGCCTGTTCACCCTGGGCACCTTAGTCAAGCCATTACACCAATACCTGCCTGAACCAACCATCACGTAAGAGATGGCAATTTGGGCACACCGTCAAGGCTGTGTTTCTGAAATCTTGTCACTACCTTGAATCTAGGTGCACCCTGAATATTGCCACTGTTTGATTTGTACTGCCCCCCCCTGAATATAGCTGCAGTCTGAGCATATCCACCCTTTCAATTCAAGCTGTGCTCTAAATGCTGTCACTGTGTTGAATGTAGCAGAATTCTGACTATAGCCACTGTTTTAAATCTATCTGTGCTTGAAGACTGCCATTGATGAATCTAGCTGCATTTTGAGGGTAGCCACTGTTTTAAATCTATCTGTGCTCTGAATATTGCCACTGTGTAAAATCTAACTGCATTTAGAGTGTAGCCACTGTTTTAACTCTAGCAGTGCTTTGAATATTGGCACTGTGTTGAATGTAGCTGCATTCAGAGTATAGTGTGATGATTCCAATGGAGTCATCACAGATCTCCCGGTGGTGCCCTTCTCCCATGTGGCCAGGGGACGGCAGCCACTACCTGATCCTGACCTTGGGGGTGGCTATATGAGGGAGGATCACATAGGAGGATGTTAGAATGGATTTCTAAACTTTGCTCTGGTGAACGGATGTTTAGGAGGCCACCCTTGTTAGTGAAACAGGGAACACATCTGGGAAGATAGCCAGATAAATGTACAGTAGCTTGGAGAGCAGTCAAGGCTAAGTCACATGATGAGTGGGGGTGATATGAGGTCTTTGATGAGCACACACAGTTAGAAACCAAGAATTACCCTTAGACAGTAGTATTTCAAAAATACACAACTTATTAGGCCCACGGACAAAGACAAGTGAATAATGAAAAGCACAGTAAAATCACCATTCAAACATCATACTATGTAAAATATATACAATCACTTTTGATCAATGTGGTAAAGTGCGGAAATCCTGCCAAAACGTTCAGGAGAAAGGGTAGGCAAACAATCACATTGGCAAACTTCAGAAATGGATAAGCCTATCTTTAAAAGTCCAGCACTATGATCATTGGAGCCTTGTGCTCAATGTTAGATGTGCACGTAAAAGCACTCGGTCATGCGTAAAGATGCAAAGTACAACATTCAAGGAACTGGTAAAGTTAGAGAGAGGATTCTGAAGTGTAGAATACAGGTTCTGAGAGTCGGGGGAGGATCTGCTGTGGAGAACCAAGCTATTCTAATCATTCGGAAGGCTTTAGGAAATCGAGGCCCCCCCAAGCCAAGGAGAGGACAACAAGGGGTCAGTTGTGCGTAAAAATGCAATGGATGAACTAGGGGCTGCTGGTAAGTGGTTTAACTACTCACCAGCCTTGGCTCACTCCGGGACCAAACTTGGCAGGTATGGAGAGGGTTGCCTGGAGTACGAGTTCCCACCCTTGGTTCAACTTCAAAGTGCACAGGTGCTGCAAGTGCAGATCTGGTTCCGGTGTACAGTAGGAGCTGTATCCCTCATCTCCAATGCAGGACAAAGAAAGCACCAATGCAGCTCGTCGCAGGAATCTTGAAGAAAGGCTGGAAAGTCACCAGCAACGACCGTCACTGTAGCACAGTGATGCAGGGGCACCCAACTCTCGTGGTCTGATGCATGCCTTTCTCTCGTGGTCCAAAGCAACTGGGACAGTGAAATTTGTCAAGAAGGTGCTTTGCTTTGCGGTGCAAGCTAGGATACCTCCAAAGCTTGAGGCAAAGATCAATAGGACAATGCTCCTGCATGGGTGCCAAGGTTTGAGACGGGCACTCCACTGGATGGCCCAGGGACACTTCAGAGAAAGCTCTTTTGCATGGAAACCAGGAGGCATCAAGACTGATTGGTCCCACTACGCAAAGGGGTTGACGCACCCTTACAGGTCTTAGGAGATTGAGCGCAAATTAGGGCATTACTGAATGTCAGAAGTCTCACGGTGCCAACCGTCTTCTGTGAGGTTCTGGATAGTCCTTAGGTCTGCTCGGCTCTTCTGGATACTTGGTCCTTGTACAGGTCAATTCAGACCTGTTGCTGATCTGCGGATATGCAGTTTGGACCCCTCCTCATATTCACATGTCCAGTGAGTTTGTGCACACAGCTGGCCAATGAGGCGATCTACCCCACTCATGCACACAACCAGTGGTCCAATCAGGGACCACTGTGGCTCTCATGCTGTCATGCACATAAAACATCCTGGCACCAGTAGTGTGGATTGGGACGAGACAGTCCCAGCCCACTTCCTGGGTACCTACACACGTGACCTGCAGTAGACCGCAAAAGACAAAGCTTTCGCGAACAACTGCATGACCAAATAAGGTGTCCCTGGGTCACAAAGAACAGGGAGAAGGCAAGCTGACAAAATGGCCAAGGAGAAGACAAAAGAGCTTGTAGCATGGCTATGATGGACACTAGCCACAGTCATGAGCCAAATGCGATAAGCGTGTTATGGCTCAATAAAAAGATATAAAAGTACATGAAAAAGTTTCTGCTGCCACCAGTCTACTCCTAGGCACATTTTCCAGTTACCAGAAAATCCTCAGTGGATGACTAGGGCCTGAAAATGCAAGGACCCTGTTGCACGGTACAGTAATGAAATACAGTTGCCATAAATTGTAACAAAGTTGAAAGACAAAGAGAAACAAAGTCTGAAGGATGTGTCAGTTTCCCCATTCCGATGAGTGAAATCCCAGTGGAGTGCATCTGAAGGCTGTGCTACACTGGCAAAAGTCAGGACAGGTGGATGTAACTAAATCAAAAGGTATGTGTCTCCACAATTGTAGAGGTAAAATAGCAGTTAAAAAGGGACAGTGAGCTAAAGACTTATGACCTTAACACATAAAGCTCCAATACAACACATTTGGCTTCTGAAGTACCTCTATGCAAATTCCCTAAGAAGAACTATTTAACGCCATATGTCCAATGACAGGCATGGACTCCAACTCCCAGAATCACTCAAGTACTGAGACGAAGATGATGAAGGTGTTTGTACAAGGTAACAAAGGTTTGAAGCTCAATATGCAGTCTAGTTGTTTTCCCTAATCACTTGTGCGTGGGACTTTTAAAGATGGTAACCAATCTACTGAGTGTGGCAGTGCACAAGAAGACGTTGGTGCCTTTTCTTTCTTTCTTTTAAATATGAAACGCTTCACGAATGTGCGTCTCATCCTTGCGCACGGGCCATGCTAATCTTCTCTGTATCCTTCCAATTTTAGTATATGTGCTGCCGAAGCAAGCACAAGACGTTGGTTCCTATGCACAGGCTCACAAATGCAAAAGATATGTACCGGTGTGGCGGAGCAGAGGAGGCTACCGAGATAGAGGAGAAATGAAGTGCACGAGCAGGAAGATCATTGTAGATGCTGTGTACCGCAAGAGAGTTCCTGGGTGGTGCTCAGTAGCTCGAAGAGGCAGCATTCTCCATGCTGGGACCTGAAGGCAAGCAGGCATGTGATCGAGGAACCGCAAAGGAAGCCGGAAGGATGTCTTCACACTCCAGGATGGAAAGCAGGTGAAAAAGCCACGCTGCAGAAGGACAAACTGAACCGGAAATGCTGGAGAGAACCAGTGAGTTGTGCCAAAGACAATGGGGCCTTAAGGTGTTCTGTGGAATGCGCTGATGAATGTGACACCATTGTTAAAACTACAAAAAGATTGTTTGAATGCAGAAAAGGCAAAGTACAGACCCCACTGAGCTACAAATGTGTGGGATGCAAGTGTAGTGCAAAGCTTCAACAAACATTACCACTTACATATATACCAAGCCAAGATCAGTATATGCAGTCTTGGTGATAGAGGAACTGTGAAACACATGAGAAGTCCTTGCAAAGGAAAGGTACAAGGCAAGTGAAACACATGAGAAGTCCTGTCAAGAGAAGGAAACCAGGCAATTGAAACATATGAGAAGTCCTGGCAAGGGAGAGAAACCAGGCTATTGAATCACATAAGAAATCTTGGCAGGAGAGCATACCAGGCAAGTGAAAACCTCAAGAGTCCTGGCAGGAGAGTACACCAGGCAGTTGGAATTGCATAAAGAGTCCTGGCAGTAGAGTGCACCAGGCAGTTGGAATTGCATGAAGGGTCCTGGCAGAGGAGTATACCAGGCAAGTTGTAAAGCTACCAGAAATACTACAGAAAGACAGTGTTTTCTAAACAAAGGAGACATTTGTGTTAAAGAAAGACTGTTATAGAACGTGTCGCCTCAGCAGGAACCTTGTGAATCAAGGAGACACACAAAGGAACTGATAGTAAAAGAGACCATTGCCATCCTACTTAAGAATCCAGGGGAAGGAGACCACCCTCTCCAATTGCAACAAGGTGATTTTGTCTTTGTGCTGAACTTTGTCCACAGATGGAGTAAGCCACGATATAACAGTCCATACATGGTCGTTTATGCCAGTGAAGGAATTGTGGTATTGGGTACACATCTCGGATGTCCAAAAGGCTCCCCATAAAGCACCTCCTTCACCTGGTTCTCTATCTGTGCCATGAAATAATTGCCTATTGCTCTTCACACTGATTCTACTATTTTTATACAAACCGCTTTTACAAACCTCTTTAATTACTAAGTTTAGACTTATCATATATATCTTTTCTATCTCTTTTCTATCTCAACTCCATCAGAGTGATTTAAGTTTTTTGAAGAATGTGTATTGTTTTTCTTGGAATGTTTATCTATTGGTATCGAGCTATTGTTACTGTATTGATTAATATGAAGAATCATATGATGAATTATAGGCATAATTATATTAATGCTGCATGTTAACCCGTTCTTCTTGCCCCCTGCAGACGTCTCATCACAAGTGTCATCATAAGCGTTGTATAATTATTGTACTGTTTTGTATCTTTGTTGCTTTTCTTGCAGGTCTGTGTATATATTCACCAGAAAAGGTTATGTGGGTAGGTCATATACATGGGGTTGTACTATTAAACATTATGATTTTGGTTTTGTTGATTTTTCTACGTATGGTACTGGTTATAGTGGGGTGGTTCCAAGAAATGTATTACATGCGACACAAACACAGGTAGTGGAGACAGCAACATGACACTGGAGGTCTCGAGTAATAAGAGGGGTTGAGAAGGAAACAGAGTATGATCAGCATAAAGGGGTTGTACTTGATACAATGGCTGATGTGCACAATCCATAGTTTACTAATCTATGGTATAGTTGCATGTACTCATTGGGGAAACAGCGGTCAAATGGGAGCAGCTATGTCTGCTCTCTCATCCCCCACACATTAGGGGCACCTAAAATGTTAATACTGCACGATTTGGCACTGTACCGAGTTTGTAGTAAGTTTCAGGGGCACGCCGTACATGTTGTGCTGATGGATAAAGACAAAGAAAAATGTGTGAGGACTGGAAAAGCCCTGGGGTGCCAAGTGTGCACACTGCTAAGAATCAATAACTGTTGTACGGATCTAACAGATAGGAGCAGGTGGTAGTCAGCTGCACAGCAAGGGGGCTAGTGGGGCTCAAAGAAGAAGTAATATCAACCATAATCAAGAACTGTCTTCCTATATTCTCCAAGTAGCTCTCAAAATTAACATGGATCGAAGCCATAGAAGTTCCAGTGAAAGTGCAAATAGTGGATGAATATGAATTCTGTTTTGAGGGCATGGAACTGATCCAGTGGGAACCAACAGCAAATGTGATAAGACATTGTTTATCTCTGATTTCAGCAAGGGTACAGCAGCCCTCATGGATGTCTTCTGGGTGTGCCGTCAGATGGAATATTTGTCTCTGCCACCATCATGGAGAGGCACATGTTCATGAACGACCTTGCATTCAGCCATCCTCGTGGTTGCTGACGCCCACCTGACCATAGCACCCAGGTCTGTCACAGAAGCATTCAAACGGCCCCAACCCCAACCCCCACAAGGGAAGAGAAAGAAGTGCACACTGAGAAAATGGTAGAAGAGATATAATTATTTGTCTGAAGATTCTGCAAAGCTGATGAAAGAAATCCTAGATAAATACAGTTTGTATACCTAAACAGAGATGTTCTTCTCCTCCCTCCTGCTACCAGGGGTTCAGGTTGCAGCCAACGCCAAGTGGCTACAGATTGTGCGGTGGGAGATGATCCAGTTGGAGAATGATATGGAGCAGGGGCTGAATACGATCAAGACTGGGTTGTATCCGATCCAGAACTGGTATGTTCTCAATCTATTGACAGTCATGGAATGCGCCATGTGCAAACGTCCCCCAAACGATGCAGAAAATGGGTCCCTGTCACACATCATAGGGGCCCATCACCAGCTATAGAGCAGCATGGAAACTCAAACAGGAGTAGAAGCGGAATATTGGTTTGATACATTGTTCTCCTGGGCACCAACATGGCTTGGAGCAGTGGTGAAGATATTGGTCCCTATCATGGTGCTCTTGCTGGTGATGTTCTACACGGGCCAAATTATACTCCGGTGCTGCATAAATACACTCCCGAACAGTGCCATGATGATTGTCTCGATAGGTGCATGTAGAACTCCTCCTAGTAGAAATAATACGCCCAATCAAATAGAGGATTTGAAATAGCAACGCATGGTGAGAATAGAACGACCTATAGATCCCCTTGGTACCTTGAATTCACCCCACCGACCCAGCAAATTATGTGGGACACTGGGTCAATCTAGCAAGTGATGGGGACTGTATTTACCTCACATGTAGCCCTTAAAGGTATGCCCAGGAAGGGGGGAGGTTGCATCTTGAGTGCAGGGTGTGGGTACCCAAAGATGATGATCACAGGGCAAGAAAAGCAGCAGGGTTAGTTAATGGAGGATTAACTAAAGTTGGAATGTTGGGATGCATGTACAAGATCCATGACCCTCCAAACATTTTACAATGAGGAATATATAATAGTACGTGAGGAAACGCATGGGCACAACTGCAGGGGGTTGGAGGACACAATGCAGGAATAACAAATCTAGTGTTGAGATTTTAAAGTGTCTCTTGTACTACATGGGATTACCAATAAAGATCTTAGACCAAATAACCAAACAGACTCAAAGAATATGGCAAAGTACTACTTTATTCTCAGTTTAATAAAGCAGGGCAAAACTGGCAGACATCAGACTGTTGCTTGCACACTCACACACACACTTGATTACACAGAGGTCTTATACCCCAATATGCATCATCTATGACATCATTCTATGTGGCAAACTGTAAAACCTATCAATGGGATGGATTGGTTATGGGAACATATTTACTTATAGAATACATATGAGTTAGTACACCATTGGCTGTCTCGTATCTGTAAGACAAGCCTCGATCTATTCCTCTAAATATGTATAATACTAATTATTGCGGACAAAATGGCAGTAAATTGGTCTATGCAGCATTGTATAGCAGATTCCCCTATAGACCCAACCTTGGCCTTTCGACTCAGGCATCAGCACGTAAGCGAAACGAAACCCAGGTGCTTGAGCCACATAATATAACTCCCCACTTTCCCAATTAGTCATCATCTCTCATCAGTCTGGCCATAAGCCAAGATTTTCCACCTGTAGTTGGCCTTGTTGCCTGCTCTCTTTTCTGGGACATTCAAGAGAGTGCAAGCACATCACTATCTTCATCAACAGCTTAATGAATAGCCCTTGATTTCCACTTCTGAATCCCATGTGAGGAGACCTCAAATGTGTCCATTTTGACCTCTTATTTACTGCTATTTGATTCAATTATACTGGGTGTCATTGCTCCTCTGGCATCTAGAGACTTACTCACTCTATCTTGCATAGACTTTATACACTTTTAATTGTCCAATTCCTGGCTCTTTCAGATGTGTATGTCTTCTTTAATCTAAGAGAAATATGTCTTATGCCCATGACTTATGCGTCTGCCTCCTTTTGTGTCTTGCAGCTATTCCTTAAAAATAGCATCCTTGATCCCAGACCAACACAGACTCCTCTTTGTTTTGCACACAAAGGTGGTTTCCATTGCCTCCTGACTGTGCACCCCTGGTCTGTCTCTGAGGTAGCAGAATATCATCTTTACACAAGCCAATGTCCTTTTTCCTATCATGGCCGTCTTTGCCATGTTATATTTCCCTCTACAGCAAACTTCTATATGTCTTAATTACCTTGCGTTGCTTCATATTTACACTTATTGGTCAGCAAGTTACTTTATCTTCTTTGCATATATGATCACTTCATCATTTCATACACGTTTCTCTTGTCACTTCAGTTACATTAGCACTCTTATTTATTTTCATATCGCTTCAGTATGTCTTCATACATCTTCTTCATGACATCACTCTGTCCTCATCAGATTTCACTCATCGCTCCATGATGTCCATTGGTGTGTGTTGACATCCTTCCATGCAATATCCTTCCATACTCTCAGTACAAGGATACATTCTATATGGTTGTCTCATATGCTCAATGCGGTATAGGCATAACACGTTGGGTCCTGTATAGGGCCCTTATCCTGCTGTTCCAGTATGACGGTGGTGAGGATGTGGGAGTTAAGGAACACACATCCACCTGCTCCTCTACAGTGTTTTTAAATAGTCATGGAAACATAGATAGCCCCCAGCATAGGGCATTAGTAATATAAAAGTATATGAAGTAAAATGTAGTGTAAAAGGTATTATGTCAAAATACGTTTTTCAAAATACAGGAAAAAAATCAATTTAGAAAGACGTCTCTGTGTCTTTTCTAAATCAAACTGTCATGCCCCTGCCGCACATGAGTGCACGCATGGGCTTACAAGCGTGGGAGTGTCAGGTAAGTGAATGTGCAGCTGTGTGTGTGTGTCTGTGTGTGTGCGTGTATGAGTTTGTATGAGTGTGTAGTAAGTATGTGTTGTTCTGGGAAGGTGGTGGTGGGTGGGGAAAAATCACTTTCCCATCCCAAGCCCCAGCATTGAAACCGCACGTAGAGGCTGACAGACCGAACACATAAAATCCAATGGTCTCATGTTGCAGGCATGCGAAACCCGAAAGGAATATGAATGGCCACACACATACAGGGTTGCACCTATCCTGAAAGACTAGCCCTTGGGAGATGGGGCAGAGGTTTTGAGCTGCCGTTGGTCCAGTCTGAGTTAGGAGCTTAGCACCCCCCAGAATAACAACCATCCCTATTAAACTGCAGATGCCCACAAACAAGATCCCTAAATCCTTCAGAATGTGACTGATTAGTGGGGACTGCAAGAGGCCCAGGAGGAGCTCCCAGGAGGGGCAGCCAACAAGGGGTGAGGCAGGAGTGAAACATCCTGTGATTCACACTATGAGGAGTCTGGGATCAAGAGAAGCTCTTATATATTCTAATGGGCCAATTTGACATAGAGAGTATTCGCTGAGCTCATGTTAACGACCAGGTGCCATGCCCGCAGACAGGGTACCATATCATGTAACCCTTAAAACAAGTAGCTGGGAACTAAGGTGATGGAGTAGAAGATCACGTGTTAGAGGGCCAGGGTAGTTTTAGATATGGCCAATCGCTCAAGGGACTATAGGAGTCTTGTAGTATGTATATGGGTGGTATATAGGTGGTAGCCAATGAGAGTAGTGGGATAACAATGTATACTGGTTGCGTCAAGAGTGACAATTATTTGGGGTAGTCATTGAATTAACCGAGAGAGCAAGCTCCAACGCAGCTGGGTTCTACGGCACCCTATGTCACCTTTTTCCCTTTTGTATAAAAAATAAATATTGTTTTCCTTACAAAGAGGTGCACCAAGCTTTTTTCCTTAGAGGATTGTTTTTCTTTGGCATGGTTGTATGGAGGTTTACATTACTGCATCAGTGTTGTCTGACTCTTTCATGATGTGTTCCATTATACCAATAGAAGGGCCAGAGACCCTTTATGTTACGGGGAGACAATCTCAGATTGGTACAGTTGGTGTACTGCGTGGTGTATCACCTGGTTGATGAAAAGATAGAGAATTGGTAGGTTTCTATAAGGGGTATGTGCAAATGCCATGCTAGCTGTATTCTGACATTACCAGTGTCCATGCTAGGTCCAGTTGTTTTACTGTTTTCTATCAACAGAACAGGGACACGGATGGACAATGACATGATGTATGGGTGGCATGCATATGAGGCACCTTCCATGTTACTGACCTATTTTTTTTTTATTGTTGTTTGGCAAAATAAAATTGCCTTTAACAAAGTCAAGAAAGCAAAAGACATACAAAGATTCTACACAGAATACAATCATCTCTCCTAAATTCATAAAAACTGAACACATTCCTAAAAGTTAGGAAAGGACAGAAGGAGATCATAACATATTAATATTAGCTTGGTCATTCAATTGTAAGGAATTTTTTAAAAAAGGACTACAGCAACCATCTTTGAAGTAGTCCGACGAGCCAAACACTCATTCCAGAGATCTGTTTGCACATTACCAAACTTCCTAAAGTGCTGTGTGCGCTTTCCAACTAGTGATAGATACATTAGCAGCAAATGTTTAGGATCCTCTACTGAATCGTAGTTGAGACAATATCTACAAGTTAAAGACTCTGCTGGACACAAGCCATATATGTTCATAATTTGTTTAGTGTAACACAGATTCCAGCAAAAACTTTAAAAAGGACCTCCTAACTCAATGACTCAGATAGATGAATAAACATGGTGCCAGCATGCCACACCATGTGTTGTATCCAGAGTATGGGCCCAATCCTATTGACAGAACAGTAATTTGACCTTTACAGGGTTGGTTATCAGGTCATCAATAGTTTTATTTGTCTCCCTTAACAATTTCTGACTATAATCAGTTAATTCTTTCAGGTACTGTAATTTGCTATCGCTGACCATTTTAACCAAATCAACAAAGACAGACTGAGTAACAGGATTAACAAAGTTCCTATATAAATTTAAGAGTCTCCCAATTGGTTCTGCTAGTCAGAGAATGAAGCCCAACTCATACAGGATCACAACTACCCGGACCAAGGTCTGAACATTAAGGACTCCGCATCAGTAGTCCCGCTCCAATATCAGCAAGATTTCCCTCACCCAGAAGAAGTGGATCTCTATTCCATAGAGGATGTTTGAAATTACCTTATCCTCAAAAAACGTTTAAATCGGGATCAATTCAAATCTACCAAATCTAGCATCTAGCCTAATTGTCTGATTTGCCAGTGCAGAAGCATGTGCACCCAGCCAGTCTCTTATTTGTAATTCATGATGTTTGGAAATAATGGGAAAACAGAGGTAGATAACACTGTCAACTCTTTCAAGAAGCTCATTTAAAACAGACCATTTAAAGGCGGTCTGGCACTTCTTTAAGGTGAATTGCTTGTCTTTGTTTTCATTGGATTCATTTTAAGGGAGTGGACGGTAGCACAATCATTAAAAGCTTTTAAATGTTGTTTCAATCTAATCTCAGACCAGTTGAATAATAGAAAGTAGGGTGCGCAACTTAGCCATATGACTTTCAGCTTATCTAGTTTAGGAGAGGCTAGGGTACCTGGCATAAGGAAATCTCCTATGTCTGCCATATAAAAGTTGAAAAGGCAGGGGGTAAGGACGCACCTATGTTTGCCCCTAGATGTTGTAATGTTTGTTGATAAACCCCCATCAGCATTTAACCTTACCTTAACTACTGTTTGTTCGTGAAGACCGATTATTAGATGCACTAGACCTTAGGTAAGCCCCCTTCTCTGCAATTTTTTCAAAGTCATTTTCTATCTACCGTTTCAAAGGCGGCAGAAGTCGATAGTGACGATGAAAAGAGACTTATATTTTCTGCACCAAGCTAGCGTTTCTACACACTTCAACCCTTGACCTTTAAGAGTGGTGTTCATATGCTTGAGAAAGCCTATCTGACATGTGTGAAGTCTACCACACTGCGCTGCCCATGACTCCAGATGACCAAGAATCAGTGCAGCAAAGACTTTACTGTCTGCATCCACTATAGATATTGTTCGAAAATGTTTTTGGTCACACCTTCGTCCTGTAAGTGACTTCAATTCAGAACTCCAACTAAGTCAATGCCTAGTCTGGGATGCCCAATGGAAGTCCTTATTTATATATTTTTATGACAAGTTCATAAATTTGGATGATGAACCCTTATATAACGCCCCTCTCCTAGAATCCCCCTGACCTCACTGAGCCAAGAAGTAGGTTTGTTTTGCAAATTAAAAAGGTTTATTGGAAAAATTAAACAATATATATATCACACTTTTATGCATAAATTAATATTTGATAGCACACTTATGAATATGACAGTGATCAACAATGGATAATATTACACTAGCACACTTCTTCAATTACTTAGGCATTGGTATAGAAAGGATAAGGTAGCAGAGAATACTTTTATGGTTTCAAGGAAAAGCAATGATGGAAAGAATGCAGCACAGAAATAAACTGATATAGTTTCAACAAGAGATAATTTGATCACTTTTCCCCTTGTGGCAATTCACCCCTCCCCCTGATGCCATATAAAGAGATGGAAAGAAGAGCACACAGTTCTCAGGAATACAATCAAAATGCAATTCAAATTCCAGTTCCCCCCTGGCAACCCTACAACAATCGGTATGCTTTTAAACAGGCAAAAATACTTTTAAATGTGATTTGCAATGAAGTGAAAAATATGCTAAAAATGATTGTAATTTCCTATAGGAGATTCAGGGTAGGTGATAGCTACTTTGAATTATTTCAGGTCAACACTAGCAATGATTCAGGAATGATTATCAGAGTGAAAACGAATTTCAGCAGTGGAAAGCAAGAAGCAGCTATTTTTACAAGTGGTGAAATTGAGCCAGTTTGCAATTCGCTGCACTTTTTTCGAGTGCATCGATCGCGATTACGGAAAAACTATAAGGAGTTGGGATGTAGCATTAGGTTCGTTGGAAAGCTTAGGTTCTTAGCTTTAAAATGAAAGTTACATCTCGCTTCATACGGTTCAAAAGATACAGATGTTTTTGTGGAGGTAGATTTTTACAATGAAGTTAAGATTTCAGAATTACAATTTCGCTTTCACAGCTTTGAAATCACAGAATGGACACACAATTTCCTATGCAGATCTGGCTAGGTGGAAATGGGTTGAATTAGATTATTTTAAACTAAGAGATTGGTTCTGCACAGTTCTGGCTGGATACTCACACTATAAATTTGAAATAGGCCATCAAGATCTGGTCAACAGGTTTAGACTGGACTTCTGGTAGGTGGTTCTGAAGTCACAGCTATCTGGGTCAGCTCCACTCTGCTGGTCTGGATCTCTGGTTCTGGCAAAAGTCCATGGCACTGCACAGCGGTCTGGTCTGGTCTGCTATCAGCACTGCACAGCGGTCTGGTCTGGTCTGCTATCGGCGCTGCACAGCTGTCTGGTCTGGGTCTGACGGGTTCTGGATACAGCTCTGCTTTCTCTGGATCTCGGTTCTGGCATGGGTACTGGGCCATAAGCGAAAAGCACAGCCCGGCTGTTGAATAGTTGTTAGGTTGCTGGATTCTGAGGCCTGCTGAGAAGGGTTCAGCTTTTGGTTCAGGCCTCTCTGGTTCAGGTTCTGGAGTCTATCTGGAGTCTATGGTCCTTCTGGATATTGTCTGGTCCGGCGAAGTGCTGCGCAAGAAAGTGGAAAGAGCAGTCCCTATCTAGCTTTCAGTGGTTCTTTTTATGTCTTTTGAAAGTGGGTGGAAGGCTGACTTGCTATGCCCAACCCACTAAGGGTTCTGATAGGTTAAAGGATTTACTGTCCTCTGATTGTAGGACGGAGTAGTGAGTCATCCTGTGTCATCAGGTATCATTTGTATGACTTTAACGAAAGAACACTCCCCTTTGGTTTC
Source organism: Ambystoma mexicanum (assembly GCF_040938575.1). NCBI lineage: Eukaryota > Metazoa > Chordata > Amphibia > Caudata > Ambystomatidae > Ambystoma > Ambystoma mexicanum. Next base: position 101,516,159 of record NC_090925.1, on the reverse strand, counting down.
TTATAGAAAATCATGTTTAACCCAAAACACATATTTCCCAGATACACAAGTTGTTGAAATTACATGTACACATCACAGATTGCTTAAGGTACAGTCCGGTTCAAAGCACATGTTTCTACGAGCTTGGGTTCAGAAACGACAACATTTTGCACTTTTAGTGGGTTTCGCCATATTGGTTTTTCATCAAATCTTCCACGGAGGTACACCCCCTCTCTGTGCATATTACTGTAAGTTTGCATTGTCCTAGCATAAACACAGTGTCTACAATATCAATAAATCCAGGGTTTTGCCTCAGAACATCCCACAACGTCCAACTTTGTCTTCAACTGTGAGTGAATTTTTCATATTAAGAATCCCCAAATTGTACATTTCTGTCAGCCTGATACAATATTTTATAGCAATTTAATAAAACATACATTTGCTCTCAATTTAGTACACCCATTTGTTTGCCCCCAACCCCGGGAACTTGGCTTGACTCAGAGATCATGTGTCTTGCCTTCCCCAGAGCAGTGTTGACAGTTTACACCCAAAATCAGCATATTCTATTCAGTTGAAGGCATCCATTGTCTCTTTCCTCCAGGCTGCAGGGAAACTCTCCTCCCCTTTTAATCAACAGGACCCTATGATATCCTGTACTGTTGGTGTAGGGCCTAAGAATTCTCATTGAGCAGCAAGCTCTTTGAAGTCTCAGTTAACTTAGGATGCTGTTTAGCTTCTGAAATACAGGTCTCCTGTCAGAATTCAGATCGCTAGCGCCGGTTAATGTCAAGCACCGGTATTGCAGCCATTTTTGACAACTGCCATACCAGTAAGCAATCCTCAAATTATACGTTGTTCAAATATAGGTGCACTTCTGTGGACCTCAGATTCATGTAGATTCTTGCAGGAGAAGGATGTTGACCCCCCAACAAGTAGGTGGGACCTTTTTAGTGGTTCTGTGAGCCATGATTTTGGCAATTTTTGACATCAATTAAAACAGATTTTGACCAGCACTATATTCCTTTGCACTGATTTTGCTCTGTGTGCAGCCAAAGGATAGGGTCTGGCAATGGTCTCCTGTATTAACACTGACAGAGGCAAAAGTGGATGGTGGCCTATCTGTCAGGTTTTCACTGCGCATTATTGGATGATCTCTGGCGAGCAGCATGCTTTCCGGCGCCCATTATCATGTTTCCCATGTCAGTAATGCACAATGATGTGGTAGGGCTCGGATGCGTGGATGAAAACATCCCACAGTCCCTTTTTGTATATTGGTACTGTTGGGAAGGGGGGACGATCGTCCCGGACCCCCAAGATGTTTTGAATGAGGCAAAGGCCTGTAAGTGTACGATAGGGGCTCGAGGAGGGTACAGGTGGAGGGGGATGCTGCATGGGCCATTGATTCGGGAGGGTAGTGCATATTGTGAGTTTAGAACACACTGGGAATCAGATGCCATTTTAGGTAATAGCAGCCATATTGAAATCGAGACCTGACGCTGCATTGCAGCCGGGACCGCAGGCCTAGGCCACAAACATGGGAATAAGTGTAAAATAGGTTGTATCATGGGCACTGGTGAGAAAGGCAAGAGCTGCAGAGATTAATTGACCTTTCATTGTCACATGTTGCCAGCATTGTGTGTGCAAGAAAGAATGCACCCTGCAAGGCCACAAGGTGTTGAGAGCTCTAGTATCCACAAAAATGACTGCCAAAAAAAAAGAATGGTATTTCGAACAGCTGCACATTTTGAACAAATATACAATTTCATGCCACTGTAGCAAACAAGGGATAGTGAGGGTTGTTTGGGTGTCCCCCGCACCCAATACAATAAAGTTTTGAAGAAAAATAAATAAATAAAAGGACCTTGCAGTGCCGCTGTCCATCCACGGAAGTGAAGGGAATAGGTGTTGCAGGGAGAAAGGTAGTCGGTGGCACACATCGAGGGGTGCCACAAAATGTTAAGTAAGAGGGTAGGTGTGGGGAGTGCGTTGCCAGTCATGTCAGAGGGATGAAAAACTGAAAGTTATTTTCATTCAAATAACTTTCTTTTTTTCTCCATAGGACATTTCTCATTTAATTATTTCATGGACAACCAAGAGGTCCTATCAAAAAGTGATCCTATGAGAAGGAGGGTATGAGCCTCCGACCCCCCTCGGTCCCAGCTTTAAGTAATAGCACCCGCTGCCCACGTCCCAAGACCCCAGCATTCCAAGGTACCAGTCGGTCACAGACCACTGGCCGTAAAGCTGTTAGACCCCCCCAATTGATCAGAATAGAACAGAAAGCAGGGGCAGGCTACCTTCACCATGGGTCAAGTGATTTGTGCTGTGAGGTGCCAGGAGCGGCAAAACAACAAACCTAAAATGAGGTTGGGAAACTTTGGAAGGGCGCCGACGTGTCTGGAATAGGGTTAGGGTGACCTTGTAGTATCCTCTTAGCCCTTGTGTGCAGTACCAGGTGCACACTAGCTTAGAGATAAAGATTGTATGGTTTTTCTTCCCTGAACGAGCAAGTAATTGTAGTCTCCTTCCTGATGACATAAAAGTAGAAGCCCACACTGAAGAAGATGGAGAGACAGGGCTGGGATCAATGGACTGATATCCCTTATGGAGCAGGTAACATATGTATAGGGTCACGCCAACAAGCGACCTGGATTTGTATCGTATTTCACTGTCATTGATGATGCTGTATGCCTTTTTAAAGTATTGCTCATGCTGATTTTGGCAGAATGTTGCGCGGCTGTTGCATCTCTATTTTTGGGGAAATAAGCCTTGTTTCCCTTACACGAAGTGAGCTGGGCCTTTTTCCCTAGTGGGTTGTATTTATTCTGGTGTGAGTGTTGAGGGGCTTCTCTACAGTACTATGTGCATGACCCATCATGATTCAGGAAATTGATTAGTTACTAAGATCTGCTCAAATAAAATGGATAAAATAACCAACCACTCCCTTATTGCACCTTTGAACCAGAAGTTAGTCAATCTATTAGGACCAGTGCTGGAGAAGAGCTACTCTTACCAAGAATTACCTCAACAACCTCCTGATTTATTAGAATGTGATGAGCAAGATCCACAAAATATGGGTCGAAGGGCTTTTCAACACCTTCCAGAGCATTCATTGAAAATACACTTGAGTAATGAGATACCCAGTCTGATTCTGACACTGAATTAGATTGTAATTCAGACTGAGTTGTAACATCATTGTGTATCATCCTCCAAAATGCAGAGGAATCTTTGTTTTTCAATAACTGAAGCATGATTTCTGCATCTTGTTGATAGAGCAATGCCCTGCAGCCCCTTAATCAGTTCTTGCAATCACTGACCTATGGGCAGGAAAGTAAATCATCATTCATGGCCAGGTACCGCAGGTATGGCAGACATTGTCCCTGTCTGCCCCACACAGCACCTAAGCTGACGTATCTCCTAACCATGCCATCCCGTATAGCAGCTGCCACGTCCCTCTGCTCAACAACGGCATCATGTGGGACAGGTGGTTGTGGTCTCGAATCTGAATATATATCTATATTCGCAGGCCACTTCTCAGGGCAATATTGCGCCGCATGGCACAGCTAACTATCATGTTGCATACGCTAAGCATGTGGTACAATACCACTCCAATGGCATTTTCCAGGCATCTATGATATGATATGATATGATATGATATGATATGATATGATATGGCATTTATAACGCACCTATACACAAGTGTTTCAAGGCGCGACAAGGCAAGGGAGGGGGGACATAGGGAAGACAGACAACTATCCTACTAGGCCAGGTGTCATTCAGATCACACAAGTGCATGGGAAGGGGGAAAGTGCAGGTGGGAAGGGGGGGGATAGTTCAGAACATGGGATAATAAAATAAATAACAAAAGTAAAAGTACGTCCAGCAGGTGGCAAGTGCAAGGGTAAGTGCAGACATCAGGTGTCAAGTGCTGGTAGCGGGCCTGTAGGGATACAGAAAACAGTCCCCAAGTGCGGGGGTTGCCAGGAATGCAGAGCGGGAGTGCGACTGGTGGGAGAGGGGACCTGGGCCCGAGATCAGAGGGTGGCCAGGAAACCAGTGCAGTTTCAGTATCAGCCAGGAAGTTGTGACTTGAGAATCCCAAACATACACTCAGTGGGATTCTGGGTGGATGTGTGTGCTGCTTTGTAACATTACTGCGCTCTAGTCACAGGATCTCTCTCAGGAGTCAGAAGGTGTCTTCTCAGGGGATACCCACTGTCATCTGCATATGGGAGAGGCATCATGTGATGATACATGGTGTGAATGGACATGCATCAAGTGTAGTCTGTCTTAACTTACCCAGCGATCAGGTCGCCATGTATTCTACAGAATCGAATTGTTCTGCAATGGAGGAGTACTGGTAGATGAAGCGGTCTTGTCTAGGCAATGGTTAGTTGTCATTCACATTTGTGATGATGTTTTCAGCATTGCACATGATCTGTACATTAACTGAATGTCAGTTCCGCTGATTCCTGTATAGGTGGCCATCAACTGCCTCCAGTATGAGGTAAACATACATAAAGTCAATGGCTCCACACACCCCTGGGAGACCTTATATGTGTGAGAATTCCAACAATATGGCAATCTTTGTGCATGCATCATGGGGCATTATGATATGTAACCTGGCCGATGTAAGGATCACTGGTAGTACCTGGTGTATTGCCCTTGACTGGGAGGACTTTAAATGCCAGAGAGAGAAAGGGAGAAAGAAAGTATGAAGAAGGGGGCAAATTGACAGTGGCAAACAAAGAGTAATGGCTGATGTCTGCAAAAGGCAGTTGTAGGAGTGCAGGGAAGAGACCGGGCTGTTTTCGCTTGTTAGGTCTTTTCATGCTTTGCTAGGATTTCTAATGTTTTGTGGTGCTGTATCATACCCTAACCCTTGTCATGCACGTGGCCATATGCAGCTTGATTGTTTGCTACCTTTGCTAACCTCTTCCCTATTCTACTTTTTGCCTTATATCATAATGCCTCCCGATGCCACATTCTGATTCTGCCCTCAGTGATTTGATCCCATTTGCCATTGTAATTTTGCTTTTGCATGTCCCACTGTGATTTCTTCCCCTGGTGCCCGATGCACTTAGAGCCCTGCCATGGTTTGCTTTCTGATGCCCAATGCAATTCAATGACTGGCTTCTAGATATCGCAGCTTGAATGCAGAGTTTTTCCTAAGGACTCAACCAGGACCCTTCCTTCTCTGGTTTCTGTGCTCTGAATTCATCTCAGGAATACTTCTCACCTGGTGGGTACTTGGTACACACTGCTGCATGCTACCTATGTCTTCCTCTCTTCCCCCGTCACCCCCTCTCTTATAAAGGAACCAGTCACTGACAGAGTCACCAGCATTTCCAATTTCCCACAGATCATCTCCTCAAAAGCCCCTAGACAAAAGGGTGCCACTACTGAGACATTACCATGGCAACACCGGAACAATGCACCCGGTTTCCCACCAGTCCTTCCAATAGTTACCCAGCACTCATCCTCTGTTCCTAAACACATTATATGGGCATACTAAATAAACAACAAACACATAACAACTGACTAACCCTCAAACAACAGAACACTGCATCTCTACAATCAACATAATATCACAGATCCGGCAAATCCATCCTAACATGGGCACCCAAGGCTTCCCTGCCAATACACAAGCCTCTATGCTTTCTCCACATGGCATCTAGACACAGAACTGCTCCACATTGCCCACTAGGTCTGCAATAATACTCTCAACATCTATGCTCACAAAAACCACATGGCCATTAATGGTGATGGCATTGCATGGTGATGGTATTAAGTGTTCTGCATGTATCGATGGTACGAGTAATGTCTCTTGTTTAGGAGTCACATAAAATAATATTTTATCACATGAGCCAAACATCTTCATATGTATTTATTATTTATTTATTGTTCAGCGGCTCTAGCTGCAGCTTGCATAGACAGGACATGCCTCACTCCCTCTCTGGGCAATGCCATTTATTTAAAGTTCCATGTTTTTATATACTTTGAGTGTTTGCCTACAAATCCCTTATAATAGATGTAGCTAAGTGAAATACCAACAAAGAAAAAAAACACAAAATGACATTTTTATATGATCTAGCCGTGCCTCCTACCACGTCTGCTGCAAAACACACTTCTTGGTGTTGATTGGTGTGACCTGTGTGCTTCTTTGGTTGGATGGATCAAGTGCACTCTTTTCCGGGCTACTTGCTCCATATTTGAAAGGCCCCAATGTTGAAGTTCATTTTTAGGAGCACATTCTGTGTTGTATTTTTTTTAATCAGGATTTTGTTGCATCTGTGCTCACTTTCTTTGGTCACTACCTCTTTACATGTGTCATCCCCACTGCAGATCTTTTGTGCCAATGTTGTGCTCCCTTTTTGAAATTGGCGCATCGTTGAGATGTTTTTATTTTTGAGATTCTGCCCTGTAGTCTTGATCTTTCACCACCAGACATGTATTGCTTTATGTTGAGGGAATACCCTTTCTGATTTGTTCTGAGAGTTTCAATTTAAGAGTGCTATTTTTGCCATGGGGTGTGACGATATGATATAATAGATTATTTATAATGTGCTTAATACCCAGAGGTTTCTAATTACAGACCCGGGGATTGAACCTGTGGTGCTCCGCGTCATCTTGCTTCCAAGGCGAGCACGTTGCCCCTGAGCTATCCTCCCGAGACAGGATGAGTATAATCTTCATGGTTCATAATTCCGGTGCCTGTAATACTGGCAAAATCCCCCATGGAGTCCATGAAATGGGGATTTACACCGGCTACCGCCACTTGTAATCCAACAGTAATACAGCCGGGCCAAGTGGAGGTAACAGTAATTCCATTTGGTGGTATCTCTGTAGATTTACCGCTGGGATACCAGCAAACTTGTATTGAGCCCGATTGTGCCATAATGTATTTTAATTATATCAAAGACACTCAAGGCGATTCAATATTGTTTGAAATTACTTGTGAAGATATTGGTGCAAAGGTTGATATGGGAAGCCAACCCACCCTGCATATCTCATAGCATCAGACTCCATGATAATCCTTTCAACACGTAAGGTAACAGGACACATATTATTTTCAAATTCTCAAAAAACACTTTTAATTAAAAATATGACGCATAACAACAAACATTCTTTAAAATATAATGACATGACCACTGTCACTATTTATTATATAGTAATTTGTTAACCTAAACTCCATATAGCACCAAAGCCAATACATTAATATGTTTTGATCACAAACATCAAACAATCATGAAAGAATAATGTACAGCAAATAGGCAAGTTGTACTATGTTACCAGAGCGGTGAGGAACAATAGTAATTGTCTTCCATCAAAATGGGAGACTTGACAGAAGTGAAGTCAATCCCATGGGGGTATAACGTATATTTTTCAATAGTAGCGGTCTATGCATTCTGCGGCTGTTACATAGAGTGGTGGTAAGAGATTGACTTTGGTTCCGCCTTTATTGTATTTACTCATGGTGTGGATTTTATTGTTAACTATAGGATTGGACTCATGAGTTATTTGCTTGGCATTGGAGTTCTGGACCTTTTTTGAGACCTTGATTAAAATCACATCATTGGAATTTCACAATCTGTTGTAGGGTAATATTAATAATGTGAACTTTAGGATGTGAAGGGAAGACTTTCCCAGAATAGTATTCTCCTGGTGTTACCAGTTCTTTTTCATGATAAAGCATTTCTGACTAATTTCTGACTTACTTCTGACTCACTTTTCTCACATTACCCTCTCGCATATAGGAAAGAAACATTAACATATCATGGACTGAAATAAACCTGTAGCAAAAAATAAATGCCTTACACATAATGCACTTCTTTGCTACTTGATGTTACCTAGAAGCCATGAGACATTACTACAACAACAAAAATTAGTTCTGATTGCAATTTTAATAATATTGGTTGGTTTACAAAGGTAAATTGTTATAAGTCATGAGGGAAATAGCAGTGGTCAATACTGAACTGTATGGTGTCAAAGCTTCATCACTGATTAATGTACATTTTTATTAGTCTACATATTTTCTGACAAACTGTTTCTCACATGTTACGCTTAGTCTTCCTCAGGGCATTTTTAAACTCTGTGTTTTTCAGGCTATATATGATGGGGTTACACAGCGGAGTCAAAGCGATATATGACAGAGACACAAGTTTATTGTTTTTCATTGAATACGTTGAATACATTGACTTTGGTCGCATGTATGTGGAGCAGAGTGATCCGTAGAATAGAATGACCACAGTGAGGTGGGAGCCACATGTCGAGAAAGCCTTGCGTCTTCCATCCTTTGACTGGATTTTCAGGATTGCTGAGATGATTTTAACGTATGACATGACTGTAAAAGCAAAAGGTATTAGTCCAATAACAGTACCAATAAAGTAGTTTGTCATTTCAATACTGTGAGTGCTGCTACAGGAGAGCTTCATCAAGGCTGTCAAATCACAGAACAAGTGGTTGATAGTGTGGGACTCACAGTAAGAGAGTTTGGAAAATTGTATAATAAGTGGAATTCCGTCTATGAGGCCAACTCCCCAGGTTCCAGCAGTCAGCCGGATGCATGCAGCTGTACTCATGATAGCCCCGTAATGTAAAGGAAAGCAGATCGCCACATACCGATCATAAGCCATGACTGTTAAGAGGATGGATTCAGTAGTCACCATGGTGATGAAAAGATATGCCTGCAGAAGGCATTCAGTGAGTGAAATACAGGTGCTCTCCAGAAAGAAGTTTGCCAGCATTTTTGGGAAAATGATTGTAGTGTAGGTGATGTCTAGGAATGACAGATTTGTGAGGAAGAAATACATAGGAGTGTGCAAATGGATGTTAGAATAGACAATTCCCATGATGAGAAGGTTACCAGCTAAAGTCACCATATAAAACAGCAATAAGGTAAAAAAAGAGGGAATCTTAGCTGTGGAAAGTCATTAAATCCCACTATGAGGAAATCATTTCTTGAGGTCAGATTAGCTGCTCCCATCAGTGCAGCGATGCCCTTATCACAAGTTGGAATTGTAGGATAAACTGCAAATAAAAAGACATGATACTGTATGTCAGTATGCAATGCATGCCCTTAAAGGTATGGGAAAGGTATGGCTTGCTGACAGAAACATGTCACATATTTCCCATTGGAAGACAATTACGACATTCTGAAAGCACAAATGCAAACTATACCTGCTGCAATGCTTTTGAAACATGTGTTCATCATTATACCTTTTTACCAACCACACACATACTTGTGCTTAGTGCATTAGTACTGCAACCCATAGATGAGACTGCAGTATTTCTGTGACCGCTATAGTGGCATACCAAGAACACATTCCCATCAGCTTCAGGTGGTAATCAATGGAAGCGTAGCACCCCATACATATTACACTGCATCTATCTGTGGTTCTTTAGCTGTTTAACAGATCAAGTATTTACTTCAAAGTATTGTTCCTCAATTTAATAACTATGCCAACAGTTCCTCCAAAAAATAAGACAGGCCTTACAGCACCACCACCACCCCAGAAACCGCCTCTCTTCCAATATCTTTAATACTCGCAATTTTTGAAGGTCGCATTTTTGGGTTTGGCGCATTTTGGAGGTGTAAAGCATCAACATAACATCAAAACCATTGCTTTTGAGAAAAGCAAAAAAGATGGGGTTTTGGAATACAGAGTATGGTTTGCATGGCAACTGGCAAAGCTTTGATGCAATGGGCAAAGCACAATTTGTTACTTTTAAATGGCCTTCTGCCATTTAAACCAATGATTTTGGTGGTTTCATGCATTTGGCAAATGAGGAGTAATGTTTCAAATCATGCGTGCATGGCTTCAGCACGTAAGCATAGCCCTCTCCTGTCAGTCAGCACGTCCATATTGTGTGGTGGAGGGCCATCCGGTCCTCCATGGCAGAGCAAGGTGAGAGTACAAGCAGGTAAGTGTTTTTTATTTTTTATTTTATGTAATGTGTCTGTATGTATGTGTAAATACATACAGACATATTACCCGCCACCCAGGAGGACTGGATGGCCCTCTCTCTCCTTTGCGCTAAAAGCATAGACGTGGGGACTGACAGGAGTGGAGTCCTCTCCTGTTAGTTAGCACCTCCATATTGAGGAGCGATGGGTCATCCAGTTCTGTGTGATGGTGCATGGTGAGGGTGCGAGCCTGGAAGTTTTTATTTTTCTATTATGTAGCGTGTCTATGTGTTTGCACACATACATACAGACACATTACATAAAATACATTTTTTTAAATTTTTTTTATTGCTAGTATATAATCACCGAAGTGATTTTTACAAGAGGATGAAAAGAAGAACTTCAATTTTCAATTTCTTAAAAGTCTTTACAGAGTGTTTATAAGAAATCCAAAGTCAAGAGAAGCTGTAGCTAAGGAAGAATGAGCAAATTCAAAGTAAACTAAAATAAAGTCACAAGGCAAAGACGCAACCAGCCCTCCTGGTGAGTGGTCCATCCAACACCCAACCACGCATTTCACCCCTTGTGGTTGTGCTTAGGTGGGTCCGCACTGTCGAGCCTCCGAATCTGTATCTGAAAAGATTTGCTCCAAGATTTTGGTGGCTGCCATTGTCCAAGAGGGTCTCAAGCCTCCTCTTAGGCGATCCCACCAGAGTGCTTCGTCGACCAAGTAAGCTTGCTTTAAATGATGAAGCAGGTACGGCGATCTATATTTGTCTGTTCCTGGACACAATAGAAGAAGATGCCGTAATGTTTCGATTTGTTGGGTGTCATTACAAAAGCGGCAGACATTGGTCGAAGAGAGGCCTCTTATGTGCAAGATTTCGTTCGTAGGGAGCAAATTCAGCCTAGCATGGAGGATAGTATTCCGAGTTTTCCTGCTTGGATGTTTTATCAGAAATGGTTGGATTGTATTTAATTTTTTACATGTTGGAGGTAGGTTACTAGTCAGCTTGTACTCAGAGGCTTTGTCCAATGTGTTTATCCAATCCATTTCTTCTATGCGGGTTTTGGTTTTTGTTAGATTACCCAAAAGTTCTTCCATAGAGCTGCCACAGATTTCAAGCTGTGCTGTACACATTGCCTCCCATTTGGACAGAAGTGTGCTTGTACCTAAATTCATATCCGCCTGCACCAGTGAAAAGATTGTCGGGGAAGAAGGATCTTTGATCTTCCTGTATAACATAACAGAAGCCCTAGTTACTATTGACTCCAGAGATGAAAGAGACAGTTTGCGTCTTATCAGGGCTAACGGAGTGGAAGGCGGTAAGTTCAACACTGAGCGCCAGAAAAGGCTCTCCAGTCTGGACCACAGTGAGATAGGTAAAGATGGCATGGTATCCGCCCCATAGGTAATAGTTGGGATAACTTTGCCCCGATAGAATTTGAGCAGGGGCATCAATGAAAAGCGCCCAAGGGTTTTCATTTTTCCAAGAGATGTGGTTGCATCACTGAGTCTTTAGTTGTCGAGTCAATGAGAACCCCGAGAAATTTAATTTTGCTACTTGTTCAATTTTGTTTCCCGCCAAGAACCATGAATTGATCTTCTTCCTCTTGTGATTTTTTTCAAACACCATGATCTTTGTTTTTTGTTTGTTCACTTCTAGGTCTTTGGCAGCTGTGTATGTGCTCAGTGAAGTCAACTGGCGTTTTAGGCTAATTGGGGTCTGGTCGAGTTGGATAAGGTTGTCTGCGTACAAGAGTCTTGGGATCTTCTCCTTGCCTAATTCTGGAGGGAATGCTCGTGTTGTGGTTGATGTTTCTTTGTAGTCCCCAAAGTATGAGAGAAAGAGGGCCAGAGCTAAAGGGCAACACTTGTTTGACCCCTCTGCTAGTTGTTATAGCTGATGAAAGCAGACCACTGGTATTCAATCGCACCTGCACCATTGTAGCAGCATGTAGAGCTTTGATGGGATTCAAGATCTCCTGTGGACAATCCCAGTTGTTGAGTTTTTCCCAAAATTTCCTTCGATTGACTAAGTCAAAGGCCTGGGTGAGGTCTATGAATGCCAGGTACAAGTTCCTATTTGATTCTCAGGCTTTTGCTGAGAATAAAGATGTTAATGCTGGTTCCTACTCCTTTTTTGAACCCAGATTGTAGGGGGTCGTTACAGGGTGCGCTTTTCGCCCAATGATTGAAATGGTCCAACAAAAGGAATCAATAGACCTTCCCTATGACATCAAGGAGAGCCACTGGATGAAAGTTCCTCGGATCATCCTTCCTACCTTTTTTAAATATGGGGATGATGACCGCTGAGGTCCATGAATGCGGGATTGTACTCAAGATCGTGCATTTTTGGAAGATCATACTCAATACGTTTGTCCAATCTTCTGGTGCAGATTTCAGGTTTTCATTGGATAGGCCATCGGTCCCCGGAGCCCTCGATTTCTTTAACTTAGAAATTTTACCCAGGATTTCAGTCTTATTAGAAAGGTCGACCCAAGGTTCTGTTGTCAGTGATGGTAAAGGCACATCACAAGAGTCAGGAGATCTGAACAATGTTGAGTAAAACCCAATCCATGTTGCTTCCGAGATGCAACATTGAGTCTGCTTCTTTGGCCCGTGGATTGATCAGTCTCCAAAACTCTCTGGAGTTCGATTTTTGGATTTGGTCTAACATAGCTTCGGAGTCCTGTTGATGTAATGTTAGACGATGGTGCCGTAGCCAGCTTTTGTAGACTCTTGTTGTCTCAATAACGTGTGATCTATTGGAGTGCGTGTTGTTTCTTGCAGCCGTCCTTCTTGCTCTGCGTAGTGTGTTTCGCTGTACCACCAAGAGGGCATCAAAATTGTGTACATGATGTAAATGCTCTGTGTTTTTCCCCTTCAAACCTTTCATCATGGCTCTGTAAGGTTCCGAAGGTGGTCTATAATCAACCTCTAAAACAGACTGGCTACGTCCATATGAAGTTGTGATCGTCCGGATGTTTGCCCGACTGACCCTTACCCGGTTGCCTTTGCCTTCTAGTTCAATCCTTCCCAAGTAATGAGCTGATAATGGTTTTGTAGTTGCCCATTTAATAGCCAGAAGATTGTGATCACTTTGGTTTGTGTGGTGCATGCTGAAATCTGTCAACTGAGCTAGAAGGAATTCAGAGGCAAAGATGTAATCTATAGCTCACATAAAATAATACAAATAATTTACCTGCTTGCAATCCTCACCATGCACTTTCCCACCACGGAGGACCCGATGGCCATCCCCTATCTACTCAACGTGGACACAATGACAGCTGTCAGTCATTATGTCTAAGTTGAGGAGTGGAGGTCTATCCGGTGACCGGAGGCCCTTCCCTTCTGCTGTAAAACATGGACACGCTAACTGATACCTATCAGTCAGAATGTTCACATTGCATGGAGGAGGGGAGGGCTGCCCAGTCCTCCTTGGTAGTGCATGTTTAGGGTGCTAGCAGCTTTGTGCTATTTTATGCAATCTGTGTGTGTATGTGCATATATGTATGTGTGTATGTTTGTGTGTTTTGTTTTTATGTATGTGCGCGTGCAAGGAATTGTTTGCATGTGAAGATGAAATTATTTTTTATATGTGAATGTGTGTGAAGGGGGACTGGGGCCCTATATTCAGCTGTCATTCCTTCCCCTGTTGTGCTGTAATTTCTTCCCCTTGCACTGTTATTCCTTCCCCGTTGTGCTGTTATTTCCTCTACCCTGTGCTGTGATGCATTCCCCCTGTGATGCCATTTCTTCCCCTTTGTACCATCATTAGTCCCCCTTGTGCTGTCACACTCTGCACTGTCATTCCCCAGCTTGTTGCTATTTTTCCTACCTGTGTGCTGTTATTCCTCCCCCTTGTGCTGTCATCCCTTGCCCCTTGCACTGCCATTCCTTACTTCCTCCTCCCCTGGTGTTCTCATTCCTTCCTCTCTTGTGTTATCATTCTGTTCCATCTTTGACCTCTCACTCTCTCCCCTTGCGCTGTCCTTTCTTCCCCCACTTCTGCTGTCACCCTTCCTGTGTACTGTCATTCCACTGTGCACTGTCATTCATTCCCCCCTTGCACTGTCAGTCCTCCCCCTTTTGCTGTAATTCCTCCCCTTGTGCCATCATTCCTCCCCCTTGCACTGTCATTTCTCATTCCTTCCCCTATCCTAAAAATGTAATTCAATATTCAACTACAAATACTAAAACTATTGGCTTTGACAATGCTTGCTTGGTTTGCCGTTCGCCTCTTCAAGCCCAGGCAATTAAAGTGACTGCCTAAAACATCTCTGATCTGCTTTACTTGGGAACATGTCTGACGTAATAACTCCTTTGACAGGGATCTCATTTGACTTTTCTGGAGTTGCCAAATCGACCAAATCTTCTAGGAAGTAAACTCTTTTTGGTGGTCGGAAGCCATTCAGTTTGCAGCGCAATGTGAATGGCTCCCTGCCAACAAATGTTTAGCATTTCTGGCAGGGTTTAATTGCAATTGCAGCATGGCGGGCAGCGTGTACAATGGATCACTATGGGGTCTGCCTGCTTTATGCTGGTACCAGCATCTTAGCTCACACTTCCACTTCGCCTAGGATTGTGTGTCCTGGCACAAATCATTTCTCAGTGAACGCACTTTGAAAGTCTTTATCAATAGCTCAATAGCTCAATGGTGGACCCTGGGTGTTCTCCAAGGCTCCTGCTTTTCACCCACCCTTTACAAAACCTACACGAAACTCCTATATGACATCCCAGACTCCCTTGGTATCATCTACACTAACTTTGCAGATGACACCCAATATCTCGTCCCCATCACTGGCAGTCACACTGGTGGCACGGTTACCATAAACAGTGTCTACAGCACCATTCAAAACTGGATGGCCACCCACAATCTCTGCCTCAATGATGATAAAACAGCTACTCATTGTTGGCTCCCCGTACTGCCTCGACCCGGTCTATTCTTCATTTCCCATCGATGGCACTGCCATACCAGTCCTCAAGCAGGTCGAAATGTTGGGATATTCCTGGACGCAGAGCTATCCATGACCCATCATATTAAAGTCATTGCCTCAATTTACAGCCTGCATCTCCAAACTCATGTCCCTGGGTAGACATTTTCTTTCACCAAGTAATTGTCTCTCGCTGGCCAGAGCAATTATACTTAGAAAATTGGACTCCTGTAAGGTCTCTTTATGGGCACGTCAGCAACTAACCTGGCAAGCTCCAACCCCTCCAGAATAAAGCCCTGCACGCTGCATTGGGTCTTCGTTGCTCTGACCACATCACAGCTACACAGCGTAAGGCCCACTGTCTCCACATTAAATTGTGCATCGACTTTAAAACTTTGGCCATTGCGCACCGCTGCATCAACAAAGAAGCCCCCTCTCTATCTGAATGACAGCACCGCCAATGGACATCTGGCGCGCTCACTCCGATCTTCCAGCAACCATTCTCTTGTCACCCTTTTCTTTTCAAACATGCCAGAGCAGGAGGTGTCAGCTTGTGTGTCACAGCTCCCACCCTTTGGAACGCATTACCACCTAGCATCCGAAACTAAAGCTCCTACACGGCCTTCAAGAGACTTGTGAAAACCTGGCTTTTTAACAAATATGACTAACTCTAACCTGTAACTTGAAGCTGCTACATGTCTCCCTCTTACCCACCTTTACAAATGTTACACAAATGCAATAAATAAAATAAATAAGGGACACAGCACATGTAACGCCCCATGTATATTCAAATCTTCAGCAAACATATTTCGTATAGAATAATTTTTGCCTAAATCTCAAGTTGCAGTTCAGGCTTGCGGCAGGCTACAGTGTGGACAATATTGGAGTCTGCATTGGCTGTGAATGCTGCACGTCATTCTCTGTCTGCTTTGAATTTTACAAATCATACTTTGACAATCATTATTTTTGGAGGTGGATTAATATTTCCTTTATGTTTCTTGATGTCAGCAGTCAAGATAGATAGATCTTGTGTTATACATGCATGCTGACAACAATGAATAGCACATTTTCATAAGAAGAAGTTGCTCTCCTGGTGATGTATTTGGCACAAAAACCGTCGCAATCGCTGTTGTGGTTCGAAAAAGGGTTTATATCCTAGTTCAGCAGAAGGTTCCCTGCTGGATGGTGGGGGCTGGATGGAGAAGACTGGGCAGAGTGCCATGTCCAGCAACAATGGGATGCCATCACGCCAACATCCACTAGATGCCAGAGCTGATGAACAGCTACAATATATATAGGATGGCAGTGAAGCCACAGAAGCATGGTGCCACACAAGGCAGTGGCAAGGGAAATGTCCATTGAAAGCCATTTACTGTACCCATATTTTTGATAGGCATGTTAAGATATGGTGGGCAGGAATGGAGTCTAGACACAGACCAGCTATACGCCACTCATAGAAATGTAGAAATCAGGTAGGTTTATTTACATATATTTACATATATACAGTTGCAGTATTCCTGTTACTATTAAAGTATTTACATGACAGAGAGACATAGTACAGACCACCCACCGGCCATCCACTAGCACACCCAGCTCAGGCCCAACTGACACTCTCAGAACACTCACACACACCAACACTCACGAACATTCTCCTGAGCTGTCAATCACCCCTAGCACCAACATTCGTAGATGGCCAGCAGGAACAGGAATACATAAGCACATCACAATATCTCCCCCCTTACAAACACACAGCCAACACACTGAACCTAAGCCAGCATCCAGTACTGCAGACACACCAGCGGGTGCAGTGGGGGGGGCGCAACATGGGTGGGGAACCACAGGTTGACATTCAAACAGAACTAGGATACAAACCCTTTTGGGTGTAGAGCCCGGATGGAACCGAGCAAGCCGGCCCATATTCAACTAACACACATACTACAGGTGGTGATGCACAACACCTAGTACTGCAAACAAGTGAGGTGCGTAATCCTTCACTTTCCACCATTAGCAAAAACAACTCGCACCAAAACAACCTTCCCACTCATTCACCATCCAACACGTCCTATCCAAATGAAAACTCAATTGCAAACCAAGTCAAAGGGCACTCACTCAGTTGACCAATATGACCCAATCATACACTCACTCAGTTGACCAACACTCCTCATCCTCTCCCCATAGACATCACACACAGAGAAAACAGTGCAAATGACAAATTCACTTGGTACTCCTTGTAGTATCCTTAACTCTAAATAATGTGAAAAACTAGTAACAATAACTGTAGAATATAGAGGATCCTCATAACAGCCAGCATATTACAGGGCCTGCGGTAGAGGCCCTGTAATTATGGTTAAGTTGCTCAACCCATAGTAAAAACACTTTTTGGGCAGCTTATAACTTCACCTCCAAGATGAATCCTCACTAAACTTTGCAAAGAAAGTATATGGGCCCGTCAGATTGATTCTGCAAAGTTTGGCAAGGTTTCGTCATGGGGTGGGGGATGTTTTAGAGGGGTTCCACATTTTTGTTTTTTCTGATAGACGCAATGGAAAAAAGAATTTCCTCACGCCTACAGCCCAAACCGCTGAACAGATTTTCACCAAATTTGCTGCAGGTGTGGCGGATGGTCCCAAAAGTATGGTATTGTAAATTAGGTGTAAATCTGTCCAGTAGTTCTTTTTAAAACACCCAAAAAGTAGGTACAAATAAATGGGTGATATCTGGGTTCAGTTCGCGGACTCACTTCCCTGATCGGTCCGCTGACAGTCCGCCCATTGGTCCAGAGAGCGACATGAGTTGCACAGACATTGAACACACCTGCGGATTGAATAGCGAAAAGCGTGAGGTGTGTCAGATTTTTGGAAACGCCTGCCATGTCGGATCTGCGGACAGTTGCAAGTGTCCGCGGACAGCTGCCAGTGTCCGCGGACAGCGCAGTGAGTGAAAAATCTGGAAAACACATTTGAGGTAATTTGTTGGTGGAAAGAGTGGCTAAAAGGGTGGGGGGGAGTGGAAAAATGCTGATATTGCACTATTTCTGTAGGTGGAAAAAGGTCAGGTAGGTGTCGTAGCTGTCTGCAGACTGCAGCAGTTTGCAGACAGCGACATGAACAGCCGGCTTGAGAAAGACATTTGGCATTATTTGATGGCTGATAGAGGGTGTAGAAACGGTAGGGAAGTGGAATGAAGGTAATGTAGAGCTTTTTTTATAAATAAAAAGGGTTGGGAAATGCTGACGAGTCTGCGGTCAGTTTCGATGTCCGGGGACATAATTTTGATTGCAGGGGTCAAGGTGAGTTTTATTACTTGTTGGTGTATGGTACGTACTTCTTACATAGTTAATTGTATTGTGGTGGTTGAGGCCATTGGCCATATTCTAGCACCAAGAACATGTCCACTGGCCACAACCACCACAGTAGTAATATGTGTATAGTAATTATAGTTAATGAAGGTATATAGTAATTATAGGTAATACAGTGGGAGTATAAAGTGTTTATAATATGGAGAAATTATGTGATTGAACTATATATAGTACAATTGAGGACAGTGCTCATGGAATATGTATTTGATTATAATTGCTATGGTGTCTTAGTTTTAAAGCGTTATTTTTTGTGGAAAAAAACAGTACAATTTGTTAAGCAGGATAGTTTAAAAGCTCTAGTTGTATATACAATTTTACATATGCATTTTTTATACCTTCATAAACAGTACATTGTAAGTACTATGTTTGGTACAACATTAGTGTATGACCCACTGCTGTTGTTCTGACATGAAATAATCATTGGGTCATTGAAAAGAAAATGATTACAGTTACGTGAGTGTAAGGGTGATAGTATGTTTATTTGAAGTATGTTGTGATGAAGGTAATGCTTGAAATAGTTAGATACCTGTTTGGGTATTCTAACTAGATTGACTTTCAAAAGTACCATTGTAGTGTTATGGAAGTAGTTAGATACCTGCTGGCGTATTCTAAGTGTTAATTGTGCTTTAGTTTAGTGACTACATTTGGATTGAAGGAATAGTAAGTAGGCATTTGTTAAATTTGCTGGTAACCTATGTTTTGGAGTAACATAGGTATTGTTACATTCAAGCCAACCACTTCTTTTTGTTTCATATGCAGTGTAGTGTCCTGAAGTGGTTGTGGCACAAGTGTGGTATTCTTGTGAAGGTTTTCTTCCCGAAACATACTTGGGCATGTGTGAAGCCAGTAAGCTTACAACTATTTTTGGTGCCATTTGCATTATACCTTCGAAGCATTAGTATGACTTATTGGCTATGCAAGTTTATTTGTATGGTGGAACCAATGTCTGAATTGCAAAAAGGGTATAATATGCAATAATTTGCATTCTGCAGAAGCTGGTGAAATGGAATGGATTCATAATGTGGTAGGGATGCATATAAACATCGTTCATTAGGGATGTGGTCTTGTGAAACATGGTTGCAGAGAGTACATGTATGTTTCCATGTGCATGACATTTGGAAGATTTCATTCATAGGGATATTTTTGGTTTAGGGTACTTGTATTAAATACATTAGGAATTCTTGTGGATCCTCCTGTGTGTTTATGGTAAATGTTACTATTCCTGCACAGTAGTCCAATTCTTGCCTTATACCTGTGACACAGTAAGTGTTGTCAGGATTATTTGTGGCATTTTTGTGAAGGACGAGCATTTGCACACACAACTGGTCCGAGCCATTTAAGTAAATGTTTTGAATAATTGGTGGCAATTGAAAGAGAAGATTCATTGCCACATTAGCATAACAATTTACTTCATTTATGTTGCTGAATTTAAATAGACCAGATGTTTGCGGATCATTTCATGGGCCTGCAGATCTTTCTGGTGAAGGTACATTTCTGTCTTTGTGTTCTTTTCTGCTGGACATGCTGTTAACTTGGTACTGGACAGTTTTATGGTTATGTTGTTTGCTGCAGGAGATGGTTGTTATTTCCTTAGTGGTATTGTTGAGAGATATGCTATGGCTTCTGTTTCTATTACTTTTCTTTGTAAAGGTTTCTTTTTTTGACATACAGGATATGTATCTAGATAGTAGGAGTATAGTTCCCGTAACCTGTTGTATTCTAGGATGCAAGGAATGCCAGCGTTGACTTTGTTTGCATCAAAATTAACTAGCAATAGACCATTGAATGTACGCTGATGTAAAAGTGCTAAGTAACTGATACCTTCTTTAAATACTGTGCTGCCAATGTCAACGAATGCTTGATCTAGAGTTAGACCTTGTGATTTGTGAATAGTGACAGCATATGCAAGAGATAGAGAAAATTGCTCTCTGCGTACGAACATGTCTTTGAAAAGAAGGACACATGCTATTGTCTGGCCAATTTATTTAACTTCTGCAAGTTTGTCAGTGTGGATGTTGGCAAACTGAATGTTGTTGTTATGTGGATATGTTTGGGAGCCAACAACTATACCGATTGCTCCACTGACAAAACCTTGTTCTACATCAAGGTTCCATTTTAGAATTACTCTGCAGTTTAGACACAGAGTCAATATTTTCTCCAATCCAGCTGTGCTGAAGACAAATGTGTCTAAGCTATTTAGTGTTGCTGTTGGTTGTTGACACATAGGAAGTGTCATGCCGTGCCCTTATAGTTTGTCTGTGGAGCTGATATGCAGTATGGGTTGCATTTCTTTTTTCAAAATGGTCTCATTAGATTGACTAAAAAGGTTGCCATTAAGGACATACATTTTAGATTTGGTGGAGTTACTTATTCCATGACATCAGGAGCAGATGTGTTTTGCCCATACAGCTCATGGATTAATCTACTATTTAAGATGGGTTTTGCATCTTTAGTAAGCAGACCAGTTCAAATGATTTTTAAAATGTTTTGAGTTAGTTCTCTGTAGTGCACATATTGCCAGAGATTTACATTTCCAATGCTGCCCAGGGTATTGCGGCATTGTTTGTGTCCTAATGTTTTGAAAATAGCTTGACCTTTCAATGGTGGTAACTGTAGGAGGTCTCTGAAAACAGTAGAATGATTTCCTCCAAACAGTTCTTCGTAGTTGGTTTTTAGGACTTCTTGCATTCTGAGATGAATTAAAGCCAAAATGAGGTTGGAAACCATGCTTACTTTATCTATCAGTAGCACTTTCATTTGTTTTAGAATTCTACATACTTCAGTTGCATCTTCTTCTCATAATTTATAGTATTCTCATTTTTTTGGTGTTCTACAGGGAGGAGCAGTAGTCGGTGCAAAGTTACACCTGTTAAGTAGGCAGCTAAACCTGTGGGGCTGTTACTACAGCTGAAAGGTTGTTGTTGGTTAAGTTGTATAGAAATGTGCTGATTATTTTGATTTAGAATGTTTTACCAGACCAGCTTCACCATTTACATACAGGAGCAGAGGTTTATATTGTTTACAGTTACAGGGTATAGTTTTTTAAAACCATGTTCAATTTCTTGAGTGACTTCCAGATAAATTGTGAATTGTTCATCATTTAGCTGTGATTCCAGCACTGATAAGTCTTCTTCAGATTGTGTATATGGATGCAGAGTATTTTCTACCTCAGTCATGGCTATTTCTGCTTCATTTAGAATGAGTGGTATTCCAAGTGGTACTTGGCTTCCTGTAAGGGAAGGTTGACTGCCCTCAAGAGTGTCTGTGTCTAGCTGAGCTTTCATTTCTTTCTCTTGTTGGCATTCAATGTCCAGCTTTTGCTTGT
This sequence comes from Ambystoma mexicanum, assembly GCF_040938575.1. NCBI lineage: Eukaryota > Metazoa > Chordata > Amphibia > Caudata > Ambystomatidae > Ambystoma > Ambystoma mexicanum. The sequence continues at coordinate 101,494,652 of NC_090925.1, read as the reverse complement.
ATTGTCATTTGTTGTACTGCATTCAATTGCTTTGAAAGCAGCTTTAAATGAGTTATAGTCACCTAATTATCATTTTATTTTCTCTAAGTTTTAATAAGTTGGATTAGGGCCATGTAATGCAAAGCTCTATGTTGTGGAGATTTAAATGATAACTTTATATGATTCATTTGATTGGGTTTGGAGAGTTTCACTAGGCTTCCTTCACAAGTTGAGAATGAATATTTACCAGTTGTGTCATTTGGTGTGACATTGTTTTTGTAGGTGCAGTTTTGGGCAATGTCGTACAGAAACATGTTTTCCAAACAAGTACTTCTGTTTGGGTAGTATGTGTCAATTACATTATCTTTAGTACTCTTTTTCCAGATTAACCTGTTCCAAGCTTCAGCAGGACAAAGTGTTCAGGTTTGCCATATAAGGCTGTACCTGTTAATTGGTCTGCAGTTTGTAGCACACGCATTCTCTATGGGAGAGCATTTTTTATACTGAAGCTGAACATTTTTGTGACAGTGTTTTGTCAGATAATATGTAATTCCAAAGGTCTTTTAACTCTGTTTTGTCAGGGTTGGTGAGATGGGATGTGACATATCTCTCAGCTGCAGTGGAATTGTTTGCAATATATTGTATGTCTATGTTTGCATTCCACAAGAGGGCAATGATTGCATTGTAATCATTGATGTACGTGAATGCTTCATTCCTTTTAATGCTGTATGTATTTTAAGGGGATTTGCCTTTTATGCTGTCTCTAACAGAAGACATCAAGCTATTTACTTGTCCTTTTTTGCAAACTGGTTTAGGGAAGCCAAAGCGACATTTGGTAAAGTATGTATCTTTGTTTATATATCTACATCAGCAGTATTTGCTACACTCATGTTTTTGGAAGTCTAAGACTTGTGTATGTAGGTCACTATCTGTCGTTTCTGAAGGGATGTCACCGGTAATGTATTTTTCAATGAACTGTAAAACAGTGGCATCACTATCATGGCTATATTTGGGAGCATTGTTTATCCACAAAGGCCTGTGAAAGTGTGGTGCTCCTTTGGAATGATATTCTTTTCTCCAAAAGAACTGCTGCACTTCTCTGAGCAGAGGGTTAGTTTTATTGCAGATAAAATGCAGTATGACAATAAAGAAATGGTGAAAGTACCTTGATACATTGACAGGGTCAAGAGAACATAGTTCTCCTGTTTTTTTTATATGTATTGCGTCTTTATTTTGGTTTGTAGGGCATAAGAAGTTGTATAGGTCATTCCATGCACAACTTAAAGTAACAAACCATGTGGGTGGGCCAAGGTTCCTTAGCATACAACACACATCAACCTGATGTTGGAACCAGTATTCCTCTCTACCACGCATGTTTGCCAAGAGATTTGTGATACTTGACTGCAAAACTTCATCTTTGCATTTTATTTTTTGAAAAAGTTGGGTAGCGGATATGTTTAAAAAGTTAGTGCCTGTTTCTAATGTGTGTGCAACTCCATAACATAGAGCTGCTATTTCACTTTCAAAGAGGAGGTGGACAATGTATTCAACAGTTTGTCTGAATCTGGTATCTTCAGAGTATGTTTTTAAAGATCGATATTCTGATGCACTAATTTACACAAACGTTTCATCATATCTTCCTACTTTTCCCTATAGGAAAGAGTATAGGAAAATAACATGTTTCTACACTTTTTTCCATATGTTCACTGGGGATACTTTGGCTTGATGCATTGGATATGTTTCTAATGCATCTTCAATTGTGTCTTTGGAGTGTAGGGGGTGGATTGTATACTGGTCTAAAATGTTGGCTGCAGTAAAAGGATCTACACATTTAAATTGGCCAATTGCTGGTGAGTCTTGAATCATTTGTGTGGTTTCTCTTAAGTTTTCGTATGTGTTTATATCTTTATAGTATTCATTGTATCCTTTTAGATATTGTAGGGCTTGTCTAAATTAGTTTAAGTCGACTAGTGCATTGTGTTGGTACACCATTAACTAGTACAATCAAAGATTGATCTATTGGTCGTTGTACTCCCACAGTTTGTACATTTTCTTTTAGATCGAATGGCAAATATACTACATTGCCACAGATGACCTTTAGCAAATGGGATGGAGGTAATTTGGCTGATTTTGGTTGAAGGATTAGTGTAGCTTGAAATGGGTGCAGTGTTTGTTTTATACTGCTCTCGTACAAGAGAACCTGTTGTAGAACTTTCGGAAGTGGGAATATTAGTTACTAGTGATAGAACGTGATGGCATTTGGTTACTGTCAAGCTTTGTGTAGCAGTACGTGCAAACTTTTGAGGGGTCAGTTATTTTGTATTTAGTTTCTGCTGTTAGATATGAAGCTAATTGGAACCATTGGGATTCTTCATTGTCTTCAATTTTATAGGCTAGATCTTTTATTTTTGTGTTCTTTTTATAAAACTTTCTGTGGCCGCAGACAAATATTTGGTCTGGTATTTCATCAGCTGTGTTTGGAAACATAACTATTTCTTTTTTGTATGTCTTTATTAGGACATTGGTGTTTATGGGGTTTTTTTTGGTAATGTTTTTCTGAAGGTACAGAATTGTCTAAGTCACCTTCAGTTCCAAAGTATTTACGTTGGATGTGCTATATTTCTTGAAGCAGTTCTTTGGTTGTTGTCATGACCCACAGGACGCGCCCCTTTTGGTCTTCCTGGTCCTTATCGCAACGGGCCTTGCATTCCCTGCCACTCCCAACTTGGCCGTCCAGCGTGACATGCCTTCTGCGGTCTATACGTTGGACGCAACGTATTCTACTAATAGACCCCCGCCCGTCTCAATGCTATTGCCAAGTAGCGATCAGACGTGTGCTCCGTAGTTCGCTGTATTGCTTTCCTGGTTCCTAGCTTTTCTACTTCCTTTCCTTGCCCCTTTCCCTGTTCCTCTTGCTTCCTGGACTCATGCGCCATCAGCACGCCTTCTTCGTTTCCCGGATCCCCGGATTGCTGCATCCCGGAATCTTAAACGCACGCTGGAGTCGGAAGAGATTCGCTCAGCCTTATTCAAGTCCAGGTCTGTCCGCAAGAAGAAACCGCCCACGGAGTCCAGCAAGGATCGGTCTCAGGTGAGAAGGGGGGAACTCCGTGACAGTTGTTCCATGTAGGAGAATGTTATTTAAATTTTGCAGTTCTTGAGCAGGACTTTTTGCATAATATAGTCGATGCACAAGATTCCTTATAGTAAAATGGTGTGTTGATAACATTTTGATTTGGTGGAAAGTGGTTTTAGCAAGCAGTTCCTTAAATGCAGGCTAATTAATGTCCTCAGAGACCAGTCTGGCTGTGCACTGGAAAGGAGTCCATGGATTTTAATGTTTTCATTTTACTTCTGTCTTTTAGTTTCACATAGTGATTGAGGAATTGCCGTAAAGATGTAAAGGATTATTGGCGTACATTACACATTGAGCTCCATGACCATTTGTACACTGGATGGTTTGTTTGGGTGAAAGGAACATTTGGTTAAATTTTGGTTGGTGACTTTTTTTCTATAAGGGTTTCTGTTGCCATAATGTTGTATTCCACCATTTCATACCCTCAAACATTATTGTCTATGGCAATTGTTTTGTGTTCTTGTTTATAAGCTTCTTCATTGAAATATGGTTCTGTGCTGCTTGTGGGAATCCATTCACCATTACAGCCATTTGAAAAGGTTTGTATATTGACGGTGCACAAGTTTAAAAGTAGTTTTAGTAATGTATTGATTAATTTAGTTAGTGGTTTAATTCTGTTTAATATCAATACAAACAAATGTAGAAAAGCACTGTCAATTAGAGCTTGCAGGATTAGTGTCATGTGGTTGTTTTTAAGGGTAGATTGTGAGTTTTAAGCTGTTTTTATGAGATTGTGAAGAACTCTATGGTGGAACATTTTTTGTAACATACATTTTTTGGATTGCTCTACCGTGACTAAGTTAACACTGGCAGATAGAGGGCTAGGTTCATTAGTAGGTCTGCTTTTCTTTGCACATAATCTTTTTCTTTTAGTATTAGCAAGAGGGGCCTTACCTTTTTTAGTTGTGGCTTGTTTCATTTTGTTGAGTGAGGGTACACGCTCTTTTGTTTCAATGTTTTCTATAAATAGTTTTAGAGGTGGATGACTACATGGTGTCGTTTTATTCTTATCTGCTCTATTTTTTCTTTCTTTTCTACAAAGTTGCTTTTCAGTTAGCATTTTTTTGTGCCTTTTAGGAAAAGAGAAAGTTTGCTTTGGAAGGTTGTGCAATGTATATCCATGTATGGTGCATGGGTTTGTGGGTGTGATTGTAGATATTATGTGTGGATAGGAAGGTTATGGGAATAAGAGTCTGCAGAGGTATGATGGTGTTGGGTTAGTGAGTAAGAAGTGGTTGTGTGATTGAGTCTGCAGGGTGATTGTGCTGTTTTGTGCAACAGAGTGGGTGTTGCAATGGTGGTGTGTAGATGGGAACAGTAAGGGTGTTAATAGTGGAATATAATGGGCTATAGTGAAATAAATGTTGGTTTGAAAATAGTAGTCTATGGTAATATATAGTGGAACTGTGATGCTGTAATTACATACATATACGTGGTACATGAATGTACTTACTTTGTTGGATGTGAAGGGTTTCCTTTTTCAGGCTGTTGTCTTCGGTAATGTGCTACTTTCCTGTAATGGTAAAAGAAAGTTAGTGGGGAAATCTGGTAATGGCAAAGTACTTTTTGTAAGCAAGGTTTATATTTATGAAGGAAGGAGGAGTGGTGGGGAAAACAGTTAATAAAATTGGTGGACGGTTAAAAATTGTTGCTTTTAGGAGTATTTTCTTGAAAGTTAAGAAATGCGTATGTGCATTTTTAAAAGTTCTTTAACATTTTGTAAAAGAGAAGAAAAGTTGTGGGAAGAGATTTGTAGTACACTTTTAAATGGCTGTTGGTGTGTGGAAGTTTAATATGTTAGGAGTATATGCATACTTGCCAACATGATGCATTCTAATATTCTAGGTGTTCATGTAGTCCTAGATTTTTTGTTTGCCTTCTGGGACTTGTAGTTGCACTTTTTCCATTGTGAAAGTTGTTGTACAAGTCACAAAATGTAGAAAAAAAGTATGACTGCATAAGCAGCGGAAGATTGGAATGTGTTATGTTAGGAACTATGTACTGTCAATATATTAAACTGGCACACCTTGTGTGCCAAGTACAAATGGTGTATAAATCTAGTTTATCTCCTTTTACTTTATTTAATGAAAAAGTGACACATTGCTACTGTAAATGCAGATATGCATTTTAAACTTTCTTCAAAATGCTTCAAAAATATTTTGAAAGCACAGCATTTTATGTTTATTTGACATACATGTGAGAGTTTTGAATTTGAAGTTAAGTCATGTTTTTTTCTTTTCATTCTGGGACTTGTAGTATGAGTTTTATAATGGTCAAAGATAATTGGAAGTGACGGAATGAAATGGAAAAAAATAAAGACTAAATAAGCATGTGTAGATTGGAACGGGTGATGTTGGGATGTATGCATGTGTTGCCAACATATTAAATTGGCAGATACTACTACTTAAAATGGTCTAAAGATCTATTGTTTAGGCGTTTTTTATACATATAGCCACACAGGGCTTTGTAGAAAAACAAAGCAACAATAAAAGCACATGAATACAGACATCTCAGAACTTGCAGAGGTTGTTGCAAAACTAAAATCGTTCTACTACCTTTAATCATTAAACCTTAACTCACTCTGATAACAGTTTATCATCTCTTTGTAAGGGTGCATTACATGATAGATTAAATTAACATCATTTCCACTCATCAGCTCAAACCACATATCAGTCGGTGAGAGGTGTAGGCCCCCATTTGTGTATGCAAGCATTGTTCTTATTCTCAGGATGTTCAAACTATCGCATCTACATAAGATGTGTTCTACTGATTCTATTTCATTGTTACCGGATAGACGACAATGGCGCTCATCATGTTTTAAGGGCTTGAGTGCTCCTTTTATTTCCATCACTTCAGCACGGTTAAATTTGCACAACAGGCAGTTTCTCAAACTTTCACTGTTGATATAAGCATCAATATAAGTACCTCAGTTTGTTCGTATTAACCAGTAGGCCAACAATGGTCCGCTGTTGACCAGTGATGCTAGATTTACCATATCTCTTTTGCTGTAATGCTATTGTGTGCTATTTTTGCAGCAATGTTTTATTTGGAAAAGGGACACAGGATTATTTATCTTCGGATTCTCTTTGATCCATTTCTTATGTCGTACAAAAAGCCGACCCACGGTCCCTATCTGTGCCGGGTTGGACATAGTCACAAAGACATTCATCAGAACACTCATGATAGTCTTACTACTGAGACATTGTAGTTTCTCACAGATCATAGAGATCTTATGCTCGTACACTCCCGTGATTTTCATAATAGACAATTCTAATAGGAGACATTACATGGGGAGGGATGCAGAAATACAAAATAGAAGTCTCTGAATTGTTGCTTCTAGTTTCCCTAGTTCACTTGTGACTTTGTATCCCCAGACTTCTGTGCCATATAACATGCATGACACAATTTTGGAGGTCTATAGCAATAATATCGTCTTAATAGAAATACCACTTTGGCGACCAATAAAATGACTCACAGTGTATGCATTTGCCATACATTTGGTATTAGTAGCTTGCAATTGTTGATCCCAGCACAGCCTCTCATCAATTACAATGCCCAGGTAGCGATAACTTTTGACTTGTTCTAAATCTTTCCCATCAATTTTCCATACCACCTTTGATTTTCTCCTCGTCTTACTTTTGCTCTAAAAGGCCACAATGTTATTTTTTTCGATGTTGATTCGTAACCCATTTGCCGCAGGATAATTGCTCAGGGCAACTAGATGAACCTGAAGGCCCTTAGGTATATAATCGGCTACTAACAGGTCATCAGCATAACCTAAACAGCTTTAGTTCAGGGAACCAAATTTCACTGGGTGAGCGTCTGGGCAATTAAAGATTGAAACCAAATCAGCGAGGTATACATTAAAAAGCCTGTCTGCCAGTATGCAGCACTGTTTGACTCCCCGGACAGTTGCGAATGGGTCAGTGAGACGGTCAGTGTTATCTGTTCTTACTCGCACCTTGGTATGAGAGTATAACAGATGGATCATTTTTTACAGGCCATGAGGAACATTCCATTTGACTCATTTGTTCCATAGTTTGTTCCTCATGACCGTACAGTAGCAGTTGTTGACGCGCCAACGCGTATTCTATTGTAGATACTAGGCATATCAAATTATGACTGGTACTGGATTTCGTTCTGAAACCTGTCTGATTGATTGGAAGAATCGAGTTATTGTCAATCCACTGATTAAGTTCTTTTAGTAAAACACGTGCAAACATTTACGCAGAAATGTCTAGCATAGCTAGAATTCTGTAGTTAGTGGGAAGTTTCCATATGCCTTTCTTATAAACAGGGAGTATAATACTTTCCGTCCAGGTGTCAGGTATTTGGCCACTACTACCTATTTTATTAAATAATGGGTGCAGAGCAGACGCATAAGCTTCTGGCGACAGCTTAAGTAGGGCATTATAAATCCCATCGCGGCCTATAGCTCATGACGATGGTAATTTAGCTATCATTCTAGAAAGCTGTTCGATGGACTGACTAGAGCACCATGTGGCTTCCCTCTGTGAATGACATTCATCACTTGGTAATGATGCTCCCAAGGTATTTTGAATGTCAGTCACCAGCTATCTTCCGGGACACCATTAATTGGTACAGTTCTTTTTATTGCCCCTCTAAGAGTGGACCACATCCCTCTATTATTATTGTCTCTGGCATGGGAGGCCAATGTCAGCCATAAGGTGTTTTATTACTTCTTTTTATAGGTTCGTAAGAAGCTTCAAAAATTATTTTTAATCTCTTTCACCCTTATTGGTACATCAATACTCCTGGCATTAATGCTGATATTGTGGATGACCTTGGCTATGACTTTTCTCATCTTTGATTTCGGTGCTTGGATATTATGATCATCTCTCACATACTTTGTAGCTGGTTTAATCCATCATACATTAGCACTGTTGTATTTTGATATTTTTTTCAATACATCACTAATACGATTCATTAATTACGAGAACTCTTGTATGATATCAAATGTAGAGTTAGCCTTTTAGTCCTGGCAAACTGATGAAGCCCTTCATTAGCCACGTTGTATGCCGCCTCAAGACTAGTAGGAATCCAACCAATTCTATTTCTGACAGCATTAAGGACAACATCGCCTGTCTCAAAAATGAATGGTACAGTAGCTACCATCTCTAACACGACACATAGAGGAAGGTGATCACTTTCTTCACGAAAAAATGACAGACATATCCTTAGTGATTATTTTAGCTAATTTGTTTGTGAACAGTTTATAGTGGAAGCGCATTTACCACAAATTCTGGTGTAAGCTCTAGTTGAATCACCGTAACATTTACCATTTACCATGGTGAGATTGAAACTAGTCAGCAGTGTAGACTTTTCCTTGCAGATCAGTATTTTAGACAAGGTCCCAGTCTCTGGAAGGTCGTAAGGAAAGAAGATGTTATATATCTTCGCGTTAAAGTCACCGACTACAAACACTGGGATATTTCGCTTAATAGGGTGCAGAATCTGCTTCACTAAACCACAGTTAGTTTTTGTGGCCACTCTATTTGGCGGATCATATACATTTATTATAATGATCTCTGGAGTGGATACATTCTGTGTTTTAACTAGTATAGCTAATCATTGCGGACTATATTCTGGTTCATCTACATGTGTGGCATTATTTCTGGTACCAGCCTCTGAACCTTCAGTAATTCATATTTTTAAAGTAGGAGGGTGGTGAGGATGTATGTTCTTCTCTTCAAGTTTTGTAGTAAGAGCTACTGACTTCACTTTCAGGCTTATTGCGGATATTTACTCATCAGCATGTCAATTTCTCTACAACTATAGCCTAGTTTAAAGAGACCATTTTCATATTTTAATACATAGGCTATAGTCAAGTTTGATTTAAGCCAAACTTGGGAGGTCGCTTGATGTTTACCTTCAAGCTGATCCACAATCAAGATGTCATCAGATGTAATCATTCTGAGTGGTATGATGGTATGTATGATTTGCATGGAAGTTGTTCTATTTAGAGGGGGATGGCACCCAATTCCCGAGTCAGATTTGATCTCTACTGCCTTAAGTATGTCTTGTTGGAATTTATTACTAGGCTTATTTATGGCATCCAAACTCAGTGTGGGGTTAATACCTTTCAACGAGAGGCACTTTACGTTTACTAGGGTTGCGTTCGATGGAGTAGTACTCATTAAATTGTGGACTGCTGCCTACCCTGTGCTAGCCATTTGTTTACACCGATCTGCCTTAGCTGCACTATATTCACTGATATTAATTGTATTGATTATGCAACTATCTTCTCATGTTGCTCCCTCTGTTTAGTATGGTGACATAGTGATTCTATGACAAGACGGAGGCGAGCATTATGCTTATCTCTTTAATTTGCCACCAACATAGCAATTCAACTTTCAATAAACATTTACAAAATAAATGTTTCTTTGCTTCCATGAAAAAAATAAATCTTTAGTTTTAAAGTTTAGAGTCTTTGTAGAGGCTCTTCCCTGGTCTCCTACAAGTCCCGTGAGCCTCCTGGTGCTCAGTAGTCCTTCCTCCACCATCCGGAGTCTGACACCCCTATAAGGACTCTCCACAGTAGGTCCTTTCCTCTTTCTTTTTGCTGCCAGCATACAGAGATAAGTGATTTATTTTCTCTCAGTATGAACATATTTTTAGTGTATTTTCCTTTCATGAATAAGAAAGTTATCTATATATAACGTGAGCGCAGCGCATATTTATTTAAAAAAAAACATGTAGATATTTATACTTAAGTAAACTTCAGCATTATTACTTTGTAAGCGTTGTCATCCGCTTTCCCGTTAGTTTGCGAGCTGAGGAGGCGGAGCCGGAGCCGCAGGCGCTCTTGCCCGCGTTAGGTATCCGGCCCGCTCCTCTAGGCATCGCACGGCAGGCGTGTGTTAGGACCCTGAAGGAGCGGGAAGTTGTAAGCCTTCCCGTCGCTCCCCAAGCCCTTCCCGCATTCTCCTTTCATCGCGTACGCGAAGGGAGTGCTGTGTGTTATCTGTGCCCTATCTGCTTTTCTACTGCAAAAAAAAAGGAAATTAGACTGGATTCCTGATACGGAGCTCGTCTGCAATGAGAGGCAATTAAAAAAAAAAAAAATGTTATTCGTTCTTTACAGCAGCACGTGTCTCCAGAAGGCCTTCACATTAAATTGCCTCATTTAGTGCGCCTCATTCAGTCGACTGTAAGGCACGTTAGCTTTGCTAACTCATGGAAGTTATGGCCCATTATCAAGATAGAGAGCACGGTTACCAGTCAAATGGTCGAAAACATTTGGTCGACAGACAATTTGGTCGACACCATTTGGTCGAATGCCAAATGGGCGAATTTTTTTTTTTTTTTTTTTTTTTTTTTTTTTTTTGGGGGGTCCCCCCCCCAACCCCCTTTTTTTTCTTTTTTATTTTTTTTCCCCACACGAAAACCCACAAAACACATATATATATAAAAAAAAAAAAAATTCGACCATTTGGCATTCGACCAAATGGTGTCGACCAAATTGCAGTCGACCAAATTGCAGTCGACCAGTTGACTGGACACCAGAGAGCACTCCACATCTCCTGATTTTTCCGAGGAAGAGTGGGAGGAAGAACCCTCTCATCAGGAAACAGAACTGTCACTCAGTTTTAAAAAAGTACTAGGGGAATCCCTATCTGTAGCAGTTTCTGAGGGTGTACAACCGATTGCCCAGAGATTAGACATGCTGGAGGCATGGATTTTACAAAAAGATCAGAAATCTCCTAATAAAAAGAGGGCGCTTTGCCCTGGCGAAGGCACATCGACTGGACACCCCCATAGAGGGGTTGAACAGGGGTGTAAGGCTCGGAAGAGCTCTGACTCTTTGACCCCCCTGAGCAAGGAAAGGAGGGTAGACCAAGACCCCCACAAGTCAGACGATCCCGTCGCAAGGGGTGAATATTCTCGGGGACATAGACCAGGGCTACTTGCCCGATGATGAAGCAGAAGAGGATGATGAACCCTCAGGGCACACAGCAGCAGATGAAGTGATCCTTGATCAACAGGAAGACACGAACGATATGTTCGACCCGGATACTATTAGGCATCCGAAATCTAAGGAGTGGGTTCCTTCCCCAAAGGTAGTGTCATGACCGCTGCCTCCAAAGAGTCAGACCCAGCCCAACATCCTTGGAAGCAGGGTCACCACTTCCATTCCAGGCACCATTCGGTCCCCATAGGGGCCTTTTGGACTGGCGCCAGGCTCATAAGGGAACCCAGTCCCGGCACAGGAAGCGCCGGGCTCATATTGAGAGGAATGGTGCTTGGGTGGACCTACCTGCTGCAGACCATGCTGCTCACTTACCTGTAGGATGATATCCTCATCCATTCCTGGCTGGAACTACTTTACCTTCTGGATGTGGCCAGCACCACTCCCTGGAACTGGATACTGGAACTGTTCTGGAAGCTGGAACTTCTTTCTTACCTGGGCGAGGCCGTGGAAGGAGACACCTAAGCACTCCAGTGGCCTATTTAAACCACACCCGATCAGTGCAACGTGCTTCGCGTTATTCTGCACTAGCAGCAGGACGCTCACCGTGTCAGCTCCAGAGAATCTTCAGCTTCTGCATCTGTGAACAAGAAATCTTCAGTCTTACCTCCCGGAAAACCAGTCTTCAGGCTTCAGCAGCGTCTGAAAGAGAACAAGGACACCAGGTTAGGACAAGGCAAAACCAGCGCTGCACTTGCCTCGTCCATCGGTGCATTCCGAGGCCGCGTACCGCACTCTTCATACTCCGGCAACCCTGCGGAGACAAAGAACATTGGTTAGTGAACCTCCGTGATAATTTTGCTTACCTGTGCCACGTACGCCTCGATCTCCGCCAAGCGCTGTTTAACCGCACCTGCAAAAACAAGAAGGACATCATTAAGAGCACTGTACGCCATCACTACTCACGTGCCTTCTAGCTGTAATCTTCTTGCCCATACTCCGGCACGTACCTCGGCGTCCATCTCCAACGCCGGCTCCTACGGCTACCTGAAAAAGGGACAAGAGACATTAAGAAGTGCATTTAACTTCGAATAACATTCTTTTGCTTACGTGCCTTCACGAGCTCCGGCATTCTTCTCGCTTACCTTATCTGCATACCGGACCTGCAAAGGCAAGAGATATTTAAGGGGACATACAAACAAAACTCCATAGTCAAGCAATTACCGTTCGTGCGGCTAACGACGGCCTTGCTCCCCGACTTCATCCTCTGCAATCAAGAGGCTGGGCTATTAACCAGTGAAGCAACTGGCATTAGCGCCGCTGCACAGACGCAGGATGGAGAGCTCCGCTTTCACCTATCTAAGGTGAGCACATTCAGTCTACGAGTAACGTGGGGAGTCCAGAAAGGGGAAGGTCAGATTGGCCAACCAGACATACATTAACCCCTTGTTCTCCTACTTGCAGACACCTCACCCTCCAGGTCAAAATTACGGTGAGGAGAAGGCCCATCCAGGGTGTTACCAGAGGCCTGCGCGTGACCCTAGAAGACACTGAAATCTCCCAGCCAGGATCTGCGCCTCCGAGGGATTCAGGTGAGCGTTACAGGTAGCGCTTTACATGGCGCAGCATATACGCAAACCGCTCGACAGAGAAGTAAGGTCTCGCATGAGATCAGAATGCCCCCGCCCAGATCTCCCAGACAAGTTATCGGAAACCCCAGATTTAGACCCAAAGATGGTTACTTTTGTGACAAAGTCTGCCAAAGATATCAGGAAAGGCGTAGACAGAGCCTGACGAGGGTGCCAGGATAAAGTCCTTGATTTAGCAGGCCCTTTGGCAAAAATGATGGACCTGGCGGAGCAAGCCAAAGACACGGGATCCCCCATTGATCCTCTAGTCCTAGCGAACTGGGCACAGAGGGCAATGTGCTTCCTGGGGAATGCCAACTGCGCCCTCTCGTCAGAGAGGAAAAGAGGGGTGCTCCTGAAAATCGACTCAAAGCTAAGCGACTTATCGTCTTACGAAGCGGGCCAAGGAGCGAAAGGCCTCCTCTTTGGCGAGGCATTCGCGAAAGAAATGTCCCAATTTGTAGGAACGTATTCAGCCCTCGAAAAGGCCCAGAACTCCATCAAAAGAATCTTTCCCGGGCGAGTTTTTGCTGGGACCGGACGCCAGAGGGGTCGGGCGTCCGGTCGATATTCCTATCATCGCAGACCCAAGGAAACAGAGCACAATATTGGGAGGGAAGACAGCAAGATTCCTTCTTCCCCTCCCGGCCGAGGTTCCCAAGAGGTCACAGACAAAGAGGAGCCTTCAAGCAGGCAGGCGCCACTGGCGGTGAGTACACCAAATGTGCAAGTGGGGTGCAGGACCCTGATATTTCTGAACGGTTGGCGCGCATTGTCCAGCGATGCTTGGGTTTTACAGGCCGTAGCAGGTTTGCGCATAGAGTTTCTAGGCGACCACTTTCAAGCCCAAGAGCCGCAAGCTATTCACCTAGCAGCGCAGGAAGCAGCGCTTCTTTAGAATGAGCTAGTAAAGCTTTGCCAGAAAAATGCGATAGGGCGCGAGTCACAGTCTTCCCTGGGGTTTATAAGCAACGTGTTCCTCGTGCACAAAAAAGAAAAAGTGCGCCCGATTATCAACCTTAAGAGCCTAAACGAGTGGTTAAAATACAATCACTTCAAGATGGAGGGAATCCATCTTCTCAGAGACCTTCTGCGCGTGAGAGATTGGTTAGCACGTCTGGATCTGAAAGACGCATACCTCACAGTGCCCATAGCTGAAGACCACCGTCGATACCTTCGTTTCCGCTGGAACAAAGAGGTGTGGCATTTAAAATGCCTTCCCTTCGGCCTCCCTTCAGCCCCATGGGCCTTCACCAAACTGATAAAGCCGGTGGCAGCGGCCATAAGAGAAAGAGGTATTCGGATCATAATTTATCTAGACAATATCCTGATCCTGAACCAGAGCAAGGACGCCCTGATCACCGATATTCGTTGGGGTTGCACCTTACTATCTTCCCTGGGGTTTCTAGTGAACCTCGACAAGTCTCAATTGCAGCCCCTTCAAAGAGTGGAATTCCTAGGTTTCACCATAGACACAGTAAAAGCAACTCTGGAATTTCCGAACAAGAAAGTAAAAGCAATAAGGAAGGAGATGAAGTCAGTCCTAGCGAAAAAAAACATCTCGCTACGGTACCTAGCCAGAATAGTGGGACTTCTAGCAGCTTCTATCCAAGCGATTTTCCCAGGGCCCCTACATTACAGAGCCCTCCAGAGACTCAAGATCAGACACCTGCAAGGAGGTTTAGGATACCATCAGCTAGTTACCTTAGACAGCAAGGCAATTTCGGAGCTTCACTGGTGGCTGCAAAACATGGAAGCCTGGAACGGTCGAGCCATCTTCGGCGACGTTCCAGATATTACTATAGAATTTGACGCGAGCAGAGCCAGATGGGGAGCAAGGTGTGGTCAATTAGAAACAGGAGGGAAATGGTCAGAGAACGAGTTACAGCTCCACATAAACTGTCTCGAGCTTCTAGCAGGCTCCTTTGCAGTCCAAACTTTCACCAAAGACAGGGTCAAATGCTCAGTGCTGCTGAAGATGGACAACACCTCCGCAGTACGATACATAAACAAACTAGGAGGTACCAGATTGAGAATGCTAGCGGAACTAGCGAAAGATTTCTGGCACTACTGCCTTCAACACCAGATAGCAGTAGCGGCGGAGTATCTTCCAGGAGCCCAAAACAAAGTGGCAGACTGGAACTCCAGGTACCTGACAGAGTCCAGCGACTGGAAGCTGCTTCCCCAAGTTTTCCTCAAATTAGATCAATTATGGGGTCCATTACACACAGATCTGTTCGCATCCAGACTGAATGCTCAGACAGCCAAGTACTTCAGCTGGAGGATGGACCTGGGGGCAGCAGGGACAGATGCATTCCTCCAGTCATGGGCGGGAGCAATGCACTACGCGTTTCCACCCTTCATAATGATCACGAGACTTCTAGCGAAGGTTTGCAGAGACCAGGCAGAGCTAGTTCTAGTGGTCCCCCTTTGGAAATCTCAGCCCTGTTTCCCAGTAGCGATGGAACTTTCCTCGGATTTCCCTAGGAAGATTCCTCATCGGCCAGATCTCCTCCTCAGCCCAACTGGCCAGAGCCATCCTCTGATAGAAGCGGGCTCCCTGCAGTTCATAGACTGCCAAATTTCAGGGAGAGATGGGAACTGCCAGGAATTTCTCAGATCGCTGCGGACTGTATCAGAGATTCCTGGGTGCCTTCCACCTTTAGAAGCTATAGTTGGATCCAGTTTCTGCACTTATAGTACACGTCCTAAATTTCTTAGCAGGCAAATTTCTCGAAGGGTGCGCGTACAGGACCTTGGGAGTCTATAGGTCCGTGCTATCTGCAGGACATGCGAAAGTGGAAGGAGCACCAGTAGGTGAACACCCGGCAGTTCACAGGCTTTTGAGAGGAATCAAGATGAAGAGGCCGCCAGAGTCCAAGTAGTCTTCTATATTGTCTGATGAAATATTAGCTGCACTATTATTAGTTGCATCTCCATCTATGGTGGAATGGCCTGACTGTGTTTTTGTTGGTGTGTCTGTCAACATATCATTTGTGAGTTCCTCACCATCACTCCCAGCTTCACTACTTTCTGATAGCTGTAATGTTGTCCTACCACAGATAGCAATGTTTTTCTGATCATTAACTTCAGAGTGTATCGTCCTGTTCATTGGTAGGCTATCATTGGTATTAACATTTGCCATAGATATTGGGCTTAGTATAGAGGCTCTATTAATGTGTGCTACTGTATACACATTGTTGGCTAGGCTTCTTAGTTTCTGGTGTTCCGTGTTAGATGGATCTGCCTCTTTATAAGTCTCACTAGGAAGTTGGAGAACATTTTCAATTAGCTTGCTCGTTAGGCAATCTGCACATTGAGTTCTTGCTCGAGTTCTCAGGCTGCTATTTATTTTTCTTTCTTCGTCATTGTATCACTACGATTTGCTTCATTGAGTTAAGTTCCATTATCTCCTTATCATTCACGCTTGCATGGGTGCTCAGGGAGATTTTTGGATAATAATTTGTTATTACCTTGGTCTTAGTAGGTCCTAGCTCTAAGGTTGTGGTCCCACTGGCTGCTCTTCTAGAGTATCTTTCTCCCCCAGCCCCACGTTTTTGATGCAACCCTGTAGTTGTGATGGTCTTTGGAATGCAAGTCTGGCAAGGATAATGCTGGTTAGGTGTAGTAACTGAATCAAATTGGATGGATTAGGTGTTGTTTTGAAAGTCTAGGTATGTCCTGGCGTGAAGGGGTGGACATAAATTCCCCATTGTCGTGATCTATGCCAAATGGTATATCTGTGAGTTGATCATCAAACTACAAGAGATTTTCTACTACCTCTCTTACGTTACGGGCGTTCAACTCTGGCGTGTCTGTTGTGTATGGTGTAGATTCAGATATTTCTACCATATCTCCCGTAAGCTCCACTGACACTTCCGGTTCCATATTAACCAAGCTCTGCGAAGATTATCCTGCTCTAGGTGTTACTTTGCTTTGCTTTACTTTGTATGCGTACACAAATTCCAAACACTGTCATGATAGCACGCTGTTATACCAGCACGTGTGCTCTGCCGTGACTATTGGCAAGAGTAAGAGCTGCCGTAATTGGTACTACCTGTGCCAGTACAAGTTAAGAGTGGTACAATAACTGTCACTAGAAGAACAATTAGGGGGCAGTCAATCGTGTAAAATGTTAGAAGGATTTCTGAACTCTGACCTGGAGGGGCAGAGGTTCAGAAGGCCAGCCTAGTTTCTTGGAACAGGGTAACCTCTGGACAAGCCAGACCAATCAGGGTAGCGCTGGTGGCGGTCAAGACTAAGTCTCAAGAGTGGTGAGGGTGATTGAAAGACCTCAATGAGCACACAAAGCAAGGACACTTACAAATTACTCCAAACAGGTGTTATATTAAAAATATAGACACATTTATTACAAGGCCTTTGTAACATCGACCATAGCAAAGAATCACAATAATACCAAAGTAAACCAACACATCACAATCAATACAATATATATAAAAGACCGAGGGGTCTAAGGACTTAGGAGCATGTAATATGTAGACCACCTAGATGGGGAGGAAAACAGGCAGTGCAAATAACCATTAGTCCCAGTTCGACATCAGAAATACACCTAACTAGGAGGAAGTCTGAGCCCTACGAAGAGAAGAGCCTTATGCTCAAAAGTACCTGCACACGCTTGTGCCAATTGACAAAATAGGGTCTCTTCAAGGATCTCAGGCAGTTCAGAAAGGTGAATGAAGCGATGAAGAACAAGTCCCCCACTACTCATGCAAGGCCTCCACTTGTGGGCAGAGGCAGGGTGAGAGTGCGGGATAGAGTCGCTATTTCGCAACAGTGGTAGAAAAGAAACGAGCTCCTGCACGAGGGGCCACCTGTTGGGGTATGGACTACTCACCGGTCCCCGACGCAGGCAGACCCAGCCTTCTCCAGTTCAGTTCACATTGCTGGCAGGTTCAGATGCAGTAATCAGGACGTCTCGACACCGTGTAGATTCTGTGTAGCAGGATGCAGGGTCAAGGGTGTCCCAAATGCAGCGAACGTGCACAGGTTGTTACCACAGCAGGGCAACACGGCAACTGTGTTTACTCTGGTCCGGGCCCACTCGTCTCACTTCAGACCTGGGAATGGCAAGTGTACGAAATTCGGTGTGAGGGTGCCATGGACGCAGAGCAAGTAGTACACCAACTTTCAAGGGCTTCCCAAAAAGGCGGCAGTGACAGAGCAAAACGTCCTGCGTAAGCTGGTTAGCCCACTGGTTGGGCCAGGGACACTTCAGAAGAGGCTTACTTGCAGGGTACGATGAAGGTGCCAGGAATAGTTGATCCCACTATTCCAATGGGTCGAAGCGCCTTCGCAGACCTTCTAGGATGATCAGATGCAGAGGGGTCTCGCTGGACGACAGCGGTTCAGAATGCCAAACCTTCAGCGGGTTACCAGTGGTTCCTTGACTCAGCTTCTTGTTGCAGGATACTTGGCTCCTTATCCCTTGTTCGGTGTGACCTCAGGAGATCGACATGGTACTGGTGTTTCCAGCCTCCTCTTATCCAAAGTTCCCTTCGCGCCAAAACAGAGAGGACCCAATGGGAGATCAGTGTTACGCTCACCTGGTTCCCACGGGGGCGTCGACCGGAACTGGGCCGCTGTTGTTTCCACCAGCGTGATGTGTAGTGCCGAGATGACTGACTGGACTGGCCCGCTCAGCCTAGTTTGTCTGGCTCGCAAGAATATTCTTCTGCAAAGGAGAAGAGGAATTAACCACCCGTGGAATTTGAGTGTCAACCCACCTTCCCCACTCCCGTTGTCTTCCCACAGATCACTCTTGATGTCCCCTCCTTAGTCTCACCTGATGGTTTGGAAGGATGAGCTCTCTATCCTGCGTCGACCGCAGGGGCGCGTTGATGACCAGTTACCTCACTGGCGTAGAGGAATTGGTGAGTTCCAGTATTGACTCTAAAGTCCAATTGTTCATAAGAGTTCAAATGTCTGATCTTCACTCTGTCCGATTGCTTGCAGGTTGCCGATTAATCCACTCGAAGATTTCCAAATGGCACTTGGTAAGATTCAGGTAAGTCTATTGTGGTTTTCCCCTTAGGGGCCGGGGTGTGGCGATGAAGCAGAGTTGACTGTGCCGACCCGAGATGAGGTGAGTACCTCCCGTGGTAAATTAGGTAAGTCCTTGGAGGTAGCTTGTATAGCCTTAGAGAGTCCCCTTGCTCACCTTGCTGTCTTTGTCTCCTTAGGTGTCGGAGGGCGGCCGCGAGATGGAGAGAGCGTGATGGAATGCTGAAGTACCGCCAAGCAGGTGAGTTCAGCGCAGCGCCGTAGGAATGCGAAGCAATGCTTCAAAGACTTCTGTCTTTCAGTTCCGTGGCGAAATGGATCAGGATTCAGGTAAGGATTAAAGTTAAAACTCCTGTTCTAACCTTTATCCTTCTTTCTTCTTGTTTCAGGAGTCCCAGGACTGAAGCGGGCGTGTCTGAAGACTGGAGCTGCTGAAAACACGGTGAGCGTTACGCTGCAGCAAGCAGAATAACACGAAGCACGTGTGGCTGTCCGGGCGTGGTTTAAATAGCCTTGGAAGAAGATCCAGGTAAGTATTCTTCCACAGCCCCACCCAAGTAACAAAATAGTCCCTTCAGTAAAATAGTCCCTCCTAAGCCTCATTTGGCTTGAGTCTTCATGCAGCATGGTCTGCCTCAGGTGAGTATGCAGCATGGTCTGCTTCAGGTAAGTTATCAATAATGAGCCTGGCGCCCATGGCGCCAGGACTGACTTTATCTTTATGAGCCTGGAGCCATAAGCGCCAGGACTGCACCCAAACAGCCCCTAACTGGGGCTTTTGGGCATGCTCCAAGTGGCATGATGCCTGCTTCCGGGGCTGCTGGGCCTGGTCTGGTCTTCCGGGGGCAGGCATCATGACAGCACTCCCCCTCAAGGCCCCTCCTAAAGTCGTTCTCCCCCCTTGGCCGTGGTTTGTCTGGAAATTCCCGATGGAACCTCTTCACTAAACGAGGTGCATGCACGTGGTCACTAGGTTCCCAAGACCTTTCCCGCGGACCATAACCTTTCCAGTCAATTAGGTAAAAGAGTTTTGATCTCACTCTTTTTGAGTCCAAAATATTCTTGACTTCAAACTCGTGCTCCCCATCTATGAGGATAGGTTCAGGTGGAGTGGTTAGCCTAGTTCCTGGTTGCACTGGCTTCAAAAGAGACACGTGGAAGACGGGATGGATTCGTATATGAGCAGGTAGGTCCAACTTGATGGCCACTGGGTTAATAATTGCCTTGACAGAAAAAGGTCCCAAATACCTGGGGTTAAAGGTCCAAGTCCCCTTGAGTGGTAAGTGCTTAGTGGCTAACCATACTTGGTCCCCTATTTGGTATTGAGGAGCTTCACTTCTGTGCTGATCCGCATCCTTTTTGTATTTTTCCTTAGCCTTTTGCAAATGGATGGTTGCTTCTTTAAAGGCTTGTGTAATAACAGCGTGGAGATGGTCCACTGCGGGCATCTCTAAATGCTGGGGTGAGTCCAAATCCGAGGTTCGACTTTGTCCAGTTCCTGAGTGTACGGAATTATTGTACGCATACTCTGCGATCCACAGAATGTCTTTCCAATTCCCCTCAGACTGATGTAGCATACAACGGAGGTACTGTTCAAGAGTCTGGTTGGTCCTCTCCGTTTGACCGTCGGTCTGAGGGTGGTGACTGGTCGAAAGCCTAACATCAATTTGTGCCAGTTGGCAGCATTTCCTCCAAAAATGTGAAATGAATTGACTGCCCCGATCTGAAATTAACACTGAAGGAAAGCCATGCAGGCGGACAACATTTTCAAGGAATTCCTTGGCCAGGATTGAAGCTGAAGGTATCCCTTTTAAAGGAATGAAGTGGGCCATTTTAGAAAAAAGATCTACAATAACTAGAATGGTATTGTAACCTTGGTACGGGGGTAAATCCGTGATGAAGTCTAATGACAAGGTATGCCAAGGGGTAGGTGGTATGTCTAATGGTTGCAATAAACCAGCAGGTTTTTTCTTTTGCCCTTTATTTTGTGCGCAAATGCCACAAGACATGACAAATGACTTGACATCCTTTCACCAGGTGGGCCACCAAAATTGCTTCCTAATTTTAGCTTCGGTTTTTGCAATACCCGGATGCCCTTCTATTAAGGTGTCATGGTAATGGGAAATGACAAGTTCCTGTAGTTCCTTTTGCGGCAAAAATAGCCGGCCTTGGTAATAAGGTAAATCATCGATGACAGAGTACTCTGGACCTTTCTTTGCCCAGTCCTGTAGGGCAACGGAATCAAAGAGTTGGTGGATCTTGTTTTGAATGTCCTCCAGTGTCTGTATGGATGTCAGGCCAAGGATTCTCTGTTCCGGAATTATGGGTACGGGTTCTAAAGTTATTTCTGCTTCTCCCATTCCAATCCGGGACAAGGCGTCTGCTTTACCATTCTTACAACCTGGTCGATAGGTTATTACAAAATCAAACTCGGCGAAGAACAAAGCCCAACTGAGCTGGCGCGAAGATTGGGCTTTGGCTGTCTTTAGGTATTGTAAGTTGCGGTGATCGGTGATGACCGTGATGGTATGTCTGGCACCCAGTAGATAGTGCCGCCAAGCCTTGAAGGCGGACTTGATGGCCAGCAGCTCCTTGTCGGTTATGGCATAGTTTAATTCGGGGGCTGAAAATTTTCTTGACCAAAACGCCACTGGGTGAAGCTGGTTAGTTTCGGGATCCTTTTGGGGAAGGACTGCTCCCATGGCTGAACTGGATGCATCTGTTTCCACTATGTAGGGAAGCTCGGGGCGCGGGTGTCTTAATATGGGAGCAGATGTGAATTTAGCTTTTAACTCTTGGAAGGCATTCTCGGCTTCCTCTGTCCACACAAAGCGTTTATCTTTTCGCAATAGCGTTGTAAAGGGATGTACAATGTGCGAGAAGTCCGGGATAAACCTGCGGTAGAAATTGGCAAAGCCAAGCATGCTTTGAACTACTTTGATTGAACTTGGCGAAGGCCAATTAAGAATGGCATCCACTTTTCGTGTATCCATCCGGATTCCTCTCGGGGTCAGAATAAATCCACGGAATTCCACTTCCGTAGTGTGGAAAATGCACTTTTCCAGTGTAGCATATAATTTATGCTGGCGTAACTTCTCTAGGACTGCTCGGACGTGTTTTACATGCTCAGATTCTGAAAAAGAGTATACTAAGATTTCGTCGATGTAAACGACCACACAAACGTCGATAAGCTCTCGGAGGACATCGTTCATGAAGAACTGGAAGGCTGCTGGTGCATTGCATAGTCCGAAGGACATCACCTGGTACTCAAATAGTCCGTACTTGGTGCGAAAAGCAGTCTTCCATTCGTCACCCTCTTTGACACGTACCAGATGATATGCCCCCCGAAGGTCTAGTTTCGTGTATATACAAGCGTCCTTCATCTGGTCTAGTAGTTCTGGGATCAAAGGCAGTGGGTATCGATTCTTGATGGTTATCTGATTCAGTGCGTGGTAGTCTATACATGTTCTAAGGTCGCCTTCTTTTTTCGGTACGAAGAACAAAGCTGAAGATGCAGGGGACTTGGACGGGCGAATGAAGCCATTAGCAAGGTACTGGTCTAAGTACTGGCGCAAAAATGGAGATTTTCGGGTTCTGTAAGGGCATAGATTCTGCTGCAAGGTGGTTGTGCTCCAGGTACAAGATCTATTTGACAATCATACGATCTCTCAGGTGGTAAGATGTTTGCCTGTCCCTTTTGGAAGACATCCTGAAAGTCTTGGCATTCAACAGGTAATTGTATGGGTACTGGAATTACTGGGGCCAGGACTGAGTTTTGAGTTTTCCTTGGGTAGCAGGTGTGAGCACATTCTGGGAAGGTTAGTCTCTTCTCTCGCCAATCAATACAGGGATTATGTTTTTCCAACCAAGGTATCCCCAGTATCAGCTGAAACTGTGGGGCCTTGATTAAGTCAAACATCATAGCCTCTCGATGCCCATCTTGACTCAACAATGTCATCTCTGCAGTGGAATGAGTTACGGGTCCAGAGGCAATTTCCGTTCCATCTACAGTGGTGACAACATCGGCCGTTGTCTTGCGGGTGAGAGATAGATTCATCCTGGTAGCCAATTCCCAGTCCAAAAAATTTCCTATGGCTCCACTGTCTACGTACGCCTTTACCGCGTACATGCGTGATGGCTGCTCTGGATCTACAAGGACCATGGGTATGGTGAAATGCGAGGTCAGAGTGTCCTTCTTTAAGCTCGGCAAGCGGACCTCTACGCTTGCCGGGCGTGGTCGTTTCCCGAGTCAGATTTCACATGGTTTTCGTCTGCTGCTCCCATAACTTTCTTGGGTGGTTTTACAGGGCAGTTCCGAAGAAAATGACCAGTAGTTCCGCAATATAAACATAATTGCAGTTGCCGTCTTCTATCTCTCTCCTTTTGGGTTAAGGGTCCTTTAACCCCCCCGATTTGCATAGGTTCTGAGACATCTACTCCCTTGGAGCTTACGTGGGTTTTAACCAACACCCTGTTCTCAAACTTGGTTCGGTCAGCCTTCCTGGTTTGAAGTCTGTGATCGAGCTGGACCACTAGATCTATATATTCAGCACAGTCTTGAGGCGGGTTCACGATTTGGGCCAAAACATCTTTGAGTTCTCCCCGAAGTCCTCGGTGGAATAATGTGATTCGCTTGGCTTCAGGCCATTCGGTTTCCACTACTAATCTATTGAAAGTTGCAATGTAAGATAAAAGATCCTGGTTACCTTGACGTAGGGATAAAATTTTGTTGTCCAAAGCCTGTCCTCGGGAGTGTGGGGCGAATAGTCTTTCCATGCTTGTTCGAAAACCCTGGAAATCTCGAAGAATCGGGTCATCCTGGTTAACTAGTGGAATGGATCAATCCGCCGCACTGCCGCTGAGATATGACAGTACAAAGGCTACCTTGGCCTGATCGTTTGGGAAAGCTCCAGGTCTACATAAAATGTGCAAGCGGCATTGATTCATTTTGGGTCTCCGGCAAAGCGTTCAGGCGGAGTCAAAGGAACGGCTCCAGGTAAATTTATCTGCACCGGGTTACTCGATGGTACAGGAGCTGGACTTGCTCCAAGTCCTGGTAGAGGTGTTTGTCCAGCCTGGCTCTGTAATAGTTGTCTGGCGAACTCATCAGTTCGTTCTTTTGACACTATCAGTTCCCTCCTGAGGGCATTGGTTTCTTGGCGGGCAGAATGCACTTCGGCCCTTAATTCCCCTAATAATTGGGCCAACTGATCAGTTTCCGAGGTCTCCATGACGCCCAGGTGGGTATTTGTGGGTAGTCTTCGCGTTCTGTTACGCTCACCTGGTTCCCACGGGGGCGTCGACCGGAACTGGGCCGCTGTTGTTTCCACCAGCGTAACGTGTAGCGCCGAGATGACTGACTGGACTGGCCCGCTCAGCCTAGTTTGTCTGGCTTGCAAGAATATTCTTCTGCAAAGGAGAAGAGGAATTAACCACCCGTGGAATTTGAGTGTCAACCCACCTTCCCCACTCCCGTTGTCTTCCCACAGATCACTCTTGGTCCCCTCCTTAGTCTCACCTGATGGTTTGGAAGGATGAGCTCTCCATCCTGCGTCGACCGCAGGGGCGCGTTGATGACCAGTTACTTCACTGGCGTAGAGGAATTGGTGAGTTCCAGTATTGACTCTAAAGTCCAATTGTTCATAAGAGTTCAAATGTCTGATCTTCACTCTGTCCGATTCCTTGCAGGTTGCCGATTAATCCACTCGAAGATTTCCAAATGGCACTTTGTAAGATTCAGGTAAGTCTATTGTGGTTTTCCCCTTAGGGGCCGGGGAATGGCGATGAAGCAGAGTTGACTGTGCCGACCCGAGATGAGGTGAGTACCTCCCGTGGTAAATTAGGTAAGTCCTTGGAGGTAGCTTGTATAGCCTTAGAGAGTCCCCTTGCTCACCTTGCTGTCTTTGTCTCCTTAGGTGTCGGAGAGTGGCCGCGAGATGGAGAGAGCGTGATGGAATGCTGAAGTACCGCCAAGCAGGTGAGTTCAGCGCGGCGCCGTAGGAATGCGAAGCAATGCTTCAAAGACTTCTGTCTTTCAGTTCCGTGGCGAAATGGATCAGGATTCAGGTAAGGATTAAAGTTAAAACTCCTGTTCTAACCTTATCCTTCTTTCTTCTTGTTTCAGGAGTCCCAGGACTGAAGCGGGCGTGGCTGAAGACTGGAGCTGCTGAAAACACGGTGAGCGTTACGCTGCAGCAAGCAGAATAACGCGAAGCACGTGTGGCTGTCCGGGCATGGTTTAAATAGCCTTGGAAGAAGATCAGGTAAGTATTCTTCCACAGCCCCACCCAAGTAACAAAATAGTCCCTTCAGTAAAATAGTCCCTCCTAAGCCTCATTTGGCTTGAGTCTTCATGCAGCATGGTCTGCCTCAGGTGAGTATGCAGCATGGTCTGCTTCAGGTAAGTTATCAATAATGAGCCTGGTGCCCATGGCGCCAGGACTGACTTTATCTTTATGAGCCTGGCGCCATAGGCGCCAGGACTGCAACCAAACAGCCCCTAACTTGGGCTTTTGGGCATGCTCCAAGTGGCATGATGCCTGCTTCCGGGGCTGCTGGGCCTGGTCTGGTCTTCCGGGGGCAGGCATCATGACAATCAGCTCACAAACACTCACACCATACGTGAACCTATCACGGACCTCGGTGGTCCCAGGCATTCAGGACACTCCAGACTCTCTGGCACCCAGGATGTGTATTGGGAACAGACATCCCAGTCCACATCGTGGAGGCATACACACAAGGCATACAGAAGCCCACGAAAGCTTTAGGTTTCGCAGGAAAGTGCATGACCAAATACGGACTGACCCGGGTCGGCTCGACCTGATGAAGGTGAAGGGGCAAGACAGCGAAAGGACAGGACAAAGAACCTTGTCGCATAACCATTTTGGAGCCAGGCCACTCATTTGTGCCAAACGCGGTAAGCGCGGATAACATGGTGAAAAAGAGTTCAAAACACAAGAGAAACGATAGCTGCAACCAGTCCTGTCTGTGACACACTTGCACTGTTCATAATATGTCCAGCGAGAGTTTCTAGGGCCTTTGGAATGACTAGAGACCCAAGAGTGCTGTAAAGTAAGTTACATTGCACTCTTGTTACATGTTGCACAAAAGCTGCAACATGAGGAAAGGATAAGGGAAACGAAGTCTCCCAGTACCGACTGTCTTAAGGGCATGTCAGTTTCCCCATAAGAATTGAGCGAAAGCCCAGAGAAGTGTGGCGGAGGCTGCGCTTCTCTGGCAAAGTCTAGATCAGGGTGTAAAACAGCAGCAAAAAGTTTGGGGGTTGACACATGGAGGGAAAATTACAAACAATCATGAAATCTTTCCTAACACTCGCCCCTCCCAGACTAAGGACAGGGGGAACTAATCCACCCCTGGATGAGTTTCTTGTTCAGGTTGGTTAAACATTCTGGACAACCCATCAGCATTGCTATGCTGGACCCCTGGCCTATGCTCAATAGTGAAGTCAAAGCCTTGTAGACTTATGGACCACCTAAGCAACTTTGGATTCCCTCCGTTCATGTTCATCAGCCACTTTAAGGGCTTATGGTCAGTTTGCCCAGTGAAGTGGGTCCCATAGAGGTAGGGCCTCAGCTTCCGTAGGGCCCACACAACAGAGAAACATTCTTTCTCTACTGTGGACCATCTGAGCTCTCTGTCCGACTAATGAAACCAATAGGGTGTTCCTTACCCTTCTCATCTACTTGTGATATAACAGCTCCTATCCCAGTGTCAGAAGCATATGTCTGCACAATAAAAGGTCTTTGGTAATCAGGGGCCCTGAGGACAGAGGCCTGGCACAAGGAGTCTTTTAAGCCATTGAAGGCCTTCTCACACTCTTCAGTCCAAGTCACCTTCTTGGGTTTCTTCGGAGTGGTGAGAGCAGTCAGAGGGGCAGCTATGGTGCCATAGTCTGCCATGAAATTTCTGTAATACCCTGTGAGTCCTAAGAAGGCTCTTACTTGGGTCTGCGTAGTGGGGGTAGGCCAGTCTTGTACTGCTTGGACTTTACTGGGTAGAGGCTGTATCCTCCCTCCACCTATTTCATGTCCAAGGTAAACCACTGAGCCTTGTCCAATCTGGCATTTACTGGCCTTTATGGTCAAGTGGGCTTTCTGAAGAGCCTGTAACACAATCCCAAGGTGTTTCACATGGTCTTCCCAGGTGGCACTGAAAACTGCTATATCATCCAGATATGCAAGACAGAATTCATCCAACCCATTCAACACATGATTCACAAGCCTCTGGAAAGTGGCAGGTGCATTCTTCAACCCAAAAGGCATTACCCTGAACTGGTAAAGACCTTCTGGAGTTGAGAACGCTGTCTTCTCCTTGGCATGTTCTACGAGGGCTGGTTGCCAATAGCCTGCAGTGAGGTCAAACGTGCTGAGGTACTTGGAGGCACCCAAGGTATCCACCAGCTCATCTGTTCAAGGCAAGGGGTGTGCATCTGTCTTGGTGACAGCATTCAGAGCCCTGTAATCCACGCAGAACCTCAATTCAGAAGTACCTGCTTTTGGAACCAAAACCACAGGGCTGGACCAAGGACTACTAGAGGGTTCAATCACCCCGAGATCCAACATTGTGTTGACCTCGATCTTAATGTAAGACCGTACTTTGTCTGACATCCTGTATCCCCTACTTTTGGTAGGTACACTATCTCCTGTGTCTATGTTATGTTTGCACCAAGGTGTCAAACCAGGGGACTGTGAAAACAGGGGGGAAAATTGTCTAAGCAAACTCTTCACCTCAGCCTGGTGATCAGAAGTCAGGTGAGGGACCACTCGGACACCCTCAAAGTAGCTATCTGAAGGACTGCTTTGAAACAGGTCAAGGAGAGGTTCAGACTCCTCTTCCTCAACATCTGAAGCCAATAGCAGTGCTGCGATTTCAACTTTTGGGATGAAAGCCTTCAGCCTATTTACATGGAACACTTTTGGAGCCTGTCCAGGCCTTCCAAGGTCCACTAAATAGTTGACCTCACCCAGGGGCTCCACCACTGTGTAAGGGCCTGACCACTTATCCTGTAAAGCTCTAGGCCTTATGCGATTCAATATCAGGACTTCCTGACCAGGTGTGAAGTTGATGAGGGAAGCTTTCTGGTCATACCAATGTTTCACCAGGGCTTGTCCTGCCTTCAACTTATCACTAGCCAGACCCATCAGGAGTACCATCCTTTTTCTGAGCCTTAACACATAGTCTACTACATTGGTAGTAATAGGGGGAGTGGGCATCTCCCATCCCTCCTTGACTATGGCTAAATGTCCACGCACAGGGTGACCAAACAGAAGTTCGAAGGGGCTGAAGCCAACACCCTCCTGTGGTACCTCTCGGTAGGCAAACAGTAAGCATGGTAAAAGAAGATCGCATTTTCTTCTTTGAGGTTCTTCCAGAGCCCCAATCATACTTTTTAAGGTCCTGTTAAACCGTTCCACCAGACCATTGGTCTGGGGGTGGTATGTGGAAAAAAACTTGTAGTTGACCCCACATTCTTTCCACATAGCCTGCATATACTTCGACATAAAGTTGCTGCCTCTGTCAGACACAACTTCTTTGGGGAAACCAACCCTAGTAAAGATGCTGAGTAAAGCTTTTGCGACTGACTTGGCAGTCACAGTTTTCAATGGGATGGCCTCAGGATATCTGGTGGCATGGTTGACCAATACCAGGATAAACCTATTGCCTGAGGATGTGTGGGGGTCAAGGGGACCAACTATGTTGATCCCTACCCTCTCAAATGGTACATCCACAACTGGGAGTGGTACCAATGGAGCTTGGATTGTTGAACCACTCTTACCAGATAACTGGCAGGAGGCACAACTCCTGCAGTGACCTTCTACTTGCACCCCCATCTTGGGCCAGTAGAAGTGCATGGATAACCTTTGCTTGGTCCTCTTAATACCAAGGTGACCAGCAAGGGGCACTTCATGCGTCAGATGCAGGAGGAAGGGTCTTACAGCAAGGGGAACCACCAACCTCCTATGGTCTCCTTCTGTAGACTCTGTAGGCTCACTATACAGGAGCCCACCTTCCCAATAAATCCGATGCTTCCCAGGAGGTTCACCCTCAAGCTGGGAGCAGGCCTGTCTCCTTAGGCCTTCCAGAGGTGGGCACACCCTTTGGCCTTTATTGAATTCTTCCCTGTCAGGACCACCTTCTGCTAACAAATCGTTTAGTTCAAGATGGTCATTGGGGTCAAACACTTCAGGCATCACCACCACCTCGTCAGGTCCGGGTGATAGACCAGCTACCTCCACCTCAGTGGTAGGTGAGTTAGGGGGAATATTCTCTTTCCCTCTTCTTGGTTTCTTGACTCCTTTAGCCTTTTGTTTCCCCTTTGGCTGGGGCAGAGCATTGGTCTTGGCCAAAGCTGCCCTTGTTTGAGACCTTGTGCAGGGTCTTTCAGCAGTATCTCCCACAAGCCCTAGAGCTCTGAGATCATTGCCCAACAACACCTTTCCTGGGACACTCCTCTGAATGCTAACTAGAATCCTGACTGCTGTACCGTTGATAGTAAGATTTACAGGTATTACTGGGAACATGAGAGGTGGGCCATCAGCCAACTTAGCGGGCATCAGAGTAGCTCTGGCAACTTCCTCTGGGTCTACCAAGGTAGAATCCACTACAGTTCGACTGAGCCCACTATCCCTAAGAGCTAGAGTATCTACTCCATTGATCAGCACACTGTCTTTAAAGTAGTGCTTGGTGTTATCTGGAATCCTAGCATAAGCCTCTGCGACTTTAGGCTCCCAGGAGCCCTGTGAAACTAAAACTACCTCAGCTTCTTTCCCACTGGGGAAGGAGTCTGAGGAGAAGGATGCTCCGGTAATCTCTTCTTCCTCGTAGGAAGAGAAGGCCAGATTAGCAGAGTGGACCCCCAAGGTTTTGACCTTACATCTGGGGACCCCCTTCACGTGGTCAGTTGCTCCACAAGCAAAACAAGATCCATTGGGTCTGTTTACATAGGAAGGCTTATTATAACCAGAGTTCGGTTTCAGAGGCTGACCTCCACTACCATGTGAGTTCTCTTGTGTCTTACCCTTATTTTTCTTTTTGTGGCCCTTTTGGGAAGAAAATTTAGCAGTTTCCCCACCCTCCTTATCTTTGGACTTTTTCCCTTCCTCCTGCTTACCAGGATGAGTCTTGTCCTTATGGGACATTCGAAGTGATACCCATAAATCTGCTGCAATGACAAGTTTCTTAGGATCTATCTCCTTTGAATCTGCCAAATGCTGCTTAAGCTCAGGGGAAGAACATAAAAAAAGTATGTTCCAGCATGACAAGACTTATCATACCTTCAACGGTCGAAACCTTATAACCTTCGATCCAGCCAGTCAAGTTTTTTAAAGATTCAGTTACGTGAGATACCCAAGTACCACCTTCTTTTTTCTTATACTCTCTGAATCTATTTAAGTATTAGGCAGGAGTCTTTCCAAACTTTAAAATGAGAGTCTGCTTCAACGTTGCAAAATCTGATCTCTCAGCTTTCGACATTTCCATAATGGCACTGCAGCCAGAATGGGGCAGTCTGCTAAGTAACCAGGCAATTCTATCAGCATTGTTAACTTGTTGAACTTCACATGCATACTCAAATGTATTCAGCCAGTCCATAATGTCATTTGTTTCTTTCCTCATACACACTGAGCAGATCTTTTGGAAACCTTGGATGAGAGGAGGCCCCAGACCCATGTCCAGGACCCTTGGATCCATTGGCAACTTGAAGCATGGCCAGTTCCAACTGGTGATCCCTGTCTTTCTGTTTTTCTGCATGCTCTATTCTTAGTTTGGCCATATTGAACTCAAGCTCCTTCTGCCTAAACAGCAGTTCTTGCTTCTTGAATTCAAGTATGGCCTCCCCATCAGAACTGGCAGAGGAAACATTAGACATTACATCCTCCATGTCTTCATGGTTACTGTGGACCAGTGCAGCGGCAGAACTATCAGTTCTACCAGTGAGAGCAGCCCCACCTCCTTCTGCACTGTCCTCTGAAGCTATAGCAATAAGCTGAGCTTCTTGCCAGGCCATGATTCTTTAGATCATTTCCACTTTTGTACCTTGAGAGGAGACACCTCTCTCAGCACACATCTTTTTCAATGTTTTGGATTTAGAAGCATTTAAAGTTAAAAAGGTACTTGTTTCCATACTGTTAGATAGGACTATGGCCTTTAAAAAGTTATACTACGACAATTCACTATGTGTCCTGGTAGGAATAACTTGAAATGCCTTCACTCGTGTGCAACACTGGATACCTCAAGTCCTATCCCACCCCTGTACACCAATTTGTTAAGATGGATTTCTGAACTCTGACCTGGAGAGCAGAGGTTCAGAAGGCCAGCCTAGTTTCTTGGAACAGGGTAACATCTGGACAAGCCAGACCAATCACGGTAGCGATGGCGGCGGTCAAGACTAAGTCTCAAGAGGGGTGAGGGTGACTGAAAGACCTCAATGAGCACACAAAGCAAGGGCACTTACAAATTACTCCAAACAGGTGTTATATTAAAAATATAGACACATTTATTACGAGTTGACAAGGGGGGTCCTGGGAGTCTCTCTGCCAGACATTAATCCTGGTTATGAGAGACTTACCCAGAGTCTTTAGCTCACTATCTTTCACAGAGAAGAAATATCCCAAAGATATCAGTCTTTGTCCTGCCCTGGGGCAGTCCAGCACCGAAATGCTAGGCAATTCTCCTCTGAACAATAGTATCAACAGCATCCCCAGACACGTGTTTCGGTCTGGTTGGACCTCATCAGTAGGGAGGAGCTGTGCCTCTCTAAGAATAGTGAGCAAGGGGTCCACGTCTGGATTCCCCTAGTAACTTAGGGTGAGACCCAAAGTTACTTAAATATGCAAATTGACAAGGGGGGTCCTGGGAGTCTCTCTGCCAGACATTAGTCCTGGTTACGAGAGACTTACCCAGAGTCTTTAGCTCACTATCTTTCATAGAGAAGAAATATCCCAAACATATCAGTCTTTGTCCTGCCCTGGGGCAGTCCAGCTCCGAAATGCTAGGCAATTCTCCTCTGAACAAGAGTACCAACAGCATCTCCAGACACGTGTTTCTGTGTGGTTGGACCTCATCAGTAGGGAGGAGCTGTGCCTCTCTAAGAATAGTGAGCAAGGGGTCCACGTCTGGATTCCCCTAGTAACTTAGGGTGAGACCCAAAGTTACTTAAATATGCAAATTGACAAGGGGGGTCCTGGGAGTCTCTCTGCCAGACATTAGTCCTGGTTACGAGAGACTTACCCAGAGTCTTTAGCTCACTATCTTTTATTAAGATGCCTTTGTAACATCGACCATAGCAAAGAATCACAATAAAATAGACCAACACATCACAATCAATACAATATTTATACAAGACCGAGGGGTCTAAGGAATTACGATCAAGTAATATGTAAACCACCTAGATGAGATCAGAAATACACCTAACTAGGAGGAAGTCTGAGCCCTACGAAGAGAGGAGCCTTATGCTCAAAAGTACCTGCACGCGCTTGTGCCAATGGACAAAATAGGGTCTCTTCAAGGATCTCAGACATTTCAGGAAGGTGAATGAAGCGATGAAGAACACGTCTCCCACTACTCATGCAAGGCCTCCACTTGCGGGCAGAGGCAGGGTGAGAGTGCGGGATGAGTCGCTATTTCGCAACAGCAGTAGGAAAGAAATGGGCTCCTGCACGAGGGGCCACTGGTTGGGTATGGACTACTCACCATCCCCGAGGCAGGCAGACCCAGACTTCTCCAGTTCAGTTCACGTTGCTGGCAGGTTCAAATGCGGTAATCAGGACGTCTCGACACTGTGTAGATTCTGTGTAGCAGGATGCAGGGTCGGGAGTGTCCCAAATGCCACGAACGTGCACAGGTTGTTACCACAGCAGGGCAACACAGCAACCGTGTTTACTCTGGCCCGGGCCCACTCGTCATACTTCAGACCTGGGAATGCCAAGTGTACGAAATTCGGCGTGACGATGCCGTGGACACAGAGCAAGCAGTAGACCAAGTTTCTAGGGCTTCCCCGAAACCACGGCGGTGACAGAGCTAAACGTCCTGCGTAAGCTGCTCAGCCCACTGGTTGGCCACGGGACACTTCCGAAGAGTCTTACTTGCAGGGTTTGATGAAGGTGCCGGGAATAGTTGATCCCATTTTTCCAATGGGTCGAAGCGCCTTCGCAGACCTTCTAGGATGATTAGATGCAGAGGGGTCTTGCAGGATGACAGCGGTTCAGGGTGCCAAACCTTCAGCGGGTCACCAGTGGTCCTCGACTCAGCTTCTTGTTGCAGGATACTTGGCTCCTTATCCCTTGTTTGGTGTGAACTCAGGAGATTGACATGGTAGTGGTGTTTCCCGCCTCCTCTTATCCAAAGTTCCCTTTGCGCCAAAACGGAGAGGACCCAATGGGAGATCTGGTCAAAAACACTCACACCATACGTGGATCTATCACGGACCACGGTGGTTCCAGGCATTAAGGACAATCCAGACTCTCTGGCACCCAGGATGTGTATTGGGAACAGACATCCCAGCCCACATCCTGGAGGCATACACAGAAGGCATGCAGAAGCCCGCAAAAGCTTTGGGTTTCGCGGGAAAGTGCATGACCAAATATGAACTGACCCGGGTCGGCTCGACCTTGGGATGGTGAAGGGGCAAGACGGCCAAAGGACAGGACAAAGAACCTTGTGGCATGGCCATTTTGGAGCCAGGCCACTCATTTGTGCCAAACGCGGTAAGCGTGGATAACATGGCAAAAAAGGGTTCAAAACACAAGAGAAACGATAGCTGCCACCAGTCCTGTCTGTGACACACTTGCACTGTTCATAATAAGTCCAGCAAGAGTTTATAGGGCCTTTGGAATGACTAGAGACCCAAGAATGCGCTAAAGTAATGGAAACAAAGTCTCCCAGTACTGACTGTCTTAAGGGCATGTCAGTATCCCCATAAAAATTGAGCGAATGCCCAGAGAAGTGTGGCAGAGGCTGCGCTTCTCTGGGAAAGTCTAGATCAGGGTGTAAAACAGCAGCAAATAGTTTGGGGGTTGACACATTGAGGAAAAATTACATACAATCATGAAATTTTTCCTAACACAAAGTTATCACGCAGACAAGCACAAAAAATTAGCTGCCAAAATACAATTTACAATTTACGATTCAAAAACAGACAATAGGTAGTAGGCACTGTTGGCGGTCTCCGGATGCCGCCGTCCGTGAGCCCCCCACCCCCTGTGACACAGAGACACGGAGACAGCGGTGTTATCAGTGTGGGCTCCCCGGTGAATGTGTCGTCACCGGGAACACCCTGTTTATTTAACAGCGCACGCGACGGAGTGAACGTCACCCCGTCGCGTGCGTACCCTTAAAGGGCCAACGCCACACTCCTCCGTTTCCATAACAACAAATTGGAAACAGGAGGGACTAACTATCACACGTTTATAAAGCACACAAACTCTGTCAATTCCAAAACCCCCATTTATTCACAGCCACCCTGGATCCCCCGCGGGTACCTGTCACGGCCTGACCATTAGCTCCCGGTCAGCCTCCCCAGCTCAGTCCGTCACATAGTCTGTGAGACGGGCAGGTTTCCCACGCCCTGTTCTCAGGGGGTACCTCCTGCCAACGTCCCTGGCCGGTGTCTCTTGGCCGGGTCTGCCTCGAGCCGGAGAGTCCACGGCGGGGCTGTCACCCCCACCTTCATCCAAGGCACCCTCACCCTCTCGGTTGTCCGGGCTGTCCACTCTCGGGTCGCCGATTCTCCTGAAGAATGAAGCATTCCTTGTTACAGATGACGTCCCATCAGAAGCTGTTACCATAGAACCCTTGACTGCCACGACATCTAGAGGAGCGGGTTCATACGTGAGGGACAACTTTCCTTGTGGGTGACGATTCCTCACCAGCACCTCATCTCCCAGCGCGATGTGTGGGGGCCTTAGGCCCCTCCGGATATTTTTCATCTGCGTCCTGACTCGTCTGTCCTCTTCGACCTGTTCATTGTCAATGACGGCAGGGTCCCTGTCCCCCACCTCCGGTATCACGTCTCTCGGGCATCTCTGGAAGAGAGCATCCGCCGGGGCCACACCCGTTGATGAGTGAGGTGTGGTCCGATAGCCCCGCAGGAAGACGTACAGGGCCCTCTGCAAACACTCGCCCTTTCCATGGGCGATCCTAAACACTTTGTTGAGGGTGCGCATCATGCGCTCTGCCTCCCCGCTGGCCCGGGGCCACAGTGGGGTTACCCGCCGATGTTGAATGCCATACTCCCTCATGAGCTCGGCAAAACTCTCGCCTTGGAACGGTGCCCCGTTGTCGGAGCATAGCACAGAGGGCAGGCCATGGGTGGCAAAAATCTTCTCCAGCGCCACCACCACGTTCTCAAATGCGATGGACTCTATGAACTCGACCTCCGGGTATCGAGACCACTCGTCCACCACAACTAGGAAGTGAGTGCCTCTCGACGTGGACCCGGAGTCTGCGTGCACTACTTCCCATGGCCGGGTCCCTCTGGGCATCGCTTCAATGGACGGTTCCCGCTGGGCCGGTGCCGCAGCCTGGCACCATACGCACGACGCCACAAATGTTTCCACCTTCCGCTCGAGTTCCGGGAACCACACCTTCTGGCGGAGGCGAGCTTTGGTTTTGGGCGCCCCTTGGTGACCCTGGTGCGCCAAAGCGATGACCTGTGCCACTTTGGCCTGGGGCACCACGATCATCTCACCCCTCAGTAGCAGCCCCGACTCTGAGAATGTCAGTTCTTCTCTCACTCTC
Source organism: Ambystoma mexicanum (assembly GCF_040938575.1). Taxonomy (NCBI): domain Eukaryota; kingdom Metazoa; phylum Chordata; class Amphibia; order Caudata; family Ambystomatidae; genus Ambystoma; species Ambystoma mexicanum. The sequence goes on along the minus strand of NC_090925.1, from coordinate 101,459,203 downwards.
CATAACTGCTCAAGGGCCACTCTGGCTTCACATGTCCTGCGTTCCACGGCCTCCAGTACTGTCTTCCAGGTACCCCTCTGCATGGCTTCCCTCATGATGGCGAAACATTCGTCGCCTTTTGACGCAACCTCGAGTTCTTCCACCTGCATGGAGTTTGGGGTGGCCGTCTCCACGACCAGACGGACATGTTCATCGGCCTCTTCCGCTGATGCAGACTCCTGCGAGTCCCTTCTTGGGTGCCGAGATAGGTAGTCTGCCGCGTTGTTAGCCCCTGGACGATATGTTAACGACACTTCATACTCGAGCAGGGCGAGCATCCAACGCTCTATTCTCACTGGTGGACGGGATGATGAGCCCGCCATGATCGGCAACAACGGCTTGTGGTCCGTGACCACAGTCACGGGGCGCCCCAGAATGTAGAGGCGAAAATGTCTGCAACCCCACAGCACCACCAGGGCTTCCCTCTCAATCTGGGAGTACCTTTGCTCGGTGTCGGAGAGCGCCTTACTGGCGTATGCTATGGGTCGAATCTCCTGGTCATTCCCCACTTGTGTAAGCACTGCCCCCAGTCCATATGGGCTGGCGTCCACCACGATCTCTGTCTGCAGGCTCGGATCGAAGAACGCCATGGTGTCGTCCGCCGCCAAGGCACCTCTGATGTCGTCGAATGCCGCCTGCTCAAGGGGGCCCCAGTGCCAGGTGGTGTCCTTCTTTGTGAGCGATCTCAATGGCTCTGAGCGGGACGCCAGGTTCCTGATGAAACGGCCACAGTAAGTGACCATGCCCAAGAAGCTCCTCACCTCCGCAACATTCTCTGGCGGACGCGCCTCCTTTATGTCCCTCACTTTGCGGGGGTCCGGCGACACCCCATCCGCCTTAAACACGAACCCAAAGAATTCGATCGTTGTTTTCAGAAATTCACACTTGTCCTTGTGCAGGGTGAGTCCCAGCGAACACAGGCGCTCAAAGGTCTTGGCCAGGCGTGCTAGATGCTCCGTCTCAGACCTGGCATACACCAAGATGTCGTCGCTAATATTGAGGACTCCATCCAGGTCCGCTAGTGCCCCTCTTATGATGTTTTGGAAAACCTCCGCCGCGGAAGACACCCCAAAACTCAACCTCTTGTATCGATAAAGACCTCGATGAGTGGTAAAGGTTGTGATGTAGCGGGACTCGGGGTGCAGGACCACCTTATGATAGCCTGCTCTCAGGTCCAGTTTGGAAAAGAACCTCGCCCCTTGCAGTTCGGCTATGATGTCATCGATGGTAGGGGTCAAGTGTCGCTCCCTCTTTATGGCCTTATTGGGGAGTCGCATGTCCACGCAGATCCTCACTGCATCCGGCTGTTTCGGCTTGCGCGCAATGACAATGGGAGACACCCACGGGGTGGGGCCCTCAACCTTTTCAATGATGTCCAGCCCCACCAGATTGTTCAGTTCTCGATCTACCAGATCCCTGAGATGAAAAGGAACTCGCCGGTGCTTCAGCGCCACTGGTTGGATCGACTCATCGATGTGGAGCCGGACTGGCTCTCCCACCAACTGTCCAATGCCTTCAAACAGGGAGCTGTGTTTGTCCAAGAGCACCTGAATGTTGTCTAAGTACACTGAGTATGCGAATGTGACAATGCCCAGCGCCTCAGCCGCAGCACAGCAAAGCAGGGTGTTGTCGCTCACCGGTGTGACATAGAATCTGGCCCGGATGTGTGAGTCACCATATTGAACATCAGCCACGAATACGCCATCCAGAGGAAGGGGCTGATCGCCGCCGAAAGCGAATATGCGTGCTCTCGGTGCGGACAGCGTGGGCCGGGCCTGCATGGTATTATAGTGCTGTCTGGCCATCACATTCACAGACGCACCGGTGTCCACTAGCATTGGTACAGAGTCTCCATTGACAAGCACGTTGCACCTGGGCTGTCTCTTGGAGCGGGATTGCAGCATGCTCACACTGGACACGAAGAAGGCGTTTTCCTCATCCTCTTCTTCCTCCTCCCCTTCCTGAGGGGCCCCTTCGTCACCCTGGTCCACCTGAGCAACGTTGGACATCCTTTGGGGTCGGAAGAAACCGGCTCGAACAGGCCCCCTAGGCACTACCTTGGGAGCTGCAGATCTGCACATCCTGGCGAAGTGGTCCGCGCCTCCGCACCTACCGCACTTAACCCCAGTCGCAGGGCATTCAGCTGGGTGCGGGAGATCGTACCCACACTTTGGGCACGAGGAAGTCGTCCCAGGCGGGCGCGGGCTCTGAATGTTCATGGGGCGCCTCGCTCCACGGCCTCTTCCGACCGCGCAGACTTCCTCCACCTTGCCTGGGTGGGCACCAGCTTCCATTCTGGTCGCCCGCAATTCTGACACTTCGTGGCACCTTCCCAGTTCTAGGATGCGAGGAAGGGTGATGCCAGGCTCGCGCAATATCTGGCACCTCAGTTTCCCAGAGACACACCCCTGAATGAGTTGGTTGCGAATCATGACTTCAGGGTCATTCCACGCACATGGCGCCGCCAGTCTCCGCAGCCGCCCATAGAACACATCCAGAGTCTCGTCATCCTTCTGTCGAGCCGTTCCCATGAGAAAACGTTCATAATCTGCGTTGGCCATTGGCAGAAAATGATTATGGAGTGCATCCTTTGCCGCCGCAAACGACCCATCCGCCGGCTGCAGGGACAGAAATATCTCATGCACTGCTGGGCCAGCAGAGTACAGGAGAGTGGCCAGCTTGCTGTCGTCGCTTGTCTCCATAGTGGCCCTGAAGTACATCTCAAGCCTATCCATCCACATCTTCCACCTCTGTCCCAGGCTTGATGGAGCACCCGAGGTATCAAACTCAGGCATTAGCTGTAGGGACCCAGGTGGTTTCAAAGGGGGAGCAGGCGGAGGCGCAGCAGCAGCAGCAGCAGCAGCAGCTTGACTCATGGTGGATAGCGCACAGGCACCCCAGAAGATATAAGTGACGGGGCCGCAACTCACCACCAGCAGTCAGCCTCTAGAGATGGTTTGACTTCTGCCTCTCACCAGGCGCACTCCTCGCAGATGTATCACTCCAGCCAGCATGCAGACAATGAAGTGTCCAAAAATTGAGCAGGGGGAAGGCTCCTATTGCATTCAGCAGGCTTCCCATAGAGTCTTACCCATCTACTCGGTGAAAAACAGTGAAAATGTCAATGAATCATTCTGAAATTGACACGTGTTGTCTCCAGCGACTATCCGCCGCTGAAATATCCAAAAATTATGTCCGGATGGCTCACCGACGCTTCGTTATGAAGCCGTGAGTCTCCGAGGCCTATTCATCAAAATGGCCGCCGGCCGCGTGTATCTCTCCCTTCTCCGCGGTCAGAATTCGCTGGGGCGCTCAGGTAGGATCATCTACGCTCCCAGCGAATGTCTCCGCCTGTTCCAGGAAGTGATCCCGGCACTCGTCGCCACTGTTGGCGGTCTCCGGATGCCGCCGTCCGTGAGCCCCCCACCCCCTGTGACACAGAGACACGGAGACAGCGGTGTTATCAGTGTGGGCTCCCCAGTGAATGTGTCGTCACCGGGAACGCCCTGTTTATTTAACAGCGCACGCGACGAAGTGAATGTCACCCCGTCGCGTGCGTACCCTTAAAGGGCCAACGCCACAGGCACCCAACAATACTGCTAAGGCTGCTCTGTTCACAGAGTTAACTAATTAGGGAAAAACCAATGTGACAACTTTATATTATCACATATCACTTAATTGTCACTTTTATGTCACCCTCTCGGCGCTCTTATCAAAATTGCTGTTAGAGAGACCACCAAAAACAGCACTGCGACTTACCTAACTAAATACTCGGTATGGTTTGATTGTGTACATAGGTACACAAAAATGGAAGGGCATAAGCCACTTACAGAAAATTTGCTAGAATGCTTAATGTGTGGTGTCATCCGCTTTCCAGGTGTTTGGCTTCCGGTCTACATAATCACAACCAATCAGCTAAGAATTACGGTAGATTACAAGGATCACGTCACTACAGGGTGCATTTAGCAATCGTATATTATTGTTTGGCTGACAATATTTCAGTTTCAGATCGCCTAGGATTGCACTCCCAATCTGGGTATGGCCTGTGAGAAGCACAAACTTTGCTTACATACCACTGGAATGACGGGAAATGCAGGCAACCAGACCTTGCAATTTGGCTACGTGCATTAAAAACAACTGATTACCCAACGGTTTTGTTTCACTAGATAAGTGAGGAAATCAACATTGTCCCCACACAGAACCATGTGTATGAGCAATACTGGTAATACTGGCAATATTCTATTCCTCACAGCATTACCAGTTTAAGAGGGAAATCTTTAGGATTCTACAGTATACCTCAGCCCCTCAGCCCTCGGCACGCAGGACAGCAAGACAGCACTTCCGTGCAATTCTCGGTGCACACGAGCTGGTGCACGCGACTCCAGGATTTTAAGGCTGTGATGCAGCAAAGGAGAGGGGCTTCACAATCTAATGAGAAAACAAAAACAAAAACAAATATATATTGAAATCTGGGTTATAAAAATAAATAAGTAAACTATTCCCTATTTGTGGAGTTCTAAGTTCTAGAGACATATCTAAGAAGAACAACCAGGTTAAGCTAATAGCTGTTAACTGCACGTTCTCCACTGTTCTCCAAGTAGCAGCAGCAGTGAGGGGGGAACAACAGCATATCCAGACAGCCAGACAGCACTTCAGTGCACTTATGCTTTTCCTTTATTTTATGAAACAGTGACACAGTACTGCTATGCATGCACATATCCATTTTTTTACTTTCATCACAATGATTGTAAATAGAAACATTTTGAAGTGCAGAGCATTGTAATTGTTGGCTGTTCCATGTGAGCAGGTGAGTAATGCTGCAATGCATGCCATTTGCTAGAGTGGTTATAAAAGAGATTATGCTTATCGAGAAGCTTATTGCAGGGCAGGAACCATATATATATATATATATATATATTTATATATTACATGGACGCGGTAGCGTCCATGTAGTTATGGTTAAGTTGGTGTTTACATAGGAAGAGCACTTTTTGGGTGGCTTATAACTTCGCTCCCGCTGGATGAATCCTCACCAAACTTTGCAAAAAAAGTATATGGCCCAGTCTGAATTTTTTTTGCAAAGTTTGGAGAGGTTTGGTCCAGGGGGGGCAAAGTTATAGGGGGGGTCCCAAAACTTTTGTTTTTTCCTATAGACATAATGGGAAAAAACTTTGCGCACGGCTACAGCCCGAACCGCTGGACGGATTTACACCAAATTTGCGGCAGGAGCGGCAGCTTGGTCCCGAAAGCGTGCTTTTGCAAATTTGGTGTAAATCCGTTCAGTAGTTTTTAAAAAAATGACCAAAATGTAAGGCAAAAAAATGTGTGATATCTGTGTTCGCTTCGCGGACGGACTTCCCTGTTCGCTCCTCGGACAGCACCCCGATTGGCCCATGGGCTTGCGTCATGTCCGCGGACATGCGACGTGTTCGCTGATTGGACGGCGTGGGGCGTGGAGCGCATCAGATTTTCTGTGGCGCTGTTCTGATCTTAATGGTCTTAATGGTTGAATACCTCTGTCCCTAAGTACCACACAGAAAGAATGACCAAATACTGTCTGTGCAATCTTTGAGGCCACAGGTGTAGTGAGCCGTCAACTGGAACGAGGAAACGCCGGAAGAACCACTTTGACCACTGTAAGGCAATAGATGGTTATCAAACTAATGCAATATGGACACAGCAATAAGGAACTGATTGTAGCAAGGCTTACCTAGATGAGCTGTGGGCCAGGTCGTAATGCACTAGGGGCAACCAGCAGGGACAGTGGGCCGGGTTTCAGAGAGGCTTGGGTAGTAGTTCCACACCTGGGCAAGTTGGCACAAGAGGAGTCCAAAAACTCGTAATGGGGTCAAAAAACAGTTCAAAGCACAAGGTTCAAGCGAAGGGACAGTCCGTTTAAGCAATCCGTGAAGTAGGTGCAGGGTCGAATATCTTTAGAAGCAAGCAAGAAGAGTTCCAGGGCAAAGGTAACAGATGAAGCCAGGAAGAAGTAGAGTATCCAAAAACAGTCCGTGGTCGTAGAGCCGATGAATCCTTGATGAAAACAATAACGCCAAACAGTCCTTACGAGAAGCAGCTGAGAAGCGCTGCCACCGTGGTTTCCGGCGCTTTTGACTGTTAGTTGTAGTCACATGATGCAAAAACGCGGCAGCGTGGGAAAATCACGTGATGGCAGAGGATGAACGTGATTGGCAGCAGTTCACCTCACATGACGCGTGAATCGCCGTGTTCCTCGTCGGTGCTGCAAGGCATACGAGAGTTTCCACGGGAGTTGCCAGGACAATGAAGGTTGGAAAACACATGGAAAACCAGTCATCCTTCTCCAGTGTCGGGCAGAAGGTCGTGTTCTTGTGCCCCGATGTGCAGCGAGAGATGTGCCAGGTAAGTGCGGGCTGATCGTGGGTTGCCTAGTGGGCTGCCTAGTAGTGGGCACACTGGGAGACGTGACAGGTGCCCGCCATCTTGTATTCGCCTCCGACCACGTACAGCGCGGTGAAACTTGAATTAAAAATTGTATTTAGTGGAGTGTGTTGGTGTGTAAGAGTGTTTGGGGAGGGTAGGGGAGTATGAGATAGGTTCAATGTTTTGTTTTTTTATGTGCTATACGCTTTTGTTGTGTTCAATTTGTCCGCGGAGAACACGGCTGTTCTGACATTTTGTGATGTCATCAATGACATTTGTGACGTCATTTTTGATGTCCTGGGTGTTAGTGTTAGCAGTGCACGGTGGCGCAAGTTATGATTGCTTATCTTACCATAACTGCCGAATTTCAGGTGTTTTTTGGTTTTACTTTGAACCATAACGTCCCTTTAACAAAGTTTTTTTACTGAATTTCATAGGTTTTTAGTAGCGCAACTTAACCATAACGTCCCTTTAACAAAGTTTTTCACTGATATATATATATATATATATATATACATATTTGTGAAAGAGTTGAAGAAAACATTTCTTTAAATATAAGCATACCTGTACTATGGTTTGTTAGATGCAGATCATGTTGAATTTGGAAATAGAAATCTTGGACAGTTGCACAGTAGTTGTTGATGCAGATGCCTTTCATTAGCAGGAGAAATGTTATCTGTGAGAGTTCAAGTGGACATCTGAAGTGTTGAAGTGAGATGACAGGGTTAGGTGTAGAGGTTTGGATGTGATTGGTGGATGGATGTGTGACTCTTTGAAAGCAGCCAATGAGGGAGTGTTGAGAACATGGAAATGGAAATGGTAGAAGGGCTGGCCCTGTGCTATGTGGTCTGCAGATATTGTGGTAGTCCACAGACGGCACGTGCCACATCCAGGTCTTTGGTGGATGCCTGGCATGGAACGGGGACTGTGGGGATTAGCCAATCAGGTTTGCTGGGTGTGTTGTACAGAAAGAGAGGGTTGCAGGAGTTTTGTTTGCAGGAGCACTGACACTGGCTATGGCTATGTGTTTGAGAAGGCAGACTGTGTGAATTCTGGAGGACGTTTCAATTCAGTCATTGAAGTTGTATGCTGAACATCATGGCATCCTTAGAAATATTGGATTGGCAGAAGTGAAGTTTTGTGGCATGCAGTTTGTGGCTTAAACTGGGTAAGCTTGTTTTCATTCTGTGAGAGTATGGCTCACTTTAAATGTCCAGACATTGTGATTATGCGTTGTGGAGGGGACAGTTTGGGGTTTGTGACTCCAGTGTCTTTACAGGTTGCCCTGAGGATTTCTTTAAAAGCCTAATGCATTTGTTTCCTGCTGCTAAGATATTTTTTTCTGAAATAAATCAGAGGCAGACATGGAGATGTCCAACAAACTCTTTTTTGTCCACGAACTGAAGAATCAAGACAGCTTGTCAATAAAGCTGTATCTGATTTTTTATATGCTGCAGGAATGTCATTGTTTGAGAATGACAATATAAATTGTGATGGTGTGAATTTGTTTTGTCGAGATGGAATTCACATCACAGATGTGGAAAATGCAATTTTTCTTTACAATGTTAGGAATGCAGTGGGCCTCATTCTAACTGTGCCGGTCCGGTATCAACGGTGGCGGTAAGCCTAGCGGCACTGTTGTAATTGGACCGGCACAGTACAACCCTGCGTGCGGGTGCCATCCTGCCTGCCAGGGTCGATCCTCCCAGCCGGACGGCACCCACTCGCATAGTTCTCATGGGAGCGGTGGCACCATTGTTAACGGTGCAGGTGCTACCATGTCCACTTTCGGACTCCATGGGAATGTGGACTAACAAAATTACTGGCGCCTGACTCCCCGGCCACCGGACTTGGAATAGCCCGGTGGCACTGGGAAGTCAGGCACTGGTTCATTACGGGTCCAGCGGCTACCTGTCGGTTTTACGGGCATGGCTACTGCCGGACCCGTAATGAGGTCCATTGAAAAGGTTTCTGTAAGAAAATTGAAAAGGAAGATATAAAGTGTACAGTACTAATCAAAAAAAGGAAAAAAAGGTGTTTGTTTACAAACCCCCAAAAAGATCATTTTCAGAGCCACCACTAAAGATTAAATAACTTAAATTTTATTTAATTTTCCCACCCACCCCTTTGAGTGGTCGTGGAGCCCACACACACTGTGACAGTCTGCAGACCGCACGTGCCACATCCAGGTCTTTAAGGTTGCCTGGCATGGAAAGAGGAGACAGTTGTGGGTGTCCGCGGACATCGGGGGATCAGCCAATCAGGTTTCCTGGGTGTGGTCTACAGGAAGGGAGGGTAGCAGGAGTTTCGTTAGTAGGGGTTGTGAGAGGATTGAAGATGGCCATGGCAATGTCTTTCAGCAGGCAGAGTGTTTGGATGTTGGGGGACTCTTGGTATGCTGAGCATTGTGGAATAGCCAAAAATCTGGGATTCCCTGAATTGGAAGTGCTCTGGTATGGAGTGTGAGACATGAAGTGGGTGGACTTTCTCCCATTTTGGGAAAATATGGATGAATTGAAATGTACAGACATTATTATTGTTTATTGTGGAGGGAACAGTTTGGGGAACGTGACTGGAATTTCATTGCACTTTGCAATGAAGGATACATTGGGAAGTTGAAGGAAATGTTCCCTAATTCGAAAAGAAAGTCACATCTTGACCACAGACAGATGTGGAAGTGTTCCAGTTAATTTCGTCTGCAAATGGAAAAAGTGAGATGCAATGTCAATAAAGCTCTCCGTGTGCTTTTGTTTGAGATGTTGGCATGTCATGGTTTCATAACGAGAACATTACATTTGATAGGGCCAATATTTTACTGATATGGGTAATCACATTTTTGTAGAAAATGTAAAAAATGCTGAGAAGAAATTATTACATTCAGTGAACTGTTTTCTTAATTCAGTTTGTAAAACCCAACTTTTAAAAAAAATATAAAAGCCAAAAACACAAAAAAAGGTTCTTTTAAGATCCACCCTTTTTGAACGAAAAACATTTAAAATGATTTCAACTGTCCCCATGCCTGGATTTTCTTTTTATGTCCACGGATTACCGTGTGGTCCGCAGACTACGCAGGCTACACAGGGGCCTGTGACTTTTTTTGTCACTTCTATTTTTTTACTGTGAAAGGTGGCTCCTGAAGGAACCCTTTTTTGTGTTTTTGAATTTTGTATTTTTTTGGCATTTTTTTCAGGAGAGGCAAGGTAAGTAAGGAAAGGGAGGAATGGGCACCAACCACAAGGATGAAGGGGCAGGTGGTGAGAGGAAGATTTTGGAGAGGCCTTAATCAGGTAGGTGGCAGAGTTTCTCATGCTCCTTGACCGCCGCCTCGAAAGCACTCTGAAACTGCTTCCCCCTGCAGATTGGTGCTTCACAGTACATACATAGGAGTGTGACCCTCAAAAGTTAAGGGTCAACAGAATTCTGTATGGCCTGTGAAGCCGCCGCTGGGACCCTCTCCCCCAAACGAGTATCCTTTGTGATGACAGGAGCAGATGAAAATGATGGGGTGGAGGATGTCAACCTGCTCTTACATGAGAAAGTTATCGCTTTTCTCAATGCAGTCAGGCGGGTCGATTTGATGTGGCGCCTCCTGGAAGTAGCCCCATAAGAATACAAGGCAGTTTTCCTGTGACTGAGTACAACTTTGCAGTCAGTGCATCGAACCTTGCTTGCACAAGCATTTGGGACATTTACAATGGTTGTGAAACATTGCCACACCCAGGACTCACTCCGAGTAATGGTGAAAGGGATTTCCTCCACATCATGCTCTTCTTCCTCTTGTTCCTTCTCTTCTGTATCACCGTGCCTGTTCCTCTCTACATGCCCTCCATATGATGGTGGTGGTTTTGGTGGGGGTGGATGGGAAGAAGCAATGGCCATACGGAATGCCATGTTCTCCAAAAATAAGTTCTGCAAAGGAAATGTGCCCAGGACTGAAACAGTGTCTCACTCCTAAATAGCCAGATTGAGAATGAGGAAAAGTAATGGGTGCGTCCCTTTAGAGGACTGTCCGCAAACTACTGAGTCGAGAATAGGCCTTGAAAAGTTCTAAAAAGTTGCCAGATCTACATAGAATGTGGCTGGGAGCAGTGCAAGGGTAAAGTTCCGGCTCGAAACACCCTTTATTGGTTGGAAAAGCACTTTTAAACTGTCCGTGGCCATGGACACCATTCGTGGACACTGCCGCCACACTGCATGGGTGCGGTCACATGACGACGTCCATTGCATCAGTAACCCTGGCGGCCATCAGCAGGCATCCTTCAGGACGAAATCGCTGAGCGCATGTGCTGAATGTCCATAGAACAGGTGCGATGTCTGCGGACTAATTAAAAGTGTGTCACACAAAAAAGAACATAACCAGACATAGTGCCTGTCCGGGGACCTCCATTTTGAGTGCGGACACCCCAGACAGTAGTAACTTTGGCAGAATGGGAGTTTTAAAAAAAAACACACAACAATAAACAAAACATTTATAGTACAACACATTATTTATTCAAGAAAGGGATGGGGTATCGGAATGGGAAACATAAATGGGAGAATCAGGAACTTTTGTACAATAATTATGGATGGAGGAAGGGAGTGAGGTTTCATCAACGTGTCTTTCATTACAATTGCTATTACTATTCCTAACTTCAATCTGGGATGACCTTAAAATCATGGCAGACTCCGCGGGACGCGCCGCATTAATCCTTCTTGACCTATCCGCCGCCTTCGACATAATCAATCACTCAATCCTCCTTGACCGCCTCCACTCCCTAGGGATTTGTGGAACTGCTCTCAAATGGATAGCTTTGTTCCTCAAAGATAGGTAACAAAGTCCACATTGCTGGTTTCAGGCAGGGATCTACAAAGGGCAGGTCCATGTATAGAGATGCGATTTGTAGCAAAAGTTGTTTTTGACTCCTTCTTCTCAGAAGAAGATTTCATTTTAAAAGAGATAGTGGATTCCTTCATCACATACATAAGTGGCGAAAGTGCCTTTGGTCTAGCACTAGAGAATGTAACGCAATCAGATGCGTCTTTTCTAGATGAAGCTTCTGCTAATGTGGTTTTCCCCATACCATTTAACGTATTTGAAAAATGATCCTTATTACATATCTTTGCTGATGATGAAAGCTCTGAACAACATGGAGTCCTGGAACAAACAGCACTATATCATTTTGCCAGGGGTAAAGTGGAATCAATAATAGGTGTATCATGGGATTGTTCAAGAGTGGTTTCATTCCTAATCATGCAGCTTCTTCCAACAATCGGAAAGTAGCTGTTTAAATTAGATTTGATGTTAGTGCTCTTGTTAGGTTTAGTTGCTTTTCCTGGATATGTCAATAGGCTCGGAATCAAGGTTAGGCGATTTCACTACTTTCAAGCATGCGTTAGGACAAAAATCTGCCTTTTTGATTCCTGGTAAGGGTTTACCTTTCTGATGTCTCATCTGTATAAGTGCTTCCTGACTGTCCTTTGATAGTTGCTGGACAATGATGCTTTCTTCATCTGAGATCAACATCACCTCTCCTTGGCCTATTGTTTGAGAAGTATTAGGTAGTGAAGGTAACGCATTATTCACCTTCCTATCTGCAAGCTTTTTAACCATGGCCTCTTTTCTCCTCTTAAGAAATCTTTTTGTAGCTCTCAAGTGAGCTTTTTTTGCGCGACATGACATGAAAGAGAAATTCTCTTCCACATGGGAAACATCATGTTCTTTCTGTTGTTGCTCATTGAGTATTTTCACAAGTAAAGAGGGACTATCCGGAGTATCCTCCTTTTGAGATAACGGGGCAAAGTGTGTGGTAATTACCAGGTTCATTGCCTCAATAGATGCTTTCAATTCTGCAATTTCCTGAGAACAATTACACATAGGACGAACAGGGGAAATAGCTAGCTGAAAAGGGGATGTTACTCCTCTTTCGTCACTAGGTTGATTGCATTTTCCTAATTGAGACGGAACTAAAGGAGTTGCATGGGTATTAATAGATCTTAGAGTGTTGACAGCAATAATGAACCCCTCAATCTTCTTCATTTAAGAACAAATATGTTGTAGTGTAACTTTAACATTTTTTAACTCTAAATGGGTCCAATCATGTCCTTTATCCAGGAGATCGAGTATTTTGATGATCACTGGAATGGTACACGAGATTGAGACTCTTTTTCAATAGGCCAAGTATGCACTCCTGATAGATCTATTTGGGTAGGCCTAATAAATACATCAGTTGGTTCGGGAGAGTACAATAGTCGAGGTGGCAACACTTCATGTTTGATATCAAGATGGCTATCCTTGTCATGTCCATTAACAAAGCTTAGGTCACCTGTCATACACTGGGTTGTCGCCAGATGTTCTTTCGAAGGGGTACAGATGAGCGGGGCTAACGTACATATAGCACGAGATACCTGGTCGTCAAGGGCAGCCATATTTTTCAAAGTGCAATCATGAAGTTCATTGGATAATTGATTAATCAATAATGGTGAAGGGCAGCTTCCATGCACCAGGTCAGAATACTGTCCTGTAGAACTGAGATTCTTCCTATGACAGTGCGGAGATACAGGAGAGATGGTTGGTGGAAGTCTCGTTTCGGTAGCATAGATCATCACTGCATGTGATGCTGGGTTTAGCGGGAGATTAGCCTTCCTCGTAGTGCTTGAAGTTTTTGCTTCTGGTGAAGGAAATTTGTTATAAGAGGTACGACCATTGCAAACCAGCGCATCGATGCTAGTAGGTGTTAGAGGGGGAGCGATGGAAAGCGACGCCAGCTCATTGAATTTGCTCCGCAAGCCCCCGGCTATCGCTCTAATTATTGAGGAAGTAACTACCTTGTATAATCCGAGCTCTTTGATTAATTAACGTTGATAAAAGAGGACATAGATTATTTAATGGCTTAGAACAAATATCATATGCTCTTATACAAAGTTGTACCGACTTTCAAATTGTCGGCTAGACAAAGTTATTAACCCTCAAACAAACACTGTTTGTTTACTTTCCACTAATCATTTAGAGTTATTAAAGACAACCCCCTGCTCACCGCGCAACGCACGGCAAACAGCCAACAGTACCTCCGTACTTCCTTGGGTGCTGAATTTAAATACTGTTAATTAAACTCTAGCCATGGTAACTCAGGCCATGGTGTTATAGTTCTTTCAGATTACATTGATCAGACTTCTGCAAGGCATGAGAAGGGAGCTCGGGGCTCTGAGCATTGGGGTTGGAGCAATGGGGCGTGGGACGAGGAGTCCATCAGCAGAGAGAGGTTTAAGAGTCCCTAATATGCAACATTGTACAGTGTCTTTGCTGATGTCCACGCCGAGGCATACCATTGGTCGGACTCGGTGTGAAAGTCTTGCCCCTTGCCATCTCAGGCTAATTTGTACATTGGACACTGCCAACCAATGGCAAACACATGTTTTTGACTTATCAGCACAATCATGAATTTGAGTGGTGGTGTGGGAAGGTTTGTGACATAATGAGGGTTGCTAATGTAAGTATAGCCAAAGGTGTATCACCCATTAGGATCAATCAACATCCATTTGGATATGGGGGACTGACGTAGTCCCACCAATCAGCTCACGTGACATGCCTTAACAATGTAACAAAAATATTGTATGGTAATTTGGTGGATTTCGTATAAAATATTAAGCTTCAGTGAGCAGCATTTACCGCTCACTTCATTCAGTTCAGTTCCACAGAGCTGTCTGAACAGTGCTTCTCAGCTGTTGGGTTCCAATATTTTTGTGTTACTTCTTGCTTGGTGTACTCTCCGTTTCTTGGTGTACACTGCACCTGTGCATTATCGGGTTGTAGCAGCACCTTGCAAAGGGATTGGACCACTCAGAGACATGGGTGGAGTTCCTCATATTCACCTTCTGAAGGGTTGGTTGTTTCATTCAGTTTCCTCTTTGTAATCTCTTTGGTTTACAGTAATCTTGTATTTATTTATTTTTACTATCTCTGAGCATGTCTTTTGGATTTTTCTTTCAATTTTGTTTTGCAATAAGGTTAACAAAATTATTTAGTAAAGATTGTATTAAAAACCATATTGTAGATCTCTTTTCTCATCTGTTTTCACAAGACTATTCCTTGCCAAGTTGCCAAACTTTCCCTTTGGATGTGATTTAATGATCTCAAGTACTAAACTATGAGTAGGCCCCAGCTTCTCTGTAATTTCTTAAATTATTTTTTTCTCATTTCCCAGGTCTCATCAGAGAAGCAATTTAGTTGTGTCCATTAGAAGCCCGAAGCTGCTGTATGATGGGGCCAAACAATTCACCTAATGCCCTTGGTCATTACATTGGGCTCCATTACAAGTCCGGCGGTAACCCTGCCGGTGCTACCAGTAGATTGCCGCCAGACTTGTAAGATTTACCGGCACCTGGCCGATGCTTCTGTTATGGCTTGCTTACCATGGCTGCTCGTCCAGCAGGGTCTGCCCTGTCGGGCACAGTGGCTCCAGCAGGCAAATCCATAGTGTGGCAGTCTGGAAACAACAGTGCCAGTGGGCTTACTGTCACCGATGTTTCCAGACCAGTACACTTGTAATGAGGTCCATTCACTAGTTTTAGGGTGTCTGCATTTTTAAGGGTACCTCTTGGTGGCTGAACTAAGGTTTAGTGCATTTATTGCAAATGCATGAAAATCCAAGTAGAACCTTATGACCAGTCTGGGATGATGTACATTCTTTAGACCGCGTTTCCTGGACCACAATTTAGAGAGACCTCCTAGGAAAAGCCACCCAGAGAAGTCTTTACCGGAACAGTCGGGGGCGCCATGGGCCTAGAAGAAGGACATCACTGATGGTATCATTAGTGAAGACAGACACACCTGATACACTGTTCAAGGGTTTTTATTGAACAACATAAGGGTTGGAAGAACGCCTATCTAGCCCTATATCTAACCATTGGAGAAAGCTTGACCATCAAATAATAAATAACTAAGTCCTAGTAGTGTCTGTCAAATCAAAATGGCCTACACTAAGAAAACCTACTGCCTGCCCTTACGCTATGACAAATATGTGCAGGGAAGTGGTGTATGCAAAGAAAAATAGTGTTCAAAAATAATATATCAGGATCGCTGAACAGTGAGGTTCCCTTCCCCACGTTTTCACACCGGACAAGGTGGCAGACTCAGGCTTTGGAACACACTCTGACTTCTTCGGAACAAGGATGCAGTTGGGGCACAAGCCAGGGCCTTCTGCAACAAATTCTCTTTCCCACATAAAGTTTCTCAGTCGCAGAATGCCTTTGGTACACACAAAACAAAGTTCCTTCTCTCTTCAGGAGTTTAAAGTTCATAAGTTTGCAGGTTCACAGTTTATAATGGGCCTCTCTCAGGCAGGCTCGGACCATTTCAAACACAATTTCACAATAGGCCTCCCTCAGTCGGGCTCTGACCTGTCATTGTATCACAGGTTCACATAGGTCTCCCTCAGTCAGGCTCAGACTTCTCAGGGTATCACAAGTACACATAGGTCTCCCTAAATCGGGCTCAGACTCCTCTGAAAGTTCAAAAATGGGTCTCCCTCAGTCAGACTCGCACCTCTTTCAACAAAAGTACCCGATTCAACATAGGTTTCCCTCAGCCAGGCTCAGACCCCACAATCGCAGCACGTGTATGATATGATATGGCATTTGTAACGCGCCTATACACAAGTGTTTCAAGGCGCGACGAGGCAGGGAGGGGGGAACAAGGGGAAGACAGACAACGATCCTACTAGGCCAGGTGTCATTCAGATCGCACAAGTGCAGGGGTAGGGGGAAGGGAGAAAGTGCATGGGGAAGGGGACGGGGGAAGTGTAGTACAAGGTAAGTAGAATAAAATCAATAAAGGGCCAGCTAGTGGCAAGTGCAAGGTAAGTGCAGAGAAGTGCTGGGAACGGGGGCTGCAGGGATACAGAGACAGTCCCGCAGTGCAGGGGTTGCCAGGGAGGCAGTGCAAGTGGAGAGTGGCTGGGCCCAGGACCGAGGTCGGTGAGAGTGGCCCAGTTGCAGATTCGGTGCAGATTCAGCGAAGAACTAGCAGGGGAGAGGGAGAGAGAAAGCAGAGGCAAAGAGGAAGGTTTTGAGGTGCTTCCGGAACCGGAGATGGTTCTCCTCAAGTTTCAGGGAGGCAGGAAGCTGTTCCAGAGGGAGGCCCCTGCCGCGGAGAGAGATCTATCCCCAACTCATTGCTTCGAGAAGCGGCTGACCCTGAGGGAGTTGGAGACGGATGAGCAAAGGGCTCGGGAAGGAAGATATTTAGGAAGAGAGAGTTGAAGGTATTTAGGCCCCAGGCCCCAGAAGGCCTTGTGGACAATGCAGAGGGTTTTGAACTTTATCCTCGCAGCCACTGGGAGCCAGTGTAGAGACTTCAGTCCTGGAGAGATACGGTCCCTGGGCTTAAGGCCAAGGACAAGTCTCGCAGTTCTGTTCTGGATGAGTTGCAGAGGGCGGAGAGAGGAGGCAGGCAGATTAAGATAGAGGCTGTTACAGTAGTCCAGCTTTGAGAGAACCAGGGCTCGTGAGACAGTGAGCTTCTGGGGGAAAGAGAGGAAGGGAAGAATACCTCTGAGGAGGTGCAGCTGGTAGTGTGACTTCTTAGAGACGTCAGATATATGAGGAGAGAAGGAGAGTGTGGAGTCGAAGATAACCCCGAGGTTTTTTGCCTTGCAGGTAGGAGCAGGAAGAGGGCCAAGAGAGGCCGGCCAGAGAGCTACAGGGAAGGAGGGAGTGGGTGTGCCGATGAGCAGAATCTCAGTCTTACTGGCATTAAGGCAGAGGTCATTGGCGGCACACCATTCCTGGATAGCAGACAGACAGTCAGAGATGAGGGAGGGAGAGGAGGAGGCCGAGGGTAGCCTGAAAATGAGTTGGGTATCGTCCGCATAGCATTGAAAGTTGGGGCAGAGAGCGGCGATGCGGTGGGCAAGGAGTGCCAGATACTGGTTGAACAGCCAGGGGGAGAGATTAGATCCCTGGGGGACACCACAGGTGGAGAAAAAGATGTCAGAGAGGAAGGACCCGAGTTGGACCTGGGAGGGTCGATTGGAGAGGAAAGAGATCAGCCACGCTAGAGCCTGACCAGTGATACCCAGGTTATCACGGAGACGGTTGAGCAGGATGGCATGGTTGACAGTGTCAAAGGCAGAAGAGAGATCGAGCAGAATGAGAACACATGGAGTGTTGGAGTCGAGGTTCAAAAGCAGGTCCTCACGAATGTTCAGCTTCAAGCTTCAAATCACATTAATTCACAGGTCTTCCTTTGCTGATCTTCGACCTCTTATGCATTCCCGCTGCCTTGTAGCTACACAGCCTTTCTCAGTGACATTCGATTGGGCATGTATCCTCTGCCGGACCACTCCCGATACTTAGCATTTGTGATTCACAGTTCACATCAATGGGCTCTCTATCTCTTGCGTCTTATTATCTTGCGCATAACCTTCACTTCTTGGTAGCTGTTGCAAGCACTCCAACACACAGACTGGACTTTCATTCTGCTTGCTTGACTCACTGGTCATGTCAGGAGGCTTCTTGCCTTTGTGTTTTTTGATCTGGAAATCAAGGCTATCAGTCTCGTTGCATACTCTCCTCCCCAACTGTACTCTTCATCAGGGGGGTGGCTTGCAACTTTGTAGCACTTCAAATGCTCTTTTTTCTCTCTACCTGGGGTGGCGTGTGTACTCTTTGTGGCTTCTAAGACACAACCGTTTCTCGCAAAAGCGATCTCTGGCCCGTAGATTTTTTGCCCTAGCCCTCTGTCCTGTTGATCTCCTCTGCCTGGCTTGCCACCGCTCTGGAAGAGTCATTCCTTCTCATGCACCATCAAAAAGAAATGTCTCTGGACTTCAAGTTCCAGAATGCAACCGTTTTTTTATTGTTCCCACTTCGTTAGCTCCCCCATTTGGCACTATGGTGATTTTGGGAGTTGCTGTGGGCCTTAATGAGATATCCATATTGCCAGGATCTCATCACCTGCCCCTCAAAGGCCTGGGTTTTAGTTCTGTGCCCAGGGGAGGAGCTCTGGCTTAGGTGCTGCTATGTATTCTCCAGCTGCCCCTGGTTTGCGTGCCTGGAGTTACAGCTTCTTCTCCATACTGCAGCCTTCCCGGTACTCACAGGCCCAGCAAGTAGGCAGCCCTCCTTCCTCCATGCCTTCCAGGGTCTCTCCAGCATGAATTATCTCCTCTTGGCATCCATGCATCATCCCCAGCTCACTCAGAGTGTGCTTGTGGGCACTGCCTTTTATACTGACTGGGTAGCTTAACATATTTCAGGTGGGAATGATTGTAATGGAAGGCGTGACCTTGCCTGGCCTCATTAATGGGGCAAAATAGAGAATGCCCATAGAAACTCATGATACATTGTTTCCAATTGGTAACCGTCATGACTCTGGTTTGCCTCTTCCTTTGTCCCAGTGGTTTTAGGAAAAAGCAGTGTGGGGGATTATGGTAATTGAAGTTTTTCCGAGCAATCATTGAAAAACCATTTGGATTTTTGTCCGGGTGAAGGGAATAAATGTATGATGGTGTGTAAATGTAGTGTTGTGGACAAACGGGTTTTTGGCAATAATATCCCATAATGACAGAGGAGATAAGGGTAAGGTGGTACTGGAATGGGGGAATAATGTGTCTCTCCTGGGGGCGTTCCTCCCGCACTCTCCAAGGGTCCCCTTCCCAGGTGATACTCCCTCGTTTGTCTGCTGCCAGGGTTGGGAACCCCCTCCGGGGGTTTTGGCCTGTTCGGAAATCTCCGGTGGAACCTTTGTATTAATCGAGGTGCGTGAACATGGTTACTAGGCTCCCACGATCTCTCCTGAGGTCCATATCCCTTCCAGTCAACAAGATAGAAGAGTTTTGACTTTAACACCTTGGAGTCTAAAATGTCTTTAACTTCGAATTCTAATTCCCCTTCAATTTGAACTGGGTCTGGAGGCTTGGACAGTCGGGTCCCTGGTTGTACTGGCTTCAAAAAAGTGATGCATGTAAAACTGGATGAATACGCATGTTAGACGGTAAATCCAGTTTAAAGGCCACGGGATTGATTATAGCCTTGATGGGATAAGGTCCTATGAATCTGGGATTGAAGGTTTGCGGGCCCTTGAGGGGTAAATGTTTCGTTGCTAGCCTGGTCTCCTACTTGGTAAGGAGGAGTTTACTTCGGTGCAAATCAGCATTTTCTTTATACTTTTTCTTGGCTTGCTGTAAATGAGTTGCAGCTTCTTTGAAGGCTCTGGTTATTGTGGAATGCAGATGATTTACTGCAGGCATTTCCAGGGTCAGAGGTGGATCTAGGTCAGAGGTCCTAGATCCACCTCTTTTTATACTTTGTATGGTGACCATACAAAGTATAAAAAGGAGTTTGTCCGGTTCCAGAATGCACTGAATTGTTGTATGCATATTCTGCGATCCAAAGGATGTCTTTCCAATTTAACTCAGATTGGTGTAACATGCACCGAAGATATTGCTCGAGAGTCTGATTGGTTCTCTCGGTTTGTCCATCGGTCTGGGGGTGGTGGCTGGTGGATAACCGCACATCTATTTGTGCTAGTTGGCAACACTTCTTCCAAAAAAGGGAGATAAATTGACTTCCACGATCCGAGACTAATATGGAAGGGAAACCATGTATGCGAACTATATTCTCCAGAAATTCCTTGGCCAAGGTGGAAGCTGAAGGCAAACCTTTTAAAGGGATAAAGTGGGCCATTTTGGAGAATAAATCCACAATTACAAGGATAGTGTTGTAACCAGCACAAGGAGGCAGGTCAGTTATAAAGTCCATTGACAAGGTGTGCCATGGTGCCGGTGGAATATCCAAGGGTTGAAGTAGGCCGGCTGGCCTTTTCTTTTGACCCTTGTTTTGGGCGCAAATTCCGCAAGACAATACAAAAGACTTTATGTCTTTTCTCCAAGAAGGCCACCAGAAGTGGCGTTTGATTTTTTCCTCCGTTTTAGCGATACCAGGGTGTCCTTCCATTAATGATTCATGATGATGGGCAATAACAAGTTCTTGCAATTCTTTACTTGGCAGAAACAACCGCTCCTGGAAGTAGGGTAAATCATCCTTAACGGTGTAATGAGGACCCTTTTGACTCCATTCCAGTAAGGCTGAAGAGTCTAGAAGTTATTTTACTTGCGTTTGGATGTCCTCAATAGTTTGCAATGAAGTTAGGCCTAAGATTCTTTGTTCAGGTATGATTGGCACAGGTTCTAAACTCAAATTGGGTTCTTCCATGCCAATCCAGGATAAGGCGTCCGCTTTACCATTCTTGCAGCCAGGGCTATAGGGAATTACAAAATCAAATTCCGCAAAGAATAGAGCCCATCGGAGTTGTCGTGAAGATTGAGCTTTGGCCGTCTTTAAATACTGTAAATTTCTGTGGTCCGTAATTATGGTGATGGTGTGTCTTGCCCCGAGAAGGTAGTGACGCCAAGCCTTGAAAGCAGATTTAATAGCCAGTAACTCTTTGTCGGTAATTGCGTAGTTGATTTCAGGAGGAGAACATTTCCTGGACCAAAAGGCCACAGGGTGTAGTTGGTTAGTTTCTGGGTCTCTTTGCGACAGAACAGCACCCATGGCCGAACTGGATGCGTCAGTTTCCACAATGTAAGGGAGATCTGGGTGCAGGTGCTTCAATACAGGTACAGAGGTGAATTTGGTTTTCAGGTCCTGAAAGGCTTGTTCGGCCTCAAGAGTCCATTCAAAGCGTTTGTTTTTCTTTAGGAGAGCTGTGATGGGTTGGACTGTTCGGGAAAATTCCGAGATGAATCTTCGATAGAAATTGGCGAAGCCGAGCATGCTCTGAACTCCCTTCACCGAGCTAGGAGATGGCCATTTGAGGATGGCGATCACCTTTTGCGAGTCCAATCGGACTCCTTGAGGTGTCAGGATGAATCTGAGAAACTCAACTTCGGTGGTATGAAAAACGCATTTTTCGAGCTTTGCAAATAGTCTGTACTGGCGCAATTTCTCAAGAACTGCCCTAACATGTTTTCTGTGATCGGATTCTGAAGAAGAGTACACCAGGATGTCGTCAATATAAACAATGACACAGACATCGATAAGTTCCCGAACAACATCATTCCTAAAGTACAGAAAGGCGGCAGATGCATTGCACAAACAGAAGGGCATCACCTGATATTCGAAGAGCCCAAATTTGGTGCGGAATGCAGTCTTCCATTCGTCGCCTTCTTTTATACGCACCAGGTGATAAGCTCCTCGGAGATCTAACTTGGTGTACACACAAGCGTCTTTCACCTGGTCGATAAGCTCAGGGATCAGGGGCAGAGGATAACAATTCTTAATCGTTATTTGATTTAGGGCGCGATAGTCTATACATGGTCTAAGGTCGCCCTCTTTTTTCGGCACGAAGAACAGTGCTGAGGAGACAGGAGACTTGGACGGGCGAATAAAACCATTGGCTAGGTACTGATCTAAATACTGATGCAAATGCAGGTTCTCAGGTTCCGTAAGAGCATAAATCCTACTACAAGGTAGTTGAGCATTGGGTACCAGATCGATTTGGCAATCATAAGACCGATGGGGAGGTAACGTGTTAGCCTGTTCCTTCTGAAAAACGTCTTGGAATTCTTGGTATTCTGACGGTAGCTGTACATGGGTGGAAGTTGCTGAGGCTAGACCCATAACAGGATTTCTTGGATAACAAGTTGGTTCACAATCAGGAAAACTTATCTTCTTTGCTCGCCAGTCAATTCTGGGATTATGTGTTTCTAACCAAGGAATTCCAAGAATTACTTGAAATTGTGGGGCCTTGATCACATCAAACACAATTGCTTCCCGATGTCCATCCTGACCCAACAGTGTCATTTCAACAGTGGAATGCGTTACAGGCCCTGAGGCTATTTCGGTTCCATCTACTGTAGTAATGACATCTTGGGTTACTTTCGGGCGGAGAGGGAGCTTAATCCTGGAAGCCAATTCACGGTCTATGTAATTTCCAATAGCTCCACTGTCGATGTATGCTTTTATAGCATGCAACTGCTGAGGCTGTTTTGGGTCCACGAGCACCATTGGCATGACAAAATGCGAGATCAAAGAGTTTGTTTTCAAGCTCGGCAAGCAGACCCATAGGCTTGCCGGGCTAGGTCGTTTCCCGAATCAGGTGTCAATAAATCGTTATCAGTGGCTCCAACCACCTTCTTAGGTGGTTTACCCGACAATTTTGAAGAAAGTGACCGGAAGACCCGTAATACAGACAAAGTTGCATTTGCCGCCTTCTCTCTCGTTCCTTCTGCGTTAATGGTCCTTTAACACCGCCGATTTGCATAGGTTCGGATACGTCGGTACTCTTGGAGTTAGCGTGGGTTTTGATCGGTACTCGGGTTTCGTACTTGAACCGATCTGCTTTTCTATTTTGAAGTCTGTGATCAAGTTGAACCACCAAGTCTATGTAGTCTGCGCAGACCTGGGGTGGATCTACTATCTGAGCTAGAACATCCTTAAGCTCTCCGCATAGGCCTCGATGAAACAATGTGATCCTTTTGTTTTCTGGCCATCCAGTTTCCACAACCAGTCTATTAAAGGTGGCAACGTAGGACAGGAGATCCTGATTACCTTGTCGTAAGGATAGCAGTTCGTTATCAAGGGCCTGTCCTTGAGAGTGTCGAGCAAACAATCGTTCCATGCTGGCCTGGAAACCCTGAAAATTCTGGAGAATGGGATCATCCTGATTTACCAATGGAATAGACCAATCGGCAGCACTGCCACTGAGGTAAGATAGTATAAAGGCTACCTTGGTCTGGTCGTTAGGGAAGGCCCCGGGTCTGCATAGAAAGTGTAAATGACATTGGTTCATAAAGACGGCATATTTCTTGGGATCCCCCGCAAAACGTTCAGGCGGGGCCAAAGGCATGTGTCCAGGTAGATTGATTTGTACCGGGTTATTCAAACCCATTGATGTGGAAGTACCTCCGGAATTAGATAAAGGAGTGTGCCCTGCCTGGGCCTGCAATAACCTTTTGGCCAGGTCATCTGTTCTTTCCTTGGATAGGATCAGTTCTCTTTTGAGAGCGTTAGTCTCCTGGCGGGCTGAGTGCACTTCTGCCCGTAATTCCCCCAAAAGCTGGGTCAGCTGATCTGTCTCGGAAGTCTCCATAGCGCCCGGGTGGGAAATTGTGGGTAGGCTTCGCGTTCTGTCACGCTCACCTGATTCCCACGGAGGCGCAGGTCTGGCTTCGAGTGCTGATGCTTCTTCAATGGTGAAGCGCAGGACTCTGAGGATGGACAGGTAGGGCCCCTCTACTCTGGCTTCTCTGGCTCGCAGGAATATTCCCCTGTGTGTGAAAAGGGAGTATTACCTACTGACGGAATAATGCTCAAGCCTCCCACTCCCTTCCAACCCTCCACGATACCCTTCAACGATTCCCCGTGAAGTCTCACCTTAGGGTCTGGAAGGATGAGTTCTCCATCCTGCTTCTGATGCAGGGGCGCGTTGAAACCCAGTTGCTTCACTGGATTGAGGTTTGATGGGAGTTCAAATAAGCTTGACTATTCAGGTAAGGCGCTGTAAGAGTTCTGTAGCAAGTTCAAAAGTTCAAGCTTAATAATAATGTTCATTGTCTTATTGCAGCAAGCGCTAACGCTTATGTCTTTTTCCCCTTTGGGGCCGGGGTTCGGAATGCCGGAGATATGGTGCCGACCCGAAGTGAAACGTGCAGTTCCAGTAAATGACAGGTAAGTTCTGGATGAGCGTTCGGGTAATGTCTTTGCATTCGCTCATTCAATGGCTTTGTCTTTTTTCCCCATAGGGGCCGGGGTCCGGAATGCCAGGAAGCGGCAGGACCCGAAATGAAATGGGAATGACCCAACAGGTAAGTCTTAGAAGGAAACTGAGCTTTTCCTATTCCCTTCCTTCTCTCACCTTGTGTTCTTGTCTTTTCTCTCTAGGCTCTGGGAAGTGGCTGTGGATCCGGATGATCGCTGCTGAAGATGGAGGTGCCCAGGAAAGGTGAGTGAAATGCAGCGCTGCAGCGATCAAAGCGAAATGCTTTTAAAAATAATGTCTTCCCTTTCAGGATCGTCGGTGTGATGTCTCCGTGATGCAGCTTTAGCAGGTAAGGTCTTCTTTCTCTCCAATTCTCTCTTATCTCCCTTTGCAGGTGACCCAGGATGCTGACAGGCGTGGCTGAAGTCCAGATGCAGGAGCTGACACGGTGAGGGTCCAGCTGCGAGGAGCAGAACAACGCGAAGCGTGAGTTGCTGATCGGGCGTGGTTTAAATAGCTTTGGAAGAAGTTCCAGGTATGTATCCTTCCACCGATCAGGAAAGTATCCTTCCCCGACCACACCCAGGTGGAAAGTAGTCCCACAGGTAAAGTAGTTCCATTCAGGCCTCAAGAGGGCCTGGATGTAGCAGCATGGTCTGCATCAGGTAAGTGCACATTAAAACACTTGAATACATGTCTAGCTTTATGAGCCTGGCGCCCAAGGCGCCAGGACAGGGGTCCAACATGAGCCTGGCGCCTAAGGCGCCAGGACTGTGTCCAAAGTGCCCCAGCTTGGGCCCGCTGGCACTTCTCTGGGGGGAATGATGCCTGCCTCTGGGGTTGCTGGGTCGGACCTGGCTCCTTGGAGATAGGCATCATGACACAAAGGCCTCAAACATCACAGCAAGGACCCCAACCACCACAACCAGGGATGCAACAGCGGTTAACATGCCAAAATATAATGGGGAATACACGCACACATCTTTTTGCCACTACAGCGAATGGCGCACTAGAGCCGTTTCACGGAACAGCCATGGTCGGGGAAAGTGTTTTCTCCTTTCCAGGTACAAATACCCATCCAGATTAGGACAGCCCACAGAGATCACTTTTGTGTCCAGTCCTATCAACTCCCCTACGCCCAGATGAGGAAACACTGGTGGGGGCAGAGAGAGGAAATAAACTGTTCATCTTTATGGTGGACTCAGGGGCGGAAACATCGTGTCTCATGGAAGGATGGTTTCCATTGTCGGGCAAGAATTTGGAAATGCAGGGCTTCTCTGGGGCAATTTTAAAGGTTCCCTAAACTGAAGATTTGGATGTAACCGTAGGGGGAAAAAACAGTGTGAACACCCCTACTATATCATGAAGACTCGCTGATAAATCTGCTAGGGAGGGACCTCCTCAGTAAGCTCAATGTGACCATCTCTTTTACCAAAAGGGGCGTGGTATGCTCAAATCCGGAGGTGTGCCCACTAAGGGCAATACTAATGATTTACACCATAACAAATGAAGTAGAAGTAATGGGGGTGCCCACGAATGTAGACATGTTTGTCTATGCAATACAGGTTCTAGCTAGAGTGGTGCTAGAAATAACACGGAAAGAATGGAGAGTACCCTCTGATTTTGTCTTCCGCCCAGTTGAGGCCCCAGAAATTGTACCAGGTACCATCCTTTATTTAGACCTAAAGGGTGTGCCAGTACCAGCTGAATGCATTGTGCCAATAGGACTGGACACACATGGATGTGAATGGAGAACAGTGTTATGAATACACCCCAATGTAGCACTGCACGATTTAACTGATGAGCTGTTGACTGACGATCTCAATGACAAGGATATCATAATGGAAATGTGCATGCCATGTGACATAATCATTCAAAATAGACGAGTGACAAACCCCCTCATGGCCATTGTAAATGCACCGCCATCAATTTTTGATGAAGATATGCAACAGGTACCCATAAGCATTTGGACTACCGGTTGCCACGATGTAGGGCACCTCCAGGAAGTAACGCCAATAAAGATAAAGCTGAAACCAGGTGCAGTACTGCCCCAGGTCAAACAATACCCCTTGTCCAGGTAAGCTGAGGAAGGAATAAAAGAAACCATACATGCACTACTGCAGCAAGGCATCAGTGTACCATCAAACTGAGGGGCAGAGCTTGGTGGATAATACAGGACCTACGCCCACTAATCTTGTCCCAAACCCTGCACCTATCTTGTGCAGTATACCAAAAGCAGCCACGTGCTTCACAGTGGTGGACTTGAAAAATACTTTTTTCTCTGTACCACTTGACCCCAGTTCCCAATATCCGACAGCATTTACCCTAGGGGGGAAAAGATACAAACATTACAGATTGCCCCAGGGATATTGTGAAAGCCCAAGTAATTTCAACAGGATTTTGCATAAAGATCTTGGCAACATTTATGTCAAAAGCACAGTAATTCAATATGTAGACAACCTTCTGATTTGTAGTGAAAGTGAAGAACAGTGCAGAGCAGACTCCAGAACATTGTTGAACTTATTGGCAAAGAAGGGTGTTAGGCAGAAACCTGTGCAGTTCCCTCTGGGACCACTGCAAAAGATTTAGGACTACAGGTGTTTGGCAGTAAACCCACTTGGTAGCAGTCTGTACCACACAGATTCACTTGGTAGCTGTGGCTGAGCAATCAGACTTCCCTCAAGAAGAGTTAGACAGTATACAGAGTATTCACAATAGGTCAAGAGCACACAATAGAACAAGTAAACACTGACCAGGGCTTGGTGTAAAAGAGATATAAACCACATCTAGAAAAACACACAGGCACTAATAATAAGCAATTCAGAAACACGGTCACTAAAAGATATACACTCCCTTAAAAGAATATTAGACAAGTCTTAAGTAAAGCCCCACTTACTTTCAGACAGCGGTGAGCGCTTAACGTAGATGGCACTCTAATAGTTTGTTTTTAAAAAAGGCAGAGAAAAGCAGAGAATAAATTGAAACAGATCCCAACACTTTTTCAAGAACACAACAAGGGAGAAAGGCAAAGTAAAACCGTGAAGTTAGAGTTCAAGAGGCTGGATCCACCTTCGGAGGATCCAAACAAAATGTGTCCAAGGTCACACGGTTGCAGTGCACAAAGGTCTTGTAAAGGTTCAAAAAGGAGTTGGACCACAGAAAGGGACCAGTTAGAGAGTCAAGGCGGCCAGCCCAGTCCAGAAGGTTAAGGAGTTATTATTACCTTGTAGCAATCTTTAGAAAGGGAGGCCTGGTGGACACAGTACCTTAAAGTGATGAGAACGCTCCAGCGGGGGCAGTTGTTCCTGGCAGCGGGTGCAAGTCAGTCCTTCATCCGGGGGAAGAGAGGATCTCGTTGTGGAGGAAGACAGGAGTCCGTTGCACTGCCAGGGAAGAAACCAGCCGCAGAGTTTCTCAGGTACAATGAGCGGTCCGGTGATTCGCGGTTCAGTGGTGAGTGGCTATCCGGCTGCCAGGGTGCTTGGCACGGGCAGTTCGACCACAAACCAGGCTGGGGGGCGAAGAAAGAAAGGAAAACTGGTTGTGCCCACCAGTGAGGGGAAGAAGCCTCTCCCACCGGGAGATCTTCTCTGTCGTCGGGAAGTGGTGAGTCGGTTCTGCAGGGCTCCACCAGTGGTGTCGTCGTGGTAGGTCGGCTCAGCTTCTCCCTCATCGGATTCTCAGGTCCTGTGGTGACTTCTGAAGTTCCAGTCCCCAAAGCCCTGCTTTTATGCAGAAAACCCCCATTCACACAGCCTGGCTGTCACTCAAACATGCTAAGTGGTGAGCCGCCCGGCTCACCACTTGGGCCAATCACACAAGAGTGTGACCTGAGTTACCTAGGTAACTTGGTCCAGGGTGCCTAAACCCCCTCCCACACCACCTGTGGTATCCAGACAGAGAGGCACCACTTTTAGAGGCTTCTGTGGAGAAGCCCGCCAAAAAGTGGAACAAAGGGGTCGACTTGGGTTCGAGTCACAGAAGAGAACACAAACGCCATTTTTGAATCGAGTCTTGGCAAAAAATACCAACCAGAGAATTAATATTAATTAAATAAACCGGCGGTATGTTCGAGGCTATGAGAATTAAATAATTAAAGTTGGTAGCCTCGAACAATGGGAAAATCCCATAGGAAAATATTTGCGGTCGAATATAAAAAGTAGTTTCCACTGCCACCAGCCAAAACTCGATCAGGGGGGACGGAGACGTGCCCCCTCGACTAAAAGACCCCGGGGCAATCGAATTGCCCCGACCAGTACATCCACAATATGATGTTTTGTACTGGTTTCTGTTAATAATTTGGGACTAGTAAAGCCAATCGTGACTTTACATGCCCTGGGAGACAGTAGTCAGTCCCAAGGTATGGAGTCTATGGTGGGGTGTCACTATGACACCCCTGTGTTACTGCACGGAGGGTGCTGGGCAACACACATAGGAAAAACACATGAGACCCTATGGAGTAAAGGACCCCATAGCCCATAAAACACATTACCAATCAAAGGAATACCATGAATCATGTCCAAGAGTGGGAGAAAAAGAGTCTCACTCTTGGCAGGAGGAAAAAAAACAAACTCCAGAAATCCAGCAAAGCTGCTGGGGGACTCACTAGGTTAGGACATTCAGCCTAAAGAGAGAATTCTCCCTAACAAAGGGATACAAAGTGGACTAAGGAAAGTTGCAGTACTGTCTAGCCGAAGTACGGTATCTGGGGCAGTTAATGTCCAATGATGGTAAACGAAAATTTCCAGATAAAGCAGCAGCAATACGTGCAACAATAATGCCCAAAACAGTAATGGATATGCAGAAATTCCTTGGCATATGTAATTATTGCTGAGCATGGGTACTTGATTATGCAGCCTACACACGCCCCTTCCTTCAGACAATCAAGGAGGCACAAACGGAGAGCACAGCAATAGTATGGACACCAGAGATGATCACAGCATTTTACAAAATGAAAGACATTATTTCGACAGCACCCGTTCTTGCGACTCCAGATTATGATCGGGAGTTTTACCTATTCTCACACTGTAATGGCACACTCATGACGGCGGTATTAACACAGAAAACAGCATTAGGCCACAAGCCATTGGCCTACTACAGTGGCACTCTCCATCCATTCTGGAGAAAATGCTAACAGAATAAGTAAAGATGTATAAGATGTATATACCAATAATGAGGGAAAATGTAAATATGATTACAATGTACAACTTCTTAAGTATACTAAGTAGAACAGTGATTAACTAAGTAAAATCTCTCTCTCTCTCTCTCTCTCTCTCTCTCTCTCTTCTCTCTCTCTCTCTCTTTCTCTCTCTCTCTCTCTGTCTATCTCTCTCTCTCCCTTTTCCTTTCACTCCCAACTACTCTTAACTATGCTGTTTATAAAGAAAAGTGTAAAGTTGCTTAATAATTGTATGTGTACTTAACCCATTGCATTACACTCTTCAGGTTCAAATATTGTGGAAACGAGGGCTCTCAATGACAACGCCACAGATGTAGATAGCAATAGGGGAAATGTTAGCGCTACTAGAGCGTATTCTTATTAGTGCAGGCTTCATTTTGTTGCGAATTGCGATATTGTTTTCTATAATGTTATTTTGTTTAGGATTGTGCTGGAGCTTATCTTTTATTTTGGAGAGCATAAAAGAAGGGGGAACGGGGTAAAACTGGTACAGGAGGGAACAAGCCTCATCTGGAATGGGTTTAAAGTGATCTGGGCCCATAATACCTCTACAAATCTTAACCTCATCTCTCTATACAAAAATCGTACTGTCAAAGCCCCACTATTTACATATTGTGCAATGAATTATGATGACAATGGGCCTCATTAGGATCCTGGTGGCCACGGAATGAACTTTGCCGGTAACGGACTGGCACCGCCCATTCTGGCCCGCCTCATTGTGAGGTCTGCTGCAGGTCCCGCTCAGGACGCCTGGCCAGACCAGGTGCCCTTAGCGGGACCTGCTAGCAGACCAGGATGCAAACAACAGGCTCATCATTAATGGGCCCGTTGTTAGCATCCTCCCATTCCCATTGAGCCCTATGGGGCTCAAGTGGGAATGGGGATACATTTTTACCAGAGCCCAGAAAAGGGTAATTACCGGTTCCACCAAGGTCAGTATGACCCGGTTATTGCCCTTTTCTGGGCTCTGGTAACAAATAATTACCGGCGGCAGCCGTGCCCTTAACAAGGGCACGGATACCACTAGGGTCGTAATGAGGCCCAATGTCTTGAATGATTACAATGTTGACAATTCAATTTTTGATGTATCAGTACCGCCACATGTACACATGCACGCAACCGACAAACCTACGTCAAATGTTGAGTACATGCACTTTATGTCCCAAACCCCAACCCCAGAAATGTATTCTATTCCACAGCCTTGGCAGAGATGAAACGTGGTCAGGCATTTTTCCCAGGCGGTATCAAAGGTTAATGAAGTTACGCAATGATCTAGGGGGAAACAAAAGGCGGAAAAGGGGGGCAGAACGTAAAAGATATGATGCTTATCATGCCCTGGGATTAGATGCAGTAGAAGACCCCCGCCACCCTGATCAGTCCAATAAATGGTACTCTGACATGAGTGCCATGGCTAAACACGCAGCTTGCTATGTCTGTTCTTTAATACCCCACGCATCTAGAACAGCCAAGGTCCTCATACCCCAAGAAACGTCTTTGGCAGATGCCCAGTATCTCGTTCATCTAGAACTTTGTAGAATTCGAAGAACTTTCCATGCACACACAGTAACGGTACAGTTGCTGCAGAACGAGAAAACCTGTCACAGCAGGTCCCAAGGAGTATTCTGCATGAATGAGATGTTTTTTGTTATAAAAGTGACACTGTTTGCAGAGAATAGGTGGCAAGAATAAACAGTAATGTGCAAAGCAGAAGCACTGCAAGGACTTTCGGAGGAAAACTGTCAATGGGTCAAACAAACATACACTCCAACTTGGTCTCAGCACATCCCTAAACTGACATGGGTAACAGCTCTCGAAAAACCCATCAAGATCCAACGAGAAGTACAATATGAACTTTGCTTTCACAGAGAAGGAAAAGTGCCCATCGGATCAAACAAACACTGCAATAAAACACTTATCCTCCCCGACATGAAGAAAGGCACAGCAGCTTTAATGGACACTTACTGGGTATGGGGCAAACAAGCATACCTGCACCTCCCACCATCATGGAGAGATAACTGTGCCCCGGCCACACTGCATTCGGCCCTGATAGTGATTCCAAAGAGCTATGTCCAGGGGGAGAGTGTGCCAGCCAGAAAGTCTCCTGCACCCCAGTCAACAACCGAAGAAACCCCCACATATGACATCCTGTCGGAGGATGACCTGCAGGACAGAGTGTCGTGCAAAGGAGAGCATCGAACTACATTTCCAGAGAATCCTCAGAACTTTTGGCACAAATACCGGACCAGTACAAGCTCTTCAATACTGCAGAGACATTTTTTGCATCACTCATACAAAGCATCCAGGCATGAGCCAACGCCAAATTTTAGGGTTTGAGATGATCCAGTTGGCAAACAACACTGAAGAGGGTTTCAAAGTCATCAAAGTGGAACTTAGAGCCCTGCGGTTGATTACCATGCAAAACCGATAAGTTCTGGCCCCCCTCACAGCAATGGATGGCAGTGTTTGCCAAAAAACCAGGAGTGCATGTTGCACATTTGTAAATTCTGCTGACGTAGACAATGCAGTTCACAACCTCGGAGAAAGAATGAAGAAAGAAGGTGGGGTACAACCAAGCGACTTGTTCAACACCATTTTTGACTGGATCCCTTCCTGGTTTGGAACCACTACGAAAATACTCGTCCCTAATATTGTATTTTTGTTGCTGATTTTTTGTGTGTGCCAGGTAGGCATTCAATGTTGTGCAAAATCCATGCCTAGTAGTGCAATGATGATGGTGACAATAGGCAGTCCGATAAAGGTGCAGACAATGAAAGATGCACAAATACAGACAGGAAATAATACAGAACCCACATTTTGCATGACTGCAGTATATCGCAACACTGAGGATAGGGCGGAAAAACTTGTACCACACAACTATCAAGGAACCCCATGAACTACAATGGTACAGGGAGGTGTGGGTGGACCTGGATGGGGATGGGGGTATATATATATGATGTGTACTCCTGATGAGTATGCCAAGTGGGGTCAGAGTTTAAGAGTTGTATGCAGAGCTTGGATCCCCATAATAGGGACCCACACCAGGGATGAGGTGGTAAAAGAGGCTGAGCACTGCAGGAGTGGTAATAATAATAAAAGTAATTTGTTACTTAAGATGTAACGAAAGGGGGGAATGTAAAGGATGAAGGGTCGTTTTACCGCCCATACATTCGGCACAAAAGAAACCTAATGCTCATGCAATAGTGGGGAAGACGTCCTCCATACCCGTCCCTGACAACAGCGGAAGAGGGGCTATTGCACGACACATTTGGACTCCATTTTGCGCACCTCCAGGCTCCATTTTCGGACTAGGCCACATCCTGATAACTGAGAAGCCGTCTCTCTCATTTGCAGTGCCGCACACAGCGAACACTGACATCCCCCATCTCCTCCTCCCGTGTCTGTGCTGCCCAGGCTGATTTCTCACGGATGCCCTGGCGCAAATTGTTACAAGTAAAAGGTTTATTCCTTTCCTTCCTCTGAGATCACTGCTCTGTGTGTGACCGGGGCAAATCACAACTTGTGGCCCATCCGTCTCCACAAACCTACTCCTGCTCCTCTCACCCCCACCTTTGGAAGTCATTGCCTGCACAACCTTTTGCCCCTCCATTCTTCCTTTGATGTAGCAGAAGTGTGACCCTTCCCCACTGACCACTCTAGAGTGCCCCCAATATAACTGGGTTCCTGGCATCAAATATTCTGCATAAAACCAACACCTATCAATCCATTCCCTCAAGCTCTGGTGCGCCATGACAAATAAATCCTAGATCAAGCTCCCTGTTAAAGCACCTGGAGTGCAAGACCCTCGTACCCTTTACTTCTACAAAGGCCTGAGGCGGGAATGTGTAAATAAGAGTCTACAATTTATAGGTGCCCACATTCTAGTATATGGTTTATGTTTTGCATTATTCACTGCATGTTAGGAGATATTGGGGGTCATTCCGAGGTTGGAGGTGAGTACCGGGCTTTACCAGCATGGAGCAAACAACGTGTCCGATTTGGTAACAGACTGCTAATTGCGGCCTATTACGACTTCGCGGGCACAAGCTTTGCGCCATGCCGGTAAAGTACCTAGCGCCATGCCGCAAAAGGGCCCGAAAAATCCCTTACCGGCATGAAGCGCACCGTGCTTAACGATACCGCCATAGAACAAAGTGGAAACAGCGATGTCCGTAAATAACAGTCGCCGTAAATTACGGCCACCGTTAAACAACGGAACCAGAAACATCATCATCGCACAGGAATGGGAAGGAGCATGGCGGCCATCTTTAAAAACACAAACCATTGCCATCCTCAACAGGCAGCACCCCTGGGACCATTTTGAACCTTGGAAAAGGCCATCAGAAGCAGCAGGAATGCCAAAAGCACCCAAGAAGACAGCAGACCGGCTCCGAAAGCAGCGATTCATCCCGGATGAATTGCAGATCATGGTTCACACCCTTGAGGAGCACGTTGACATCGTGTTCAGCAGGGACATGCGCAGAGAGCCGGTGCTCCGGAAGAAGAACATCTGGGCACTAGTGGCCCAGAGGGTGAGCGCTGTCGGCACCACCCCCCGCAACCCCAAGGACTGATGCAAGCGGTGGGACGACCTGCGGCTGAGGGTGCGGAGCATCCTCTCCGCCAACCGCAGCCAGTCACAGGAGGCCGGAGGGGGCCCAAGTTCCCCCATGAAACTGATGCCATGGGAGGAGACGTGTACCGGCTTGATCGGACAGGAATCAATAGAAGGCGTTGGCAACATGGAGTGTTGATGGAGGTGAGTGTCCAAAGTCAACACTTCCAATGCCAATTCCATGATATACACTCCCAAGGCCCGGGCAAGGAATCACGGCATGGTGCCCTCCCCCCATTAAAATCATGCCGAACCAACTGCGACCCAAGCAAGTTCCAAGTGCAAGGGCATAACGCACATCACACATAGTGCACAAACTGGCACATCCCATGATGTACCCGGCCATGATGAGTGACACTGACACCTGCATACATATCACACCCATAAATAGAATGTAGTGCTGTTGCATACCCAAATGCCCATAAACCCCAAATGACTGAATATGTGAATGTAGCCATGAATGTAAGTTGCGTCTCAAATCATCACTCATGCCGTCCCTCTCTTCTACCCCCACAGGCAGTGAGCATGACAGCGAGGACCACGAGACCAGCTATCCCACCACCTCCAGGGGCAAAGGCAGGGTCCGCCGCATCCCAGCCAGGAAGGACACACCTACACCGGCTCTTGCAAGGCCCACCCCCACCCCTCCCTGCATTGGCGGCAGGTACATTGTCACACCCAAGGTCCGAGGAGTCCAGCATCACTGGGGAGGTGGCAGCCACGGCACCCCTGGAAACCATGGACAGCCCCTTGTCCACCTGTGGAGAAGCAGAGGAGGACACATACCCAGTCGTCCACACCCCAGAGGCCAGCAACTACCAACAGGTGTCATGCAGTGACTCGGGGGAGCCAGACACACCTGGCCGATGTGCCCGTGGAGAAGCACAGGAACAGGCCAATCCTGTGCCCAGTCCCCCAGCCAAAGCCCTGTCAGGGCATGGAAGCCCAATCCCCGGCAGGGACGACACCCCATCAGCTGATGAGCAGTGTGCTGCGCAGCTCACTGCCCTCATCACCGAGGTGATGCAAGACAATCGCCAGGGCAGGGAGGAGTGGCGGGAGGAACTAAGGGCAATGCGGCAGGTGGTGACAGACAGCACAACCCGTCTATGTGACGTCCTCGGACGCATTGCTCAGCATGAGGACACCCCCTCGACCAGTCACTCAACCCGGAGCCTACTGCGTCGTTCACTCCGTTCCCAGCGTCGCCGGGACATGGCTGCCACGGGCCCCGGGAGCGAGGAGTAACTTGCGTACCTGCCACATGTGGCCTAGATGGACACCATGGGACTACTGTTGGGGAGTTGGGGGGGGGTTTGTTGGGGGGAGGGGGTGGGTGGTGGGGTGGTGGAGGGTTTGTTTTACACTTATGCACGTACAAATTCAATACACCGTTTGTGTTTCAAAGGTAAACCTGTGTGGACATTCATCATTGAGCATGTGAATTCTGATATCTGACAGTGAATGGTGTACATGTATCCCCACACCCAGTGCCCTATGTCCCCATGTCATGACACCCTCTGCTGACTTTTGTTTCGGTTTTAATGTCCAATCAATGTTTGCCACACGGCATGTCCGTCCTGTGCATCGGCACCATGATGCTGTCCTGCCCCTTCCTCCTCCTCCTACCCTTCATCATCATCTGGTGGTAGCAGTCCCAGGTCAGCGGATAGGGGCATGTTCCAAGGGATGCACATATTGTGCAGCATTACACATGACATGGGGGGCTTGGACACCTTCTCATTACTGTAGATGGTTCCCCATCCGACCGGTTGAGGCAACTTATTTGTGGCTTCAACAGGCCATTTGCCTGCTTAATCACCACAGGTGTACAGGTATGGGCAATATTGTAGGCCTCCTCGGGCCTGTTCTGTGGGTTTCTGACAGGGGTCCTGAGCCACGGCGTGAATGGACAGCCACCATCACCTGCATGTGTAGGGAATGAAGGTAAGTGTTTGGACTTTCATGGTGGACAACTGAACTAGTCTTACATGGCAGCAGGTCATTTCTGCCCATACGCACATGTCCATGGATGCATTGACCCCATTCCTGACCCCGCTATGTGTCCTGTGCAATGGAATGATGTAGGGGGTAGCATCTTCAAGATGGTCTATGGACTATGGCACGCACATCTTGTGGAACAAGCATTGTTTATGCATGCAGCAGTCTTGGGGTAAGATCCTTGAAGTGCTGTGTGCTGTGAGATTCGGTAGTTGGGTGTGTTGGCTGTAGTCAGTAGCATATTCATCATACTGCACTGATCCGTACTATGGTGACTTCCAGCACTCCTATGGGTGTGCCG
The DNA here is from genome assembly GCF_040938575.1 of Ambystoma mexicanum. Taxonomy (NCBI): domain Eukaryota; kingdom Metazoa; phylum Chordata; class Amphibia; order Caudata; family Ambystomatidae; genus Ambystoma; species Ambystoma mexicanum. The sequence continues at coordinate 101,422,989 of NC_090925.1, read as the reverse complement.
GACCATTGATGCAGTGTGGTATCCCTGCTGGCCTCTGTTCAATCCACTCCCAGGGATGACTCTCCAGTGTGGTGATATGCTGGAGGCAGCCACTTAGTACATATGCAGTGTGTTTTTTCTACATGCCCTTACGGTGTGTGAGGGCCGCTGATGAGTGGTGCATGTGATGTGGGATGTGGCCTTGTCACCTGTTGGTCATGTAGTGTTAGGTGTGGGCCTTACTTCATCAATGTGGGATTCGGTAGTCATGTGCCATTTCACTGGCTCTGTGGCACAGTGTTTGGTGGTGTGCGCATCGTGCACTGGCGTCAACATTTCCACCCAGTTTGAGTATGCAGGCACCCACCTCATGACACTGATGCCATGGCACAGTCAGCCAACTCACCAAGCAGCCAGGCACGTCGTCCTGCATGTCGCTCCATGTAGCGAGGTAGCGTGGAGTTCAGCAGGACCATTTATTCATGAGTTGATCCTGGATGTCGGCCCCACCCATGTGTGATGATCTTGCTTGCGTTGCATACCGTCTGCACATTGGTGGAGTGGTATTGCTTGCGGTTGCGATACGCCACCTCCACGCCATGCGGGACCGCCAACTCCACGTGGGTGCAGTCAAGGGCACCTATGCAATTTGGCATGCCTGCCAGTGCATGGGAGGCAACTTTTGTATCATATATCTCCTAGGTAGTCCATGGTAGGGATTTGTAGTCCCTTGTGTGCTTGAGGAGGTGATCCAGCACTTGGTTCAGTGTCTGTGAAATGAACGGTTGTGATATGCCATGCATGTGCCCCTCTGTGTGCTGGTAGGTGCCTGTGGCATGGAAGTGGAGAACAGACACCACCTTCAGTTGAGGGGGGATGGCGGTATGTATTTCTATGAGGCTCACTATGTCGTCATGTCTCAGGTCGACTATGGTGGTGATGGTGTCACAGTCAAGCTGGTACAAGGTGTGGATCTGCTCAGGGGTTAGGTTGAGGGACTGGACCTGATGCGTGGGATTGGGGGCTGCCGGGTTGTAACGGTGGCTGCACTGGTGGTGCATGCTGGGCCTGTCTCACCCTCCTTCTCCTCCTGTGTCTCCTCTGTGGTGGGTGGGGCCTGGTGTTGTTGTTGTAGTTGAGGCCTTGCAAGCAGGGCCTCCTGCTTCAGTAATGCTACCACTGTTGGTATCATCTTTGTGTGGGAGGGGGTGTCGTGTGTGTGTGTGATCCTTTTCAGCTGTGGCAGACTCCATTGCCTACACATGTGCTGATTGTGTGCAGCTGTGGCTCTGGGAACCACTGCTCAGGGTTCTTAACACCTTCTCTGAGATGCCTGTATGTACTCCATGCCGGTAAGGTACTTTACGGGCTTCAGGAGGACGTTATTTACATGTGCGCATTACTTGTGATCAGCTCCGGTTTACGCCATGCCGCTAATATCGGCATGGCGTGTCGCGCGCGCGACCCAATACCCATATTTACTGCATCGTACTTTACGGTGCCGTAAATAGCGGTCTGGTTGGTCAGAATAGCCCATAGCGGTAAACAATGCCGGTAATCCATTACCAGCATCGTTTTTCCCTTACCTCCAACCCTGGAATGACCCCCATTGTATAGCTTAGTTTAGACAGAACATTCTCCTCTCGTGGACCCGGCCTGACCTTCACCTCACAAGGATGAGCCCAGCTGACCCATGTGATGCCTACTGGACCTCCAAGCTGCCAGCCAATCCTGTGGAGCCGGTCCCTACAATACCACAATGTATCCATGACTTTCACCAATCCCAATGCAGCTTGATGTACCTATAGGGAAACGTCACTAGTGGCGTTTCTGTAGCTTATAATGTATTGTTTTTGTATAGTTTGGCAGAGCTCTGTCAAGGCAGCAGAGTCCTCTGCATGCATTATTCCCTATAAATCTTTGTTTTACTCACAACCTTTCTCCTAGTCTCATTCCCTACTGGGGTGTGTCCTTTTACTATGAGTTTATAATTGTTATTATGGGGAATGACCACCTTCACTTCACAGAGATGACAACTGTGCAAAAGGCACCTGCAGGTGACTTCCCAGAGGAGTAATTCGAGCCACGTATGTTCCAAGAAGCAAAATGGACAGGTATGGTACAAGAGCCAGGTGAGTTACAAACACAAAGGGCCTCATTACACGGTAGGCGGTAAGGGTTTACCGGTACCGGTAAGGGCACCGATACCGTTAAACCCTTACTGCCTTACTACGAGGTCCCTTTGCGGGACCCAACCTTAACGGCTAGTGTAGATCAGCCGTTAAAGTTGGGACCCGCAAAGGGACCTTGGTGCTAATTACGGTACCGCAATTTGCGGTACCGTAATTAGCTCCTTCCCCATTCCCATTGAACCCTATGGGGCAAAAATGGGAATGGGGAAGGGCCATGGAGAAAGGGGGAATTACCGCCCCGCCAACCTTGGAATGGGGTGGTAATTCCCCTTTTCTCCATGGTGGTACCGGTATGGTACCGGCGGCAACCATGGTGCTAATAGCATCATGGTTTACCGCATTATGTGTAATGAGGCCCAAAATGCTGACATCCTGCCACATGATGCTAATGAAAGCACAAAACAGTTATGCGCCAGTGTGGTGGTAAATGTAGGAATTCAAAAAGGTGTGGAGAAAGCAAAGAAGGAATGAGTTGAGAGGTAACTCTGCTATACAAGGGAGCCAATCAGTAGCATAACTCCAAATGAATTCTCAGGACAGAAAAATAAGCAGAGCGAATGAAAAAGAGATGGGCTAAAACGGGGATAAAATGTCATTTCATATGCCTCTTTGTTTAGCCAGAAGCCAGGCAAGCCTAAAGAAAATAATCCCTGTGATTAGCAATAATTCACATTTCCTATGTGTACTTGACGAATGTGGAAACACAAATTATGCTCCTATTACAATCGAAAAGGCAATGCAATGCATTTGCAATGGTGGATACAGGTGCACAGGTGTTTGCAATGTCAAGAAAAGTGTTAGACAGTATAAATGAAGGGAGAATCCACAACACATGTTGAAATTGAGACAGATTGAAGGCAACGTGCATCATTTAAATGGGGGAAGAAATACCGGTAGAAGGTACCACTGAAGTTGATAGTAAGGTAGGGAAACATAGACTGAGGCAAGAAGTGGTGGTCACGCCGATCGAGGAGACCCTATTCCTATTAGGAACACGTTGTCTGAAGAGATTGTCGCCTCTCATTGATTCGGAAAATAGGGTTCTGTAGACTTTGGCCAGAAAAACCTGAAGCCTCAAAAGCTGGTGAGCCGGGTTAGCAATGCAAAAGAATGTCACAGCATTGCTAGGACAGAGGGAGCAGTGGAAGTGCATCTTCAAAATGGTTGTGTTCCTATTGTCGCCTTAATTCTCATGTACCAGAGTGAAATGAAAGGAGAAAAAGAGAAGCTGTCATTAGAGATCCACAAAGAACTGGCAAACACAGATAGATGAAAACACATTGCGGTTCTATCTAAGTGATAAAGACTTTGAACAAAGTGAGGTTTCAGAGTCAGATCAGTTAAAGTATATTTCAAGCATTGCAGAAATACACTGGAAGGAAGGTGAGGCCTGGACATGGAGATGAATGGGCCATCCGGAAATGATTGAAGCAGTGTTGACCCTGGAACAGGGTATGAGTTTCATTAATGAGAAAGTGTTCAAACAAATGCTTGGAAATTAATAAATATTAAGTTTTAAAATAAAAAGTGGACACATTTTTAGATTAGATAGATTTGGGACAAAGAATTGTGGGGAGATGCATGTTGAAAATAACAATCGGGTACAGAGGCATTCATCACAACATTTGGATTGTAAGTGGAACCAAAGCCAAATTCTATTTGGGAAATGATATCATGCACAGAAAGCGTACAGTATTAGATTCTTTGAATCAAAATGTTTGGTCCAGATTGGGTGGGGTAGCACCTGAATTTGAGGATAGAAGGCACGCATACCATTGTGCGCAAATAATGCCTTATGCACGTGAGCTTCAAGAAACGAAGGATGTTACTATTCCTGCATTCACAAGGCAATTAACAATGGCATTGAACTACAGCAAGGGACAAAAATTGAAAGAGCTTGAAGGATTTGTTGTCTCAATGATTCTATGAGACAGCAGGGGCTAGAATGTGATACACACCGTCAGTGGAAGTTGGGGATGGCCCCATCCGAATAATAAAGGATATCAGGACATTTACTTTGATGAAGGTACGCCACAAAGGATTGCAATACAAGAATTATACTACAATGCAGGTTTAACCAACTCAGTTATTGGGAATATTCCTGAACGCTATGTCACCTCACCTCACAACTGAAAGGAATTTTCAGAATTCACTTAGTTGACCCTTTTGAACCAAAAGATGTGATTTGTCATCATTAGGACGATTGCATCTTATTTCAGGTGAATGAACATGAGACAGAGGAAAAACAGCACATTGCGGTGCTGGCAGAAGTGCCAAGGTACTTGAGATTGGCCTCTCTCCAAGGAGATGCTGCCACGCAGAGGAACGCACAGAAATTCATCCTTTGCAGGATTTTCCTGAATTTTCTAAACTGGTGGAGGAACAAATCCAGGCTGCAGATTCTTGCATCAATGAAGAAGAGAAAGACCAATTGAGAAAAATGTTCATAGAATTCAAGGAAGTAGTGACTTAAGACACCTTTGAAAGGCAATGGTAGGGGGCCTGTATTTGTGTGACAATGCAGGCTAAACATTGGCCTGTTTAGAGCATTTGGCAGAAAAAATTAGAAACTTGGAGTCCAGACGAATCATTAGACCCATTCACAGTAGCGCAAACATGACCCTATTAGGTGTATTGAAGCCCAATGGTCAATCGCGATTGTGTGCAGACTTGAGAGTACTGAAACAATCACAATAATGCACAAATCCAAGGGTTGAAGGTTTTTACTACCTTTGATCTAAAAGTAGGGTATTGGTGTGTGCCCCTAGCAAACAATATAGAACATGTATTTGCCTTTTCATTCCAAGGGACTCTGTTTGCCTGGAATTGTACTCCCTTTGGCTTTATCACCAGTGAAAGTGAGTTTGAGATTTTTCAGAAATAAGCATGCATACGGGTGGGTACTGTGGTCTAAGTGAACGATGATAATAAATGAAGATATAAAAAGCCACTTCAGTGAAATTGGACATGTGATCAACCAGTTGCAAAAGGCTGGGGCGAAAGTGTTGTTGCAGAAGGCACTACTAGAAAAGGGTACATTTCTTGGGGCATGAAGGTACAGAGCAAAATGTGCAGGCTCCATATGTGATATAGGAGAAGGGCTGGGTTTGATAGAAAGGCTTGTAAGAAACCGCTGGGATTGTCTGCCACTCATTTCATTTTTTTTCTTTTTTACAGTGGTTGTGGCTTTGCAATGTGCTTTTCGGCAGTGCTCCTTGATGCAAAACAGAGACTGCTCTGGGACTTGCAACATAGTAATTTAAAAAAACTGGGCCCAGATTTTGAATAAGGGCTCGGGCTGTATTGTTTGAGTTTTGGAAACAGATCCTCGAGTGTGAGAGCCGAGCTGTGCTATCTGAGCATGGGGCATTTTGCAAAGCCTTGCTGGAGCCTTAAGGGATGCTGTGAGCAGAGTGGTTATCTGTGTGCCTGGCAGCATGATAGTGCAAGCTGGGATCCCGAGCCAGAAGGTGGGGCTGCTGTGACTGGTGTGAAGACAGCCAAGCTGCAGACAGGCCGAAGGAGCTGTGGTCGCAAAGGTCTCAAGTAAAGCGAAATTGAGTATCAATATGGATAATAGAAACTGGAATTTCTTGCAAGGGGTGATTTGGAAAGGGACAAACGGAATCAAGGGTAATTCCCTCTATCTATATGGTACCAGGAATCAAGGAAGTTGCCTAAATAAAAATTGATTATGGGAATAATTCTGCTTTGCAAGAAAGTCCATGATCGCTAATCTCATGCTAACCCAATCTTAGCTGAGGGCAAGGGGGTAGATGGGAATTGAATCGAGCTCTATGATACATTTGCTTACATAGTCAAAGTACTAGATGGGGGTCTGAGGCTGTGCTGGTCCATAAACAGCAGTATATCCATTTCCCTTCCAATGCAAAGTAGTTTCCTGTATCTTGCATATGTTCTATGCAAATGAAACACCAATGTTTCTATGCTGCATGTTTTCTTCTCTGATGAATGTGTATAGTGAGGGCACCTATGAAAGTGTGTGGTGGTATTTATTGTGTCTGTTTTCTATTGTGTATTCTGTCCAGTTCTTAGTGTTACAAGAAAATGGTCTGTGAATAGTGCCGTACTAAGTCTTTCTAATGTCTAGCCTAGCCCGTGGTAACAGAAAAGTGCGAGCAAAATATCTTATAGTGCACATAAAATGCTGCTTAAGCTAGATATAAATTAAATAGTGATGGCACCCAAACAAGGTCCTAGTCCTGTTAGCAATTTTCTGATGGGCCAACCATGCCATTGAGTCTTGGTAAACATTTTATAACGTGATGAATGCCTGGGTCATCTATATCCTGCTCCAAATTTATAAGCTACAGGTTAAGCATTGTTCTCTGGAATGGGCACATTTACCTAGTGAGCTACTTAATCTGAGAACCAGAAGAAAACGGGGATATTGATAATTTATGTGGGAGACAGCACATGCTGAATTGCTTCTTGGTGCTTCAATAGCAAATCTTGCCCAACTCTCTGGAGCAAGCACCTAATTCCCCTTTAATTGGGACCCATGTTGTGTATACACACAAAGACACACACACGCAAACACACACAGGCCATGCTCAAATGTCCTTTTAGACATGAGTTGTTGTTTCCTTTTACATGTTCCACGCATTTGAAGGATCGCACTTATATTTCGGCAATGAATTCCAAAAGCAAAATTCGGATTTGTGCTAATATTATTTATGTGCAACACTGTCCCTCTCAAGACGCTTGCACTTTTGGTGGATTTACTTCATCCAAACTCTCTTAATCTGTGAACTCCAGTACGTATATCAGGTAATGGCTGCATACTAGCCATTCACGATATTGGTAATTGAACGTATTCCAAAGTATATGTTACATACTCATTCCAAATCTCTTGAAATACATTCAATATTGTCACAGTGTTCATTTAGGCATATGACTGCAATGTCATATACACAAACCTGACAACATTAACCTCTGAAATCACAGAGAAGAACTTCTCGTCGACAGTTGGTTAATCCTGTGGTTGATCCCTGCCTCGGGCAAGTGTTGAAGACAAGGAGTGGATCACAGATCTTTCTTCATCTATAGCCGCTGCTAAATTGATCTCATAATCATTCCTACCTACTGCATGTGCTTGGTTTAGGAATGTATGCATCTGGTAACTTGATAAATGTAACTCATTGGCTTGAGTGTCTCAGCAATCCACTTATGAACTCTATATCATTTGAGTTCACCTAGTGGATGCAAAATAATTAAGTAAAAAATATAATTTCAATAACAATGAAATTAGTTGAGATGTTTACAGACGAAAATGTACTGGTTTCAATGAAAGGTTTAAACTAATCATATTTGTATTTTTGTGTGTGTTCATCTTTTGTTTCTCCTCTGTCCTGCTATTTGAATTATTTTCAGCAATGTCAATATTTGTGTTCATATTTTGAAAGCTAAAATAGCCCATGAAGATGCTCACAATAGATAGGGCACCATTATGATTGTGAAACACGTGTCGGATGGATTTTCAGTACATAGCTTGAACGGAGGTCTACCAGTCCAGAGCACACTGTGAATTACAAAGTATATGGAATATGTACAATGTTTTGGGATTTTTGGGCATATTTACCTTCCATGGACTAAACTGAGATTTACCTGACCATATTATTATGTGATTTATGAATTATATGACTTTTTTATTTGTAATTCATTGAATTACATTCTTTTTGTACAAATAGAATTGAGGTTTATCTAACCATATCTTTTTTGAAAAATCATGAATCATATGAAATATGTATGATATTTTGTGGCGTTTGTCATTGTTGTGAATAATGAAGGATTATAATTAAGGAAAATTTGTATTTTTTTATTCTTATACATGTATTCAAATGAGTACGTTTGAAAATTAATTTAAAGAAAACACTTGTATGCGTAAGATTGGGAAATGACTAATAAAAAACTGCAAACATGAAGACCCAAATGTGCACTGCAATTGTTTTATTTCTAATTTAGTGGATCTGGACAGATTCTGTCTAAGTACATCAGGTTTATTTTGCAGCTATTGCGTTAACATAACTTCTTTAGAAATATAATTGTTTTCATAATTGTCAGTTACCAGCGCAAATATACCTTTAATTTATCTGAGATTATATCCACACATTTGACAACATTGATTTCTGAAATCATGAAAAAGGACTTCCCGTCAACAGCAGTTTAATCCAGTGGTAGATCCCTCCCTGGGCAAGTGATGAAGATATGGAGTGGATGAGAGCTCATTTTTCCACTAGATCCACTGCTAAATTAACCTTACAATCGTTCCTACTTACTGCATGTCCTTGGTTTAGGTATTTGATGCATCTGGTAAGTTGATCAATTTAACTCATTTGTTTCAGTCTCTCGTGTATCCACTTTGCACCACTCACATGTTAGGATCAAGTTAGGACCATGCTATATGGGTGATATCTGTTGATGTCTTAATTCCATTCCCCCGCCTTCAGCGGGTAATGTAGATCGACTATCCTTCGATTATTCACAGTTCCCTCAGCACAACAGAAGGATCATCACTAGTGTTGTAAAACATCAAGAATCGGCTGAAAATTGCTAAATTACATATGTCTCTGTAAACATCAGCTAATAAAGTTAAATGTGAAAATAGAAAAATATTGATGCCATTTCAAACACATTACAACATTAGCATAGCTGTAACAAACCAACTGAACATCTAAAAATGTACAACGGTTTACAATTCCTTGTATACAACAAATAGCAGTGACTCAAGATGATGGATCGGGATAGGTGGTTGGGCATTTTTGCACACACTGGTTGCATGTCAGACATATGGGGAAACCAGGAAGCATCCCTCTCCCCCTACACTGACCAGCAGCCAGAAAGTCTGAGACAGGACCGATTTAGAAATTGGGATCAACTGCTGCTATCTCTCCCTTATAATCCAGAAGCAATGCATGTACCTGGATCCTAGCAGGGCAGGTTTCACCCTCATGCTTATGAGGCTGATGAAATCAGAATGGCTGATTTGGGACTGTTGACGACAGGTGAGTTAGCCACAACATTCAATGGAAAATAAGCCGATCCCAGTGCCTGGCCTGGTTCTAAAAGCCAAGGTACGAGCCACGCAACAAGCAATACTTTTATGTATTCATTTGACATTATATTTGGCAAATCACAGACGTGTATAATGCTAGATGATGCAGTGATTCTCAGTATAATGTTTGACAGAGGCAAGCAACATATACAGAATACTGTGTCAGTAGTGGCGCCTCAGAAGGAATGTCACCTTATGCCCCTGCTTTCACAATTCTCTGGCATCTCATCTCCAACCTTCTCTTTATTTCCTGGTGAAGAGGCAAGTATCAGGTTAATACCTCAGAGGTAGTCCAACCCCGCCTCATCATGCAACAGAACTATTCCTTAGATTACAAAGATTTCCCAGACAGCACCAGCACATATATTCCTTTCAACTACATCTCTCCCCAGGCCTGTAAAGTGCCAGAAGTGTGACTCCTCTGTCCATCAATAGATCTTCTTGACTAATCAAATGTAAAATACACAATCCACTCTGCCAATTATGTTATTTAATATATAAGTTTGCTTTGTAGTCAGGCTTCAATAAGTCAATAGAAGTAATGAGCCCCACGGGTGAAAGTCGTCTTTGATTGTTGATCCTCTTTGACAGCTGCCGACATTTACATGAGAATGACCTTTAAGGTAGCGCTGTAATTAATTCCTTGATTATGGCTTTGCACTCAGCTTTTACTTTAAATGGGAAATAAATAGTCCAGAGCACAATAAATTGTCCGTCTTGTAAGCGCTTTGAATTTAAAAAACATTGTTCCATAAATAAATAAAATACTAAAAAATAGATCTCAGAAAAGTGCATTATTTATACCTTTCTGAGATGCCCAGTTCTCTGAACAACACTTTTAAGGAAGGACCTGACACCTTTCCAAATGCTGAGCAGCGCAACCAGTTTGATACGTTGGTGTAGGAGAAGGATTGCCTGACACTTAATTATTTATAATCCCACAGCATCCACATTTTAGCTGGTAGCAAAATCTATCATGACATAAACTAATGGGGTGGATCTACAGTATGATAATACATCCATTTGTCTCCAAAAGACTAGCAGTGCTTGTAAGAGAGGCATGAGCTGGAGAAAAGGGTCTCCTAAGGAGTGCCCTTACGAGTGCTGTTTGGCTGCTGAGCTGCGTGGAGGACCTTTGCCGGTTTTACGAATTCCCACAGAGCTGCAAAACCCCTTTCTTCGTTATTTACACAGACTCTGATTTAAAATTGTGGCCATGCCCCCTTACCTGCCGTAACACCATAAAACCAACATTGTGCACGCACATGCGCACGCGCACCTAAGGAGTGCCCTAACGAGTGCTGTTTGGCTGCTCAGCTGCATGCAGGGCTTTTGCCAGTTTTCCGAATTGCCACAGGTTAAAAGATTCACCACAGCAAAAACTCATTTGATGACCTCAGAGGAACTACTTGGAATTATAACATTTATTTTATTATTTACATAGCTTCAAAACCTCTTTCTTCGTTATTCACAAGGAGAGTGATTTAACATTGTGTCCATGCCCTCTTACCTGCCATAAAACCAACGTTGCCTGTGCACCTGCGCGTGTGCACCTAAGCCTTAGGACCCTAAGTGTGTAACTTAATATAATTATTGCACTCAAACAAAGCTAGATTCAGTCAAAGCTTGTTTGAAAGTAATTAAATTGTGGAGCACAAAGTGTATGGTGAAACTACCAGGAGAAGAATATTTATTGTAAGCTTAGATCCCGTGTGATGCCCGCAGTATCAAGTAAATACTATTTCAGAAGTGAGGTCAAGAGAAGCTGCAGATTAAAATTGGCCAAGAAGGAAATGAAGAAAAGTGTACTTATTAAAAAGAATAACAACACTAAGACAAGCTGCTCACGATCATAAAATGAAGTGGTGTAGCTGGCGATAGTCAGGGCACTTTCGAGGAGAAAGGTGATTCTAGGATAGGCCAGAAAAGAATCACAACCATTCTGAAAAAGAAGAGTATTATCAAACCCACTTTAGGGGAATTAATGTTACCTAATTCAGAGGGGAAAGATTCAGGTGAAACAGAGGGAAATGTGGATTTGGATCCCATAGATAACAACCTGCTATTAAATATGGGGTTGATCTTGAGAGATACTACTAGGGAGGGAAAATGTAGTGACACATCTTTGGAATGTGTAGAGTCAAACGAAGAGATTATCTCCTCAAATAACATGGAAAAATCAACATACTTGACAGGAATAGCAAACAGAGCAAATGATTTTTCTCCTGTTAGAGATGACTCCTTTTCCTCATCGGATTCTTCAGAGTAGGGAGGTTGGTGAACTTCTACCAAGTCTGAACAAGCCAAAAGAATTAGATATTAAAGAAGGAAATCAAGAATATGGGGTTGTCAAGGATGATGACTTAATACTCACGCTACATGATGAGGAGCAAGAGCCATGTGGGAGTCGGGATGCAATGATTCAGGATGACAAATTGAGTAAACCGATCCACGCACAGCAGGTAAAGAGGCCCATCGAAAATCAAGGTATGATGTGTAAATCCAAGAGGAAACATCTTAATATAATTACTAAAAAGAATGGTAAAAAACAAAAAGTAATGCCACTGGCAGAAAACTCATTGGATGGGATAGAATGTGGGGAATTGGTTGAGTCTTTCCAATTAATTGCTCAAAATCAAAGGTTAATAAAACAAAGGCTGGTCAAAAAAGGACACAAACAACTACAAAACAAATTAGATACATGGTTTACAAAAAATGCCAAAGAGGTGAGATTAAGCAGAAAGGTGATCATATAGAAAAAATGGAGGGTGATGATGTGGAGCAAACTGAACTAATGGATAATTATGATATCTATGATTTGGTAGTTATGGAATCCAATGTAAAGGGGAAGCAGGAGACAACGAATATGATTAACAAAGAAAACAATTTTACAGATGCGTTATTTCAGATAGAGATTAACACATCTGTTACTAGGATTATGGATACTTTTGCGACCTCGAATCAACCTTTCCTGAATATGCAAAATATGCTGGAATTATTTCATCAAGTCTCAGAGTTGAAGGTGTTAACAAGCAGGAAATGACATTGGTGGAGATACTGTCATCGGCCCAGGAAACCAATTGGGCTATTGTACATTTGCTCTCACCGATTATTGTGGAACTTATTTTGCTGTATACAGGGGCATTAAAAGAATAAGGCTATGAGGTCATGAAGACGACCACTAGAGCGAAAAATAGGCATAGTTGGAGGGGACAAAAATGTGGTGGGAATTGTTGATTTAGAGGATATGGTCAAATGTTTTGTGACAGAACTGATCAAACATTCCAAAACAAGTTTTAAGGTTTCAAGACCGACTCCAAAGTATGATGTTTCCGATGATGTCGAAATGATGACAAAACGTAGTTGATAAAAATAATCTGGAAATCATATCTTGGAAGACGAGAGGGCACAATTCGTTTTTGTCTGACCAGGAAGGTTTTTCATATATACTGGAGTCAGATATTTTTGCATTTCAGGAAACCTGGCTAATGAGGGATGTAGCTATTGATGGATATTGTATTTTACAGAAAAAGGCAAAGGGGGTCTAAGAGATAGGACATAAGGGGGCTGTTACTTCCTGTCAAGAACCATATGAAATTAATGGAATATGGTGATGTCATTTACTAGCGGTTATGGTTGAACTTAAGGCGACTGCTAAAAAGCAGCGACTACTAATATTAAACATGTATAAACCACCAGAAAATAGATATACGACATACATTACAAAGACACTAGAAAAAAATCCTTGACATTTGGAAATTAGACCATCCGCGGGTCCCATTTTTAATACTGGGAGATCTAAATTACCAACGTTTTAATCAAAGTACAATTGATGGTAAGAAACAAATAGAGTGGTCCTGTAATACTAGATGGGCCTCGATTATCCATGACATGGATGAATATAGCTTATCTAGTGATCTTTGGTCAGTGTTTATTGGGGCGAATTGCCTATACCAATGGTATGCAGACTATGGGGATTGCTGCTCAAAACAGTTTACTTGGTCGGTGGGAGACAACTCGTCTTGGATTGATTCCACATTTTTCTCAGAATCTTTGATCCATTTGATTGGTAAATTGCAATTGATCCCGAATAACTTAAGTGACAATGTAGTCAATGATCCAGGAGGTGAACGAGAAAATCATTGGAAATATTACCACGAATAGGGCTGGAAATAGACTACATTGGACGATTAAACACATAGAAAACTGTACGTATTCCTTTGAAAAATTGAAGAAGAATCACTGCCCTTCTGGCAGTAAGCGGTCCAAGATCTAGAGTAGACATCTAAGAGGTGCCATGTTTTGCTCAGAGTAGACAAAAAGGTTAGGAAAACTTTTGATAGTATTTAAGCAAATGAAAAATGAATTTTCTGGAAAGAGATAAGAAAAATAAAAAATGAAGGCTTGGAAAAGTTTTTGAGAGACTCTAAGATAGCCAATCGGAAATCTAGATATAAGATTTTTATTAGAAGACATAAAATCTCTACATCAGCCAAAAATTGCTCATTAATGCGAAATATGATTGTGGGGTCGGATTTCAGCTGTTTTTGGAATATGCACAAATAATTTACCATAAACAGAGGGCAAAAGAAAATAAATATACAACTGAACATCATTGGAAAAATCACATCAGACAATTATATTGGAAAGAGAAGGTCATAGATATACATAGGGCCCATTGAAAATTCCACCAAAATTGTATATTCTGGGATGATAATGAGATTGAACAATCATTTCTAAACTAAAGCCATCAAGTGCACCAGGCCTGGATGTAATTCCCAATTTAGTATATAAAAAAGATCCGGGCTATTGAGCCAAAATGTTGGGATTGATAAATTCCAATATTGCAATTACGGGATTGATACCAACTAGCTGGAAAGTCTCGATTTTAATCCCTATATTTAAAAAAGGAGCAAGGGAAAACCCTAATAACGTTAGACTGTTAGCTATGGCAGGTGTAGGTGCTAAAAAAAATCAAAACTCTTGCTCCCAGAGATAAATATATGAATTAAAAAAAACATGCTTTCCAACCAACAGAGTGTATTTAGAAGAAATATGTGTGTCTTGCCCAACCTTTGGACATTGTCCTATTTGATTTGTGATTCTCTGAAGAAAAAAAGAAGTGGCACTGTATATATGTCTTAAAGGAGCGTTTGCCACAGTTGATCGCACTCTGTTATGGAAAAAGTTAAATATGTGGAATATGAAATGATGATATTATATTTCATAAAGGAACTGTATTGTAATACTAAAGTACAGATTAGGCTGGACCAAGTGGGCACCCCAAGCGATTCCATGGAGAAACATTTTGGATGGAAACAGGGTTGCCCTTTGGCACCGACCTTGTATAATTGATATGTGTCAGAAATATGTTCCCACCTAGAAAAATGTAATAATTTTGCCCCCAAAATGGAGAAGCAAAATATTGGTTAGTTGGCTTATGCGGATGATACCCTATTCATAGATAGGAGGCAGATTGGCCTACAAAGGAGTATAGACGCCTTATGTGCCTACTCCCTGAGTAACAGTTTGGTCATAAACCATTAGAAAAGAAAAATAATAGTAATACCAACGGGTAAAAGAAAAGATCCCCAATGGAAATGGAAAATTGACAATCAGACAATTGAGGTTGTAAGATCCAATATCTACCTCTGCATGTGTATCTCTGATATCCTTGTGAAATCCTTAAAAATAGAAAGAAGATCCCTGACAATCTTGAATTTCATTAAAAAATAAAGGTGGGCTCTCAATAGAGAGTTTCTTGAAATTGTATAAAACTTCTATAATACCTGGTTTCTGTTGTGGATTATAAATATATACAATGAAAGAAATGGTATGAATAAAAAAGGTTAAAGCTAAACTCTAGAGAAGAGTACTTGGATTACCCAATAATGCAACGATTGAAGGAATAAATACTGAATTGGGTATCATATCGCTAACTACGCAATGTGAGATTGGCAAGAGAATATTTTATATTCGATTGTTAAGTGGCAATATTTTAAGTGCTTCCATTCTTACTAAATATTTGTCTACGTTAAAAGATTGTCAATCTGAGAATACTTTGTGTGAATGGGTATCCAAAGTTAAAAAGTTTCTTACGGAAATAGATTTTAACTATCAAAATATGTTACCTATCTCGGAAAATGAGAAAATACTGGTAAAATGTGCAAAAACATGGGATTAGAGCTGATCGTATGAGAATACTTGAAAACAAAGAAAATACATTTTGTATGTAAAACACGGCTTCCAAGTAGATAATCCTTGTAAATATCTGACTAATCATTTTAATTATAAGGTTAGAAGATTTATTTTGGTACTGAGACTGGAGCTACTGTCCATGCTATACCATATTGGAGCGTGGACAAAAATAGCATATGATAGGCGATTATGTCGTCTGTGCGGTAGTGAGATAGAAACACCCAGACATCCACTTTACAGAATGTATTAAATTGGAGTAGGTACATGATAAAGGCTTTTTAATTGTGAGATATAAAACCCAAAATTATCAGTCTGATCAAATATGGAGTTACTTACTCGGGCAAAAGTATTATCATGAATTTGACATTATATCATATGTGGATTGACATTGTAGAGAGGTTACCTATGACAGGCGATTCACGGTTTTTAGAAATGTTTTCATATTTTATTAATTATTAATGTATATAACTTTTTGATTAGTGATGTATCATGTGGGTTTTTGCATATATACATTATAAATCGGGATTATATATTTTACTTTTCTCCTATTTTTGCAAACTTTGTACATTTGAGTTCTTTTATATAATAAAAGGGGAGATCTGGGGAGATCAGAACCTCCAGGGTGTGCCCTGCACAGTGAGTCGGGCCAGAGGGAACCATAGAGAGAGAGAGTTGCAGAGGATGCAAAAGAGTCTTGAAGAAGGGCTAGTAGCATCCAGGTGGATGTTCAGATTTCTGAGGTGGAGACTTTGAGAGGTAGAGGAAAGGAGGGAGGAGGAGAGGTCAGCCCTCTCAGAGAGGAAGAGGGTGACCTGGCAAGCCGGCCTGTAGATAGTGGCCACTGTGAAAGAGAGGCCAGGAGAGATAGAGAGCCTGCAGACTAGGCATTCAAAGGAGGAGTAGTCCTGCATTCG
The DNA here is from genome assembly GCF_040938575.1 of Ambystoma mexicanum. Taxonomy (NCBI): domain Eukaryota; kingdom Metazoa; phylum Chordata; class Amphibia; order Caudata; family Ambystomatidae; genus Ambystoma; species Ambystoma mexicanum. Next base: position 101,406,631 of record NC_090925.1, on the reverse strand, counting down.
AATGATAGAAGCAGGGATCCACTCTGGGAAATTCAAGGCTACATCCCCACTGGGACGGTTGGTTCTGGGTTCGGAGAGGAACTTGTAGCCATCAGGAAGGAGAGTGTCAAAATGCGTGACAGAGCTGGACATGAACCAAGTCTCGGTGAGGCCGATTTCATCCAAATCAAGCTCTTCCAGGAGACGGCAGATGTCAGAGGAACTTTTGACAGCTGAGCGAGAGCAGCGATGTGGAGCAGGTTGCCACTTTTGAAGGACTTAATTGGAGGGGTACAGGCCAGAGGTACACCCTGCGGAAGTGTTGTAGGTGCCGGAGGATGTGCAGAGGAGGTAGGAAGAGAAGGCCGGGTAGTCAGAGAGGCAGAAGAGAGGGCCAGAGGAGTGGCAGAGGAAGGAGGAAACACACACTTCGGAAATGTTGAAGGTGCGCGAGGGTGTGCAGAGAAGGATGGGGGAGAAGGCAGGGTAGTCAGAGAGGAAGAAGAGAGTGCCAGAGGGGTGGCAGAGGAAGGAGGCAGCATAGGAGCCAGAGAGGGGTAAGAAGGGATAGTGGGAAAGGAAAGGGAGATGATAAGGGAAGCATCTACTAAAAAGGAGAAGATTGGCCTGGGGACCCGGGACCAAGATGGTGCCATTCAAGTAGACATTAATGATGGTCTTAGAGGAGTGGAAGGGGGCCAGGAGTGCCTCCCACTGGTTGCCACCATTAGTGGGAGAAGATGAAAAAGGAGAAAGAACAGAGACCATATGCGGGGGCCATAGGCCTGGAGAGGCAACGACAAAGAGGATGTCATTAAGGGTCTATCTGGAGGAAGCACTGGTTTAGGAATCAGCGATAGGGAGGCCTGGTTTGGAGAAATGGATGTCCCTTTTGAGCTTCTTCCTGCAAGACATAGTGATTGGGAAAGGATAGTCGATAGAAAAGCAATTAGAGAAGATGGGTGGGACAGAGAGCGGGGAGGAAAGAGCGGGGAGAAGAGAGCCCAAGCAGGGGAGGGGGTAGAGCTGCAGGGCAGACAGGAGGGAGGCACAAGGGGGACACACGAAAGGGAGGGGAGGTCAACAAAAAAGTAGAACAATTGACCTGTGAAATCAGATTCAATACAGAACCAACAGCAAAGCACAGAGCACAACAGGGAACCTGGAAGTAAAAATGCAGATGCAATACAGAAACAACAGAAAAGTACAGAGCACAACAGTGAACCTAGTAGTGAAGAATGCAGGCAATGCAATGTAATTCCAAAACAGTAGAGAACAACACAATGTCAAAACCGTAGAGAAAAACACAATATGAAAGCCATAGAGAACGACACAAAGTCAATACCATCAAAAAGTCACAAAACACAACAGGACCCTAAGATGAAGAATGCGGGCAATGCAATGTTTCCAAAAACCATGGAGCACGATGTCAATTTAATACACAATAGATCCAAGAGGGGAATGGGCTGAGATGCGAGAGGACGGTGGGAAACCTAGGGCGGTAACGGAACAAGATATGGTTGCCTACGATGCAAGGAAGGGCACACGGAAAAAGAAACAGGGGGTGCACACGGTTGCGAGGTAGTGCCTGCTGCCTAAGATGCGAGGGAGTGCATGTATGCAGGGAGGACACAAGCACCTAGGGGAGTGCGATGACAGGTTGCAGATGGAGCAAAACGTATGCAAGAGGGCCAAGGGGCACAGGTCAGGGGGGATTGTGTGGAGTGTAGCAAAGCTGACTCTCCCCGCACTGTCTTACCTTGCGGCCACAGATAGGAGGGTCAGGTCATCCGCAATCACAGTCTGCACCGCTACCCCATCACTGCCAAAAACCTGCGTCGACCCAAATCGCAGCCTTGTCCTGTGAGAGCTTTGCATTAGAGGGTCTGAACCTCAGTTCTTATAGGCACAGAAAGATTGATGTAGCGATGCTTGCTATGTATAATCAGGCAGTGTCTCCTGCACACCTGTGTCACTCATCAGCACAGCCTTGTCCTGCAAGGGCTTTGCTGCAGAGCGTTCCGAATTGTGGTTCTCATAGGCATGGAAGCGTGGACGTAGCGAGGCATGCTACATATAATCGGGCAGTGTCTTCTGCGCAACTGCGTCACTCAATGTTGCAGCCATGTCCTGGGAGGGCTTTGATGCAGAGGGTCCGAACCTCGGTTCTTATAGGCACGTAATCGTGGATGTAGCGATGTGTGCTACATATAATAGGACAGTGTCTACCTTGCACCAGCATCACTCTACTTTGCAGCCTTGTCCTGCGAGGGCTTTGCCGCAGAGGGTCAGAAGCTTGGTTCTTATAGGCACAGTAAGGTGGACGTATCGATGCATGCTACGTATAATCGAGCAGCGTCTCCTGTGCACCTGAATCGCTCAACACCACTGCCTCGTTCTGCGAGGGCTTTACCGCAGAGAGTCCGAACCTCACTTCTTATAGGCACAGAAGTGTGTACGTACCAATGCGTGCTACGTCTAATCGTCACTCAACAATGTGGCTTTGTCCTGTGAGGGCGTTGCTGCAGACAGCTCAAACTTTGGTTCTTATAGGCATGGAAGTGTGGACGTAGCGATGCATACTACGTATAATTGGGTAGCGTCTCCAGCGCACCTGCGTCGCTCAGCATCACAGCCTTGTCCTGTGAGGGCAGACAATTATTGATTTTTTGTTTATTTTATCTTTGCACTTTAATGTACCTGCTATAGAGGGTTTTGTGAGAAGTGGCTTTATGCAGGCCTTTATGCTGCTGATGGCGAAAAATAGAGAACCATTTACTTCAGTAATGCTGTCTATTATTACTTCACTTAGAAGCTGGAGGTATCTGGCATGGTGAAGCACATAAAGGCAAAAAGGCATAAAGGCACGTAACCAACTTTGTGCCTTGAGCGTGCTTTCCAGTGTCAATGCTAGCATATATTATATTATATTATATTATATTATATTATATTATATTATGCTAAGTAATTTTCTGTGGCATTCAGAACCCAAAGGCATTGTAGGACTGGTGTAATGATGGTGAAACATAGGGAAAATCAAAGATGTTGATGCCATACATGTGTTTTTAAGGAGTTTTATAAAACACTGCAAATATAATTCAGATAATCTGGGTGCTTATTCCAGATCATCGCTCCTTTTAAAGAAAAATGTTTACCTCCAGCTGAGGTCAAGTTGAATCTAGTTGGAGCCAGAAGTGAAATTTCAATGCACGCAGACGCTTTTTAGAGAGTAGATTTTCTGGCTATCTGCCAGATAGCATGGGGTGTTGCCATGAATGTATTCATGAGACAGAAACGCCATTTTGAATTTGATTCTAGCAGGTATCTAGCAGGTGTCAGGAGACGGTGTAGAAGACACAAAATGGGAACCGTGATGTGTTCATAACAATCCTGGATCCGTTATTTAGTAACATCTTCAATTTCTGGCTAGTGATTTGGGAAGACCCGCTTGGATGACATCTGAGTAATCTAACTTAACCCCCATGAATAGCCCTGGCAATGATGCCCAAATGTTACTGAATCAGATAAGGATGGATTTGTTTAAGTAGTATGAGGCTCTACTGACCCCAGAATTAATTTGAGCAAGCATAAATAAATGCTTTGGAACCACTCCTGTGTTCTTCTGGTGACCTGGACTCTTTTTCCTGTGTTACCCTACAGAACCAATTGTAAATGGTATGGCTTTCTAAATTATCGCCAGCCCCAACTGGGGGGTGGAAGAGAGAAAGAGAGAGAGAGAGAGATAAGGAGGGGGTTAAAAGTGAGAAAGGGATGGGCTAGGGAGAGAGAAAGCATACTAACAGAGAGAATTCACTTTTACTAGACTGCACTGACACAGAGAAACAGAATTAACCAAGCCTACAAGATCACAGTTGGATGAGGTAGAAACACAGATGGCGATAGAGAGTGATGGAGAGAGAAAGAGGGGGAGGAAGGAAAACAGAGAAATACCACTGAAGCAGAGAAAGAGAGGGAGATAGGGCGAGATTGAGAGAGTGAGAGAGAAATAGAGAAAGAGGAGGAGAGGGAGAGAGAAGTGGGGTTGAGACTGAGAGAGGGATGGTGTTTGGAGAGAGATGGCCACACCATACTAGCAGAGAGAATTCACGTTTACTAGGCTGCACTGGCCCAAAGAGACAGAAAGGGGAGAGCGAGATACCACTGAAACAGAGAAAGAGAGAAACAGAGTGCACCTACAGAGAGGGAGACATTGGGCATTGGAAATACACCTGACTACAGAGAGTCAATAGGGTGAGCACACCTGCCACTGTGACTCTCACCCTCAGAAAGTTTGAAAGTGACACACAGTGAGACAGATAGTGAGACAGTGCCTAGAGAGAGAGACAGAAAAACAGAGAGAGCAAGAGAGAAAGCAAAGCACAAGCTCAGCAATTGATGTACAGCTAGATGTCGTTCTTATTATTAATATTACTAATATTATTGTTCTAATTATTTTGATTATTCATCGTAATACGTGTAAAGTCCCAGGGGTAAGTAGCCATTTTGTATTAGGAGCTCATTCCGCTCTATTTACTCCTTTGCTATGTGGGGTGTACAGTTCTTTTTTTTTTCGAATTACCTATTCCGGATTGAAAATTTCAAAATGAAAACAAAATAGCAACTCTTGTTTATCACGGAACAAACTGAAGTTTGTAAAGATCCCAGACATTAAAACGTATCTCACTGCTTCAGGCACAGGGATTACTTTGTTAAGGTCACCAATATTTCACCCAGCTACATCACACAGTGATCCAGGCTGTGCCTCTGATTCATCTATGCAGCTGTTCCATCTTCTCTATGGTGCTTTGTGGTACATCACACAGTGATCTAGGCTGTGCCTCTGATTCATCTCTGCAGCTGGTCCATCGTCTCTGATTCATCTCTGCAGCTGTTCCATCTTCTCTATGGTGCTTTATGGTACATCACACAGTGATCTCAGCTGTGCCTCTGATTAATATCTGCAGCTGTTCTATCTTCTCTGTGGTGCTTTGTGGTACATCAAACAGTGATACCAGCTGTGTGTCTGATTCATCTCTGCAGCTGTTCCATCTTCTCTGTGGTGCTTTGTGGTACATCACACAGTGATCCCAGCTGTGCCTCTGATTCATCTGTGCAGCTGTTCCACCTTCTCTGTGGTGCTTTATGGTACATCACACAGTGATCCCAGCTGGGCCTCTGATTCATCTGCAGCTGTTCCATCTTCTCTATGGTGCTTTATGGTACATCACACAGTGATCCCAGCTGTGCCTCTGATTCTTCTCTGCAGCTGTTCCATCTTCTCTATAGTGCTTTATGGTACATCACACAGTGATCCCAGCTGTGCCTCTGATTCATCTCTGCAGCTGTTCCTTCTTCTCTATAGTGCTTTATGGTACATCACAAAGTGATCCCAGCCATGCCTCTTATTCATCCCTGCAGCTGTTCCATCTTCTCTATGGTGCTTTATGGTACATCACGCAGTGATCCCAGCCATGCCTCTGATTCATCCATGCAGCTGTTCCTTCTTCTCTATGGTGCTTTAGGGTACATCACGCAGTGATCCCAGCCGTGCCTCTGATTCATCCCTGCAGCTGTTCCATCTTCTCTATGGTGCTTTATGGTACATCACACAGTGATCCCAGCCGTGCCTCTGATTCTTCTCTGCAGCTGTTCCATCTTCTCTATAGTGCTTTATGGTACATCACACAGTGATCCCAGCTGTGCCTCCGATTCATCTCTGCAGCTGTTCCTTCTTCTCTATAGTGCTTTATGGTACATCACAAAGTGATCCCAGCCGTGCCTCTGATTCATCCCTGCAGCTGTTCCTAATTCTCTATGGTGGTTCCATCTTCTCTATGGTGCTTTATGCAACCCCCACACATGAGTATTCTGTGCACACTGTAATAACATGCACATTGAGTGGCGCTGTCTTCCATCATTGAAGGGTGATATGATGCCTGCACTTTCTTAGCCCACTCTCTCTATTACACACAAACATGCTGGCTCTGCACATGAAAATAGGGACTGAGCAAGAGCATGTTAAACATTTAGCAAACATGAAAGTTAACCTTCTTGTAAAGGCAGGTAAACTGCATATAAACCTGACAAAGCCTGCACAGAAAGTTTACCAGGAATGTTTATTATTGGCTGACAAAGCAGACAGCAAGAAAGCGTCTAGGACAGCGGGTCTAGACCCATTGTCTCACAAGATGATTTGTATCACAACTCCCATCAGCCCTGGCAAGCATAATCAAAGTTAAAGGATCATGGGAATCCTAGGGCAAACATTATAAACTTAAGCCAAGCCAGAACCAGATATTTGGCTCTAGCCATGCCCAAGCTTTCATTGCCTTGCCCATCTCTAATATTGCCACCTATTATTTTCTTAGGGAAATGGCAGCTTCTAAGATAAGGTCTACTCACTGTGCAAAAGACAATAGTCAACATATATCTGTCGGTGTAGGCGGATCTTCCCTACTTTCAGAATCCAAAGTGCACCAGGTATCCAGCACTTCAGATAGCATTTCAAGAAGCAGCCATACCCACAAAGGAAGGTGGACAGCCTTCTTCCTAGTCTTCCTTATACCTGCATGGCTGCTTTATACCAAAAGCAGTGCTATATCTGCGCTGAGTGTCTGGGGAAATGGTCTCCAAAGCTGGACATAGCTAGACTTTAACAAGCAGCTGCAGAACAAATGTAATTAAAAGTTCTTTGTCATTAAGGGTTCAATAACATTGCACCGTCCCCAGATCGAAATTACTTTGCCAAGGAACATGTGCCAAGGTTATACGTTACAGTGAACCACAGGTGCAGAAAATAAGTAATTAAAAGTGTTCCTATCTTAAAAGTTTTCCATGACTTCACTCTAGTTTAATACTTACTGTAACTGGAAAACAAGCACTACCAAAGACAAAGTTTTTGGTTACTGGAAAAGCATGGTATTGACTTTAGCTTGATAATCTTTTTCCATCAAATGCCCAGGTACTCACATCCTTGGCCATGTGGTGCTCCATGGACAAGAAACCTGCTTGCTCCTGAACAGTGTTCTGCCCCATCTCTTATCAGTTTCAGGAACAAACTGAACACTTTTCCATTAAAAAAAAACACCAGACACACAGGCAGGGAGGTCAATTCATTAAAATTCCAGGGGTGGAGGAAGTGACATCATAAACCAGATGACATCACAAGAAGGATGTCAGATGACCTTTGACCCTGATGACATCACATGAAATAACATACATGACATTTTTAACTCCAATGTCATCACCTGAAGAGACTTACGGGTGTAAAACATGTACATAAGCTTACATTTAAAAAAATACCAAATTGGTAATCGGCAAACAGAACCCCCACATTTTTAACTACGGTACTCCTTTGATGTGCTATGGAGGGAGTCATCTTATGACAGGGTTAGACTCAGTAGAACCAACATAGGCCACGGGCACTGCCCTGCCTATGCCACTACAGCCTTATACGGACATTTACTGACAACCTATACCAATTATGTTTTGCTGTAGTCCCCCTGAGTGGTACGGGTGTGCCCAGACATGTGTCCCGTGCCTGCTGGGCCTAGAGGCCCAAGCTGCTCCTCACTGATGACACCAGACGAGGCTGAAACATGTCTGGAGATGCTTGTGGACTCGTGCAGAAGGGATGTAACCTAGCAGTTCGGGATGGGCTGCCCCTTTTGGGGTGGGACCACACTTGATTTGCATATGGTGTTTGCCCTTTTGTAATGGCTTGGCAGGTGAAGAACGATGGTCTGGATGGTTTCCCAGCGCGAGCCTAAATTGATCAACAGGATCAAAAGTGATCAGTGGTGTGTTATTATTGGGGTGTGGTAGAAGTAATTTGCCGTCCTACCTGGCCCTCTGTGTGGATCTAGACAAAGCCTCATCGGATATGAAATTGTTAGTGGATGTTGTCCTCTAGTAGGGCTATTTTGACATAATAACTGAATCTGATCATCATATGGTGACACCTATGGTTATAATCCCTTTCCTAAATGGACTGAAATGTATTTATGTTGTATGTTTTTTTTGGGTATTTTCTTGTTTTTGTTTGTCGCACCCTGATGCATTTTGGCTTTTCATGGGCAATATAAATATACAAATAAATATAAGATATATGATATGATATGATCGTTTATTTATATAGCACCTATACACAATGGGGCCAATTCATGGAACAAACGTGCGCCGAAAAAACTGGCGCAGGCTGGCGCAAGCAGGCGCAAGCGTGAAAAAGGAAGCGCACGCGCACGTGTGTGCTTCATGGAAGTCCCTGCGCGTGTTTTTCTCGGGATGTGCGCCAAACCCGACAAACCAAAAAGGGGGCGGGACACAGGGTGTAACACGCGGAATGGGGAACAACGCATGAAAAAGAATGCGTAACTGGGGAAGTACTGCAGGGAAATACACGGAACGCCCACACGCACGCGACCAACCCGTATTCATGGATTTGAATACGGGAAACCCGCACACGGCAAAAGACGCGCATAGGCGTCAACGCGTCCACCACACGAAGACAGGCGGAAGCATCCCCGCGCACAGTACAAAAGTGCGCACAAACAACAAACATGTATATACAGCTACAATGAATGCCCCATTTGTCGCAGCACTGATCGTGGGACACCGCAGGAAGAGGAGAATAGCCAGGGCCCGCATTTTTTTTCCCCGGACCAGCCTTTTTGGGATGCCTGACGACCACCTCTATGGGAGGTATAGGTTTCCACCTCGTATCATCCTAGACCTCGTCAGGGAGTGGAAAGATGACATTACATCGCCCACCCTGTGCTCCCAAGCATTGAGCCCTTTGGAGAAGGTGCTCAATGTCCTCCATTTTTTGGCCACTGGGTTATTTCAGCGGATCACTGCCATAGTGGGTGGGTTCTCACAGGCCACGCAGTCACGCTGCCTACACCAGGTGTTGGCAATCATCACTGCACGACCCTCAGTCCGCAGGCACATATACATGCCCAGAAAACCCGCAGGAAGGCAGGCCGTGGTCCAGGAATTTTACAGGGTGGCAACCTTCCCCAAAGTGCTTGGTGCCATAGATTGCACCCATGTGGCCCTACATCCACCTAGGGCCACTGAGCACATCTATCGAAACCGCAAGCACTGGCATTCCATCAACGTGCAGGTTGTATGCGATGCTAAAGGAATCATCACCTCTGTCTATGCAAACTACCCTGGCTCCACCCAGGACAGTTTCATATACAGAATGTCCACCCTGGGCCGGGCCCTGGAAGCTGGGCAGCATGGCGACACATGGCTCCTAGGTGAGTACAAATGCCTGTGCACATGCATGCAATTCACACACAGACAAATACCCAAACCCTAATAATCTCAACTATTATCACCTCCCCAGGGGACAGTGCCTACCACATGATGACGCCAATCCGGAACCCCACCACACCACCCCAGGTAAGATACTTGCACAGTACCTGGACAGGATTTTACAACCTCTAATACAGAACACACCAACGTATCTGCGGGACACTATGGCCTTTCTGAAAAATCTTCAAGGAGTACAATTTGTTGAAGGACGGGACACATTGTTCACAATGGATGTGACGTTGTTGTACATGAATATAGTCCATGAATCAGGACTGAGGCAGTAGAATGGCTGCTATTAAATTCAGAGAATTGCCAAGGTGACCGTGTGTTTGTATTGACCTAACTGAAGCTCGTTCTGATGAACAACTTCTTTAAGTTCGATGAGAGGTACTTTTTGCAAATTTCAGGAACCAGCATGGGAGCAGCCATGGCTCCTTGCTATGCGAATATATATATATGTATTTTCTTGAACATGAACACGTGATTTCGTCGCCAAGATGGTCGAGGCACCTGACAATGTAAACCTGTTACATCGAAGAGAACATCTTCGGGATCTGGAGTGGACCAGAAGATGAATTACGAGATTTTTTCAATATGATGAACCAGATGCACCCGAGAATTCAATTCACAACTCTCACGAGCAAGTGCAATATTCATTTTTTGGACGTTGAGGTCTATGCTCAAGCACAGAAATTGGAGACCTGCATTTTCACGAAAGCCACTGACAGGAACAGCCTGTTACTCGCTACTAGTTTCCACCCACAGAGAACACTGGACAGTGTCCCCCTTAGCCAATTCCTACGGTATAGGTGTAACATCTCAGAACCCGTGGAGTACATACGGCAATCTGCCATGTTGGAGAGGAAATTTGAAGAAAGGGGCTATGAACATACACTCATTGAAAACGTGAAAGACTGAGTTAGTAAAGTTCAAAGAGACACCTTGCTCACACCTAAAGCTCAGAAGACCAGCAAGACTCTTGTATATGTTACAGCTCATTCTACGCAAAGTAGGAGAATCAAGAGGATTATACAGAAACATTGGGCAATGCTACAAATGGACCCTAAATTACAACTCTTTCCGCAAACACCCACATTCGCATATAAAAACAATACGGCGCTGTGCAGTAGCCTCGTTAAAGCAGAGTTACAAACTCCGAGATCAGACACGAGTACATTTAGGGGCACGATACCGTGCCTGAATTGCCAACACTGTGCTAATGTTATCAAGGGTAATAGTGTTAGACATCCACATTCAGGGAAACCAATCCGGCTGAAACATTCATGCACATGTGATGCAGCAAATGTGATCTATGGCCTAAAATGTCCTTGCGGCTTTTACTATGTGAGGATGACCACTAGGAAGGCCAAGATATGCTGGACGGAGCACAAATCAAATATCCGTACAAAGAGTCAAAAATCACCAGTAGCGGCACACTTTGCAGAAGCCAGGCACACGGTAGCCCAATTGAAATGCGTCATACTGGAACAGGTGAAATTGGGGTCAAGGGGAGGTGATATCATAAGGAATCTTCAACAGAGAGAAATCTTGTGGATTGAGCTGATGGATTGCCTCAGTCCAAGGGGCATGAACCTTGAATTTGATTTGATGTGTTTCGTTTAATTACCCTTAGCTTTATGTTGAGAGTCCCTTCAATTTATTGACCTCTGACTGTCATGCTGACTGTATAGGATACGAGTATTGACTAGATATGGAATTGTACTTAACAATTGTCTCCTGTACCGTCAAGATACATGTCTTGTTGAGTAACATGCTGCAGGGTGGCAGTTAGATTGTGAACGGCTTGGATACTCGCCCTGGGGGTTCCAAGTGGTGCAGATCGCTGAGACAGATTTCTGTTTCTCCTCCATTATCTGCCATACCCTATTCGATTGCATTTATGATGCAGATGACAGACCACTAACAAATTTGGTAAATTTTGCCTATTCTGTGTAGGAATATGCTGTTATTGACTTGCAGACTGTGAACGGCTTGGATGCCCACAATTGAGTGCTCCTAGTGCGGCAATATGTTGAGACATGTATCTGCCTCTTGATGTGGATCACTTTGTTCAAGGGTCGACAGTTAATGTAAATGCCTGAATTTGCGAATTGCATGGATCTATTTATGTTCCATCCCTTGGTTGTCTTAATAGACCACAGAAGACATTGACTTTGGCACGGCTTTTTGATACCTTTGTATTGATGAACTTGGCGGTAATTGGGGCACCAGCAGACTTTGATCTGAAATCCCCCCAGGACTGTATAAAGGAAATTGTATAACATTGTTACTTTAGATCTAGGTGGCTATGGGGCCCAAGCAGACTTAGTTCTGCATTCCCCCTTCGCCCACCTTTAGGTTTTGTTACCTATGTGCATTAGTGAAGTGGGTGGCCACGGGGACCCCAGCAGACTTTGATCTGCATCTCCCCTTTTGCACGCCTTTATGTTTTTGTAACCTATGTGTACCTCATATATCCTTGGGGTCAATTATGAGCACGTTTTGGTTCCTAAAACATTTAATGTAATAACGCCACCCCGGAATACCTATGAGTCTCTCCTTCACCTTGTCAGCAGTGTAGCGTCTTGTGGCCTTTGCGATCTAGGTGCCTTTGGACATATGCCGCATCGCCTTAAATGTATACTTCCTGGAATGGGACTCGCTAATGCCCACTCCAAGATGGCAGCCGGTGACACTTGCGCGCATGCGCGATAGCGCCATGGCAACCTTTAAACACAAGATACAGACAGCCCCGAGCTTATGCGTCGGACGGCTGGTTTTCCGGATACACAGTCGATATACAGCGAGGTGAGTGCTCGCATAAACGCTTCCCTTTGTTGTGAAGCAATATATGAGTTTGGAACTCATATTTAGGTTGGAGTATCATGGGACGCTCGTATTGTTTAGAAGCATAGGTGCCTAACGCTGTTATGTCGAGTCATGCTTCATCACGCTAAATGTTAGTGTTGAGTTATGTTATGGTGTGCCAATTGCACATGAGATTGACTGTGAGGCCCTAGGGGCCTCATGCTACTTGACAGTGAGGTTCCTTTAATGCACACACACCTTCTTTCCCTTCCCATAGGGTATCGGATTTCCTAAAGTTCTACACCTTCCTCCTACCGGACTCAGTGGTGCACTGTGGTCCCGCAAAGTCTGGTTCTACTATCGGACAACAACTACTGTTGATGGACTACGACGTTTGTGGTCCTCCCTATATTATTAGTGATTCAGTTGTGGTAAAACATCCAAACTCTTAGTGATTGTGTTTTCTGTTGTTTTCTAGAGATTTTAATTTTGAAATATTTTGAAGAATTGGAACGAATAGTCACCATAGCCCTGAGGATGAATTCTGTAGTAATCCGAAACGCGTTGGCATTTGATTGAACTCAATGGTGCTGTTTGAAATGGGTCTTATGAACTTTGATGAGTTCTCAAAAATGTTCTAGTTGAAAATGCTTTTTGAACTTTTTTTGAAAAATTGCTATACTTCTTTGTGATTTTCGTGTTATTAAAAAAAACCTGTGTGTATATTCCTTTTGGGAAGTAATTTGAGTTACAATACTGGCTAAATTGCCAGTTACTTAGTTCTATTACGGAATCAGACTCACTCTCCCCTTGACAGTTATATGTTCTGTTTGTGAAATACTTGATCGCTAAAATAAATTGATTTGGTCTATATCCATACTCCCCTGTATAACCCACCCTTGGGGTTGCAGGGCAAATAGACCTTTGAGTGTTATCAGGGATATCATCCCATTTGGAGTGTATGTGGGACTGCCGTGTGGTAACATACGGTTTCGTTTTTCAAGATACAATGATGCCCATATTGCAACCAGGGGCATAGTGAAGTGCACATTCAGAGTACTCAAGTCAAGCTTCCGCTCCCTTGACCGCTCTGGTGGGTAGCTACTATATGCACCCCCAGTAGTGTGCAGGATCATTTTGGCAGCATGTGTCCTGCACAATGTTGCAACACGGCGTGAGGTACCGGTGGACATGGTTTGTTTGTTTGTTTATTTATTTATTTGGTATTGCGCGCCAAACCCATTAGGTAGCCGGGCGCAGTTGAGGTCAAGACAGCTTAAGCTTGGTTACATAATGTGTACCAAGAAGCATAAAATATACAAGACAGTTTGAAAATAGGTTGCCAGGATGGTTACAGTGGCATACAGAAGGAAGCAAGTTAAGAGACATGAAGCAGAGACAGGAGTGCCAGGTACCGAGAAGGTAAGCTAACAGTCATGCGTCCGTAGCCATTTAATTACATTGAGTCTAAATTTAGGATATGGTTGTTCCTTTCTGAGGTCATACGGTAGTGCATTCCAGGTTTGTGCTGCAATAACTGGGAAACTAGATCCTCCAGCAGTAACACGTTTAAATCTAGGCGTTTCCAAGGTATGGGCATTGGCTGTTCTCGTTGGGTGTGTGGACGATCTTCTAGTTATCCTTTCAGCAAGGTAGGGTGGGGCCAAGTGGTTTAAGCATTTGGAGGTAAGGGAGGCTGGTTTTAGAAGTATCCTGTCAGATATCTTTAGCCAATGAACCTCTCTTCTGGCATCAGAGATGTGTTCTCTCCTAGGGATATTCAGGGCTGCTCTTAGGGCGTTGTTTTGCATTCTTTGTATTTTATCGATGACATTTTTGTTGGCACCTGAGTAGAGAGCGTTACAGTAGTCTAATCTCGACATTACAAGGGCATTGGCCAAGGTGATGCAACTCGAGGTAGAGAGGAATGGTCTGCAAGCTCGGATAAGCTTACAGGTATAAACTGTGGAGGATGCGAGTGAGTTGACTTGTTTCTTAGAGAGTGGCATCAAGATAGAAGCCTAGTGTTTTGACCACTGGCATCAACTTGATGAGATTGTTGTCGATATTGAAGGTGGTATAGTTAGGGCTATGTTTTTTTATGTTAGTTTCAGAGCCTAGGATTAGTATCTCAGTTTTATCATCATTCAGGCAGAGGCCATGAGATGCCATCCATGCCTGAATGAGGAGGTATACTCTGTTTACTAAGGCTGTGTCCTCCAAAAAGTTGCCCAAAAGGGGGATGAGGATCTGGGTATCATCTGCATAATTAGTGTAGGTGATACCCAGTCTGTCCAATTTGTCGAACAAAGGCTTAGTAAAGATGTTATACATAGTGGGTGAGACACAGGATCCTTGGGGTACTCCACAGGAGATTTGAGTTGGGTCAGCAGCCGTTTGTGGGGAGAAGACTCGCATTGTCCTGTTGGCCAGGAAGGATTGGATCCAGGCTATGGCTTCCCCTGAGAAGTGCGCCGCCGACCTGAGATGGTTACATAAGACTGCGTGATCCACTAGGTCAAACGCTGCAGAGAGGTCCAGGAGAAGTAACATAGCTGTTTGTCCCTTGTCCTTTAACTTGTCAATTTGAGTCTTAAGGTCTAGCAGGGCAATTTCCGTATCGTGGAGTGGGCAGAAGCCAGACTGTCGTGATCCTAGTAGGTGATTAGCTTCTAAGTATTCCTGAATTTGAATATAGGCTACTCTATCAATAATGTTAAGTAGAAAGGGGACAGTGGTAATTGGTCTATAACTGGTAGGGATGGTAGGGTCTAGTGTTTGTTTTTTAAGCAGGGGGAGAACCCAGGATTCTTTGAGGTCATTAGGTACTGTATTGGTTTTAAAGGAAGCGTTTATGAGCTTGGAGATAAATGGGGCAAGGCCTCTAGCCGCATCCTTTATTATTTGTGCCGGGCAACTGTCGCCCTTGCAGTTGGATGGTTTTAGAGAGAGAATGATTTTTTCTGTGTCAAGAATAGAGATTTTTTTAAAGGTAAATGGAGTAGTTGTGTTACACTCTGTGCCAGGGGATGGTTGTTGCTCGGAAGGGGGCAGAGGGGCTTTTTTGATTGCTATTTTCTGTTGGAGAGTAGTGATTTTGTTTAGGAGGGCTTTTTGAATTGCAGTACACCATGGCTTGTCCTTCGGGACAGTGTCTGCCGGTGGAGTTGGGGCTTCCATCTCACGGAGGATGGAAAACAGTTCCTTAGTGTTGCAGCTAGCTTTTGCAATTCTATCATTGAATATATATTTTTTTGTGATGGTTATTTCTTTTTTGTAGTATTTGGAGAGTTCTGTTAATTAAGCCTTATTGACAGTGGTCGGGAAGTGGCGCCAGATCATTTGCAATTTTCTTTTCTTTAATCTCAACTCTTTAAGTTGAGGTGTGAACCATGGGTTGAGGTGGGATTTTTGTCTGGCTTTGCGCATTTTAAGTGGGGCGGCGGAGTCCAAGGCTTGGGACATGGCAGTATTGAAGGTTTCCACTAGAGATTTAGGGTCAGCATTATTGTTAACGTTATTCAGAGAAGGGAGGAGGTGCGGGAGTAGTTTTTCTGCTGTGATGTTCTTTTTGCTTCTTGTGGGGAGTGGGTGTGCCATCTCAATGGTTTTAGGACTAATGAGGTCGAGTGTGGCTGAGAAAGTAATGAGGTGATGGTCGGACCATAATTGTGGTACATTATCTGTAATAATAATGTTACAGTTCGAGTCAGCCACCCAATCCAAGGTTCTACCTTTGATGTGGGTGGGGGATAGTACTTTTTGTAAGAGTCCATGATCTTTGAGAAGTGCAGCTATAGCTTGGGTGTGTTTGTTTCCAGCCTCATTGAAGTCGAGGTTGAAATCCCCCAGTAGCAGGGTTTGTGAGTGGATTTTAGTGTTGCTAGTTATGATATCTGTAAGGTCCTCCTAAAAGGTTCCTAGTGGGCCAGGAGGTCTGTATATCAGGTGTATCGTTAAAGTACGGTTGTTGGATAGAGGAAGTTTAGCCGTGAGAACTTCGCATGAGGGACATGTAGTTGGAGTGGCAAGTCTAATGGAGAGGTTAGTTTTGGCGATGATGGTTAAGCCGCCACCACGAGAGTTAGGCCTATCCACTCTGAGTATCTGGTAGCCCTCGGGTATTGCTATCATAAGGGCAGGACCTGCCGCATCATGGAGCCAGGTTTCAGTTACGGCTAGTAAGTCGAGATTCTCATTGTGTAGTGTGTCTGCAATTTCAGAAGCATGGGCTACTAGGGATCTGGCGTTGATAAGTGATCCAGATAGAGATAGTGTGCCTTTATTAGTAGGGTAGGGGCGAAGTTTGGTTTCTGGTTTATTAGGACTAGCAAGGTTTTTTTTTACTATATTGGACGGGATCCGGTTGTTTTTAGGATCATAGAGCTGGGATAGTCTGGATCTAAGTCTCATATTTCGATCCAGAGGAGGGCGCGTTAGGAGAGTGGCTAGAGACATAATGACTAGGAGGCTAAGTGTAAATACTACAGGTAGGGTTCTCAGGTTGTCAAGCATGTTCAGGGCTATGCCGTGGGATTTCACATGGTGTTTTGGGTCAGGTGAGATTCACTTAGTAGGCTAGTTGCAGGTTAGTGTTGATTGTACAACAGTTGCACTAGTGGGTTGGGGTAGGCAAAGAAATAAGTTGCACAAGTAGGCTGGTGTCAATAGCACAAGTAAGCTAATATCAATTGCACAGGTAGGCTAATATCGATTGCACAGGTAGGCTAATATCAGTTCCACAGTTAGGCTGATATCAGTTGCACAGGTAGGATAATATCAATTGCACAGGTAGGCCAGTATCAGTTGCACATGTAGGCTAATATCAATTGCATAATTAATATCAATTGCAAAAGTAGGCCAGTATCAGTTGCACAGGTAGGCTAATATCAATTGCATAGGTAGGCTAATATCAGATTGCACAGGTAGGCTAATATCAATTGCCCACGTAGGCTAATATCAATTGCATAGGTAGGCTAATATCAATTGCACAGGTAGGCTAATATCAATTGCACAAGTAGGCTAATATCTATTGCACAGGTAGGCTAATACCAATTGCATAGGTAGGCTAATATCAATTGCATAGGTAGGCTAATATCAATTGCACATGTAGGCTAATATCAATTGCACAGGTAGGCTAATATCAATTGCACAGGTAGGCTAATATCAATTGCATTAGGTGGGCTAGCGAGCAGATTGGATAGGTGAGTAGTAGTGCATATAATCAAGCCTGGGCCGGTTACATGCGTTGACGTTGTTGCTAAGGCGCACTAGTAACACCTAGATGTGACAGGCAATAATGGCAATGTGGCAGAAATGCACTAGTAACACCTAAATTAGATAAGGCAATATGGCTAGAGATTAGCGTGGGTCGGCGGTTGCAATAGCCAGATACTGTGATCGTGATGACGTTTGTGTCCCTTGCCGTCTGGTAACCGCAAGCGAAATTAGCATGGGGATAGTACGGAAAGTATGTAGAGCGGGCACTAGTATGTTATGTTCTTTCTCCAACCTTAGAAGTCAGTTTTCATGCAAATTAATTGTTGCTATCACAGTTGTGGTGAGGCACTATGGACGAGACCAGGACTAATAGGGGTACGTAGTACTTAGGGAGCCTGTTAGATTCTTACCATCACTTCGTCACGCACTAATATCAAAGTTGGTCGGATGCACCCGCACAACCACTGCGCGAACAGGCGCAGAACAGGGCCTTTTTCTCCACGGGCCTTCTCCAGCTGCGGGCCGGCTTCTGCCTGCCGGCGGATGTACGGCAGACAAATGCTACACCCGTTGCCTAGCAACGCGTTGGGCGACCATTTTACGGCCAGGCAGCATAGTATTGCATCGGAAAGGGCGTCCTCAAACAAAGTAAGCAGATTCACTGCAAAATATTTTCAATTCAATACTCCTCATCAGGTTGGGGCATCATCAGCACAGCGGTACTCACCTCAGCAGCATGGTGGTGTCGAGCAAGGTACGAGCAATGCTGCTCAAGGGAGCCCACGTGGCTGGGTCACTGGGCTTGATGATCGATCGGCGGATGAGGGGGGAGAGGGCTCCTGCCCTCTCCATAGTCTCAATGGTATGAGGAAGGGCCGACACAGAACAGGGCCTTTTCCTCCACGGGCCTTCTCCAGCTGCCCACACATCCACAACCACAGGCACAGGCGCTGCCCATGGGAGGGGACAGGGCACGTGGCGAGGCAGCCCGGACCCAGCTTGTGGCCACATTCTTCACCTAAACTCTCACCCCTGCGGAGTGCACACAGTCCTGGCACATACCAGGTGACAATCGATGATGACAAAGAGACAGTAAACTGTCACAACCTTACCACCCTGAGAATGTTGCCAAGGACTTGCTACATTGTGTGCATCCCTAGCTACTTAAACATAACCAATCCTGTGTGAGCAAAAGGAACACATGCAAGGTGTGTATCACACACCCCTGCAAAACAGCCATCACAATCCCTGGTATGTCACCCAAACCCTCCCAAACCACATCACCCTTGTCTGCTACACCATGACATTGCATGCAATAGCAAAAGGCCAAACCATGACCAATAACATACAAAGTGACATGTTGTACATGAAAAATGGCATGAGACAATGATGTTGGACATGGAATCAGATGAAATGACTGACCAACAACCTCCCACACATACAAAGTCAGACACAAATGCTTTCCAACAGTCGTAGCATGAACACAACACTGAATGTCCGTTAACATGCACATTGGGCATGGCAAAATCCCGACTCCTGAACCTGTGTGCTGTATGTGTCTCCTGCAACACACTGCTCAGCACACAGCACTTTGATCAGCCATAGTGTTGCAAATACACCTTGAGCATCACATGAAAAAGACCAATGAAATCTACCACCAAATGACGCATGCACAGGGTACCCAAGTGGAAATAGATTGTGTGCTGCATGGACACCACGGGCCTGAGAATGCAATCTGTGTGCACCTGTGGCCATGGAAGTGTGGATGTACGTGTGGTGGATCATCGTGCAACTGTGTGTGTCATTAGGGACATGCACTCAATATATGCATGTGAAATCAAGTGACCATCACTGCCCTGTACACATCACATGTGAACATTGCCCATGTGAACACCCCAGCATGTCAAACCACACCAATCCCCTGACACCTGTAAAGTAAAGACAACACAAGCAAAGGCATTGAGCAGCACAACACATCATGTACATAGTACCCCACAATTACAATGTTAGAGTGCCCAAAACACTGTAGGCCAAGCCAACTGTCCAACAACAAAAGGCCCTCCCTTACACATCACCGTGACCTTCTGAACAACTGTCTCTGGGGTATTTAGCCTTCTTTCTTCAAGTGTACCTGGCTACAGGATCACCCTACCCTTTGGTCTCCATGTTCCAGCGTGCGTGTAAACAGGGTCCAGCCCCCACAGAGCCCACCTTGACTGGTAAAAATACCAAATTGCAGAGAACTCCAAGTAGGCAAACCCACAAAGCAGGGAAAAAGGCTGTAAGCACCAAAGAAAACCTGTAATAGTCTCCAGTAGATGACTTGAAGTAGCAGGAAATGTCAAAGCACATGTACAAGCACACTGATAGAACAACCAAGGTAGCAAAGTTCAATAATGGTCCAACAGGATGGGTACCATTTACGGTACATTACATACAATGATGATGCAACAACTGATGGGTAGTGTCACAGCTCTGGTGTCCAGGCGCAGGAGTAGCACAAACCAACCACCCCCTCTGTGGTCTGGGCACCTGCAAGGTCAAACTAACACAGGCCTCTGAGACCCCGCCGGGGAAGGAGGGTCAGAGATATGTTGCATGGACAGGGATTGGTATTCAGGATAACCTGAAAGAGGGGCAGGAAAGTGGATGTGGATCTGCAAGGGAAAGTAGGCAAAATACAACTATTCAGTAAAACGCATACTCAATTACAGCAAACATGTTCATCATGCACATTGTACCAAATCAGTCAAATTCAAGCCAGAGAGACACTTATCTCTGGGGTGAGTGCTGGCCTCCTGCCTGTGCACTCTCAGGTCCGGTAACAGGAGCACTTCAATGCTGAAAAGAGAGCGTGAGTTACTAATCTGAATGTGTGTTTACAACACACACACACAACCCCATTCATGCCCCAAAGTAAGTGACTTCTCCACAAACAAACACCCCTGTCTGCTGCCATGTACCCATACGTTAGCTTGGCCCACCGATGGCACATACACTGTCAATGCAGTAAGGCCGGCGCATGTGGCCGCGTGGGAAATGGAAGATCAATGGGTAAACAATCAGACATGATACAATGGTCCCTGGGTGAGCTGCTAGACGCTTATAGCAAGGTGCAACTTCAGTACAAGTTGTGTTCTGGCCGGCGCTGATTCAAATAGGTAGTGCATGTGACAATTTGCACATGCAAATGACATGCACTCACCACGAGTCTGAGCCTCGCTGGTCGTCCCTGTGCACTGTATCAGTTCCTGGCTAGGAACGCTACTACCCTAATTACTCTGCTTCAATGGAGCAGGGGGTACTTTAGGATATGTTTGATGGCCCCTGCATGTGCCCCTGACAACTTGCAAAGGCACTTGTCATGTGGCCCTCAACGCATGTCAGCTGTACTGTGTGCTTCTCCAACAATGCCTGGCAAAGCTCCCCAGCACAGGTGCTACTTAGCATCCATGTGCAAGTGGCCTGGTGGAAGGTAGTCTGCGGCGTGGGCCCTTGTGTTGCTCACCTTGCCAGGAGCTCCTGGAAACACGTCTGCATCTGTTGGACGTCTGAGCACAAGCCCTGTGCATCTGCTTGCGCACACATCCACACGTCTGCACCAATGAACGTGGCCAGTTTCCTGGATTACTGGTCCCTGTGTCTGCAGCCAAAGGTAGTCTGGAGGCTCATCTTCCTGCAGAAAGGGCATTAAACAAGGCAATAAGGCTGGAAACTTCCCTGTGTGTTTGTGTACATGCTGGTTGTCACAGGGCGAGGTTACAGAGCTACATCCAAACTCCTCCCACCATCAGTGTCACTTTGACAGGCCAAGGGTGCAGGCTACTGTCTACAGCATGAAGTGCATCAAGCACATGCACAGACAAGAAAATGACATACATCACAATCCACATCAATTAATGGATAAAACAATCACATACTTACCCAAATTCACTACAGACATCGGGTGGATGAAATGCAACCAATACCCACTAGGGGTGTTAACACAATTAGTACAGCAGCAGACAGGCCACAGTTATGAGGCAAGTCCAAAGCCCTCGTGGAATATTTTGTTACACCGAACCATCCTAGCGAGCACATGGATAAGGGAAGCAGGAGTGGCCTATGTGAGTCATGACCCCAAGCTGCAAACACATACACAACACAAGCTTGAAGGGCCCAGCTGCAACAGACAGTGGATGCTTTCAAAAGTCACAAAGCACCATACCGTCACATGAAAGCACAATAGACAAACAATATTAAACTATATTAACTAATTAAACTAACAATGAACAATCTACATAACCTAATTAAAATTACTATCAAATAGTTGATATTAACTAACTAAACTAAAATCAAAAATCAAAAATGGCCACATACGACCCGGGGGGGGGAGGCACCCAGGAGGGTGGAGGTACAGGGTGCACCTCAACACCCACATGCGATGATGTTGAGCCAAAAAAAAAACCTCCATGGGCTCAACGCCTGCACACCGTGACCTGTGTAGGAGATATTTCATCGCCCGAGTCTGCCTCATCCAGAATAGGAGGACGTGGGCCAGGAACCCGACCACGCCTAGGTGCAGCTTGCCCCTTGTTGACAGCAAGTCTGCCGGACGGGTGAGCCTGGTTCTGTGCGGCAATGACACGCAGGTCTGCATGCAGAACCACCCGTGATACACATGCGTCCTCTTGCAAGGTAACACGTGTAACACAGAGTTCTTCCTGCGTAGTCTGGCTAGACAACTGATGCACCTCCCGGCAAGCATGTAGCTCAGCTGAGATGGTACGCTCAAGCTGCTCAAACCTCTCCTCCAACCGCACCCTCTGGGACGTCAAGAGGGTACCAAGAGTTGATCTGAGGGACTGATACAGTGTGTGGCCCAGCCTGAGCGAGCGGGCCGTGGACTGTGCTGCCTGCCACTGAAGAAGCACCTGCCTAGCAGGGGGGAGCATGAATTGGGCCACCCGTTCCATGCTCACAGCGATGTTATCAAGTGCTGCCCCCTGATGTTCTGAATTGGCAGTCATGTCTTGCTCCCACTCAATATACCTCGGTGGCGCGTGGCCACCGCGTTGCTGGGCTTCACACCTGCAGGAGCCAAGGACCGGGCGTCCTCGCTGGGTTGGCACCACCCGTGGCTGCATGACTACATGCCCCTGTCTACGTGATGCCCCAGGCACATCAGCGACTGTGTGGAGGGTGACCCTGCATCCCGATCCACCACAGGCAGAGGTCCCACCACTGTCTGGCCCTTCAGTGCAGGTGTCGCGGTAAGAGGAGTGTCCACATCAGAATCACTCACCCCTGACATATGGACCTGATGCACATCCAACTCGACATGGTCGTCAGAGTGGTCATCTGGGCTGGACTCATTGCCAGCCAAAGACAAGATGGACTGCAGCACACGTGGGTGCCTGTGATCTACCAACCAATGACCCCCACTTGTGACGGGATGCGGTTGTGATAACAACCCTGTGCCTGGCATGACAACACCATCCTCTGCCTCCATTGCGTCATCATCTGAAGAGTGGAGAGAAAAAAACATTAGTACACATGTTAGAAGCACATAACACAGTCACAAATGGACATCACACAGACAGCCAACACATGAAGCTGACATGTCACACACAAAAGAGAACCTGCCATGCATGCCTGGCCAATTTGACATTGCATCAGTGAGTACGCATGTAGAATGGTGTTACATGGCTCAGAAGTGGGTTCATGCAGTGCAGAACATGTGTACGTTACTCACTAGCTACATGAACAAGTACTTCATGATGTGTATCAAAACACCTGAAGGCAGTGTATGGGCAAGTTCAGGCATCACGTGCAATGTGCACGCAATGTGTTCCATGGCTACAAGCAAATCCCCCCGACCCCCGAGTGAAAATCCAGCGATGCCTTGCATGGTAGCAAAAGGGTGACCAGAGACCTGTGTATTGGCAACCAGTGTTGACTAGCATCAATGGCATCATCTGAGTCAACTGACAACACAGCAGATGATGATGGGACAGTAAGCAGGACACATGACCAACCCTCAGGAGTACACCCATGTGTGCAAAGCCCACTACACCAGTTGGACAAAGTCAGTGGGCATGAAACTGGGGGAGGACTGTGTCCCACACAGACTATGACACCCTAAACATGTGTGTGATGCAGGACTGGGCCAAAGTGGCCATGGGATGGATGGTGGAATGCCATGAAATGTAGGTCACCATGGACATGTACTACAATGATCATCCAGTCAAGGACACATAGGGGGACGCATGGAATGCACATGGAGCATGAATGGGCAAACAGGTCCCTGCTGAGCATCTGCCATCTGCACAGTCCAAGTGAGACACCCTGCATGAAGGACAGAGGATGTACCCCACTGCATGTGTCTGGCAGGTTGGCTGGTGGAAGTTAGCATGTACACAGGAGGCTTGAACAGGCCATTGCAGTACCGCAAAATGATGCACAACAGTGCAATGGTGAAATTGGGGTGCAGGGGGGGTGGAGGGGCAAGGGAGCATGCCTACGTGGAGTACCCGCATGCAGGTAGGGGACACATGCACATCACTCATGCAATGACATAGTCCCAGTGCTGAGAGGAAGGACAACACAGGCTACATGCAGAAGGGCCAGTGAGCTGGAACATGGACCGGAGGGGCATCCGGGTGACTAGCATATGAGTATGGTGCAAGTGTGGTGATGAGGACAGTCCCTGTCTGCTCAACATGTCCACCATCCTGCACAGCAGGCACGCATCAGTGAAGCATTGCATGATTTGCACATGAAAACGGTTCTAGGGAAAATGTTCGAATGCAAAGGATTGAATGACCAAAGGGTTGAATTTATTTGCCCAATAGTTTGTGGTTTCTTCACACAACTCCAGTTACTGTAGCAAAAACCACTTCTATTTGTAACTATACAAAAAGCATTAACCATATATATATATGATGTATGACAAATTTGACCCTTTTGTCTTAGGTCCAATTACCCCGACCCTTGCATCATTCAATCCTTTTGGTGTTGAATCTTCCACAGGACACCCATGAGAACCATGTACACATGACATGTAGTGGCAGTCATGCCCAACACATGACACGAGTAAAACAACCATGGCCTCGACAAACACGCAGCAACACTCACTGGACTGGGCATCAAAGTCCTGCATCTCTCCCACTCTTTCGACCAATTGTGGTGGTATGAACTCTGCTATGAGTGACTTGTGCAGAGTGAGGTCTACCTCCTCAGGTGACAGCCCACTGCCTGTCACCAGAGTCATGTTCTAATTTGAGGCACGCTTCGCCTTAGCGCTGCGTTTGAGGTCATTCCAACGCTTTTTGCACTCTTGGGCTGTGCGCACCTCATGGCCGAATGCAGTCACATCTTACGCAACTTGCTTCCAGTGGGTATCACGATGGGCAGCTGTAGTCTGACAATTAGGCCCCACTAGCATGTCACGGTTGTGGTCCTGCACGTAGTCCACGAGGCAGTCCAGTTCCTGATTGCAGAAAGGCTTCTTCCTCGACGTGCAGGAGGCCATAGCTGTGTCTGGGGTCCCAGCCTGTACTGCAGGTGCAACCTTCCTCCTCTTGGACGCTGGTCAGGACCCTGTCTGGCAAATGCCACCTTGATCAGTATGGGCAGTGGCACTGGTGGAATGAGCCGAGGGAGTGGCAGGTGGAACATGGAGTGAGGCCCTGACTTGCATCAATGGCTGTCGGGTGCCCTGGAATAGACGCTGCACAGAAACGTCCGCTGGGCCAGGGTCATTGACTGGGACTGTCCTGGTTGGTAGACTGGTGTCGGCTGCATCTGCCCCTGCAGTTTCTGACACCCGGCTGGTCGGGCCAACAGATTGAATTACTGCCCCAGGGACACGTGCCTCGGTCTGGGCAGCCCCGTGTGTGCCTCCTGAACACCTGGAAATCTTCCATGGACTCCTCAAGTGCCAACGCAGCCTGCGCTGGCAGACCCATAGCCTGGGTGGTGGTGTCCACAACTGCACCTGCAGCTACCCCTACCCTTGAGCCCGTGGTAGTCGATGAAACAGACTGCCGGGTCACACGGGCGCCAGTGCCAGATGCAAGAACTGCATCTTGTGGAGCCGCAGGGGGTGGTGGCATGACTGCACCAACATGGGGCACAACATCGTCCCGAGCTGGCGCTCCCCTGCCTCTTCCCCGTCTGTAGCCACCCTGGACACCCTGGAGTGCCCCTACTCCCTGGTCACCCCGGCCACGTCCCTGACCATGCCCACCACAAGGAGTACGCCCAGCTGAGGCACCCCTCACCTTTGGTGGCCTCCCAACCATGGCACAGATGGAGTAGTGCCGGCACAGATGGAGAAGTGCCAATGGGAGGTGTACCTGGCAATTGTTCTGGGCAATTGGGGTGAAGGGGGTGGGATGCAAGATGTTAACAGCACCCCTGCACCTGCAAGGCTGTATGTGACCCTGGTGATGAAGTGACGGGTCACGCAATGCTCGGGCACCCCAAAACTGCTGTAAAACCATGCACGCAACCCCTGCAGCCTACGTGCGTGGAATTAACCTCCCGCAGTACGCGGTGGCACCCAGGAACACGAAAAACGCATATGCGTGGGACACACAGGCTACTATGACCTCGAAAACGGGTACGCAATACACAGGGGCAGCCGCAGTGGGAAAAATAGTGTGTGCGACTCACCGTCAGACTAGCGTGATAATGAAAAACACGCGTAGCCACTACCCCCACCAAAAGAAGAGATATGTGCTTGATCCGCTGTGAAGTAGTGATGGTGCGCGATACAACACGAAGTAGCAACACACACGTCGGTCTCCATGAAAGGCACGTACAACAAACTGCTGGCCCCGCTCAACTTTAACCCGTGCTGAGGGAAACGCCTGCGTGCATCACGTCCTCGAATTACACGCATTCCCACACGGACGTGTGGTTTTTTCATGTGCTGATCCACTATGCACCCGTGATGATGGAAACGCCCGTGCGCGATACGTCACAGACACGTGGCCTTTCCTCGAATTACATGCTAACGTGCACTTTTTTCACGTGCCAAATCACTCCGTATCAAGCTGGCCACGCGAAAACACACAGAAGACCACGCTCCTGCCCAAAAGGCCATTCTCCTGCCCCCAAGAGCCCTGAGCAAGCTCCCACCTGCCATCTGCTGCTGCCTGCCTGCTGCCCACGTGCCCTGCTATTTGGTGCATGTACATCAGCCATTTGCAGGGGTCCAATTGCAGTGTCCACCCCTGCGAGAGCAGAAGACTCCCGACTGGGATACCACGCTCCACAGCCCAGTCCCAGGACCCAGTTGCCCACCCACACCTGCCTCGGGGGTCGCCATGTCGGGGCGAACACCATCCGAGACCACTGGCAACCCCCAGCAAGAGAGGCAGAGGGCCACCAGCTTCAGCGAGAAGGAAGTTGGTGTCCTGGTGGAGCATGTCCTGGGGCATTATGATGCCCTCTTCACACCATTGCGTGCTGACAAGGAAGGATGGAATAGGATTTGGTAGGGCATCAACGCGGAGGGGGTGGCAACCCGGGACTTCAAGCACGTCCGGAAGCGCTGGGAGGACTTCAGGCCCAGGACTCTCAAGAAGGCCTGAGCAACATCCAGATGAGGGTCCTGAAACACATAAATCCAGCGCTCCACAACCAGATCCTTTGGAGGAAGACCCGTCTGGAGTCGAGCAGTAAGTGTCCATGCATTGCTGTGTGAAACAGGGCATGTTGCAGTGTGCTGGTAGTCAGCTACTTGCCTGTATGTGTAACATAGGCCATGTATGGATGTGTGTGAGCCGGGACATCATGGTAATGCATGTGAGACCAGTAATGTGTGAACCACATGGATGGTGCATGTGTTCCAATGAGACATGGCGAGCTGCATGCGGAATGCACACATGAATGCATGCCAGTCCCTGTTCTTGGACATGGATGGGGGTGAGGGATGGGTGCTGCTCTCATGTACATGTATGGTGTGCATGTATGTGTGTCTGAGAAGCGTGTGTGTGACTTTGAAACGCCATGGATGCATGACACATGTCCGTGACGATGTGTAGATTCACTCATGCAGTGTGGTCACCGTTGTATCCACTGTGTCTGTGGTGTATGAGCCATGATGCGTGACCCTCCGGTGATGTGTGTGCATGGGATCAGTATGAGCCATGATGCATGTGAGTTTAAAGGCAACATTTATGTCCATGGAGGGCCTTGTACATGGATGCTGATGTTGATTGCATGTGCCGTGCCTGTTTCTGCATGTGTGTTGCGTGCATTGACGCATGTGTTGTGGAGGGACAGGATGGAAGTGACGTTTGACAGTGCCACTCATGTGTTATTGCTTCCTGTCTAGGGGACTATTGTACAGTACCCTGATGCTTGTGTTCTATGTCTCCCTCTACACAGCGTCAGGTGAAGAAGAGGGCGAAGACAGCGCTGTGGAGCTAAGCGGAGGGGATGCTTCCACCGGAAGGCGACGCAAGGCCCAGCCACCCTCCCAGGAATTGCCTTCATCCAGGAGCGAGGGGACTGGTGCCGCGTCTGCCACTACGGCTGTAGCGGAAGGGCCAGGTGAGCCCCCACAGGGGCTTGCAATGGCGGAAGACGGTGCAGAGACATCCAGATTGGTGGTCTTCACAGAGGAGGAGGAGCCCGCTACTGAGCCGCACATGGGGCCTGGTGGGGGTAGTACCACTGGTGCAAGTGGTGCAGTCCAGGGCCAGGGTCAGGAGGCAGCACAGGTCACCACGGAGGGGACTGTGCATGTCACTGTCCCTGACCCTGTGATTGCACCACCATGCACCAGCAGGGATGCCCTGCCCCAGGCCCGTCCGCAGGTAGGGGGAGGCCCACGTCATCTGGCTCTCCACTACCTGCGGATATGGAGTCCCATGACCGTATGGGCTCTGTCCTGATTGGTGTCGCGTTGCGCACGTGTGACATTCGTGATGACGTGCGTGCTTCCTGGGGGGAGCATGCACGCCATCACGAAGAGCTGCATGGCACTGGTGGGAGGGACCATGGTCGGTGGGTTCCTACATGTGTCGCGTACTCTGGCGGACCTCTCCTCCTCTGTGGAGACTATGCGCCAGTCGTTCACCCTGCCGTCTTTCGGCCCAGATTCCACCAGGGCCCCCTGTGGACCTGGCCAGACCAACACAGCAAGCTTGGTGGAGATCCCATCCCTGCCACAGTCGGGAGTCGGTGGTCCAGCAGGGGTGGACACCCCAACAACTGGAGACCAGCAGATGGAGGATGTGCAGGCATCATCTGACAGGGCACATGGACAGCAGCAGCAGCAGGCTCTAGGTGGGAGTGATGATGGCTCGGGGCCATCAACATCAGAGGGGCAGGCATCAGCCAGAGGGCAGGAGAACCCTGGAATGGAGTGTCTTCTGTGTGGCTGCGGTTGGGCCAGCGGATAGATGCAGAGCGGCGGCGGGCAGAAGAGTTTCGGCTCACCATGGGCGGAGTTTTCCATGCGTCGGGCGTTGAGGCGGGCTGAGTGCCTCGAGGCAACTCGCAGGGAGTTGGAACAGGCCATGAGTGCATCCCTGCGAGTCCACGGGGCCAGGGCAGAGGCCCGCCTTTGGAACATCGACATGGAGTTTGATGATGCCCTGGACCACAACATCACCAAGTGAGCTGCAGGACTTGCCCGCCGCCATTGTATATAGTTAGATAGTGTTAGGTTTCCTTTTTTTATCTTCTATTGGAACGCTTGGACAATGCCCCACGTTTTTGTATATAGTTGTAAATTAGGTAGGGTTCTGTACATAGGTTTCATTTCATTTGTTGGGCTCATGGAACCTTGTTGCAATATTTGTACATAGTTGGACAGTGGATTTTTATTCTTACATCATTTACCCTCACCATGGATCAATGGATTTTTGGATTTTGGTTTCCTTTGGATTTACTTTGGTGGACAAGGATTTTTGACACACTTTATTTTGGATTCATTTGGATTGTGTCATCATTATAATTTTTTTGGTTTTGGACATGCCTTTTTTCTTGTTTATGATTGTTTACATGCATTGAATCATTTTTATTATTTTGTGCACAATACATTTTGATTTCTTACTTGCATGTGTGGTATTTGCTCTTTAGTTTACTGCATGTCACAATGTGGGTTTACACAATCACTCGCACCCAGTGTGTGTGTGTGTGTGATGGACATCTGTTGATGTGCATATTTGACTTTTGGTTAGTGACAAGTAATAGGCCTTTCAGTGTGGGGTAGATGGGAAACTTGACTGTGTCTAAAGACTGGGGTGGCGTGCAGTGGGATTTTGGTGGACATGAGGCCCATGAATGTGCATCTTTATTACATGTTGGGTGGGGACCTGAGTCGGAGCCTGCTGGCAGGTGCCCGTCAATGCTGGGGAGGTGGGGGTGCTGGGGGACATGAGACAGGCCCTGACCCTCAATGCTGGGAGGTGGGGGTGCTGGGGGACATGAGTCAGGGCCTGCTGGTAGGTGCCCGTCAAAGCTGGGTGGATGCGGGTGCTGGGGGACATGAGTCGGGGCCTGCTGGCAGGTGCCCGTCAATGCTGGGTGGATGGGGGTGCTGGGGGAAATGTGTCGGGGCCTGCTGACAGGTGCCCATCAATGCTGGGGGGTGGGGGTGCTGGGGGACATGAGTCGGGGCCTGCTGACAGGTGCCCGTCAATGCTGGGGGGGTGCTGGGGGACATGAGTTGTGGCCTGCTGGCAGGTGCCCATCAATGCGGGGCGGATGGGGGTGCTGGGGGACATGTGTCACGGCTCACTTGTGCATGGTGGCATGTGGGCTGGCTGGGGGGCTTCGCCAGGGTGGATGGGCTGCCTGTGGGGCATGGCCAGGGGTCCAGGGGGTTCCCCTGTGTTGTGGTCGGCCTGCAGACCCTGGGGTGGGGGGAGAGGGCACAACTGGGAGGACACACACTGCCAATTCGTTGGGGCACCCCCATAATAGACGTACCCCGCTCGCACAGGGCCAATCGCATGTAAAACTTCCCGCGCACCTCCAAAATACACGTACCCCGCTCGCACAAGGCCAATCGCGTGTAAAAATTCCCGCACACCCCCGAAATACACGTACCCCGCTCGCACAACGCCAATCACGTGTAAGACTTCCTGTGCACCCCCGAAATACACATACCCTGCTCGCACAAGGCGAATCGCGTGTAAAACTTCCTGCGGACCCCCGAAATACACGTACCCCGCTCGCACAAGGCCAGGCGTGTGTAAGACTTCATGCGCACCCCCAAAATACACGTACCCCGCTCACACAAGGTCAATCACGTGTAAGACTTCCCGCGCATGCCCCGAAATACATGTACCCTGCTCGAACAGGGCCAATCACATGTAAAACTTCCCACGCACCTCTGAAATACACGTACCTGGCTCGCACAAGGCCAATCGCGTATAAGACTTACCGCGCACACCCGAAATACACGTATCCTGCTCGCACAGGGCCAATCGCGTGTAAAACTTCCCGCGCACCCGCGAAATACATGTACCCCGCTCGCACAAGGCCAATCCTGTGTAAGACTTCCCGCGCATCCCCGAAATACACGTACCCCACTCACACAAGGCCAATCGCGTGTAAGACTTCCCGCGCACCCCTGAAATACACGTACCCCACTCACACAAGGCCAATCGCGTGTAAGACTTCCTACGCACCCCGAGATACACGTACCCTGGTCACACAAGGCCAATTGCGTGTAAAACTTCCTGCGCACCGCCGAAATACATGTACCCCGCTCGCACAGGGCCTATCGCCTGTGATTCTCCCCACGCAGTGGGGTACGTGTATTCGGAGGGGTGCTCAGGGAGTTTTACAGACGTTTTCATGGTTGGGGGGCTTTATGCTGGTCCACTGGCCTGTTTCACCATGTACGGGATTTGTGCGTTGTTCATGGCGCACGGGGAGGGGTTGGGGGCGTAACTGGCGCGGCTGCAGGGTCGCTGCGCAACTCTGCGCCACGGCTGGTTACGGATGTTAAAATCCATGAATATGCTGCGCCCGGAAATGGATTTTGGTGCACGCGGCTGTCGCAGACTGCCGCACGCGCACACTGGGCGCCAGCCGCGTGCGCCACTTGTGCGCTGAATTCTATGAATTACCCCCAATGTGTTTCAAAGCGCTTCAAGGCAAGGGAGGGAAATACACGTACCCTGCTCGCACAGGGCCAATCGCGTGTAAAACTTCCCGCGCATCCGCGAAATACATGTACCCCGCTCGCACAAGGCCAATCCTGTGTAAGACTTCCCGCGCATCCCCGAAATACACGTACCCCACTCACACAAGTCCAATCGCGTGTAAGACTTCCCGCGCACCCCTGAAATACACGTACCCCACTCACACAAGGCCAATCGCGTGTAAGACTTCCTACGCACCCCGAGATACACGTACCCTGCTCACACAAGGCCAATTGCGTGTAAAACTTCCTGCGCACCGCCGAAATACATGTACCCCGCTCGCACAGGGCCTATCGCCTGTGATTCTCCCCACGCAGTGGGGTACGTGTATTCGGAGGGGTGCTCAGGGAGTTTTACAGACGTTTTCATGGTTGGGGGGCTTTATGCTGGTCCACTGGCCTGTTTCGCCATGTACGGGATTTGTGCGTTGTTCATGGCGCACGGGGAGGGGTTGGGGGCGTAACTGGCGCGGCTGCAGGGTCGCTGCGCAACTCTGCGCCACGGCTGGTTACGGATGTTAAAATCCATGAATATGCTGCGCCCGGAAATGGATTTTGGTGCACGCGGCTGTCGCAGACTGCCGCACGCGCACACTGGGCGCCAGCCGCGTGCGCCACTTGTGCGCTGAATTCTATGAATTACCCCCAATGTGTTTCAAAGCGCTTCAAGGCAAGGGAGGGAACAAGGGAAAATAAAACAACATTCTTACAGGCCATGAACAGTAAGGATGTGAAATTAACTATCATACTCGGCCTGACAACATTTCAGATAGTGCAAGTCATAAGACATATATAAGGAAGGGAGGGGGAGTGTGAAGTAAATGGAAACAGACAGGCGACTACCGTACTAGGCCTGACGACATTTCTGGTAGAGCTGGAGGAAAACAAAAGGTGAGGGAGAGGGGTGCAGAAAGGGAGGGGAGGAACAAAACAAGCGACTATCATACTAGGCCTGACAATGTTTCAAATAGTGCTGGAGGGAGGGGGGGCAGTAAGGGGATGCGGGAGTGACAGACGAGGTTGCTATCATACTAGGTCCAGGGACAATTCTGATAGAGTAAGCCCATAGAAGAAAGTAAGGGGAGGAGGGGAGGAGATAGGAAAAGGGAGAGAGGAGGAGAGAACAGAGAGTAAGAAGTCAAAAAGAGTGGAGAAGCAAGAGGGGAGTGCGAATACAATTGCAGAAGTCAGTAGTAACACATAACGTTGCAAGCCAGGATACAAGATGGAGATGGGAACAGCATGATTCAGGGCCACCATGAGTGCAAGATGCAGAGGAAGTCCAGCATGAGAGTTGAGAAAGGGTGACGCACCTTGAATCAATGAAGTCCATAAAAGTTAAATCCAGCATTGGCCACAAGACGGTGATGGTGAAACCAGAATGTATCATAACAGACTCCTGTGTGCAGGAAGGGGGGCAAAGGGAACAACACAGGGGGACCAGAGAGGGTGGGGATGGCCTGTGGGGACAGAGTGTGTAAACACATGTTGGTGCATGCTTACCTGCTGTTTTAGCAGGGGGTCAGACCCTGGATCCTCCTGGTCCGAGCAGGTTCAAACAGGAATTGCCCTTTACTTTGGACACCCGGGCGAGAGACGCCCTTGATCTAAGAGTTAAGAGCAGGAAGGAAGAGGCAGGGCTAAGAAGGTGGGTGGTGCTTAGGCCAGATGACCTAGATCCACTTACACCTGCTCCCCAACTGCAAAGGAAAAGAGGCTGGAGGGCTCCTTAAGTAGGGAAAAGAGCGGCAAGCAGGAAGGCACTAGGTGGGCGGGGATTGCTAAGTGGTGAAAAAGAGCGGCAACCAGGAAGGCAACAGGTGGGTGGGGCTTAGGCCAGGTGACCTAGATCCACTTACACCTGCTCCCTAGCTGCAAAGGAAAAGAGGTTGGAGGGCTCCTTAAGTGGGGAAAAGAGCGGCAAGCAGGAAGGCACCAGGTGGGTGGGGCTTGATAAGTGGTGAAAAAGAGCGGCAACCAGGAAGGCAACAGGCGGGCGGGGCTTAGGCCAGGTGATCTAGATACACTTACACCTGCTTTCCATCTGCAAAGTAACAGAGGCTGGAGAGCTCCTTAAGTAGGGAAAAGAGCGGCAAGCAGGATGGCGCCAGGTGGGCGTGGCTTGCTAAGTGGTGAAAAAGAGCGGCAACCAGGAAGGAAACAGGTGGGCGGGGCTTAGGCCAGGTGATCTAGATCCACTTACACCTGCTCTCCATCTGCAAAGTAAAAGAGGCTGGAGGGCTCCTTAAGTAGGGAAAAGAGCAGCAAGCAGGATGGTGCCAGGTGGGGTTCCCAGTCAATTGGTCGAAAACATTTGGTCGACAGGACAACTGGTCGACACCATTTGGTCGAATGCCAAATGGCCGAAATTTTTTTTTTTTTTTTACCCCTTTTTTGGTTTTTTTGGGGGGGTCCCCCCCAACCCCCTTTTTTTTCTTTTTTATTTTTTTTCCCCACACGAAAACCCACAAAACACATATATATATAAAAAAAAAAGAATTCGACCATTTGGCATTCGACCAAATGGTGTCGACCAAATTGCAGTCGACCAGTTTGCTGTCGACCAATTGACTGGACACCGCCAGGTGGGCGTGGCTTGCTAAGTGGTTAAAAAGAGCGGCAACCAGGAAGGCACCAGGTGGGCGGGGCTTAGGCCAGGGGACCTAGATCCACTTACACCTGCTACCCAGCTGCAAAGGAAAAGAGGCTGGAGGGCTCCTTATGTAGGGGAAAGTGTTACGCTCACCTGGTTCCCACGGGGTCGTCGATCTGAACTGGCCAGCTGTTGTTTCCACCAGTGAGACGCGTAGTGCCGAGATGATGGACTGGACTGGCCCACACAGCTTTGTTTGTTTGACTCGTAGGAATATCCTTCTGTAATGGAGAAAGGGAATTAACTACCTGTGGAGTTCGAGCGCTAACCCCACCTTCCCCTCTCCCGTAGTTCTTCCCACAGGTCACTTTTGGATTCCCTCTATGCTCTCACCTGATGGTTTGGAAAGATTAGCTATCCATCCTGCTTCCAGCGCAGGGGCGCCTAGATGACCAGTTTCTTCATTGGCGTGGAGGAGTTGGGGAGTTCCAGAATGGTATTGACTCAAAGAATGCCGGCAAGACGCCGTAAGTCTGTAGTTCGTAAGAGTTCAAAACACGTCTGACCTTCACTCTGTCCAATTCCTTTTAGGTTGCTGTATTGCCCTTATGAAGAGTTCCACGTGGCAACCGGTAAGATGCAGGTAAGGGTTTTTATTATCCGGCTCAGTTCGATACAATGGTGTCAATGTATAACATGTGGCTTTTCCCCCATTCAGGCGCTGAAGTGGTATGAGGTCTTGGGGATTGATGCCTCCAGCGGTAAAACCAGGTAAGTCTATTGGGAAAAAATCAGTTTCCCCTTATTGCGTCTTGCTGTTTTGTTGTTTCCCCATAGGGGCCGGGGCACGGCAGAGATGCAGCGGAGGCTGCGCCGACCCGAAATGAGGTAAGTACCCCCATGGTAAATCAGGTAAGTCTTGGGGGGTAGCTTGTACAGTCTTAGAGTATCCCCTTGGCTCACCTTGCTGTTTTTGTCTCCTTAGGTGTCGGAGAGCGACCGAGAGATGGAGAAGAGGGTGATGGAATGCTGAAGTGCTGTAAGGCAGGTGAGTACAGTGCGGCGCTGCAGGATGCGAAGTAAGGCGTTTTTAAAGACTTCTTCTCCAGCTCTGTGGCGTGATGGATCAGGATTCAGGTAAGGATTCAAGGTAAAACTCTTGTTCTGACCTTTCCTCCTTCTTTCTTCTTGTTTCCAGGAGCTCCGGACTCGAGGCGGGCGTGGCTGAAGATTGGAAGCTGCTGCAGGCACGGTGAGCGTTACGCTGCTGGATGCAGAATAACGCGAAGCGTGTGCTGCTGTCCGGGCGTGTTTTAAATAGCCTTGGAAGTAGTCCCAGGTAAGTATTCTTCCACAGCTCCACCCGAGTAAAAAGTAGTCCCTGTTAGGGAGAATTCTCTGTTTAGGCTGAATTTCCTAACCTAGTGAGTCCCCCAGCAGCTTTGCTAGATTTTTGGGGTTTACTTTCTTTTCTCCTGCCAAGAGTGAGACTCTTTTACCCTCACTCTTGGGCATGCTTTGAGTGTGTTTCTTTGAATCTAGATGTGTTTAATGGGCTATGGGGTCTTTTACTCCATAGGGCTACATGTGTTTTTGTGATATGTTACACAGCACCCTCAGTGCAGTGACACAGGGGTGTCATAGTGACCCCCCAGTATAGACTCCATACCCTGGGACTGACTACTGTCTCCCAGGGCATGTAAAGTCACCATTGACTAGTCTTAAATTCTGAACAGAACCAGTACAAACCATCATATTGTGGACATACTGGCTGGGGCAATTCGATTGCCCGAGGGTCTGTTAGTCGAGGGGGCACGTCTCCATCCCCCCTGATCGAGTTTTGGCTGGTGGCAGTGGATACTACTTTTTATATTCAACCGCGAATATTTTCCTATGGGATTTCCCATTGTTTTAGGCTACTATCTTTATTTAATTATTTACGGTAGCCGCGAACATACCGCCGGTTTATTTAATTAATATTAATTCTCCGGTTGGTATTTTTTGCCAAAAACTTGATTCTAAAATGGCGTTTTTGTCTCTTCTGTGACTCTAACCCAAGTCGAGCCCTTCGTTCCACTTTTTGGCGGGCTTCTCCACAGAAGCCCTCCAAAGTGGTGCCACTATGTCTGGGGTACTTAGGAGGGGGTGAGGGGAATTTGGGCACCCTGAACTGAGTTGCCTAGGCAACGCAAGTCGCACTCCATCCTGATTGGCCCCTTAGCATGTTTGAGTGACAGCTAGGCTGAGTGTATGGGGGTTTGCTGCATAAAAGCAGGGCTTTGGGGACTGGAACGACAGAAGTCGCCACAGGACCTAAGAATCCGACGAGGGAGAAGCTGAGCCAACCTGCCACGACACCACCACCGGTGGAGCACTGCTGAACTGCCTCAACACTTTTCCCAACGACAGAGGAGATCTCCTGCCGGAGAGTCTTCTTCCTTTGACTGGTGGGGATAACCAGTTTCACCGTCTTTTCACTTTCCCGATGTACCTCGTGGCCGCCTTGCCCGTGCCAAGTACACCGGCAACCGGGATACCACGTTTTACCATGACCGCGAAACCAAGGTACCACCTTTAACCAGAAAACTCAGCGGCTGGTTTCTTCCCTGGTAGTGCAACGACCTTCATCTTTCCTCCAAGTCGAGATCTTCTGTTCCCCTGGACGAAGACACAACTTGCACCCACTACCAGGAACAACTGCCACCGCTGGAGGATCCTTCCCACTTAAGGTACCATGTCCCGCCTGGTTTCCCTTGCTACCGACTGTACGGGGTAGATTTAGCCCCCGGCTTTGGAACCTGGGTAAGCCTGGGACACCTTGGCTAAACTTTTCTAAGCCTCTCTAAACTCTTCTTGAACCCTCTGCAAGACTTTTCTAAGCCTAGTGTAACTGTGTGATCTTGGGCGCATTTGTGCTCTGCTCTCTCTAAGAGTGGGCCCAGCCTTTGGACTTTGGCTCACCAGTGACTTTTCGCTCTCTGCCTTGCTAACAGTGTTCCTGAATCATAGAGGGGTGTACCTCTTCATATTCTGTCTTTTTCCCTCCCTTTCTCACACACTTATTAGAATGCAATCTAGTTAAGCGCTCACCTCTGTATGAAAATAAGTGGTGTTGTACTGTGATTTATCTATCATAATAGTAACTGTGTTTAGGATAAGTTTACAATAAGAGTGCTGGAGTGTTTCAACTGTGTGTTTTTAAATAAATAATGATATACTTTGATACCAAAGCTCTGGACAGTGTTTGCTTGTATTATTGTATCTGAGTACCTATTGAGTATACTTTGCATACTGCCTAAGTCTTCTTGATGGAAGTCTTACTGCTCAGCCACAGCTACCAGGTAAATCTGGGTGGTACAGACTGCTACCAAGTGGGTTTACTGCCAACACCTGTAGTCTTAAATCTTTTGCAGTGTTCCCTAAGGGAACTGCAAAGGTTTCTGCCTAACAGTCCCTTAGGTAAAATAGTCCCTCCTAAACCTCATTTGGCTTGTGGCTTCTTGCAGCATGGTCTGCATCAGGTAGGTTTTCTACAATGAGCCTGGCATCCATGGCGCCAGGACTGACTCTATTCTTATGAGCCTGGCGCCATAGGCGCCAGGACTGCACCCAAACAGCCCCTAACTGGGGTTTTTGGGCTTACTCCAAATGGCATGATGCCTGCTTCTGGGGTTGCTGGGCCTGGTCTGGTTTCCTGGGGGCAGGCATCATGACAGAAAGAGCAGCAAGCAGGAAGGCACCAGGTGGGCGGGGCTTGCTAAGTGGTGAAAAACAGCAGCAACCAGGAAGCACCAGGTGGGCGGGGCTTAGGCCAGGTGACCTAGATCCACTTACACCTGCTCTCCTGCTGCAAAGGAAAAGAGGCTGGGGGCCTCCTTAAGTGGGGAAAAGAGCGGCAAGCAGGAAGGCACCAGGTGGGCGGGGCATATTAAGTGGTGAAAAAGAGCGGCAACCAGGAAGGCACCAGGTGGGCGGGGCTTAGGCCAGGTGACCTAGATCCACTTACACCTGCTCCCCAGCTGCAAAGAAAAAGAGGCTGAAGTGCTCATTAAGTAGGGAAAAGAGCGGCAAGCAGGAAGGCACCAGGTGGGCGGGACTTGCTAAGTGGTGAAAAAGAGCAGCAACCAGGAAGGCACCAGGTGGGCGGGGCTTAGGCCAGGTGCTATAGATCCACCTACACCTGCTCCCCAGCTGCAAAGGAAAAGAGGCTGGAGGGCTCCTTAAGTAGGGAAAAGTGCGGCAAGCAGGAAGGCACCAGGTGGGCGGGACTTGCTAAGTGGTGAAAAAGAGCAGCAAACAGGAAGGCACCAGGTGGGCGGGGCTTAGGCCAGGTGCTATAGATCCACCTACACCTGCTCCCCAGCTGCAAAGGAAAAGAGGCTGGAGGGCTCCTTAAGTAGGGAAAAGTGCGGCAAGCAGGAAATAAAATAAATGAAACATTCACTTTAACCATTTCTACGCATGTTAAAGTAGAGTCTGTGGGTGACTGTGCTTAGTGGTGTGTTCCCATGCATGGTTGCAAGTTTGAACATGCTAACCTTTTTGCGAATTTGCAGAATTTTAAGTTGTGCAAACTAGCAACATGGACTTATAGTTGTACCTGTTTATGTGTGAATGTTAAGTTTAGATATGATAGTTCAACTTTTTGAGGTTTTATAGCTTTTAGTTTGCACGGACTAGCAACATGAACATCTAGCATCACAATATGAACATATTGGGATTTCAGCTTGCCCCAATGTTATGTGGGTGTCACATGGTAGTTGACAGCTATGTATAGGGTTGTGGTACGGTGTTAGTGGTATGAGAGACTGACATGGAAACTCATTATTTGGGTTTAGTATACTCTGCCGAAATTAAGGCATGGATGAGCTGGGGTGTCAAGAAATCAGTTTTACTATGATTTTACAAATGGTGTGGGTGTGCTTGTGTTGAATGGTATTGTCTCACACAGTGTGTTTCATGGAGTATCCAGAGGAATAGGCAACTGCAGCGCCTGCTGGATGGTAGGTACGTAGGAAGGTAGTTGGAGATGCATGGTTTATATGGTGACTATGTGTTTTGCCTGCTTATGGTGTAGTTTTCAGTTGGAAAAGACTGCATTGGTAGTTTGCTGATTGAGAATGGCTCCTGGTGTGGGAAACTAAAGATCCAGTGGCGGATGCTGTTACTGGATGGAAGCATTCTCTTTGGTTAGAGTCACGGATGAAGATTGGGGCCTCGTATCTTCCTGTGTGGAAGTGAAAAGTGATAGAGGAAGCTTTTTTTTAAATTAATATGTATTGTGCATTAGTTAATTACAAACTTACAGCACATCAAAATACTAAATACACACAATACAAAACAACACATACATCAAAATAATAAAAGGGTAGAGCTGTGCCTTTTCCTCTACAAAAAAGACTTAATTAATATCTTATAACAACTCTATAGCAAAAACTTCTTTTGAGCTTCTTTCCATATAACAAAAGCGGCAGATGTTATAACTTTGGATTCAGCACCCAATAAGGTAGACCAAAATTGATCATTTCTTATGTCTTCCATCTGTGTAATTTAATTTACATAGCCCTTATTATACAGTTTCTTTTTAATTATACAATCCGTCAATATGTGTCGTCTGGTCTCAACCTCTGACTGAAAAAGTCGGTGATAGCAATCTGATTCTTGATTTTTTATCCATCTGGCCATGAACTCCATTGTAGGCAATATATTTAATCTCAGCTTCAATGTGAAGCGTTTAAGTTCTGGGGTACATAGCTTGGTAAAATATCATCGTGGTCTGCTACGAAAATTATCTATATGTTTTCTTAATATGCAGTAAATCGACATTTCTGGCCACATCTCATAATCCTGATTTCTTTTTTATTATCGCTTCATAATTTTGGTTAATATCACAGATAGCTTTTTCTAATCCAAGTGATTCAGATTTGTCATAGCGCAGTGATTAAGGTGTAATAAAAACCCATTTTGTCCCCATTCTCCATGTTTACACCCAAGATTTGTAATAGTCAATTTGAATTTTGGTTGGTCAGCCTAAATTTAGAAAATAGAAGAACTCTTTGGATTTGCCACTGCGTCACTATGGCCATCTACCCATACTCCAAATTCAATGTCTCAACCGGCACTTATTGTGGAATATTAATGACTGTGTGCAAAATGTCTCACTTCCAGTCGGTCCAACCACTTCACTTGCGCTAATGGCAACGCATATAATACACCTGGGATAATGGCTGTGTGATACACTTCCAATAATCCTTGCAGATTATCGCATAATGTCTTACCACAGCCATATTTTCCATACCTTATTAATTATTAGCTCCTCATAAAAGGATAGAGGAGGGTGTACTCTAATGGGAAAACTCAGGTAAGTACATTCATTCACATTTTTAAGTGGCTATTTATCTCATTTCCATTTCCGAGCACCTACTTTTGCCCAAACACATTGTTTTTGTTTTATTAATAATCATAGAGTTCCAAGCTGCATACTCAACCAAGGCATTCAATGAGTACTGGGGCCCTATGTGTCTGATCAAAAAAAATGATATTGCCCGCAAATGCAAGCCACAGCACTTAGACCCCATTATTTTTTTTTAATTATTTTTTAATGTTTTATTTGCATTAAAATTGAATCAACAATTTTTTTTGTAAAAAATCTTGCTTTCCCATCAATTTGTTATGATAGTTAAAAGAGCAAAAGGAAGACAAAAGAAAGAAAACACAGTTAACAATTTACAATTTAAGAAATATTATCAATTCCGATCTCTGGGAAGACCTCCTTCAGAAACTTCACCACCGCGATTACGTTTAGTTTTCAGTCTTGCCATCAAGGACGACCACCAACCATTGGCATCAGAAAGCGCAAAATCCGAACAAAGAAGTCTGAAGTGTTTCGGACGAAGATCTTTTAAGGCCGGGCACAGTGTCATCAAATGAAACAGTGATTCCACCTTGGACTTGTCATTACAGTGCCGGCAATGTTTTTCCAGGGATTGACCCATTAGTAGGGTGTAAGTTCAAACGGGCTCTCAGAAAATGGTCCCTGACCCGTTCATCAGGGAACTGTGCCAGGTATTCACACACTGTGTTGAGTCTTCGAACTTCTGTGGGTAGTTGCGCTACCAATTGATAACTACTAGCCCTCTCCAGTGTTAGAATCCAATCCTTCTCCCCTGTTCATCTGTTTCTTCTCATGGCATTGTGCACCTGGCCACCCTCTGTTCTTCCGGGCCCAGGTCTCTGCTCACCCTGCCACCCTCCTGCATCGCCTCCAGGCCACCATGTGCACTAGAGTTCTGTATCTGTACCCATACAGTCCCCCTCCCACGTTTCTTCTGCACTTATCAGATATACCTTTCTGACACTTTCACCTGCCACTTGCTGGCTGCACTACCATGGTTTAAAGCCCTTATTTATTATGTATTCTATTTAATATTTATTTATGTTTCCTCTCCTCTGCTTCGCACTTTCCACTCCCCCCCAGACCGTGCACTTCTCCCCCATTTTCCTTTCCCTTGCACTTGCGCTTTCTTAAATGTCACTGGGCCTAGTAAGATCGCTGTTTTTTGTTTTTTCTTTTTTCCCCTCCCTTTCTGTCTGGTCGCGCTCTGAAACACTTATGTACGAGCGCAATATGAATAAAATATCATTTCATTTCAATCGTTGTCTTGGAATTTTCTTTTTACCCGTAGTGGGTTAGACAACAGTTGCTCTAAAGCGCTGCCGATTTCTTTTAGAAGACACGTCATGGCTGAGCGCCATCCGATCAAGGTTGATTTGGAGTCGGATAGCTTTTCTTTGTGCACCATTTCCAAAATTGCTGGACGTAAGGGGTTATGACATTTCCCAAACAGGGCAAGTCTGTTCCAGTCAACCCTAGATATCAGAGAGTTCAAACCCAGTTCTCTCTGGATAATAGCGATCAGAGTGGACAAGGGCATGCCCAGTACCTTCTTCCAGAATCCACCCTCAAGGCGATTCCAAAGGGAATCGGAGAGATTGAACAAAGCTGCCACCACATATGTCAAGACACGTATCATGTTTGCTCTGTAGTACTTCACCACTGGCAGGATTGAGAAACTCCTGAACTTTCTGTTCAGTGCTTAGGCTTGGCTGGATAGGGCTTTCATCTTTTGAAGAAGATAGATTGACATTGGTGCCTCAACACTTAAGTTGCTCAGCCAGACCCCCAGAAGGATTGTACCT
Organism: Ambystoma mexicanum; assembly: GCF_040938575.1. Taxonomy (NCBI): domain Eukaryota; kingdom Metazoa; phylum Chordata; class Amphibia; order Caudata; family Ambystomatidae; genus Ambystoma; species Ambystoma mexicanum. The sequence goes on along the minus strand of NC_090925.1, from coordinate 101,364,356 downwards.
GGTCAATTTTTTCCCCGTCTATGTACCAGGAGTGATGATTTTTCCCCTTCGAACTGACACCAAATGTCAGAATTGTATTGTTCCCTTTGTTGATTTCAAGGTTCTTCTTTTGGATGTAACAGTTTAGGGCATTAAGTTGTCTTTGCAGCCCAATCGGAGTCTGGTCAATTAAGACTACATCGTCCGCATATAACAGACAAGGTAACTTCACTCCTCTGACACTGGGGGAAATGATCTGATACCTGGTAAAGCGTCCGGCATATTCTCAGAAAAAGCTTAAAGAGTGCAGGGGCCATAGGGCATTCCTACTTGACTCCTCTGACGGTTCTTATTTTGTTCAACAGGGACCCAGCTTTGTTCAGTCTGACCCTCAAAGAAGTGCCAGAATGCATAGCCAGGATCGGGTGAAATATTGGTTTTGGGGCCGTTTTTCCTTGCCAGTTTAGACCATAGTTTACATCTATCAATTTGGTCAAATGCTTGGACCAAGTCCACAAAAACCATGTATATCTTAGGTTTGTGAGGTCTCCCCTTCAGCAGTTGGAGTAAGAGGATGTTTATCGATGTACCCAAGCCTTTGACGAAAGCGGTTTGAAAATGGTCGAACGCTCCAGTCTACCTGCACCACAAATTAAACTGGTCCAAGATGATTGAACTGTAAAGTTTACTGATGACATTGAGGGGAGCGACAGAGCGATAGTTCTTTGGGTTTCTCCAGTCACCCTTTTTGTGGATCGGGACCACTATCGCTCTCCTCCAGGAGCTAGGGAGTTGGTGAAAGGTGGCTATTTGGTAAAACAAGATGGATATAAAAATAGTCCAGTCGTCGGAAAACTCTTTCAGCATACGGTTCGACAACCCATCTGGGCAAGGTGCTCTTGAGCCTTTCACTTTTTAATTTGTGTTGCAATGTCACTCACGTTGTTAGAAGTGACCCATGGCAGCGGGTAGTCGCTCAGGTCAGTGAGTTTATTGTTTTCAGAGTAGCATATATGTTATGTTATGTTATGTTATTTTGCATTTATATAGTGCTTATATACCATTGGTATGGTCTGAAGGCGCTGGTAGGTTGAACGCCCTTGGGAACCGAAGTTCAGATCAGTAGAGAGAGTAGAGGGAGTCAAAAGGTGCGTGTGAGCACCGGGTATGTGTGCAGCTCGTGCGGTATTCGTGTGATAGCTGCTTCTTAGCTGTAGGTGAGGTGGTTGAGAGATCAGGAGTATGTGTTCGCTCGAGCAGGGTTTATCCAAACCAGATGTGGCTGCGTTAGGCCTGAGAAGAACGCCTGGCTGGGGGTGTGTAACCAGCAGTGTTTACTTAGAATGATGTGGAGTGAGCGGCGGATGTTGGTATGAGAACAGTTATACCGAATGGTGTCATAGTATCTCTGTGTTCTAGTTGAGTGGTGATGTAAAGGAGAGAGTAAGCGTGGTGGTGAGATATGATGAGTAATATTCTTTTTTTTTTAACATTCTCTGCATTCCAAACCATACTATATACATCTATATACGCAATTCTATGCGCTCGTTTGCTCCAGGCACTAATCCGCTTTATGCCCTCATACGTATTATGCACTCACCCCTTCAACGTTCTCGCCCCCTCAACGCACTCACCCCCTCTACGCACTCACCCCCTCTACGCACTCACCCCCTCTACGCACTCACCCGGCTCTACGCATTTGTCCACTCTACGCACTCATCCACTCTACGCACACGTCCGCTCTACGCACTCGTCCGCTCTATACACTCATCTGCTCTGTACATTCATCCGTTCTATACATTAATTCATTCTATACATTCATCCTCTCCAGCGATCTACATATTCTCTGCACATCCGAATTCATCAGCTATCCACACTCATGCGCATTACTTGCTTTTCTTGCGGATATCTGCAGATACGACCTGGAGCTGTCACATGCTCTACATACTCATCCGCTCCACATATTCATCTGCTCTACACACTCATCCGTTCGAGATGCTCATCCATTCTATACACTTATCCAATTTACTTATTCATTCGATTTCCACACTCATTTGAACTATGCAGTTATCTGTTCTTCCATTCATGCATTCTTCCACTCTGCGCATTCGTCAGTTCCACCTGCTTCATCAATTCTAATTATCTCATCTGTGCCATTCATTTCGTTCGCTCCTTATGCATTCCGTCGATTTCAGCAGTTTAACTCTCTTTACTGTTTCCGTATGATTTATTTTTATTGGCCCTTTTACTGCTTTGATCTACTTTATTCGTTTAATTCTTATTGGCCCTTTTACTGCTTTGATCTACTTTATTCGTTTAGTTCTGTTTGTCCTTCTAGTTCATATTAGGGGTTATTAGCTGCCAATTTCTTGGATCAGGTAGTTTGTTGGATTGGTGTCATTGAGTTGTTGTTAGACTGTTTGGTTAGTATGGTATGGTTGGTTTTATGGGAAGAGCCAGGTTTTCAGCAGTTTGCGGAAAGACGTTAGGTCCTCAGTTAGGCGGATGTGGGGTGGGAGTGAATTCCATAGCGTGGGGGCCAAGGTTGAGAATGATGATCAGCCTAATCTGACAGAGTTTGTCTTCGGTATGACTAGGAGGCCGGCTGCGCTCGATCTTAGGGTTTGTGGGGGGTTGTAGGGTTTTAGTTTGTCTTGAAGATATTGAGGTCCGGTTTTATGCAATGCTCTATGGGAGATGCATAAGGTTTTGAAGGTCACACATCGGGCTACCGGGAGCCAGTGCAGCGTCTTAAGGGCCGGGGAGACGTGGTCTCTCGGGCCAAGCACAAGTAGCAATTTGGCTGCCGCATCTTGTGCTCTTTGGAGTTTATTCAGTTGGTACGCGTGAACTCTGAGGTATAGGGGGTTTGCGTAGTCCAGTCTTGATATACCGATTGATTGGACCGCGGCGAGTCTGTTGGGAAAGGAAAGATACGGAAAGATGCGCCTAAGGGTTTTAAGGTGGTAGGGGCAGGACTTTGAGATGTTGTTGACTTGTTGAGAGAGTGTTAGGTCAGAGTCCAGGGTGCATCCAAGATTTTTCACTGATTTGGCGGTGGTCGGTGAGTTGCCCATGGCGGGTGGCCACGTTAGTGGGTGCGGAAGAAGTTCTGTGTTGCCACATATCATGATTTCCGTTTTAGAGGGGTTTAACAGGAGGTGGCTTTGGGTCATCCAGAGTTCTATGTCAAGGAGGCATGAGGCCAGGTCAGGTTGGGAGTTGGGTTTTGAGTTAAGGAGTTTTAGAATTAGTTGGGTGTGGTCGGCGTAGTTGTAGCACAGGATGTTGTGTGAGCGAATTATTGCTGGGAGGGTGATCAGGTAGAGATTGAACAGGAGGGCAGATAGACATGCTCCTTGTGGGACTCCTGTGTCGACTGGTCGGGCTTGAGAGGTATAGCTGAAGAGTATCATTATTTGGTATCTATCTTTGAGGAAAGAGGCTATCCATTTAAGAGCAGTTCCACGAATTCCTAGGGAGTGGAGGCGGTCTAGGAGGATTGAGTGAATGATCGTGTCAAAGGCGGCGGATAGGTCGAGAAGGATTACAGCGGCGCATTCCACGGAGTCGGCCGTCATTTTAAGGTCGTCCCAGATCGAGGATAGGGTGGTTTCAGTTCCGTGACGTGCTCTGAAACCTGATTGGGGGGACTAGGAGATTGTTGGCTTCGATAAAGGCATTTAGTTGGGAGTAGGCGGTTCGGTCGACGAGTTTGGCAAGGAACCTGGTGTTTGAGATGGGGCGGTAGTTTTTGGGCTTGAGAGGGTCGAGCGAAGGTTTTTTAATTAGAGTTTTGACGTGAACTGTTTTGAATGCGTCGGGAAAGATACCAGAGGAAAGGGAAGCATTTATGATAGATCTTGCGTGTTCTCCTGCGCAGGTGGAAGCGAAAATTTCTTTAAGAGTTGTGGCTGGGCAAGGGTCCAGCGGCGATCCAGATGGTTTGCGGGCAGAAAGAAGTTTGAGAAATTGCTTTGGTGATATTGGACTAGAGGATTCGAACGTTGGTTGCGAGGAGGACGCAGCTGATGGGCTGGCTGTTATGGGGGGAGCATTGCCTGGTGGATGTAAGAGAGCTAGTTTGGTGGTTAGAGTTTTTGTCCTTTCGATAGCCGTGGTGTAAAAGTGGAGGGAGAGTGAGTCGCACAGTGATTGTGTCGGGGTCGGGACGGTCGTGGTACAAGCTGGATTGGTGACTTCAGGGATAATTTTGTGGAGTTCTTTGCTTGGGTTTTTGCAGTTTAGGATTCGGGTATTGTAGTGGGCTTTTTTTGCTTTCCGGTTTTCGGCCTTGTACTGGTACAGGTGTCGGGCCAAGGTGGCCCTGCTCTCCTGGGTTTTGTCTTTCTGCCATTTGCGTTCTAAATATTTTTATTGTTGTTTAGTGGTCTTTAACTCAGGAGTGAACCATTTGGGGAAGAGGCCACGGCGGGTTGCAAGGGGGTGTGAGCCGCATCAGGGATGCATTGAGCCATGAATCAAAGGCCTCAGGGGTTAGTTGGTTGTTGAGACGGCAGGTAGGTGGTGGAGACTGTAGGAGAGCCTCGGCTAGGTCTGGGGCGATTATTAGTTTTTTCCAGCATTTGTGTAGATTCAGAGGTTCAGATACGAGTACGGGAAGGGGGTCAGGTGAGCGAATGGTGAACGAGAGAATGAAGCTGATAGGGGTGGGGGGCTTTAAATGAATGAGGCTGTTGGAGCTAAAAATGGCATCAAGAGTGTGTCCTTTATAGTGAGTCAGGCCGTTTATGTGGGGTTGGAGATTAATTGCGTCTAAACCATCAACCAGTGAGTGTGTCATAGGGTTGGTGGGAATGTCGAGCCATATGTTGAAGTCTCCATGAAGGGTGAGGTTGGGATGGTTTAGTTGGAGGGTGGCAATAGAGTCGCAGAGGTTGTTTGCGAATTGTCTATCGTAGCCAGGGGGCCTGTAGATTATTAGGAAGCTGTGTGAGAGCGACGGGGAGAGGGATAGTTTAACGAGGAGAGATTTGCAAGACGGAATGGAGGGGTGGTTGTCGATGATTGAGGCGTGGAAGAGAGACTTGAAGACGAATGCTACCCCCCTCCTCTGGACGGGCGGTTCAGTGGGATGAGGGAGTAGTCAGGGGGAAAGGCTTCATTAGCGATTGGGGCAAAGTCGTCAGAGAACCAGGTTTCAGTGATGAAAACTAGGTCTGGTTTGACAGAGGCGAGGAGGTCAAAGATGCAGTGTTTGATTTTTGCTACGGATCGGGCGTTAAATAGGATGTAGTTCACATAGGCAGGCGAGGTTGGTCTCGGTGCTGGAGCGGTGGCGGAGAGAGTGGAGGGAGAGGGGTAGGGCGGGTGATGCTAGATGGGAATAGTGGGCGAGCAGAAAATTTGGCAGGCTTCGGACGGGGGTGGGTGGCTGCGTGTGATAAAATGATTGGGTTTGGTTCAAGGGAGAGGGGTTTCAGGAAGGGTGAAACCACGGGGGAAGGAGGTGATTGCGGGAATGAGGTGGTGGGTCGAGACAGGGGAGGCGAAGAGTGCTGAGAGATTAAGGGGGACCAGGTACATTTCCTCTTTAGTTTCTTTGTTGCGATTGGTGTGTGAGAGAGGGTAGGGGGTTCCGAGGGGGAGAGGTAAGCAGCTTCGGTTCTTGCTAGGGCTAGGCGTGCAGTTTTTAGCGAGGGGAAAGGGGGCGGTCGGGGGGGAAGGTGGCAGGTGTTTGAGGGCAAGGCTGCGGGTGGGTGATTGTAGGGCGGGGTGTGCCAGGTATGATAGTGAGGGGAGCGGGTATGGTTAACGTGGGGTTCAGGGGTGGAGTGGTTTTAGGGTGATTGGCTCGCCATCGTGCCCCCCTGGCTTGGTGTTTAGAGAGGGGAATGGCAGGGAGTGCGAAGGAGGGTGGGTTGGTTTGGGAAGGGAGGGATGGGAGGGAAGGCAGATCGGAGATTGGGGGCGGTCCACAGGGGTCGTTTCCGACAGACTCTGGTGGAGTGGGGGCACTCATCTTTGGTGCAAGCTTTTAGGTGGATTTAGGAGGGCTTTCTGATTGTACTTCTAAATTCAGAGGTGGCACGCTTTTAGGCACACTTCCAGGTTCAAATTGCTCAGAGACGATACTGCACTATTTGGTGCGTTTCTATATTCTATTGTAGACAGAGATGATATTAGTCTATTAGGTTCTCTTAGGTACACTTCTAAGTTCGCCTGTATACAGAGAAGATATTAGGTCTACCTCTAGATTCAATTTGAATAGAGGGGGCATTCGTTTATTATTCACCGTTTTAGATTCTACATTACAGAGCTATACTGTTAGTTATACTAATAAGATTAATTAGGGCACGCTAGTAGGTGCACTTCATTCAATTCAACTTTATACAGGGAGGGTATTAGGCATGAATATAAATCAACTTTGTACAGAGAGGTTTTTAGGGGGATTAGTCGGTTCGGCCCGGCATGGTATTATACTGTTAGGATATTGGGCAGACTTCTAAATGTAATTTTCACAGAGAGGCTATTGTGCTCACTTCAAAATGCAACTTTCCACAGAATGGGAATTGGGAACACTTTCTAAAATCACACAGAGGCTAATCGGCTTTCACAGAGGCTATTGGGCACACATCTAATGCAACTTTCCACAGACAGGTTGTTGTGCACATTTCTAAATTCAACTTTCCAGAGTGGCTATTGGGAACATTTCTAGATTCACAGAGAGGTTATTGGGCACTTCTAATTGAACTATCCCAGAGAGGCTGTTGGGCGCACTTCTAAATGCAACTTTCACAGATAGGCTATTGGGCACACTTCTAAATTCACAGAGAGGCTATTGGGCACACTTCTAAATGCAACTTTCACAGATAGGCTATTGGGCACACTTCTAAATTCACAGAGAGGCTATTGGGCACACTTCTAAATGCAACTTTCACAGATAGGCTATTGGGCACTCTTCTAAATGTAACTTTCCACAAACAAGCTATTGGGCACACTTCTAAGTGCAACTTTCCACAGATAGGCTATTGGGAACACTTCTAAATGCAGTTTTCACAGAGAGGCTATTGGGTACACTTCTAAATTCACAGAGAGGCTATGGGGCACACTTCTAAATGCAATTATCACAGATATGCTATTGGGCACGCTTCTTAATGCAACTTTCACAGATAGGCTATTGGGCAATCTTCTAAATTCACAGAGAGGCTATTGGGCACACTTCTAAATGGAACTTTCTCAGAGAGGCTATTGGCGACTTGGCCAAGCTTTTCTAAATGCAACGTTTCCCAGAGAGGCTAATTGGGCACAACTTCTAAATACATACATAGGCTATTGGGCACACTTCAAGTACAACTTTCCACAGATAGGCTAATGAACGCACTTCTAAATGCAATTATCACAGATAGGCTATTGGGCACACTTCTAAATTCACAGAGAGGCTATTGGGCACACTTCTAAATGCAACTTTCACAGATAGGCTATTGGGCACTGTTCTAAATGCAACTTTCCACAAACAAGCTATTGGGCACACTTATAAGTGCAACTTTCCACAGATAGGCTATTGGGAACACTTCTAAATGCGGTTTTCACAGAGAGGCTATTGGGTACACTTCTAAATTCACAGAGAGGCTATTGGGCACACTTCTAAATGCAACTTTCAGAGAGAGGCTATTGGCACATCTCTAGATTCACAGAGAGGCTATTAGGCACACTTCTAAATGCAATTTTCACAGATAGGCTATTGGGCACGCTTCTTAATGCAACTTTCACAGATAAGTTATTGGGCAATCTTCTAAATTCACAGAGAGGCTATTGGGCACACTTCTAAATGGAACTTTCTCAGAGAGACTATAGGGACACTTCTAAATGACCTTCTAATTGCGACTTTTCTCTGATAGGCTATTGGGCACAACTTCTAAATGCAGCTTTCTCAGAGAGGCTATTTGCGACTTGGCCAAGCTTTTCTAAATGCAACGTTTCCCAGAGAGGCTAATTGGGCACAACTTCTAAATACATACATAGGCTATTGGGCACACTGCAAGTGCAACTTTCCACAGATAGGCTATTGGGCGCACTTCTAAATGCAATTATCACAGATAGGCTATTGGGCACACTTCTAAATTCACAGAGAGGCTATTGGGCACACTTCTAAATGCAATTTTCAGACAGAGGCTATTGAGCACATTTCTAAATGGAACTTTTCTCAGAGAGACTATTGGGACACTTCTAAATGCCCTTCTAATTGCAACTTTTCTCTGAGAGGCACAACTTCTAAATACATACATAGGCTATTGGGTACACTTCTAAGTTCAACTTTTCTCAGAGAGACTATTGGGCACAACTTCTAGATGCAACTTTCTCAGAGAGGCTATTGGGTACACTTCTAAATGTAACTTTTCTCAGAGGGGCTATTGGGCACAACTTCTAAATGCAACTTTTCTCAGAGAGGCAACTTCTAAATACACACATAGACTATTGGGCACAACTTCTAAATACACACATAGGCTATTGGGCACAACTTCTAAATGCAACTTTTCTCAGGGAGGCTGTTGGGCACAACTTCTAAATACATACAAAGGCTATTGGGCACACTTCTAAGTGCAACTTTCCACAGATAGGCTATTGGGCACACTTCTAAATTCACAGAGAGGCTATTGGCCACACTTCTAAATCCAATTTTCAGACAGAGGCTATTGGGCACATTTCTGAATGGAACTTTCTCAGAGAGACTATCGGGACACTTCTAAATGCCCTTCTAATTGCAACTTTCTCTGATAGGCTATTGGGCACAACTTCTAAATACATACATAGGCTATTGGGCACACTTCTAAATTCACAGAGAGGCTATTGGGCACACTTCTGAATGCAATTTTCACAGACAGGCCGTTGGGCACATTTCTAAATTCAACTTTCCAGTTGAGACACGCTAGTAGGTGCACTTCTTTCAATTCAGTTTTATAGAGGGGGGATATTAGGCATGAATCTAAATCAGCTTTGTACAGAGAGGTTATTAGGGAGATTAGTCGGTTCTGCCCGGCATGGTATAATACTATTAGGATGTTGGGCAGACTTCTAAATGTAATTTTCACAGAGAGGCTATTGTGCTCACTTCAAAATGCAACTTTCCACAGAATGGGAATTGGGAACACTTTCTAAAATCACACAGAGGCTAATCGGCTTTCACAGAGGCTATTGGGCACACATCTAATGCAACTTTCCACAGACAGGTTGTTGTGCACATTTCTAAATTCAACTTTCCAGAGTGGCTATTGGGAACATTTCTAGATTCACAGAGAGGTTATTGGGCACTTCTAATTCAACTATCACAGAGAGGCTGTTGGGCGCACTTCTAAATGCAACTTTCACAGATAGGCTATTGGGCACACTTCTAAATTCACAGAGAGGCTATTGGGCACACTTCTAAATGCAACTTTCACAGATAGGCTATTGGGCACACTTCTAAATTCACAGAGAGGCTATTGGGCACACTTCTAAATGCAACTTTCACAGATAGGCTATTGGGCACTCTTCTAAATGTAACTTTCCACAAACAAGCTATTGGGCACACTTCTAAGTGCAACTTTCCACAGATAGGCTATTGGGAACACTTCTAAATGCAGTTTTCACAGAGAGGCTATTGGGTACACTTCTAAATTCACAGAGAGGCTATGGGGCACACTTCTAAATGCAATTATCACAGATATGCTATTGGGCACGCTTCTTAATGCAACTTTCACAGATAGGCTATTGGGCAATCTTCTAAATTCACAGAGAGGCTATTGGGCACACTTCTAAATGGAACTTTCTCAGAGAGGCTATTGGCGACTTGGCCAAGCTTTTCTAAATGCAACGTTTCCCAGAGAGGCTAATTCAATTTTCAGACAGAGGCTATTGGGCACATTTCTGAATGGAACTTTCTCAGAGAGACTATCGGGACACTTCTAAATGCCCTTCTAATTGCAACTTTCTCTGATAGGCTATTGGGCACAACTTCTAAATACATACATAGGCTATTGGGTACACTTCTAAGTTCAACTTTTCTCAGAGGGGCTATTGGGCACAACTTCTAAATGCAACTTATCTCAGAGAGGCTATTGGGCACAACTTCTAAATACACACATAGGCTATTGGTCATAACTTCTAAATACATACATAGGCTATTGGGTACACTTCTAAGTTCAACTTTTCTCAGAGGGGCTATTGGGCACAACTTCTAAATGCAACTTATCTCAGAGAGGCTATTGGGCACAACTTCTAAATACACACATAGGCTATTGGGCACAACTTCTAAATACACACATAGGCTATTGGGCACAACTTCTAAAGAGACACATAGGCTATTGGGCACAACTTCTAAATACACACATAGGCTATTGGGCACAACTTCTAAAGAGACACATAGGCTAGTGGGCACAACTTCTAAATACACGCATAGGTTATTGGGTACACTTCTAAATGCAACTTTCTCAGGGGGGCTATTGGGCACAACTTCTAAATGCAACTTTTCTCAGAGAGGCTATTGGGCACAACTTCTAAATACACACATAGGCTATTGGGCACAACTTCTAAATACACACATAGGCTATTGGGCACAACTTCTAAATGCAACTTTTCTCAGAGAGGCTATTGGGCACAACTTCTAAATACACACATAGGCTATTGGGCACAACTTCTAAATACACACTTAGGCGATTGGGCACAACCTCTAAATACACACAGGCTATTGGGCACAACTTCTAAATACACACATAGGCTATTGGGCACAACTTCTAAATGCAACTTTCTCAGGGAGGCTATTGGGTACACTTCTAAATGCAACTTTCTCAGGGGGGCTATAGGGCACACTTCTAAATGCAACTTTTCTCAGAGAGGCTATTGGGCACAGCTTCTAAATACACACATAGGCTATTGGGCACAACTTCTAAATACACACATAGGTTATTGGGTACACTTCTAAATGCAACTTTCCCAGGAGGGCTATTGGGCACAACTTCTAAATGCAACTTTTCTCAGAGAAGCTATTGGGCACAGCTTCTAAATACACACAGAGGCTATTGGGCACAACTTCTAAATACACACATAGGCTATTGGGCACAACTTCTAAATGCAACTTTCTCAGGGAGGCTATTGGGTACACTTCTAAATGCAACTTTCTCAGGGGGGCTATTGGGCACACTTCTAAATGCAACTTTCTCAAAGAGGCTATTGGGCACAACCTCTAAATGCAACTTTCTCAGGGAGGCTATTGGGCACAACTTCTAAATGCAACTTTCTCAAAGAGGCTTTTAGGCACAACTTCTAAATACACACATAGGCTATTGGGCAAACTTCAAGTACAACTTTCCACAGATAGGCTATCGAGCGCACTTCTAAATGCAATTATCACAGATAGGCTATTGGGCACACTTCTAAATTCACAGAGAGGCTATTGGGCACACTTCTAAATGCACCTTTCACAGATAGGCTATTGGGCACTGTTCTAAATGCAACTTTCCACAAACAAGCTATTGGGCACACTTCTAAGTGCAACTTTCCACAGATAGGCTATTGGGAACACTTCTAAATGCAGTTTTCACAGAGAGGCTATTGGGTACACTTCTAAATTCACAGAGAGGCTATTGGGCACACTTCTAAATGCAACTTTCAGAGATAGGCTATTGGCACATCTCTAGATTCACAGAGAGGCTATTGGGCACACTTCTAAATGCAATTTTCACAGATAGGCTATTGGGCACGCTTCTTAATGCAACTTTCACAGATAAGTTATTGGGCAATCTTCTAAATTCACAGAGAGGCTATTGGGCACACTTCTAAATGGAACTTTCTCAGAGAGACTATAGGGACACTTCTAAATGACCTTCTAATTGCGACTTTTCTCTGATAGGCTATTGGGCACAACTTCTAAATGCAGCTTTCTCAGAGAGGCAATTGGCGACTTGGCCAAGCTTTTCTAAATGCAACGTTTCCCAGAGAGGCTAATTGGGCACAACTTCTAAATACATACATAGGCTATTGGGCACACTTCAAGTGCAACTTTCCACAGATAGGTTATTGGGCGCACTTCTGAATGCAATTATCACAGATAGGCTATTGGGCACACTTCTAAATTCACAGAGAGGCTATTGGGCACACTTCTAAATGCAATTTTCAGACAGAGGCTATTGGGCACATTTCTAAATGGAACTTTTCTCAGAGAGACTATTGGGACACTTCTAAATGCCCTTCTAATTGCAACTTTTCTCTGAGAGGCTATTGGGCACAACTTCTAAATACATACATAGGCTATTGGGTACACTTCTAAGTTCAACCTTTCTCAGAGAGACTATTGGGCACAACTTCTAGATGCAACTTTCTCAGAGAGGCTATTGGGTACACTTCTAAATGTAACTTTTCTCAGAGGGGCTATTGGGCACAACTTCTAAATGCAACTTTTCTCAGAGAGGCAACTTCTAAATACACACATAGGCTATTGGGCACAACTTCTAAATACACACATAGGCTATTGGGCACAACTTCTAAATGCAACTTTTCTCAGGGAGGCTGTTGGGCACAACTTCTAAATACATACATAGGCTATTGGGCACACTTCTAAGTGCAACTTTCCACAGATAGGCTATTGGGCACACTTCTAAATTCACAGAGAGGCTATTGGGCACACTTCTAAATCCAATTTTCAGACAGAGGCTATTGGGCACATTTCTGAATGGAACTTTCTCAGAGAGACTATCGGGACACTTTTAAATGCCCTTCTAATTGCAACTTTCTCTGAGAGGCTATTGGGCACAACTTCTAAATACATACATAGGCTATTGGGTACACTTCTAAGTTCAACTTTTCTCAGAGGGGCTATTGGGCACAACTTCTAAATGCAACTTATCTCAGAGAGGCTATTGGGCACAACTTCTAAATACACACATAGGCTTTTGGGCACAACTTCTAAATACATACAACATACATAGGCTATTGGGTAAACTTCTAAATGCAACTTATCTCAGAGAGGCTTTTGGGCACAACTTCTAAATACACACATAGGATATTGGGCACAACTTCTAAATACACACATAGGCTATTGGGCACAACTTCTAAAGAGACACATAGGCTATTGGGCACAACTTCTAAATACGCACATAGGCTATTGGGCACAACTTCTAAAGAGACACATAGGCTATTGGGCACAACTTCTAAATACACGCATAGGTTATTGGGTACACTTCTAAATGCAACTTTCTCAGGGGGGCTAATGTGCACAACTTCTAAATGCAACTTTTCTCAGAGAGGCTATTGGGCACAACTTCTAAATACACACATAGGCTATTGGGCACAACTTCTAAATACACACATAGGCTATTGGGCACAACTTCTAAATGCAACTTTTCTCAGCGAGGCTATTGGGCACAACTTTTAAATACACACAAAGGCTATTGGGCACAACTTCTAAATACACACTTAGGCTATTGGGCACAACTTCTAAATGCAACTTTTCTCAGAGAGGCTATTGGGCACAACTTCTAAATACACACATAGGCTATTGGGCACAACTTCTAAATACACACTTAGGCGATTGGGCACAACCTCTAAATACACACAGGCTATTGGGCACAACTTCTAAATACACACATAGGCTATTGGGCACAACTTCTAAATGCAACGTTCTCAGGGAGGCTATTGGGTACACTTCTAAATGCAACTTTCTCAGGGGGGCTATAGGGCACACTTCTAAATGCAACTTTTCTCAGAGAGGCTATTGGGCACAGCTTCTAAATACACACATAGGCTATTGGGCACAACTTCTAAATACACACATAGGCTATTGGGTACACTTCTAAATGCAACTTTCTCAGGAGGGCTATTGGGCACAACTTCTAAATGCAACTTTTCTCAGAGAAGCTATTGGGCACAGCTTCTAAATGCACACATAGGCTATTGGGCACAACTTCTAAATACACACATAGGCTATTGGGCACAACTTCTAAATGCAACTTTCTCAGCGAGGCTATTGGGTACACTTCTAAATGCAACTTTCTCAGGGGGGCTATTGGGCACACTTCTAAATGCAACTTTCTCAAAGAGGCTATTGGGCACAACTTCTAAATGCAACTTTCTCAGGGAGGCTATTGGACACAACTTCTAAATGCAACTTTCTCAAAGAGGCTATTGGGCACAACTTCTAAATACACACATAGGCTATTGGGCACAACTTCTAAATGCAACTTTCTCAGAGAGGCTATTGCTTCTGGCCCTGCCCTTGCCACACTTACTTGTTGTTGGCTTCTTGCTTCTCCTGCGGATACCTGCAGATACGACCTGGAGCAGTCTCTTGTAGGAGCCGTCCTTTGCCTCAGGTCCTTAGCCGATGGGCTGCCGGGCAGAGGGCTGCCCAGGGAGGACAAGCAATGAAGGGGGGACGCTCACGGCTGGACCAATCAGGGGTGGCGTGGGCGAGCTGGGAGACGGGAGGGCAGGGGGAAATGCGGAAGAGGGAGCGGGGATTGGAAACAACGGCAGATGCCTTCTACAGAGGGCCTGGCGGCTGCTAGCAGTATTAATCACAAGATTGGGCCAAATTTAGGAGCAGCAGCTGGGCAGACACACTCACCTGGCAATGGATGGCAATGCACGGGTGCGGGTCGATGTCAAGGACTAGGTCTGCAGGGCACACACAGGCAGCCAATCAGGGGTGGCGTGGGCGGTCTGGGAGGCGGGAGGGCAGGCCTACACGGGGAAATGCGGAAGAGGGAGCGGGGATTGGAAACAACGGCGGATGCCTTATACAGAGGGCCTGGGGGCTGCTAGCAGTATTAATCACAAGATTGGGCCAAATTTAGGAGCAGCGGCTGGGCAGACACACTCACCTGGCAATGGATGGCAAAGCACGGGTGCGGGTCGATGTCGAGGACTAGGTCTGCAGAGATACAGAGATCTAAAATGAGCAGTCCAAGTCGCTTCACTTATTGGATTTGATTGACCTGCTCTCATTGCCTTCGCTTCAGCTTTTTTGAAGCCCAGAATCTGTTTGGGTCTTTACCCACCAAGGCTTTTAGCATAGCCCTTGCATTGTGATGGAATCTTTGTAGTTTCGATGCACAAAGCCAGTTTTTATAGCTGGACTTGGCGAACCGGGCTGTACGGTGATCCTCTAATGAACCAGACTTCTCCGCTATTCGCATCAACTTTCTCACCTCTTTTATTCGGACCACCGATTCGCTATTAAAAGTATGTTCATGGTTGTGGGGCCAAATTGCTCTTCTTTGGTCAATAACGAAATTGTTCCAACAGAGGTGAGTAGTCAACCCAAGTACCACCCGACCCTGATACATCGTCAAGTATCTTATCTTTGCGGATGAGAGTTTCAGGCTCAACCCCCCATTCCAGGGGTCGAATGAAGTTGGCATTTGGTCCTGGGCCTGAGCACCAGTAGTCTTCCATTCAAGCAACAGGAGGTGGTGGTCGCTGTGTAGTGTCTTGATAATTTGGAAATTCTCAACAAAAGGTAAGAAGTTTTTAGACATTTAGATGTAGTCTATAACTGAGGTGCTGCCCATGTTTTCCCACGTCGGCTGAGACGGGATATCACCTATACAGTTACCATTGAGCAAATGCATGACTCTTGAGTTCATAAGTTCACTCCACAAATTTCGTTGCATGTGACATGAGTCATCAAAATTCCAAGCATGAGCCTGCATTTTGTAAACTAAATCCGGGATGTTAAGGTCCCCATATATTATGACATTTGAGAGTTGTTGATGAATCTGATCTACAAACGCTTCGGTGGTGATCAGAACGGGATTCCAGTAGACGTTAATCATTGTTAGTTTCGATATAGATTCAGAGCCTAACAAAGACCCCTTGGTTTCCCATCCGATCACTGACACTTGAGTAAGAAAGTTTATGTTCGTAGATTTTAAAAGTTTTAGGGGACTACCTGACTTGACCGCAGTCAGGAGGCCCGCAGATGGGCGTCCGATGGTCCCTTTGATTGCAGGGTTTATAGATGTGTGCAAATCGTCAATCACTCGGGTTTTCCTCAGCCAGGTCTCCTGAAAGCAGATCAGGTCTTAGTCTCCTAGATTTATGTCGATTGGTGTTGTCAGGTGAGCACACCCCCTAGTATTCCATGAGATGAATTTTAAATTACTCTGTGGGGGAATTAAGGTGACTGTGGTCAGGCCTTGAAGATGTTCTTTAATGTTACAGTCTGTAGAAGCCAAGCTGTGCTTCTTCGGAGTAGCTTTCAATTCGACACAGTTTACACGGCGGGAGGAAAATTCTGGTTGGAAAGTCACACTTATCTTTAAGCCCGGGCTGGATCCTTATAATTAGGTATTATAGATGGGCGTGTTGTTGTGTCCTCTTTTAGAGGTTGGCAAATTTGGTCATTAGTGTTGTCTTTTCTTCCTGTCGCATAGGTCGGGCGTTTTACTCCCTCATCGTCCGCAGGGTTGCCCACCATCACTCTTCCCACTTCCAAAATGTCAACATGCGTTGGTGTTAGTAGTGGGCAGACTAATGAGTCCTCTGTTTGAAGTTGATGTGCATCATTGTTGGCATTGTTGTGTCTCTCTATTGCAGGGTTCAAGCAGTTTGAAAGGTTGTCGTCCAAGAAATTTCCCCCAAATTAAAAGGCTCTCTGCCCCATCCTGCAACATATTTTTGATGATAGGCGACCTGATAAGGAGGAACACTGCATCCAGGTGCCTTTCGTCACAAAATTAGATCAACGCCAAGTCAGAAGACTGCAGCTGTCTCAAGTTCGGGATAGAGTGGAAAAGATCCAGGCCTTTTCTCCGTTTGAGAATGATCAAGTTGTTACAGTCCAGCCAGTCCAATTTTATGCCCCAGCCTCTCAAGAGACAGGCCGTTGCTGCTCTTTGGGCTCGTTGGATCTGAAGTCCGCCGACTTTCTCAGACCTTCTCCAACAGGGTGCTGGCGTTTGCGATAGGAAGCTGGCATAGCACCATACTTTTGGCCTTTAGGGATGTCAAACTGTACGTTGACTTTAGTACACCGTCTTGTTTCGGCCATAGTCAGGAATATCGGTGAGACCGGAAGCACCTCAGTTGTCCCTGCTTGGCTGGCTTTTGCTTCAGGTTCGGAAGGCATAGCCACTGCCACCCTCGCCGGCGACTGGCTACTTATAGAGGCGTCCAGTAAATAAGTTGCAAGATCGAGCAATGCTAGCGAGATTGGAGTTAGTGTCGTGGTCAAAGGATATGCTGTGGAGATGGAGAGTCTGGCATCATTCAGTGGATTACTCACACCTATTGGAGCCCGACTTCTCGACTTTGAAACAGGATTTCTGGGTGCCAGTTTTGGGGCTCCCCGCGGATTATTCGCATTGGCTTTTTGGGCCTGTTGTAGTGCGTTGGTAGAAGATTTTAAGGTAGTTTTGGCCCTTGTGCAGGGCTCAGTAGACTTTAGTTGATTAAAAATTGGAAAAATTGGAAAAAGAATTGGTTAAAAATTGGAAAAGCTACATCGCCCCTTCCGCCTCTTTTGCTACTGAGATATTCTGAAGACTCTTGATGTTGCAGATACATGGGCCGTTCCCCAAACCCATGGCAGTCGAAGCTCCCTTATGTGAAGGCTTGAGGCTGCCTTGTCGTTCTGGGCAGTCCTCTGTCAAATCAAATCCACTGGGAAAGGCACACTGGTAGTCTGGACGAACTTCGAACTAGTGGCATACTCTTTTCTGGGTGCAATGTTTACCATGTCACGTTGAGAATTCTTTCCTGAATTCCGTTCTTTGTTGGCGGTGACAAATCTCTCCAGAAAGATGAGTTCTGAGTGGATCATTGCCAGTAAAGTTGTATGATCTTTAAACATGTCATTTAGTTGTTCGTACAGCTTGGCAAAAGGGACAAGGGCTATGGTAATTGTTAAATAATGGAAAATAGATCAAGTTTTTCTTTCTTGTTTACAGGAGTAGTTCGCTGTTGGCCAGAGAATGAATCAGCACCAGTCCTGGTAATATTAGATGGATCAGGCGCAGATGGAAAAGGGCTGAATCCTGCACTTACAAATTCCTCAAGACTCAGGCTTCGTCCTCCATGAGTCGTCTGGTTGTTGCCAGCTTCTATGTTCGGCTGGGTTCCTTCCAACCCAGTCTGGAATGAGTCTGAGACTTGCCGTTTGTCCCCACGAGTGGGTCGGGCCCCTGTAGGTCCAGAGCCTCTGCGTCATTGGACGATGCTGACGGGTGCACTGACTCACACAGGCCGCTTTCAGGGGGGATCCCAGCAAGGAACGGTAGCCCCTTGGCCTGGCACTTAGCCTCCAAAACTATGGTTGTCAACTGATTTGTCGTCGGAGGCCTGATCCCGTTATTACCCAATGTCAAATTAGCACTGTGACTGTTTTGCCGATCGTCAAGGCTGAAAGCTGCAGTTGTTTGGACCTGATGGCAGGTATAGTGAAGTTAAACAGGATGATCGAGTTTGGGGCTGCGTTGTAATCCTCGACTGGGCTCTGCAAGTCTCTAGATAGCCAACCCCGGGACTCCACACCCTCCAAAAGGTCTGCATCGGATAAGTTGGCGGGATTAGGGTTGGGGATGATTAAAACATTTTTTTTGTGAGCATGGAGGGCACAATGGGGCCCATGCCCGGACCTTGTTTTATTAATTTATGGAAGGTGCAGGTTTTGTGTGTCATTTTCAGAGATAGATTTAGCTTTTTTTGCCCGACAAGCGACCTGACGGCGTGTCTCGACACCAGGTTGTTTCAGACTAGGGTTGGAATTAGTCAAGGCCAAAGCATCAGTGGGGTTCATGTTGTCATAGGCTGGATCGGGGAGAGCATCCATGTGTCAACCACTCCCTCCTCAACTGGGTACAAAGGACCTATGCTCATTTATTACCGATTGTAACAATCGGAAGAGGGTCCAGTGTTGTATTGGGGTCTGATTCATTACTTGCAGTCTCTTTTGTAGGGTGAAACAGGCTCGGAAAACTTTGGCCTAGAGGTAACAGGTTATTGTGCACTTGGGCTTCAATCAAAAGTGGTGTGTCCAGGGAACGACTCGTATGGTTAGCCGGCTCTGCAGGGTTTACGTACAGATCAGCTAAGGACTCTTGTTCTTTAACTGCAGTTGCCAAAGTGGAAAGGCTAACAGAGAGACCAGAACCTGAAGAGCCTATAGGACCAAAAATGTTGGAATCTCTAAATTGTTAAGTGTCTGAGGCCCCGAAAAAGCTGCCGGTCTATGCCCGACAAACCTTCCTGGGGGGGGGGGTCATTTGCATTGGCGAGCGTGACTTCCATCCTGATGGCATCTTACATTTGGACTTTGGGGAGGGCAGTTCTCGAAATGTGTCATTGGGCGAGGGGGCAATTTCCATGATTTTTGGGATGTCTCGTGGCATGGAAACAAGTGACACTTCTGCTTTCTGTATGATGACGGAAGGAGATAAGCTCTGCAGGGTCCGCGTCACAAGTGAGGGTAACATAGTTACATTTAAGGTTGTAGTCTTTGATTTACACACCAGCTGCCGCTCGTTTTCGGAATCGAGTTGAGTCAAAGATGGTAAAAGAATCAGAGCAGAGAAGGGCCACCCGGAGTCCGCCGTGTTCCGCTGCTTGCAACTCCTAAGCAGCATGGCATCGGCCACCGGACACCAGACACTCTACCTCACGCCGCCACACTCCGCTACTCAAGGGGGATAAGAGAGCAAGCGTGAGCAGGAGGTGGAGTCTCTGGGTATGGGCAGTAAAGATAGACTCAGCGAGTCTGCAGGGTCCGGAATGAGGAAAGACACAGCGAGTCTGCAAAATCCACGGCAAAGTCCAGGGCCGTAAATAGTAGATCCCAGCAATTCAAACCAGCAGTGTAATATGCAACACACCCGACAGTCTACCTCACTCTGCCACGCTCCGCTACTCAAGGTGGATAAGAGAGCGAGCGTGAGTAGGAGGTGGAGTGTCTGGGTATGGCCAGTAAAGATAGACTCAGCGAGTCTGCAGGGTCCGGAATGAGGAAAGACTCAGCGAGTTTGCAAAATCTGTGGCAAAGTTCAGAGCCGTAAATAGAAGTTCACAGCAATTCAAAGCAGCAGTGTAGTCCGTAACACACCAGACACTCTACCTCACTTTAGGTTTGAAATGTTTTGTGTTAATTAATACCCGGTCAAGGTCAGCAGTATATGTATTATGTAAAATAGGGGCTAGGGAGCATCCTTGTTTCAGACCTCTGCTAGTACCACAGGATTTAGTATATAAGACTGCAGTAGGAAGTTGTTATGTTAGTGTGAGCCCATGTAGGATTATTACATTGTATTCAAAGTCTTTTCTTAAGTTTTCAGAATCATCTTGGATCCCAATTTAGATGATTCTGGAGGATGTGGCAACTCCCACCATCTTTCCACCAGAAGTTCAGTAGGCCTGGTTGTGGGCTGTCTTCTCAGTTGAGTTTGACATAGGAGGCTCAGAGTGTCTGGCCAACACGCTGGGATTTGGTTTTGTTGGGCGTTGGTTGACCAAGTTGCAATTTGCTGTGCAGGTTTGCTGCCACAGTGGGTGAGTGTTGTGAGAATGTTGTTTTCATGTGGTTGTGGTTCAGTTAGCACCCAAATGTGTGTTATCTAGTTTGGAATGGTCTGTGATGAGGGTTAGTTTAATTTTTGTAGTGGTTTAGCGATACTGCGTGCCAGCCCATAAAGGGACAGTCTGTGCTCAGGGGTGGCAGCCCTGAGGTCCGCCACTGGCAGTGGTGGATGGAAGGTGTCTTGGTTTTCTATGGTGGCTCTGGGAGTAGCTTGAAGGTCCAAGAAGGGGCAGGTAGCGCTCCAACGTGGCAGAGTGGAGACCCACCAGTGGCAGTGGTGGGTGGAAGGTGTGTGATGTTTTGGGTGATTTTGTTTGGTTGCTATGCTGGTGTGGCACAGCTGCATGTGTGTTAGTAGTGCCTGTTTAGATAGTTTCTCTTGCTTGGTTGAGTGGACATATATGTGATTGGTTGCAATGTTGGTGTGTGTCGTGTTGTTCTGTGGTACAGTATGCCGTGTTTTGGTTGAACAGAAGGAGGTGTTTTATGACTCGATTCCTTCCCAAATAACACTAGCAAATCTGAGCTTACCTTGAACATTGCCACGGAAAAGTGTCCAGACAGAATCCTTGGTTAGATGGACCACTAGAGGTAGCAACCATAGCGTACCTAGTTTGATCTGTGGACAGGACATGTTACGCACTTAGTTAGACCACCTTATCTAATTATCAAGGGGCTCGCCTAAGCACTCAAAACACTTGATTCATAGGTTCACTGGCGGAGAGGAAGTGCACTGGTTTAACTTGGGGTATCAAACATGGTATGCACTAAGATGGTTTTTGGGGGTAGGAATGGTGATACACTAAGATGCTCATGGGGGGCATGAAACCTGACACACTTAGACAGTTGTTTCTTTTGTGGAGGGAAAATGATACCATAGGTTTTAGGCCTTAGATGGGTACATGCAAGTACCTTCTGCCATCACGATTATTAGACTACTTGGTTCATCTTGTGGCACATGGAAGGCACAAAGTAGCGTTGTCTATGTAATTTATTACATAGACAAAGAATCCCACCAGCCAGGTCCTTCCCAATGGTAGCATGCTACTCCCACTTGAAGATGAACTCGAACAACCAAATCTATTACCTTGGGAGACTTAGGGTTCAGAAAAACCCGACAAAGCGACATCGAAGATAAACTACGTCTGATGTTTAAGGTATGCATAAACGCACCACGTCGGTGGACACATTCTGCAGGCACCGCTGCTCATCCATGCACTCAGGAATGCAGCTATGGCTTTTTTGAATTCGGTCTAGCTGCTCACATAGCCTATCGCACTGAAATCCCTGACGTGCCTCAACACGTCTTCCATTATTATACAACGATTACCTATGACAAATTTGGTCTAGCTGGGCACACATTCAGTCTCCTGCACTAGCACTCTGTCTTGACCACCGACAAAACCCGCCCACATACCTGACCTCTTGGGTTGCTTACTGGAGCCTAGCCAGTCCTCCTAAGTTCTTACCCCGGCAGAATTCACACACACATCTTAAAGCCTACTCTTAGAGCATTTTCGCATACCCAGACTTCGGTCCCCAAAGTCGTTCCGACCACAAAGCGGATTTAGGTGATACAAATCAGAAAATTGTGCCATTTGAATGATGACTACAATACTATACAATTGAATGTGTGGTGATTCCATCAGACAACTGGTGTGGTCACCCTACATCAATTTTCAGCTTGTGAATTATTTCAACATGGAATTACCTCTATGATACCAGTGTGATACCTTATCTGGGCTGTATTCGGCATTTTCAACATGTTGTGTGTTGTACAAGAGTACAAAGAATACTAGAGCTGTCTAAACCTCATAATTGATATTGCAAAACGATATATAAATATTATCATAACACACAAGCTGCAACAATTGAATGGTATCTATATTGAGCCTAATTTTTCCTTGAAAAAGATTGATAGGTCGAAACACGTGTTAGGTAGGCTTAAAGTTGAGGACCAAATTTGTAGATATAATGCGTGAGTGCCGTTTCTGATCATATTTAACCTTGTTATTTTTGAAAGTGGTGAGTATACAATCAAAATATTCTTTAACAAATGAGTTTGGACATCTCTGAACAGTTTAGGAATAAATATGCCCATACATAAATATGATGATTGGTGATTAACTAAGAGCATGTAGTACATACACATGTCTGTGCACATACATTCTTGTGGAGAAAGGCATAGCCACTATTTACTGTTCTTACGCTGCAGCAAGTATACAAAATATCATTTTACTTTTGACACCAACTGATATTATTGCCCACTCATTATATTAATATTTAATTACGGTGCCTGGCCTGCATATTCATTCCCTTGTCACTTCTTCTCTGGATCTTTCCTCTCTCTTTGACCTGTTCTTTAATTTCCTCATCCATCCTTCTTCTCTGGACATTGTCACTTTCCTGTTCTTTATTTTCTTCATCCATCCTGCAAAATATCCATTATATCACCTTGTGACCATGCTTCTCCCCTTCTAAAATGAGCGCACTTGCTCTTATGCAGAAAACGTCTATGGTCCTAAGAACGTCTCCACTTGACATTTGACATTTAATCTTGGATAACGTACCATCACCAGATCATCTACTTTCCATTGTATCTCCTCTACCTTGTTATCATGATCAAACATCTCCTTTATCGCTCTTGGGCAGACCTCACCAATTGCAATACTTATTTTCTATCCACACTCACTAAACTCGCCATACCAACCCACACAGGACATAGACTGGTGCCTGATGCCCTTCCGTTCAAGGAAACAGATGGTGATACACCTGTCACAGAATGTGGTATAGTACAGTAGCCCCACAAAATGTCCCTAACCACCTCCTTCCAGTTTATACCTGCTCTCAATGCCAGTTAAATCCGACCTTTAAAAACTATGTTTAGCTTTTCATCAAATAATGTAATCGTCTCTTCCATGGTAGCCTCTCCCACATCCTTCCATTCCACCCACCTAGAAAGATAGTCTACCAGAACCAATATACATCTGGTATCCCACCCTACGCCTTGTATAGGACCCATTAGATCTACTGCCACATTGACCCATGGTTGTTCCGGTATAGCAACCGGATGCTGTGGAGGCTCCCGAGAAGCATAGCCCTTGTCAGCATTCATGCACTCTTTACACACTCTAAAATTCCATCCATTCCATTTGACCCAAATGCCTGCTACAGTCTCTTCGTCATGATGCTATGTCCAAGATGCTCCTCGTGAGACAAATCCATAACATATTCTCTCAACCCTGATGGAGGTACTACTGTTTCTCCCCTCCTAAGTTTGCCTTCTATGATGCGCAAATCATCTTTTACTTCAAGTCACAAATCCATATCCTTAGCTAACATGTTTTAGTCGGCCACCCACTAATTGTTCATTGTTTCATGCACTTCAATCATCTGTCTTCTACTGCTCTCATCCATAATCTCTTCTGAAATTGATGGCAATTCCATGCTTGCCACTACTTTATCAATGTGCTCTTTTTCTTCCTGTGTGTTCTCCGGGAGTCATTTAATTTCCTGGTAATCATGTCACCATAAAATTACAGCCCCAGCACCAACCTGGAAATGTGCAGTGAAGCATTTGCCCACCTATTGAATAACAACAGTTGTACTAGTGGATTATGTTCTGATATCACTGTGAACTAATTGCCCCACAAGTAAAATGTGAAATACTTTATAACCCATGGCACTTCCAGTACTTCACTCTGTCACAGAGTAATTGATTCTGCATCTTTAAGTGGTCTCTAGGAGAATGGCACTGTGTGTTCTCCTGCTGGCCCCACTCATGCTAAGGTCGCTACTAGTCCAAGTCACTGGCATCTACAGTTACCATTGTTCTTTTTCCTGATGCAAAACAACCTAATGTGGGCTTATAAGTGATTTCTATCTTGATGTTCTGGAATGCTTATTACATTTTCCTGACCAAAAGAAGTGAGTCCCTTCTTCAACAGTGCTCTTAGTGGAATAGATTTGGTTGTATTAGTTTACAAATGAGTGAAAACATGACCATTTTGTGTCTCCTGTGCACATTCGAATCCTGGTGTGTTTTTAACATATCTGCACACATCAGAGGACCTAAAGTGTTCCCAGTGCATCTCTGTTTCTTTCTTCCCTTGGCTACTAGGCCGCCTGTTGAGTTTGTGCGCATGCTGTGCGGTGCAGCCCATCCTCTTTCTTCCTCCTATCCCCCGTTACCCCTATGGCATCAAGATCTCCCCTATCTTTTCTAACTGCTATACTCTACCTATCCTCTCTCTCTCACGAAGTCTGGAAGAAAAAAGCTTAAAAAAGACATCCTGACAACTAACCTTGACCTACCTATCACAGACATCTATGTCAGCACAACCTCCAGACAGAGCCTCACTGATTTACTCTTTTCTGTCCCCTCTCCAGATCTTTGGACACCTCACCTCATCTCTACTCTCTCTCCACTGACATCTTCTCCCATTAATGGTGGCACTGGATGCAAAGTACTCTTGGCCGGCTTCGCATCATCCAGGTGCATCATTAATCTCTATCACACTGGCGCTATCTTGGTCCAGGGTCCTCAACCCAACCTCCACCTCCTTGACAAGGGCGTACCGTCCCTCTTTCACTTACTTCCCACACATGCTATTCCTTCTTCCAACATTATGTGTTACTACTGACTTCTGCAATTGTATTCACTCTCCCCTCTTGCTTCTCCACTTTTCAATGCTCACTCTCTGTATGCTCCTCCTCTCCCTTTCTCCCTTTTCCTATCTCCTCCACTTACTTTCTTCTATGCACTTACTCTATCAGAATTGTCCTTGACCTATTATGATAGCTACCTTGTTTGTCTCCTCCCACTCCCCTACTTGTTTTCTCCTCACCCCGCCACCCCCAGCACCATCTGAAATGTCGTCAGGCCTAGTACGTTAGTCGCTTGTTTTGTTCCTCCTCTCCCTTTCTGCACCCCTCTCCCTCACCTTTTGTTTTTCTTCGCCTCTACCAGAAATGTCGTCAGGCCTAGTACGGTAGTCGCCTGTCTGTTTCCATTTCCTTCCCACTCTCCCCCGTCCTTCCTTATCTGGGTCTTAGCTCTTGCACTATCTGAAATGTCTTCAGGCCGAGTACGATAGTTAATTTCACATCCTTACTGTTCATGGCCTGTAAGAATGTTAGTTTCCCTTGTTCTCTCCCTTGCCTTGAAGCGCTTTGAAACACATTATGTGTAGGCGCTATATAAATAAACTATCAGATCATATCACTCTCTCTTCCCCCTCTGACTGGTGTATCACGCCCCTCTGCCCTTCCTCGGAAAACCTTCAAAGGTGGTGACCTCTTGCATCTAGCCACTCTTAATGCTCATTCTGCCATCAAACACTCTGCTGACATGTGCCTCCTCTTTGAAGAAATGCGCCTCGATATCCTTGCTCTTACTGAGACATGGTTCAATGCCAGCTCTGTCATTTCTTTTGACTCCCTTCTCCCTGATGGCTATAAGATCATCTCCAAGTCACTGCATAACGATGTTGGCGGGGGGTTGCTCTGATTTTCCCTTAGTGTGTCCCTTCTTCCCTCATACCACCCAGCTTTACTCCTTAAAGAACCTGATTTGCAAGCTGGTCATCTCTCCCACTCCTCTCTGACCATTGCCACTATCTACAGGTCACCTGGCTCTACTACCCTGTTCTTCTCTGGATGGGCTGACTTCCCCTCCGCTCTCCTCACAACCACCTCTAAACTTCTTCTCCTGGGTGACTTCATTATCCACCTTGGCTCCTCAATCATGGCATCCAATCTCTTCTGTAACCTCTGTACCTCGATCTCCCTCTCCATTCTCTCTTCGGGTCCTACACACTCGGCTGGACACACTCTTGATGCCTTAATCACCCCACTCTCCTGATCAGAGCATTCTCTCCTCACCTCTCACCTGGTTCCTCTCGGCTGTCTGACTGCACCTTCCCCTGCTCTGCCAACCTCTATCACAAACATCCTTCAGATGAAACGAGTGTCAGCTGCTGCCTTCACATCTACCTTCATCCCCCTCTCTCCCCACTGCAGACTCTACCTCTGACTCTGCTCTCAGCAACCTCCATCTTGCCATCAATAATAACCTTGACATTCTTGCCCCAGTCATGAGGATCCACCTGAAACATGCCTCCATGCATAACACCTGGTATGACTCTGAACTTGCAGCCCTGCACCACAAGTGCAGAGCAGTGTTACCCTCTGACAAACTGGCCTGTCGGCTGCTCCAAAGGCAATACTGAGTCTCCATTTGCTCCAAGAAAAAGGCCCACACCATGGCTCAAGTCTCTGGTGCATCCAGAAACATGGCTGTACTCCTTAAAATATGCACGGAACTAGCCAACCCTTTAGCAGTCTCCTCCTCACCTCGTCCCTCCCAGGCCCTCTGCAACGCACTGGCCACACACTTCATGGCAAAAACTCAGGACACCTGAGCACCCTTGCATCCCTCTCCTTCTCCCCTTCAGCCACCAAACTGCCCGCTATGACCTCCCATCCCCCCTCTGCCTTTCTCTTCGCCTTGTCTCCTATCACACCTCATGAGGTCACCAGAATTGTACACTCCATGAAGGTCTCCTCGTCTCCCCTGTTCCTGTTTGCCTCTTTTTCCCCTGCACCTTCTGATTTCTTCAACCACTCTTTGCTACTGGATCTGTCCCCTCCTCCCTCAAGCACTCCCTTGTGTGCCCCCTCCTGAAAAGATCTTCTGCGCACCCGTCTTGTCATGCCAACTACCGCCCCATATATATCATCCCCTGCCTTGGCAAACTCTTGAAGAAGCTGGTCTTCCCCCAACTGACCTAGCACACTGTACTTGTTGGCTGCCTACACGACCATCAATCTGGATTTTGAGCATCCAGGGGCAATGAAACTGCTCCTCTGAACACCTGTGAGGAACCGCTTGCATCTCTTGACTCCAACTCTCCAGCTGTTCTCATTCTACTTGATCACTCCTCTGCATTTGACAAGGTCAACCTTTCCATCCTCATAAAATCGCTCCACGATACCCTAGGTATCTTGGAGCAGGCTTTGGACCGGCTGACCTCCTTCCACAAAGACCGTCTGTCTCAGGTTATTCTGGGCTCTTTCTCCTCCCCCACCTCTACCTCCACCTGCGGCGTCCAACAGGGCTCCAACCTTTCTCCCTGGCTCTTTCACACCCATCTTGCTCCACTTGCACACCTCATTATCACCTTCTCCCAGAACTTCCAGTGTTCTGCAGATGACATACAACTCTTCTTCACGGTTTCTCTGATCCTCTCCTTACTTCCTCATTCCTGACTGCCTATCTGCCATCCGGTCCTGGTGTACTTCCAATAATCTCTGCCTCAATGCCACTAAGATTTATATCCTTCCTATTGGGACTCCTGCTTCCTCTTTCTTCTCCTCATTTCTTCATTGTCTCTGTAGGATGGCTTAGAGGCAATGTGCTTGCCTAGGAAGCAAGACGTCATGGAGCAACACAGGTTCAATCCCCGGTTCCGTGCTTAGAAACATCTGGGTATTAAGCACGTTATGAATAACCTATCACATCATATCACTCTGGCCATCTTCTATGGACTCTCTCTCTTCTCCTTCATCTGAAGCCAGAAACCTTGGAGTCACCTTCGACACCCTTCTTTCCTTCCTCGCTCATATTCAGGACCTTGCCAAAAAAGCCCACTTTCATCTCCTCAAAGGGATTGTTCCTTTTCTCACTTTACCTCAGAAGTTCAACATCTCTAGAGCTTTGGTTCTCTCTAGGCTACACTACTGGAATAGCCTTTTCCTTGATCTACCCTCTTCTCTACGACTCATTCAGCTAATTCAGAATAGGGCTGCAAGACTTATCCTTGGCCTCAAGCCCAGGAACTTCATCTCTCCAGCCCTACAATCTCTCCACTGGCTCCCGGTTGTTGTAAGGATCAAATTTAAATCCATCTGCATCATCCATAAGGTTGTCCGGGGCTAGGGAGCATGCTATCTACAACTGACTCTCACTAAATACTCTCCCTCCAAATCTTTATGTTCCTCCGGCACCAGCTCTCTGTGTGTCAAGCGCTTCGCTAAACAGCAAGCTGGTGGCTTATCTCTGTCCACCTTCATGTTTGTTCCCATGCCATGAATGGTGAACACATCAGTTGGTCCTCTCTGTGATGTGTTAGTTCTCCAACTAAAAAAGCATGTCTGTTTTTTTTATCTCCTAAGCTCAGATTCTCCAGTGCCTTTGCCATATTATCAAACCCTCTCTCTGTGGCCCTTTCTCGGCAAGGCCATGCATAGTGTCCTCTCCTTACACATTTTACGCAGACTGCCATCATTGTAGGACAATATTGGCTACTGGAAAACTGTCTCTGACTTTCACCACCTGCATCTTTGGTTAAACCCGTGACCACATTTGGGCCATTTTCCAGGTTGCTATCCTGCATGGCCACAGCACCATCAGTGCTCAGTTGGACCTTCCCTCTCCCCTTCTGTTCCTCCCCCAGCCCATTTCTCCTACCCACACACGCCCACCCCTCCCTGATTGGCCAGCATTCAGGAAGTACTGCAGGCTTGCCCACTGCACAGAGAGCTTCAACCCATTCCAGCACAAACTGAACAGAGTCTGGCCCTCCTGCACTTACGGTAAGACCGCAACTTCATTGGGGCCATTTTCCAGTCTGACTCTCCTGCACGGCCACAGCGCCATCAGAGTTCCTTTGGGCTTTCCCTCTCCCCTTCTCCGTCTGTTCCTCCCTCAGCCCACTTCTTCTCCCCACACATGCCCACCCCCTCCCTGATTGGTCCAGCATCCAGGAAGTACTGCAGCCTTGCCACGCTGCATGGAGATCTTCTCCCTTTTCCAGTGAAACTGAGCAGAGAGTCGGACCTCTGGCCACTCCAGTAAGACTTGTGACCACATTTGGGCCATTTTCGAGCCCAGCTTTCCTGCACGGCCACAGTGCCATCAGCACTTTGTTGGGCCTTCCTTCTCCCCTTCTCCTTTTGTTCCTCCCCAGGCCACTTCTCCTCCCGACACATGCCCAACCACTCACTGATTGGGGCAGCATCTAACAAGTACTTCAACCTTGCCATGCTACACGGAGAACTTCTTCCCTTTACAAAGTCAACTGAGAAGCGAGCAGACCTCCAACTCCTCCGGTAAGACTTGTGGCTGCATTTGGGACATTTCACGTTCTGCTCTCCTGCACAGTCACAGCACCATCAGCCCTCCATAGGGGCTTCCCTCCCCCATTCTCCTTCTGTTCCTCCCCCAGCCCACTTCTCCTCCCCACACACGCCCATACCCTCCCTGATTGGCCCAGCATCCAGGAAGTACCCTTAGCCGTGAGCCACAGGGTAGCCTTGCCCAGGCAGCCCGCTAAGGGCTCAGGCAAAGGGCCCTCTTTTGGCACCTCAACCGCCTGTTTGACTGTTCACCCTGGGCACCTTAGTCAAGCCATTACACCAATAACTGCCTGACCCAACCATCACGTAAGAGATCTTGTCACTACCTTGAATCTAGGTACACTCTAAATATTGCCACTGTTTGATTCTAGCAGCCCCACCTGAATACAGCTGCATTCTGAGCATATCCACCATTTCAATTCTAGATGTGCTCTAAATACTGACACTGTGTTGAATGTAGCTGCATTTAGAATATAGTGTGATGAATCCAATGGAGTCATCACAGATCCCCCGGTGGTGCCCTTCTCCCATGTGGCCAGGGTACGGCAGCCACTACCTGATCCTGACCCTGGGGGTGGCTATATGAGGGAGGATAACATGGGAGGATGTTAAAATGGATTTCTAAACTGTGCTCTGGTGAACAGAATTTAGGAGCCACCCTTATTAGTGAAACTGGGAACACTTCTGGGAAGATAGCCAGACCAATTTACAGTAGCTTGGAGAGCAGTTCAGGCTAAGTCACAGGAGGAGTGGCAGTGATATGAGGTCTTTGATGAGCACACAAAGTTAGATACCAAGAATTACCGTAGACAGTACAAATATACAATTTATTAGGCCCAGGAACAAACACCAGTGAATAATGAAAAGCACAGTAAAACCACCACTCAAACATCACACTGTGTAAAATACATAAAATCACTTTAGGTCAATGTGGTAAAGTGCAGAATCCCGCCAAAACCTGAAAGGAGAAATGGCAGGCAAACAATCATATTGGAAAACTTCAGAGATGGATAACCCTAACTTTAAAAGTCCAGCACTATGATGATTGGAGCCTTGTGCTCAATGTTAGTTGTGCACGTACAAGCACTCTGGCATGCGAAAAGACACAAAGTACAATATTCAAGGAACTGGTAAAGTTAGAGAGAGGATTCTGAAGTGTAGAAAACCAGTTCTGAGAGTCACGGGAGGATCTGCTGTGGAGGACAAATCTATTCCCATCAGGCTTTAGGAAGAGGAGGCCACCCAAGCCAAAGAGAGGACCACAAGGGATCCTTTGTGCGTAAAAATGGATGTAGAAGGGGCCACTGGTAAGTGGTTTAACTACTCACCACCCATAGCTCACTCTGTGTCCAAACTTGGAAGGTCTGGAGAGAGTCGCCTGGAGTACAATTTCACACCCTTGGTTCAATTCAAAGTGCACAGGCGTTGCGGGTGCAGTTCCGGGTCCGGTGTACAACAGGAGCTGTATCTCTCATCTCGATTGCTGGACAAAGAAAGTACCAATGCAGCTCATCTCAGGACTCTTGAAGAAAGGCGGCAAAGTTACCAGCAATTACCGTCACTGTCGCACAGTGATGCAGGCGCACCCAACTCTCGCGGTCTGACGCATGCCTTTCTCTCATGGCCCAAAGCAACTGGGACAACGAAATTTCGTCAAGAAGGTGCTTTGCTTTGCAGTGCGAGCTAGGATACATCCAAAGCTTGAGGCAAAGATCAATAGGACAACGCTCCTGTACGGGTGCCAAGGTTCGAGACGGACAGTTCACTTGATGGCCCAAGGACACTTCACAGACGGCTCTTTTGCAGGGAAACCAGGAGGCATCGCGACTGATTGGTCCCCCTACTCAAAGGGGTTGAAGCACCCTTACAGGTCTTAGGAGATCGAGTGCAAATTAGGGCTTTACTGGGATGTCAGCGGTCTCAGGGTGCCAACCGTCTTCTGTGAGGTTCTGGATAGTCCTTGGGTCTGCTCGGCTTTTCTGGATACTTGGCTCCATGTACAGGCCAATTCAGACCTGTTGCTGATCTGCGGGTATGCAGTTCGGACCCCTCCTCATATTCACAAGTCCAGTGAGTGCTTGCACCCAGCTAGCCAATGAGGAGATCTACCCCACTCATGCACACCAGCAGCTGTCCAATCAAGCACTGAGCTACAAATGTGTGAGATGCAAGTGACGGGCAAAGCTGGAACAAAGATTACCACAGACCTATATACCAAGCCAAGAGCAATATATGCAGTCTTGGTGATAGAGGAACTGTGAAACACATGCTAAATCCTTGCAAAGGAAAGATACAAGGCAAGTGAAACACATGAGAAGTCCTGTCAAGAGAAGGAAACCAGGGTATTGAAACTTATGAGAAGTCCTGGCAGGAGAGTATACCAGGCAAGTGAAAACCAGTGGCGGCGGTAAACTCGCTGCCACTGTTAATTCCGGACCGCCCGATCCCGAGTCCTGCAGGCGGGAGGTGATGTTCCCGTCAGGTCTGACCTGGCGGGTTGAACACCTCCCGCCTGCAGGCGGATGTGGAAACACCAGCACCATCACGAGATGGTGCCGGTGTTTCCAATTCCCCATTCCCATTGAGTCCTATTGGACTCAATGGGAATGGGGACTTACCGAATTCCGCCTACGGAATTCCCGCGACACCAGGGTCATAATGCCCTGGTATTTCCTCGAGTCACGGAGGCAGAATGGTTATACGAGTCCGGCGGTAACAAGGCGGGTTTACCGCCTCGGTTACCACCAGACTCGTAATGAGGCTCAGTGTTTTCTAAACAAAGGAGACATTTGTGTTAAAGAAAGACTGTTATAGAATGTGTTGCCTAAACAGGAACCTTGTGAATCAAGGAGAAACACAAAGGAACTGTTGGTAAAAGAGACAATTGCCATCCTACTTAAGAATCCAGGGGAAGGAGACCACCCTCTCTAATTGCAACAAGGTGATTTCGTCTTCATGCTAAACTTTGTCCACAGATGGAGTAAGCCACGATATAATGGTCCGTATATGGTTGTTTATGCCAGTGAAGGAATTGTGGTATTGGGTACACATCTGGGATGTAAAAAAAGGCTCCCCATACAGCACCTCCTTTACCCGTTTCTCTATCTGTGCCATGAAGTAATTGCCTATTGCTCTTCACACTGATTCTACTATTTTTATACAAACCACTTTTACATACTTCTTTAATTACTACATTTAGACTTATCATATATATCTTTTCTATCTCAACTCCATCAGAGTGATTTTTAAGTTTTTTTAAAGAATGTTTATTGTTTTTCTTGGAATGTTTATCTATTGGTATCAAGCTATTATTACTGTATTGGTTAATATGAAGAATTATATGATGAATTATAGGCATAATTATATGAATGCTGAATGTTAACCCATTCTTCTTGCCCCCTGCAGACGTCTCATCACAAGTTTCATCATAAGCGTCGTGCTATTATTGTACTGTTTTGTATCTTTGTTGCTTGTCTTGCAGGTCTGTGCATATGTTCACCAGAAAAGGTTATATGGGTAGGTCATATAAAGGGGGTTGTAGTATTAAAAATTATGATTTTATTGATTTTTCTACATATGGTACTGGTTATAATGGGGTGGTTTCAAAAAATGTATTGCATGCAACACAAACGCGGGTAGTGGATACAACGACATGGCACTGGAGGTCTCGAGTAATAAGAGGGGTTGAGAAGGAAACAGAGTATGATCAGTATAAAAGGGTTGTACTTGATACAATGGCTGATGTGCACCATCCATAGTTTACTAATCTATGGTATAGTCACATGCACTCAGTGGGGAAGCAGAGGTCAAATGGTAGCTGCTATGTCTGCTCTCTCATCCCCCACGTATTAGGGGCACCCAAAATGTTAATACCCCAGGAGATGCCATGTCAAGAAGCCCAGTATTTGGTTGATTTGGCACTGTGCTGAGTTTGGAGTTAGTTTTAGGGGCACGACATACAAGTTGTGCTGATGGATAAAGACAAAGAAAAATGTGTGATGACTGGAAAAGCCCTGGGGTGCAAAGTGTGCACACTGTTAAGAATGAATAGACTGTTGTATGGATCTAACAGATGGGAGCAAGTGGTAGTGAGCTGCACAGCATGGGGGCTAGTGGGGTTCAAAGAAGAAGTAATATGGACCATAATCAAGAACTGTCTTCCTATATGCTCCAGTTAGCTCTCAGAATTAACATGGATCGAAGCCATAGAAGTTCCAGTGAAAGGGCAAATAGTAGATGAATATGAATTCTGTTTTGAAGGCATGAAACTGATCCAGTGGGAACCAACAGCAAATGTAATAAGACATTGTTTATCTCTGATTTCAGCAAGGGTACAGCAGCCCTCATGGGCCTCTTCTGGGTGTGCAGTCAGCGGGAATATGTGCATCTCCCACCATCATGGAGAGGCACATGTTCATTAACGACCTTGAATCTTGAATTCATCCATCCTCATGATTCCTGATACCCACCTGACCATAGCACCCAGGTTTGTCACAGAACCATACAAACGGCCCCAATCCAAACCCCCACAAGGGAAGAGAAATAAGTGCACACTGAGAAAATGTAGGAAGAGATATAATTATTTGTCTGATGATTCTGCAAAGCTGCTGAAAGAAATCCTAGATAAATACCGTTTGTATACCTAAATAGAGGTGTTCTTCTCCTCCCTCCTGCTACCAGGGGTTCAGTTGCAGTCAACGACAAGTGGCTACAGATTGCGCAGTGGGAGATGAACCAGTTGGAGAATGATATGGAGCAGGGGTTGAATACAATCAAGACTGGGTTGCATCCGATCCAGTTGATGACTCTCCAGAACTGGTATGTTCTCAATCTATTGATGGTCATGGAATGGGCCATGTGCATACGTCCCCCCCAAATGATGCAGAAAATGGGGTCCCTGTCACACATCATAGGGTCCCTTCACACGCTATAGATTGGCATGGAAACTGAAACAGGAATAGAATTGGAATATTGATTCAATACATTGTTCTCCTGGGCACCAACATGGCTTGGAGTAGTGGTGAAGATATTGGTCCCTATGATGGTGCTCTTGCAGGTAATGTTCTACACGTGCCAAATTATACTCCGGTGCTGCGTTAATACACTCCCGAACAGTGCCATGATGCTGGTCTCGATATGTGCAGGTAGAACTCCTCCTAGTAGAAATAATACGCCCAATCAAATAGCGGATTCGAAAAAGCAAAGCATGGTGAGAGTATAACGACCTATAGATCCCCCTGGTACCTTGACTTCACCCCCACTGGACTCAGAAAATTATGTGGGGCACTGGGTCAATCTAGCAGGAGATGGGGACTGCATTTACCTCAAATGTAGCCCAGAGAGGTATGCCCAGGAAGGGGGGAGTTTACATCTTGAGTGCAGGGTGTGGGCACCGAAAGATGAAGATTACAGGGCACGAGAAGCAGTAGGGTTAGTTAATGGGAGATTAACTAAAGGGGGGAATGTTGGGATGCACGTACAAGTTTCATGTCCCTCCAAACAATTTACAATGAGGAATATATAATAGTACATGAGGAAACGCATGGGCACGACTGCAGGGGTTGGGGCACGCAACGCAGGAATAACAAATGTAGTGTTGTGATCTTAAAGTGTCTATTTTACTAGATGGGATTACCAATAAAGATCTTAGACCAAATAACCGAACAGACTCAAAGAATTTGGCAAAGCACTACTTTATTCTCAATTTAATAAGCAAGTCAAAACTGGCATATATCAGACATCATTATACGTGGCAAACTGTAAATGCTATTGACGGGAGGGATTGGTTATGGGAACATATCTAGTTATAGAATACATAGGAGTTAGTACACCATTGGCTGTCTCTTATCTGTAAGACAAGCCTCAATCTACCTCTAAATATGTATAATACTAATTATAGCAGACAAAATGGCAGTACATTGGTCTATGCAGCATTGTATAGCAGATTGCCCCATAGACCCAACCTTGGACTGTCGACTCGGCTAGCAGCGGGTAAGCGAAACGAAACCCAGGTGCTTGAACCACATAAGATGACTCCCTACTTTCCCAATTAGTCCATCATCTCTCATCAGTCTGGCCATAAGCCAAGATTTTCCATCTGTAGTTGACCTTATTGCCTGCTCTCATTTCTGGGACATTCAAGGGAGTGCGAGTACATCACTATCTTCATCCACATCCTAATGAATAGCCCTTGATCTCCACTTCTCAATCACGTGTGAAGAGACCTCAAATGTGTCCATTTTGACCTCTTATTTACTGCTATTTGATTCAATTATATTGGGTGTCATTGCTCCTCTGCTGGCCTGAAGAGACTTACTCACCCTATCTTCTATAGACTTTATACACTTTTAATTGTCCAATACTTGGCTCTTGCAGATGTTTATTCTTTAATCTAAGAGAAATATGTTTTATGCCCATGGCTTATCCGTCTGCCTCCTTTTGTGTCTTGCAGCTATTCCTTAAAATAGCATCCTTGATCCCAGGCCAACATAGACTCCCCTTTGTTTTGCACACAAAGGTGGTTTCCAGTACCTCTTGACTCTGTACCCCTGGTCTGTCTCTGAGGTAGCTGAATTTAATCTTTACACAAGCCAACGACGATTTTCCTATCATGGCCGTCCTTGCCACATTATAGTTCCCTCAAAAGCAAACATCTATATGTCTTAACAACCACGCGTTGCTGCGTATTTAAACTTATTGGTCAGCAAGTTACTTTATCTTCTTTGCATATATGATTACTTCATCATTGCATACATGTTTCTCTTGTCACTTCAGTTACCTTAGCACTCTAAGTATTTTCATATCGTTTCAGTAAGTCTTCGTATATCTTCTTCATGACATCACTTGTCCTCATCAGATTTCACTCAATGCTCCATGATGTCCATTGGTGTGTGTTGACATCCTTCCATACTCTCAGTACGAGGATAAATTCTATACTGTTGTCTGAGTACATATTGTCTCTCATATACTCAATGTGGTATAGACATAACACGTGGGGTCCTGTATAGGGCCCTTCTTCTGCTGTTCCAATATGACGGCAGTGAGGGTGCGGGAGTTAGGGAAAACACATCCACCTGGTCCTCGATGGTGTTTTTAAATAGTCATGGAAGCATAAATAGCCCCCAGCATAGGGCATTAGTAATGTAAGAGTAAAATAAGTAAAATGTAGTGTTGAAGGTATTAGGTCAAAATTTCTTTTAAAAAAAACAGGAAAAAAAGATTGATTTAGAAAGACCGCTCTCTGACCGCACAGAGCGGTCTTTCTAAATCAAACTGTCATGCCCCTGCTGCACACAAGTGCACGCAGGGGCTGACAAGTGTGGGAGTGTCAGGTAAGTGAATGTGGAGCAGTGTGTGTGTCTGTGCGCGTTTGTGTGGGTGTGTGCGTGTATGTGTGTGTAGTCGGTATGTGTTGTTCTGGGAAGGTGGTGGTGGGTGAGGAAAAGTCACTATCCCCTCCCAAGCCCCAGCATGGAAACCGAACGTAGAGGCTGATGGATCAAACACATAAAATACAATGGTCTCGTGTTGCAGACATGCAAAACCCGAAAGGAATGTGATTGGCCACGCACAGACAGGCTTGTACCTGTTCCGAAGGACTAGCCCTTGGGAGCTGAGGCAGAGGTTTTGAGCTGCCGTTGATCTGGTCTGGATTTAGGAGCTTAGCACCACCCAGAATAACAGCCATCCCTTTTAAACTGCATATGCCCACAAACAAGATCCCTAAATCCTTAAGAATGTGACTGATTAGTGGGGTCTGCAAGAGGCCCAGGAGGAGTATCCAACAAGAGGGGAGGCAGGAGTGATTAGATTATGTGTTATTTATTGTAATGGGCCAATTTGACCTTGAGAGTATCTGCTGAGCTCATGTTAACGACCAGGTGCCATGCCCGCAGACACGGTACCATATCACGTAACCCTGCAATCAAGTAGCTGGGAACTAAGGTGACGGAGTAGAAGATCACGTGTTAGAGGGCCAGGGTAGTTTTAGATGTGGCCAATCGGTCAAGGGACTATAGGAGGCTTGTAGTATGTATATATGTGGTATAAAGGTGGTAGGCAATGAGAGTAGTGGGATAACAATGTATACCGGTTGCGTCACGAGAGACGTTTATTTGGTGAAGTCATTGAATTAAACGAGAGAGCAAGCTCCAAAACAGCTGGGTTCTACGGCACCCTCTGTCACCTTTTTACTTTTTGTATACAAAATAAATATTGTTTTCCTTGCAAAGAGGTGCAGCAAGCTATTTTCATTAGAGTATTGTTTTTCTTTGGCATTGTTGTCTGGAGCTTTACATTGCAGCATCAGTGTTGTCTGACTCTTTCGTAATGTGTTCCATTATATCAATGGAAGGGCCTGAGCCCCTTTATGTTACGGGGGAGGCAATCTCACATTGGTACAGTTGGTGTACTGCATGGTGTATCACCTGGTTGATGAAAAGATAGAGAATTGGTAGGTTTCTATAAGGGGAAAGTGCAAATGCCATGCTAGCTGTATTCTGACATTACCAGTGTCCATGCTAGGTCCAGTTGTTTTACTGTTTTCTATCAACAGAACAGGGACAGGGATGGGCAATGACATGATGTATGCGTGGCATGCATATGAGGCCCCTTGCATGTCACTGACTTATTTTTTTTGTATTGTTGTTTGACAAAAAATTGCCTTTAACAAAGTCAAGAAAGAAAAAGATATACAAAGATTTAAAACATTATAAAATTCATCACTTAATAAACACATTAATAATTACCATAGTAAATTCTACACAGAATACAATCATCTCTCCTAAATTCATAAAAACTGAACACATTCCTAAAAATTAGGAAAGGACAGAAGGAGATCATAACATATTAATATTAGCTTGGTCATTCAATTGTAAGGAATTTTTTAAAAAAGGACTACAGCAACCATCTTTGAAGTAGTCCGACGAGCCAAACACTCATTCCAGAGATCTGTTTGCACATTACCAAACTTCCTAAAGTGCTGTGTGCGCTTTCCAACTAGTGATGGATAAATTAGCAGCAAATGTTTAAGATCCTCTATTGAATCGTAGTTGAGACAATATCTACAAGTTAAAGACTCTGCTGGACACAAGCCATATATGTTCATAATTTGCTTAGTGTAACACAGATTCCAGCAAAACTTTAAAAAGGACCTCCTGACTCAAGGACTCAGATAGATGAATAAACATGGTGCCAGCATGCCACACCATGTGTTGTATCCAGACTATGGGCCCAATCCTATTGACAGAACAGTAATTTGACCTTTACAGGGTTGGTTATCAGGTCATCAATAGTTTTATTTGTCTCGCTTAACAATTTCTGACTATAATCAGTTAATTCTTTCAGGTACTGTAATTTACTATCGCTGACCATTTTAACCAAATCAACACAGACGGACTGAGAAACAGGATTAACAAAGTTCCTATATAAATTTAAGAGTCTCACAATTGGTTCTGCTAGTCAGAGAATGAATGCCCAACTCATACAGGATCACAACTACCCAGACCGAGGTCTGAACATTAAGGACTCTGCGTCAGTAGTCCCGCTCCAATATCAGCAAGATTTCCAGCACCCAGAAGAAGTGGATCTCTATTCCCTAGAGGATGTTTGAAATTAGCTTATCCTCAAAAAACTTTAAAATCGAGATCAATTCAAATCTACCAAATCTAGCATCTAGCCTAATTGTCTGATTTGCCAGTGCAGAAACACGTGCACCCAGCCAGTCTCTTATTTGTAATTTATGATGTTTGGAAATAATGGGAAAGCAGAGGTAGATAACACTGTCAACTCTTTCAAGAAGCTCATTTAAAACAAACCATTTAAAGTGGAACTGGCCCTTATTTAAGGTGAATTGCATGTCTTTGTTTTAGTTGGATTCATTTTAAGGGAGAGGACGGTAGCACAATCATTAAAAGCTTTTAAATGTTGTTTTAATCCAATCTCAGACCTGATTGAATAATTGAAAGTAGGGTGCATAACTTAGCCATATGACTTTCAGCTTATCTAGCTTAGGAGAGGCTAGGGCACCTGGCATAAGGAAATCTCCTATATCTGCCATATAAAAGTTGAAAAGTCAGGGGGTAAGGACGCACCTCTGTTGGATGCCCCTAGAAGTTGTAATGTTTGTTGATAAACCCCCATCAGCATTTAACCTTACCTTAATTACTGTTTGTTTGTGAAAAACAATTATTAGATGCAGTAGACCTTAGGTAAGCCCCCTTCTTTGCAATTTCTTCAAAGTAATTTTCTATCTACCGTGTCAAAGGTGGCAGACAATTCGATAGTGACAATAAAAATAGACTTATATTTTCTGCACCAAGCTAGCGTTTGTACACACTTCAACACTAGACCATTAAGAGTGGTGTTTATATGCTTGAGAAAGCCTATCTGACATTTTTAAGTCTACCAGACTGTGCTGCCCATGACTCCAGATGACCAAGAATCAGAGCAGCAAAGACTTTACTGTCTGCGTCCAATATGGACATAGTACGAAAAAATGTTTGGGTCACACCTTCGGCCCTTTTTGTATATTGGTACTGTTGGGAACATCTGACCCCCAAGATGTTTTGAATGAGGCAAAGGCCTGGAAGTGTACGATAAGGGCTTGAGGAGGGTACAGGTGGAGGGAATTGCAGCATGGGCCATTAAGTGGGGAGGGTAGTGCATGTTGTGAGTTTAGAAGACACTGGGAATTAGACGCCATGTTAGGTAATAGCAGTGTTAGGGAAAATGATCCAGAATGGCTAATTTTCCTTACCTACTGAGTCCCTCAGCAGCTTTGCTGGATTTCTAGGATTTTTTTTTTCACCTGGTACAAGTGTGAGCCTTTTTTCCCACTCTTACATGTGTTTTGCTGTGTGTGTTTAACATTTTCTTGTGTTCATAGACTATGGAGCCTCACCTACTCCATAGGCATCATCTTTTTACTGTGTGTTACACAGCACCTTCAGTGCAGTGACACAGGGTTGTCTTTTTGGCTTCCCAACTCCGACTCCATTTTCTGGGACTGACTACTGTCTCCCAGAACATGTAAAGTTGCCATTGACTTTATGAGTCTCTCTTAAAACTCACAGACCCAGTACAAACTATCTTTAATAGAGTTCTGGAAAGGGTTAATACTTATCCCGTTTTGTCTGTTTCTCTTGGAGCATTGTTTCGCTCCCTTTTTTCATTAAGACTTGGCAGATGGCAGTGGTAACTACCCTATTTTTCCTACATCGGTTGACTGAAATAGCCCTGGTATTGTTTTAGGCTATCTTGGTAGCCTCAAACTTAAACCCGCTAGACCATATACGTTTTTATACGGTTCCGGCTGGGTTTATTTGCCATTTCTTTTTGTAAAAGTCTGTCTCGTGTTTTACTCTGCGCGCCAAACCAGGTTTGGTTTCTTTGTTCACCGTCTTTTCCCGGGCTTCTACACAGAAGCCCTCGTTAGGTGCTTGTATATCTGGGGGGACAAGATGTGAGGGAGGGGTTTAGGACTCCCTGCACAGGGTCTCCTTGGAGACCCATGTCACACTCTGATCTGACTGGTAGTGGTGACTGTCCCGGCGGGACAGCCACCCTGCTGTGTGATTGACATCCAGGGTGTGTGAATGCGGGAAAACTGCATAAAAAGCAGGTCTCTGGGGCTGGAAAGGCAGAGTCGCCACTGGAATGAAAGAACCGAAGAGGAGCTGACAGACGAGGACCCCTACAATGACTGAACTGCCCGGTGAAGCCCTGCTGCAGGTCGAATCTTCATACTCCGACAGGGAAAATCTTCAAGGAATCTTCTCACCTTGAGCTGGTGGGAACAACCAGTTTACCAAACTACTCGCCAGGTCTCCCTTCTCTGGTCGAATTTGCTGTACAGAGCTACAGTAAACCAGATAGGCAGGAGGAAAGGACCCTACTTGCGCTTTACGGAGTGCACCTTTTATTCGTTGCTTTGCTCTGCTGCTGGTTTCTTCCCTGGGCAGTGCAGGACCCTCCAGTCTTCCTACTGCGTGTCAGTCCGACAGTTGCTTCAGGAACCGTGGGCCTGCAGGACCTGCCAGGAACGTCCGCCTCAGCTACAGCCTTCTTCTCCATTTAAGGTACTGTTCAAATCTGGTTGTTCGTTTCGTTCAGCCATGGTGAAAGTGTGTGAAACCTTTTGCCAATCCGAGGACTTGTCCTTTTCCATTCTTTAAACTAACTTTTCGTCTGACCAACTTTGTCCTGAAATCTTGGCAAAGACTTAACCGCAAACTACCCTGAACTGTGTGATCTTGAGCAAAGACTTTGGTCCATTGACTTTGGGCCAGGCCCCCTTAAATTTGATTTCCTCACTTTTTCTAGATTGCCCTGCTTACTTACTTGTTGGTGTTGTTCAATTCTTGCCTAACTTTGTCTTTCCCTCCCTTTTAAATTGCTGGAGTGCCATTTTGCGCTCACTTTATTTTGAGCCTAACTTGTCCAGAATCTATTGGGTGTGGTGTAGTGTATTAAGAGTGTGATTTTTCAATTGCTTTACTTTAGTGAAATGTTTTACAGTTGATGTGTAAATAAATGTATATTCTTTTACTCAGAAACCTTGAGTCAGTGTTTGTTTGAATCATAGTAATTGCTGTCCTTTGTGTAACTATTGATACTGCTCACATTACTCTTGAGATAAGTCTGGCTGCTCAGCCATCGCTACCACTTTACTGTGTAGTACAGGCTTGTACCAAAGGTGAATTTGTACTGTCACTTGTAGTCTTAATTGTGTGTTATGTTCCCAAAGGATACTGCAAATAATTCTGCCTAAAAAGCAGCCATATTGAAATCGAGACCTGACACTGCAGTGCAGCCGGGACTGCAAGCCTAGGCCACAAACATGTGAATAAGTGTAAAATAGGTTGTATCAAGGGCACTGGTGAGAAAGGCCAGAGCTGCAGAGATTCATAGACCCATGATTGTCTCATGTTGCCAGCATTTTGTGTCCATGGAAGAATGCACCCTGCAAGTCCACAAAGGGTTGAGAGCTCTAATATCCGCAAAAATGATCGACAAAAAAAATAAAATGGTATTTCGAACAGCTGAACATTTTGAATAAATATACCATTCCGTGCCACTGTAGCAAACAAGGGATAGTGAGGGTTGTGCAGGTGTCCCCCGCACCCAATACAATAATGTTTTGAAGAAAAATATATAAATAAAAGGACACTGTATTGCCGCTGTCCATCTACGGAAGTGAAGGGAATAGGTGTTGAAGGGAGAAAGGGAGTCGGTGGCACACATTTAGGTGAACCGCAAAAAGTGAGTAAGAGGGTACATGTGGGGAGTGGGTTGCCAGAAATGTCAGAAAGATGAAAAACTGAAAGTCATTTTCGTTCAAATAACTTACAATTTTTTCTTCCAATGAAATTACACATTTAATTATTTCATGGACAACCAAGAGCTCCTATGCAAAAGCGATCCTATGAGAAGGAGGGCACGAGCCTCCGACCTCCCTCGGTCCCAGCTTTAAGTAATAGCACCCCGTTACCCCTGTCACAAGACCCCAGCATTCCAAGGTACCAGTCGGTCACAGACCACCGACCAGAAAGCTGTTAGACCCCTCCAATCGATCAGAATAGAACAGAAAGCAGGGACAGGCTACCTTCTCCATGGGTCAAGTGATTTGTGCTGCGAGGTGCCGTGAGGGGCAAAACAACAAACCTAAAACGAGGATGGGAAACTATGGAAGGGCGCTGACGTGTCTGGAATAGAGTTAGGGTGACCTTGTAGTATCCTCTTAAACCGTGTGTGCAGTACCAGGTGCACACTAGCTTAGAGATAACGATTGTATTGTTTTTCTTCACTGAACAAGCAAGTAATTGTAGCCTCCTTCCTGATGACATAAAAGTAGAAGCCCACACTGAAGAAGATGGAGAGACAGGGCTGGGATCAATGGACTGATATCCCTTATGGAGCAGGTAACCTATGTATAGGGTCACGCCAACAAGCGACTCGGTTTTGTATCATATTTTACTATGTCATTGATGATGCTGTATGCCTTTTTAAAGAATTGCTCATCCTGATTTTGCCAGAACGTTTCGCGGCTGTTGGATCTCTATTTTTGTAGAAATAAGCCTTGTTTCTCTTACACGAGGTGAGCTGGGCCTTTTTTCCCTAGTGGGTTGTATTTCTTCTGGTGTGAGTGTTGAGGGGTTTTTCTTCAGTACTATGTGTGAGATCTGCCATGGTTCAGGAAATTGATTAGTTACTAAGATCTGCTCAAATAAAATAGATAAAATAACCAATCACTCCGTTATTGCACCTTTGAACCGGAAGTTAGTCAATCTATTAGGACCGGTGCTGGAGAAGAGCTACTCCTACTCAGAATTACCTCAACAAGCTCCTGATTTATTAGAATGTGATGAGCAAGATCCACAAAATTTGGGTCGAAGGGCGTTTCAACACCTTGCAGAGCATTAATTGAAAATACACTTGAGTAATGAGATACCCAGTCTGATTCTGACACTGAATTAGATTGTAATTCAGACTGAGTTGTAACATCATTGTGTATCATCCTCCAAAATGCAGAGGAATCTTTGTTTTTCAATAACTTAAGCATGATTTCTGCATCTTGTTGATAGATCAATGCCCTGCAGCCCCTTAATCAGTTCTTGCATTCACTGACCTATGGGCAGGAAAGTAAATCATCATTCATGCCCAGGTACCGCAGGTATGGCAGACATTGTCCCTGTCGGCCCCACAAAGCACCTAAGCTGACGTATCTCCTAACCATGCCATCACATATAGCAGCTGCCACGTCCCTCTGCTCAACGACGGCATCATGTGGGACAGGTGGTTGTGGTGTCGAATCTGCATATATCTCGATTTGCAGGCCACGTCTCAGGGCAATATTGTGCAGCATGGCACAGGCAATTTTCATGTTGCATACGCTCAGCAGGTTGTACAAAAGCACTCCATTGGCATTGTCCAGGCATCTATGATATGATAGGA
Organism: Ambystoma mexicanum; assembly: GCF_040938575.1. NCBI lineage: Eukaryota > Metazoa > Chordata > Amphibia > Caudata > Ambystomatidae > Ambystoma > Ambystoma mexicanum. Next base: position 101,319,784 of record NC_090925.1, on the reverse strand, counting down.
TATGAAATGGCATTTATAACGCGCCTATACACAAGTGTTTCAAAGCGCGACGAGGCAAGGGAGGGGGAACAGAGGGAAGACAGACAACGATCCTACTAGGCCAGGTGTCATTCAGATTGCGCAAGTGCATGGGAAGGGGAAGGCGGAAAGTGTGGGGGAGGGGGAGGGGACAGTGAAGTACATGGGCTAATAAAATAAATAACAAAAGAAAAGGTACGGCCAGCAGGTGGCAAGTGCAAGGGTAAATGCAGACATCAGGTGTCAAGTGCTGGTAGTGGGCCTGTAGGGATACAGAAAACAGTCCCAAAATGCGGGGTTGCCAGGAAGGCATAGCAGGAGTGCGACTGGTGGGTGAGGGGACCTGGGCCCGAGATCAGAGGGTGGCCAGGAAACCAGTGCAGTTTAAGTATCAGCCAGGAAGTCGCGACTTGAAAATCCCAAACATACACTCAGTGGGATTCTGGGTGGATGTGTGTGCTGCTTTGTAACATTACTGCACTCTAGTCACAGGATCTCTGTCGGGAGTCAGAAGGTGCCTTCTCAGGGGATAACCACTGTCATCTGCATATGGGAGAGGCATCATGTGATGATACATGGTGTGAATGTACATGCATCAAGTGTAGTGTGTCTTAACTTACCCAGCGATCAGGTCGCCATGTATTCTTCAGTATTTTCAGCATCACACATGATCTGTACATTAACTGAATGTCGGTTTTGCTGATTCCTGTATAGGTGGTCTGCAACTGCCTCCAGTATGAGGTAAACATACATACAGTCCATGGCTCCACACACCCCTGGGAGACCTCATATGTCTGAGAATTCCCACAATATGGCAATCTTTGTGCATGCATCAAGGGGAATTATGAGATGTTGCCTGGCCGATGTAAGGATCACTGGCAGGACGTGGTATATTTCCCTTGACTGCCAGAGAGAGAAAGGGAGAAAGAAAGTATGAAAAAGGGTCAAATTGACAGTGGAAAACAGAGTAATGGCTGATGTCTGCAAAAGGCAGTGGTAGGAGTGCGGGGAAGAGACCAGGCTGTTTTCTCTTGTTAGGTCTTTTCATGCTTTTCTAGGATTTCCAATGTTTGTGATGCTGTATCATACCCTAACCCTTGTCGTGCACGTGGCCATATGCGACTTGATTGTTTGCTACCTTTGCTAACCTCTTCACTTTTCTACTTTTTGCCATATATTATAATGCCTCCCAATGCCACATTCTGATTCTGCCCTCAGTGATTTGATCCCATGTACCATTGTCATTTTGCTCTTGCATGTCCCACTATGATTTCTTCCCCTGGTGCCCAATGCACTTAGAGCCCTACCATGTTTTGCTCGCTGACGCCCAATGCAATTCAATGACTGACTTCTAGATATCGCAGCTTGAATGCAGAGTTTTTCCCAAGGACTCGACCAGGACTCTGCCTTCTCTGGTTTCCGTGCTCTGAACTCATCTCAGGAATACTTCTCACCTGGTGGATACTTGGTACACACTGCTGCATGCTCCCTATGTCTTCCTCTCCTCCGCCGTCACCCTCTCTCTCATAAAGGAACCAGTCACTGCCAGAGACACCAGCATTTCCAATATCCCACGGGACATCTCCTCACAAGTACCTTAGACAAAAGGGTGCCACTACTGAGACATTACCATGGCCACACCGGAAGAATGGTCCAGGTTTCCTACCAGTCCTTCCAATAGCTACCCAGCACTCAACCTCTGTGCTTAAACACATTATATAGGCATACTAACTAAACCACACACACATAGAAACTGACTTACCCTCAAACAACAGAACACTGCATCTCTACAATCAACATAATATCACAGTGTACTCGAGAGCGAGTGACCCCTGACTGGCCCATAGAGTCAGAGCTCACTCTGTCGTACTTTTAAGAAAAGATAGCTGCACCTTGAGTTGGAAGGGGTGCAGGATTTCTTACTCCAACACCAATAAATAAGGACAACTCAATGGTTTGGCAAAGGGGAGTCCGTTTAATGACAAGTACAAAAAACGGGGAAACATGGAAATCAACAGTGATGCGATAGCCCGTATCGCTTCAACTCCCAACAACTTCATTCAATCAGTAACAGTTATACCCAAAATTCGTCATCAATGACGTGTAACACTCAAAAGTTTATCATGCAGTTCTATTGGTTGGAAAAGGTAACTTTACTATAGGTACTATATCTGTATATGGTAACGGAGTATGATGATTGGATAACCCTTATCAGGTGGGCTTCTACGCCCTTCCCTCTAACATTTCTCATGTAGATGTCACTAAAAGTACGACGTCCCATTGGTTCTACTATCTTTAGGACCCTAGATTATTTGGCCCGTTGTGATTGGGTTGGCTACAACCCCAAGCATAAATCTCCACTTTAATTAGCAGCAGGCAGAATGGTCACCCAGATGCAGGATGCCCCAAGATTCACCCAGCCTCCCTTCCATCAATCAGTACTTTAGTGCTATGTGTCAATTAGTTGGCTGTGGTGGGCCTCGAAACTGTAGCTTCTTGTCAGGAAAAGTTATGGTATCTTCTGTTTTGGGAGACAGCCTGGCGAAGGTGCCTCTTCTCGCTAGGCTGGTCACGTGCTAGCACACTGTGAATCTGCTTCGTTTTCCTTCTATTTGTGCATTTAATTCTCATTTCGACCTGCCACCTGCCTGGGCCTCCTTATCTCGACCTTCACGGGTCAGGCTGCTCTGCTTTTAAGTTTCGATTCTCTGAAGCTACTCTCCGCCTCCCTCTCTTGGTTTGACCTCGATTTCCCAGGCATGAGCTGTTTCTTGCTGAGTTTTGATTCCGCCGTCTCTTTTCTTGTTTTAGCTGGAATAAGAATCCTGTCCTGTTTGACCCTTAGTAACCTGGGTTAATTCTGCTTTTGTATAAAGTGGACTCGTACTTACATAGTGTGCTTTGCTGAGGTAGATATATAGTTGCCACTTGCTGCTCTATTCTTATACTAAGAATAGCAAGCTGCACTGTTTTCTTAGCTTCTTGCAATTACAAGCATATGTACAGGCATTAGCTGGTTGAATCTTTTCATCCTGCTATACAGTTTAAGTTTCTTTATATTTCAACATTGTCTCTCCTTCTAAGTTCATGATATCCTTATTCATGACATTTCTTCTTTTTTGGTTGTCATCTTTTGGTTGTTATTTCATCCATCTGTGAGTCTGTCCGGGCCCTTGTGTCGTCACCATTCGTCTTCAATTAAGGCCTTTTTTTTTTCAAATTCAATTTTATTGATTTTTAACATCAGAAGTGAACCGAGGGGTAGATGCATAGTTGAGCATACATAGTTACTTCTTAGGGTTAATGCATCCCGCCCGAGCAGCACTTGAACAGCAAAATACAATCAAATACACGTCCCCTTCTGACGGGTGAACAGTATAACTCCCATTCCCTCCCTCCCTCCCCCTGTCCTTGCTCGTAGAACTTCCAAGGTGCAGTGATTGTTGTGGTGCACTAAAGCGGGCGGTGTGACGTTGATCGATGGTCGTTGTTGTTGTCATGTGTTACGGGCTAGATTTGTGACAGGCACGGGTAATATGCGGTGTGGTTTTCGGTGTTCAGTCCTTGGTAGGACCGGGTGGTCGGAGCTTTCAATGACTAGGTGAAGAGTCTGTGACCGGTCGTGTAATATAATGGCCTGTGAAGTCGCTCCAGGTTTCCTCATGTCTCGCGGCCTTGCCATGAAGGCCCGCCGATATTTTCTCCATTGTGTATATATTCATGGCAATTTTTTGCCAATCCTTTTCATTTGGCAGTCGTGGGGATTTCCAATTGATAACTAGGCCTGCTCTTGCTGCCAGTAGCAGGAGGGACACTAGTCTTTTCACCCGCACCAGTTCATCGTCCTCTTCTTCAAGGCCAAATAGCATCAGAAGGGGGGATGGTTCTCTTTCCATGCCGTCTAGTTGCTTAATCCATCCCAGGACCTCTTGCCAGTAAATGCACACTTTGGGGCACTTCCACCACATGTGCCAATAGTCAGCGTCCATACCACAGTGTCGCCAGCATCTTGGGCTGGAGGTTTGAAACATTTTAGACAGTCTGTGTGGATCGTACGGCCACCGGTGGAGTAGTTTTACAGCATGCAGTTTGTACTGGGTGGCAATTATTACTTTGGCCGGCTTTTTGCAGATTCTGTCCCAGGCTTGCTGGTTGAAGTCTCTGTTGAAATCTTTTTCCCATTTTCCTTTGAGGCGGAGGCTCGGAGATTGGTCTTTGGTGATTAGGGCCTTGTACATGTGGGATATTAATCCTTTGGTAGTGTTGGTTGTGTCAAGGATCGTTTCGAAGGGTGTCAGCTCTCTGCGTGTGGTAGCCTTCCATTCTTCTCTCAATAACACTCCTTTCAATCGTAGGTACAGGAAGATCGGAATCGGTGGATTTGGAGGGCTTCTTCTAGTTCCGAGATTGATATACATTTCTCTTTTCTCCACAGTTGACCAACTCTCTCCAATCCGGCATCGAACCAGGTTTGATACCTGGCATGTTCAGGGATTTTCTCATGGATCCTAAGAGACCAGAGGTGGCTCAAGAGGGAAGGCCATGTTGTGACTCCAGTTGTCGGAATTGAAACAATATTATGCGTCCTATCGCAACAATTGTATGTGTATTGGCCTACGCCAAATTGTCTAAACATCATATGCGAACAAACTCCACGGCATGGTCTTGACCTTAGAGAAAGTAATGTAAGTCGCCATCTTGGATTTAGCCGCCATTTTAGGTTCTCTTGTCATATGGAAGTCACCCTGAACATCAAAATGGAGGCCGAATGACATTCTGAGTAAGATTCTGGCCGTTGTGACCTCCGTACACATGAATAATTAATATGCCTGCAGGCCACTTGTCGGGGTCGCGAACTGAGACCTTGTCCTACAGTTGACCTATATGTAAATGTACAACTATATCAGTGAAACTAATCAAAATGCATATATTAAAGGATTGACCTGGCAAGGAACCCATAGGCCCGGCTCACAAAATGGTTAACCCGTGAGAGGGTTGGCCAAGGGCTGGACAAACCGTATAAAAGACCCAAGTATTCCAATGTGCGGTCTCTCTCACTAACGCATTGAACTCTCGTTGAAGTTCGTTATGTTACTCTGAGAGCCGAATAGCTATCCGTTTGTCAATTGACTTTGGTAACTGTTGTAGCTTTTAAATAAAGCACTTGTATGTTCTTTGTAACCTGTGTTGGTGTGTTTCTTTCTGGGCTTCCCGGCCTCATATTATTTTTATGTTTTCACAGTTGGCGCCCGAACAGGGACCCTCAAGATTGATGCCGGATCATTGAAGGTTGACGCAGACTATCGAACCGGGATCGGACGGTGTAATACTGCGGGCCCGACCGAACGAGACGCGATACCTCGGCAGCGCTGCACGATCCGATCCTTGGACGATAGTCGTGTGGTCTGACATGGCATCTTGACGAGGGTCAATTTTTGAGGCGGGCAGATTTGTCGAAACCACCAAACACAAGGTAAAATTCGTTAGGTAAGTTCTTTGGTAAACCGTACAGTCCTCCTTAGGTTTGGTCAGGTGCAGTCGTGACCCGACTCTTAATTTAACCCTGACAATTTGAATTTGGCGTATTGTATCTACAGATACAATTATTGACCAGGTAACACCAATTTTTTGTGAAATGCTTGGGAAATTGTCTAGCTGCTTTAGGGCTCTGTTCCGCAGCGATCAACAATCTTTGGAATTTAGCCGCCCGGCACCACAGGAGGGGTCACGGGCATGTACTATGTACTGTAAGTATGGCATTGGAAGTATAGTATTTAATGATATTTGGCACAGACAAACCAGACATGCCTCCGAATTTCAGTGGCCAATCAATGGTAGTTTCGAGATCCCCCGTATTGAATACCTATAATCGGTCTTGCAAAAAAAGAAGGTCAGACCTGCAGCATTTGATGTTTTGCAGAATTGGAAAAAAGAAGCGTTGCAGCAGCTTAAAAGTAGGGATAAACATGCACGCCGTCATAAAACCAATGCCGAAAAGGCGTTGTTATATGATAAGGAAAAACATTCGGAGTCAGTCAAAAATATGGATAGGGCTTTCTCACTCGGTGTCCAGAAAATGTATCCCTCTAAAGATTTTCATGCTTCTGAAGAATTTATTGAAAAATTGTTAAACAAACGCAGGCCTGGTGCCTCTGCGCCACCTCCGTATGATCCTCTCCCATGTGCTTTGCCCATTCCTGCTGTTATTCCTGCTGTTATTCCTGTTCCCCCTGTACAACCTACTGTTCCTATTGCTCCAGTTGTTGTTCCTCCACCTATCGTATCACCCCTTCCTCTTGCGCCGATAGTTGTACCCTCATTGAATTTGCCCACACCTCCGCTCCCGAGTGGTTCTGTATTGACTGAAGTTGATCGGGGTGCGGGGTCACAGATTGTCACTCAAATTACTGTTTCTGCAGACAAGAAACGGGAATTATTTGCATGGGCTAAGCACTGTATGGAGAAAGGTGATCAAGTTAACGTTTTCTCCACATTATCAAGTATGGGCAATTTTCCCGAGAAAAATGTTTTTACCGAAGGTTTGGGGACTCATTTATGTGTAATGTGGGGTAGATTACATAATACGGATCTCCCACAAGGGGTGAGGGATCTAAATTCTTTAGCACTTTCGAGGGACACAGAGGAGAAAGTACATGGTCATGTTGAGAGATTGTTTGAGTATAGGAGGGACTTTGAGAAATTACGAGATGAGGATGATGAAGAAGACAGTATGTATGTGCAGAAACGGTTCCTTCCGTGTCGTAGATCGGCACCTGAGGAAGTACGAATTTGTACCAAAGATGCGATTTGATGGATCTCGGATTCATCGATACCGCCAGATGAAGTATATGACACGTATAGTCAGTATACAGTAGAAATGCAGAAGAAGGTGATTCAGGTAATGGTACAGTACCTGCAGGAAGAATGTGTAAGGAAGAAGGTTAGTTGTCCTATAGAGTTATTGGGTATTTGTAAAAGGGCTTTTTCGCCCGACACTTCTTCGACTGCCTTAGCGCTCGACCTGGCTCTGTTGCTTAGTAAGCGGTCGGAGTTACCTATATCTCAGTTGCCTATGAGAGAGGTTCCTCCGACATTTGTCCCAAAGGTTGAGATTCCTGCTAACGCTGTGACTGGTGCACCCGCTGTGGATATCCCTGCACATTATGTATCGCAATTTGTTCACGTCCCGTTTTCACGACAGGAAGTGAACACTATTAGACAATCAATTCCCGATATCAGGAAAAACCCGACAGGATTCTACAAAGAGATATAGTCCATTTTGCAGTCCTCTGTGTTCACCTTAAGTGATATTGACTTGCTATTCCCTGTACTCCTGCCCGTAGATTTATGGAAGCAGGTTCGAACAATAGACGATGTGCCAGGGTTGGGAGATACGTGGGCTAACATGACTAGGTTTGATGGGGAAAGACCAGCTAGTGAGAAACCCCCTCAGGTAATACTTACTTTGCCTGATAGAATTGTCGCAAAATTGAAAACCATAATCCCTGAGAAAAGAATTATTTGGGACAAGCTTACGGCCTGTGTTCAAGGAAAAACTGAAGGTGCCACCGAGTTCTTTAATAGATTTGAACAGGTCTTCTCTGACTTCAGTGGACAGGACTTGGGCACAGAGTCTGGGAAAAGGTTGTTTGTGGACAAATTTGTACGTGGGTTGTTGCCCGACATCCAGTCACAGATTATGTCCTCTGAGAGCGCTTGGCAGGCGAAATCCCAATCTGAAGTTTTGCACATGGCTCAGTATTATGAGAACCGTGTTAATAATGAAAAAGAGAAAATAGAGAAGAGGAAAGGAGATTTGAAGACTAAAGTATTGTTACAACAAATTGTTAGAAATCCCAGAGGAGGTACTTCACAGACCAGAGGTCAGTATGTCCCAAAAGGAAACTCTCCTTTGGGTCCTGTGAATGTTAATCAATGTGCCTATTGCCGCCAGGAAGGTCATTGGCGAGCACAGTGCCCCGTCCTTCGCCAAAGGTCAAACAATGCATTTGGGAGTATGGGTAGACGACCTAGAGGTCTCCCCGGAGCGGGGGGCCCTGATAGAGGTCAGTTCTCGCAAGATCCTCAGCGACCTTTTTCACGGGAAAATCAGACTTCGAGTGTGGACACGAGAAACATATTTGATCACCCTTCTGCTGCTTATCTTTCTGAAGAGCTTCCTTCCGACGACATTTTATTTCATTAGGACTGCCCGAACCTTCACCTATTCCCGTTAATCATAAAGGTCCCTACGTTGAATTGTTAGTGGGGAATAGGAAACATCAGTTTTTGATAGACACTGGAGCACAGAAGTGCTCCATTGATCATTCCCGGGTTCCAAACATTCCACTGTCAGGGGAAACAAATGTTTCTGTAGGGTTTTCTGGCATACCAATTGCTTGCCCGGTTTCTTCGCTGGTGTGTGTTTCTTTGGGTCCTTTCATGGACCATTGTCCCTTCCTCCTGACTTTGAACTGTTGAGAGAATTTGCTGGGGTTAAATTTGTTGAAGAAACTGAATGCAGTAATTAATTGTTCCTCTGACGGAGTGCGCCTGACGGTTTCACCACAGCAACTTCCCAATTCTCAGTTTCTGACTCGACCATTGCCTCCTGAGTTTAGCATTGTTCCAGAATGTTTGTGGGCAGTTGACGACAATGATGTCGGGGTGCCACAGATCGAACCCGTTAAAATAGTTTTGAAACATGGAGTTAAACTACCACGCATTCCGCAATATAAAATATCAGTTGAGGGCGAGCGTCCTTTGAAGTACATTGTCTCCGATTTTGTGCATCGAGGGGTGATTGAAGAGATTGCAGGTAGTTTATGTAACAGCCCGATTTTGCCTCTATACAAGAAAGGCGACAATGCAATCCCATACCGTTTCATAATTGATCTTTGTGCTATTAACAAAGTTGTCGCTCCACAATTTCCAATTGTGCCTGATGTAACAACGATACTAATAATGATTCCTGCTACAGCTACGCACTTTAGTGTTGTGGATCTAAAGAATGCTTTCTTTAGTATTCCTATACACAAGGAGAGTAGATATTTGTTCGCGTTCACCTTGGGGGGACGTTCGTTCACATTTACTTGTGCACCTCAAGGGTATACTGAAAGTCCAAGCATTTATAGCAGAACTTTGAAAGAGCAGCTTGATACCCTTGAATTGCCACCTACTTGTACATTGCTTCAGTATGTCGATGACTTGCTTTTGGCTGCAGATTCTGAAAGTGCTTGTAAAGAAGGCACTGTATTGTTGCTTGTTCATCTGGCTAAAAACGGTCATAAAGCTTCGCTCAAAAAATTTCAATATTGTTGTCAGGAGGTCGCCTATTTAGGCTACCTCCTGTCAAAGGAGGGGAGAAGATTGACACCTGAAAGAATAAAACACATTTCTGGCATGTCTGTTCCAAATACACAGAAGGAAGTCAGAGCCTTAATAGGTATGGCTTCTTACTGTAGGATGTGGATCCCGAACTTCTCACTAGTGATAAAACCGATGTTGGCTTTGACAAAGAAGGGCATTTCTTTGCCGCTGCCATGGAAATCGGAACATCAACGATCATTTGAGCTTCTCAAAACCGCGTTATGCTCTGCACCGGTTCTGGGTACTCCAAATTATGACAAGGTCTTTGTGTTGTTTGTGCATGAATATGATGGATGTGCTTTGGCTGTGTTAACACAGGAACATGGAGGGAAGAATAGGCCGTGCGGCTACTACTCTTCCGCCCTTGATCCTGTCGCATGCGCTTTGCCAAGATGTTTGCGAGCTGTCGCTGCTGCTGCCGCGTCTGTTAAACAGAGTGAGGGGATGGTTCTAGGCCATGATTTAATTTTGATGGTACCTCACTCTGTAGATGTCCTATTGAATAAAACCCAAACGCAACACCTCACCTCTGCACGGCTGACAAGGTATGAATTAATTCTGTTTGCCCCTCACATTCAATTTAAGAGGTGTTGTGTTCTTAATCCGGCTGAACTTCTACCTTTCCCGCAAAATACTGTTTGCAGTGACAAAGAATTACATGACTGCCTGTATACTACTGAACAGTAAATGAAGGGCAGGATAGACCTTATAGATACTCCTTTGGGCAATGCGGAAGGGGAGCTGTTTTGTGATGGCTCCTGCTTCAAACTCCCAGATGGTACATCTACAGCTGCCTATGCAGTTACTACATTGAGTACGGTTGTTGAAACTAAGAGAATTCCGCATAACTCTGCACAGGCCGCAGAGATTATAGCGTTGACCCGAGCTTGTGAACTCTCCGAAGGGCATACAGTAAACATATATACTGATAGCCAGTACGCCTTTGGGGTGGCTCACAACTTTGGGAGGCTGTGGTCGGAAAGAGGGTTCCTAACCTCACATGGGACCAAGATTCAGCATGGTCCCCTAATAGTGCAATTGCTCTCGGCACTCTCACTCCCTAGGCAGTTAGCAATCGTGAAATGTGCAGCACATCGTAAGGTCGTAGATGATGTGGGAAAAGGGAACGCTTTTGCTGACCAGATAGCCAGGCAAACGGCCACAGACCTTAGCGCAGACATGTATGCTCTAAGGGAAACAAAAGATGCCTATGTAATGGATGAGGGTATTGGGTCTGTGTGAGATATCCAAACTGATGCCACAATAGAAGAATCTAAAAGGTGGGCCGAAGGGATGGGGAAACTGGATGACGATGGGTGTTGGGTGGATACATCTGAAGGGAAATGGTTGCTCCCTGATTCATATGTGCTGGCAATGGTTACGATGGCACACGGTCCTACGCATGTGTGTGCTCAACAGATCACGAAAATGCTAAAACAAGTCAGCGTGAATGATAAAATTTTGAAGATTGCACAGCGACATTTTCAGAATTGTATGATTTGTTTACAGCACAATGTGGGGAAGGGGACAGTAACTCCAAGGGGTAGCTTTGGGCCCCCTTCTGTCCCCTTCGAAGTCATCCACTTTGATTTTATTGAGATGGATCGGTGTAACAATCTAAAATATGTTCTTGTGATTATTTGTGCCTTTAGTAAATTGGTTGAGGCTTTCCCCGTTGAGGATGCTACTGCCATGACCACTGCAAAGACTATGGTAAAGGAATTCTTTCCACGATTTGGGCTACCTATGGTAATTTGGTCGGACAACGGTCCCCATTTTGTTGCAGCAGTAATTTTGCAGATATGCACAGCGTTACACATTGAAAAGCGATTTCACTCGGCTAGACATCCTCAAAGTGCTGGGTTGGTAGAGAGACATAATGGTATCCTAAAGAATAAGCTTGCAAAAACATGTGCCGGCACCAAACTGAAATGGCCAGATGCCTTACCCATTGTATTGTTGGCCATGCGTACTACACCTCAAACTAAGACTGGGCTCTCTCCATTTGAGGTTGTGATGGGGAGACCTGCTAACATTTGGGGTCTTCCGAAGCCCAAAACCCTGAAGGAGGTCGAAAATGTATTGCTTGTAGACTACTGTAACCAGTTGACTAAAAATCTGTATCTCATTTATCATCAGGTCCAATCATTCTTACCTGTACGGTTTACGGGCCCAGGACACGATATTCAGCCTGGAAGTTGGGTCCTGGTGAAGGCCTACGAAAGGTCTTCCTGTCTCTCGCCTCGCTGGCAGGGACCCTACCAGGTGCTGTTGGTCACCCAAACAGCAGTGTGGGTGGCAGGAAAGAAGCATTGGATCCACGCGACGCATGTCAAGAAACTTCCTCACCCGACGCCACACGTTACAGAAGAAGCAGAACCCCTCGCTGATGCTACAATCTCTGATCCTGGAGTAGCAAACAGCGCTGTGAGTGTGTCGGAGAATTTCTCTGAGCCCGTGGAGCTTGGGGAACAGTCCATTTCGTCTCCGCACTCTTTGAAAGGGTTACCTCTGGAAAACACTGTTTCAAGTTCTGCGACTTCCGTCGCCTCCGATACGTTGCTTCCCTCAGGAAGTGACGTTACCCTATTTCCGGATCAAACAGTACTGGGTACCACCAGGTACGACCTTCGACGAAGAAAATAGAACTACGGCACGGGTTTTGCCTGTGCATCTGGAAAGAAAAAGTTATTGAGAGTCTTTTCTCTTGCAAAAGGAAGTTTTTTTGAAAAAAGGGATTCTGCTGGCTAGGGTTGGGGAAGGACTAAGAAGTTGCGCGACCGTAGTGTCGCCAGCAACGAACATTGGGGTCGTCGATTGAGAAACTACGATGCCTGCCACCTCCACTGCTGCTGCTCGCACTGGACTTGTAAATAAGGGGTGACCAACTCGGACAACAAACAATGTGCCTGGGCCCCGAAAACGTATTGCTGTGTTGTGTTAATAACAATTGGAATTTGTATAGTTACTGCTGTGGGACTTTGGTACTTCGAAGAAATTTACCCTCTAAGACCTCTACTGCCAATTGAGATTGTACCTACTGCTTTGACTCCCTCTGTACACCTTCACACTTTGTCACCTAGAGACTCCCAGCATAGACAAAAGTACCATAATAACACTTTAATGATAATAATGAATTTTTAATGCCATTTTTAATAAGAGTAATTGCTGGATTTGCACCCATTTACCGCAACATGGGAACAAGGGGCTAGGATGGTATATTCACCCTTTACCTTTAACGACTGCTTGCTATGCCTCTCTTAGAGCACTATTCTTTGGCCGTTGGAATGATAGCATCTCAGAGAACTTTGATGGAACTAATTTAAATGATTTTGAGAAACGTGAATTGACTCCCCTGGGATGCTCGCTTTTTGCAAATAGAAGTAAACCTAATGTTGCTTCTATTAGGCCCCCTGACAAACTATCTCTTCCTTTTCAAACTCTAATTTCCTTTAAAATGGCTCCGATAGGCAATAAGGACGCTGTGCCTCCTTCCTACTCTATTAATCATAGCCCCGATTCAGTCCCCTTTTGTGTACAAAGAAATGGCACTCGGTCAATGGGAGATTTTGAAGGTTGTGTGAACATTGTAAATTTGACCGGGGAGAACAGGCCTCTGTATGTAGGGGGGCCTGTCTATTCGTTTGTGGTAATACAGCATTTCCCTGGTTGCCCAAGGATTGGCAGGGAACCTGTTATTTAGGAATCCTGTTACCTGGGGTATTTATAGCTAGTACATTGGAAGTCTCTAAGGCTCGCCCACGGCGGGACGAGAACGGAGATACCCCTGGGCAAGTATTGGGAGATATAGCAAAATCAGTTGTGCCATTTTGGGGACAGATAGCAAATTCTGAAAATATTAGGGGATTAGCAAGGGTACTGGATAGACCCATCAACCGGACCACGGATATACTCTACAATATGACACTAGAACAGAAAGCAATAAGATTGGTAGCACTCCAAAACAGGATGGCATTAGATGTCATCCTGGCAGATCGTGGATGAGTATGTAAATTAGTGGGGTTCGCTTGCTGTGTTTTCGTACCAGATTCTTCACCGACAATTTTCAAAGCAATTCAGAACTTGCACATCCTTAGTTCAGAAGTGCATGTTCCTGTGGGAGATTGGAGTATTAGTGCTTGGTTCTGGGATTCTCTACGATCCTGGGGTTGGAAGGTGCTTTCTGTTATACTGGTTATTTTTGGAATCCTGCTATTCCTTTGTTGCTGTTTCCAATGTCTACCTAGTATATGTGCAATGCTAGGGGGATGTTGTGCTCAGGCAGTGAGCACAGTAGGGCACAAAATGTATGCCCCAGATACAGCATCTAAAGAGTTTGTGTTACAAGAGGTTCTGATGAACGACCTAATGGCTATAGATATTACGGATAATGATTCAGGATGTATGGACGACAATGCATGGAATTATTTACAAAGATGTTAGAAATTATATTAGCACTTGGCATAGGCCAAAAGGAGGGTTTGACGGAATTGAAACAATATTATGCCTCCTATCGCAACAATTGTATGTGTATTGGCCTCCGCCAAGTTGTCTAAACATCACATGCGAACAAACTCCACGGCAAGGTCTTGACCTTAGAGAAAGTAATGTAAGTCGCCATCTTGGATTTAGCCGCCATTTTAGGTTCTCTTGTCATATGGAAGTCACCCTGAACATCAAAATGGAGGCTGAATGACATTCTGAGTAAGATTCTGGCCGTTGTGACCTCCGTACACATGAATAATTAATATGCCTGCAGGCCACTTGTCGGGGTCATGAACTGAGACCTTGTCCTACCGTTGACCTATGTGTAAATGTACAACTATATCAGTGAAACTAATCAAAATGCATATATTAAAGGATTGACCTGGCAAGGAACCCATAGGCCCGGCTCACAGAATGATTAACCCGCGAGAGGGTTGGCCAAGGGCTGGACAAACCGTATAAAAGACCCAAGTATTCCAATGTGCGGTCTCTCTCACTAACGCATTGAACTCTCGTCGAATTTCGTTATGTTACTCTGAGAGCCGAATAGCTATCCGTTTGTCAATTGACTTTGGTAACTGTTGTAGCTTTTAAATAAAGCACTTGTATGTTCTTTGTAACCTGTGTTGGTGTGTTTCTTTCTGGGCTTCCCAGCCTCATATTATTTTTATGTTTTCACACAGTCATCCCTTTTCCTTTCCTCCAGATGTTCCACATGGCACCCAATATCGGGTGGTCATGCAAGCGTCTCGTAAGCTTCGATCTAGGGACCCATAGCCACTCTGCGAGGGTTACGTGGACCAGGTTATCGTTATCTAGCTGGACCCATTGAAGGTCCTTTCTATCCCGCAGGTGTGGGATCAGGATTCTAAATTGAGTTGCCTGATAGTATCGTTCTATATCTGGAAGGCCAACTCCTCCCAGGTCCTTCGGAAGTATCAGGATATCATACGGTATTCGGGGTTTCTTTCCGTCCCACAAGAATTCTAACATGACCTTCTTGACCTGTCTAAAAAACTGTTCTGGGATTGTGATGGGCAGGACCTGGAATGGGTATAGGAAGCGTGGGAGGCTCACCATCTTGATCGCGTTTAGGCGCCCCATCCAGGAAATTGTGAGTGGCTTCCATTTTGAGAGATCAGCTTTGAGGGCGTTGAGGAGTTGTGGGAATTTTGCCTCGTAGAGCTGTGCACGGTCACTTGTTATGTTGATCCCAAGGTATCTCAGTGTGGAGTCCGCCATGGTCAGGCCGAGGTGCTCGAGCTCTATTTGTTGCTCTGGGGAAGGTTCGTGGAGTGAGAAGAGGATGGATTTGGTTTTGTTGATTTTAAAGCCAGAGAGTGTCCCGTATTCTTCTATGAGGTGTATCGCCCGTGGGATTGATGACAGTGGGTTTAGTACATGGAGCAAGATGTCGTCTGCGTACAGGGCCAGTTTGTATTCTCTACCATTTACTCGGATTCCTTCCACGGCGGTGTCCGCTCGGAGGGCTCGGGCGAGTGGTTCTAGGGACAGTGTAAAAAGTATCGCTGAAATAGGGCAAACTTGTCTCGTTCCTCTAGTGAGCGGGAACCAGCGAGAGAACTGGGAGTTCACCATTACAGAGGCTTTTGGGGTTGTGTAGACAGATTTGAATGCTCGTCGAAGGGTGGGGCCCAGGCCTATTTACTTCAGCGTGGCCTCTAGGGAGTGCCATTCAACTTTATCAAACGCCTTCTCGGCATCAATCGAAAACAATGCTGGCATGTCCAGTGATGTTCTGGTCTCGTTTATTACGTGGAGGGTCTTGCGGGTGGAGTCTGCACCTTACCTACCTAGGATAAAGCCTACCTGATTGTTGTGAATTATTGCGGGCATGTGTGACTCTAGGCGTGCAGTGAGAATCCTTGTATACATTTTGGCGTCAATGTTCAGGAGAGATAACGGTCGGTATGAGTCACACTGCTTAGGATCCTTCCCCTCTTTGGGGATGACTGTTATTAGTGCTTCTGAGAAAGATTCAGGGGCCACACCGGAGAGAAGGCTGTTGTTAAAGAGGACGACCATGAATGGGAGTAGGGCGTTCTGAAAAGTCTTGTAGAATCCTGCTGCGTATCCATCGTTCCCGGGAGCCTTCCCAGCTGGGAGTCTTTTGATTGCGTCCTCTACTTCTTCCGCCGTAATGGGGGCATCCATGGCTTGTGCAATTTCCGACGGGAGGGACGGCGTGGATACTTTGGACAAATAGTCTGTAATCGCTTCTGCGTGCAGTGCGGCCTGTGAGGTGTATGATTTCTCATAAAAATTGGCGAAGGTTTCAGGGGTATTGGGGGCGCGATGGTCGTGGGATGTTTCTTCGTCCTGTACAGTAGGCACCCAACGCTCGCGACGCTGGCTGCGGAGTCTTGCGGCGAGTAGAGCACCGGCCTTATTCCCATGTTCATAGTGTTTTTGTTTCAGGCATTGGAGTTTGTGCACGATGTCCCCTGTTTCTAGTTGCCGTAGTTCTTCTCTTTTGGCAGTGGCTTGTTCGATCTTATGTAATCTGTCGGAACTCGCAGATTGGGCCATGAGGTCGAGTTGGGTGATTTCAGTTCGAAGCCTACTTACTATGAGTTGGCATTCTCATTTCTTTGTCGCTCCCTCCCTGATGAGAAGTCCTCTCCAAGTGGCCTTGCCTGCTTCCCAAACTATGTTCGTCGAAATGTCACCCGTATTGTTTTGTTCAAAGTAGTGGGTGATATCTTGCTCCAGTTTTTCTCAGAAGATTGGATCCTTAAAGAGCGATTAATTACAATGCCATTTGGAGCTCTTCCGAGGGAGAGCCATTTGGTCGAGGGTGACTGTAACCATATCATGGTCCGACCACATAACCGGTGATATGCTAGATTCTACCGTTGCTGTGGTGAGTGCAGCAGTTAAGTATACATAATCGATTCTGGAGTACGTGGCGATGCGGCGTAGAGTAGAAGGTGAAGCCTATTCGAGTCGGGTTCATATGTATCCATGCATCTGTAAGATTATAGACGTCCATCATGTCTGCAACCCGCAAGCGGGCACTGTCAGATGGGAGAGTTGTGGAAGGATTGCCTGCTTGCCTACCAAGTGTTGAGGTCACCTCCTAGGATCACTTCACCCTCCGCTTCAGTCATGACCTTGGGGATCATTTGTTTGAGGAACCGGGATTGTCCGGTGTTGGGTGCATATATTGATGCAAGTGTGATGATGGTGTCTTGTATCTTGCCAACCAACACAATTGCTCTGCCGCTCACGTCTGACCAGGACCTCAAGAGCTCAAATCGTATTGCCTTGTTGATTAAAATACCCATTCCAGCTTTCTTCAGCGGGCCGGAGCCTCAGTGTTCTGTGCCCAGTTTGGGATACAGAACCTTCCATTCATCGCCTTTGCAATATCGGGTTTCTTGTAAGAAAAGTACATCTAAGTTTGCTCTCTTGAATTCTCGGGATACTAGCGATCTCTTGGTGGGGGAGTTGAGTCCCTTGACATGGAGCGTGCCAATTTTAAGAGTGCCATGCCTGTCACTTGATTCATCATGACCGTTGAACAGTGATGAGTCCTGTGGATTTGGTAAGCACGTCACATCGTCGTTTGCCGATAGTCGCCGCCATGGAAATATTCGGATGAGTGTTTCGAGCCATATAAGACCTCGAGGTTTTGTTTATCCCACCCTCCTCCCCCTCCTTTTAGAGTATTAAGTGTAATACCCATTGTTCTCAGTTCTAAGTTGTGGCCGATCATTTTCTTTTCCGTGAAGAACTGAGTCCCAGTTTTGATGGTGTCCGCGTTGGACCAGTTGCACGCAGCTGGTCTACTGCCGGATCGCCCGCGAAGGTCATAGCCACGCGACCCCCATCACATGTATTACCGTATTAACATTTTGAGCCCCCTCCCCCAATTCTTAAAAAATCAACATTGATTACAATTTAACAAGCAACAACAACTGTTATTATGAGAAGGAAATTGTAATGATACATGCAGTTTCTCGGTTCGTGGTCCGCCAGCCGGTCGTCCGTTATAGTTCTAATGGTAGGCTCATTCTGCGCAGAGTCTGGCGGCTGTGATGTGCCGCACTTCCGCGAGCTGCAGAGTCTCCAAACCGTGAGTCCTGGGTGGACATCTCCAGGATCAGAGTTCTGTGTGTACCGCCTCATTTGTTGCTGTCCAGGGTATTGTTAGGTCGTCTGTATTTTCTGGATCCCTTAACTTTTTTCCTTTTTGGGCCCTGGAGCCCCCATTTCGCTCTGTCCTGGGCTGGTTCATCTTGTGATCCTTCTCGTGGGTCAGTGCCAAGAAGGTCCGTGATATAGTCTCGAAATTCGTCCTCAGAGCGGAGTGTTATCCGCCTGCTTCCATGTTCAAAGGTGAGGGAAAAGGAGAATCCCACCTGCATCTTGTGCCTTGATCCTTGAGCCATTTTGTTAGGGGGCTGCAGAGACGTCACAGGGCTAGGGTAAGCAATGATAGGTCCTGGAAGATGGTTATTTGAGCTCCTCCGAGAGTGAGGGTGCCACCTGACCTGGCCTTCGCGAGAATCCTTGCTCTATCTTGGTATCTGTGAAATCTGGCCAGGACAGATCTCAGACCCCCTGACGGGCCGCCAGCTCTATGTATCCGTTCTATTGTGGCCTCGTCATTATTTTCATCTGCGACTAGGATCCTGATGATATTGTATATAGTTTGTTTGAGGTCATCTTCTGTTTCGCCCTCACGTTCTGGAATTCCAAAAAATCACAGGTTGTTACGCCTCTCCCTGTTCTCTAAATCGGCAATCTTCAGACTTTTCTCTATGTTGTGCATTCTAAGGTCCAGTTGGGTCTCTGATGTGTCGATCGAGGCTTGATTATTTTCTACGCCTTCTAGTCTCTGCTCGATACTATCAACCCTCTGGGTCATTTTGTCAATCTTGCCTCCTAAATTAGCCCCCATATTTCTGATTTCACTTAGGAGGGCGGCTATGTCTCCCTTGGCGGCCGCCGCCCCCGCCTCTGAGGGCTCCACCGACATTTTGCAGTTAATATCTGGATCCGGATGTGGGGGAGTGTAGGCGTATCTAGCAAGTTTGCTTTTGGTGATCATATGATGTGTGGGTGCGAGGAGGCGCACGCCCCTGGAGTGGGGGCCCTACCCTCTGCACTGATGTTTTAAACCATTCCTGGCGTGGGTTGCGGGGCAGTGTCTCAGGTGTCCAGGGATCCAGGGTGTTATGTTGGGAGGAGGCAGGGGCCCTACCCTCCGATTGTGTCACTCTCCATTTGCGTTGGCCCCAGGTCTTGGTTCTCTTGCGGTGTCCGGGGCAATCCAGTGGTATTGTGGGTCAGCACGTAGATCTCGGTGGGGCTGTGTAGGAGAAGGTTCAGGGGCGGAAAGCCTGGGTCATAGCGTGGGCTCAGGGGGAGCGTTCAGAGGAGGGCACATGCCCCAGGAGGGGGGCCCAACCCTCTATGTTGGCTTCGGTGTGGGGGGCGAGTTCTCTGCCTCAGTTGCTGGAGTCCTGGTAAAGGGGTTCAGCCAGGGTGATGTGAGCAGTGACCTAGGCGCAAATAAGACGTCCAGAGGTGCCAGGTATGGAGCACTAGGTTGGGGGGTAAAGTCTGTGCCCAGTCCTTCAGGTGCAAAGGGGCCTTATGGCACAATGTGTTGCCTCAGGGGGAGGTTCAGTAGGTCCTCCTCAAGGCGTTGCAGGGCAGCCCTTGTGGATTGATGGATGGCATTGGACCAGGTGGGCCACCAGAGGCCTGTGCTTAATACGAATATAGGGGTCGTAAGGCTCAGTGGTGCCAGGGGGTGGGCCTAAGGTGCTGAAATGTGAATTCACCATGGCGTGTTGTGTCGGCTGACACTTGGTGGTTGTTCGGTTCCGTGGGCCATGGGGCCGTGACTACGAGGGTCCACAGGGGTCTTCTGGTGGAGGGAGAAGGCAAGGGCTGAGCTGCCCGGGCTGACACTGCAGGTTTCACGTGAGGTGTGCAGCCGGCGGCTGGGTGCCAGGCCTGTTCCGCCCACATTTTTTAATCAGCTGGGGCAGGGGGGGGAAAGGAGGGAGTCTCACCCCTGCGGGCTGAGTAGCACTGCCCATGGATGAAGTCGGGGCCGGGAGCTCCTCCAAGGGAACGTGCCACAAGGGCTGTGGGGAAGCCCCACGTATTACGGGCGGAAGGCACTCACCCACGTGATCATCAGGGTGGCAGCGCCTGCCTCATGTCCAGGCTCCTCCCAGTCCGCAGGGGCCTCAAGGCAAGGCGGGGAGGGAGCAGCCAGCAAGGGTAGCCGCAGCGCGGCTCAGCGACTCCACGGGGGGATGGTGGGCGGGGCCAGCCATCACAGGCCTCAAACGGCCGCGGTTCTCGGACAAGGTGTTGTGTAGAAGGCCCGGAGGGAGAGGCTCGGGCCAACACACTTTTCAGGGGGAAGACCGCTCCGATTCTCTCTGGGTCTTCGCCCAGTGGATGGGGGTCAGGTACATGTAGCTTGGACCATTGTTGTTGCGTGGGTAGGGGGTCAAAAGTGGGGGCTCAAGGCACTTTTGGGGTCCGTGGAACGGAGCTGTTATGCTCACCTGGCTCCCACAGGGGCGTCGGTCGGACCCGGACAGCTGCGTTCTCCACCCACGTGATGCGTGGTGCAGCGATGACTGACTGGATCTGCCCTCCTAATCTTGTCTGCTTAACCCGTAGAAATATTCTCCTGCAAGTGGAGAGATGGATTTAGCCACTTGTGGATCCAAGTGATGGCACCCCCACAGTCCTCCCCAACTAATCACCTACGAAATGCCCTCACAGCAATCTCACCTTATATTCTTGAAAGATGAGCTCTCCATCCAGCGTGGATTTGCATGGGTGCATCGATTCCAGTTACTTCACTGGTTTGAAGGCTCGGGAGAGTTCCGGAGAGCATTGACTCTGAGGTTCCTGGTGAGGACCAGTAAGTATTAAGTTCATAGAGTTCAATATGTCCGATGTTCACTCTTGTTCCCCCCTTCCTTTCTTGTCTTGCAGCTGGCTTGTGAAAAGATGCTCTTGTGGCAGCTGGTGGCGCTCAGGTAAGAGTCTGTATTACCCGGCGCTGTCCGGAAAATGTTGCACGTGGAAAACGTGTTTTTTTGTCTCTCTTTACAGATGCGGCACGTGAAAATATGGAGAGTCACAAAAGGATGCCTCCGGTGGTAAATCAGGTAAGTCTATGGTGGTAAGAATTATATTTGTTGGTTCCCTCGGCTTACCTTGTGGTTTTCTTTTGTCTCCTAGGTGCTGAAGTTCGGCGAAGAAATGATGGAGGCAGCGCCGACCCGAAGGATGCTGTGAAGACTGGTGAGTATGGCGCGGCGCTGCAGCTGGAGGAGCGGCGCGTGCAGAAATGATGTTCTTTACAGGTCCGGAGACGAGATGGATCCAGAATCAGGTGTGGAATAGAAATAAGTTTGTTTTCTAACCTTGTCCCTTTCTTTCCTCTTTTTTTAGGAGCTCTGGATTAGAGGCGGGCGTGGCAGAAGACTGAGGTGAGCGTTACGCTGCTGGATGCAGAATAACGAAAAGCGTGTGTTGCTGGTCGGACGTGGTTTAAATAGCCTCAAAAGTAGTCCCAGGTAAGAAGTCCCTAGAACCACACCCGAGTAAAAAATAGTCCCTGTAGAAAAATAGTCCCTTTCAGGCTTCATGTTGGATTGGAGTCATTTGCAGCATGGTCTGCCTGAGGTAAGTAATGACTATGAGCCTGGTGCCTTAGGCGCCAGGACTGATTTCTACTATGAGCCTGGTGCCTAAGGTGCCAGGACTGAACCCAGAAAGCCCCTATCCGGGGCTGCTGAGGTTTTACTAAATGTCTAGATGCCTGCTCCCGGGGCTGATGGGCTTGGTCCGGATGCCTGGGGGTAGGCATCATGACAGGAGCTCACACGGAGAGGATCCACATCCGTTTGCCCCCTGGCGGCCAATTCCAATTAAGGCCTTTTGGGTTTCTTCTGGGACAGTGTTTAGCAATCTTCATTTCGTGTCATTTGCTGGTAGGGTTTTCTCAAAGGATACCTTACTGTCCATGGTTGTCTGGTTATCAGAACTTCAATAGGTATTGTTCTTCTGATTGGCACTGGGCAGAGTCCTAATGCGGCTCTCTGCTGGTTTATTTGTTCGTCATACGTCACATATCTAGGTGTGAATGCTACTGGGACTTCAAAGTAGGCGACTGGAGTGCAAGCTGTATTTGGGACCTCCTCTACACTCCCCCTTCTGGTCGGTTTATCGACCACTCCCGCTTCCTTTTTTGGATTCATCTTACTTGGTTCTTCTGTATCCATCCCTTCTTCATCCTCTGGGTTTGTACATGATGGTTTGAAAGAGTGTCTCTTTGGAGTCCATATTTTTATCATTCCTTTCAGGCTTCCTGCTGTTTTTACATGTTCGTCTTTGTTCCATGTCATTAGCTGACATTGTCCATTTGGGCTGCAGTAAATCCATTTTCCTTCATAATTTCTGCATTTCCTGGGATAGAGAAACTTTGTACCCTCTGGTGCATGCTCGCTTGCCTTCACAAAGTCTCTTATTTCTTCGTCAGTTAGATCTCTGGGCTTCCATACAGGTTTGACATCAATCATGATCTTCATCCCTATGGATTTATTCACAGTTTTCTGGCATTGAGAGATTATCATCTTGATAACGCAAAATCCTAGTAATATCTTCACTAGCAGGGCTCCCAAGAACTTGAATGCATCCGCCATCCATTGTGGAACGCATGAAAACAATGATCCCAACCAGCTGTCATCATCAACTTCTTCAGTTTCATTGATCATCTGGTTCTGCAGGTTTGTCAGCATACCTATGGCTTATGTTAACGTACCATGTTCCTCATTGTGAGAAGGTATGAATGTGCAACATGATTCTCCAATGTTTGCACAAACTGCTCCATCCATCGCTGTGATCATGTCAAGTACATATCTGTTCTGGAGAGTCATCAGTCGGATGGCTCTTTACTCTTCCTTGATCGCGTTGATTCCCTTTATTGTCGAGTTGATGGTTTGCAGTAACTCCCATCTGGTTATCTGCAACCATTTAGTATTTGCTTGAACTTGGAATCTTGGCATGAGGATTGTCGTGAACACTGATGAGGTGAGGCTGAACAGCCTGTGTTCATATGGGATTGCATGAAATGCTTCTTCTGATTTGGCAGAAAAATAATTGTCTCTCTTCACTCGAGTTGTCAGTTCCACAGATCTCCTTTTCCTCAGGTGAGCATATGCTTTTGGGAAACTATCAATATTCAGGTCACCTTTCGGGATCACTAGTGCTGGAACATGGACATTCACTATTGGGCATATGCCTCCCCAGTTTTTCGGTAGTCTAATACGTGCTTTGGATCCACACGCCCAATAATGATCCATAAATACTGCAGTTCCATGTGTCATTCCTGGAGCTTCAAAAATGTGTCGGCAGTTCTTATTCTCTCCCATCTTCCTTGTGCCATTGTTCCTGAAGCACCATTACGGGCTTTCTAGTGGCACTATCTGCAAGGGTCCTCCTCTGTCTTCGACCCATGTCAGTAATCTTGTAAGCTTTGGCCATAGAGGCTTTCACAGTCTCTGTGAGTTTTCCATTGCTTCTTTGCAGGCTCCAAGGACCATCCATGCTCAGCAGATCACTACTCCTTCTTCCCATCCGTTTGGTGAAAGCACTGTTCCCCAAATCTGCATTTGGCCTCTGTTTTTCCAAATTTGAGCCTCTTCTGGAGTTTTTCCTTGGACGTTCAGTCTCGGGTTTACTTCCAATCTTATTCCTGCTCCTTTAACTTCAGGCTTCTCGTACCTGATCACATGATTTCTAGTATGAGCTCTATTTCTCGTCTTAATGTTTTGAACATAATCATCTTCATTGGGAAAATCTGTTTCAGTTGCCCATATCAATGATGCATCACTTCCCATGAAATGGCCTCTGGTGTTGCACATTGCGACGTGTGACAGACAATGTGCTGTCAGGACATCTATTTCGACAGCCACGAAGATCTTGGATTTCCCCATGCTGTACAGTAGAAGTGCACAAACGAAGCACTCTCCTTCTGAGTTTTGTCTTCCAACTTCTTTCATATGCTGGTACCAAATGTTGTTCCCTAGATGTGCTGTGATGTCCAGGTAATCGTTCAGTTCATTATTATCTTCATGTAAAGTTCTCTCGATTCTTAGTGTTTTCCTGTAGTTTTCTATAACTACATCTTTGACTGCCTCTGTATGGCTGTTTCTTGCTGGAGGGTTCTCAGGTATCCTGGTCCATGATGCAGGCTTCCTTATCTGCTCCATTTGAGTGGACAAGAGTCTGACAGCTCTTTCCTGGTCCTCATGCATCTTTTCTCTGCTATGTGTAAGTGCCCATGCTAACCAGCCTAACACTGGTCTTTTATATGGCTGTATTGTAGGCCTGGCATTTGTCCCTTGTTTTGGAATATGAGTGCTGGGGAATACAGTTTCTGTCATTTTGTTCTTCAGTTCCTCTTGTCTTTTTCTTACTCTGGCTATGTGCAGGAATAGAAGGTCTACCAACATTTGTGTCCTTGCAGAGAGTTTTTCTGAGGCCGCTCCTGTCTTCTTAAGGGCTTCTGACACGACTCCTTCTGTTGGTCTTTCTCTTAATTATTCTCGTTTTTTTCTCACTATCTCCTGTGAAAGTTCTCTGCTGCTTTCGTTTGAGGTTCTTTGGTCATTAAAGCTTGGCTTGGTTCATGTGTATTTAGCGTGTGTGTGCGTGTTGTAAGCGATATGCAATCAACACTACAGCTAAGTCAATGCCTAGTCTGGGATGTTGAGGGAAACCCTTATTGATGTATTTTTATATCCAGTTCAGTACTCTGGATGACAACCCTTGTATAACACCCCCCTCTTAGAATCCCCCTGACCCCACTGAGTCAAGAAGTAGGTTTGTTTTGCAAATTAAAAGGTTTATTTGAAAATTTAAACAATATATATATATCACACTTCTATAAATAAATTGATAATGGATATTACACTTGTGAATATGAGCAGTAGTCAGCAAGAGGTAAC
Source organism: Ambystoma mexicanum (assembly GCF_040938575.1). Classification (NCBI taxonomy): domain Eukaryota; kingdom Metazoa; phylum Chordata; class Amphibia; order Caudata; family Ambystomatidae; genus Ambystoma; species Ambystoma mexicanum. The sequence goes on along the minus strand of NC_090925.1, from coordinate 101,294,894 downwards.
TTATGAATAGGAACAGAAGAATAAGGTGGGAAAGAATGCTTTATATGGTTCAAGGAAACGCAAGGTGGAATAAAATGCAGTACAGAAATAACTTGTTATGATTTTAGCAAAAGGTAATATGATCACTTAATCTTTTGACAATTCACTCCCCCCTATGCAATACAAGAAATGGAAGGAGAGCACAAGAATCACAACAAATCACACTTTATAATGCAATACACAGTTCCAGTTCCCCCAGCAAGCTTAGAGAAAACAGGGATGAGTTTTAAACACAGGCAAATTACTTTAATGTGGTTTGCAAGGAAGTGAAAAGGTGCTAAAATTGCTTTTAATTCCCTCTAGAGGTTCAGGGTAGGTGATGGCTACTTTATATTAGTTCAGGCTCACTTTAACAATACTCTATGAATGATTAGCAGATTGCAAACGAATTTTAGCAAAGAGAAGCAAAAAGCTGCTGATTTCCACAGATGAAGAAAGCGGGCCAAATCGAAAATCGTTGTAAATTTCGCGAGTGCGTGTCTCGTGATTATGGAAAAAGTATAGGGAGTAGGAAGTCGGTTCTAGGTTCGTTGGAAAGCCTAGATAAATATCATTCCTTGCACAAACGGTTCCGGAGATACGGATGATTTAATAAAGGTAGATTTTCGGATTTAAAGTAAAACTCAAAATGACAGGTGACAGCTTGCAGCTGCAGAATTGACAGGTGACAGTTGTGCAGCTTTAAAAATGGCAGATGACACGATTTCTAGGAGGCTGTTCTAATTAGGTCAAAATAGCTTGAATTAGATTATTTTAACTAAGAGATTGGGTTCTGCACAGTTCTGGCGGATACTCACTCCTAATTTTGAAATGAATGGGCCTCGTCACGGATCTGGTCAACTGGACTGGACTTTGGTTCTCTCTGCTCGGCGGGTCAATCAGACACCGGTTCTGCTCACAGCGGTCTGGATCTCTGGTTCTGCTCATATCGGTCTGGGTCAGCTCTCTGGATACAGCGGCCTGTGGTTCTCTGGATCTCTGGCAATTGTTCTTGGCAAAGAATTCAAACAGCTCGCCCGGCTGTGGAATAGTTTGCAAATGATTTTAAGGATGCTGAGTCCTGCTGAGAAGAGTTCTCAGTTTGTGGGTTTAGGCCCTTGCTTTAAGTTCTGAAGTAAAGTTCTGGTTTTTGGAGATTGATGGATGTGAAGTCTGGAGTCTCCCGGCAGAGCGTCCCGCAGAAAATGGAATTGAAAGTCTCTACCTGTCCCAGCAGTCTATTTTTATGTGTTTTGGAAAGTGGGTGGAGAGGCTAGCATCCCTAAGCCTTCCCCTCTCTTGATTTGATAGGTCAATAGATTCTTTGGTCCCTGATTTGGGAAGGGATAGTGTGTCAGAGTGATGTCATTTTTATGCATTCTTGGTGAGGGACTGTTTGTGATGACACCTGCTGCAGTACCTACGCGCCCCGTTAAATTAAAAGGGTTTGTCCATGAGAGTTGAGGTGATGTTAAAGGTCTTGCGTCGCACCAGGTTTAGCTACTACGGAGACTTAGAGTCCCTCCACTCCGTTTGTGACAATATATAATGGTTGTGTTGAGCTATCCCTTGATAGTGCGCCGAAAAATAATGGAATGGCAAGTAGTGATGATTAATCAATTCCTGTTTATTTTTGTGATGTTAGAGCCTTTGTGGATGACACGTGTTTCGGCAGAGCTGCCTTTATCGAATCCTGTGACAGGACACTCGGACATACGGAGGACCTCTTTGTATCAGGAGGGATTCATCCCTGTGAACTTCAGCACCTTTATGCATTATGCAGTGACCTATGAGCTATCTATATAGCCTGGATTCGATAAAGGCAGCTCTGCCGAAACACGTGTCATCCACAAAGGCTCTAACATCACAAAAATAAACAGGAATTGATTAATCATCACTACTTGCCATTCCATTATTTTTCGGCGCACTATCAAGGGATAGCTCAACACAACCATTATATAATGTCATTTTTATGACCTGTAGAAATGACACTCCCCTGGGCAATGTGCACACAAATCTATTCCTGATCCAAATACATATTTCCCAGGTACACAGTTGTTTGACATCACATACACACAATATATATTACTAAAGATAGTCCCTGTCCCGACTCTGGCGTTTCTAGGAGCTTGCATTCAAAAATGGCAACTTATTTTAGTGGGTTTTGCAACATTGGTTTTTCATCAAAAATTATACAAAGGTACATTTCCCTTCCACATATATCCCAGTAACTTTCCATGTCTCTAGCTTAAACACATTGTCTACAATAATCATAATTAGCAGGGTTTTGCCCCAGAACATGGTACAAATCAAATCGTGAGGGCATTTTTCAAACTAAGACTCTCAAAGTTGTACATTCCTGTCATTTGGTTACAATAAATTATCACTGTTTCTCTAAAATATATATTTGTTGCAATTCAACTCCCCAAAGTGTTTGGGTCCGCCTCCAGGAGTCTGGGTGGGTCAGTGATTACATGTCTCTCCTTGCTGGCAGAGGGCTGTTGACAGGAAACACTCAAAATTAACATACCCCATTCAACAGAAGGAGCCTTTTGTGTGGGCTCCAGCAGGCTGCCTGGAAGTCTCTCCTCAATCAATCAACAGGGTGATGTGATATTCTGCCTCCTAGTGTGGGAATCTCTGAGGTGTTAAGGTTTCCCAGCCTCTTGGCCTCTGGGAACAGCAGGTGGCTAGATTTTCAATTAACCAACAAGCTTTGAAATCCCTGCCCCTCTTGCAACTCCTGAATCCAGTTTCCCTGTCAGAGTTTAGACCGCTAGCGCCACCTTGGGGAATTTGTCGGTACTGCATCCATTTTTGAGTTGTCTTGATTTACTGCATTTCAATAGAGTGGTCTTTTGCTTGATAGTATAGGACCCTTGCTTGACATTGTTTTGATGGCATCCTTACAGTAGAGTGGTGATGTGGAACCCCCCACAAGAAGGTTGTATCTTTGGAGTCGTCTCGTGCCAACTGCGCAGTTCTCCTATTCTGGCGTGAATGTGGGCGGCGATAGCTCATCCCCACATCCACCCAGTCTATTGATTTAGTTTGTTCTGGGATAGAATAATGGGCGGTGACAGCTCATCCCCACATCTACCCAGTCTATTGATTCAACATGGGTCAAAACCCTTGACAGTGTAGTTGTCAGTGCTTTTTCTTCATTCATTTCGTGCTGACCTTGTATCCAGCTTTTCTGGTCATTCGTTACCATAAGTGTGTGCATATCACTATCAATCAAATTCATTTCAAGTTAATTTGACAAATCCCCCCGCCCGACTGCGCTTTGATTCAAGTCGAGGGGAAGTCGGGTGCAAAGGAGGTTTTGAGCCCTTGCGCTGGTATGTCCGCATTATCTTCTTCCAATTCTGTAGATGGCACAGTTCAGCATCTTTTCCTCCACCCAGTTGGATCGATCATTTCTCCTCGCCGGTCCTGATGGGAATATTGGGCGGTACCCCGGGCCCCTCGGGTCTCTGCTCCCGGGCCCCGGATCGTCCTCCTTGGCCAGTCTCCAGGTTTTCTTTCTCCTAGGATGACAAAGGAAAGCGGCAATACCTATACGTAGACATTTCTTCCCCACCATTGATATAGTGGGGTGGCATATACATTTTATAGTCAAAACATTTGCGTTCTTATTTTAACAAAAAACAAGATACAATTATAAGACATTTTTTTTTTCCAAATCATAATATTTTAGAGACTATATGTGGGATATTTAAGGGTTGGAATTGAATTACTCTGGAGCGGTCCCCTCTGGTATTGCAGAGGACTCCTCCAGTTGTTGTAGAGTGTGCCTGGGATGGCAACACTTTAGCTGATTTATATGTACCCACTTGTCTTCCCCCTCTGCCAAACTGCCTTTGGGGATGCGGATCTTGTACGATACAGGGGAGATCTTGTCTATAATTTCAAACGGTCCCTTCCATGTAGGCAAAAATTTTCGCTGTTTGGCCTGGTTCCTTTTGAAATTGTATAGATAGACCTGATCACCCACCTTATATTCCTTTCGGGTAGTTTTTAAATCATAGTGGGTCTTCATGCTCTCGGCTGATCTTTCTAGATTCCGCTGAGCATAGGCAAAAGCATGCTGAAGGTGTTTCCTTAAATTCTCCACATACTCATGAGTTGTGGAGGCATTTATCAGTGTCTGCTCTTGGGTCCTGTAGAGCAGATGCTGGGGAAGCACCATCTTGCGTCCGGTCATCAACTCAAATGGTGACATTTTGGTTGCAGATGAAGGGGTAGATCTGATGGCCATTAGGACCAGAGGTAATCGGATATCCCAACTTGGCCCAGAATCTGCCACAAACTTTTTTAATATGCTCACGATGGTTCGGTTGCATCTCTCCACTGCTCCAGAAGAAGCTGGCCTGTAAGCAATATGTAGCTTCCTTTTGACCCCCAGTATCTCCCACATCTTTGTCATTACTTCACTGGTGAAGTGGCTACCTCTGTCTGACTCAATCCTTTGAGGTAGACCAAAATGGGAAAAGATGTGGTTAATCATCAGGGCAGCTGCTGTTTCTGCCTTGCAATTTGGGGCTGGGAGACATTCCACCCACTTGGTAAACAAGCATGTAACGGTCAACATGTACTTGTTTCCTCTAGACGAGCGGATTACAGGGCCTACAAAGTCGATTTGCAAATCTGACCATGGCAGTGCCATCCCCCTCTTTTGGAGAGGCGCACGGTGTGTGAGGGATGATGGCTGAAATTGTGCACACACAAGACACCCCTTCAAGTTTTGGTTGAGGTCCTGCCCCATGTGTGGCCAGTATGCAACCTCTCTTAAGATTTCCAGTGCTGTGTGAAACCCCCTATGACCGGCAGTGGCCGCGTCATGGCCGTGACTTAACATCAGGCTTCGGAATGAGGTAGGAACCACCCACTGATCGTGGCCAGCTTTGGATTTCCTTACCAGCAAACCGTCTTGGATTCGGAACATTTTTGGACATTTCATCAACACTCTAAGGTCCTCCTTCCCAATGTAATCGTTATCCGTCAGGGGAAAGTTCTCAGGGTCCTCAATGTGTTGGTAAAACTTACCAATTATTGGATCCCCCCTCTGAGCTGTGATCAAATCAGCATCAGGGGTCCCCTTACTCCATTGTGCAGTTGAAAGATCATTGTGAGCATTTGTCCGGGACCTAGTGATAGCAGTGACCTGGATTTCCCCCAACAGGGACTCTATTTTGATTAGATCCCCTTGGATGGCCCCGGTTTTGGCCAGCTGATCAGCTAAGTCATTTCCAGTTTTGTCTGGTCCCTCTACTTTGGAATGACCCTTGATCGTTTTCCAGTGGATGGTCATCCCATTCGATGTGACCAGATCATCAATATTTTGGATTAGCATCCCATGTTTCAGGGGTTTGTTATAAGCACATAACATGCCTCTGGTTTTCCAATTAACCAGCTGCTCCACGAACCCGTTCCGTACATAATCCGAATCTGTGATTATGACCAGTTTGTGGAGTTGATGTTGGACAGCAGTGAGGATGGCCTGATGCACAGCCATAAATTCTGCCACCTGACTACTTTGGGGACCAATTTTGTATCCAGCGGAGCGTTCTGGGGACTCATTCACCCATGCATTCCCTACGCCGGCTGCTAGTTCTTTCTCCCCGTTGTTGTCAACATGGTACGAGCATCCATCCACATAGACAGTGGGCATTCCCTCACACTTGTCTTCTTCAAAGACTTTGTGTTGGGAATTAAGGTATGCCTCCATGTTGTCCTTGATTTTTAGACTTTCGTCCTCGAGACAGTTTTCTCTGGCACAATCATGCAAGTCAGCCAGACCTTGCGCCAGGGGACTCTTCTTGTTTTGGCCATATCTGACCTCCACAGGAAAGCCTTGCATTGACAGAATCCAGGAAGTCATTCGGGAATTACTCACATTTCCGGCCCGGATTCTGTCACTTTGGAGATATTGCAGAGGCTGGTATGGAGTCTCCACTATGATGTGTTCCCCCTGGATAAACGGGCGGTAATTCTTCAATGCCCACACCATTGCCAGGAGTGCCTTCTCACAATCGTTGAATTTTTCCTCCACAGAGGATAAAGTTTTGCTCGCATAGGAGATTACTTTATTGACCATGTCATGCTTTTGGTATAATACTGCTGTCAAGCACGTATTAGAGAACCTTGTCTCCAGGAAGAACTCCTTGTTTCTGACAGGGTAAGCTAGGCAAGGCGCTTGTGAAAGGCTTCTCTTGAGTTGTCTTACTGCCTCGGATTGTTCTGGACCCCATTCCCACTTGACCCCCCCTTCAAGAGATGAATCAGGGGTCTAGTGATCTCTGCGTAGCCTTCAATGAACTTTCTGCTGTAATTAGTCAGTCCAAGGAGGCTCCTTAGTTCCCGCAGAGTTGTGGGATCCTTCAGTTTCTGGAGTGCTTCCACTTTCTTTTCCTGGGAACAGAGACCCTGAGGAGTAATCTCATGCCCTAAGAAATTAACACGGGTTCTACACCACTGTGCTTACTGAAAGGAAAGTTTTGCTCCGGCGGCCCTCAACTGCGTCAGAACATAACGGATCTCCGCTATGTGTTCTTCCACAGATGAACTTTTGATGAGGACATCATCTACATAAGCCAGGTTACCCCTCGCACCCAGGTTGGGCATGGCCTTATGTAGGAAAATGTTGAATTCATTGCCGGAGTTGAGGTATCCGAAGGGAGTCCGGGTCCAGGTGTACTGCTGGCCCCCAAAGGTAAAAGCCAGTTTGTATTGGTCCTCCCTACTGACAGGCACGGTCCAGTATCCATTGCTCAGGTCTATTGCAGTGAATACTTGTGACCCTTGAATCTGGGCCAGCCCTTGGTCAATGTAGGGCAGAGGCCATCGGGAAGTATGGACCCATTTGTTGAGCTCCCTAGGGTCGGCGCAGAGTCTCCACTGGCCGTTTGGCTTCAATATTCCCAGCACCGGATTATTGAAGGTGCTGTGTACTGGACGGATTATTCCCCGGGACTCAAGGTTCTTAATTATTTCAGTAAGGGACTCCATGGATGCAAGAGGCAAATGATATTGCTTCACAAACACTGGAGTCATTCCAGGGTCCGTGGGAATTGTTGTGGTGTGGATGTCGGTGCGACCACAGTCATATGAGTCTACCGCAAAGAGATCTTGGAAATCCAAGAAAACTTGTTTCAACTTTTGCTTCTGTTCCAGAGTCACACAGGCATCAGCTAGGTTGACTCTCTCTTCCACCATCTGCCTGAAGTCTGGAAAGACTTCTGGTTTGGCTATCTCAGTGGCCTCCTCAAGCTGGGTGGAGAAGTCCCTGGTCTGATTTGGACTGGAGGCTTCAGGTGGGAAAGGCAGCCCTCATGGACCTGGAAAGTCACCTCATCCCCTCTGAAGTCACAAGTCACATCTTCCTTACCATACGGGCAAGAAGTGTACACCAGGAACTTCCCCCCATGCCGGGTGAAAATCCTGCCTGGTGTTGTATTGTCCTCACTGTCACTGTCAAAACAGTCCTTGGGGATCGGTCCTAACAGTTCATTTCCTAAATCAATGGAGAAATGTCGGTCATCAACCGCCATTCCAATAATGGTGCCTGCGGCTAGAGTAATACTCTTTAAGTTGCTGTTATCCACCTCTATTGGAATGGTGTCATGTTCTGTTGACTAATGGTGTTGGGTTTACCCCTAACCCTTGTTGTTGGAGAGAAGCATTTAGATGAATATAAGCATCAGGGTTTTTCAATTTTTGTCCTCTTTTATCTTTCACTTCCAGGGAGAACTGTCGGGTCCTTTTCGGGATTGGTGACTTCCTCTTTAATCTGAATTTCAACTGCATAAGGTAGCAATTGAGCTGACCTAAATGCTTTTTCTGGATCATCAAAGCCCATGGGATATCCGCTAATCGGGACCACGCTTTGAAGTTTATTAGGTCCAAACTAATGGCGAAGCGATTGAGAATGTCACTGCCTAAGTAAAAGGCGGCAGTGACATCTCCACGACCCAACAATTATGGACTATGCTCTTGTTGCCAATGGAGATTTTGAGCATACACCTGCTTGGCAGGAGATGTTTGGAATTAGGTGCTTCCAGGTCCATTTCCCATTTGTCTATCAGTTTGAATGTGGGAATGGCTGGATCTTTTGGGAGTTGGCGGAACATGGCTTCGCTGATGAAGCTCTTACCGTTGTTCACACACACTCGAGCAAGAACAGAGTCCTTCCCATCATTTAACTGAACAGGGATGAACAACTGCTCTCCAATTTGCTGAATATCAGCCAGGCTCTGAGCTGATTTCACATCTTTCTGGACTATAGGAGTGGGAGTTTCTGATTGTGGATTAGTAAAGAATTTCAGGGTGTTTCCTTCCAGTGTGGAATACCACCTTAAACTGGAAGGAAGGTTGATTTTCAGAAATAGAGAGGACCCCCCATCACCAGTCTGTTGTCCTACTGCTACTACTGTCACGTCTAGAATTTGGTTGTTCTGGAAGTGAAATTCTACTTGGTCAGATTTTTGTTCAACCATGTGGCAGATGCCATTTAAACTAACATGGTTGACACTCTGTTTTAATTTTATTGGTCGACTAGTCTGGGTCCAGAGGACCTTGTTTACGCAATCTATTAGGGATGACAACCTTCTCAGGAGGTCATTCCCTAATAAACAAGGGGTGCCCTCTGGAGTCACTACTATGACCGGGTGTTTCACCTTGTGCCGCCCAATTTTGATGTCCAAATCTGCAGTCCCCTCGACAGGAATTTCCTTCCCGTCAAAGTTCTGCAGTTGTCCAGGAAGAGAGGTGAGAGGAATACGGTAATTCTCCCCCCTTCCTGCATTTAGTTCATCAAAGGCCCTTTTGGACAGAAGGGTAGCTTGGGATCCAGTGTCCACCCGTGCCAAAATTGTACCCTGCCCCTGTACTTGTACCGGGGCATAGTATCTTCCCTCCTTCTCCTCAAGGGGGCACAGATAATGCACATTTTTGGAAAACCGGTGGGCTAACTTTCTGGTTTTGGACATTGCTAGCGAAGAGATTTGGGCAGAATTCTGTGGAGAGCCTTGGGAATCTGAAAGAAAAAGTTGGCAACTGGAGATCAGAGCCATTGTGGGTTCCCCTGGTTCCGGTTCTGGGCCACCCCCCCCTTTTTGGAGGCAGTCACCAGGATGGGTTTGAACCAGGGGAATTTGGTATTGTCGGTTCTGGGATGAGATGATGGGCGGCGGTAGCTCAGTCTCCACATCTCCCCAGTCTGAATTGGCATCCCTTGGGACCCATTTTTCCTTGGGAGGAGTTCCCCCATCTCTGAAGGAGAAGATCCTTTTCCCAGGATCCTCTTGGGATCCCTCTCGCTCAAATTGGAAGACTTGTACCTCCTCCACAAAGTGGGTCTGTTTGGGTCCTTTGTTTCTCCTACCCCCCCTCTGCTCCTTGGGAGGCAGGCTTTCAGGGGCAGGAGATTTTGTTTCTGGTTCCTGGTTTTCCAGGGGCTGTTTACAAGTTGGGAAGGAAGCTTCCTGCAAGGCTTTACACCCCCTTCCCCTTGTGCCTCCTCCCTGGGAACCGGTGGGTTATCGGGGTGCTGCCTCCGTCATTGTTCTGGAGCACCAGGCCCAGAGTTTGGGGCATTCTGCGGTGGCATGCTCATCTGAGGGTTCTGTTGAGCCCTCCGTATGTGACCCAGATCCCGTGCCATATTTTGGGCCTGGCGCTCAAGTTGTGAAACCCGCTCAGGCTGATACGGGGCTCTATTTTCTCCCCTGGGCTGATCCCGGGAAGGATAGCTATCCCTTCTTTGTTAATACCCTGGGTTGGGAAGATTCGGGTACCCCTCCACCCTTGGCCTTCCCTCTCCCGGATTAGGTTGTCTGGGCTCAGGGATTGGGGAAAGAAGGATGGATGATTTTGGGGTTGGAAATTGGGTGAATACCTGGGGAAAATGTTCTGCCCAGGATTTGGTGAATTTCTGCCCTCCTGGGGGAAGTTAGGAGGGAAGTTCCCCGGGTCAGGTGCTTGGCTGGATCCCCTCCCTTGGCTGGAGGAATCCACACATAACCCAGGATTGGTCGGTTTCCCTTGTAGCGGGGACTTACATAGTCAGGGTAGCGGGGGACCCCATTTGTGGGACTACCTCCTCGACTCCCTGTCTGTGACTGGCCCGAGGGCCTTCTGGGCTGTGAATTATTTTGTGCAGGCAGGTTTTTAGGCCCCCCATCTCTAAATCTAAAACGGGGGCAACCTTTACCTCTGCCACCTTGGCAGCAGCAGGGGTGCTGTTGGTTTTGGGGTTTTTCGGCGCATTATTTTTATTTTCGATGGGCTTCTGCACCTCATAGATCCGGGTGGCTTGCTCAATGACCCAGTCTAAAGATCTTTTCTCATGAAAATCTCTCACTAGCTGGGTCATGATGTATTTGGGCAAGGCATGAAAAAAAGTATTGACAAATTCTCTGCTGTCCGTGCGCACCCTTCTGGTGGTCTGCGCAAAAGCACGCTTTAATTCTTGCACAAACTCTTGTGGGGCCTGATCCTCCCCACATTGCAAATTGTAGGCTGCCTTGCGAGCCTCTTCAGGATTTCTGCGCACAGAAAAATGTTTCAAGATGGCCGCCCTGTATGTGGACCACCTTGAATGGTTTTGACCCTCCAGCCCCGCAAAGAAACTGGAGTATTCTGGTGAGAAGGTCCACTTTACATATTGAATACAGCTTTGGCTGTCCTTCAAATGGAAAGTCTCCATCATTTGCTCATAGAGCTCCAAGTGTTCCCAAACAGAATACTTGGCGTTCTTATGATAAGGCGTGATGACACTCCTTATTGCCTTTATTTGTTTCAATGGGTCTTTAAGCAAGGCCCGTGTTGCCTTATTGGCCTTTTTGGTTCGGGTAACCCTGGTCCATTCATCCTCTGACTCAGAAGGGCTGCTCCCAGAGGTGCCCGTCTGATCTTCCAGGTTTTCCCGGATTCTGCGAGCCTGGGAATGGCTGGCAGAATGTGGGGACCTGGTCTCCTGTGTCCTGCAATGCTCAGAGGAGTCTTCAGACCCCTCCTTGCTGCCAGGGTTTGATGGGTACCCCCCCACTGACCTAACTGGGCAGAGATTTTCAGGATGCCCTTAATGGGCTTACTCTCCTGGGGTTCCCCACTAAATTGCACTGTGCTTGGGTGCCCATACCCGGATGCCCGCCCATCCATTCCTGGGAGGTACTGGCCTATGAGCCCCATACTTCTAGCTGGATAGTAATCTGCCATCCCCGTGGCCCTGGGCTCATGTGCGCGAGGGGACATGGGGGTGGCAGAGTCCAGGGACTGGGAGAGATGAAGGCCTCTAGTACTAGGGCTCCTGAGGTTATGCTCAGGAGTTTCTCTTTCCCAGCGAACCTCATCTCTATCCGCCCCTGCTTCCTGTTGCAATGCAAGAGCCTGCACTTTCAGTTCCTCGGTTAAGGCCTTACTAGACTCTATCAGTCTCTCCTGTATGGCTACCTGTTGCTGGAGCCTATCATTTTGCTGACAGAGAGCCTCATTTTCTCTCTGTGCCTCCTGATTGGTCCTGGAGTACTGGGCCAGTCTCTGCTGCAGGAGGGTTACCTCCTCAGTCCCATCCCTACTGGCCTGCTCCTTTCTTGCCAGAGCCTCCTCCACCATCCTGGTGTGATCTAGCAAGCCCTGATGCTCTTTTTGGAGGTCACCCAGCCCCTGGAGGGCCACGTGATTTTCTTCAATTTTTCTTTTTAAATGGCAGACTTCCTGGCCTAAGGTATCCCTTTCCTGACCAAGAGCCTGCATTTGTGACGCCAGGTCGTCCCTCTGCCTTTGAAAGGCACCAGCTTTCTGGCGTTCTTCCTCAAACTCTGCCTGGGTATCCAGGTCTTTCAAAATCAATTTATTGCTTTCCTCTTTCTCTCTGTCTGTTTGGATTTGCAGGGTGGCTACCTGCTCTGTGCATGCCCTGTTGAAATTGATCTGTTGCTCCAGCTTTTTCTGGCTCTGCAGTAAGGAGTCCAAACTGTCTTGGTGGTCCTTCTGCAAAGCCATAATTCTGGTATCCTGGTCTGTCTTTTCCTGTTGCAGTATATCCATGTCCTCTTTTATTTTAATGATATACTTCCTACTATCATTTTCTGACTCCTGGCTCCTCTGCAGCCTCTGCTCAGAAGAGGCCAGGTCAGATTGGGCCTTTTCTAACGCCATCTGTTGCCTATTTGCCAGATCTTGGCCTTCAGCACATTTGTCCTGCATGGCTCCCATATATAGATACAAATATGCCGCTATCCTGGCAATCTTATTATGTTCATCTTTGGCTTTAGGGGCCATATATAGTTCACTCAGGGCCACATGTAGGGGACCCTGATCTCCCCATATATCTGACCCTGTTTCAGTGACCTGTTGCGCGATTGCCTGCAACCAGACCGTTTGGTCCTGATGAGTCCACTCACCTCTCACAAATAGCTTATGTAAGAAGTGCTCTCTGGCTATTTTCATATCTACCAAGGTCGTCATTCTGGAAATGGAGTTCCTTCCTGACTTACAGAAGTTTGCATTTTATTTTGCAAAACAGATCGTTTCCTTAGAGCGTAACTTTGAGGGATGCTTTCACAGTGTAAAACAGCGTGGTGATCTAACCGGATATGTGTATCTGGTCAGTTGGCACACTGTATTAATCTGCACAAGTGGTAACTCTAACCCAGAATATCCCGGCTCCGAGCACCCACTTTTGTAAGCGATATTCAATCAACTCTACAGCTAAGTGAATGCCTAGCCTGGGATGCTGAGGAAAACCCTTATTGATGTATTTTTATATCCAGTTCAGTACTCTGGAGGACCACCCTTGTATAACACCCCCCTCTTAGAATCCCCCTGACTCCACTGAGCCAAGAAGTAGGTTTGTTTTGCAAATTAAAAGGTTTATTTGAAAATTTAAACAATATATATATATCACACTTCTATAAATAAATTAATAATGGATATTACACTTGTGAATATGAGCAGTAGTCAGCAAGAGGTAACTTATGAATAGGAACAGAAGAATAAGGTGGGAAAGAATGCTTTATATGGTTCAAGGAAACGCAAGGTGGAATAAAATGCAGTACAGAAATAACTTGTTATGATTTTAGCAAAAGGTAATATGATCACTTTTTCTTTTGACAATTCACTCCCCCCCTAGGTAATACAAGAAATGGAAGGAGAGCACACAGTCTTCAAGAATCCCAACAAATCACACTTTAGAATGCAATACACAGTTCCAGTTCCCCAGCAAGCTTAGAGAAAACAGGGATGAGTTTTAAACACAGGCGAATTACTTTAATGTGGTTTGCAAGGAAGTGAAGAGGTGCTAAAATTGCTTTTAATTCCCTCTAGAGGTTCAGGGTAGGTGATGGCTACTTTATATTAGTTCAGGCTCACTTTAACAATACTCTATGAATGATTAGCAGATTGCAAACGAATTTTAGCAAAGAGAAGCAAAAAGCTGCTGATTTCCACAGATGAAGAAAGCGGGCCAAATCGAAAATCGTTGTAAATTTCGCGAGTGCGTGTCTCGCGATTACGGAAAAAGTATAGGGAGTAGGAAGTCGGTTCTAGGTCCGTTGGAAAGCCTAGATTCTAAGTAAATATTGTTCCTTGCACAAACGGTTCCGGAGATACGGATGATTTAATAAAGGTAGATTTTCGGATTTAAAGTAAAACTCAAAATGACAGGTGGCAGCTTGCAGCTGCAGAATTGACAGGTGACAGTTGTGCAGCTTTAAAAATGGAAGATGACACGATTTCTAGGAGGCTGTTCTAATTAGGTTAAAATAGCTTGAATTAGATTATTTTAACTAAGAGATTGGGTTCTGCACAGTTCTGGCGGATACTCACTCCTAATTTTGAAATGAATGGGCCTCGTCACGGATCTGGTCAACTGGACTGGACTTCGGTTCTCTCTGCTCGGCGGGTCAATCAGGCACCGGTTCTGCTCACAGCGGTCTGGATCTCTGGTTCTGCTCACAGCGGTCTGGGTCAGCTCTCTGGATACAGCGGCCTGTGGTTCTCTAGATCTCTGGCAATTGTTTTTGGCAAAGAATTCAAACAGCTCGCCAGGCTGTGGAATAGTTTGCAAATGATTTTAAGGATGCTGAGGCCTGCTGAGAAGAGTTCTCAGTTTGTGGGTTTAGGCCCTTGCTTTAAGTTCTGAAGTAAAGTTCTGGTCTTTGGAGATTGATGGATGTGAAGTCCGGAGTCTCCCGGCAGAGCGTCCCACAGAAAATGGAATTGAATGTCTCTACCTGTCCCAGCAGTCTCTTTTTATGTGTTTTGGAAAGTGGGTGGAGAGGCTAGCATCCCTAAGCCTGCCCCTCTCTTGATTTGATAGGTCAATAGATTCTTTGGTCCCTGATTTGGGAAGGGATAGTGTGTCAGAGTGATGTCATTTTTATGACCTGCAGAAATGACACTCCCCTGGTCAATGTGCACACAAATCTATTCCTGATCCAAATACATATTTGCCAGGTACACTGTTGTTTGACATCACATACACACATCATATATTACTAAAGATAGTCCTTGTCCCGACTCTGGCGTTTCTAGGAGCTTGCATTCAAAAATGGCAACTTATTTTCGATTTTAGTGGGTTTTGCAACATTGGTTTTTCATCAAAAATTATACAAAGGTACATTTCCCTTCCACATATATCCCAGTAACTTTCCATGTCTCTAGCTTAAACACCTTGTCTACAATAATCATAATTAGCGGGGTTTTGCCCCAGAACATGGTACAAATTGGAGTTTGGACTCAAATCGTGAGGGCATTTTTCAAACTAAGACTCTCAAAGTTGTACATTCCTGTCATTTGGTTACAATAAATTATCACTGTTTCTCTAAAATATATATTTGTTGCAATTCAACTCCCCAAAGTGTTTGGCTCTGCCTCCAGGAGTCTGGGTGGGTCAGTGATCACATGTGTCTCCTTGCTGGCAGAGGGCTGTTGACAGGAAACACTCAAAATTAACATACCCCATTCAACAGAAAGAGCCTTTTGTGTGGGCTCCAGCAGGCTGCCTGGAAGTCTCTCCTCAATCAATCAACAGGGTCATGTGATATCCTGCCTCCTAGTGTGGGAATCTCTGAGGTGTTAAGGTTTCCCAGCCTCTTGGCCTCTGGGAAGTGGCTAGATTTTCAATTAACCAACAAGCTTTGAAGTCCCTGCCCCTCTTGCAACTCCTGAATCCAGTTTTCCTGTCAGAGTTTAGACCGCTAGCGCCACCCTGGGGAATTTGTTGGTACCGCATCCATTTTTGAGTTGTCTTGATTTACTGCATTTCAATAGAGTGGTCTTTTGCTTGATAGTATAGGACCCTTGCTTAACATTGTTTTGATGGCATCCTTACAGTAGAGTGGTGATGTGGAACCCCCCACAAGAAGGTTGTATCTTTGGAGTGGTCTCGTGCCAACTGCGCAGTTCTCCTATTCTGGCGTGAATGTGGGCGGCGATAGCTCATCCCCACATCCACCCAGTCTATTGATTTAGTTTGTTCTGGGATAGAATAATGGGCGGCGACAGCTCATCCCCACATCTACCCAGTCTATTGATTCAACATGGGTCAAAACCCTTGACAGTGTAGTTGTCAGTGCTTTTTCTTCATTCATTTCGTGCTGACCTTGTATCCAGCTTTTCTGGTCATTCGTTACCAAGTGTGTGCATATCACTATCAATCAAATTCATTTCAAGTTAATTTACTTTACCCTCAGATCTTCTCGGGACTGGAATGACTATGTAAGATCTGGGTGCTTTTGTGGGTTTCATGCGTACATCATCAGGTGGGTGCACTGAAATTGGAACGTTCTGTGCACCAATAAAAAATGCAGTTCTGATCGTTAATGACAGTAAAATAATGATAAATACAATGCATAAGTACATTATAGTTCGATATGTAAGGCGACAGCATTTTCTTCCAGAGAAGTGGGGGTGCCTCTCTGCTTGTGGGAGGACCAGGTTACTGCTCT
This sequence comes from Ambystoma mexicanum, assembly GCF_040938575.1. Classification (NCBI taxonomy): domain Eukaryota; kingdom Metazoa; phylum Chordata; class Amphibia; order Caudata; family Ambystomatidae; genus Ambystoma; species Ambystoma mexicanum. The sequence goes on along the minus strand of NC_090925.1, from coordinate 101,278,923 downwards.
GGGACCCCATCTCGATCATTCGCCAAATGTCAATGTTATTATTCCCCCACCCAATATCGTTCTTTGAACAGTTTTGTGTCAAAAAGTTTTAGGTGTATCACAAATGTCCCCCTGCTTGTGAGTGACGATTGTCTCTTAATACAGGATACAGTTCCTTTGCTAAACTATGGGAAAAATAGATTAAAATAATGCTTTGATGAGTCACTTTTACTGTGCATGTTCAAAGTTTGTGAGTTCCCAGTCCACTCCTCTAATCTGCTTCAGTCCTGAGGACATATCGGACACTGGTCAGTGTGACAAAATAGGGAAAAATGACAACAAATATAACAAATAGGGTTCTTGACTCTGCCTCCACGATCTGTCCCTCAGCGGAAAGTTTCTTCAGGATCTCCTAAGGAGTCGATGGACATTAGTACTTTTACTTTGAGCTATGATGGCATGCAAGCACATGTTTAGCTGAGTGCTCTTTACTGGACCTCCGAGGAATGTAAGTACGGCATCGTTGGTTGGTCTTCTCACTAACTCTGGAAAGTTCTCAATGAGGTGAAAGAAAATGTGGTATGCAATCTACTGTCTTCTGGTGATAGGGACATGTGTCCAGTCCTTTTTTGAGATTCAGGATTATGTGTTCTTTCCTTGACGTGAACAAGGTCTGCACTGTCCGGTCGCGTGCAGTGAGACCAAAATACTGATTTTATTCAACAGATGGCTCAAATGTTCAGTGTTTGTTGGATCTCGAAGAAATGTCAATTAATCAGTTGTTCTCCCGACAATAGATGGACAGTCTTTGATTATGCGAAAGAAAAGTGTATTGATGAGTTCATCTATTCCCGCCAGTGGTGGAAGCATTTTTTGTCCTTCTTACTGTACTCCGGAAGTACGATGAATGCTTCCGCAATGACAGTAAGCAGTTGTCTGATTGTTTTTTCGTTGTCAGGATCTTGAAGAAAGTCTGTGACACTGGTGAGCCTCCCTACAAGTGACGGGAAAGATCTTAACACGAGGTTGAAGTATATAACCACGTCCTTTGCGATGTCTCTACTGTGGGACACCATAAGTGCTTCCAAACAAAGTCTCGGTTTTGGATGAATCGGGATGCTGTATCTGTTTCCAATGTACGTATCCTTGATCAAAGGTTTGTCATAGTCTTTTTCTCCTCACGGCTTGGGAGTGCCTTCGTCTACGTTTGAGTCAACAAAACATGATGTGGCTTATACGTGCAATTTGCTTCTTCACCCTGCAACAAGGATGCACAGAGTGTACGTTTTTATGTTATTATCCCCTATTTTGCTTAGAGGAAGTGTCCAGGTTAAGCAACAATTTGCAAAAGTTCTTTGTCTTTACTTTGCTGGCCATGAGTCCTTCTTCCTTGCCATGGATCTTGTCTGCACGTGCTATGGTCTACCCCATCGTCTGTAGTCTCCTCGCGGTGCAGGCATGGGGGTTCCTCCGATGTATGGCTTGATATCACCCAGGAAGATCCACGCTCTTCTTCCTTGTAGCTTGACTGCAGATGGAGTAACGTCTTTGTGAGGATTGGCCCGAAACAACACCAAAGTTCATTGTCGTCTCTATCGTTTGACAAGACCTCCCGGAAGACCTCTCCAAACCTTACACAATATTCAGTATCCCGTTACACCCCGAGTCGCATTAGAACTCGTACTACGGTGTTACCATGGCGATTGTGGCATCCTCTCCACAAGCGTAACGCTATTGCGTTCCACAGAGGAGGAGTCAAGCGAGGCCGCATTCACCCGTTATAAACACTTCCGGGTTACCGGGTTACCGCACTCGCTGCTTCTGATTTTGAATCAAGGCTAGTGTTGTCCACTGTTTTTGCTCTTGTTCTTGACCTTGCCCGTCCTTGTCTATATTGGATTCCCCCTGGTATTCGACCCCGGCCTGCCTTTCTGACCTGCTCCTTCTTTGCGATTTTTCCTTACCTTCTTTGCTCACACGCTGCCAACTCCGGACCATCCAACAACGTGCTTCCTCTCATCGGATCTTACCTTCATCTGCTTGCACACTGCCAATTCCGGTCCGTCCAACGACCTGCTTCCTCTCATCGGATCTTACCTTCATTTGTTCGCACGCTGCTGAATCTGGACCGTCCAACGACCTGCTACTGCTTATTGGATTCCAATACCTTCCTTGTTACACACTGCTGACCGTTCTCTGGGTCACCTTTGGGTCTGGTTTTTTCCACTTCCATTACTGCCTTGAGCGAACTTACACCATCCAAATTTCCAAAGCGCCTGGACTAGAGACTGTGAACATTTGGCGCATAGGTTGCTAGGTGTCCTCGTTTTGTCAGGATAGACTCCTGGACTAGAGACTGCTTCCGCCTAGGCGTCCTCTTGACGGCAGGGTGTTAGGGCTAGATTGGGTGGTGTACGAGTTCCTCTGTAGTTTTCGCCATAGACCCACAGTGATAAGTCCAAAACCTCATCTCATTGCTTTCTTCTTGTACTTTTTGCATTGTTCTGGTGTACTGTTCTTGTTCTTGTTCTTGTTCTTGTGAGATTATCTTGTTCTGAACTCAGCTTTTTCCCTTCTGCAGTCAACGGTATTGAAATCTCCAACTCTACAGTGCCAACGGTGTCTGAACCTTCCAACTACGGATGTAGGGATCTCCATCTTTCGGCTAATTGATTCCTTTGTAGTTTGATTAGAAATACAAAGGGGTACATTAGTAGGAAGAACTCTACAGCTACGCTTCCAGTTCTTCTACCGGATTATCACCTCAGGACCAGCAGCCTGATAGTCTTCAACTGTGAATGGTCCGTTGAACCTTGGCTCATCCCACTTTTTCCTCGTATGGTTTCTCACCAAGACAGTGTCTCCAGGGCAGGGAAGACGAGTGGAACACGTAGACCTTGAGCTGAGTCTGGTGTAGTGTCTCTTTCTGTGCGTCGTTGCTGCAGCTGGTCTAAAATTACAGTAAGGCAAGATGTCATGCAGTTCAGATAATTTTGCATTTCAGATCCCAGAACCTCCCTGGTCGACTGGGCATCACATCTAGATCTCGGGGTATGAGGGGAGTTCTCATTCTTCTTCCTGTGACTATCTTGTGTGGCGTAAGATGATGGTCGGAGCCGGGTTGGTTCCGAAGAGCATACAATGCCAGAGGAAGGAAGTGCAACCATCCTCTATTTAGAGTAAGCTTCAACTTTCTATCCTTTCCTTTAACAAGCCGTTTTTCCTCTCACAGATCTCATTACCTTCTGGATGATATGCCAACGAGAACTTGTGCTTTATACCAAGCAGCAAGCTAATCTGCTCAAAGACTGCATTTGCAAAATGGGCCCAATTATCTGATCTCATTACTTCACACACCCCCCCACCTTGGTAACACTTCCCTCACTAGGAATGTGGCCGCACAGGTAGAGTTTGGGTGTGTACATGGACCTGCTTCTATCCATCTAGAGAATGGACACACAACGACAATTAAATATCTGTACCCGTTGCATACTTGAATCATGTCGACGTAATCGAGGTGCAATTGCTGAAAAGGCCCATTTGGCCTGGGGATGACTCCTCTCATTACTTTTAATGTGTGCCCAGCGGTGAATTGCTGGCAAATTATGCAGTTCACCATAAAGAATGCAGCATGCTCATCTAAATTCGGTATGAACCAGTCTTCTGCGAGCGTTGCTGCTAGATTCTCCTTTGTCATGTGCGTCGGGTAATGCAACTGTTCCAACGCTATTTTTAGTAGGGCTACAGGCATTACTGGTTTACCAGTGCTGTCTTGCCACCACAAGCTGTCAGAGGGGTTTAAAGAACACCCTTGACATTTCCACAAGTTTTTCTCTTCCTGTGGTGCCTCCCCTTGGAGCTCCATTAGTTGCGTTTGCCCAAGATCGTTATAGGCTTCTGGTGTGCTTCGCCTACCATCATTCTTTCATGGGTGCACGCCACTGCCACTTCCTTAACCGGCTTATCTTTGGATGACATACGCTTGGCTTCCATGTCTGCTGTGTGATTTCTGCGTGAGACAACATCTGTCCCTTTCGTGTGGGAGGTGCATTTCACGACCGCTATGCACACTGGGAGCTGTAGTGCCTTTATCAGCCAGTCCAATAAGGCTGCGTGCTGTACTGGCGTGCCGTCCGCTCGGAGGTAGCCCCTCCTTTTCCAGCACACTAGGCCTGCATGCACTGTTGACGTCACATAGGTGGAGTCAATATGCACCATTTCTTCCTGGTCTGCGTGATTCTCAATGGCGAGTATCAATGCCAATAATTCTGCAGCCTGTGCTGAGTAGTGAGATGGTATTTGCGCACTAACAAGTACTCGAAATTCTTTATTTGCTGTGTTTCATCACAGCGACGCCTGTATATCTTTGCCCATCACTTTGGTCGATCCTCGAAGAAACGTCAATTAAGATGATCTCTGCTCTTGCCAAGGCATTTTCTTTTACCCTGGGGATTTCTTCATAGAATTATTCATGTTTCTTGCAGTCATTTATCGTCTCTCCTTCAGTGACCGGCTCTGCTATAAACATAGCTGGGTTCACTATCTTACATCGGACTATTTTAATCGATGGGTTTGATATGATCACTTCATAGGCAGAAGCTCTCTGCAATGTCAGCGTGCCCCTTGGTTTCTCTAAAATGGCAAATAATGAATGTTCGACGTATAACGTCATGCAGCATCCCATTACAATGGTTGTCGCTTTCTCTATGGCGAATGCTGCGGCAGCTAAGTTTTGTTCGCATAGAAAGTGACCTTTCATTACTGGGTCCAGATTCCCACTGTAATATGCTAAGGGCTTGTACCCCAGCGAGGTTCTTTGAGCGAGCACTGCCGTCATAACACTGCCATCTGTGTGCGAAAACAGGTAGAATTCCTCTGCACAATTGGGAATTCCGAGAACTGGAGCTGTCCAAATCGGTCTTTTGAGTTCAGTAAACCCTTTCTCCATCGTCTCAGACCATTCAATCTTTCCCTTTGTCACTTGGGCCCTGAAGTAAAGGTTTAGCACAAGAACTGTAATCAAAAACCCATGCCCTAACATAGTTGCCCAGACCTAGAAAGCTCTGCATTTGCTTTATCGTGTGTGGCTTAGCCGTGTTCAGTACGGCTTCAGCCCTTTCTGGGCTCACCTTCTTTCCTTCATGAGAGATCAGCTGGCCTATGTACATCACTTCCTGTTGACAATGTTGTAACTTTTCCTTGTCAACCTTATAACCTTTCTCAGCCAGTATAGTCAGTAGCTGAAAAGAATCGTGCCTGCATTGCTCTTCTGTGGTGCTGCAGATTAGGATGTCATCTACATACTGCAGGACGGTACTTTCTAATGCAATATTGCTTAAGTCCATCTGCAGGACTCTGTTGAAAATAGACGGAGACTCACAGTATCCCTTTGGCAGCCTCGTGCTTTTCAGACGCATTTGTCTAAACGTGAATGATGTCAGATCTTGTGAGTCACTGTGCAACGGGATTGAGTAAAAAGGCATTTTTCAAGTCAATCACTGTGAAAAATGACGGGTATATTACATAGAATTGTAGATGGGTTAGGGACTAAAGGGAACTCGGCTTCAACAATATCGTTTATTGCTCGTAAATCCTGGATTAAACGGCAAGACCCCCCTTTTGATTTCTTGACAGGATAAACCGCTATATTACATGTTGACTCTGATGTCACTAAGATGCCCTGGTCCATCATAGCAGACATTGTCTTAAAAATCCCTGCGCCTGCCTCTCTGGACATGGGATATTGTCAGACTCTCGATAAAATTGCTCCTGGTTTTAGTTTAATTTTCACTTCTCCCACCCCTTTCAAGAGGCCCACGTCACAGGGTCCTGTAGTCCACACCGAGACATGCACTTTAGCTATATCCTCATCAAAATATTCCGGACACATCAGCGCCAACATCATTCTCTGAGGCACTTCTCTTTTGATCATTTTTACCCAAAAGATGAGAATCACTTCCACCCTTGTCTCTTCCGAGTCTGATTGTTCTTCAAACAGATCGTCATCGGTGACGTCAGTCACTCGATACCCTTCTTCGATGGCGATAATCGCGTACCATTGTCTACCTTCATCATCGTATCCATCAACCAATGCTACTTTCCTTCGCACTGCTGCTGTATGCATCATCAAGGGAAATACTTGTCCCTCCTCCTCATGCATAGGTATTCTTGGTCTGAATAAAAACTCATCAGGGGTTCTCATGGTTCTATCTGCAAGGCCTGGCAATCCTGCCATAAGCACACGCATACCATATGCGAAAACTTCTGGCTCCAATGGTATGGCCGTCATGACTATGTGTCCTGAGTATGCACTAATCATTTCACATACATTTGAATAGTGCATTCCTGGAGTGGAGCATACTATGCCCTCCTCTGTGAATGAAATTGTCATGTTCAATTTTGTCATAAAGTCTCGACCCAAAATGTTTACTGGGGTCTGTCGTGAATACAATAAAGGTGCATTCATTTTTCACTCTCCTATGGAGACTGGGAGAGCGTCTGTAAAGGGAACTCGACTGTGAACTCCTGTAAAACTCTGAGTATGTATGGCCTCACCAGACAAGGAAAACTTGCCTTCACGTATGCACGAGCGTGTTGCACCTGTGTCCACTAGGAAGGAATATTCTTTACCCCCTATAACAACATCCACCCTAGGTTCCCTATGAGGGTCTGGGGTCACTGATAGGATAGAGCACATCAGGGTTCCCAGTGAACTGTAATAGTTTATATATAAATTTGGCCCACTGTGCACTTGCAGATTTTCCCCATTCCCAGTGTTTCTTCCCCTTCCAGGGTTCTTGGTCTGTGGTAGTTGCGGTGGTGCCTGTTGGGATTGTCCTTGTGGAACATTTCCCATGTTCTGTGGTTGCACCCCTTGTTGTGCTATTTTTTGCACTATTTGTTGCAGTCCGGGCGCTTGCTGCTGCACCATGTGATTCTGTGCAACGCCCTGTTGTGAGACTGCAGTTGGATTCGCCGTACCTGCTCCCATTCCTTGGCTATTCTGCAACATGCCTTGACTTCTGCATGTGCACCAAATGCCCTGTCATTCCACACAGCCAACATACTGGCAGTGGTCGGATTATTTGTCCATTTGACATATCCGGATTACCATTTTGAAAATTTTGAAAGCCACCTTGATTATTTTGGAAACCTCCCTGATTGCTCTGCCATCCTCTTCCTCTAAATCCCCTTCCCTGTGGGTAAAACCCTACGTTACACTGGTTGTTCTGTTGTGGATTAGCCACCTGCTGCATGCTCTGCGCAGCTGCGTTAGTTAGCATGGCTCCTTCGAGAGCATACTTTAATAATTCCTTTTGCACCAGCTACGCTTCCTCACCCTTTCGAGTTGCCTCCTTGTTGCGATTCTTTTCTTGCAGCAGTCTACAGTAATGTGCGATAGCCAGCTGTATTTCAGCCCAAGGCTTAGCCTCAACTCCTACCAATTTCTTAAGCTGTTTCTGCACTGGTTCTGGCAACCCTTGGCACAATATATGGTAAAACACAGGTATTGATTTGTCCAAGATTAATGCGTTTCGAGCACCCACGCGTCTTGGTAATTCTGGATATAAATTAACGGATCTTCCGACTCCTTCATTTTTCGAGTCATTATAGCTCCCATATCATAAGTGTCTGGGTAAAGCACTCATAGCGCTTTCCATACTGCTGCTTTGCAATTGTTAAATGACGTCTCGCGCCTTGAAACACTTGTGTATAGGCGCGTTATAAATGCCATATCATATATTATATCATGCACAGTGTTAATTGTAGTTACACCCGGGTACCATGCCCGTGTCTACACATCGTCTGCTCTCTCAACAAGTATGGCAATCAGGAGACCTTTAATGCCCCTATAGCTAGCATGTTTCCTCCTGTCATTTTTTCTAACTCGTCTATCCGTTTTCCAGCTCCCGGTGTCAGCATTGGAAGCTTGTTTTTCAAGTTTTCTCGATCCATGTGTTGCCATGGAATATATTGTGGTCTTGCTCCCCCTTTTTCTAGTAGCGGAAATTGGAATGTGCAGCCCTCTTTCTCTTCTCTCATAGTTCTCCTGTCCATTGCAGGGGTAATATTCCTGCATCGCCGTCTACCTGGCAATGTCCTTAGTCTGTCTACATAGGGCAGTGACAACACCCCCCTCTGACCATGAGGTACTCCTTCATGTTGGTCAGACTGTGCGGCTGGCTCTGATGCCCTCAGTGCAGACTTGCTATTGTCTGACCATCGTACCCCTCTTTCCCTTGGTAGTCGATTTTTCACGCCATCTCCCTTCTTCGTTTGCCTCACGCTCCTCCCCTTCGGAGTCAGACATTATTCCCAATTCACGCCACCTCTTGTGTCATCATCGTTTCTACTGATTTCTAGTCCATCCAGGGACAGTTTCCTACTCCCACTACTTTGGTGACATCCTCAGTGTCATACAGCTGAGTGCTTTCTAAGCACTCATCCTCCACCTCTCCGTGGGGTATTTGTTCTAGCCCCATTTCACCATATATTTTATCGATCGTTTCCCCGATGCTTCTGGTGTCAAAGTCATCTTCAATATTTGCCCTAGACGTGCCTGGTACTGAATCATACGCAGGAAAGAATTCTTCAATGTCTTCGCTGGATCGGGTTTTTTAACTTCCCTCTCCAAATATTCGAGATCGCGTGCCCTCTGTTGTTACTTACGTTCGATATCATCATCAAATTCTTTGCGCTTCCTTACCTCTTCTCTGACCCTATCTTCTTCCTTTCTCTTTTAATTTCTTTGTTCATCTGCCCTTCGAATTTCCTCATCTCTTCGTCTCTTTATCCTTTTTTCACGTATTCTTTGCTCTTCTTCTAACCTTTGCTGTTTCTGTCTGTGTGATCATAGGCTGCTCTCAGGTTGCGATCGAGCTGTTTTTCTTGCTCTTTGCGATATAGCTATTCTCGTCTTAGTCTATCTTTCCTTCTTATCCTTTCGTCCCTAAACACCTTCTCTTTCTCCTTTCTCTGTGCCTCATCTAACCTCTTTTTAGGTCTCACGTCATCACTTCCTTTCCCATTGAGTTTCAATAAGATTTGTCCTCCCATCCATTCGTCTTTTGCAAATGCTGTCTCATTAGTTCTATCTTCGCTCCCTTTCCATTTCCTTCCCTCTCTCTCCTTGTCAAGAGATGCACTTGTCTGTGACTGATCCTTTCTTTCATCATTGCGTCTCCCCTTGTCCCTCGGGAATGTGGAGGTAAGTGTCTTGTCCTTATACTTCCCTTGATTTTCGTCACTACTATACGTAGGTGACTCATATGTGCGGTTGTTATACCCCGTGGCTGCTTTAAGCTCCCTTGACGGGTATAATCCCTCGTCCTTACTTCTTTCACTTGTCATTTCGGGTGGGGCAGGTGGCGCGGTAGGCATCTAACCCCCGTCTGTGCATCCATTTAGTATCCAATCCGCTGGCGGCTCTTCCTCCTTTGTCTGTTCAAACCTCTTCCAGAGTTCTAGAACCGCAAGGCGTTTTTCTAGCTTCTTGCCTGTAGATGTGGCATGCAAATATGTCGTCATATGTTGCAAGATGGCTTTAGATAAAGACCCATTTTGTGGCCATGGCATAAACATCTTGTGGGCAGTACCTTTAACCTACTCGGTGCTATACTTCTTTAGCTTGGGTGCATGTTTTGGCAACTGCTTGCATAACTGTGCTAATGGAGTTATGTCTTCCATGTTTAAATCTGTTCCCTTTCTTCTTATATAACACTTGTTAATACTTTCGTGTGGCTCAAACACCTTGTGACAATATGAGCGAGCACCTTAAACTGCAAACGCCAATCCAAATTTTCCAACAAAAAATCTCTAATATCACTGATTTGCTCAAAACATCAATTCATGTGCAATCTTTCTCCTCTATCGAATCGCGTAAAGTTTTTAACCAGTTCTCTTAACAAAATGTTCACATATGACGTCACACACAACATGTAAGATAGGCGCTTGACAAACTAGACAGACACCAGCTGGACACAAATATCTCTTCCTCTAATTATTACCCCTTCATGGAGTCTAAACGAACCCCTTTCACGAAGTCTTTAAACGTGGTGGTAGTCTAATTATTCCCCATTATGTGGGACTCTGGGTACACGTTTCTTCTGGCTGCTATTTTAAAGCGCAGGAATAAGGCATATCCTCTCACTTCTCAGGTGTCCACCCTGGTAACCTTTCTCTTCCTGGGTGTCCACCCCGGTAATCTCTATTTATTCAATTATCCTCGAGTCATTATCCCCTTATATATATATACAGTCTTCTCTACTTCTGACTATTTTGTTTTTCCTCCTCCCTCCATTGCCTTTCCCTTTACTTGTTCTTAAGGCGTACACTGTTTGCCAAAACACTCAATTTTTTGCTTCATTCACTGTTCGCATTGTTCGTCTCTGGACCCTCGGGATCACTGCCTCCATTACCGTCTCCTTCAGATTTTCGTCCAATCAGCTGCCCGTAGGAATGGGAAGAGATGTGTTTGTAAAACGGGTCCCTTCAGGCCCCGACTGCAGTCTTGGGTTATACTACCATTGTCTACGGGGAGCTTCACAGTCTACTCAGCCGAATGGATATTGCCGAAGACCTAGACTTACTTTATGTCGACGGTCTTATTTTAATCAATAATCAATAATCGATGGTCACAACCATCCTCTGCTACCAACTGTACTCGAGAGCGAGTTACCCTGACTGGCCCATAGATTCAGAGCTCGCTCTGTCGTACCTTTAAGACAAGATAGCTGAACCTTGAGGTGAAAGGGGTGCAGGATTTCTTACTCCAACACCAATCAATAAGGACAACTCAATAGTTTGGCAAAGGGGAGTCCGTTTAATGACAAGTACAAAAAACGGGGAAACATGGAAATCAACAGTGATGCGATAGCCCATCTCGCTTCAACTCCCAACAACTTAATTCAAACAGTAACAGTTATACCCAAAATTCGTCATCTTTGATGTTTAACACTCAAAAGTTTATCATGCAGTTTTATTGGTTGGAAAAGGTAACTTTACTATAGGTTCTATATCTGTATATGGTAACGGAGTGTGAGGATTGGATAACCCTTATCAGATGGGCGCCATTCCCTCTAACATTACTCATGTAGACGTCACTAAAACTATGACGTCCCATTGGTTCTACTATCTATAGGACCCTAGATTATTTGGCCCATTGTGATTGGGTTGGCTAAAACCCCAAGCATAAATCTCCACTTTAATTAGCAGCACGCAAAATGGTCACCCAGATGCAGGATGCCCCAAGATTCACCCAGCCTCAATCATTATTTTAGTGCTATGTGTCAATTAGTTGGTTGTGGTGGGCCTCGAAACTGTAGCTTCTTGTCAGGAAAAGTTATGGTATCTTCTGTTTTGGGAGACAGCCAGGCGAAGGTGCCTCTTCTCTCTTGGCTGGTCACATGCTAGCACACTGTAAATCTGCTTCGTTTTCCTTCTATTTGTGCATTTAATTCTCATTTCGGCCTGCCACCTGCCTGAGCCTCCTTCTCTCGACCTTCACGGGGCAGGCTGCTCTGCTCTTAGGTTTCGATTCTCCGAAGCTACTGTCCGCCTCCCTCTCTCGGTTTGACTTTGATTTCCCAGGCATGAGCTGCTTCTTGCTGAGTTTCGATTTCACCATCTCTTTTCTTGTTTTAGCTGGAATAAGAATCCTGTTCTGTTTGACCCTTAGTAACCTGGGTTAATTCTGCTTTTGTATAAAGTGGACTCGCACTTATATAGTGTGCTTCGTTGAGGTAGATATATAGTTGGCGCTTGCCGCTCTATTCTTCTACTAAGCATAGCAAGCCACACTGTTTTCTTAGCTTCTTGCGATTGCAAGCATATGTACAGGCGTTAGCTGGTTGAATTTTTTCATCCTGCTTTACAGTTTAAGTTTCTTTATATTTCAACATCGTCTCTCCTTCTAAATTCATGATATGGTTATTCATGACATTTCGTCTTTGTGTGTCATCTTTTGGTTGTCGTTTCACCCATCTGTGAGTCTGTCCGGGCCCTTGTGTCGTCACCATTCGTCTTCAATTAAGGCCTTTTGAGTTTCTTCTGGCACAGTGTTTAAGCAATCTTCATTTCGTGTCATTTGCTGGTAGGGTTGTCTCAATGGATACCTTACTGTCCATGGTTGTCTGGTTATTGGAACTTCAATAGGTATTGTTCTTCTGATTGACACTGGGCAGAGTCCTAATGCTGCTCTCTGCTGGTTTATTTGTTTGTAATACGTCACATACCTCGGTGTGAATGCTCCTGGTACTTCAAAGTGGGCGACTGGAGTGCAGGCTGTATTTGGGACTTCCTCTACAACAGATCTGACAAATCCATCCTAACAACATGGGCATGCAAGGCTTCCCTGGGAATACAAAAGCCTCTATGCTTTCTCCACATGACATCTAGAAACAGAACTGCTCCACATTGCCCACTAGGTCTGCAATAATACTCTCAACATCTATGCTCACAAAAACGACATGGCCATTAATGGTGATGGTATTGCAGCAGTTAAAGTGTTCTGTATGTATCCATGGTACGAGTAATGTCTCTTGTTTAGGAGTCACGTAAAATAATATTTTATCACATGAACCAAATATCTTCATAGGTATTTATAATATATTTTTTTGTTCAGCTGCTCTAGCTTGAGCCTGTAATTTTTCAAGTGATAACTTGTCTGACTCGATCTCTGTGCAGCACCAATCATTGGAGACTAGACCTACATTGTTTCCCTAGAGCCGGTAAGTCTTTAACATCCAAAGCCAAGACCGCAATTTCTTAAAGTTCCATGTTTTTATATACTTTCAGTGATAGTCTACAAATCCCTTAAAATAGTTTTAAGTGAAAGACCAACAGATAAACACCAAATGATGCATCTTCGTGATCTAGCTGTGCATCCTACCATGTCTGCTGCAAAACATCCTTTTTCCATGAAATTCACAGTTACATTACTTTTTCACCTACTTAGACCAATGGTTATTGGTTGTGATTAGTGTGATCCTTCTTTCATTGGATGAATCAGTTGCACTCTTTTCTGGGTCACGTGCTTCACATTTCAAAGAAGCAAATGTTGAAGTGCATTTCATTGAGCAAATTATGTGGACTGGTTTTGTGGATCAACATTTTGGTGCACATAAATTTATGTCTGGCTAAAATCACCAGTGGAAGCGATGGAGAGAGTATTTTCTTGTGCAGGAAAAATAAAAGGTTGGATGCTGAAGAATAAGTGTTTAGAGGGCCATTTCTCAGACATAACCCAATACAGCCATCCTTAGATAGAAACACACAATGTGCAAGAAAGAGAGACATGTATTTCCCCCACGGCAACCCAGGACCATTAGTTCTGTTGGTATAAGCTAAAAAGAAGAAAGTCTCAAAGTTCTTCTATCTCTAACATATTTATAACCAAAAATATATGGCACATCAGTTCTGTTCTAACATGAATCTTACAATCTAATTGGTCAGGTTTTCATAAATAAAATACATTGCTCTCTCATTGGCTATACATTCTTCCCAAAATGCACCATTATATGAGCAGACCCTCCCTTTTTCTACATTCTCAATCCTGCCTAAACAATTATTTTTGTGGCTTCAGCAATTCTAACTTCTCTGAGGCTTAAGGCCTGTATTAATTTGCAATGCATGTTTATGGAGTCCATTTTAAATGAGATGGATACCTTTTGCTGTTGCATTTATATGTTAATGAAATATATCCATATGTTGTTCATGTTGTGCGCAAATGTGTGCATTTCTTTATATGTGTGTTTTCTTACATGAATATGTGCAGTGTAATATTGTTCATGTCTAAGTGCATTCTTTTAACTCATTGTTCATGTAGCTTCATGATGAATGTAATTTACTTCATGCCTATTGAATGTTTATCTATACCCCTCTCACTTATTCTTGCCATGCTCAATGTACATTGTATATTGTATCCATTCCCTAATGCACCTGTCTGGAATAAGAGCAGTATGGTTGCCTCAATGAATAATGCCTCTCATTTTTACACTGTTGGTCTGGTCGGTGGGGCATTGGCCCTGAGTGACATGTTCACCTGTCCATTACCAGAGGGGGAGGGGTAGTCGCTCTGGTCTGCTCCTCTTCCTACGCTTCAACTGAATCTGTCAAAAACTGAAATTATTGTGTCTATGTCCAAGAAGAAATTAGTTAATGTTCTACAATGTGTTACCTGTCCAGCACCTTTTGGAGTTCCTATACAGTTTTCATCCAAGGTAAAGAACCTTGGATGTGTTTGGAAGGCACATTTAACCTGCAATCTGCAGTTTAATGAAACTGTTAAAGCTGTGTACTTTCATCTCAAATTGCTGAAGTCCCTGTTACCACTTACATCTGAGAAAAATCAACCAATGGTGATTGGGGCTTTAGTTGATTCTAGATTAGATTGTTGCAATGCTTTGTTTATGGAGATTCCAAGAAGGTAAATGCAGCATTTACAGGTGACTCAAATGTGGCTGTTCGGCACATTTATTCGTTGCAGAGGAGATGATCTATTTCTCAGTTCCGTAAGAGTCTTCATTGGGATCAAGTATAGCAGAGGGTTTTGTTTAATACCCTCTGTTTAGTTTTTAAATGTCTTCATGGCCTGGTTCCATCCAACCTTTCTTCAAATGTTGTTGCCTACTGTCCTAATCGCCCTCTTCGGTCCTTGGTACAACACCTCCTGGCAGTTCCAACAACTAAACCTGTTTCTTGGGATGAAAGACGTTTCTCCTGTGCAGGCCCACAAGCATGGAATTCGCTGGCACGCGATCTTTGGAAAATAGAATTTGGAAAATAATTTAAAAAACATTAAGTATCTTGCTTTCGGATTGGCACCCTCAGGGTGGATATGGAAAGGAGGATCACCTGTGTGGATGAGACTTGGGGAGCGTAGTTGAGGCACCCTTGGGTGAGACACAGTATAGCCAGTTTCCATTTTGTAAGGAGTCAAATGTCCCCTGAGGCCTTTATAGGGAATTCCCAATCTCTTCCCTAGTTTTCCAGAAAACACTCTCCCAATACACACCAGTCAGGTACTGAGACGAGGAAGAGACAACCCAGAGGTATACATCCTCTCTTTATTATCTCAGACATACACAAACACCACTCTGGTACTGGGACAAGGAAGAAGGATGCCGAGTACCAAGACCACTATGCAGTAAAGGAACATTGCCTGCTCCCTAGGCCCATGAGGTGGTATAAATGGCCCAATAAGGTGAGGCTAATGATATCATCTGTGGAACGCTTGCAGGAAAATCCAGAGGTGAGACCAGGGAGACGCGTGCCTGAATCACCTACGAGCTGCAGAGTCGCTTCAGCAGAAGTGGATGGTGGCAGGAGCATTCAAAAGGTCTCCGGTAGCAGAGCTGGTCTGCATACCTCCTGGAGTCAGAGAGACTCTCTCTCCGTAAAACCGAGGCAGCAGAGACCCTGGAAGAGAGGCGTGCCAAGTCGGGAGCAGCGACAGCCGCAGAGAGCCTGCTGAAGCAGAGAACAGCACCTGGAGACAGTGTACCCAGTGAGTCAAAGGAGTCTGAATGACCCAGGTTCGCTCTGGGGTGAACTGCGTGGTTTCTGCAAGTGGGATCACTCGCAAGTGAGCGTGGGACCATCGGCAATCTAAATGCTGGTCCAGTGTTAAATAAAGAGTTTTGACAGTATGTTAACCTTAATGAAAAGACAACTGAGTGAAAGAGTTTTGTGATTACCGAACTGTGAAGAAGATGAGATTAGAAGGCCAAGAAAGAGCTGGGGAAACAAAGTCTTTGAACTGGTGAAAAGTCCCATGAACAGGGTGCAAATTCCCAGCAGGAGAGAAAACTGGACATTTGATGCTGTTTAACTTAATGTGACCGAATGGAAAAAAACAAAACCTTTTTGAAAGTTGAACTGAAAGAAAGCAAGTTTGATTGAATGCCAAATGGATTGAAAGCAGTTGGTGAAGTTTCCTGATATAAGGAATTGTGAATTGTGTAAACTGAAGAAAGCAAGATTTGGCAAGTGCCATACGAATATAAGGAATTGTGAATTATGTAAACTGAAGAAAATACGCATTGGCAAATCTCATAAGAATATAAGGAATTGTGAATTTTGTAAACTCAAGAAAACAAGGACAAGTGCCATACGAATATAAATAATTGTGAAAACTGTAAACTGAAGAAAACACACATTGGCAAAGGCCATAGGACTGTAAGGAACTTTGTAAACTGCAAGGATATAGCAGTGGCAAAGGCTCTGAGAATATTTGAAAGTATAACAAGTCCGACAACTGCACCTAGACCGAGTACACCCAACTAAAGGAAAAACTACTTAACTCACCTATAAGCTTGTGATTGAAGATCAAGGAGAAATTGTGTTTTCTAATATCAATGAACTGAACACTGTGATATTGGTGAAAGACAACTCTTCCAGAAAAACTGGGATAACCCCAAGGAATTGTTTTGTTTTCAAGATTGAGAGACTTGAAAGCTTGGGGAAGGGAACCCATCTTTTTTACAAAATGAACCATCCTGAATCTTGGGGAAGGGAAACCCCTTTTCCAACCATGAGCTGGAAGAAACTCTGAACTTTTACTTCAACACTTGTTTGATGCTGATATCCTTACACATTATATACAAGTAGATGTGAGGGAAGTATGGGTTTTGGACACAGACAGACATTTGCCTTGAACTTCTAGACACAGGCTATCATTAGTTTCAGTTAGGTAGGGAAATCCCACCTTAGCATAGGACAAGTTTTCCAATCTTCTTTTTAGTTTAATAAAGGGTTGTACCCCAAGCTTTACTCAGTTTCAGCTGTCTGTGTTTACTTCCTGATGCCTTCCCATCTCACAAAGTTATATCAACTCAGGTCTCAGGGCTTTGCCCAATATTTATTCAGAGAATATATGATCTGGAAATTGCCAAAATCAGTACGTATACATTGTACAATAATGTATTGTAATGCTATAAAAGACGATGTTGCAATTAAGACTATTCAATATTGTTGGAGATTACTTGTGAAGATTTTGTTGGAAGGGTTGATGTGGCAATCCAGCCCACCCTGCAAATCTCATAGCATGATACTCCATGATAATCAATCCAACACATAATGCAACAGGTAAATGATATTTTTTAATTCTCAAAAAAGACTCAATTAAAAGAAGATCAACTTTTTACAGAAAGGTTCATTCACTTTCAATGCATAACAAGAAACGTTCTTTAAAATATATAATGAAATGACAACTGTCACTATTTATTATATAGTCAGTTGTTAAAGAACTCATTATAACATCAACGAAAATATATTAATTTGTTTTTTTATCACAAACTTCAAACAATAATGAAAAAATAATGTACAGCAAATAGGCAAAATAGTACTAACTTACCAAAGTTGTGAGAAAAAATTGTAATAGTCTTTCATCAAAAGGAAGACTTGACAAAAGTGATGTCAATCCCATGAGGGTATAACGGATACTTTTCAATAGTAGCCGTCTATGCTATCTGCGGCTGCTACATAGAGCTGTGGTAAGAGATGGACTTCAGTTCTGCTCTAAGCTTATTTAGTTATGGCTTGGATTTTATTGTTATCTATAGGATTGGAGTCATTTTTTATTTGCTTGGCATTGGAGTTCTGGATGTTTTCTGAGACCTTCATTAAAATCACGTAATTGGAATTTCACAATCTGTTGTAGGGTAATATTAATAATGTGAACTTCGGGATGTGAAGGGACCACTTTCCCAGAATGTTTCTTCCCCTGGTGTTATCAGTCTTTTTTCATGAGAAAGCAGTTCTGACTTATTTCTGACTCACTTTTCTTACATTGTAATTGTAATTGGTTATTTATACCATTACCCTCTCACATGTAGGAAAGAAACATTAAGAAACATTGACACAACATTGACTGAGAATAAACTCATAGCAATAAATAAATACCTTACACATAATGTACTTGGTTGCCTAGAAGCAATTAGACACTATTACCAACAAAAAAACTGAAAACATTCCTGATTCCAATTTCAATATTATATTTTTCTTACAAAATTACATTGTTGTAACTCATGACGGAAACAGCTGAGGTCAATAATGTACCTTATCGTGTCACAGCTTTATCACTGATTAATGTACATTTTTAATACTCTACATATTTTCTGGCCAAAATGTTTCTCACATGTTACGCTTAGTCTTCCTCAGGGCATTTTTAAACTCTGTGTTTTTCAGACTATATATGATGGGGTTACACAGCGGAGTCACAGCAATATACGACAGAGACACAAGTTTATCGTTTTTCATTGAATACGCTGACTTTGGTCGCATGTATGTGGAGCAGAGCGATCCATAGTATAAAATGACCACGATGAGGTGGGAGCCACATGTCGAGAAAGCCTTGCGTCTCCCTTCCGTAGACTGGATTTTCAGGATTGCTGAGATGATTTTAACATATGACGTGACTGTTAAAGCAAAATGCATAAGTCCAATAACAGTACCAAGAATGTAGTTTGTCATTTCAATACTGTGAGTGCTGCTACAGGAGAGCTTCATCAGGGCTGTCACATCACAGAACAAGTGGTTGATAGTGTGGGACTCACAGTAGGAGAGTTTGGAATATTGTATAATGTGCGGCACTGCGTCTATGAGACCAACTAACCATGTTCCAGTAGTCAGCCGGATGCACGCAGCCTTATTCATGATGGCCCCATAATGTAAAGGAAAGCAGATTGCGACATACCTATCATACGCCATGGCTGTTAGGAGGATCAATTCAGTAGTTAACATTGACAAGAAAAGATATGCCTGTAGAAGGCATTCTGTGAGCGAAATGCGGGTACTCTCCAGAAAGAAGTGGGCCAACATTTTGGGGAAAATGATTGTAGTGTAGCTGATGTCTATGAATGACAGATTTGTGAGGAAGAAATACATAGGAGTATGTAAATGGGTGTTAGAATAGACAATTCCCATGATGAGAAGGTTACCAGCTAAAGTCATCATATAAAACAGCAATAAGGTAAGAAAAAGAGGGACTCTTAGCTGTGGAAAGTCATTAAAACCCACTATGAGGAAATCACTACTTGAGGTCAGATTATCTCCTCCCATCAGTGCAGCGAGGCCTTTACTGCAAGTTGGAATTGGAGGATAAGCTGCAAATAAAAAGACATGATACTGTATGTCAGTATGCAATGCATGCCCTTAAAGGTATTGGAAAGGTATGGCTTGCTGACAGAAACATGTCACATATTTCCCATAGGAAGACAACTACGACTTTCTGAAAGCACAAATGCAAACTATACCTGCTGCGATGCTTTTGAAACATTTGTTCATCATTATACCTTTTTACCAACCACACACATACTTGTGCTTAGTACATTAGTACTGCAACCCATAGATGAGACTGCAGTATTTCTGTGACCGCTATAGTGGCATACCAAGAACACATTCCCATCGGCTTCAGGTGGTAACCAATGGAAGACTAGCACCCCATACATATTACACTGCATCTATCTGTGGTGCTTTAGCTGTTTAACAGATCAAGTATTTTCTGCAAAGTACTGTTCCTCAATTTTATAACTATGTCAACAGTTCATCCAAAAAGGAAGACAGGCCTTACAGCACCACCACCACCCCAGAAACCGCCTCTCTTCCAATATCTTTAATACTTGCAATATTTGAAGTCCCCTTTTTTGACTTTGGCACAATTTGGTGGTGTAAAGCATCACAATAACACCAAAACCATTGCTATTGAGAGAAGGAATACAGAGTATGGATTGCATGGTAACTGGAAATGCTTGGATGCAATGGCCAAAGAACAATTTGTTCGTTTTAATTGGCCATTTAAACCAATTATTGTGTTTGTTTAATGCATTTGGCCAATGGGGAGTAATGTTTCATATCATGTGCGCATGGCTTCAGCACCTAAGCGTAGCCCTCTCCTGTCAGTCAGCAGGTCCACATTGGAGAGTGGAGGGCCTTGGCAGAGCAAGGTGAGGGTGCAAGCAGGTAAGTGTTTTTATTTTATTTTATGTAATGTGTCTGTATGTAAGTGTTAATAAATACAGACACATTACGCGCCACTCAGGAGGACTAGATGGGCCTCTCTCTGCTTTGCGCTAGCAGGGTAGATATGTGGACTGACAGGAGTGGAGCCGTCTCCTGTCAGCTAACACCTCCATATTGAGGAGGGGATGGCCATTCAGTGAAGTTTTAATTTTAATTTTATGTAACATGTCTGTATGTTTGCATACACACAGACACATTACATACAATTATAAAAAGCACTTGCTTACATCCTCACCATGCACTTTGCCACCATGGAGGACCAGATAGCCATCCCTCCCTCTACCCAACATGGACACGATGACAGCTGTCAGTCAGCGTGTTCAAGTTCAGAAGGGGACGGCCATCTAGTGACCGGCAGCCATTCCCCTCCGCTGCAAAACATGGACATGGTAACTGATAGCTGTCAGTCAGCATGTCCGCATTTCATAGAGGAGGGGAGGGCCACCCAGTCCTCCTTGGTAGCGCATGTTTCGGGTACTAGCAGTTATGTGCTATTTTATGCAATCTGTGTGTGTGTATGTGTAAATATATATATATGCGTGTGTGTTTGTGTTTGTTTTTATGTATGTATTTTTTGATGTATGAATGTGCGGGTGAAAGTGTTGTATGTGTGAATGTGTGTGAAGGGGGATTGGGGCCCTACATTCTGCTGTCATTCCTTCCCCTTGCACTGTCATTCCTTCCCCCATTGTGCTGTCATTTCCTTTAAACACCAGGGGATTTGTATCCAGATGCCCCAATTACCCACCCTACCCACCAATATCTTAGACCACTAGAAACTACTTGGGAAACAAAATGCGTATACAACACATCAATAAAAGCACTCTCAATTCCAGCGTATGCTCAACATAAACATGTATTTGTTGCGCAAGATAACACTTGGAGGGGATAAAATCATGTTAAAAGCTCTACATGCACTTCTTAACCCCTGATCTCTAAACAATGGACAGAGATATTTGCGCCGCAGTTCCGCGTATGGTGGGCATATTGACAAGAAGTATAAGAGACCATCCACATCATGCTGATTGCAAGGGCACCTGTTCAAACCTTTCCTTCTTTTGTCCTGGAAGGTGCCTTTCGTAAAAGTAGGATAGACCTTAAGCAAAGGAAGACTGCCCTCCTTCTTGTATCATTAAACCAAAGCACACATTTTGATGGTCCCAGATGCTGCTTCCTGCTAAAATCCCTGAGATTAGCAATAATTCACATTTCCTATGTGCACTAGAAGAATGTGAAGACAGATATTATGGCATTATTACAATCGACGAGCAATGCAATGCATTCGCAATGGTGGATACAGGTGCACAGGTGTTTGCAATGTCAAGAAAAGTGTTAGACAGCATAAATGAAGGGAGAAATCCACAAGACATGTTCAAATTGATACAGATTGAAGGCAACGTGCATCATTTAAATGGGGGAATAAATACCGGTAGAAGGTACCACTGAAGTTCATATTAAGGTAGGCAAACATAGACTGAGGCAAGAAGTGGTGGTCACCCCTTCTTGAGGGTGAGCCCATTCCCATTAGGAACACATTGGGCCTCATTCCGAGTAGGGCGGTAAAGGATACCGGGCACCGTTAAGGAGACCAGTGCCGGTAATCCCTTACCGCCCTACTACGAGGTCCCTTAGCGTGTCCCTCCTTTAACGCCTGGTCTGACCAGGCGTTATGGACGGGACACGTTAAGGGACTTCAGAGCTAATAACGATACTGCATTTTGCGGTACCGTTATTAGCGCCTTCCCCATTCCCATTGAGCCCTATGGGGGCTCAAATGGGAATGGGGAATGGCTTTTTCAATGGGGACTTACCAGTCCCGCAAAGGTCGGACTAGACCAATAAGTCCCATTGAACCAGACCGGTGCCGTTACCGTTATTGGAGGCAGTCATGGCGCAAATAGTGCCATGACTACCTCCAATCTCGGAATGAGGCCGATTGTCTGAACAGATTGTCGCTCATCATTCATGGGTTAAATGGGGTTCTTTGGTCTCAAAAGCTGGTGAGCCGGGTTAGCAATGCAAAAGAATGTCACACAGTTGCTGGGCCAGAGAGATCAGTGGAAGTGTATCTTCAAAATGGATGTGTTCCTATTGTCGCCTTAATTCTCATGTGCCTGGGTGAAATGCAAGGAGAAAAAGAGAAGCCATCAGTAGAGATCCACTTGGATTCCAAGAATAACTGGCAAACACAGACAGGTAAAACACATTGTGATTCTATCTAAGTGATGAAGACTGTGAACAAAGTGATGTTTCAGAGTCAGATCAGGAAAAGTATATTTCAATCATTGCAGAAATACACAGGAAGGAATGTCAGGCCTGGATACCTATGGATGTGAATGGGCATCCGGAAATGAATGAGGCAGTGTTGACCCTGGAACAGGAAAGGAGTTTCATTAATGAGAAAGTGTTGAAACAAAAGCTTTGCAGTGAAGAAATACCATTTTTTTTAAATAAAAAGTTATCACATTTTTGGATGAGATAGATGGACCTGATTTGGGACAAAGAATTGTAGGGAGATACATGTTGAAAATAACAATAGGGTACAGAGGCATTCATCACAACATATGGATTGTAAGTGGAACCAAAGCCAAATTCTATTTGGGAAATTATATCATGCACAGAATGAGTATGGTTTTAGATTCCTTGAATGAAAATGTTTGGTCCAGATTGGGTGGGGCCACACCTAGATTTGAGGATAGCATTGTGCACAAATAGTGCCATATGCAGTTGAGCTTCAAGAAAAGAAGGATGTTACTATGCCTGCATTCACTAGGCAATTTGCAATGGCACTGAAGTACAGGAAGGGGCAGACATTGAAAGAGCTTGATGCATTTGTGTGTCTCAATGAATCCATAGGAAAGCAGTGGCTAGAATGTGAATACACATCTTTAGTGGAAGTTGGGGATGGCCCATCCGAATACTTGTGGATAACAAAGGATGTCAGGATATTTACTTGGAAGAAGGTACACCACAAGGGATGGCAATGAAAGAATCATACTACGCTGCAGATTTAAAGAACTCAGTTATTGGGAATATTCCTGACAGCTATGTCACCTCGCAGGGTGAATTACCTGAGTCTTTAGATTCTAAACAGAAGGGGATTTTCAGAATTCAGTCAGCGTACCCTCTTGAACCAAATGATGTGATTTGTCATCATCAGGAAAATTGCATCTTATTTCAGATGGATGAAAATGAGACAGAGGAAAAATAGCAAATTGAGGTGGCGGCGGAAGTGCCAAGGATTTTCCTGAATTTTCTAAAATGGTGGAGGGAAATATGCAGGCTGCAGATGCTTACACCAATGAAGAAGAGAAATAGCAATTGGAAAAAATGTAATAGAATTCAAGGAGGTATTTGGTAAAGACACCTTTGAATGTGGGCATACCGATTTGCATGTTGTTACCTTACCAGAAGGCTATGGTACAGAACCTGTATTTGTGCAAAAATATACACTACCCGTGGCCTGTTCAGAGACTTTGGCAGAAATAATAAAAAACTTGGAGTCCAGAGGAATCATTAGACCCATCCACAGTACCTCAAACAGGCCCCTATTGGGTGTATTGAAGCCCAATGGCGATTGTGTGCACAAATCCAAGGGTCAAAGGTTTATACTACCTTGGATCTAACAGGAGGGTAGTGATGAGTGACCCTAGCAAAAGATATAGAACATCTTTTTGCTGTTTATTTCTAAAAGACTCAGTTTGTGTGGAATCGTACTCCCTTTGACATTATCAATAGTGGAAGGGAGTTTGGGATTTTTTCTGAAAAAGCACTCCCAGGTGCAGCCAAGTAGGGAACTGTGGTCTATGTGGATTTTGTCCTGATCAAAAATTAAGATATAAGATGCTGTTTCAGTGAAATTAGAAATGGGCACAGCCAGTTGTAAAAGGCTGAGGCAAAAGTGTTGTTGCAGAAAGCACGGTATTGTAGGAAAAGGGTACATTTCTAGGTACAGAGCAAGGGTTAAACCGGCAAAAGGAAATAGTAGAAGCCATCCAAAAGTTGAAAGATCCCACGAATCTGAAGGATTTATAGAGCCTGTTAGGGATAACAAGTTACAATAGGAAGTTCACTCAAGAGTACGTAGAAATCACACAACAATTGACTAAATTACTGAAGCAGGGACTGTTCTGGAAATGGCTTCAGGAACAAGGTGAAGCGGTAGCCAAATTGAGAGATTGTCTAATAAAGGCCCCATCCAAAGAAGAATCAAGATTTCTTTCTGGAGATAGGGTTCACAGATCAGTGCATGTCAGCGGTCTTGTATCAAAAGCATGATTCAAATAAAACCATTGCATATGCTAGCAAAGCATTGTCACAGGGGGAAACAAGGTTTAATGAATGTGAAAAAGCATTTCTGACGACTGTGTGGGCCTTACATTTCCACCACATTATTCAAGGAGATCGGGAGATGGTGGAACGTAATCATAAGCCGATGCAGTTCTTGCATAGTAAAAGGATCAGATCAGGGAACTTAGCCCAGTCAAGAATTACATTATGGACATTCACATTACAGGGATTGCCTGTGAACTTGAGGTATGGGCAGGGGCTGGCAGAAGTACATGGCTGTGCAGCTGTAGATGCTACAGATGGTGCAGAATTACAAACAACTTTGACTGAATTTGAACAATCACCACACAAGGCCTTTGATGAAGAAGGGTGCAGGAATCCCCCAACTGTGTATATGAATGGATGTGCATACCATGCGGGGGGGGGGTGATCCTGAAAAGAACTGGGGGCATGAATATGGAATGTGTGTGTCAAATGTGAAGGTATCCCACGAGTGAGCAAGAGAATAGGTCCCAAAAGTAATCACTTGCACGGTCTGAATACTCACAAGGCATAGTCGTTTCATCCCACTTCCTCTTGCCCCTATGCTCTTGATATTGTGTTGTAATGTATTTCCCAACCTCCCTTCCTCCCTGCCCTGTGGGTGCTTCAAAACAGTATATTGTTATAGTATAAGTGCCTAACAAGCAAACAATAAATACAATAAATAAATAAATCAGGTGGCAGAATTGGCTGAAATTTACAAGGCAATATATATAGCAGTAGAAAACAAATTGAAATAAATAGTTTTGGTTACTGACTCTGATTATGCCTGGAATAGTTTTGTAGAATACTTACTGAGGTGGAAGCTGAGAGGGATGGTCACATGTAACAAAAAACCACTGAAACATGGAAAGCTGATTCAGGCCATCGACAATCTTGTTTCAGTGAATGAGATGGGAATTCGCTGGAGGAAGATACAAGGGCATTTTAGGAATCCAGGGGATTATAAGGAAGGAAATGTCAAGGTTGATCAGTTGGACAAAATTGGAGCAGTGATGGGCGAATTGTTTCGTATTGAACACTTGCTAGGTGAGATTCAAGCGGATGTGGTAACAGGTTCCAAATCTCAGGGAACAAGTGGTCAAGCGGGGACGCAGTGGATCTTTGATACGCCCAATCAGCACTTGATCAAAGCACAAAGAGATGACCCAATCATTAGCATTTTGCACAATCCTATGTCAGTTGCTGAGCAAAATCCTTTAACAGAGGAGGACTGCAAAGGAAGAGAGGAATTGATGATGATGTTATAGAATAAAAATAATTTCAACTGTAAGACAGACTTTTGGCCCGATAATCCCTTTCAGATCAGATCCAATGGATGTCTCATATGTAATTTTGGGGGTTAATGCTATATCCTGCCCATGATGCAATAATAGCGGTACATAGAGTTTCGTTTGAAAAATTGGAAATATTGTATGGGCCGCATATGTCCAAAGATGTGGAGTTGTATACCCGGGGGTGCTTGCTGTGTTCACAGTTCCAGCCTGCCTCCCCAATTCATAGAGCACAATTAATGAAAAGAGGTCTGACATTTCCCTGGTCGGATTTGCAAATAGATTTAATTGGCCCAATCCAAAGATCATCCCAGGGAAACAATGACATGCTAGCAGTTACATTTTTTTAATGTCAAAGTGGTTGGAATGCCTACCTAGACCTGACTATAATGCACAGACAGCAGCTACCTTGTTAGCGAATCACATATTTTCTAGGTTTGGCTTACCGCGAGAAACAGAATCAGACTGTGGAAGCCATTTTACCAGTGCAGTAATGATCAAGATGTGGCAGATTCTGGTGGGAGTAAAAAGGAAGCTTCATATTTCACACCGGCCATCCTCTAGTGGTGGTGTAGAACGATGCAATCAATCAATAAGTGATATTCTAAAAAAATGTGTGGCTGAAGCATCAGGTTGGGATTTGTGACTCCCTTTGCTACTGATGACCATTGGGGCAGCACCACTGACGTCTACAAGCCTCAGTCCAAATGAAATCATCACAGGCAGGAAAATGGTACTGTCAAAACACCAGTTGTAAAGACCCAATGAGCAAGTTGTGGTAAATACAACCAAAATGTATGAATATGTGGAAGTGTTGCAGCATACGTGTGCATTTGCAGTGAAAGAACATCTTAGGGTTCCAAATCATATTATGACCAGAAGTCATCCATTACGGAGTATGAAATAGGTAACCAGGTGTAGAAGTTTATCTTCGCAAAAGGCAATTATAAAAATGACACATTTATGAGGTGGAGTAGCATTTATAGCAAAAAAAACACCTGGGTCTAAGAGATATATCCCAATCTGGCCTCCCTTCAGCTGAACACTTGTCAACTCAAGCTTCCCATTTCAGCTACCCAAACCATCCTCCTAGATCTCATCTATCGGCCCCCAGGTCCCATATCCTACTTTGAGGAGGACACCACCAACCTACTAACCAACAACACTAAACCAAGCTCTCAAATCATCCTGCTAGGAGATTTCAAATTGGGACTCCATGACCCGAATGACCCTAATGCTACATCATTATACAACGCCCTCTCCCAGCTAGGCTTCAAGCACCGCATCACAGGGCCGACGCATAACAAAGGTCGAACCTTGGACTGGTTTGTAGATCTCAACTGCTCAACAACCATTCTCCAAAATGAATCTACTGCCTGGTCTGATCACCACAGTATCTTACTCAATATAACTGAGAATGCACCACAGAACTTTAACTCCACTATTGTCCCTCAAATTCATGCCTGAAATAACCGGAACATATTGCTACCAAAGTTGTGCCCACTGATCCACGATATTTTGAACCCAGCCAACTATAAAGATCTCAACTCCAACAAAGTAGTAATTCTCTACAATAACACCCTAGACAAAGCCTTGAATATCATCGCCCCTATTAAATAAAAAAAAAAGCCAAACCTAAAGCCCATCTCAACAAATGGTTCACAAGTGAACTGAAAACCTTACAGAGCACCAAAAGAGATGCTGAATCCACTTGGAGAATATCACCCACTTCTCCTAACAAAGCGCTGTTCTCCTCGGCGGCAGCCACCTACAAATCAGCCATCCTCACCACTAAAAAAGAGACGTATAACAACAGAATACACAATGCCAAATCTGGGACCAAAGGGTTTTTCAGCATCCTAAGGGAACTTGAGTCCCCATTCCCACCCACAGAGGTATGCGTAAAAGATGCCCTCGCCGACAAAATCTCATTGCTTCAATCTAAAATAAAGGACAAGAAGATCAGTCTGGATAGTAGTGCCAGCTCTAATCAACCATCAGACTATCGCGTCCCTCCCTGCCATCCGTTTTCCTTCTCACCTGTCTCACCATCCGAAGTTGAAAACATCATCAGAGGTCTAAAACCTTCTAGATACCAAGGAGATCTCTGTCCTGCCACCATCATTCAGGAAGGCACCAAGAACTTGGCACCATTCATTGCCACTCTGATCAACACCTCGTTCAAATCTAGCACAGTCCCTAATAACCTCAAAGAGGCATGGGTTATACCCCTCTTAAAAAAAAATAATTTAGACCCTAACATCCCGACTAATTACTGTCCAATCACCACTGTCCCATTCCTCTTAAAAATATAAGACGGAGTGGCTTACCTCCAAATCCAGCAACATTTGGAAGCCAATAACTTACTTGTGCTCAGACAATCCGGTTTCAGGCCAAAATACGGCACTGAAACAGCCCTCCTTGACCCCAAAATCCAAATGGACGAGGCCAAGGATAAAGGCAACCTGGCCATCATGTTGCTGTTGGACCTTTCTGCAGATTCAACCTCGTCGATCACCAGATCCTCACAGATCATTTGACCACAGCTGCTGCCTTCTCCAGTGACGCTTCTAAATGGATCCAATCATTCCTATCCAATAGAACCACAAGGGTTTCTCCCCTTCTGCATCAGCGGAGCCCATCCCTATCCATTGCGGCGTGCCTCAAGGCTTGTGTGTCTCTCCCACACTTTATAATATCTTTTCTAAGCTCCTGTTTGACCGTCTTGATAACTTGGGTGTCACATACATGAATTACACCGATGACACCCAAGTTCTCATCACGCTGACTGGGTGCTATGAAGAGGACGCTAAATGGATTAATTAATTTTACCTTGAAATCCAGGCTTGGATGGCAACCCATAGCATTTGTCTCAATGACGAGAAGACAGAGCTCTTGATCATCGGATCACAAATAAGAATTAACAAACTTGACTCCCGATATTCCGCGTTCGATATTGACGGGAATTCCGTCAAAGTGGCCAAGGAAATCAAAACCTTGGGAGTGTACCTTGACTGCACTCTCTCACTCAAGAAACAAGTGAGTGTCACAGCATCAACAACTGACTACACAAGCAAACTGATCAATGCAATCTAACATTGACTATTGCAGCACCCTTTTTCTAGGCTCATCTGATCGAAACCTCAACAGACTTCAAGTCTTACAAAATAACATTCTAAGATCAGCATTAAGCATCACCAGATCCAGTCATATCACCAGTCATAGACAGAACACCCTCTGGCTTCCAGTGTGCGATAGAATCTCGCTCCACACCTTGTTCATTACCCACAAATGCTTATTTAACTCTGCCCCTAAGTACTTAGCGGACACACTTACCAAACACCAACCAGAACAGAACGCCTTACTCTCATTGCCTTACCATCCAGAGATACAATCTTAAAACAGCAGGAGGAGCTAGCTTCCCCCCAGTTCTTGCCACCAAATGCTGGAACTCACTTCCTCTAACCCTCAGAATGGAACCTTCCTTCCGGACCCTCTGAGCCAAAGTAAACAGTTGGCTCTTTGATAAAGAACATTAGATGTCTACCCCCCTGCTGACACATAAATCCTGTATGCTCATAATCTTTGTATGCCTGTAACATTGTCTTAAACTCTAGTGCCCAGATGGCTCAGGGCTCGACGCGCTATATAAATAATAAACTAAACTAAACTTGCCATCCTGGCATGGTCCATTCAAAATTGTGGACACGGTTTTGCCTTTGACTAATGACCAAGGAAGGGGATCTGGCAGTAGAACAATATGTGTGGGTGAATCAAATCAGGCCATTTCACAAAAACATGAAGTTAAGAGGATAGAGCAGTCTGGAGAAACCAGTTGGGAGTGAGAGGTTTAACAGTCATATTAGAATCAAGTGAGGTGAATGGCAGTACCCTACAGGAGTGGAACTGTGAATTCCTGTGCCTGGTGTGGGACAGCTCCCAGTGACCCTGGAGGATCAGTACCTCCCTATCTGGCGGGTGTAGAGATAGCTCCAGAGGAACTATGGTGGCAAGTCCACTGCATGCAGGATGAAGCTCACACAGGGGTTAAAAGGGGTTCATCGGAGCGTGTGTTGAATGTGGTGTGCCTGAAGGAATACATGAGAAGTAAGGTTGTATACTGTAATAACAAAAAGGTATGTGATAAAAATGTAAATATGCATATACATTCAAGTTTTGGTAAAGATGTATGCCAGACAGTTAGAAAACAAGGGAAATCCTAAAGGAAAATGTATCATTGCTTAATACTTAACCTGTTTGTCTCTCTTTTCTGGTTTGGGTTCTTCAACATGTTTTACTTCATCAGTGTTTTGTGGGAGTCCTTGGAGTCCGGTTGGCGGTTGTGGAGAAGGCCTCCGAATGGAGCAAAGCGGAGTGTCTGTGGCCAAAAGGGGGGAAAAGGCGTAAAGAGACTTGCAGGAGAAAAAAGAGATCCATATGCCATATGACGAGATGGAAGTCTGCAGTCTTGTTGTGATGTACTTTGTTAGATGGACACATGCCTCTTTGGCAAATAAGCGTACTATATTCAAGCCAGGGCCTGTATTAGGCGTTATGATGGAAAATGTCACCACCATTCCCATAGGCTCTGCTTTCTGCTCTTCCTTTGCTCTATGGACAATACTTGCAATTTCCTTCAGTCTATGAACAATTGTTGCACAAAAGAATTCTATTGTTTACACTTCAATATTACACAAACTCACATTGTTGCATGAAGATCACATGGTTTGATGACATAAACGTTTGTTGAATGTTTACACGCAGTGTTTAGCTAGGATTCATGCAAGAGGCCCATGCGAAATGAAAGGGCCTCCAAAATAAATGTCCATTGTTTGCACAAAGCAAGCACAGGAAGAAAGGATGGAATGTTGAATTGTCTTCCGATCGCAGGAAGGAAAGGTTAGGAGGGATACAGCCTGGCAATAACCAAAGGGCTCAGGAGGATAATTACACGATGCAGGGCTAGAATATTCTCTGTCACATGGTAAAGTTGGGAGTGTCACAAGGGGCTGGAGTGGACGTAAGCGACATTGGAAAATAGGTGGGTAAAATGTGCAGGATCCATATGTGATATAGGAAAAGGGCTGGGTTTGATAGAAAGGCTTATAAGGAACTGTAAGATGAGGGGCTGGACTTTAGCCATGTGCTTTTCGGTAGGGCTCCTTGATGCACAGTGGAGACTGCTCTGGGACTTTGTAGATTAAAAAGAAAACCTAGGTCCAGATTTAACAAGCCCTGATTTAGAGTAAAGACTGGGGCTGTATTGTTTACATTTTGGAAAGAGATCCTCCAGTGTGAGAGCCGAGCTGTGCTGTCCGAGCATGGGGCATTTTGCAAAGCCTCGCTGAACTCTTAAGGGATGCTGTGAGCAGAGTGGTTATCTCTGTGCCTAGCAGCGTGACAGGACAGCTCCCGCTGGGATCCCGAGCCAGAACATGGGGCTGCTGTGACTGGTTTGGAGACAGGCCAAGCTGCAGACAAGCTGGAGGAGCTGGGGTCACAAAGGTCTCAAGTAAAGCTAAAGCGAGTATCAATAGGGATAATAGAAACTGGAATTATTTTGCAAGGGGTGATTTTGAATGGTCCAAACTGACTCAACAGCAATTCTGCCTATCTCTATGGTATGGATCAAGGAAGTTGCCTAAATCAAAATTGATTATGGGAATAATTCTGCTTTGCAAGATAGTCCATGATCTCTAATCTCATTTTAACCCAATCTTAGCTGAGGGCAAGGGGGTAAATGGGAATTAAATCTAGATCTACATTTTCTTTCATAGTGAAAGTACTAGATGGGGGTCTGAGGCTGTGCTGATCCACAAACAACAGTATATTCATTTTCCTGCCAATGCGAAAAGTGTTTTCCTGTATCCTGCATATGTTCAGTGCAAATGTAACACTAATGTTTCTAGTCTTCATGTTTTCTCTGATGAATGTGTACAAACTGTTGTTTACCCATATTCTGATGCAAACAAATCTACGCTGGATTCTTGCCGTTCTGAACTTTTTTGCCCATATTCTGATGCAAACAAATGTACGCTTGATTCTTGCCGTTACAAACTTGTTTACCCATATTCTGATGCAAACAAATGCACACTTGACTCTTGTCGTTACAAACTGTTTTACCCATATCGTGATGCAAACTAATTTACGTATGATATGATATGATATGATATGGCATTTATAACGCGCCTATACAGAAGTCCTTCAAGTCGCATGATTCCAATTACTTTTCAATGTGGATTAATGCTTCATGAAGCTTTGTATAACTCATCTTCTGTATATCACAGCTGCTGGGTACCTTAGCTAGCCATATTGCTTCGCTCTAGTCTTTATAGGATACCCATCACGGCTCTATGTTAAACGTTTTGCTAGACTCCATCGGCATATTACTTTATCCATTACCTTAATCTACTATACGCATTATGCCAACCACCACTCCTTATATGTATAACAACTAGCCGCAGCTCCTAGTACACAACACCACACCTAGCCCAGCATTAGCTCACCCAGTCATTAACTTGTTCACACTAATTATCTCGAGCATTCTAAACACATTTACTCCCTTATTACTACCTACAATGGCATTATTTGCAACAGCCCCTTCTGCTAGCGACAAATGCAGCAACACTCAGGTACTCACCACAGCCTACTACACTTCATGCAGAACATCCAGCATATCCCTATCTATGGCGGCAAGTCTACCACCACCAGACAGTATCAGTCCTACCACCTTTCTATCCACATTCCACCTACAGGCAACCAAAGACAATCACACTATCCTAACAGCGTTAAGCATTCCTTTGCCACTCACTCCAACCCAATGGATCAAACCTTTCTCCACAAGACCTACTCCCAACCAACCCTGCCCAACACAAATTAGGAATTCCAGACTTCGCTCTAGATTCATGACAGCAAGCCCCCGACCAATTGTTGGCAAAAGTAAAACTAACAGCAATCCCACGCCTGCAAATTTAAAAGTAACCAACTCCCTGAACAGCAAAGTCACCTATACTCCATCTCTGTGAGAAAATACCACCACTACTAAAAACAACTCTGTACTATCCACCAAGGGAGCACTTATAAATGCCACTACCCTATCCATCAAGGGAGCACTTATAAATGCCAGATCCCTGCCAGCTCACGCACTTGATATTGCAGACCTTATAACCAAGAATGACCTCGATTTCCTAGCCATAACAGAGACCTGACTTCATGCTGCAGCAGGGCCATCACTCTCACTTGCTATACCAGATGAGTACACTATCATCAGACAAGATAGAGAATCCTCTAAAGGCGGCGGTGTTGCCTTTATTGCTAAAACCCTACTAGGCCTTAGATCCTTACCTAACCAAACATTCCCTACAGGGGAACTACTGTCATTCAAGCTACCTATTTCAACATCACGAACTACGAGCATCCACCCTTTGTATAGACCACCAAGTCCACTCTCCTCCTTCGAGGAAGACGTTACCACACTTCCCACAGCAAACACTAAATCAGGGTCTCAAATCATGTTATCAGGAGACCTCAACCTAGAACCGCACAACCCCAAAGATGACAGGCCCCAGCTGTTGCTAACTCCATATCTGAACTAGGCTTCACACATCGTATTTCTGACCCTACCCACAACAAAGCGAGAACACTAGATTGGATCGCAGACATTGACTACAACACTAACATCCTTTCCAACTCACCATGTGCCTGGTCCGACCACCAAATTATCCTATTTACCGTACAGGACATTAACCGCCCAAAACATGGCAACAGACTCACACCTCCTACACCTACTAGGAACAATCGCAACATGACAGTAGAGAGACTACTTCCTCTGCTACAGCCTATCCTTAACCACCCCATCCTTGACAATCACCCGTCCTCACTAGTTTATCTGAACAACAGTACACTGCTCAATGCCATCAA
The DNA here is from genome assembly GCF_040938575.1 of Ambystoma mexicanum. Lineage (NCBI taxonomy): Eukaryota > Metazoa > Chordata > Amphibia > Caudata > Ambystomatidae > Ambystoma > Ambystoma mexicanum. Next base: position 101,245,399 of record NC_090925.1, on the reverse strand, counting down.
CAAAATAGCGCCAATGAAAATGCGGAATGCCAAGCCTCGCTCACACTTAAATTCATGGTTCACTCTCACCTCAGAACGCAAAAACAAAAGAACTGCTGAAGCCCTATGGAAGTACTATGGAACTATGGAACTATGGAAAAGCCTTCCCTCAGCACCTAACAAAGACACATTTATAGAAGCCTCCCTCGCCTATAAAGCTGCCATCCACCAATCCAAAAGTGACTCTTAGAATAATAGAATCATCAATGCAAAATCCAGTACCAAAGAATTATTCAACATGCTTAGAGAGCTGGAATCTCCCATACCTCCACCTGAGAATTGCACCAAAGACACATGGGATGGTCTACCAATATACAGAAAGCTCTACTAGACAAAATTGAGCTTCTTCAAGCCAAAATCGAATTAAAGAAACTGAGCTTTACCGCAGACTCTTCCCTATTCCTACCGTCCACATGGCCACCTGATCCACACAATCTGTTTAAGTAAAGACGTCGAGGACATAATAATACACTTGAAACCATCAAGATGCCTTGGGGACATCTGCCCAGCTAGCATCATTAAAGAGGCAGCGAGGGATCTCACACCCTTTATTACTTCAATAATCAACAACTCATTTGACAATAGGATAGTCCCTACTTATCTGAAAGATGCCTGGGTCCTTCCCCTATTAAAGAAACCTACCCTTTACCCAAACATCCCTACAAATTATAGACCGATCACTACTGTTCCGTTCCTTCAAAAAATCTTGACAGAGCAGCCTACCTTCAGATCCAGGAACATCTTGAAAGCAATGACCTCTTGGGCCTCCGACAATTAGGCTTTAGACCTAGACCCAGCACAGAGACAACTTGATAGATATAAAAACACAAATGGACACCATAAAAGACAAAGGCAACCTAGCTTAGATCGGCCATGAAATTCCCCCGAGCTCACCATATATTGGAGTGGAGACGCAATGCTCACTGGCTATCAATCCATCAAAGGATTACATTTAAAACAATATCACTGACCAGTAGCCAGAAAGTCCTGTCTCCTGGCAACGATTCAGAAATTGGGATCGACTGCTATCTCTCCCTTCCAGAAGCACTCTATCTACCCGGATCTTAGCAGGGCAGGTTTCACGTTCAGGCTTTTGAGGCTGATGCAATCAGAATGTCTGATTTGGGCACTGTTGACAACAGGTGTGTTAGCCAGAAAATTCAATGAAAAATAAGCCGAGCCCGGTGCCTGGCCTGGTTCTAAGAGCCAAGGCATGAGCCACGCCATAAGCAATACCTTTTGGTAATAATTTGACATTATATTTGGCAAATCACAGACGTGTATAATGCAAGATGATGCAGTGATTATCATTATAATGTTTGATAGAGGCAAGCAACATATACTGAATAGTTCTGCTTTGGTGGTGGCGCCTCAGAAGGAATGTGACCTTGTGCCCCCTGCTTTCACAATTTTCTGGCATCTCATGTACAGCTTTCTCTTTATTTCCTGGTGAAGAGGCAAGTCTCTGTTGAATACCTCGGAGGTAGTCCGACTCCCACCTCATCATGCAGCAGTCCAATTCCTTAGATTGCTGCATTGCTGGATTGGAACTAGAGGAGACAGAAATCATTATTGGAAATCTCAAGGCCTCCCCTGGGCCTGATGGCATTCTGAATATTCTTTTTAAGGCTCATTGTTTAGTCTTTTTATTCAGATAGAACAGAGTGGCAAACTATCGGCAAGTTGGCAGCGATCTGTCTTCATTCGGTTTTTAAAAAGGGAGACAGATCTGTCCCAGCCAACTATGGTTAGCTGGCCATGCTTGACTTGATTTAGCAAGGCCTTTGACTTGGTCTCCCGACCATTGCTCTGGGCAAACCTGAGAAATGGGGAATTGACGTTCAGCTCCTATATTTCATTAAACTGCTACACGCTAACACGCCCCTAACAGTACGAATCATACTGGGGATTTAACCAAACATGTTAACACCAGCCGGGGACTTAAGCAGGAGTATGTTCTGGCACCCCTGCTTTACAATGTATATGTTGCAGAATTAGCTGACACTCTCAGTTCCGCTCAGAATTTCCCCCCAAAAAATAACAGTGATCCTGTTTTATGCTTGACCTATGCTGATGACACGATGATCTTTGATGTGAGCCCAGTGGGCCTTCAACGATCACTAGATGTATTGGCAAAATATGCAGAAGAGAATTGCATGGTTATTAACATTCCTAAAACAAAAATGATGTTTCTTGAGTGCGGTTTTCCCAAAAGAAACCTGTTTTTGTGTAGAAACTAAAGTAATCTGGCAACTGCTGATGATTATACCTACTTGGGATTCACGATAAAATATCAACCTTCTATATGTTACTATGGTGACATTTGTATTCCCAAAATTTGGAAAAAGTGGTTAGCAGTAAAACACTATAGGGGCCGATTCATGGAACAAACGTGCGCCGAAAATCCCAGCGCAAGCAGGCGCAAGGTGGCGCAAGCGTGAGAAATCAAGCGCACGCGCACGCATGCGATTCAAGGAAGGCACTGTGCTTGTTTCCCACTGGTTGTGCGCCAAATCCATGCATGGTGCACGCGGGCACACACGTCATCAAACGGGGTGCACTACGCACACAGCAAAAGCGCACATAGCACAGCGCACACAACAAAGTGGGCGGAACAGTGGGCGGAACACGTGGAATGGGGAATAACGCGTGAAAAAGAAAGCGTAACTGGGGAATTACTGCAGGGAACTACGCGGAATGCCCACACGCACGCAAACAACCCGTATTCATGGATTCGAATACGGGAAACCAGCGCATGTCAAAAGACGCACACAGGCGTCAACGCGTCCGCCACACGAATACAGGCGGAAGCGTCCCGGCACACAGTACAAAAGTGCGCGCAAACAACAAACACATATATACAGCTACGATGAATGCCCCATTTCTCGCAGCACTGATCGTGGGACACTGCAGGAGGAGGGGAATAGCCAGGGCACGCATTTTGCCCCCCACGGACAAGCCTTTTTGGGATGCCTGACGACCAGGTCTATGGCAGGTATAGGTTTCCACCCCGTATCATCCTAGACCTGGTCAGGGAGTGGGAAAATGAACTTACATCCCCCACACTCTGCTCCCAAGCATTGAGCCACTTGGAGAAGGTGCTCAATGTCCTGCATTTTTTGCCCACTGGGTCTTTTCAGCGGACTACTTCCATAGTGGGGGGGGTCTCACAGGCCACGCAGTCACGCTGCCTACACCAGGTCTTGGCAATCATGACAGCGTGCCCCTCAGTCCGCAGGCACATATACATGCCCAGAACAACCGCAGAAAGGCAGGCCGTTGTCCAGGACTTTTACAGGGTGGCACACTTCCCCAAAGTGCTTGGTGCCATAAATTGCACCCATGAGGCCCTGCGTCCACCTAGGGCCACTGAGCACATCTACCGAAACCACAAGCACTGGCATTCCATCAACGTACAGGTGGTATGCGATGCAAAGGGAATCATCACCTTTGTCTATGCAAACTACCCTGGCTCCACCCATGACAGTTTCATATACAGAATGTCCGCCCTGAGCCGGGCCCTGGAAGCTGGGCAGCTTAGCAACACATGGCTCCTAGGTGAGTACAAAAGCCCGTGCACATGCATGCATGTTACAAACACACACACAAATACACAAACCCCAATAATTACAACCATTGTCACCTCTCCAGGGGACAGTATCTACCCTCTGAGCAACCACATGATGACGCCAATCCGGAACCCCACCACACCACCCCAGGTAAGATACAACGCCGCCCATATTGCAACCAGTGCCGTAGTGGAACACACATTCGGAGTGCTCAAGTCACGCTTCCGCTCCCTTGACCGCTCTGGCGGGCAGCTACTCTATGCACCCCCAGTAGTGTGCAGGATCATTGTGGCAGCATGTGTCCTGCACAATGTTGCAACACGGCAGGGCGTACCGGTGGACATGGTGGTGCCCCCACATCCCCAACCACAGGCATAGGCGCAGCCCATGGGAGGGGATAGGGCACGTGGCGAGGCAGCCCCAGGGCTGGACTGGGAACCAAAAGTGGCCCTGGAAATGTTTTTCAAAGTGGCCCCATATTATCATAGACTGGACGATTTGTAAGACATTCTTTATTTAACCCACTCAAAAGAGGACCACTGGAAAGTCTTGAGTTCCCTGTAGGCCAGTCCACCACTGGTAGTGGGCACTGATTCCCAAAGTATAAATGCTCAAAACTGACGTGGACGCTTGCGTGAGCATACAACTGTCCATGTGATGTGTGTGAAACAGCAACAGAGTGTGCGTACAAGTGAGTGCACTGCGTATCCGTTTACAATTTCCAGTGTGTACGTGTGTCCGTAGAGCTGCGCATGTGTGCGCACGGAACTGCTAGTGTCTGGACACGAAACAGCAAGTGAGCATATGCGTGTGCACAAAACTCATGTATGTGGAGTGTGCGTAGTGGATAGCAAGTGTCCACGCGGTACTCCCTGGGACTGCCAGTCCTCCGATAGTTAATACTGTGGTTGAGGTATAGGGGTTCCCCTGGCATTCGGTGGTGGGGGGGAAGGCTTATTCTGGGGGTGATTGATGGGGTGGGGGGTAGCGGCAGGATTTGCCCGCTTGAGGGGGTACTGGGGTAAGGCCTGAGGCTGCAGGGGACGTTAGACCACAAGGTTGTTTCCGTGGGGAGGTAAGTGATACGGCGCGGAAGGTACTCGGCGGTATAGATGCGGGTTGCTATTTAAGGGGGCCATTTGGATATGAGTTGAGTCCGCAGGCCGTTTTTGGGGGCGAGGATTGGGGATAGAGGTGGGCATCAGTGGTTAAAGGAGGCTCTTGGAATGAGTGGTGAGGTAAGAGTGGTGTCCGTGCGGCTAAGGGGGACACTCACCACTTAAGAAGGGTATTATTGGGGTCACGATTGGGTATGGATGAGGGCACGTGTGTGAAGAGTTGCTCATGGAAAGTGAGGCAGTGAGGGCGGTGTGTGCAGGCCGGGTATTTATATCTGGCCATCATGAGTGCCACTCGCCTCTTGAGGTGGGCTCTGAGGTCACCATGGATGCTGAGGGTGGGTGGGGGTGGGCACTCATATAGGCTTGCTTTTGACAGGGTGGGACTGGACTACGGGGTACTCTGGAGATTGCCCAGTGGGCCTCTGCACCCTAGGCCTCTTTTGTATTTAAGGGCTTGCTTAAAATGTGTAATATGGGGCCCCTTTGAACATTATTTACAGGGCCTCTTTGGTTGCCAGTACACCCATGCTGAAGTAAGGGCTGCCCATGGAGTGGATATTCGGGGCATTGCTGGTAATCCCTGGGGTGGGTGAGTGAGGGCAGAACCTGGCAATTAGGAGACAGGCGTCAATCCAGCTGGCAGTGCGCGTGCGCGGTGTCCCCCACCTGGCCCTCCATCATGCTTCACTAACAGGGCTCAGATTGGGGTAAAGGGATGCCCCTAGGTGTAGGCGCACTGGGAGGGGGGATTGCCCCTGCGGTGGTTGTTGGGATTTGCACACTGTGCACCTCCTTTCATCCATCAGAGTCACCCTTTCACCCCAGCGCTGTGTCCACAGGTACAAGGATTAGCATATGTGCTGTCAGCGGAACAATGCCCGGGGGCAGATAAAGGCCCACTTTCTGTGTCCAGAGAGGGGGCGTTTGAAGTCAGGAAAGGCAGAATGCAGATTAAGCAGAAGATTAAGAGCTCCCTGGCTTTGGGAGATACTGATCCCCACTTCACCTTTTCACCCCACTCCTCGAAGCCCACCCCCAACATCCGCGGCCTACCCTCGCCAAACCAAGACTTCCTGTCTGTCAAAAGTCTTGCCAATTCCGTCAGTCAAGGGGGTGGGGGGGAGAGACAGAAAGAAGGAGCACGACATATAAAAGGAAAGAAAGTAAAAAGAAGAAGGAAAGAAAGAAAGAAAGAAAGAAAGAAAGAAAGAAAGAAAGAAAGAAAGAAAGAAAGAAAGAAAGAAAGAAAGAAAGAAAGAAAGAAAGAGGGAGGGGGAGAAAGAGAGAGAGAGAGAGAGATATTTAGGAAAAATGGAAGCATGGAAAAAAAAGGAAGGAAGGAGTGAGGGGACCTGTGGACTGGCCGTATGTGCTATGCCTGCTATTGCCCCAGAACTGTTTCGTGCCCTTGCAGGATGATAGGGAACGCTGTGCCCATTATAGTGGCAGAATGTCCCAACACTAGCAACATTCTTGTCTTTTAAAGTCATTTGCTTTGCTTGCTGATAGTCACAATAGCTACTTTTCCTTTGAATTTGGAAAAAAGGAGTTTCACCTCCTCCACTGGTCCAGAAGCCAGACTCTCTGCGAGGTGCTGCAGCCAGGCTCACTCTGAGAATCCCTGCCCGGGGACACACCAACGTGCCCCTTGCAGCAGGAAGAAAGAAATAAAGGGAGGCAAATGTGAGTGGAGCAGAGAAAGGGAAAGATAAAATGATTGGAAGGGTGGAAATTGATATATGGAAGTAGGAGACGAAGTGCAAGAGATGAGGTGCAACTGATAACAGGCATAGACGTGGTAGTGAGAGAAGAAGTGCTAAAGTTGAGGCACGTCTGGCAGTAGGGCTAGACATGGCAGGGAGAGAAGAAGTGCTAGAGGTGAGGTGCGACTGGCAGTAGGGATAGACATGGCAGGGAGAGAAGTAGTGCTAGAGGTGAGGCACGACTGGCAGTAGGGCTAGACATGGCAGGGAGAGGAGTGCTAGAGGTGAGGTGTGACTGGTAATAGGGCTAGACATGGCAGGGAGAGAAGTAGTGCTAGAGGTGAGGCGCGACTGGCAGTAGGGCTAGACATGGCAGGGAGAGAAGAAGTGCTAGACGTAAGCCGCGACTGTTAGTAGAACTAGTTATGACAGGGAGAAAAGTAGTGCTAGAGGTGAGGCGCGACTGGTAGTAGGCATAGACATGGCAGTGAGAGAAGAAGTGCTAGAGTTGAGGCACTCTGGCAGTAGGGCTAGACATGGCAGGGAGAGAGTGCTAGAGGTAAGGTGCGACTGGTTATAGGGCTAGACATGGCAGGGAGAGAAGAAGTGCTAGAGGTGAGGTGCGACTGGCAGTAGGGATAGACATGGCAGGGAGAGAAGTAGTGCTAGAGGTGAGGCGCGACTGGCAGTAGGGCTAGACATGGCAGGGAGAGAATAAGTGCTAGAGGTGAGGCACGACTGGTAGTAGGCATAGACATGGCAGTGAGAGAAGTGGTGCTAGAGTTGAGGCACGTCTGGCAGTAGGGCTAGACATGGAAGGGAGAGAAGAAGTGCTAGAGTTGAGGCACATCTGGCAGTAGGGCTAGACATGGAAAGGAGAGAAGTAGTGCTAGAGGTGAGGCGCGACTGGCAGTAGGGCTAGACATGGCAGGGAGAGAAGAAGTGCTAGAGGTGAGGTGTGACTGGTAATAGGGCTAGACATGGCAGTGAGAGAAGGCGTGCTATAGGTGAGGCGCGACTGTGAGTAGGGCTAGACATGGCATGGAGAGAAGAAGTGCTAGACATAAGCCGCGACTGTTAGTAGAACTAGTTATGACAGGGAGAGAAGTAGTGCTAGAGGTGAGGCGTGACTGGTAGTAGGCATAGACATGGCAGTGAGAGAAGTGGTGCTAGATGTGAGGCACGAATGGTAGACGGCATAGACATGGCAGTGAGAGAAGTAGTGTTAGAGGTGAGGCACGAATGGTAGACGGCATAGACATGACAGTGAGAGAAGTAGTGCTAGAGGTGAGGTGCACTTGTAGGCATGGACAAGGCAGGGAGAGAAGAAGTGCTAGAAGTGAGGCACGTCTGGTAGTAGGGCCAGACATGGCAGGGAGAGAAGTAGTTCTAGAGGTGAGACGAGACTGGGAGGTGGGAGTTTTGTTAATAGGGCTAAATATGGCAGCTAGAGACGTAGTGCAAGAGGTGAAGCACGACTGGAGGGCGGGCATTTTGATCACAGAGATAGACATGATAGGTAGAGAAGCAGTGCTAGAGGTGAGGTGCAAGTGGGAGACAGGAGATTTGTGAACAGATAGATAGATGCTAGTGAGAGAAGTAGTGCTAGAGGTGAGGCACGACTTGGAGACAGTAGATTTGTACACATGGGAATAGATGCTACTGAGAGAATTAGTGCTAAAGTCGAGGAGCAACTGGGAGACAGGAGATGTGTTAACCGGGATAAACATGGCAGTGAGAGAACTGCTAGAGGTGAGGCTGCACTGGGAGAAAGTAGATTTGTGAACAGGGGGCAGATGCTAGTGAGAGAAGTAGTGATAGAGGTGAGGTGCGTCTGGGAGACAGGAGATTTATGAACAGGGCTAGACATGGCAGTGTGAGATGTAGTGCTAGGGGTGAGACACAACTTGGAGACAGTAGATTTGTGATCATGGGAAGGGATGTTAGTGAGGCAAGTAGTGCTAGAGGTGATTCGAGACTGGTAGACTGGAGATTTGTTAACAATGATAGATATGGCAGAGAGCAGAGTAGTGCTAGAGCTGAGGCACAACTGGGAAACAGTAGATTTGTGATCAGGGGACAGATGCTAGTGAGAGAAGTAGTGCTAAAGGCCAGTAACAACTGGGAGACAGGGGATTTAGTGCTAGAGGTGAGGCACATCTGGAATGAAGTATATTATTAACAGTGATGGACATGGCAAGGATAGAAGTAGTGCTAGAGATGAGGTGTGTCTGGGAGACAGAAGATTTGTGAACATTGGAAGAGATGCAAGAGAGAGATGTTTTAACAAGAATAGACATGGCAGTGAGAAAAATAGTGCAAGAGGAGATGCACTAATGGGGGAAAGTAGATTTGTGAACATGGTGCAGATGCTAGTAAGAAAAGTGCTAAAGCAAGGAGCAACTAGGAGACAGGAGATTTGTTACCGGGATAGACATGGAAGAGAGAGAAGTAGTGCATATCTGGGAGACAGTAGATTTGTGTACATGGGAAGAGATGCAAGTAAGAGAAGTAGTGCTCGACGTGAGGCGAGACTGGGAAACAGGAGATTTGTAAACGTGGGAAGAGAGGCTAGTGTGAGAAGTGTCGGAGGTGAGGCACGATTGGGGGACAGTAGAGAAGTACTATAGGCGAAGAGCAACTGGGAGACAGGAGATTTGGTACCGGGATTGACATGGCAGAGCAAGAAGTAGTGCTAGAGGTGAGGCGCGTCTGCGGGACAGAAGTTTGTGGGCAGGGGCAGAGATTCTAGGGAGAGAAGTAGTGCTAGAGTTAAGGCAAGAGTGGGAGAGTAGAGATTGGTTAACAGGGAGAGACATGGCGGAGAGCGAAGTGGTGCTATGCCAGAAATGGAGAGAGAGAAAGAGGAGGAGCAACAGATGAGGAGAGCTTCCGAAGGGAACACGTGCCGAGTGGGAGTTGTGATGGCCTCGTTGGTGTCCCTTCACGCGCTGCACTGCGCAGTACAAAATGGATAGACACAGAGCTTTCTCACATGCGTCCTTCTTTATTCAATGCACGGCATGACATCTCCCCCAATTTAAAATGTCACCCAATGAGGTGATGAACTATGCCGGCACATTGTTTACTAGGTCATCTCCTCAATGAGGCAGCAAGGTTTATTCGTGGTTCTCTGGAGTCAAGAGCTGAATCGTTCAGTGGAAGCACTGCCACCCAAATCCTCACAGTAGTCCTCTTGGCCCAAAGCTCCAGAGTCCTCTTGGTCCCCTTGATAGGCATCGTCAGACATATATTCAATGGGTATTCCCACTCTCCCACCTAGTCGTCGGGACTCGGACAAGGGACCTTTCTTGAAATAGGATGAGTTATGGTTGGTTGAGCCATTGTTCCCTTGGGCTGTGATCATGAATCCCTTTTTCTCCATGACAATCAGGGGTTCCTCGTGAAAGAAAGCTGTGTGTTTCTGTGTTTGAGGCTGTCTTACCGCAACAATGCCCCCTACAATGTCCCCTCTGGCGCTCATCCGCGTATTCTTTCATGCGCTCCTTTGCGGCCCCATCTCGTTCCCTCACTTCGACATCCACAATTGGTCGATCTTCCAGCAGAGTGGCCTGGGGTAGGCTTGTCCTGATGTCTCTCCTGAACATTACATCCGCAGGAGATTTCACAGTGGTGCTGTGTGGAGTGCTTCAGTAGTCCCTTAGCAATTCATGCAGTACTTGTTCATAGGGTTGTCCAGTGAGCCGGGCTACCTGCAGTGACCTCTTCAGGTTGGCCATGAACCTCTCGATCATGCCATTCACCTGGGGCCACAATGGAGTGACTTTGTGATGGTGAAACCCCATGTACTCGCTGAACAGGGACCCATTGTCTGTCTTCATTATCTGAGGGACACCGTACACCGTGAAGATATTGTCCAGCACAGGTATCACATGATGGGCTGCTGTCGACAATATAATATGGACTTCGGGATATCTGGACTACTCGTCCATGATGGCCAGTACGTACTTTCCCCCCTCAATAGGGTCAAAGAAATCGGCTGCCACTGCCTCCCAGATGCCTTCTGGTAGTTCAGACATCTTCAACGGTTCCGGGTGTCTGTTTGGCGTGAGGAGGCAACAAGTGGGGAGATCTTCCATCATGGTGTCAAGTTGGGGAACCCACACTTTTTGGCACAGCATGCGCTTTGTGGAGACCACTCCTCGGTGGCCTTCATGAACCAGCTCAACTACCTTTCTTTTCAGGGATGTTGGAATCACCACCACGTGACCCTTCAATAGGAGGATATCATCTGAGAGGGCCAGTTCCTCTCTCACTTGTAGCAACCGCTCTACCTCCACCCGTACATCCTATGCTGCCGCACGCCCTCTTTCCTTGGCTGTCCTCCATTGGCCTGACATGAGTACATCACATATGATCTGACATGCAGGGCCTGGCCCCACTTCTTGGCCCAGTTCAGCCAGCTCGATCCCTTTTGGTATGGCTTGTTGGATTAAGTACCAGAGATACTGGTCTGCTGCAGATCAGAGTTGAGGTGCCTTAGTGGAGCAGTGTGTAGATCTCTATAGTGGCACAGCCGGGATGGTGCAGACCAGGGTTCAGGTGCATTGGTGGAGCAGTGTGTAGATCTCTATAGTGTCACAGGGATCTATGTGATCACTGTGCCGCCAGCAACTGCGATGCCGAAAATGCTGACGGCAGTTACGGCACGGCACAGTGATCATATGGATCACTGTGCCCGCTTCCCCTGGCCTGCATTACCCCTCCCAAACCCCACCCCACTTACCTTTAGGGTGGCACAATTCTGCGTGAGCCGCCCGCACTCTGTGATCCCTGCGGTGTCAGCTCTTCCCACTAACGTGGGTTGGAGCTGACGCTGCAGGCTGCTTTTTTTTTTTACATGTCCCCCGCTTTCCGAAATGGTAAGCTGGGGACACCCCCGCAACCCCTGACCCCCATTACTGCACCCAGGAAGAGCAGGGAACACCCCCGCAACCCCTGCTCTGCTTGGGCGCAGTGAATGTCACCCTCATTTTGTGTGCCTCCAAAGTCACAGTGACTGTGGGGGCATACAAATCAGGGCGACATTTTTGTATGATACCGTGTCACAGCCGGGATGGTGCAGACCAGGCTTGAGGTGCATTGGTGGAGCAGTGTGTAGATCTCTATAGTGTCACAGCCGGGATTCTGCAGACCAGGGTTGAGGTGCATTAGTGGAGCAGTGTGTAGATCTCTATAGTGTCACAGCCGGGATGGTGCTGATTAGGATTGAGGTGCATTAGTGGAGCTGTGTGTAGATCTCTGCAGTGGCACAGCCGGGATGGTGCAGACCAGGCTTGAGGTGCATTAGTGGAGCTGTGTGTAGATCTCTGTAGTGGCACAGCCGGATGGTGCAGACCAGGCTTGAGGTGCATTCGTGGAGCAGTGTGTAGATCTCTATAGTGTCACAGCCGGGATGGTGCTGATTAGGATTGAGGTGCCTCAGTGGAGCAGTGTGTAGATCTCTGTAGTAGCACAGCCGGGATGGTGATGATCAGGGTTGAGGTGCCTCAGTGGAGCAGTGTGTAGCTCTCTGTAGTAGCACAGCCGGGATGGTGCAGGTCATGGTCGAGGTGCCTTAGTCGAGCAGTGTGTAGATCTCTGTAGTGGCACTGCCGGGACGGTGCAGATCAGGGTTGAGGTGCATTGGGGGAGCAGCATGCAGATCTCTGTAGTGGCACAGCTGGGATGTTGCAGATCAGGTTTGAGGTGCATTGGTGGAGCAGCGTGCAGGTCTCTGTAGTGGCACAGCCGGGATGGGCCATACCAGGGTTGAGGTGCATTGGTGGAGCAGCGTGCAAATCTCTGTGGTGGCACAGCCGGAAGGGTGCATATCAGGGTTGAGGTACCTTAATGGAGCAGTGTGTGAACCGGACATTCATGTAGCAGAGGCTGGTGTTGGTCAGTACTGCAGTACATTGGCAAGCTAAGTGGGTTCAAGGCCTAGAGCAATAGCATGAGCAACGTCAGTACGGCCAACATGTAACTTAGGGCTTGCACTTTTGTGAAAGAGTGAACTTACTGTGTCCATGCAAAGTTATCTTTATCGCCACCTAATGAACTTGTAAAGGTGCAGATTGTAGCACTGGTTAGCTCCTCCAATGTGTGCACTGGCCCCCAATGCCAGTGTGCCCCCTATAAATACAAAGGAAATAAGCTCATTCCACCATTTGAGACATAACCAGGTCCAGGCCGCACGGCGCTCTGGCTCTGGCAGTGGCAAAGTGGGGCACACCAGAACTTCAGGAAGTTGCCCCTATTCCGGTGCTCAGTAAGAAGCATCAACCAAAAAAGCGAGTACTCTTCAAGGCGCTTGCTCGAACACACAAGTGTATCCACCAAACCGCACCTCCTTACCTCTCTGCAAGAATACACCTCACCATATCTACAAGCCCGACTAGAACGCCCTACTCAAATATGCTCACGTTACCCAAAATCAAGAGAGCCCGAGCAGGAGGTGCCAGCTTCCCCTACCTAGCAGCCCAGCACTGGAACACCCTTCCACCACCCATTCGAGCTGAAAAATCTCATCTAGCGTCCAGAAAAGCTGTAAAAACACGTATCTTCACCTGATCACCTCTGACGGCACCCATCTAGCCTGTAACTACCCTGTAAGAAAATGTACGCTTTATAATGATATGAAAATGTAACCAAGCCTTAAATTATGATGTAACTGTAACTAGGTTGTGCACAAGTAACAGCGCTGTGATGCCAAAGGGCTGCCTGAGCGGTATACAAATGTAAAAATAAATAAATAAATAAATAAATAAATAAATAAATAAATAAATAAATAAATAAACCATGCCACCAGGAAGTGTCAGTCCTGCAGGGAGAGGTGGTCATTGTGCGTCAGCACGCACTCTAGCAGGTAACCTGGATAGTGTGGACCCCATGGCAAAATCTGTGTGACATGCCACCAAAGCCACCCACACCTGGCAGCCTTTCAGAGGCACTGGTCTGTCGTGAGACCAGCAGGCCACCCCGCCTCGTGGTGCTGCGCCAGTGCAGGGTGGCATTGGGGGCGAGCACATGGGGAACCCTTTGGAAGGATGGGGCTGCTAACTCCCGACTTTTAAGGGAGACGTGAGAGGGGGTTTAAAGGGCGAGCACCTGCACTTCTCAGCACTAACCCTTGTAGAAATTACATCACAAATGTTGAGGTGTGTGTGCCTTTTATTGGAGTAACTGAAAATATTGTGCTGAGAAAGAACAAGGTACGAATGTTTGAAGTTGCATAGACCTTCATCAGGGGGTAAAAAGCTAAGAGAGGACAGTAATGAGAGTGTGACACCCACCACTGGAGAGCAGGGAATGTAGTGCCTTGATCCTCTTATCTAAACGCTATACACCTGCACAGCAGAAGCATTATCTTGCAGACAGAGCGGTGAGAAATACTGCCAGCGTAAAAAAGGCTCACACTGGCCTAGTGAAAGCAGGCCAGTCGTCCATTCCTTCCCAAAGATGGGAGAAACGCTTTCTGACGATGGGCTCCAGTGAATGGGTAAATCTGTGCATTTCTGTTCATGATAGAAATAGTGCAGGGTTTGAAAGCTTGAGCAAGAATGCACTGCACTGTAGTGTATTCATTTCATTGCTGAAAACCTCTGCACCAAAAACAAGCCTTTGCCAATACTGGCTGCATCTTCTGCAGGCCCGACCCTGACTGTCTGCACTGATTCTAACACTGAATGATACTTTTCTCTGCTATGAATAGTGAATCGTCAGTTGCATTAGATATGAGCAAACGCGGTGTGACTCATAGTGTCCATGAGACAGCTTGATGAGAGGAGAGCTCTTACACGCAGCTCTGCAGAACTCTCTGCAGTGCGTGTGCCTGAAGTGGCGCCAGAACCTCTCTGGAGAGCATGATTTATTCATTTTGTAACTTCTCCCTCTCCCAGGGCAGGGCCGTGACCCCAGATTACTCCTTTCCTGTTATCAGTTAACACACAAAGTAAAGAGGTCATGGGCAGCTGCAGGCAGGCCCATAAATTGTATGTATACTTTCCCCAAGCAAAGAGGCCCTGTGTGCTGGAGGCCTACTGGGGAAACTCCCGGTGTCCCGGTGGGCCAGTCCAGGCCTGGGCAGCCCGTACCCAGCTTGTGGCCACATTTTTCACCTAAACTCCCAAACCTGCGGAGTGCACACAGGCCTGGCACATACCAGGTGACAACCGTCACAACCTTACCACCCTGAGATTGTTGCCATGGAATTGCCACATTGTGTGCATCCCTAGCTACTTAAACACAAGCAATCCTGTGTGACCAAAAGGCACACATACAAGGTGTGAATCACACAGACCTGCAAAACAGGCCATGACTATCACTGGTATGTCACTCAAACCCTCCCAAACCACAACATGACATGGCAAGCAATAGCCATAGACCAACACAGTACCAATAAGGTACACATTGCCATGTGAAAAATGTAAATTGGCATCAGACAATGATGCCTGACATGGAATCAGATGAAATGACTGACCAAAAACCTCCCACCCAAAATAAGCCATACCCAAATGCATTCCAAATGTTGTAGTTGTAACATAACAATGACACATGCACAATGTCTACATGCACAATGTGCATTGCAAAATCAACACTGCAGCTTCTGTGTGCCGTGTCCACCTCCTGCAACACACTGTTCAGTGCACAGCACAGTGAACAGCCATTGTGTGTGATGCACACCCTGAGCATCACATCTAAGCGACAAACTACATCAAAAAGCAAATTAGGCATGTACAGGATCCACAATTGTTCATATAACATGTGCTGCAGGGACACAGTGGGCACCAGAAGGCAAACAGAGTGTACACGTGGACATTGGAAGGGTGGTTGTACATGTAGTGTATAATAGTGCGAGTGTGTGGGTCAGTAGGGACATGCACTCAACATATGCATGTGCAATCAAGTGACCATCAGTGTCCTCTACACATCACATGTGAACATTCACCATGTGTATACCCCAGCATGTCAAACCACAACTATCCCCTCACACCTGAAAGGTAAACACAACACATGAACAGGCATTGATCAGCAGAATACATCATGTACATAGGATACCACAATTACTATGTCAGGGTGCCCATCACACTGCAGGGCAAGGCAACTATCAACAACAAAACACCCCCAACCCTCACAAATCAACACGACCCACTGAACAACTGCACCTGGGTTATTCAGCCTCATCCTTTAATTTCACCTGGCCACGGGATCACCCTTCCCCTTTGTCACCAACTCCCACCTTGTGTGTAAAAAGTTGCCAGCACCCTCAGAGTCCACCTTGATTTGCAAAATCACCAAATCCAAGAGAACTCAAAGCAGGCCAACACAGAAGCCAAGCAAATAGCCTGCAGGCAGTAAAACAAACCAGAACAGCCTCCAGTAGATGACTTGAAGTAGCAGTATGCCACAAAGGCCAAGTACTACCACAATGATGTTAACAACCAAGGTAGCACAGTAAAACAATGTCACAACAGGATGTGTACCATGCGTGGTACATAACATAGAATGATGCACCATGAACGGATGTGTACTGTCACAGCTCCCGTGTACAGGCGCAGGAGTGGCACGAACCAACCACCCCCACCGTGGTCTGGGTGCCTGCAAGGTCAAACTCACACAGGCCTCTGAGACCCTGGTGGGGGAAGGAGGGCCAGG
This sequence comes from Ambystoma mexicanum, assembly GCF_040938575.1. Lineage (NCBI taxonomy): Eukaryota > Metazoa > Chordata > Amphibia > Caudata > Ambystomatidae > Ambystoma > Ambystoma mexicanum. Next base: position 101,229,310 of record NC_090925.1, on the reverse strand, counting down.
GATATGCAGTCGGAACAGGCATTGGCATACTGCATAACCGGAATGAGGGGCAGGAGAGGGGAGTAGGATTAACACGGGAAAGTAGGGAATGCACAAAAATGTAGTACTCACATTAACACATACACAATTAGACCAAACTTGTTCATCATGCACATAGCAGCAAATTACTCAAATGGAAGTCAAAGAGAAACTTATCTCTGGGGTGAGTGCTGGCCTCCTGCCTGCGCACTCTCAGGTCCGGTAACAGGAGCAGTTCAATGCTGCAAAGAGAGCCACAGTTAATAATCTGTGCGTGCCCAAAACACACAAACACACCACCAAATATGCCCCAAAGTAACAAACTACTCTACAAACAGACTTGTGTGGATCCTTCATACCCATACATAACATTACCCCTGTGATGGTTCATACACAGTCAATGCAGTAAGTCAGGCACCGGTGGGTGCGTGGCAAATGGAACACCAATGTGTCACGATTCACACAACATGCAATGTTCCCTGGGTAAGCAGACAGACGCATATAGCAAGGTATGACTTCAGAACAAGTCGTGTACCACCATGACCAAAATAAAGTAGGCAGTTCTTGTTTCAAATTCTACTTGGAAATGAAATGCACTGCACCCGAGTCTGTCCCCTGCTGTCTGTCCCTGTGAGCTGCTTCTTTCCATGTCTCGGAACGCTACATGGCTAATACAAGTGCCTCAATGGATAATGGTGGACCGGAGGGTACGTGCCACTGCCCCTGCAGGTGTCCCAGACAACTTTCCCTATCAACTAGCCATCAGTCCACTAACAAATCAGAGCTGTATTGTGCGCTTCAACACCAATATTTGTCCAAGCTCACCGTCAGTGCTGCTACTAAGCATGCATGTGCAACTGGCCTGGTGGAAGGTTTGCTGTGTTGTGACCCCCCTGTGCTGCTCACCTTGCCTGGAGTCCCTTGAAACATGTCAGCAGTTTTTGGATGTATGATCGCAATCCCTGTGCCTCTGCTTGCGCACACATGCACATGTCGGCACCACCAAACGTGTCCATATTCCAGACATCCAATGGCCCATGTCTGCTGGCAAAGGAGGTCTGGAGGCTCATCCCCCTGCAGAAAGGCCATGAAACACATGATTAATACTTTAGATTTATCTGTGTGTGTGTCTCTTCAGGCATTTCATGACTGGACCATGTCAGAGACGTACATCAGAAATCACACCATCAGTCCGTCTTTCACAGCCAAAGTGTGGAACACACTATCTACGGCATGAATTGTAACAAGCACATGTACAGTAAAAATAAAAAACATACTACACAATGCATAGCAATGAATGTACACATGAATCATGAAACAACCCATCTAGCAAAAGAAGAACAGTGGTCAATTACAACCCAATCATCCCCACTAGGGGTGTCAACACAAGTTCCACAGCAGCAGACACGCCACATACATGACAGTCCAAAGCCCTTGTGTAATAGGCTGTTACACCGAACCATCCTTGCGAACCCATGGATAAGGGAAGCAGGAGTGGCATATGTGAGTCAAGGACCCCAAGCAGCAAACACATACACAAGACAAGCTTGAAGGGCCCAGCTGGAACAGACAGTAGATGCTTTCAAAAGCCACAAAGCACCACACCGGCACATGAAAGCACATTAGACAAGCAATTTTAAACTATATTACCTAATTACACTAACTATGAAAAACCTACATTACCTATTTAAACTAACTATCAAACAGAAACTTAACTAAAAGAAAAATCAAAAATGGCCACATACGACCTGGGGGGGGACACCCAGGAGGGGGGAGGTACAGGGTGGCGCTCAACACCCACATGCGATGATGCTGAGGAAAAAAAAACTCCATGGGCTCAACACCTGCACAGCCCGACCAATGTGGGAGATAGATTGTCGTCCGAGTCTGGCTCTTCCTGGAAAGGAGGACGTGGCACAGGTGCATTACCCCACCTAGCCGCAGCTTGCCCCTCGTCGGCAGCAAGTCTGCCGGACGGGTGAGCCTGGTTCTGTGTGGCGAAGACACCTAGGTCTGCATGCAGAACCTCCCGTGATACACGTGCTTCCTCTTGCAAGGTATCACGTGTAACACGGAGTTCCTCCTGCAAGGCGTGGCTGGACAACCGTTGAACCTCCCGGCAAGCATGTAGCTCAGCCGAGATGGTACGCTCAAGCTGTGCAAACCTCTCTTCTGCCGCTCCCTCTGGGACATCAGAAGGACACCCAGAGTGGATCTGAGGGAAGCATACTCCTCCCTCAGAGCCACCATGTGTGCCTCTGCGTGAGCAGCAATTGCTTGACGCAGAGACGACATTTCAGCCTGGTATGCCCTGTCTGAGGCCGCCATGCCCAACCTGAGTGAGAGGGCCGTGGACCGTGCCGCCTGCTGATGGAGAAGCACCTGCCTAGCAGGGGGGAGCACGGATCGGGCCACACGCTCCATGCTCTCAGCGATGTTCTATATTGCTGCCCCCTGGCATTCAGAATTGGCAGTCATGTCTTGCTCCCACTCAGCATACAGCGGTTGCGCATGGCCCCTGCGGGACCCAAGGACCGGGTGCCCTCGTGTTGCCACCGCCCACGGCTGCACGACTACATGCCCCCGTCGCCGTGATGTCCCAGGCACATCAGTGACTGGTGTGGAGGGTGACCCTGCGTCCCGATCCACCACGGGTGGAGGTTCCAAGACTGTCTGACCCCTCAGTGCAGGTGTCGCGGACAGAGGAGTGTCCACATCAGAATCACTCACCCCTGACATATGGACCTGATGCTCATCCAACTCGACATGGTCATCAGAGTGTTCATCAGGGCTGGACTCATAGGCAGCCAGAGACAAGATGGACTGTAGCACTTGGGGGTTTTCGTGGTCTACCACCCCACGACCCCAACTTGTGCTGGGTTGATGTAGTGATAAAAACCCTGTGCCTCGCATGACAACACCATCCTCTGGCTCCATTGCGTCATCTTCTGAAAAATAGAGAGAAAAAAGGTCATTACACATTTTAGAAGCACACATCACACAAACACACACACACATCGACACCAAACACATCAGGCAGACATGTGACACACAAAATAGAACCTGGCATGCATGCTGGGTCAACTTGAAATTGCTTCTGTGATTAGACCTGTGGAAAGGTGGCAGTTTGCACTGAAGGGGGTTGGATGCAAGATGTTAACAGCCCCCCTGCAACTGCAGTGCAGCAAATATGTATTTTACTCACTATCTACATGTACAAGGACTTCATGGTGTGTGTCAGAAAATGTGAAAGCAGTGCAAGGTCAACTTCAGGCATCACGTGCAATGTGCATTCAATGGGTAGCATATCTACAAGCAAACCACCCCTCCCCCCAAGTGCAAAAGCAGGGATGCCTAGCATGGTATCAACAGGCTGACCATAGACCTGTGTATTGACAGACAGTGTTGACTAGCATCAACAGCATCATGTGAGTCAAGTGACAACACAGTAAATGATGGGACACTAAGCAGGACACATGATGAAACCTCTGGAGTACACCCACGTGTGAATAAGACACTACACCAGTTGGACAGAGCCATTGGCCATTAAACAGGCTGAGGCCTGTGACCCACACAGATTGTCAGACCCTAAACATGTGTGCAACGCAGTACTGAGCCACAGTTGACATGGGAAGGCAGATGAAATGCCATGCAATGTAAGTCATCCAGGACTTGTATTACAGTGATCATCCAGTCATGGACACATAGGGGCATGCGTGGAATGCACATGGAGCATGAATGGGCACTCATGTCCCTGCGGGGCATCTGACCTCTGCACAGTCCAAGTGTGACACCCTGCATCAAGTACTAAGGATGTACCAGACAGCATATGTCTGGCAGATTGGCCGCTGGATGTTAGCATGTACACAGGACGCATGAACAGGGAAGTACCCAACGGCAATATTGTAGCAGACCAGTGCTAATGTGGAATTGGGGTGCAGAGCGGGGGGATGAGGGGCAAGGGAGCATGCCTACATTGAGTACCATCTTGCAGGCAGAGGACACATGCACATCAGTCATGCTATGCATAGTCCCTGGGCTGAGAGGAAGGTCACCCCACGCTACATGCAGAAGTGCCAGTGAGCTGGAACATGGACCGGAGGGGCATACTGGTAACCAGCATGTGAGTAGGGTGCAATAGTGGTGATGCGGACAGTCCCCGTCTGCTCCACATGTCCACCATCCAGCACAGTAGACATGCATCAAGGAAACATTGCATTACTTGCACATCAGAACCATGTACACGTGACATGTAGTGGCAGTCATGCACAACACATCACACAAGTAAAACACACACGTCCTCGACAAACACGCATCAACACTCACTGGACTGGGCATCAAAGTCCGGCATCTCTCCCACTCCTTCGACCGATTCAGATGGTATGAACTCCGCAACGAGTGACTCATCCGGAGTGAGGTCTTCCTCCACTGGTGCAGGCTCACTGACAGTCACCAGAGTCAAGTTGTAATTTGAGGCACGCTTAGCCTTAGCGCTGCGTTTGAGGTCATTCCAACGCTTTTTGCACTCTTGCGCCGTGCGCACCTCATGGCCGAATGCACTCAAATGTTCCGCAACTTGCTTCCAGTGGGTATCACGGTGGGCAGCCGTAGTCTGACAATTAGCACCCACTAGCATGTCACGGCTGTGATCCCGCACGTAGTCCACGAGGAAGTCCAGTTCCTGTTTGCAGAAAGGCTTCCTCCTCGACGTGCAGGAGGTCGTGGCTGTGTGTGGGGTCCCAGCCTGTGCTGCAGGTGCAACCTTCCTCCTCTTGGATTGTGGCACAGACCGTGGCTGGCTAATGCCGCCCTGATCAGTATGGCCAGTGGGTTCGGTGGATTGAGCCAAGGGAGTGGCAGGTGGAGGGATGACCAAAGGCCTGACTTGTGTCAGTGGCAGCTGGGTACCCTCTAATGGACCCTGCGCAGCAACATCCACTGTGGCAGGGTCATTGACCGCAACTGTCCTGGTTGGCAGACTCACAACCGGGGTGTAGTTGGGTGCATCTGCTCCTGCACTTGTCAACACCCGGCTGTTCGGGGCAGCAGATGTTTCACAGCCAAAGTGTGGAACACACTATCTACGGCATGAATTCAACAAGCACATGTACAGTAAAAATAAGAAACATACTACACAATGCATAGCAATGAATGTACACATGAATCATGAAACAACCCATCTAGCAAAAGAAGAACAGTGGTCAATTACAACCCAATCATCCCCACTAGGGGTTCAACACAAGTTCCACAGCAGCAGACATGCCACATACATGACAGTCCAAAGCCCTTGTGTGACAGGCTGTTACACCGAACCATCCTTGCGAGCCCATGGATAAGGGAAGCTTAACTGCCCAAGGGACACATGTCTTGGTCAGGGCAGCCCTGCGTGCCCCTACGGTTTCCCACCTCGCCTGTTGGAAATCTATAAAGGGCTCTTCAAGTGCCAACGCAGCCTGCCCTGGCAGGCCCTGAGCCTGGGTGGTGGTGTCCACAGCTGCACCTGCAGCTACCACTACCCTTGGGCCCATGGCAGTCGATGAAACAGACTGCCGGGTCACACGGGCGCCAGTGCCAGATGCAGAAGCTGCATCTCCCGGAACCACAGGGGGTGGTGGCATTACTGCACCGACACATGGCACAACATTGTTGCTCAAGTGGTGCACCCCTGCCTCTTCCCCCTCTGCGGCCACCCTGGACACCCTGGAGTCCCCCTACTTCCTGGTCACCCCAGCCATGTCGCCGATCACACCGCCATGAGGAGGACACCCAACTGAGGCGCCCCTCACCTTTGGTGGCCTCCCAACCATGGCAGAGATGTAGTAGTGCCGGCACAGATGGAGTAGTGCCAATGGGAGGTGTGGACTACAATTGACCTGGGTAATTGGGGTGAAGGGGGTAGGATGAAAGATGTTAACAGCCCCCCTGCACCTGCAAGGCTGTATGTGACCCCGGTGATGTAGTGACGCGTCACGCAATGCTCAGGTACCCGAAAACTGCACGCAACCCTTCAGCCTACATGCGTGGAATCAACCTCCCGCAGTATGCGGTGGCACCCAGTAACACAAAAAACGCATACGTGTGGGACACGCAGGCTACTATGACCTCGTAAACGGGTGCGATACACAGGGGCACCTGCAGTGGGAAAAATAGCGTGCGCGACTCACCGTCTGACTAGCGATGCAGAAAAACACGCGTAGCCAATACCCCCGCCAAAAGATGAGATACGTCCTTGATAGCTGTGAAGTTGTGATGGCGCGCGCAACAACACAAAGCAGCAACACACGTCGGTCTCCACGAAAGGCACGTACAGCGAACTTCTGGTCCCACTCACCTTTTACCCGTTTAGAGGGAAACGCCTGCGCGCATCACATCACAGACGCGCTTAGGCGCTAAGGCCCGTTCCTCGAATTACATGCTGACGTGCAATTTTTTCACGTGCCAAATCACTCCGTATCAAGCTGGCCAAGCGAAAACCACACAGAAGACCACGCTCCTGCCCAGAAGACCGAATTACTGCCCCCCCAGAGCCCCGATCACGCTCCCACCTGCCATCTGCTGCTGCCTGACTGCCTGCTGCCCACGTGCCCTGCTATTTGCTGCCTGCACGTCAGCCAGGGGTGCAGTTGCTGTGACCACCCCTGCTGGAACCGAAGACTCCCGACTGGGATACCATCGCTCCACAGCTCAGCCCCAGGACCCAGTTGCCCACCCACTCCTGCCTCTGGAGGGCCACCAGCTTCAGTGCCAGGGAAGTTGGTGTCCTGGTGGAGCAAGTCCTGAGGCAGTATGATGCCCCTCTTTGGAAGTTCACGCGCCGACTATGAAGGACAGACCAGGATCTGGATGGACATCGTGACTGCCATCAACGCGGAAGGGGTGGCAGTCCGCGACTTACAACATGTCAAGAAGCGCTGGGAGGACTTCGTGTCCAGGACCCTCAACAAGGCCTGGCGCCTCTCGAAATCAGTGGATGCCAAGGGGCGCCGGGGCCACCTGTCCGACCACCAAATGAGGGTCCTGGAACATATATGCCCAGCGCTCCACGTCCAGGTCCTTGAGAGGCAGACCCATCTGGAGTCGAGCGGTAAGTGTACATGCATACTGATTGGACGCTGTGCGTGTCGTGGTGTGCCAGTTGCACATGTGTTTTTGTAGGGCCGTGTAGGGATGTGTATGAACATGGGCGTAAGGTTGCCACATGTGAGTCCTCTCAGGTGTGAGACACATCGATGGTGTATGTGTTGGTAAGCATGCTGGGCAAATGCAGGTGTGGGAGCACACATGTTTGAATTTCTGTGTATGTACGTTGGCATGGCTGTGGTGTCACACATGGATGGTGGTTCCTGCTGCATGTATCTGCACTGTGTACATGTGCATGTGTGTGTATTTGACAAGTGTGCAACTGTGATGCAACTTGGATGCATGTGACACTGACATGTAGAAGGCTGAATGCCAGATGTGACATGGATGACAATATCATCACTGTGACAGTTGGTGGACATGTACACATGCATGTAAGTGTGGTGGCGTGTGTGCATGTGTTGTGCACTCCCCGTGTTTCATGTGACGTAAGGCTCACCTTCGGATGCTCATGCTGTTGTATGTGTATGGATGGTGCTAGCTGGTGAAATATTTCTGTGGAATTGCTCATGTGTGTGAGTACAAATGACATGTGTGTTGGGGAGTGTGATGCCATGTCTGAAGTATGACACTGCCACTCATGCACAACTGTCATGTGTGTATCAGTCCATTGTACAGTGCTCTGATGCCTGTGTTTTATCTCTCCCTGTCTGAAGCGTCAACTGATGAAGAGGTCGGAGAGCGTGCTGTGGAGCAGAGCGGCAGGGATCAAACCACCAGCCGGAGACGCAAGGCCCGGCTCCCCTCCCAGATTGTCATCTCGTCCGAGAGTGAGGAGTCTGGTGCCGCGTCCCAGGCCGCAGCTGCCGAGGATAGGTCCAAGAGGCGGAGGTGGACTCCTCGGCAGCAGAAGGGGCAGCTGAGACCCCACAGAGTCCGACGGAGGATGATGGCACAGAGTCATCCAGGTTGGTGGGGGGTTTGGTGGAGGAGGAGGCTGCGGAAGGGACACACACGGGGTCTGGAAGTTGGGATTCCACTGGTGCTAGTGGTGCAGTGCAGGGGCAGGGACAGGAGGCAGCACAGGCAGCAGCGGAGGTGCCTGTGTGTAATCCTGTCCCTGATCCTGTCACTGCATCATCTGGCACCAGCAGGGATGCCTATGTCCAGACCCGTTTTCAGGGAGGGGATGAGCACACAACAACTGGCCTTCCTCTCCCTGCGGACATGGCTATCCGGGACCGTGTTAAGCCTGTCCTGAGTGGGATAGCGTTGCGTCAACGGGGCATGCGAGGTGACCTGCAGTCTTTTCGTGGAGAGACTGCACGTCATCTCGCATGCCTCTTTGACCACGTTGACCTACTGGGACGGGTCTCCGGTGCTGGATTCCTCCGTGTGCTGGACCTTCTTGCAACACCCTCCTCGCCTGAACCCCCTATGCGCCAGTCGTCCTCCATGCCATCTTCCCACCCATGTATCACCTGGGTACCCTGTGGAGCTGCCTCTGACCCAGCGGCCAGGCTGGTGGAGGACACATCCCTGCCACAGTCGGGAGTCGGACGTCCAGCAGGGGTGGCCACCACGACAACTGCACCCCAGCCGGAGGAGGATGTGCAGGCAGCAAGAGCAAGAGCGCAGGCACAGGCACAGCAGCAGCAGCAACATTGTGGGAGCAATGATGGCTCTGGGCCTTCAACATCGGAAGGGCAGGCATCGGCCATAGGGCAGAAGGACCCTGGATTTCAAGCGTCTTCCATGTGGCAGCGGTTGGACCACGCCATATATGCGGAGCGACAGCGGGCGGAAGAGGCACGGCTCACAATGGTCAGGGCGGAGAACTCCATGCGAGGGCCCTGAGGCGGGCCGAGTGCCTCGAGGCAATTCGCAGGGAGTTGGAGGTGAACATGTCGTTGTCCCTGCGAATCCTCAGGGCCATGGAAGAGGACCGCCTCCAGGCCATTGACGGGAGTTTGATGATGCCCTGGCCCGGGACATCCAAAAGTGATCCGTTGGACTAGCCCGCTGACATTGTAAATAGTTTTTAGAGTTAGGTTTCCTTTTCCTTTTCCTTTGATTTGTGGTGAATGGACTATGCCACTCACATTTGTATATAGTTTTTTTATTAGGTAGTTTCTTAGGTAGGCTTCATTTCTTTCGTTGGGCTCATGGACCCTTGACAATGGATTGTACATAGTTGGACAATGGATTTATTTGAACTTTTTATTTGATTTTGGACATGGATTAATGGATCTTTCTTTTGGACAATGGATTGTACATAGTTGGACAATGGATTATTTTGAACTTTTTCTTTTGATTGCACCATGGATCAATGGATTTTTCTTTTTACGTTTCCTTTGGATTTGCGTTGGTGGAGGGAGAGTTTTGACTATATTTTTTTAGGATTACTTTGGATTGGTTATACTTTTCATTTACTCATCTTTTGCACATGGTTTTCATTTCATGTTTGCTATTTTGTTATGCTTTCATTTCATTGCTTTATTTTTGTACATAATACATTTTCATATTTTAGTTCCATGTGCGGGATTCGCTCATTGGGTTGATGCATGTGAAAATGTGGGTTTACACAATCAATGACAACCAGTGTGTGTGTTTGTGGCGGACATGTGTTGCTGTACATAGTTGACTTTTGGTTTGTGTCTTGCGATAGGCATGTCAGTTTGGGGTGGATTGGGAAATCAGTGCGTCTCAAGAATGGAGTGGCTTGCTGTGGTATTTTGGTGTAGAAGTGGGCCATGATTGTGCATCTTTACTTCATGTAGGGGGGACACGAGTGGAGGCCTGCTGGCAGATGCCCCTCACTGCTGGGGGGTGGGGGTGCTGGGGGACATGAGTGGGACATGAGTGGGGGCCTGCTGGCAGGTGCCCCTCACTGCAGGGGGTGGGGGTACTGGGGGACATGAGTGGGACATGAGTGGGGGCCTGCTGGCAGGTGCCCCTCACTGATGGGGGGTGGGGGTGCTGGGGGACATGAGTTGGTGATCACTAGTGCAAGGTGACATGTGGCTTGGCTGGGGGGCATGCCCATGGTGGATGGGCTGCCTGCAGGACATGACCAGGGGTGCAGGGTAGTCCCCTGTGGTGTGGGCTGCCTGCAGGGGCCGTGGAGGGGGTAGAGGGCTCACCTGGGAGGACCCACAATGCCAATTCACGTGCAGGACTCCCCGCGCACCCCGAAATACACGTACCCCACTCTGACAGCAAAATCGCATGTGAAACTTCCCGCGAAACCCAGTAAGGCGCGTACCCCACTCGCACAGGGCCTATCGCGTGTGAAACTTCCCATGAACCCCCGAAATACACGTACCCCTCTCCAATCGCGTGTGAAACTTCCCACGAACCCCAGTTATACACGTACCCCACTCGCACAGGGCCAATCGCGTGTGAAACTCCCCGCGAACCCCAGAATTACACGTGCCCCACTCGCACATGGCCTACCGCATGTGAAAGTCCCCGTGAACCCCAGTAATACACGTACCCCACTCGCACAGGGCCTACCGTGTGTGAAAGTCCCTGCGAACGCCAGAAATACACGTGCCCCGCTCGCACAGGTCCTACCGTGTGTGAAACTCCCCGCGAACCCCAGAAATACACGTACCCCACTCGCACAAGGCCAATCGCATGTAAAATTCCCACAAACCCAGTAATACATGTACCCCACTCGCACAGGGCCAATCGCGTGTGAAACTCCCTGTGAACCCCAGAATTACACGTGCCCCGCTCCCACAGGGCCTACCGCTGTGAAAGTCCCCGCGAACCCTAGTAATACACGTACCCCACTCGCACAGGGCCTACCGCGTGTGAAAGTCCCTGCGAACCCCAGAAATACATGTACCACGCTCGCACAGGTCCTACTGCGTGTGAAACTCCCCGCGAACCCCAGAAATACACGTACCCCACTCGCACAGGGCCAATCGCATGTGAAAATTCCCACAAACCTCAGTTATGCACGTACCGCACTCGCACAGGGCCGATCGCGTGTGAAACTTCCCGCGAACCCAAGTAATACGCATACCCCACTCGCACAGGGCCTGTCGCGTGTGAAAATTCCTGTGAATGAGCGGGGTACGTGTATTTCGAGGGGTGCGCAGGGAGTTTTACACGCGATTGGCCTAGCGCGAGCAGGGTACGTGTATTCCGATGGGTGTGCGGGGAGTTTTACACACGATTGGCCTAGCGCGAGTGGGGTACGTGTATTCCGAGGGGTGCACGGGGAGTTTTACACGTGTTTTCGTGGTTGGGGGGCTGTATGCTGGTCCACTGGCCTGTGCGCCATGTACTGGATTTGTGCGCTGTTCATGGCGCACGGGGCGGGGTTGGGGGCATAACTGGCGCTGCTGCAGGGTCGCTGCGCCACTCTGCGCCACAGCTGCTTAGGGATGTTAAAATCCATTAATACGCTGTGCGCCGAAATGGGTTTTGGCGCACGCTGCTGGCGCAGACTGCCGCACGCGCACACTGTGCGCCAGCCGCGTGCGCCACTTGTGCGCTGAATTCTATGAATTACCGTGTATCGCGAGACTCGGGCATTATACCATCGAGGGCATGCTAGAAATGTTTTGAGTTAGTATAGTACCAGGCTTGCTGTATGGCCTAGCAGCTCTCCCTCTTAAATATGTCTCTTGGCTGGATAAGATTGAGGGAAGAATTGTATGTGCAATTATTAATCTTTCCCCATCTATTCCAGTAGAGGCTTTAAGACTGAAATGTGGGCTTTCATCATTACATTCAACTTGGTGTCTTCAAAGAACTTCGCTTTTTTGTAAACTGGTGTCCCCATATATAAATTCTAATGCCATAATGAAAAATGAATGTGTTGTGTCCAGTAACAACACATTTATTGAGGAACTACAGCAATGCGCTTTGTCTCACCTTTCCAGTTTGGATATTCGGTTAACTACTGTTCTGAATTCTCCTAATATTGAATCTATTTTAAAGAAGAAGTCGAAGTTATGGAATAAGATACAAACTATAGACAAATTAATACTCGTATTAAATATTTGTTCTAGAAACCCTGCAAACCTATTTATATAAATATTGTCCGATGGACCTGAAGCGATTTATTCTATACCTTTGACTAAATATTCTCCATAGAAGAGAGTTCTTTGTGTCATGGACAGACACTCCTCTAGATGACCGTCTATGCCGTCCCTGCTTGAAAGACATAAAAACAAGTGAACACATACTAAATAACTGCCCGGCACTTGAATGCCAATATTTGTGAGGCTATAAGTCATTTGTAGGCTGCTTTGGACCAATTTTGGGGTACTTTAATTGGAGTGGAATCGGTGTAATTACTGGCGCAGATCTTCCATGTTTGGAAGGAAGTGCCGAAGCATATTGATTCCTGATTATCCTTCAATGTCAAGAGGATGGCCAAGTTCCACGCTGATTTTAATTTCTATTAATTATATAGCAATGCACCATTCTGGCAATAATAAGATGAAATGTTAAAGTGAATAGTAATATTGTAATATTGTATTATAGTTGTATTTAATTTTAAATTGTGGCATCTAATATTGTTTCTTAACTATGATATAAATGTTGATGTAATAAATGTACTTACGTTTTGTATCAATAACCAGATGCACAATAAAAATAATATATATATATATATGAAACCGTGATAGGAGCTGCCACTTCATTGTATTACTCAGAGTGGATGTCAGCCTTCACTTCTTTGTGAATATCAGGATAAAATTATTGTGCATTGGCACTTTTTAAATTGAATTCACAGCAACACCTATACAATCACTCCAAAGGTAATGACATTACAAACTAGAGGATACCCCATTTTTGACCACCTGCCCCTGCACTACTGAGCCATACTCCCACTTTTGTGTTGGCTGACTGCCAAATGTAGTTCTAGTTGTTGGCTGTTGGCTTGTCCTGGTTCTTGATTTTCAAAATCTGGTACAGAAGCTCCAGGTCCCACTCGAAGCCTCTATGTTCCATGTGCCAGCAAGTCTCCTTACTTTGCAACCCACAACACACACAATTACTAGAGCACAGTGAAGGTCTCCGGGGGATTATAGCCACATACTCACACTCATCCCCTCCTTCCCTCACATCGCAGCAAAAGGAAAGCCCGGGAGCTGAGTCAGGCTCTGGCCAGGAGGAAACGATAAGGCAAGTTAGCTAGAGGAAGAGAAAGAAAGGGGGAACGAGAGATAGAGGTAGAGAGAGAGAAAGAGGGCGAGAACGAGAGAGAGGGGAAAATAGGGATAGAGACACTAGGACAAAGAGGGAGAAGCTGAAGAAGACTTGGAAGGAGAGACATAGGAGGGGCAGAGGGAGGGAGAGGAAGAGGTGAAGAGATGAACGTGAATCGGTTGGAGAGAATGAGCCATTGAGAGGGATGTACAGATAGGGAGAGGGGGAGAGCCATAGAAATGGTAGAACATGGACAGCGGCAAAGCAGAGGGAGAGATAGAGAGATAGTAGGAAAGAAAGAGAAAGAGACAAAACAATACACACACACAGAGACAGAAAGATGTGTACACAGAGGGAGACTGCAACAGGTAGAGAGCTAGAGAGAGAGAGTGGGGGAGAGAGTGGTTCCCGTTTATTCTGGGCGCTGGAGCTCTGCCACTGTGTGGTTATGCTATTCCAGTGAAGCAAATGGAGTGTGTAGCTCTTTGCTGTGAAGGCATGACCTCAATAGCATGACTTCAAAGAGGGAATTCAGCGCACTGAGGCCTAATTCATGGAATGTTTAGAGCGGAGCAAAGTCACTTTGCACTCCAAAAGTACTCATTGCACCACACTAAATGGGCCTCATTCACAAAAAAGGCAGAGGGCATACTCCTTCTAAACTTTAGCTCTAAACATTCCATGAATTAGGCCCTCAATCTGCTGATTCCTGGCTTTAAGGTGTAGGATTTATGCCCAGCATCTTGCCGGAGGTAAATACTTTACTTCAAATTCAAACCCCAAGTACAGGAAAAATGGTGATAATTCTATTACCTCCAAAAATAGTGGCTATAATGGATTTACTACCCCTTTTTACCACAACCAAGAACTTCTAATGTGTCCCAATGTAGCCGCATTAAAGCCTTGACCCCACTGTATTCCTTTGCCAGCCATCGCTGACATTGATGTTTTCTTCAAGTCGGGCTCCTGTGCTGGGACCTCAGGGTGAGCCCTTAAGCCCTTTCACTCTTCCCTCTGTGCTGTGACCTCAGGGCGAGCCCTCAGTCCCTTTCACTCTTCCCTCTGTGCTGTGATCTCAGGGTGACCCCTCGGCCCCTTTCACTCTTTCCTCCGTGCTGGGACCTCAGGGCGAGCCCTCAGCCCCTTTCATTCTTCCCTCTGTGCTGTGACCTCAGGGTGACCCCTCAGCCCCTTTCACTCTTTCCTCCGTGCTGGGACCTCAGGGCGAGCCCTCAGCCTCTTTCACTCTTCCCTCTGTGCTGGGACCCTCAGCCCCTTTCACTCTTCCCTCTGTGCTGGGACCTCAGGGCGAGCCCTCAGCTCCTTTCACTCTACCCTCTGTGCTGGGACCTCATGGTGAGCCCTCAGCCCCTTTCACTCTTCCCTCTCTCTGCTGCAGCATTTACTTTGGGATGTCACAGGGAGCGCTGGCTTTCAGGACGTTTTGCAGTTTTATGTTTTTATTTTATTGATCATTTTGTTGTGGCCTCAAAGGACGACAGGACACTGTGAGGGGTTCCAACTGTCTTTATTGTAAGACAAACGGGTGGACCTTAAACTGCCTTAACTTGGGACAAACATTTACTCACAGTTCGGTTCAGTTCAGCTTCATGGCTTCCCAGTTAACTCACTGTAGGAAGGGTGTGCACAATGATGGCACGCTGCAAGCTTCTAGGGCCCCCATGTAGCCTCCTGTGGCTGTGGACTTATGCCCTAGAAGCTGTGAATGGAGGCTGCTCAAACCTCCTGTTACTGCCTCCTTATCAGGAGCAGCGCTGTGGCATGACCTGCTTGGTCTGCCGCTGCATCAGCACTGGCGGGAACGTTTTCCGGCAGAGCGTGGGCTCGCAAGATCACGTTATGCCGAGATCTCGCGAGAACACGCTCCCGCGATCACGTGATGTCCCCACACATTTGTAAGGCGTTTTACACAACAAAATTGTGTTTCGAAGCATCACAAGGCTAAATGGGACAGGAACAGGGGAAATAATAACAGGGGCAATAAACAAAAAGGAATAGTAATATAGTTACCGTCGTGGTCCTTCTAGGCCTTGTGGCATTCGGACGTGCAAGTGCATGGATAAGCAGTGCGGGGCGCAGAGATAGAAAGGGGAGCAGAGGAGTGGACACGTGCTGGCAAGGGGCCTGTGAGGGACGTGCTAAGGGGAGCCAGGAGGAGCACCTAAGAGAAGCGTATGACAGTCAGACAGTTGGAATTAGAGAAGCTTAGGGTTGCAGCAGGGTAGTATTTAGGGAGGTAAAGTTGGAGATTGCGTGGCTCCAGAGCCCAGAAGGCCTTGTGGATGATGCAGTGTGTCTTGAATTTGATCTTTGCAGCCACCAGGAGCCAGTGGAGACATTCTAATGCTGGAGAGATACGGTCCCTGGGCTTGAGGCCAAGGACAAATCTTGCAGCCTTATTCTGGATTAGCTGGAGGGGGAGGAGGGAGGGCAATTGTGAAAGAGGCTGTTGCAGTAGTCCAGCCTGGAAAGGACCAGAGCTCTGGAGACATTGAGCTTCTGGGGGAAGGTGAGAAAAGGAAGTATTCCTCTGTGGAGGTGGAGCTGGAAGTGGGACTTTTTGGTAAGGTCCATGATGTGGGGGGTGAAGGAGAGGGCAGACTTGAAGATGACCATGCGGTTCATGACCTCACACGATGGTGAGGGTAGAGGGCCCATAGAGGGTGGCCAAAGGGTAGGAGGAAAAGAGGGTACAGGTGTCCTGATAAGGAGGATATCCATCTCAGTGGCATTGAGACAGAGATCGTTCACTGAGCACTATGCCTCAATGGCAGACAGACAGTCAGGGATGAGAGAGGGTGAAGAGGAGGAAGTAGAGGGAAGTTTGACGGAAAGCTGTGCATCATTGGCATAACACTGGAAATGAGGATAGAAGGAGAAGATGTGATGAGCAAGATGGGCAAGATAGATATTGAAGAGCCAAGGTGATAGGATAGAGCCCTGGGGGACACTACAGGTAGGGGGGATGGAGGAGGGGAAAGGGCCCAATTACAGCTGGGAAGGGCAGTGAGTGAGGAAAGAGATCAGCCAGTCCAGTGCCCAGTCAGTGAGGCCGAGGGTGTCACAGAGTCGTTTTATGAGGATGGAATGTTTGACTGTGTCAAAGGCAGAGGAGAGATCGAGGAGAATGAGAACAGCAGGAGAGTTGGAGCAAAGTTTCACAGGTGTTCTGGAGAGCAGTTTCCGTGCCTCTGGATGCCCGGAATCCAGATTGGTGGTCATGAAGGCAGCCAACAAGATCAGGGTGGAAGGGTGGAGAGTCAGTTTGGGGAGGGGAACTATTCCAAGAGTTTACCCTGGAAGGGGGTGATAGAAATAGGGTGATAGCTGGGTAGGAGGGGCCAGCAGTCAGCATTTTTAAGAGTGGGTGCACAAGGGACTGTTTGATGGATAGAGGGAAAGAGCCAGTGGCGAAGGAGTGGTTACAGAGATCTACAAGGGCCGGGCGAGAGAGGAGATGTTGTCTTTAATGGTTCTGGAGGAGCAGGGGCGCACCTGTTTGGAGGAGGCCTTCATAGAGCAGAGCACTTTAGAGACCTTGCCTGGTGTTATGGGCTGGAGGGAGGAGAGAGAGAGGGGGTTAGGGGTATGGGACCGAAGGGAGGGAGAGGAGATGGGGTAGAGGAGAGTGAGGACAGGATGTCCTGAGTTTTGCTTGCAAAGTGGGAGGCTAAGGCAGTGCAGAGGCCCTGGGAAGGAAGGAGAGAGGTGGAGACTGCAATTGGATTAGCAAGTTCCTTGCAGATTTTGAAAAGTGTTGCCGCGTTGTTATAGGCTCCGGTGATGCAGGCTTGGGTGTGGGCATCCTGCCTATGCAAAACAACCCTGTGGTGTCCCCCAGGGTTCTAACCTCTCTCCCTGGCTGTTCAGCTAGTATCTGGCACTTCTCGCCCACCGCATCGCTGCTCTCTGCCCCAACTTTCAGTGCTATGCGGATGATACCCAGCTCATTTTCAGGCTACCCTCGGCCTCCTCTTCTCCTTCCCTCATCTCTGACTGTCTTTCTGCTATCCAGGAATGGTGTGCCGCCAATGACCTCTGCCTTAATGCCAGTAAGACCGAGATCCTACTCATCGGCACACCCACTCCCTCCTTCCCTACAGCTCTCTGGCCGGCCTCTCTTGGCCCTCTTCCTGCTCCTACCTGCAAGGCAAAAAACCTTGGGGTCATCTTCGACTCCACACTCTCCTTCTCTCCTCACATTTCTGACGTTTCTAAGAAGTCACACTACCAGCTGCACCTCCTCAGAGGTATCCTTCCTTTCCTCTCCTTACCCCAGAAGCTCACTGTCTCCAGAGCCCTGGTTCTCTCGAAGCTGGACTACTGTAACAGCCTCTATCTAAATCTGCCTGCCTCTACTCTCCGCCCTCTGCAACTCATCCAGAACAGGACTGCGAGACTTGTCCTTGGCCTCAAGCCCTGGGACCGTATCTATCCAGGACTGAAATCGCTACACTGGCTCCCTGTGGCTGCGAGGATTAAGTTCAAAACCCTATGCATTGTCCACAAGGCCATCTGGGGCCTGGGGCCAAATTACCTTCAACTCTCCCTTCCTAAATATCTTCCTTCTCGAGCACTTCGCTCTTCCGCCTCCAACTCCCTCAGGGTCAGCCGCTTCTCCAAGCAATGAGTTGGGGGGAGATCTCTCTCCGCAGCAGGGGCCTCCCTCTGGAACAGCCTTCCTGCCTGCCTGAAACTTGAGGAGAACCATCTCCGGTTCCGGAAGCACCTCAAAACCTTCCTCTTTGCTTCTGCTTTCTCTCTCCCTCTCCCCTGCTAAATCACTGAAACTGTACTGAATCAGCAACTGGGCCACTCACCAATCTCGGTCCTTGGCCCAGCCACTCTCCCCTGCACTGCCTTCCTGGCAACCCCTGCACTGCGGGACTGTCTATGTATCCCTACAGCCCCCCTTCCCAGCACTTGTCTGCACTTATCTTGCACTTGCCACCAGCTGGCCCTTATTATTTATCTTGTTCATTACTAACCCTGTACTGCACTTTCCCCCCTCCCATTCCCCCTTGCACTTTTCCCGTCCCCCCTACCCATGCACTTGCGCGATCTGAATGACACCTGGCCCAGTAGGATCGTTGTCTGTCTCCCCTTGTTCCCCCTTCCCTGCCTCGTCGCGCATTGAAACACTTGTGTATAGGCGCGTTACAAATGTCATATCATATCATATCCTGAATTTGCATGCATGAAAGTAACGTGCAGGATAGTGTCAAGAATTTGCAAGGTCCTGTGCACGAAAGCCAAGCATTTATTGTTGAATTGTAAACCGTCAAATGCAAAACATACTTACTTTGTGGTTCTCCAACATGGAAGTGGTGGGGCTGGGCTGCAGGGAACGGCCCCATGCCAGATTGCATCATAATACATTTTGCAGTGCAAGAAAAGTGCCAGTAAAAGTGCTGGTAATTCCATGACTGGCACATTTCCTGCCCCGCCAAACTACGAGTTGCCAGTGGGGGTTCACTGATTTATCTCTAGCCAAGAGCTGGAGGTAAATCAGTCACCCACAGGCAAGGAAGAGCCAGTATTTTGGGCACCTGTATTACTGCCAAATAAACAGGCAATCCCCTCCATGTTGTCCTATCGGACTCCATAGAATGGGGATTTTCCACTGCTTCTGCTGCCTGTACTATCCCGATAATACTGGGATATCAGGTGACGGAAACGGTAGGTCAGTTTGCCAGCATCCCGTCAGAATTATTGGCGGGATACCGGAACATTTATAATGAGGAACAGTATCTCTTCATGGGGCCTAATGCAGGTGATTTGCATAAAATTCAAAGGAATTATGGGAACATAAGTATGCCCACAATTTTAAATTTGATACATGTTTTACAGTGATTTAGTGGGTAACCCTTATAAGTGAATAATGGAAGTTGCACTCTGCTGTTCTGATTGGTCATCATACTCATCCTAACAAAAAGATGGCTGAAAATGTCAGGACAAATATACCAGTTTGGACAGCTGCAGCATCACATGTGAGACTTTGATGGTTTCTGGATTCAATGACAGTTGTCTGCTCTTGAAAGCGCTGGGTAACTTGCCATGTCTTGATCTGTTCAGATCAGCGTATGTGCAAAGTGAGAGAGGCCAGAAAATGCTAGATGACAAGTATAAATGGAATAACGGCAAGGAGAGTGACACAACTAAAATACCATCCAGACAAGGCGCAGGCATAGAGATCACCTGGTCGGCTAAAAAGAGGGGTTAGCAACTGATGGCTGTCCAGATTATTTGGACTAGAACTCCAGGTATCCATCACCTTTTACTAAACTGCACTGACTAAGGTTGATGAGAGTTGTGGTCCAACACATCTGGATAGCCAAAGTTTATAGACCCCTAATTTAGAAGGTGTTGCCAAGAGACAAATAAACATTGTCATAAGGCCTGGCTACAGGGATTTTCATCTGGGTGAGCCAGATCTGGATCAGGTGGCCACATTTGCATTGGGTGTCGGTGTAGGAGTACCCTAAACACAGTGCTGGCATTGATCCAGATTTCCCAGATCTGTGATCCAGCAAAAACTGTCTTCTCAGATCCGGATAAAATACATTTGCACCCCTCTATAAAACAAAACAGTACAGAGCAAAAGAGAATCAAGGAAAATAGAGTGGCAACATCCATCTACCCATCGTCCCTTCCTAGTGGCCCTCCCTCTTCAAATCTAACTCTTCACCTTTCACCCACTTTCCCACTGACCTCCATTCCCATTTAGCACCACTCTTACCCACACCATGGGCCTCATTCCGAGTCCGGCAGTAACCCTGCCGGTGTTACCGGAGGATTGCCGCCGGACTCGGAATGAATTACTGGCACCTGACTTCCCGGTGCCACTGGGTATTCCAAGTCCGGCAGCTGGGAAGTGAGGCGCCAGCAATTTCATTAATCCCCATTCCCATGGGGTCCTATGGGGCTCTATGGGAATGGGCACATGGGAGCACCAACACTGTTAACAGCTGGTGCTCCTGTGACAAGTCTGCCTACAGAGGCCGCTGCACCCGGCAGGGCCAGACCTGTCGCCACAGCAGCTCTGGCAGGCAGACTTGTAGTTTGGAAACAACAGTGCCGGTAGGCATGTCTTCTTGGCCTGGCTGGGGAGAATAGATGATCATGCCAACTCCTTCTCCTCCGCAAGGGCTGTGCAATGAGCCTCCCAGAACACCTCGGCTACTCCCAGCAGGCCACAGAGGAGGTGCTTGTGGGCCCGACATCCTGTTGTGAAAGACAGAACCCCCCACCCTCCAAAATACTGAAGCAATGAATGGGACATTTTCATTCATACAAAATTACACTCTGAAGCAAAACATTCTATTTTTTGTTGCATTTTTGCAGCACATTGTATTTGCATTAAGGGCAAAAAGGGTGTGCTGGCATACAGGAGAGAGAGCCTGGGTGGGCACAGCAGAATCAGGAGGAAGATGGTGCAGGTTGAGGGGTTTCCAGGCTCCTGGTATCACTGCCGGTAGGGAATCACAGAGAGGAGTAGCCCTTGCTCCCCTGCCATGCCCCTGTAGGTCATTGTCTGATACATACTGTTTACTTAGTGTTTATCATAAGCAATTGTCCGTGATTACTTTTTGTTTGATGTGTTTACTTAGATTTGCTAGTTTCACAATTTTGTTCAATAAATGGGGCCTATGAGTGAGGCATTTTTGGAATAGCTTACACTGCAAAATTAATCACTTCTAGGGGCACCTAATTTTGCCAGGTAAGGCACAGTGAGATTAAATGATTTTCCCTGGATCACATACCTTGGTTAAGCGGTAAAGCCAGAATTTGGGCCTAGCCTGATATTGAAATACTGGACCACTGATCTTTGAAGTGCAAGTTGGTACAAATATGTGCTGAAGTTTGGTTCTGAATACTAAAAATAATACTCAATTTTACAACGATTACTTTAAAAATGCCCAAGTCACATGATACACAAACCCAACAATGTATATGTCATAATTGTAGCAATGTGTTGATGAGATTGTAAGGGGGTCATTTTGTTTTGAATCCTAAACACACTTTTTTCCCACTTTTTGAAAAAGGGCCCCTCCATGCAATTTTATTTGTTTCAAGCAATTACTTGAAAAGTAAAAAGTATGTGGGTCAAATTGTTTATTTCGGGTATGTAATAATCCATGAAACACATATACATCTAATAAAATATACAATGCATCATTGAAATCACATTCTGAAAAGCAATACATGCACCAAAGCACAGTAAAATACCTAAAATCCTTTATAATAGTCACATGGCAATATAATAGGGTTAATCCATCAAGCATCACTCTTCTTTTCCAAGCATAGTATAGAAAACAAACAAATTTAAACGTGCTGCTTACAGCTGATGTTAATATTAACAATAATTAAGCAAGTCTCCACTGCCGCAACCCAGAACCTTTAATAAAAGCATGAAGATAATGTTTGCGTTGGTATTTTTATGTAGGGCAGACAATCACCAAATGAGCCAGTAAAGAGTAAAACACTGGCAAATATTGCCTTTGCTCTTCACTTTTCCACAACATGTCTGGAAAAGTGTGATTCCCTTCCACAGAACCATCCACAATGGATTCTTTTGGAATCTACCTGCTTTTACCAGGGTGTAAAAGTCAGGTGGATTTCATAGGAATACATTGGTTTTCTGTCACCATATAAATACATGCTGGTGGAAAACCAATTGGATTTGGCAGCGCAACCGGTAGGAGCAGGCGAACTTGTTAAGTCCGATCTGCTCTTCAAATTCACCTGCCAAATCATCCAAAATCCTCCAACACATGAAAAGTTGCAATAAATGTTTTTAGCGCCACTGACCTCGAAAATGAGCTTTATTTTCCACATCCTGAATGGAAGCCTACAAGCTCCAGCATAGAAATTCATGAGAATTTACAGAAAATCTCATACTGAAACAAAGGGCCTCATTACGAGTTTGCCGGTCCGGAAATAAGGGTGCCAGTACCAGCACCCTTTCCCGACTGGCAGACTACAACTCTGCTTTCCTGGGCCTTTGCTCCTGGCAGGTCCGACCTGCTGGGCGCAACGCCCCCAGAAGGCAGAGTTGTCAGGGAAGCATTGGGACCATTAACAATGGTGCCGGTGCTTTTGAGTACCCATTCCCCTGGAATCCTATAGGATCCACGGGAACGGGGACTAACATTTTCCGCCGTCTGATATCCCGGACTGGTAATGTCCCAGTGGCACAGGGATCTCAGGCGGCGAAAACGGTGTTAAAGTCTGGCAGCAACCGGTGGGTTACCGCCAGACTTGGAATGAGGCCCACAGTGAAATGAAATGCGTGACAAGGTCATTGTTTCACACAACTTGTTCTGTATCACTGTATTTCTAATCACCCAACAATCACACCTTATATTATTTTAAGAAAAAAGTGCCACAGCAATGGTCACTGCCAGATACCTTTTACCATCTATAATCACGTCAAGTTGTAAATAATTTGCCTCTGAGACACATTCAAACGGTAAGACCACACTTGGAGGACCTGTGCAGTGCAGGCTGAGGAGAGAGGCAGAACGGAGTTCAGGGCGATAGGGGGGGTAGTCCAAACGCTCAATCCACCTCTGAATAATGTTTTTAGTTTAAAAGATGTACTTCCTTCAAACTTCGCCCATAACAGGAAACTCTCTTCTCTTGTGTTATTTTCCAGGTGTTCATGATTAATCTTCTGAGAGGCAAATGTTTATTGGGGGTTGAGAACGGCCCTCACATTCTGGTCTCTCTCCCCCATCACTTGTGGGGTCCCACAGTAAATCATTTCCATTTCCAGCACTGCCTAAACACCCAGCACCCAGGGTTTACATCATACATTCCAAGCAAGACCCACAATAGACATGAAGTATTCTGTTTGCCTGCAAACTCTGTCAAGTTACTCAAACAGTATGAGGTTAACAATTCAGTACTCATCAGTTTGAATCATGAAAAGTTCTGGCAGATCAGGCTAGGCTTCCACACAGAAAAAGATGCATTCTATTTAGGTTGGAACCCCATTTGTAAGTATGCATGAGAAGAAGATCTGAAACTGGTTCATGCTTGCCATCCTAGCCTTGTCATGCCCAGGTAAGGTGAGGTGCAGCTTGATTCCCTAAGCATAGCAAGCAAGTCACCCACATCTGGGCATATACACTTTTGCCAAGGGTGGCAAACTGAAACCAACACGGTAAAGCCAGCAGCTTGGGCTTTTGATTAGGCATGAATAGGCATTTGCCAGGCACGGCCATAAGGGTACCACCTGGCCATAAAATGGGACAGCTGGGAAACAGTGCAAGTGCCTGGGCATAGGATGTCATTGCCTGGCAAATGTCTAATAGGCAAGCCAAAACTGTTGGCTTTGAGATTGCTTCTTTTTAGACAGAACTCCAGTGCAAGGAACAGATGCACTGACATAGATATTGCTTATAAATCAACTGGCTGAAGACACACATGAGATTCTTACTACACCATGAGCTCATTTACAGAGGCAATTATATAATTAAACACCTAAAAGAACGCCTCGATATAACGCTGGCAGTTCCTATGCAGCACAAAGTGTGGTGTTACTGTGTGAAGTGCTTGCTCAAAGAGTTCCCAAAGGGTACGCTTTGGTGGTGAGGGGCAGGTAGTTAGTAATAATGCCATAGATATTGACACAGCCGTGGTTAAACATTGGGTGGGTAAATAACCAGAGACACCGATAGGATGTGTGTTTCTCCTCACATCCTATCTCCATCCTATCTATGTTCCAGTGGAATAGTTCTGGCGTTCATCTAATAGGCACAACTAAAAAAAGGATGGATGTAAGCTTCTTAATCACTCATAACCACTGGCATTGTTCTGGTCAGTCTTCCATACCATTGTTTGCAAATCAGCCTTGCCCCTGTCACTAATGGTGTGTCCCCCTCTGTAATGAAACGGACATAATAAAGAATTGTGGCATATAATGTTGCACAGAGCAATGATAGTGGTAATGTTTAATTCATAACCTTGCATCTATCACTTTTTGATTTGACTAATATCCCCTCCAGAATTACATTTCTGTTATTACCAACTTTATATTTTCACTTACACTAAAGTATTTAATGCAGCAGAATACATAATTGAACGCAATTTGTAAGGGATCTCAGTCGTTTGATGCACCTTGTATCGAAAACTGTGTGCCAGCAACATCACCTGTCATTTATTGTTTGATATAGTTAATCATTTTATTAAGCATGATGTGAAAAACTGCTATATTCCCACAAACAAAAAACTTATTGGAACCAAGTTGGTGATTTTACGTTTGAGAAAATAGTTATAGGCAGCCTGCTTTAGTCACATAGAGGTGTGAATGGTACTCCATCTCCCTGGTCATTTGTGCTTTCATGACTGTGGGGCACAAATCATTGTCCAGAGCAAGCAAACACATCCTGGCCAGGCATTTTCTAGGTGGGGGAGGGGGGGCAGAGGGTGGCCTCCTGCTGGAGCTGCGCCTGGTTGCAATGTGCCATATATGACCGCTCACTGCTGTTGTTATACATGGAGCAATAGCTTGCCTTGTGTGAGCGTGTTTTCATGGTGACTTCTAATTTTGGCAGATATGGCACAACATTTTGCCAAGGATCGCACACTTTAGTTAAATGGTGAAGCTAGGATTTTAGACCAGTTTACAGTTAGACTATCAAAAACAAACACTTTTTTTTTTTTAGATGGATTGCAATGTACACAGTTCATAATAAACCAATCTGGCACATATAAAGATCCTTATAGGAATATGTTATGCAAAAATGATTTGGCCTAACCAACTTGAGCATGTTCTTATAGTGGCCATGCTAGCATATGTTATATTATATGCTATTATATTATATTATGTTAAATACGTTTCTATAGCATTCAGAATCCAAAGGTATTTTAGGGCTGGTGTAATGGTGGTGAAACACAGGGCAGCCTGTAACAAGGTAGTCGAAATCAAAGTTGTTGTTATAAAAGTGTGTGTATGGGTTTTGTAAAATGCTGTAAATATTATTCAGATAATCTGGGTGCTTATTCCACATCAGTGCTCCTTATACAGAACAATGTTTACCTCCAGCCGAGTTGGAGCCAGAAGTGAAATTTCACCGCGCGCTGGTTTATCAGAGCCGATTTTCTGGCTATGCGCCAGATCGCATGGGGTGTTGCCATAAATGCATTCATGAGCCAGAATCGCCATTTGGAATTTGATTCTAGCAGGTGTCAGGAGATAGTGGAGAGGACACAACATGGGAGCAGTGATGTGCTCATAACAATCCTGGATGCATTTTGTAAGGGGGGGAGAGAGAGAGAGAGACAGAGAGAGAGAGAGAGAGAGAGAGAGAGAGAGAGAGAGAGATAAGGAGGGGGTTGAAACTGAGAAAGGGATGGGCCAGGGTGAGAGAAAACATACTAACACTTTTACTAGACTGCACTGACACAGAGAAAAAGAATGAACCGAGCCTACAAGACCATAGTTGGATGAGGTAGAAAAAGAGGTGGTGATAGAGAGCGATGGAGAGAGAAAAAGAGAAAGTCCACTGAAACAGAGAAAAAGAGAGAGAGGGGCATATAGGGTGATAGGGCGAGATTAAGAGAGAGAGAGAAAGAAAGAGAGAGAGAAAGGGAGAGAGAGAAAAGGGGTGTTGAAACTGAGAGGGATGGGGTATGGAGACAGATGGCCACACCATGCTATCAGAGAGAATTCCCTTTTACTAGGATGCACTGACACAGAGAGACCGAAAGCGGATAGAGCGAGAGACCCCTGAAACAGAGAAAGAGAGAGCAACAGAGTGCACCTAGAGAGAGAGAGAGAGAGAGAGAATACACCTGACTACACTGTCAGAGAGTTAAAAGGGTGAGCACACCTGCCACTGTGACTTTCACAATCAGAAAGTTTGAAAATGACACACAGATAGAGACAGATAGAGGGGCAGGACCTAGGGAGAGAGACAGTGCAGAGAGACAGAAAAACAGAGAGAGCAAGAGAGAAAGGAGAGAGAGCACTAGATCAGCAACTGAGATGTGGGTACAGCTCGATGCCGTTATTATTAATAT
Organism: Ambystoma mexicanum; assembly: GCF_040938575.1. Taxonomy (NCBI): domain Eukaryota; kingdom Metazoa; phylum Chordata; class Amphibia; order Caudata; family Ambystomatidae; genus Ambystoma; species Ambystoma mexicanum. The sequence continues at coordinate 101,202,991 of NC_090925.1, read as the reverse complement.
TACCATTATTATTGTTTTGATTATTTTCATTATTCATCGTAATAAGTGTATAGTCCTCCGGATTAACTTGCCATTTTGTATTAGTAGTTTATTAATCTCGTTTTTTTTCTTCTTTTCGAATTACATATTTCGGATTGAAAATCTCAAAATGAACAGAACAAACAGGACTGAAAAAACATTTATTTTTTATCATGGATCAAACTGAGGGTTCTAAACATCCCAGACATTAAGACTTATCTCAGGGCCAGGGCACAGGGATTACTTTGTTCAGGTCACCATTGTTTCCCCCAAATACATCACACAGTGATCACAGCTGTGCCTCTGATTAATCTCTGACGCTGTTCCATCTTCTCTATGGTGCTTCATGGTATATCACACAGTGATCCCAGCTCTGCCTCTGATTCATCCCTGCAGCTGTTCCATCTTCTCTATGGTGCTTTATGGTACATCACACAGTGATCCCAGCTGTGCCTCTGATTCATCTCTGCGACTGTTCCATCTTCTCTATGGTGCTTTATGGTACATCACACAGTGATCCCAGCTGTGCCTCTGATTCATCTCTGCGGCTGTTCCATCTTCTCTATGGTGCTTTATAGTACATCACACAGTGATCCCAGCTGTGCCTCTGATTCATCTCTGCAGCTGTACCATCTTCTCTATGGTGCTTTGTGGTACATCACACAGCGATCCCAGCTGTGCCTCTGATTCATCTCTGCAGCTGTTCCATCTTCTCTATGGTGCTTTGTAGTACATCACACAGCAATCCCAGCTGTGCCTCTGATTCATCTCTGCAGCTGTTCCATCTTCTCTATGGTGCTTTGTGGTACATCACACAGTGATTCCAGCCAAGCCTCTGATTCATCCCTGCAGCTGTTCCATCTTCTCTATGGTGCTTCATGGGACCCACATAATTGGGTATACTGTGCACATTGTAACAAAAGGCACATTGTGTGGCGCTGCCTTCCATCATTGATGGGTAATAAGATGCCAGCACTTTCTTAGACCAGTTTCTCAATTACACACAAACATGCCAGCTCTGCACATGAAAACAGGGGCTGAGCAAGAACTAGCATGAAAGTTAACCTTCTTGTAAAGGGAGGGAAACTGCATATAATACTGCAAAGCCTGCACAGAAAGTTTACCAAAAAGGTTTATTATTGGCTGACAAAGCAGACGGCAAGAAAGGGTCTAGGACAGAGGTCTATCCCAATGTATCACAAAAGATTTGGACCACAACTCCCATCAGCCCTGGCAAGCATAATCAAGAGCCAGAGCCAGATATTTGGATTGAGCCATGCCCAAGCTTTCATTGCCTTGCCCATCTGTAATATTGCCACATATTATTTTCGTAGGGAAATCGCAGGTTCTAAGATAAGGTCTACTCACTGTTCAAAATAAAACAGTCAACATACGGCTGACGGTGCAGGCGGATCTTCCCTACTTGCAGAATCCAAAGTGCACCAGGTATCCAGCACTTCAGATAGCATTTCCAGAAGCAGCCACACCGGCAATGGAGGGTGGACACCCTTCTTCCTAGTCTTCCTTATACCTGTATGGCTGCTTTCTACCAGAAGCAGTGCTATATCTGCTCTGAGTCTCCAGGGATATGGTCTCCAAAGCTGGACATGGTTAGACTTTAACAGGCAGCTGCAGAACAAATGCAATTAAAAGTTCTTTGTCATTAAGGGTTCAATAACACTGCACCGTCCCCAGATCGGGATTACTTTGCCAAGGAACATGTGCCAAGCTTAAAAGTTACAGTCAACCACAGGTGCAGAAAATAAGTAATTCAAAGTTTTCCTATCTGCAAAGTTGTCCACACCTTCACTCTAGTGTAATACTTACTGTAACTGGAAAACAAGCACTACCAAAGACAAGGTTTCTGGTTACTGGAAAAGCATGGTATTGACTTTAGCTTGATAATCTTTTGCCATCAAATGCCCAGGTACTCACATCCTTGATCATGTGGTGCTCCATGGACAGGAAACCTGCTTGCTCCTGAACAGTGTTCTGCCCCATCTCTTATCAGTTTCAGGAACAAACTGAATACTTGTCCATTAAAAAAACAGCAGACACACAGGCTTCACCAAAATGCAAGGGGTGGAGGACGTGACATCATACACCAAATTACATCACAGGAAGGATGTCAGATGACCTTTGACCCTGATGACATCACATGAAATAACAAACATGACATTTAACTCCAATGTCATCACCTGAAGAGACTTACGGGTGTAAAACATGTACATAAGCTTACATTTCATAAAATACCAAATCGGTAATCGGCAAACATAAGACTTTCTTAGATACCAACCACATTTTAACTAAAGTACTCCCTTGATGTGCTATGGAGGGAGTCATGTTATGGCAGGGTTAGACTCAGTAGAACCAACATAGGCCCTGGGCACTGCCCTGCATATGCCACTACAGCCTTATATGGACATTTACTGACAACCTATACCAATTATGTTTTGCTGTAGTCTCCCTGAGTGGGACAGGTATGCCCAGGCTTAGAGGCCCAAGCTGGTCCTCACTGATGACACCCAAGGAGGCTGAAGCATATCTGGGGATGCTTGTGGGCTCATGCAGAAGGGATGTAACCTAGCAGTGCAGGATGGGCTGCCCCTTTTGGGGTGGGACCAAGCTTGATTTGCATATGGTGTTTCCCGTTTTGTAATGGCTTGGCAGGTGAAGAACGATGGTCTGGATGGTTGCCCATAGCAAACCCAGAGGTCAAGATTAATTAATTCTAAACCTTCCAACCATCCCCTCTTTCATTTTTCTAAAGACAAGTTGGTTAAGCAGCAATTATATTTTGTGCATGTTTGTGTTATTTCTAGTGTGCACATTTGCGTTTAACACGTATGGCTATTAAATGTGGCTAGTGCCCTAAAATAGCCACACCATGAGATTTCTGCTTGTCCTTTGACCATGTTGCTGTTTGTCCTTCTTCCTGCCTTGCCAGGTCAGGGGATCCACTATAAGGTCATGCACTTGCCCAGGAAAGCTGCAGCTTGTGTGGGCTAGTGGTGCCTTTGTGTGGGTGGCTCAGAAAGTGGATGTGACTGTCTGGTTCCACTCCACATACATGGTGCCTGTGAGTCTAGGTGTGAGCATGAGTGAAACCAATAGTTGTCCCTGATTGGAAAACTACTGGCTGTTTGAATGGTGCAGATCCTTACCATTGGTGTGTTGGACTTGCTTCCAGGCTGGATTTTGGATGAGAAGAGGACTCCTCCAGCCCTTTCTTCAGATCAGCGTTTTAGCCAAGAATCCCTCATAGAAGAACATCCAGCTGAAGATCTGATGGTGACTCCTGAAGAGGCCCAGCATCCCTTCCTGCATCTGGACAGGTGAAGCCCTCTTGGACTACCTGATATGCCTGATCTACCTGATCTGCAAAGGCCCTGTGCAGTGATGGGACCAACTAGTCTTGATGTGTGGTCAAGGATCCAGCCATCCTGATCTTTATAAAGTGTCCCTGGACTACCCAGTGGGCTGACTATCTGTCCTGTTGTCTACCTCACTAGAACCTCCGCTGTTCTGGGTTTGCAGTTTAGAACGTTGGTGATCGCCAGCAGGTATTAAAAGTTACTTTCCTACCAACTCCGGTTCTCTCTAGGCTACACTACTGCAATATCCTTTTCCTTAGTCTACACTCTTCTTCTCTATGACTCCTTCAGCTAATTCAGAATAGCGCTGCAAGACTTATCCTTGGCCTCAAACCCAGGAACTGCGTCTCTACAGCCATAATATCTTTCCACTGGCTCCCGGTTGTTGCAAGGATCACATTTAAATACCTTTGCATCATCCATAAGGCTGTCTGGGGCTGGGGACCACACTATCTACAACTGGCTCTCGCTAAATACTCTCCCTCCAGATCTTTATGTTCCTACGGCACCAACTGTCTGTGTGTCAAGCGCTTCGCTAAACAGCAAGCTGGTGGCTTATCTCTTTCCTCAGCAGGCTCCTTCCTATGGAAGAGCCTCCCCCTTCCTCTTCGTCTTGTGCCGGATCTCCTCAAATTCAGGAAGCTCATCAAAACCTTCCTTTTCACCTCCTCCTTCCCTTCCTCCCTCCTCTGCTAAACTCCACAGTTGCTGAGATTGGTGACCAGGGACCTTACGTGTCCTCTGGGGTCTGGCCTCCCACACCCAGTCACCTTCAGCCTCTGCCCACTCCCAGCACTTGCCTTGGCACCCATTGGCCTATGCCACCACAGGCCTGCCCTTGCTTATTTATTGGCAGCTGACCACTCTCACCAGGTCACTTAACAGCTGCTTACTCCCTAGCACTTCCCTCTTTGGTACACCTAGCACTTAACCCCACTTCCTCACCCCTTCTCTTTGCACTTGCATGTTTTGAATGCTCACAAGGCCTAGCATGTGTGCCTCTCTTTCATTTTTCTATATGCTTTTCTTTCCCATGTTCCCTCCCTGCTCCCCTGTGGGCCCTTTGAAACACAATTTACTTGATGTATAAGCGCCTTACAAATGCACAATAAATAAAATAATCAATACATAAATACATTTGATTACCCCCCAGAAATGTGCGTAATTGATCTTTATGGCAAGAATTTGGTGCCAGCTTAATTGATTCAACTAGCTTCTTACGTGGTTTCCCACGTGCTGCTGATAATTTGTGACCTAAATACTCTACTTCTTGAACTCTAAATATACATTTGGCTCTTTGAATGGTCAAACCCGCCTCCTTCCAATGCTTCTTTACTGTGTCCAGATTTCCATCATGCTGCTCTTTATTACTTCCATATATCAAGACATCGGCCTCATTCTAACCTTGACAGTCCGGAAATAATGGTGCTGGTAAATTTACCAGCACCGTTATTTCCGGACCAGTAAATTACAAGTCTGCCAGGCGGGTAACTGTTTACGGATCCAGCAGCAACTGGCCGGTATCACCGCCATGGTTACCGCCGGACCCGTAATGAGGCCCATCGTCCTGAAACACCATCACAGTATGTAAGCCTTCTAGTGTTTTCCATTATCCTTTTGAACACAGCTGTGCAAATCCAAAAGGCATCTGGCAGAACTCATATGCCCCCATCATGGTAATGAATGACATCAAATGTTGACAATCCTCCATAAGTCGGACATGATGGCACTTTGTGGACAAGTCCAGCATACTAAGTACTTTAGCTGTTCCTAAAGGAACTAGAGTTTCTGTGATTTTCAGTAATGGATGCCTGCCTGTCCAAATTGATTTGTTTAGATCTCTGAAGTCCATGCACATGCACATTTTTCCACTAGGTTTAGACACAATCACAATTGGTGGCAACCACTCTGATACTTCAATATCCTTAATCCTTAAAGGGTAGTCATTTTTTAAATTCATTATTTCATTCTTCTTGCATATTTAGTGGGATAAGGCTTACTTTGTATACAACTGGAAGTGCTTTATCGTTGAGTACAATTCAATGTTGAAATCAATTTAGTTCCCCTAAATTCTCTGATAATACTTCAGCATATCTCTATGTCCATTTGTCTATCACTTCTGACACTGATATTAGAACTAATGCATATGCTCCTATTCTTATGCACAATTTGTCTTTTCTCTGCCTAGCAGAGATGAACCTTTTATAGCAACATATATCCAGGCCTTGCATTCAATTCCTTTGTATTCCATTTTGGCTTGAAATGTTCCAAATAATCTAATTCTAATATCACCATAAAGTACAGAGTCACTGTCAGGAGGAAACACTTGCCCTAGATCTCCTAAACTCTTGTATGTGTCCATTGATATTATAGTCCACCACAATCCTTTGTCCGCCTTCATGTGTATCCCCATGCCATGAATGGTGAACACATCAGTTGGTCCTCTCTGTGATGTTGTTAGTTCTCCAATTACAAAAACGTGCCTGTTGTTTCTGTCTCCTTTGCACAGATTGTCCAGTGCCTTTGCCATATTGTCAAACCCTCTCTCTGTGCCCATTTCTCTGCAAAGCCATACATAGTGTCCTCTAATTTTGCATTCAATTTGGTCAAGGCAATTTGGTTACTTCAGTCAAGGCTAAGTAACAGGACGAGTGGGGGTGATATGAGGTCTTTGATGAGCACACACAGTTGGATACAAAGAATTACCCTTAGACAGTAGTATATAAACAATATACCATTTATTAGGCCCACGAACAAACACCAGTGACTAATGAAAAGCACAGTAAAATCACCACTCAAACATCACACTATGTAAAATGTATACAATCACTTTTGGTCAATTTGGTAAAGTGCGGAAATCCCACCAAAACCTGCAGGAGAAAGGGCAGGCAAACAATCACATTGGCAATCTTCAGAAATGGATAAGCCTAACTTTAAAAGTCCAGCACTATGATGACTGGAGCCTTGTGTGCAATGTTAGATATGTGCGTAAAAGCACCCGGTCATGCGTAAAGACGCAAAGTACAATATTCAAGGAACTGGTAAAGTTAGAAAGAGGATTCTGAAGTGTAAAAAAACAGTTCTGAGAGTCAGGGGAGGATCTGCTGTGGAGAACCAAGCTATTCTCATCATTCAGAAGGCTTTAGGAAGCGGAGGCCACCTAAGCCAAGGAGAGGATCCTGTGTGCGTAAAAATGCAATGGATGAACTAGGGGCCACTGGTAAGTGGTTTAACTACTCACCACCCTTATCTCACTCCGGGACCAAACTTGGCAGGTCTGGAGAGGGTCGCCTGGAGTATAAGTTCCCACCCTTGGTAGAACTTGAAAGTGCACAGGCGCTGCGGGTGCAGATCCAGGTCCGGTGCACAACAAGTGCTGTATCTCTCATCTCGATTGCTGAAGAAAGGTGGCAAAGTCATCAGCAATTACCGTCACTGTCGCACAGTGCTGCAGGCGCACCCAACTCTCGCGGTCGGATGCATGCCTTTCTCCCGTGGCCCAAAGCAACTGGGACAACAAAATTTTGTCAAGAAGGTGCTTTGCTTTGCAGTGCGAGCTAGGATACCTCCAAAGCTTGAGGCAAAGGTCAATAGGACAATGCTCCTGTACGGGTGCCAAGGTTCGAGACGGACAATTTAATTGATGGCCCAGGGACACTTCAGAGAAGGCTCTTTTGCAGGGAAACCAGGAAGCATTGGGACTGATTGGTCCCACTACACAAAGGGGTTGAAGCATCCTTACAGGTCTTAGGAGATCGAGTGCAAATTAGGGCTTTACTGGGATGTCAGCGGTCTCAGGGTGCCAACCGTCTTCTGTGAGGTTCTGGATAGTCCTTGAGTCTGCTCGGCTCTTCTGGATACTAGGCTCTGTGTACAGGTCAATTCAGACCTGTTGCTGATCTGCGGGTATGCAGTTCGGACCGCTCCTCATATTCACAAGTCCAGTGAGTGCGTGCACCCAGCTAGCCAATGAGGAGATCTACCCCACTCACGCACACCAGCAGTGGTCCAATCAAGGACCACTGTGGCTCTCATGCTGTCGTGCACACAAAACATCCTGGCATCAGTAGTGTGGATTGGGACGAGACAGTCCCAGCCCACTTCCTGGGTACGTACACATGTGACCTGCAGTAGACTGCGAAAGACACAGCTTTCGCGGACAACTGCATACCCAAATAAGGTGTACCTGGGTCACAAAGAACAGGGAGAAGGCCAGCGGACAAAAAGGCCAAGAAGAAAACAAAAGAGCCTGTGGCATGGCCATGATGGACACTAGCCACCTTCATGAGCCTAACGCGATAAGCGCGTTATGGCTCAGTAAAAAGTTATAAAAGTACATGAAAAAGCTTCTGCTGCCAGCAGTCTACTCCTAGACACATTTTCCAGTTACCAAAAAATCCTTAGTGGATGACTAGGGCCTGAAAACGCAAGGACCCCGTACTTTGTAATGTACTTTGCGCAATAAAATACAATTGCCAAAAATTGCAACAAAGCTGAAAGACTAAGAGAAACAAAGTTTCTCAGTACTGAGAGTCTGAATGATGTGTCAATCCCAGTGGAGTGCATCTGAAGGCTGTGCTACATTGGCAAAGGTCAGGACAGGCGGATGTAAAAAAATCAAAAGGTTTGGGGGATCACAGTTGTAGAGTTAAAATAGCAGTAAGTGACATGTTCCCTAATAGAGGAGACAACTACCAGCGAGATGTCATGACTTCATCGGACGAGACATGGTATCTCCCCTTTTCCAATGAGGAAGACCCTCTAATAACCAAGACCTTTTTCCATGAGGAAGACCCTCTAATTCCCAAGACCTTCATGGCCCATTGTCAGCTACTTACTACCCTTTGTAGAGGATATAACGACACCTCTTCTTGGTATTTTTCTGGTCAAACCCTCCACCTATGACCTTAACACATAAAGCTCCAATACAACACATTTGGCTTCTGAAGTACCTCTATGCAAATTCACTAACAAAAACTATTTAAACGCCATGTGTCCAATGACAGACATGGACTCCAACTCCCAGAATCACTCAAGTATTGAGACGAAGAGGATGAAGGTGTTTGAACAAGGTAACAAAAGTTTGAAGCTCAATATGCAGTCTAGTTGTTTTCCCTAATCACTTGTGCGTGGGACATTTAAAGATGGCAACCAACCTACTGAGTGGGGCAGTGCATGAGAAGATGTTGGTTCCTATGCACAGGCTCATGAATGCGAAAGACACGTTCCGGTGTGGCGGAGCAGAGGAGGCTGCCGAAACAGAAGGAGAAATGCAGTGCAAGAGCAGGAAGTGCATTGGAAATGTTTGGAGCCGCAAGAGAGTTCCTGGGTGGTGCTCAGTAACTCAAAGAGGCTGCATTCCCCATTCTGGGACCTGAAGGCAAGCGGGCATGTGATCGAGGATCCACAAAGGAAAACTGAAGGACGTCTGCACACTCCAGGGTGGAAAGCAGATGAAAAAGCCACACCACAGAAGTGAGAACGAACCGGAGATGCTTGAGAGAACCAATGAGTTGTTCTAAAGACAATAGGGGCAAGGGTGTTCCGGGGAACGCGCCGACAAATGTGACACCATTGTTAAAACTACAAGAAGATATTTTGAATGCAGAAAAGGCAAAGTACAGACCCCACTGAGCTACAAATGTGTGAGATGCAAGTGTGGGGCAAAGCTTGAACAAAGATCACCACAGACATATATACCAAGCCAAGAGCAATATATGCAGTCTTGGTGATAGAGGAACTGTGAAACACATGCTAAGTCCTTGCAAAGGAAAGATACAAGGCAAGTAAAACACATGAGAAGGAAACCAGGCAATTGAAACATATGAGAAGTCCTGGCAATGGAGGGAAACCAGGCTATTGAATCACATGACAAGTCCTGGCAGGAGAGGATACCAGGCAAGTGAAAACTTCAAGAGAGTCCTGGCAGGAGAGTACACCAGGCAGTTGGAATTGCATAAAGAGTCCTGGCAGTAGAGTGCACCAGGCAGTTGGAATTGCATGAAGGGTCCTGGCAGAGGAGTATACCAGGCGAGTTGTAAAGCTACCAGAAATACTACAGAAAGACAGTGTTTTCTAAACAAAGGAGACATTTGTGTTAAAGAAAGACTGTTATAGAACGTGTTGCCTAAACAGGAACCTTGTGAATCAAGGATAGACACAAAGTAACTGTTAGTAAAACGCTCTCCAATTGCAACAAGGTGATTTTGTCTTTGTGCTAAACTTTGTCCACAGATGAAGTAAGCCACGATGTAACGGTCCGTACATGGTCGTTTATGCCAGTGAAGGAATTGTGGTATTGGGTACCCATCTTGGATGTCCAAAAGGCTCCCCATACAGCACCTCCTTCACCCGTTTCTCTATCTGTGCCATGAAGTAATTGCCTATTGCTCTTCACACTGATTCTACTATTTTTATACAAACCGCTTTTACATACCTCTTTAATTACTAAATTTAGACTTATCATATATATCTTTTCTATCTCTTTTCTATCTCAACTACATCAGAGTGATTTTTAAGTTTTTTAAAGAATGTGTATTTTTAAAGAATGTGTATTATTTTTCTTGGAATGTTTATCTATTGGTATCGAGCTATTTTTACTGTATTGGTTAATATGAAGAATTATATGATGAATTATAGGCATAATTATATGAATGCTGCATGTTAACCCATTCTTCTTGCCCCCTGCAGACGTCTCATCACAAGTTTCATCATAAGCGTTGTGCAATTATTGTACTGTTTTGTATCTTTGTTGCGTTTCTTGCAGGTCTATGTATATGTTCACCAGAAAAAGGTTATATGGGTAGGTCATATGAAGGGGGTTGTAGTATTAAAAATTATAATTTTTGTTTTTGTTGATTTTTCTATGTATTGTACTGGTTATAATGGGGAGGGGGGGTTCAAAAAAATGTATTGCATGCAACACAAACGCGGGTAGTGGATACAGCGACATGGAGGTCTCGAGTAATAAGAGGGGTTGAGAAGGAAACAGAGTATGATCAGTATAAAGGGGTTGTACTTGATACAATGGCTGATGTGCACCATCCATAGTTTACTAATCTATGGTATAGTCACATGAACTCAGTGGGGAAGCAGAGGTCAAATGGTAGCTGCTATGTCTGCTCTCTCATCCCCCACGCATTAGGGGCACCCAAAATGTTAATACCCCAGGAGATGCCATGTCAAGAAGCCTAGTATTTGGTTGAGTTGGCACTGTACTGAGTTTGGAGTTAGTTTTAGGGGCACGACATACAAGTTGTGCTGATGGATAAAGACAAAGAAAAATGTGTGAAGACTGGAAAAGCCCTGGGGTGCAAAGTGTGCACACTGTTAAGAATGGATAGACTGTTGTACGGATCTAACAGATGGGAGCAAGTGCTAGTGAGCTGCACAGCAGAGGGGTTGTTGGGGTTCAAAGAAGAAGTAATATGCACCATAATCAAGAACTGTTTTCCTATATGCTCCAGGTAGCTCTCAAAATGAACATGTATTGAAGCCATAGAAGTTCCAATGAAAGTGCAAATAGTGGATGAATATGAATTCTCTTTTGAGGGCATGGATCTGTTTCAGTGGGAAGCAACAGCAAATGTAATAGGACATTGTTTATCTCTGATTTCAGCAAGGGTACAGCAGCCCTCATGGACGTCTTCTGGGTGTGCGGTCAACTGGAATACGTGCAGCTCCCACCCTCATGGAGAGGCACATGTTCATTAACGACCTTGCATTCAGCCATCTTCATGGTTCCTGACACCCACCTGACCAGAGCACCCAAGTTTGTCACAGAACCATACAAACGGCCCCAATCCCAACCCCCACAAGGGAAGAGAAAGAAGTGCACACTGAGAAAATGGTAGAAGAGATATAATTATTTGTCTGAAGATTCTGCAAAGCTGCTGAAAGAAATCCTAGATAAATACCATGTGTATACCTAAACGGAGGTGTTCTTCTCCTCCCTCCTGCTACCAGTGGTCTAGGTTGCAGCCAACGCCAAGTGGCTACAGATTGTGTGGTGGGAGATGATCCAGTTGGAGAATGATATGGAGCAGGGGCTGAATACGATCAAGACTGGGTTGCATCTGATCCAGTTGATGACTCTCCAGAACTGGTATGTTCTCAATTTATTGATGGTCATAAAATGGGCCATGTGCATACATCCCCCCAAACGATGCAGAAAATGGGTCCCTGTCACATATCATAGGGTCCCTTCACAAGCTATCGAACGGCATGGAAACTGAAACAGGAGTAGAAGCGGAATATTGGTTCAATACATTGTTCTCCTGGGCACCAACATGGCTTGGAGCAGTGGTGAAAATATTGGTCCCTATGATGGTGCTCTTGCAGGTAATGTTCTACACGTGCCAAATTATACTCTGGTGCTGCGTTAATACACTCCCGAACAGTGCCATGATGATGGTCTCGATAGGTGCAGGTAGAACTCCTCCTAGTAGAAATAATACGCCCAATCAAATAGCGGATTCAAAAAAGCAAAGCATGGTGAGAGTATAACGACCAATAGATCCCCCTGGTACCTTGACTTCACCCCCACTGGACCCAGAAAATTATGTGGGGCACTGGGACAATCTAGCGGGAGATGGAGACTACATTTACCTCAAATGTAGCCCAGAGAGGTATGCCCAGGAAGGGGGGAGTTTACATCTTGAGTGCAGGGTGTGGGCACCGAAAGATGAAGATTACAGGGCACGAGAAGCAGTAGGGTTAGTTAATGGACGATTAACTAAATGGGGGAATGCTGGGATGCACGTACAAGTTTCATGTCCCTCCAAACAATTTAGGAATATATAATAGTACGTGAGGAAACGCATGGGCACGACTGCAGGCGTTGGGGGCACGCAACGCAGGAATAACAAATGTAGTGTTGTGATCTTAAAGTGTCTCTTGTACTAGATGGGATTACCAATACAGATCTTAGACCAAATAACCGAACAGACTCAAAGAATTTGGCAAAGCACTACTTTATTCTCAATTTAATAAAGCAAGTCAAAACTGGCAGACATCAGACATGATTATACGTGCCAAACTGTAAAAGCTATTGACGAGAGGGATTGGTTATGGGAAAATATCTAGTTATAGAATACATAGGAGTTAGTACACCATTGGCTGTCTCTTATCTGTAAAACAAGCCTCAATCTACCTCTAAATATGTATAATACTAATTATAGCAGACAAAATGGCAGTAGATTGGTCTATGCAGCATTGTATAGCAGATTGCCCCATAGACCCTACCTTGGACTGTCGACTCGGCTAGCAGCGCGTAAGCGAAATGAAACCCAGGTGCTTGAACCATATCAGATTACTCCCCACTTTCCCAATTAGTCCATCATCTCTCATCAGTCTGGCCATAAGCCAAGATTTTCCATCTGTAGTTGACATTATTGCCTGCTCTCATATCTGGGACATTCAAGGGAGTGCGAGTACATCACTATCTTCATCCACAGCCTAATGAATAGCCCTTGATCTCCACTTCTCAATCACGTGTGAAGAGACCTCAAATGTGTCCATTTTGACCTCTTATTTACTGCTATTTGATTCAATTATATTGGGTGTCATTGCTCCTCTGCTGGCCTGAAGAGACTTACTCACCCTACCTTCTATAGACTTTATACACTTTGAATTGTCCAATACTTGGCTCTTGCAGATGTTTATTTCTTCTTTAATCTAAGCAAAATGTGTTTTATGCCCATGGCTTATCCATCTGCCTCCTTTTGTGTCTAGCAGCTGTTCCTTAAAATAGCATCCTTGATCCCAGGGCAACATAGACTCCCCTTTGTTTTGCACACAAAGGTGGTTTCCAGTGCCTCCCGACTCTGCACCCCTGGTCTGTCTCTGAGGTAGCTGAATTTAATCTTTACACAAGCCGACAACGTTTTTCCTATCATGGCAGTCCTTGCCCCGTCATATTTCCCTCAATAGCAAACATCTATATGTCTTAACAACCACGCGTTGCTGCGTATTTAGACTTATTGGTCAGCAAGTTACTTTATCTTCTTTGCATATATGATCACTTCATCATTGCATACATGTTTCTCGTGTCACTTCAGTTAAATTAGCACTCTAAGTATTTTCATATTGTTTCAGTATGTCTTCGTATATCTTCTTCATGACATCACTTGTCCTCATCAGATTTCACTCAATGCTCCATGATGTCCATTGGTGTGTGTTGACATCCTTCCATACTCTCAGTACGAGGATAATTCTATACTGTTGTCTGAGTACATATTGTCTCTCATATACTCAATGCGGTACAGATATAACACATGGGGTCCCGTATAGGGCCCTTCTTCTGCTGTTCCAATATGACGGCAGTGAGGGTGCGGGAGTTAGGGAAAACACATCCTCCTGGTCCTCGATGGTGTTTTTAAATAGTCATGGAAGCATAAATAGCCCCCAGCATAGGTCATTAGGAATGTAAGAGTAAAATAAGTAAAATGTAATGTTAAAGGTATTAGGTCAAAATTTCTTTTTAAAAAAACAGGAAAAAAAGATCGATTTAGAAAGACCGCTCTGTGACCGCACAGAGCGGTCTTTCTAAATCAAACTGTCATGCCCCTGCCGCACACAAGTGCACGCAGGGGCTGACAAGTGTGGGAGTGTCAGGTAAGTGAATGTGGAGCTGTGTGTGTGTCTGTGTGTGTTTGTGTGGGTGTGTGTGTATGCGTGTATGTGTGTGTAGTAAGTATGTGTTGTTCTGGGAAGGTGGTGGTGGATGAGGAAAATTCACTATCCCATCCCAAGCCCCAGCATGGAAACTGAACGTAGAGGCTGATAGACCAAACACATAAAATACAATGGTCTCGTGTTGCAGACATGCGAAACTCGAAAGGAATGTGAATGGCCACGCACAGTCAGGCTTGTACCTGCCCGAAGGACTAGCCCTCGGGAGCTGAGGCAGAGGTTTTGAGCTGCCGTTGATCTGGTCTGGATTTAGGAGCTTAGCACCACCCAGAATAACCACCATCCCTTTTAAACTGCATATACCCACAAACAAGATCCCTAAATCCTTAAGAATGTGACTGAGTAGTGGGGTCTGCAAGAGGCCCAGGAGGGGTATCCAACAAGAGGTGAGGCAGGAGTGATTAGATTATGTGTTATTTATTCTAATGGGCCAATTTGACCTTGAGAGTATCTGCTGAGCTCATGTTAACGACCAGGTTCCATGCCCGCAGACACGGTACCATACCACGTAACCCTGCAATCAAGTAGCTGGGAACTAAGGTGACGAAGTAGAAGATCAGGTGTTAGAGGGCCAGGGTAGTTTTACATGTGGCCAATCGGTCATGGGACTGTAGGAGGCTTGTAATATGTATATATGTGGTATATAGGTGGTAGGCAGTGAGAGTAGTGGGATAACAATGTATACTGGTTGCGTCACGAGAGATGTTTATTTGGTGAAGTCATTGAATTAAACGAGAGAGCAAGCTCCAAAACAGCTGGGTTCTACGGCACCCTCTGTCGCCTTTTTACTTTTTGTATAAAAAATAAATATTGTTTTCCTTGCAAAGAGGTGCACCAAGCTATTTTCCTTAGAGGATTGTTTTTCTTTGGCATTGTTGTCTGGAGCTTTACATTACAGCATCAGTGTTGTCTGACTCGTTCATAATGTGTTCCATTATACCAATGGAAGGGCCAGAGACCCTTTATGTTACGGGGGAGGCAACCTCACATTGGTACAGTTGGTGTACTGCATGGTGTATCACCTGGTTGATGAAAAGATAGAGAATTGGTAGGTTTCTATAAGGGGAATGTGCAAATGCCATGCTAGCTGTATTCTGACATTACCAGTGTCCATGCTAGGTCCAGTTGTTTTACTGTTTTCTATCAACAGAACAGGGATAGGGATGGGCAATGACATGATGTATGGGTGGCATGCATGTGAGGCCCCTTGCATGTCACTGACCTATTCTTTTTTTGTTTTATTGTTGTTTGACAAATAATTGCCTTTAACAAAGTCAAGAAAGCAAAAGATATACAAAGATTTAAAACATTATAAAATTCATCACTTAATAAACACATTAATAATTATCATAGTAAATTCTACACAGAATACAATCATCTCTCCTAAATTCATAAAAACTGAACACATTCCTAAAAGTTAGGAAAGGACAGAAGGAGATCATAACATATTAATATTAGCTTGGTCATTCAATTGTAAGGAATTTTTTAAAAAAGGACTACAGCAACCATCTTTGAAGTAGTCCAACAAGCCAAACACTCATTCCAGAGATCTGTTTGCACATAACCAAACTTCCTAAAGTGCTGTGTGCGCTTTCCAACTGGTGATGGATACATTAGCAGCAAATGTTTAGGATCCTCTACTGAATATCTACAAGTTAAAGACTCTGCTGGACACAAGCCATATATGTTCATAATTCGCTTAGTGTAACACAGATTCCAGCAAAACTTTAAAAAGGACCTCCTGACTCAAGGACTCAGATAGATGAATAAACATGGTGCCAGCATGCCACACCATGTGTTGTATCCAGAGTATGGGCCCAATCCTATTGACAGAACAGTAATTTGACCTTTACAGGGTTGGTTATCAGGTCATCAATAGTTTTATTTGTCTCCCTTAACAATTTCTGACTATAATCAGTTAATTCTTTCAGGTACTGTAATTTGCTATCGCTGACCATTTTAACCAAATCAACAAAGACGGACTGAGTAACAGGATTAACAAAGTTCCTATATAAATTTAAGAGTCTCCCAATTGGTTCTGCTAGTCAGAGAATGAAGCCCAACTCATACAGGATCACAACTACCCAGACCAAGGTCTGAACATTAAGGACTCCGCATCAGTAGTCCCGCTCCAATATCAGCAAGATTTCCCTCACCCAGAAGAAGTGGATCTCTATTCCATAGAGGATGTTTGAAATGACCTTACCCTCAACAAACTTTAAAATCGGGATCAATTCAAATCTACCAAATCTAGCATCTAGCCTAATTGTCTGATTTGCCAGTGCAGAAACACGTGCACCCAGCCAGTCTCTTATTTGTAATTTATGATGTTTGGAAATAATGGAAAAGCAGAGGTAGATAACACTGTCAACTCTTTCAAGAAGCTCATTTACAACAGACCATTTAAAGTGGGACTGGCACTTCTTTAAATTGCATTGCATGTCTTTGTTTTAGTTGGATTCATTTTAAGGGAGTGGACAGTAGCACAGTTATTAAAAGCTTTTAAATGTTGTTTTAATCCAATCTCAGACCCGATTGAATAATAGAAAGTAGGGTGCACAACTTAGCCATATGACTTTCAGCTTATCTAGTTTAGGAGAGGCTAGGGCACCTGGCATAAGGAAATCTCCTATATCTGCCATATAAAAGTTGAAAAGACAGGGGGCAAGGACGCACCTCTGTTGGATGCCCCTAGATGTTGTAATGTTTGTTGATAAACCCCCATCAGCATTTAACCTTACCTTAACTACTGTTTGTTCGTGAAGACCGATTATTAGATGCAGTAGACCTTAGGTAAGCCCCCTTCTTTGCAATTTCTTCAAAGTAATTTTCTATCTACTGTGTCAAAGGTGGCAGACAAGTCGATAGTGACAATAAAAATAGACATATTTTCTGCACCAAGCTAGCATTTGTACCCACTTCAACACTAGACCATTAAGAGTGGTGTTCATATGCTTGAGAAAGCCTATCTGACATGTTTTAAGTCTACCAGACTGCGCTGCCCATGACTCTAGATGACCAAGAATCAGCGCAGCAAAGACTTTACTGTCTGCGTCCAATATGGACATAGTTCGAAAAATGTTTGGGTCACTACTTCGGCCCTTTTGTATATTGGTACTGTTGGTAAAGGGGGACGATCGTCCCTGACCCCCAAGATGTTTTGAATGAGGCAAAGGCCTGGAAGTGTACGATAAGGGCTTGAGGAGGGTACAGGTGGAGGGGATTGCAGCATTGGCCATTAAGTGGGGAGGGTAGTGCATGTTGTGAGTTTAGAAGACACTGGGAATCAGACGCCATGTTAGGTAATTGCAGTATTAGGGAGAATTCTCCAGAATGGCTAATTTCCCTTACCTACTGAGTCCCTCAGAAGCTTTGCTGGATTTCTAGGATTTATTTTTTTCACCTGGTACGAGTGTGAGCCTTTTTTACCACTCTTACATGTGTTTTGCTGTGTGTGTTTAACATTTTCTTGTGTTCATAGACTATGGAGCCTCACCTACTCCATAGGCATCACCTTTTTACTGTGTGTTAGACAGCACCTTCAGTGCAGTGACACAGGGTTGTCTTTTTGGCTTCCCAACTCTGACTCCATTTTCTGGGACTGACGACTGTCTCCCAGAACATGGAAAGTTCCCATTGACTTTATTAGTCTCTCTTAAAACTCAAAGACCCAGTACAAACTTACATAGAGTTCTGGAAAGGGTTAATACTTATCCCTTTTTGTCTGTTTCTCTTGGAGCATTGTTTCGCTCCCTTTTTTCATTAAGACTTGGCAGGTGGCAGTGGTAACTACCCTATTTTTCCTACCGCGGTTATCTGAAATAGCCCTGGTATTGTTTTAGGCTATCTTGGTACCCTCGAACTTAAACCCGCTAGACCATATATGTTTTTATATGGTTCCGGCTGGGTTTACTTGCCATTTCTTTTTGTAAAAGTCTTTCTCGTGTTTTACTCTGCGCGCCAAACCAGGTTTGGTTCCTTTGTTCACCGTCTTTTCGCGGGCTTCTACACAGAAGCCCTCCTTAGGCACTTGTATGTCTGGGGGCGACAGGATGTGAGGGAGAGGTTTAGGACTCCCTGCACAGGGTCTCCTTGGAGACCCATGTCGCACTCTGATCTGACTGGTTGTGGTGACTGTCCCGGTGGGATAGCCACCCTGCTGTGTGATTGACAGTCAGGCTGTGCGAATGGGGGTAAACTGCATAAAAAGCAGGTCTCTGGGGCTGGAAAGGCAGAGTCGCCACTGGAATGAAAGAACCGAAGAGGAGCTGACAGAAGAAGACCCCTACAATGACTGAACTGCCCGGTGAAGCCCTGCTGCCGGTCCCAATCTTCATACTCCAACGACAGGGAAAATCTTCAAGGAATCTACTCACCTTGAGCTGGTGGGAACAACCAGTTTACCAAACTGCTCGCCAGGTCTCCCTTCTCTGGTCGAATTTGCTGTACAGAGAAACAGTAAACCGGATAGCCAGGAGGAACTGACCCTGCTTGCGTTTTAAGGAGCGCACCTTTTATTCGTTGCTTTGCTCTGCTGCTGGTTTCTTCCCTGGGCAGTGCAGGACCCTCCAGTCTTCCTACTTCGTGTCAGTCCGACAGTCACTTCAGGAACCGTGAGCCTGCAGGACCTGCCAGGAACGTCCGCCTCAGCTACAACCTTATTCTCCATTTAAGGTACTGTTCAAATTTGGTTGTTCGTTTCCTTCAGCGGTGGTGAAAGTGTGTGAAACCTTTTGCCAATCCGAGGGCTTGTCCTTCTCCATTCTTTAAACTAACTTTTTGTCTGACCAACTTCGTCCTGAACTCTTGGCAACGACTTAACCGCAAACTACCCTGAACTGTGTGATCTTGAGCAAAGACTTTGGTCCATTGACTTTGGGCCAGGCCCCTTGAATTTGATTTTCTCACTGTAGTTCCTTTTTCTAGATTGCCATGCTTACTTACTTGTTGGTGTTGTTCAATTCTTGCCTAACTTTGTCTTTCCCTCCCTTTTAAATTGCTGGAGTGCCATTTTGCTCTCACTTTATTTTGAGCCTAACTTGTCCAGAATCTATTGGGTGTGGTGTAGTGTATTAACAGTGTGATTTTTCAACTGCTTTACTTTAGTGAAATGTTTTACAGCTGATGTGTAAATAAAGGTTTATTCTTTTAGTGTTTGTTTGAATCATAGTAATTGCTGTCCTTTGTGTAACTATTGATACTGCTCACATTACTCTTGAGATAAGTCTGGCTGGTCAGCCATCACTACCAATTTACTGTGTAGTACAGGCTTGTACAAAAGGTGAATTTGTACTGTCACGTGTAGTCTTAATTGTGTGTTATGTTCGCAAAAGATACTGCATATAATTCTGCCCAACATGCAGCCACATTGAAATCGAGACCTGACGCTGCAGTGCAGCCGGGACTGCAAGCCTAGGCCACAAACATGGGAATAAGTGTAAAATAGGTTGTATCAAGTGCACTGGCGAGAAAGGCCAGAGCTGCAGAGATTCATAGACCCATGATTGTCTCATGTTGCCAGCATTTTGTGTCCATGGAAGAATGCACCCTGCAAGGCCACAAGGGGTTGAGAGCTCTATTATCCACAAAAATGATCGACAAAAAAAAAAGTAATTCGAACAGCTGAACATTTTCAACAAATATACCATTCCGTGCCACTGTAGCAAACAAGGGATAGTGAGGGTTGTGCGGGTGTCCCCTGCACCCAATACAATAAAGTTTTGAAGAAAAATATATAAATAAAAGAACCCTGCATTGCCGCTGTACATCTACGGAAGTGAAGGAAATAGGTGTTGCAGGGAGAAAGGGAGTCGGTGGCACACATTTAGGCACACATTTAGGTGAACCGCAAAAAGTATAGTAAGAGGGTACATGTGGGTAGCGGGTTGCCAGAAATGTCAAAGGGATGAAAAACTGAAAGTCATTTTCGTTCAAATAACTTTCATTTATTTCTCCCTATGAAATTTCTCATTTAATTATTTCATGGACAACCAAGAGCTCCTATCAAAAAGCGATCCTATGAGAAGGAGGGCACGAGCCTCCGACCTCCCTCTGTCCCATCTTTAAGTAATAGCACCCCGCTACGCCTGTCCCAGGACCCCAGCGTTCCAAGGAACCAGTCAGTCACAGACCACTGACCATAAATCTATTAGACCCCCCCAATCGATCAGAATAGAACAGTAAGCAGGGACAGGCTACCTTCACAAGGGGTCAAGTAATTTGTGCTACGAGGTGCCATGAGGGGCAAAACAACAAACCTAAAACGAGGATGGGAAACTATGGAAGGGCGCTGACGTGTCTGGAATAGAGTTAGGGTGACCTTGTAGTATCCTCTTAGCCCTTGTGTGCAGTACCACGTGCACACTAGCTTAGAGATAAAGATTGTATTGTTTTTCATCACCGAACGAGAAAGTAATTGTAGCCTCCTTCCTGATGACATAAAAGTAGAAGCCCACACTGAAGAAGATGGACAGACAGGGCTGGGACCAATGGTCTGATATCCCTTATGGAGCAAGTAACCTATGTATAGGGTCACGCCAACAAGTGACTCGGATTTGTATCATATTTTACTATGTCATTGATGATGCTGTATGCCTTTTTAAAGAATTGTTCATGCTGATTTTTCCAGAACGTTGCGTGGCTGTTGCATCTCTATTTTTGTGGAAATAAGCCTTGTTTCCCTTAAACGAGGTGAGCTGAGCCTTTTTTCCCTAGTTGTATTTATTCTGGTGTGAGTGTTGAGGGGTTTTTCTTCAGTAATATGTGTGCGATCCACCATGATTCAGGAAATTGATTAGTTACTAAGATCTGCTCAAATAAAATGGATACAATAACCAATCACTCCCTTATTGCACCTTTAAATAGGAAGTTAGACAATCTATTAGGACCGGGTGCTGGAGAAGAGCTACTCCTACCCAGAATTACCTCACCAACCTCCTTTATTAGAATGTGATGAGCAAGATCCACAAAATATGGGTCGAAGGGCTTTTCAACACCTTCCAGAGCATTCATTGAAAATACACTTGAGTAATGAGATACCCAGTCTGATTCTGACACTGAATTAGATTGTAATTCAGACTGAGTTGTAACATCATTGTGTATCATCCTCCAAAATGCAGAGGAATCTTTGTTTTTCAATAACTGAAGCATGATTTCTGCATCTTTTTGATAGAGCAATGCCCTGCAGCCCCTTAATCAGTTCTTGCAATCACTGACCTATGGGCAGGAAAGTAAATCATCATTCATGCCCAGGTACCGCAGGTATGGCAGACATTGTCCCTGTCGGCCCCACAAAGCACCTAAGCTGACGTATCTCCTAACCATGCCATCACATATAGCAGCTGCCACGTCCCTCTGCTCAACGACGGCATCATGTGGGACAGGTGGTTGTGGTCTCGAATCTGCATATATCTCTATTTGCAGGCCACGTCTCAGGGCAATATTGCGCCGCATGGCACAGGCAATTTTCATGTTGCATACGCTCAGCAGGTTGTACAAAAGCACCCCAATGGCATTGTCCAGGCATCTATGATATGATAGGATATGATATGGCATTTATAACGCGCCTATATACAAGTGTTTCAAGGCGCGAAGAGGCAAGGGAGGGGGGCAAGGGGAAGACAGACAAACAATCCTACGAGGCCAGGTGTCATTCAGATTGTGCAAATGCATGGGAAGGGGAAGGAGGAAAGTGTGGGGGAAGGGGAGGGGACAGTGAAGTATATGGGCTAATAAAATAAACAACAAAAGAAAAGGTACGGCCAGCAGGTGGCAAGTGCAAGGGTAAATGCAGACATCAGGTGTCAAGTGCTGGTAGCGGGCCTGTAGGGATACAGAAAACAGTCCCCAAGTGCGGGGGTTGCCAGGAAGGCAGAGCAGGAGTGCGACTGGTGGGGGAGGGTACCTGGGCCCGAGATCAGAGGGTGGCCAAGAAACCAGTGCAGTTTCAGTATCAGCCAGGAAGTCGCAACTTGAAAATCCCAAACATACACTCAGTGGGATTCTGGGTGGATGTGTGTGCTGCTTTGTAACATTACTGCACTCTAGTCACAGGATCTCTGTCAGGAGTCAGAAGGTGCCTTCTCAGGGGATACCCACTGTCATCTGCATATGGGAGAGGCATCATGTGATGATACATGGTGTGAATGGACGTGCATCAAGTGTAGTGTGTCTTAACTTACCCAGCGATCAGGTCGCCATGTATTCTACAGTATCGAATTGTTCTGCAATGGAGGAGTACTGGTAGATGAAGCAGTCTTGTCTAGGCAATGGTTATTTGGCATTCACATTTGTGATGATGTTTTCAACATCACACATGATCTGTACATTAACTGAATGTCAGGTTTGCTGATTCCTGTATAGGTGGCCATCAACTGCCTCCAGTATGAGGTAAACATACATACAGTCCATGGCTCCACACACCCCTGGGAGACCTCATATGTCTGAGAATTCCCACAATATGGCAATCTTTGTGCATGCGTCATGGGGCATTATGATATGTAACCTGGCCGATGTAAGGATCACTAGCAGGACCTGTTGTATTGCCCTTGACTGTGAGGACTGCCAGAGAGGGAAAAGGAGAAAGAAAGTGTGAAAAAGCTCAAATTGACAGTGGCAAACCTAGAGTAATGGCTGATGTCTGCAAAAGGCAGTGGTAGGAGTACAGGCAAGAGACCAGGCTTTTTTACTCTGTTTGGCCTTTTCATGCTTTGCTAGGATTTCTAATGTTTTGTGATGCTGTATCATACCCTAACCCTTGTCGTGCATGTGGCCATATGCAGCTTGATTGTTTGCTACCTTTGCTAACCTCTTCACTATTCTACTTTTTGCCTTATATTATAATGCCTCCCAATGCCACATTCTGATTCTGCCCTCAGTGATTTGATCCCATGTATCATTGTCATTTTGCTCTTGCATGTCTCACTATGATTTCTTCCCCTGGTGCCCAATTCCCTCAGAGGCCTACCATATTTTGCTCTCTGATGCCCAATGCAATTCAATGCAATTCAATGACTGGCTTCGAGATATCGCAGCTTGAATGCAGAGCTTTTCCTAAGGACTCGACCAGGTTTCTGTGCTCTGAACTCATCTCAGGAATACTTCTCACCTGGTGGGTACTTGGTACACACTGCTGCATGCTACCTATGTCTTCCTCTCTTCCCCACATTACTTCCTCTCTCATAAAGAAACCAGTCACTGCCAGAGACATCAGCATTTCCAATATCCCCCGGGACATCTCCTCACAAGTACCCTAGACAAAGTGTGCCGCTACTGAGACATTACCATAGCCAAGCCGGAAGAATGCTCGAGGTGTAGTAATGCTTTATGATGGGAAGGCAACACTTTCCCAGACTTTTTCTTTCCCTGGTGTTACCAGTCTTTTTTCATGATAAAGCATTTCTGACTAATTTCTGACTTACTTCTGACTCACTTTTCTCACATTACCCTCTCACATATCAGAAATAAATATGAACACATCATTGAATGAGAATAAACTTGTATCAAAAATAAATACCTTACACATAATGAACTTTTTTGCTATTTGATGTTGCCTAGAAGCAATTAGATACTATTACCAACAGAAAAAACTACCGAAAAAAAGTCCTGATTCGAATTTCAATATTATATTTTGCTTACAAAAGTGCATTGTTATAACTCATGACGGAAACATCTGAGGTCTATACTGTACTGTATGGTGTCAAAGCTTCATCACTGATTGATATACATTTTTAATACTCTACATATTTTCTGACAAACTGTTTCTCACATGTTACGCTTGGTCTTCCTCAGGGTATTTTTAAACTCAGTGTTTTTCAGGCTATATATGATGGGGTTACAGAGCGGGGTCACAGCGATATAAGACAGAGACACAAGTTTATCGTTTTTCATTGAATACGCTGACTTTGGTTGCATGTATGTGGAGCAGACTGATCCGTAGAATAGAATGACCACGGTGAGGTGAGAGCCACATGTCGAGAAAGCCTTGCGTCTCCCATCCTTTGACTGGATTTTCAGGATTGCTGTGATGATTTTAACGTATGACGTGACTGTTAAAGCAAAAGGCACCAGTCCAATAACAGTACCAAGAATATAGTTTGACATTTCAATACCGTGAGTGCTGCTACAGGAGAGCTTCATCAGGGCTGTCACATCACAGAACAAGTGGTTGATAGTGTGGGACTCACAGTAGGAGAGTTTGGAATATTGTATAATATGCGGAACTGCATCAATGAGACCAACTGCCCAGGTTCCAGCAGTCAGCCGGATGCATGCAGTCTTATTCATGATGGCCCCGTAATGTAAAGGAAAGCAGATCGCCACATACCTATCATACGCCATGGCTGTTAGGAGGATGGATTCAGTAGTCACCATGGTGAAGAAAAGATATGCCTGCAGAAGGCATTCTGTGAGCGAAATGCGGGTGCTCTCCAGAAAGAAGTTTGCCAGCATTTTTGGGAAAAGGACTGTAGTGTAGGTGATGTCTAGGAATGACAGATTTGTGAGGAAGAAATACATAGGAGTGTGGAAATGGGTGTTAGAATAGACAATTCCCATGATGAGAAGGTTACCAGCTAAAGTCATCATATAAAACAGCAATAAGGTAAGAAAAAGAGGGACTCTTAGTTGTGGAAAGTCATTAAAACCCACAATGAGGAAATCGTTTCTTGAGGTCAGATTATCTCCTCGCATCAGTGCAGCGATGCCTTTACTGCAAGTTGGAATTGTAGGATAAGCTGCAAATAAAAAGACATGATACTGTATGTCAGTATGCAATGCATGCCCTTAAAGGTATGGGAAAGGTATGGCTTGCTGACAGAAACATGTCACATATTTCCCATAGGAAGACAACTACGACATTCTGAAAGCACAAATGCATACCATACCTGCTGCCATGCTTTTGAAACATGTGTTCATTATTGTACCTTTTTACGAACCACAT
This sequence comes from Ambystoma mexicanum, assembly GCF_040938575.1. Classification (NCBI taxonomy): domain Eukaryota; kingdom Metazoa; phylum Chordata; class Amphibia; order Caudata; family Ambystomatidae; genus Ambystoma; species Ambystoma mexicanum. The sequence goes on along the minus strand of NC_090925.1, from coordinate 101,177,968 downwards.
ACATACTTGTCGTTAGTGCATTAGTACTGCAACCCACATATGAGACTGCAGTATTACTGTGACCGCTATAGTGCCATACCAAGAGCACATTCCCATCGGCTTCATGTGTTAACCAATAGAAGCCTAGCACCCATACATATTACACTGCATCTATCTGTAGTGCTTTAGCTGTTTACCAGATCAATTATTTACTTCACAGTATTGTTCCTCAATTTAATAACTATGCCAACAGGTCCTCCCAAAAATAAGACAGGCCTTACAGCACCACCACCACCCCAGAAACTGCCTCTCTTCCAATATTTTGAAGGTTCCTTTTTTGACTTTGGCACAATTTGGTGGTGTAAAGCATCACCATAACCCCAAAACCATTGCTATTGAGAGAAGGAATACAGAGTATGGATTGCATGGTAACTGGAAATGCTTGGATGCAATGGCCAAAGAACAATTTGTTCGTTTTAATTGACTATTTAAACCAATGATTGTGGTTGGTAATGCATTTGGCCAATGGGGAGTAATGTTTCATATCATGTGCGCATGGCTTCAGCACCTAAGCGTAGCCCTCTCCTGTCAGTCAGCACGTCCACATTGTAGAGCGGAGGGCCTTGGCGGAGCAAGGTGAGGGTGCAAGCAGGTAAGTGTTTTTATTTTATTTTATGTAATGTGTCTGTATGTAAGTGTAAATAAATACAGACACATTACGCGCCACTCAGGAGGACTAGATGGGCCTCTCTCTGCTTTGCGCTAGCAGGGTAGATATGTGGACTGACAGGAGTGGAGCCCTCTCCTGTCAGCTAGCAAATCCATATTGATGAGGGGATGGACATCCAGTTATCCAAGGTGGCGCCTGGTGTGGGTGCGAGCTTGGAAGTTTTAATGTTAATTTTATGTAACATGTCTGTATGTTTGCAGACATACAGACACATTACATACAATTATAAAAAAACACTTACTTACATCCTCACCATGCACTTTGCCACCATGGAAAACCAGATAGCCATCCCTCCCTCTACCCAACATGGACACAATGACAGCTGTCAGTCAGCATGTCTAAGTTGAGGAGCGGAGGGCCATCTGATGACCGGCGGCCATTCCCCTCCGCTGCAAAACATGGACATGCTAACTGATAGATTCAGTCAGCATGTCCGCATTTCATAGAGGAGGGGAGGGCCACCCAGTCCTCCTTGGTAGTGCATAGTTAGGGTGCTAGCAGTTATGTGCTATTTTATGCAGTGTGTGTGTGTGTGTGTGTGTGTGTGTGTGTGTATGTGGGTGTGTGTGTGTGTGTAAATATGTATACGTGTATGTTGGTGTTTTTTTATGTATTTGTACGTGCAAGGAATTTTTTAATGTATGAAAGTATTGTATTTGTGAATGTGTGTGAAGGGGGAGTGGGGCCCTACATTCTGCTGTCATTCCTTCCCGTTGTACTGTCATTTCTTCCCCTTGCACTGTCATTCCTTCCCCCATTGTGCTGTGATTTCCTTTAAACACCAGGATATTTGTATCCAGATGCCCCAATTACCCGCCCTAGCCACCAGTATCTTAGACCACTAGAAACTACCTGGGAAACAATATGCATATAAAAGACATCAATAAAAGCACTCTCAATTCCAGCGTATGCTCAACATAAACATGTATTTGTTGCACATAGATAACACTTGGAGGGGATAAAATCATGTTAAAAGCTGTATGTGCTCTTCTTAACCCCTCATCTGTAAAGAATGGACAGAGATATTTGCGCCGCAGTTTCGCGTATAGCGGGCATATTAACAGCAAGTATAAGAGATCATCCACATCATGCTGATTGCAAGGGCACCTGTTCAAACCTTTCCTTCTTTTGTCCTGCAAGGTGCCTTTTGTAGAAAGTAGGATAGACCTTGAGAGAAGGAAAACTGCCCTCCTTCTTGTATCATTAAACCAAAACATGTATTTTGATGGTCCCAGATGCTGCTTCCTGCTAAGATAACCCACATTGCCTCTTGTATTACATTCACAAGCCTCTCTTTCAATTTGTTTTAACTTGAAAAATGCCTTTTTCAGTTTTTCTGCGGCCCCAGGCCCCAACTGAGAAATTATCCACCAGACCAAGCTATTTAAATGTCATATGAATATAATTTAGCCATTTTAACTTATATTGTGCGTCTGACTCCAGAATATCCTGAATTTATGACCTTGTCCATGATACAGCTGGGTTACCCCAGAAACAGAGCCAGTACAACAGTGGTTGGAGCTGAACAAAATCTGAGGCAAACATCATACCACATTCCTCATGTAATATAAAACCGGGAAAGCCTTGATTCGCCCCCATAGTTACTTATTTTCTTTCCTTTTAATAGACAAAGGCGCCTGATGCCCCAAGACTGCTGCTCCATACGTAGCCACCGGAATGGACTTGGCTTTATAAATACGTAGGGCATTCTCAACTGGAATCGCGCCCATACTATTTCCATCACGTAGTATGCAGCCATAAATCTGGGCGCATTTACGGGCCTGAGAATCAATATGCATACACCACTCAAGGCCTTTCAAAAATGCCACACTCAAGTATGAAAAAGAGCTAACCCATTGCATGGTTCTTCAGCCAATATGGTTCTTGTTTTACTTTTTATGGTCCCAACACACATTACTTTTGATTTTGCGACATTTATTTTCAGATCTCTTTCGGATATGTAACTACAAAAGCCCTTTACCAAGTGTCGGAGGCCCCTTCCCGTTCTTGCATTAAGAACAACATCATCAGCGTACATTAATACAGGAGGAATCTTCCAGCTAGTTTAGGTACATCACTCGAAAGGTTGTTTAAAATGGCTGACGTGAATTGATATAAAAAATAAAAAGCAATGGTGCCAACACACACCCCTGTCTAACGCCACAAGTTGAATTTATGGGGTCTGATAACTCCCCTAATGCATTAATACCTAATCTTACCGAGAGGTATGTGTGCATAGCTTCGAAGTTATCCAGTAAAGAGGGTGGCATGCCAAAGGATTTCAGGTATGCCCACAGCTTCTCATGATTCACGCAGTCGAAAGCTGTGTGTAAGTCCATAAAGGCTACATAAATGGGGGCCGTATAGCCATGGCCATATTTCCCCAAAATAAGAGACAAATTCAGAATTTGGTCAACCGTCCCTATGCCTTGGATATCTGATACAATAGCATTCTCTGCCCAGTCCATGATTTTCCCATGGAGTGCCCGGCCAAACCATTTAGCTGTTGTATCAATTAAGGAAATTGGACGATAGCATGTTTAGGCTTTATTTACATATATACAGTTGCAGGGTTCCTGTTACTCTTAAGGTATTTACATGACAGAGAGACATAGTACAGACCACCCACCGCCACCCTCTAACACACCCAGCTCAGGCCCGACTGACACTCACACACAGCAACACTTACTGACATTCTACTGAGCTGCCAATCACTCCTAGCACCAACATTCTCACAACATTCACAGATGGCCAGCAGGGCAGGGACGTCATTTAGGGGTCGCCAAAGGTCGCAAATGCGACCTCTGAGGTCTCCCTTGCGACCTCTAAATACATTTTTAAAAAATTTAAAAAGTTTTTTTTGTAATGCAAGCTCCTGGGCTGTGGCCAGCACCATGTGGCTCTTTACTTATGGAGGGGCTGGCTTTCTTGTTCAGGCTCCTTAAAAAAAAGAAGAAAAATTAGAACAGGTGTGCCACAAGTCTAACACTTTCAGCACTGACCCTAAATAAGAAAGAATAGGAATACCAAATAATGTGTCTTTCTGGAATTCTATACAATAATTGCTAGACTTAATAAAGGTTTACTTCAGGCACACTTCAGGGGGTGAGTCACTGATTTAGTCTGTTCTTAAACGCCTTAACTCAGCCTTTCATCCTTCTGAGGTCGATAAATGAGTACCAACACAGGTTGGCTGATATTGGGTGCATATTTTTTCTATATAAAGCACTTAAGCGTAAGTGCTATCTAATAACACATCATTATCATTTGGTCATGGGCGTCTGCTTGCATTCACAGTAATTTGGTAATATGGGCCTATACACACTGATCTTAACGATACATATGTCAATCCATTCTTGTATGAAATGTACATCACATTATAGGGATATAGTAACCATTTTTTGCGTAGTGTACAATGCTATGTGATGCCACTTCCTGTTCTGTCAATGGGTGAAAGGTTGTGTTACATTGCTTCCTGCGATATCACTTTGGGGTGGTGTCAAATGACATCACTTCCGGTGATGTCATCAGGGGGCAAGGGTTGTGTGATGTCACTTCCGCTACCCCTGGCATTTTGGTGAAATGACGTCCCTGCAGCAGGGACAAGACAACATAAGCACATCGCAACAAGGCACAACTTTATCCAATGTCATTAAGAAAACATTATTTGTGATGCATCTTTTGAAAATACTTTATTCATTCTTCGTGAAAACATGTTCTGTCAATTTTCAATTATTTATTTTATTGTATACAATGTCCCCACATTTCCATCATATGCCATTGTAAATGCTTATTTTTTAAAACACATTTTATTATGTTTAATAGAACGCATCGCAAGAAGATATAAATGGATTTTCTGTTCTAAATGCTTTCTGAAAACATTTTGAACATGTTCTGAAATGTTATGAATGTTTTAAGAAACTGCTCGGATACTAGAGATCTTGGTGGGGTAGAATTGAGTGCCAGTGGGATGTTTGCGCACTCTACGAACACCAGGAGGAAGCCCAGACCACCATTCCATGACCAAATAATGAGCCAACTCCATCTCTGAACGTGCCTTCTCACACAGACACACCAGGCCTACTCACAACAAAGGACGAATCCTAGACTGGATTGCTGACCTAAGCGTAGACTTCAATACGCTCTAAGACTACCTGTGCCCGGTCACACCACAATATTGTCTCTTTCAACCTCCCGAGCAGCTCACCTCCCAGCACCACTGAAACTTTGGCGCCACCCAGCCTATCTAGAAACATCAAAAACATCACTCTTGAGAACGTACTACCCCTAATAAAACCCCTTCTCAATTTCACTAACATCACCGCTGACCCATCCTCCCTAGTTGAACTATCAACTCTCAAACAGGCTGTTGATACAATAGCACATTTGAAGATGTGCACAGCTAAACCCTGGGCCCACCTCAACTCTTGGTTCACCCCGAACCTAAAAGTACTGCCTGATTCCAAAAGACAAGCTGAAACCACTGGGAAAAACCACCCCACTATTACTAACAAAGACGCCAGTGAATACAAAACAGCTATTCTCCAAGCTAAAAGGAAGACATTCAACAACGGAATTCACAATGCAAAATCCAGCTCCAAGGAACATTTCACCACTCTGAAAGAGCTCAAATCTCCAGATCCACCTATTGAAACCTGCTCCAAAGACAAATCATGGTGTACAGAAATCCAAAATGCCCTCATCAACAAAATCTTGCAACTCCAAAAAAATAATTGAAACAAAAAAACGGAATATCTCCTCTGAACCTCTGACGAATATAGGTCATCCTGCAGTATTGGCATCTGACAACCGATTCCAATCCACCCCACTCTCAATCCCTGAGGTTGAAAAAACTAATCATCAGCCTCAAACCCTCCAGATGCAAAGGAGACATGTGCCCACCTAATATTATTCAAGAAGCAGCTAAAGACCTAGCCCCGGTTATAACCACCTTCAAAAACAACTCCTTCAGGACCGGTGCCTTCCCAACTAATCTCAAGGATGCTTGGGTACTGCCATTATTGAAAAACCCTAACCTCAACCAAAACATTCCTACCAACTACTGCCCCATCACAACAGTACCCTTCTTGTTGAAAATTCTCGACCGAGCGGCATACATCCAAATCCAGGCACACCTAGAAACCCATAACCTACTCGGCCTCAGACAATCCGGGTTCAGGCCTAGACACGGTACAGAAACGGCCTTAATAGACCTTAACCACAAACGGATGAACAAATCGATAAAGGCAATATGTCCATCTTGTCATTAGTTGACCTATCGGCCGCCTTCGATTTAGTCAACCATAAGGTGCTGTGCTCTCACTTGTCTACCCCTGCCCATTTCTCACACAATGCCATTACATGGATTCAATCATTCCTGACCCAGAGAACAATGAAGATCTTCTCACCCAACGCGTCTGCTGACCCAGTGCAAGTGACTTGCAGTGTCCCCCAGGGCTCCTGTGCATCACCTACGCTTTATAACATATTTACTAAGCTACTATTTGACAATCATGACTATTTGGGTGTCACCTACACTAATTATGCAGATGATACCCAAATACTCATTCCCATGTCTGGGAACTACGAACTAGATTCCAAAACTACTAAACAAAATGTATCTTGTCATCCAGGCAAAAAACTGGACAACAACTTCAAAGCATTCAACATCGACAGTAATATCATAAAGGTCTCCAGAGATCCTAAAACCTTGGGCTTCTATTTAGACTCCTCCCTAACATTGAATAGACAGGTCAATGCAGCAGCATCAGCCATGGCCTACACATGTAAATTAATAAACTCATGTAGACCATTGCTGACATCCGCCAATGCCTGACTCTGACCAGAGCTCTCATCCTGGCCAAACTTGATTATTGCAAAGCCCTCTATATAGCAACCTCCCCAAAAAATCTAACTAAACTACAAACTCTCCAAAATAATGCCATCCGAGCAGCCCTCAAGATTCCTAAATCGAATCATATATCAGCTACCAGGTGTAACCTCCTATGGCTGTCCATCAAGAGCAGAATCTCTAGCATGGTACTAGGACTCACACACAAATGTCTAGCTAACCTAGCCCCCAAATATCTAACCTGCAAAATCCTGAAGAACACTGCTGTCCACCCCACCAGAGCAGCCCTCCAGAACTGTCTATGAATACCGAGATTCAACCTTCAAAATCCAGGAGGCAGAAGCTTCCCTGTATAAGCCCCTAAACTCTGGAATTCACTACCTAAAAATTTTAGGAATGTACCCTCCTTCTGCTTCAGAAGGAAAATAGAAATATGGCTCCCCTCGCAAGAATAGACATAAGTACTATGTGTTAGCAGAATCATATGCAGTACCCTTTGGGAACACCACACACAATTAAGACTACAAGTGACAGTACAAATTCACCTTTGGTACAAGCCCGTACTACACAGTAAAGTGGTAGCGATGGCTGAGCATCCAGACTTATCTCAAGAGTAAAGTGAGCAGTATCAGAAGTTACACAAAGGACAGCAATTGCTATGGTTCAAACAAACACTGACTCAAGATTTCTGAGTAAAAGAATATACATTTATTTACACAATCATTTGACAAACAATTCACTAATGTAAAAGCAACAGAAAATCACAATCTTAATATACTGCACACCACCGATTGAATTCTGGACAAGTTAAGCTCAAAATGAAGTGTGAGCAAAATGGCACTCCAGCAATTTAAAAAGGGAGGAAAAGACAAGGTTATACAAAATCAAGCAGCACCATCAAGTAAGTAGACAAGGCAATCTAGAAAAGGCTTACAACTAGGATTCAAATTAATAGGCATGGGTCAATGTTAATGGTTCAGAGTCTTTGCAGAGGATCACAGAGTTCAGAGTAGTTCACAGTTAAGTCTTTGCCAAGTGTTCAAAACGAAGTTGGTCGGCAGAAAAGTTATTTAAAAGAGTAGAGAAGGACAAGCCCCCGGATAAGCGAAAGATTTCAAACACTTGCACCGCAGTCGGATGGAACGAACAACCGGATTTGAACAGTACCTTAGATGTAGAAGAATGCTGTAGCTGCAGCAGTAGTTCCTGGCAGTTCCTGCAGGCTCACGGTTCCTGAAGCAACTGTTGGACTGACAAGAAGGAGGACGACTGGAGGGTGCTGCGCTGCCCAGGGAAGAAGCCAGCAACGGAACAAAGCGCCGAATAAAAGGTGCGCTCCTTAAAAGCACAAAGGGTCTTTCTCAAGCTGGCTATTCGGTTCACTGTGGCACTGCAAATTCGACCAGGCTGACGAGAGAGGTCCAGGGGCTTTGTGAGCTGGTTAGTCCCACCCGGCTCAAAGGGAGAAGACTCTTTGCAGATCTTCCCTCTCGTTGAAGTGTATGAGATTCAGACACGAAGCAGGGTTTCACTGGTAGGTTCAGTAGTTGCAATAGTCCTCTTCTTTCAGCTTCTCTTCGTTCTCTCGATCCAGTGGTGACTCTAACTTCCAGTCGCAGAGACCTGCTTTTTATGCAGTTTTCCCCCATTCACACAGCCTCGCTGTCAATCGCACATCAGGGTTGCTGTCCCGGCGGGAGAGCCACCTAGCCAATCAAACCAGAGTGGGACATGGGTCTCCAAGGAGACCCTGTGCAGGGGCCCTAAAACCCCTCCCTCACATTCAGTCCACCCAGACACTCAGGCGCCTAAGGAGGGCTTCTGTGCAGAAGCAGCCAAGGGACGGTGAACAAAGGAAACAAACCTGGTTTGGCACGCAGAGTAAAACACGAGAAAGACCTTTACAAAAAGAAATGGTGAATAAACCCAGCCGGAACCGAAATAAAAGTAAAGATGTCCAGCAGGTTTAAGTTTGGGGCTACTAACTTAGCCTAAAACAGTACCAAGGCTATTTTCATAGACCACGGAAGGGAAGAAATGGTAGATGCCACTGCCACCAGCTAAATCTTAAAGAAAGGGGAACGAAATAATGTTCCATGAGAAACAGACAAAAAGGGATAACTATCAACCCTTTCCAGTACTCTATGAAAGATAGTTTGTACTAGGTCTGTGGATTTGAAAAGGCTAATAAAGTCAATGGCAACTTTACATGTTCTGGGAGACAGTAGTCAGTCCCAGAAAATGGAGTTCAAAGTGGGAAGTCTGAAAAAGACAACCCTGTGTCACTGCACTAAAGGTGCTGTGTGACACACAGTAAAAAGATGATGCCTATGGAGTAGGCGAGGCTCCACAGTCTATTAACACAAGAAAATGTACAACACACATGTAAGAGCGGGACAATAGGCACACACTCTTACCAGGTGAAAAGAAAAACCTAGAAATCCAGCAAAGCTGCTGAGGGACTCAGTAGTTAAGGGAAATTAGCCATTCTGGAGAATTCTCCCTAACACTATGTAATTGCTTATAACTGTACCATTGTATTATACTTACTGTACATATTTTCACTGTTTTCACACATATTTGTCTGCATATACCTTCACTGTTGCACACCTAAGTGCCATGACTGTTTGCTATTTGACTATGTATTCACCTCTGTACCATGACTGTTCGCGATTCAACCATGTATTCACCTCTGTAACCTATGCGCCTAGATACCTTTGGGTTTGGTGCGCTTTACAAATGAATAAACTAAACTAAACCAAATCCACTTCTGCCTGATGACTCATGGCATGCCATCTTATGCTCTGGCTTGGGTAGCAACACCAGGTGTACCTTATTAAAGAGCTAAGCAGATGCATGGTCATGCTGCTATTGTAAAGCTCCAGATCAAACGCTGCCAACAGGGATGTACGTAGCAGTTGCGCAAGTAACGTGGTGATGTCAAGAGTGACATTGTGGAAAACATCGGGGGTGGGGACATCATGAACGTAGTGTTACTTGCATAAAGTGACAACAAAGCAGGTGCATCACGAGAAGACGTATGGTAAAACTATAGCGGGTGGGTGCTTTGGGCATATTAGGGTGTAGTTGAATAGAGCGGGCCCCAGGTGGGGGTGCAGATGGGGTTTACAGGATGGGGGGATTTTGATCAATATGTGAACAATAGAGACGCCATTTTGTCTGTAGGCCAATGTTAAGGAGGCATTTCTCGCAGACAGCGCATAAGAAAAGAGCTGCAGTCCTTTGTATAACATGCAGTATGTATTTCTTGAGCACTCAGACAAAACAGGGTGCTAAAATGTTGCACAGCTGAAGTTTTACAAGAGAACGCAGTCACAACAAAGTCACAGTAAAAGATACTTTTTGAACTAGGCACCTGGGTGTACAAGGAGAGTTGACAGAGAAATACAAAATAAACACTCTCAATTAAACTCTAGCCACAGTGTGGTATTGTTCTTTCACACTACACTCATCAGCAAGGCGTGAGAAGGGAGCTGTGGGTCAGAACATTGGGGTAGCGCGAATGGGGCACGGGATGAGGAGCAAATCAGTGGAGATTGGTTTCACTCTCCGTAGTGTGCAACATTGTACAGTGTCTTCGCCGATGTCCAACACAGGGCACACCATTGGTCCGACTGAGTGGGAAAGTCTCGCCCCTTGCCATCTCAAGCTATTTTGTACATTGGACATTGCCAACCAATGGCAAACAAGTGTTTTTGACTGATCAGCACAATCATGAAATTGAGTGGTGGTGTGGGAATGTTTGTGACATCATGAGGTGTGTTAATGTAAGTATGCCTAAATGTGTATCACCCAATTAGGATCACTCAACATATATTGGGACTGACATAGTCCCACCAATCAGCTCCTGTGACCTGCCTTAGAAATTTACTAAAATATTGTATTGTAATTTGGTAGATAATGCATAACATGTTCAGCTACAGTGGCCAGCGTTTACAGCTCACTTCATTCAGTTCAGTTCCACGGGGCTGTCTGAACAGTGTTTCCCAGCTGTTTGGGTCCAATACATTTGTGTTACTTCTTGCTTGGTTTACGCTCTGTTTCTTTTAGGTTACCTTTATTCCCTGGAGTTACTTTTTGGTGGAAGTCCCCTGGTGCATTGCACTTTCATGTTTTTGGGTTGTAGTAGCATATTCCAAAGTGTCTGTACCACTTGGAGACATGGTTGGAGTGCCTCTTATTCACCTTCTGAAGGGTTGCTAGTTTAATTTAGTTTCCCCGTTCTTATCTGTTTGATAGAAGAGAGATTGAGAAAGAGATGGGCAAAAAGGGGGGTAAAATGTCATTTCACGTACCTCTTTGTTTAGCCAGAAGCCAGGCAAGCCTAAAGAAAATAAGCCCTGAGATTAGCAATAATTCACATTTCCTATGTGTACTATGTGTACTAGAAGAATGTGAAGAGAGATATTATGCCCCTATTACAATCGACGAGCAATGCAATGCATTTCCAATGGTGGATACAGGCACACAGGAGACTGCAATGTCAAGAAAAGTGTTAGACAGTATAAATGAAAGGAGACCTCTACAAGACATCTTCAAATTGATACAGATTGTAGCCCGTGTGCATCATTTAAATGGGGGAAGAAATACTGGTAGAAGGTACCACTGAAGTTGAGATTAAGGTAGGGAAACATAGATTGAGGCAAGGAGTGGTGGTCACTCCCATTGAGGAGGCCTCTCTCCAAGGAGATGCTGCCACACAGTTAGAAGAATGCACAGAAATTCATCCTTTGCAGGATTTTCCTAAATTTTCTAAAATGGTGGAGGAACAAATCCAGGCTGCAGATGCTTACACCAATGAAGAAGAGAAAGACCAATTGGAAAAACATATCATAGAATTCAAGGAGGTATTTGCTAGACACCTTTGAATGTGGGCATACCAATTTGCATTTTGCTACCTTACCAGAAGGCTATGGTAGAGAACCTGTATTTGTGCGAAAATATAGGCTAACTATGGCCTGTTCAGAGCCTTTGGCAGAAATAATTAAAAATGTGGAGTCCAGAGGAATCATTAGACCCATTCACAGTCCTCAAACATGCCCCTATTAGGTGTATTGAAGCCCAATGATTAGTGGTGATTGTGTGCACAAATCCAAGGGTCAAAGGTTTTTACTACCTTAGATCTAACAGGAGGGTGGTGGTGAGTGCCCCTAGCAAAAGATATAGAAAATCTTTTTGCCGTTTAATTCCAAGGGACTCAGTTTGTGTGGAATGGTACTCCCTTTGGCTTAATCAATAGTGGAAGGGAGTTTGGGATTTTTCTGAAAAAGCACTGACAGATGCAGCTAAGTGGGGAACTGTGGTCTATGTGGATGATGTCCTGATCAAAAATAAAGATATACAATGTTATTTCAGTGAAACTAGAAATGTGCTCAGCCAGTTGTAAAAGTCTGAGGCAAAAGTGTTGTTGCAGAAAGCACAGCATTGTAGGAAAAGGGAACATTTCTTGGGACATGAAGGTACAGAGCAAGGGTTAAACCAGCAAAAGGAATAAGTAGAAGCCATCCACAAGTTAAAAGATCCCACAAATCTGAAGGATTTATAGAGCATGTTAGGGATAACAAGTTACAATAGGAAGTTCACTGGAGAGTACGCAGAAATCACACAACAATTGCCTAAATTACTGAAGCAGGGACTGTCCTGGAAATGGCTTCAGGAACAAGGTGAAGCAGTAGCAACATTGAGAGATTGTCTAATAAATCCCCCATCCAAAGAAGAATCAAGATTTCTTTCTTGAGACAGGGTTCACAGATCGGTGCCTGTCAGCACTCTTGTATCAAAAGCATGATTCAAATAAAACCATTGCATATGCTAGCAAAGCATTGTCACAGGGGGAAACAGCGTTTAATGAATGTGAAAAAGCATTTTCGATGACTGTGTGGGCATTACAACATTTCCACCCCATTATTCAAGGAGAGCGGGAGATGGTTGAAAGTAATCATAAGCCGCAGCAGTTCTTGCAGAGTAAAAGGATCAGATCAGGGAATTTAGCCCAGTCAAGAATTACATTATGGACATTCACATTACAGGGATTCCCTGTGAACTTGAGGTTTGGGCAGGGGCTGGCAGAAGTATATGGCTGTGTAGCTGTAGATGCTATAGATGGTGCAGAATTACAAACAACTTTGACTGAATTTGAACAATCACCACACAAGGCCTTTGATGAAGAAGGGTGCAGGAATCCCCCAACTGTGTACATGAATGGATGCGCATACCATGCGGAGGGGGGGTGATCCTGAAAAGAACTGGGGGCAAGAATAGGGAATGTGTGTGTCAAATGTGAAGGTATCCCACGAGTGAGCAAGAGAATAGGTCCCAAAAGTAATCACTTGCACAGTCTGAATACTCACAAGGCATAGTCATTTCATCCCACTTCCTCTTGCCCCTATGCTCTTGATATTGTGTTGTAATGTATTTCCCAACCTCCCTTCCTCCCTGCCCTGTGGGTGCTTCAAAACAGTATATTGTTATAGTATAAGTGCCTAACAAGCAAACAATAAATAAAATAAATAAATAAATCAGGTGGCTATATTGGATGAAATTTACAAGGCAATATCTACAGCAGTAGAAAACAAATTGAAATAAATAGTTTTGGTTACTGACTCTGATTATTCCTGGAATAGTTTTGTAGAATACTTACTGGGGTGGAAGCTGAGAGGGATGGTCACATGTAACAAAAAACCACTGGAACATGGAAAGCTGATTCAGGCCATCGACAATCTTGTTTCAGTGAATGAGATGGGAAATCACTGGAGGAAGATACAAGGGCATTTTAGGAATCCAGGGGATTATAAGGAAGGAAATGTCAAGGTTGATCAGTTGGACAAAATTGGAGCAGTGATGGGCGAATTGTTTCGTATTGAACACTTGCTAGGTGAGATTCAAGCGGATGTGGTAACAGGTTCCAAATCTCAGGGAACAAGTGGTCAAGCGGTGACGCAGTGGAGCTTTGATACGCCCAATCAGCACTTGATCAAAGCACAAAGAGATGACCCAATCATTAGCATTTTGCACAATCCTATGTCAGTTGCTGAGCAAAATCCTTTAACAGAGGAGGACTGCAAAGGAAGAGAGGAATTGATGGTGATGTTATAGAATAAAAATAATTTCAACTGCAAGACAGACCTTTGGCCCGATAATCCCTTTCAGATCAGATCCAATGATTGTCTCATATGTAATTTTGGGGGTTAATGATATATCCTGCCCATGATGCAATAACAGCGGTACACAGAGTTTCACTTGAAAAATTGGAAATATTGTATGAGCCGCATATGTCCAAAGATGTGGAGTTGTATACCCGGGGGTGCTTGCTGTGTTCACAGTTCCAGCCTGCCTCCCCAATTCATAGAGCACAATTAATGAAAAGAGGTCTGACATTTCCCTGGTCGGATTTGCAAATAGATTTAATTGGCCCAATCCAAAGATCATCCCAGGGAAACAATGACATGCTAGCAGTTACATTGTTTTAATGTCAAAGTGGTTGGAATGCCTACCTAGACCTGACTATAATGCACAGACAGCAGCTACCTTGTTAGCGAATCACATATTTTCTAGGTTTGGCTTACCGCGAGAAACAGAATCAGACTGTGGAAGCCATTTTACCAGTGCAGTATGATCAAGATGTGGCAGATTCTGGTGGGAGTAAAAAGGAAGCTTGATATTTCACACCGGCCATTCTCTAGTGGTGGTGCAGAACGATGCAATCAATCAATAAGTGATATTCTAAAAAAATGTGTGGCTGAAGCATCTAGTTGGGATTTGTGACTTCCTTTGCTACTGATGACCATTGGGGCAGCACCACTGACGTCTACAAGCCTCAGTCCAAATGAAATCATCACAGGCAGGAAAATGGTACTGTCAAACACCTGTTGTAAAGACCCAATGAGCAAGTTGTGGTAAATACATCCAAAATTTATGAATATGTGGAAGTGTTGCAGCATACGTGTGCATTTGCAGTGAAAGAACAGCTTAGGGTGCCAAATCATATTATGACCAGAAGTCATCCATTACGGAGTATGAAATAGGTAACCAGGTGTAGAAGTTTATCTTCGCAAAAGGCAATTATAAAAATTACACATTTATGAGGTGGAGTAGCATTTATAGCAAAAAAACACCTGGGTCTAAGAGATATATCCCAATCTGGCCTCCCTTCAGCTGAACACTTGTCAACTCAAGCTTCCCATTTCAGCTACCCAAACCATCCTCCTAGATCTCATCTATCGGCCCCCAGGTCCCATATCCTCCTTTGAGGAGGACACCACCAACCTACTAACCAACAACACTAAACCAAACTCTCAAATCATCCTGCTAGGAGATTTCAACTTGGGACTCCATGACCCGAATGACCCTAATGCTACATCATTATACAACGCCATCTCCCAGCTAGGCTTCGTGCACCGCATCACAGGGCTGACACATAACAAAGGTCGAACCTTGGACTGGTTTGCAGATCTCAACTGCTCAACAACCATTCTCCAAAATGAATCTACTGCCTGGTCTGATCACCACAGTATCTTACTCAATATAACTGAGAATGCACCACAGAACTTTAACTCCACTATTGTCCCTCAAATTCATGCCTGAAATAACCGGAACATATTGCTACCAAAGTTATGCCCACTGATCCACGATATTTTGAACCCAGCCAACTATAAAGATCACAACTCCAACAAAGTATTAATTCTCTACAATAACACCCTAGACACTGCCTTGAATATCATCGCCCCTATTAAATAAAAAAAAAGCCAAACCTACAGCCCATCTCAACAAATGGTTCACAAGTGAACTAAAAACCTTACGGAGCACCAAAAGAGCTGCTGAATCCACTTGGAGAATATCACCCACTTCTCCTAACAAAGCGATGTTCTCCTCGGCGGCAGCCACCTACAAATCAGCCATCCTCACCACTAAAAAAGAGACGTATAACAACAGAATACACAATGCCAAATCTGGGACCAAAGGGTTTTTCAGCATCCTAAGGGAACTTGAGTCCCCATTCCCACCCACAGAGGTATGTGTAAAAGATGCCCTCGCCGACAAAATCTCATTGCTTCAATCTAAACTAAAGGACAAGAAGATCAGTCTGGATAGTAGTGCCAGCTCTAATCAACCATCAGACCATCGCGTCCCTCCCTGCCATCCGTTTTCCTTCTCACCTGTCTCACCATCCGAAGTTGAAAACATCATCAGAGGTCTAAAACCTTCTAGATATCAAGGAGGTCTCTGTCATGCCACCATCATTCAGGAAGGCACCAAGAACTTGGCACCATCCATTGCCACTCTGATGAACACCTCGTTCAAATCTAGCACAGTCCCTAATAACCTCAAAGAGGCATGGGTTATACCCCTCTTAAAAAAAACGAATTTAGACCCTAACATCCCGACTAATTACTGTCCAATCACCACTGTCCCATTCCTCTTAAAAATATAAGACGGAGTGGCTTACCTCCAAATCCAGCAACATTTGGAAGCCAATAACTTACTTGGGCTCAGACAATCTGGTTTCAGGCCAAAATACGGCACTGAAACAGCCCTCCTTGACCCCAAAATCCAAATGGACGAGGCCAAGGATAAAGGCAACCTGGCCATCATGTTGCTGTTGGACCTTTCTGCAGCATTCACCCTCATCGATCACCAGATCCTCACAGATCATTTGACCACAGCTGCTGCCTTCTCCAGTGACGCTTCTAATTGGATCCAATCATTCCTATCCAATAGAACCACAAGGGTTTCTCCCCTTCTGCATCAGCGGAGCCCATCCCTATCCATTGCAGCGTGCCTCAAGGCTTGTGTGTCTCTCCCACACTTTATAATATCTTTTCTAAGCTCCTGTTTGACCGTCTTGATAACTTGGGTGTCACATACATGAATTACACCGATGACACCCAAGTTCTCATCATGCTGACTGGGTGCTATGAAGAGGACGCTAAATGGATTAATTAATTTTACCTTGAAATCCAGGCTTGGATGGCAACCCATAGCGTTTGTCTCAATGACGAGAAGACAGAGCTCTTGATCATCGGATCACAAATAAGAATTAACAAACTTGACTCCCGATATTCCGCGTTCGATATTGACGGGAATTCCGTCAAAGTGGCCAAGGAAATCAAAACCTTGGGAGTGTACCTTGACTGCACTCTCTCACTCAAGAAACAAGTGAGTGTCACCGCATCAACAACTGACTACACAACCAAACTGATCAATGCAATCTAAGATTGACTATTGTAGCACCCTTTTTCTAGGCTCATCTGATCGAAACCTCAACAGACTTCAAGTCTTACAAAATAACATTCTAAGATCAGCATTAAGCATCACCAGATCCAGTCATATCACCAGTCATAGACAGAACACCCGCTGGCTTCCAGTGTGCGATAGAATCTCGCTCCACACCTTGTTCATTACCCACAAATGTTTATTTAACTCTGCCCCTAAGTACTTAGCGGACACACTTACCAAACACCAACCAGAACAGAACGCCTTACTCTCATTGCCTTACCATCAAGAGATACAATCTTAAAACAGCAGGAGGAGATAGCTTGCCAGTTCTTGCCACCAAATGCTGGACCTCACTTCCTCTAACCCTCAGAATGGAACCTTCCTTCCGGACCCTCTGAGCCAAAGTAAACAGTTGGCTCTTTGATAAAAAACATTAGATGTCTACCCCCCTGCTGACACATAAATCCTGTATGCTCATAATCTTTGTATGCCTGTAACATTGTCTTAAACTCTAGTGCCCAGATGGCTCAGGGCTCGACGCGCTATATAAATAATAAACTAAACTAAACTTGCCATCCTGGCATGGTCCATTCAAAATTGTGGACACGGTTTTGCCTTTGACTAATGACCAAGGAAGGGGATCTGGCAGTAGAACAATATGTGTGGGTGAATCAAATCAGGCCATTTCACAAAAACATGAAGTTAAGAGGATAGAGCAGTCTGGAGAAACCAGTTGGGAGTGAGAGGTTTAACAGTCACATTAGAATCAAGTGAGGTGAATGGCAGTACCCTACAGGAGTGGAACTGTGAATTCCTGTGCCTGGTGTGGGACAGATCCCAGTGACCCTGGAGGATCAGTACCTCCCTATCTGGCGGGTGTAGAGATAGCTCCAGAGAAACTATGGTGGCAAGTCCACTGCATGCAGGATGTAGATCACACAGGGGTTAAAAGGGGTTCATCGGAGCGTGTGTTGAATGTGGTGTGCCTGAAGGAATATACATGAGAAGTAAGGTTGTATACTGTAATAACAAAAAGGTATGTGATAAAAATGTAAATATGCATATACATTCAAGTTTTGGTAAAGATGTATGCCAGCCAGTTAGAAAACAAGGGAAGTCCTAAAGGAAAATGTATCATTGCTTAATACTTAACCTGTTTGTCTCTCTTTTCTGGTTTGGGTTCTTCAACATGTTTTACTTCATCAGTGTTTTGTGGGAGTCCTTGGAGTCCGGTTGGCGGTCGTGGAGAAGGCCTCCGAATGGAGCAAAGCGGAGTATCTGTCGCCAAAAGGGGGGAAAAGGCGTAAAGAGACTTGCAGGAGAAAAAAGAGATCCATATGCCATATGACGAGATGGAAGACTGCAGTCTTGTTGTGATGTACTTTGTTAGATGGACACATGCCTCTTTGGCAAACAAGCGTACTATATCCAAGCCAGGGCCTGTATTAGGCGTTATGATGGAAAATGTCACCACCGTTCCCATAGGCTCTGCTTTCTGCTCTTCCTTTGCTCTATGGACAATACTTGCAATTTCCTTCAGTCTATGAACAATTGTTGCACAAAAGAATTCTATTGTTTACACTTCAATATTACACAAACTCACATTGTTGCATGAAGATCACATGGTTTGATGACATAAAAGTTTGTTGAATGTTTACACGCGGTGTTTAGCTAGGATTCATGCAAGAGGCCTATGCGAAATGAAAGGGCCTCCAAAATAAATGTCCATTGTTTGCACAAAGCAAGCACAGGAAGAAAGGATGGAATGTTGAATTGTCTTCCGATCGCAGGAAGGAAAGGTTAGGAGGGATACAGCCTGGCAATAACCAAAGGGCTCAGGAGGAAAATTACACGATGCAGGGCTAGAATATTCTCTGTCACATGGTAAAGTTGGGAGTGTCACAAGGGGCTGGAGTGGACGTAAGTGACATTGGAAAATAGGTGGGTAAAATGTGCAGGATCCATATGTGATATAGGAAAAGGGCTGGGTTTGATAGAAAGGCTTATAAGGAACTGTAAGAGGAGGGGCTGGACTTTAGCCATGTGCTTTTCGGCAGGGCTCCTTGATGCACAGTGGAGACTGCTCTGGGACTTTGTAGATTAAAAAGAAAACCTAGGTCCAGATTTAACAAGCCCTGATTTAGAGTAAAGACTGGGGCTGTATTGCTTACATTTTGGAAAGAGATCCTCGAGTGTGAGAGCCGAGCTGTGCTGTCCGAGCATGGGGCATTTTGCACAGCCTCGCTGGAGCCTTAAGGGATGCTGTGAGCAGAGTGGTTATCTCTGTGCCTAGCAGCGTGACAGGACAGCTCCCGCTGGGATCCCAAGCCAGGACATGGGGCTGCTGTGACTGGTTTGGAGACAGGCCGAGCTGCAGACAAGCCGGAGGAGCTGGGGTCACAAAGGTCTCAAGTAAAGCTAAAGCGAGTATCAATAGGGATAATAGAAACTGGAATTATTTTGCAAGGGGTGATTTTGAATGGTCCAAACTGACTCAACAGCAATTCTGCCTATCTCTATCGTATGGATCAAGGAAGTTTCCTAAATCAAAATTGATTATGGGAATAATTCTGCTTTGCAAGATAGTCCATGATCTCTAATCTCATGTTAACCCAATCTTA
The DNA here is from genome assembly GCF_040938575.1 of Ambystoma mexicanum. Lineage (NCBI taxonomy): Eukaryota > Metazoa > Chordata > Amphibia > Caudata > Ambystomatidae > Ambystoma > Ambystoma mexicanum. The sequence continues at coordinate 101,158,551 of NC_090925.1, read as the reverse complement.
GCTGAGGGCAAGGGGGTAAATGGGAATTAAATCTAGATCTACATTTTCTTTCATAGTGAAAGTACTAGATGGGGGTATGAGGCTGTGCTGAACCACAAACAACAGTATATTCATTTTCCTTCCAATGCAGGACCTGTATTAGGCATTATGATGGAAAATGTCACCACCATTCCCATAGGCTCTGCTTTCTGCTCTTCCTTTGCTCTATGGACAATACTTGCAATTTCCTTCAGTCTATGAACAATTGTTGCACAAAAGAATTCTATTGTTTACACTTCAATATTACACAAACTCACATTGTTGCATGAAGATCACATGGTTTGATGACATAAAAGTTTGTTGAATGTTTACACGCGGTGTTTAGCTAGGATTCATGCAAGAGGCCCATGCGAAATGAAAGGGCCTCCAAAATAAATGTCCATTGTTTGCACAAAGCAAGCACAGGAAGAAAGGATGGAATGTTGAATTGTCTTCCGATCGCAGGAAGGAAAGGTTAGGAGGGATACAGCCTGGCAATAACCAAAGGGCTCAGGAGGAAAATTATCAGAATATTCTCTGTCACATGGTAACGTTGGGAGTGTCACAAGGGGCTGGAGTGGACGTAAGTGACATTGGAAAATAGGTGGGTAAAATGTGCAGGATCCATATGTGATATAGGAAAAGGGCTGGGTTTGATAGAAAGGCTTATAAGGAACTGTAAGATGAGGGGCTGGACTTTAGCCATGTGCTTTTCGGCAGGGCTCCTTGATGCACAGTGGAGACTGCTCTGGGACTTAGTAGATTAAAAAGAAAACCTAGGTCCAGATTTAACAAGCCCTGATTTAGAGTAAAGACTGGGGCTGTATTGTTTACATTTTGGAAAGAGATCCTCGAGTGTGAGAGCTGAGCTGTGCTGTCCGAGCATGGGGCATTTTGCAAAGCCTCGCTGGAGCCTTAAGGGATGCTGTGAGCAGAGTGGTTATCTCTGTGCCTAGCAGCGTGACAGGACAGCTCCCGCTGGGATCCCAAGCCAGAACATGGGGCTGCTGTGACTGGTTTGGAGACAGGCCGAGCTGCAGACAAGCCGGAGGAGCTGGGGTCACAAAGGTCTCAAGTAAAGCTAAAGCGTATCAATAGGGATAATAGAAACTGGAATTATTTTGCAAGGGGTGATTTTGAATGGTCCAAACTGACTCAACAGCAATTCTGCCTATCTCTATGGTATGGATCAAGGAAGTTGCCTAAATCAAAATTGATTATGGGAATAATTCTGCTTTGCAAGATAGTCCATGATCTCTAATCTCATGTTAACCCAATCTTAGCTGAGGGCAAGGGGGTAAATGGGAATTAAATCTAGATCTACATTTTCTTTCATAGTGAAAGTACTAGATGGGGGTCTGAGGCTGTGCTGAACCACAAACAACAGTATATTAATTTTCCTTCCAATGCTTTCCTGTATCCTGCATATGTTCAGTGCAAATGTAACACTAATGTTTCTAGTCTTCATTTATTTCTCTGATGAATGTGTACAAACTGTTGTTTACCCATATTCTGATGCAAACAAATCTACGCTGGATTCTTGCCGTTCTGAACTTTTTTGCCCATATTCTGAGGCAAACAAATGTACGCTTGATTCTTGCCGTTACAAACTTGTTTACCCATATTCTGATGCAAACAAATGCACGCTTGAATCTTGTCGTTACAAACTGTTTTACCCATATATATATATGATGCAAACTAATTTACGTATGATATGATAAGATATGGCATTTATAACGCGCCTATAGAGAAGTCCTTGAAGTCGCATGATTCCAATTACTTTTCAATGTGGATTAATGCTTCATGAAGCTTTGTATAACTCGTCTTCTGTATATCACAGCTGCTGGGTACCTTAGCTAGCCATATTGCTTCGCTCTAGTCTTTATAGGATACCCATCACTGCTCTATGTTAAACGTTTTGCTAGACTCCATTGGCATATTACTTTATCCATTACCTTGATCTTCTATACGCATTATGCCAACCACCACTCCTTATATGTATAACAACTAGCCGCAGCTCCAAATACACAACACCACACCTAGCCCAGCATTAGCTCACCCAGTCATTAACTTGTTCACACTAATTATCTCAAGCATTCTAAACACATTTACTCCCTTATTACTACCTACAATGGCATTATTTGCAACAGCCCCTACTGCTAGCGACAAATGTAGCAACACTCAGGTACTCACCACAGCCTACTACACTTCATGCAGAACATCCAGCATATCCCTATCTATGGCGGCAAGTCTACCACCACCAGACAGTATCAGTCCTACCACCTTTCTATCCACATTCCACCTACAGGCAACCAAAGACAATCACACTATCCTAACAGCGTTAAGCATTCCTTTGCCACTCACTCCAACCCAATGGATCAAACCTTTCTCCACAAGACCTACTCCCAACCAACCCTGCCCAACACAAATTAGGAATTCCAGACTTCGCTCTAGATTCATGACAGCAAGCCCCCGACCAATTGTTGGCAAAAGTAAAACTAACAGCAATCCCACGCCTGCAAATTTAAAAGTAATCAACTCCCTGAACAGCAAAGTCACCTATATTCCACCTCCGTGAGAAAATACCACCACTACTAAAAACAACTCTATCCTATCCACCAAGGGAGCACTTATAACTGCCACTACCCTATCCATCAAGGGAGCACTTATAAATGTCAGATCCCTGCCAGCTCACGCACTTGATATTGCAGACCTTATAACCAAGAATGACCTCGATTTCCTAGCCATAACAGAGACCTGACTTCATGCTGCAGCAGGGCCATCACTCTCACTTGCTATACCAGATGAGTACACTATCATCAGACAAGATAGAGAAACAACTAAAGGCGGCGGTGTTGCCTTTATTGCTAAAACCCTACTAGGCCTTAGATCCTTACCTAACCAAACATTCCCTACAGGGGAACTACTGTCATTCAAGCTACCTATCTCAACATCACGAACTACGAGCATCCACCTTTTGTATAGACCACCAAGTCCACTCTCCTCCTTCGAGGAAGACGTTACCACACTTCCCACAGCAAACACTAAACCAGGGTCTCAAATCATGTTATCAGGAGACCTCAACCTAGAACCGCACAACCCCAAAGATGACAGGCCCCAGCTGTTGCTAACTCCATATCTGAACTAGGCTTCACACATCGTATTTCTGACCCTACCCATAACAAAGCGAGAACACTAGATTGGATCGCAGACATTGACTACAATACCAACATCCTTTCCAACTCACCATGTGCCTGGTCCGACCACCAAATTATCCTATTTACCGTACAGGACATTAACCGCCCAAAACATGGCAACAGACTCACACCTCCTACTCCTACTAGGAACAATCGCAACATGACAGTAGAGAGACTACTCCCTCTGCTACAACCTATCCTTAACCAGCCCATCCTTGACAATCACCCGTCCTCACTAGTTTATCTGAACAACAGTACACTGCTCAATGCCATCAACAAAATAGCGCCAATGAAAATGCGGAATGCCAAGCCTCGCTCACACTTAAATTCATGGTTCACTCGCACCTCAGAACGCAAAAACAAAAGAACTGCTGAAGCCCTATGGAAGTACTATGGAACTTTGGAACTATGGAAAAGCCTTCCCTCAGCACCTAACAAAGACACATTTATAGAAGCCTCCCTCGCCTATAAAGCTGCCATCCACCAATCCAAAAGTGACTCTTAGAATAATAGAATCATCAATGCAAAATCCAGTACCAAAGAATTATTCAACATGCTTAGAGAGCTGGAATCTCCCATACCTCCACCTGAGACTTGTACCAAAGACACATGGGATGGTCTACCAATATACAGAAAGCTCTACTAGACAAAATTGAGCTTCTTCAAGCCAAAATCGAATTAAAGAAACTGAGCTTTACCGCAGACTCTTCCCTATTCCTACCGTCCACATGGCCACCTGATCCACACAATCTGTTTAAGTAAAGACGTCGAGGACATAATAATACACTTGAAACCATCAAGATGCCTTGGGGACATCTGCCCAGCTAGCATCATTAAAGAGGCAGCGAGGGATCTCACACCCTTTATTACTTCAATAATCAACAACTCATTTGAAAATAGCATAGTCCCTACTAATCTGAAAGATGCCTGGGTCCTTCCCCTATTAAAGAAACCTACCCTTTACCCAAACATCCCTACAAATTATAGACCGATCACTACTGTTCCGTTCCTTCAAAAAATCTTGACAGAGCAGACTACCTTCAGATCCAGGAACATCTTGAAAGCAATAACCTCTTGGGCCTCCGACAATCAGGCTTTAGACCTAGACCCAGCACAGAGACAGACTTGATAGATATAAAAACACAAATGGACACCATAAAAGACAAAGGCAACCTAGCTTAGATCGGCCATGAAATTCCCCCGAGCTCACCATATATTGGAGTGGAGACGCAATGCTCACTGGCTATCAATCCATCAAAGGATTACATTTAAAACAATATCACTGACCGGTAGCCAGAAAGTCCTGTCTCCTGGCAACGATTCAGAAATTGGGATCGACTGCTATCCCTCCCTTCCAGAAGCACTCTATCTACCCAGATCTTAGCAGGGCAAGCTTTTGAGGCTGATTAAATCAGAATGTCTGATTTGGGCACTGTTGACAACAGGTGTGTTAGCCAGAAAGTTCAATGAAAAATAAGCCGAGCCCGGCGCCTGGCCTGGTTCTAAGAGCCAAGGCATGAGCCACGCCATAAGCAATACCTTTTGGTAATCATTTGACATTATATTTGGCAAATCACAGACGTGTATAATGCAAGATGATGCAGTGATTATCATTATAATATTTGATAGAGGCAAGCAACATATACTGAATAGTTCTGCTTTGGTGGTGGCGCCTCAGAAGGAATGTGACCTTGTGCCCCCTGCTTTCACAATTTTCTGGCATCTCATGTACAGCCTTCTCTTTATTTCCTGGTGAAGAGGCAAGTCTCTGCTGAATCCCTCGGAGGTAGGCCGACTCCCACCTCATCATGCAGCAGTCCAATTCCTTAGATTGCTGCATTGCTGGATTGGAACTAGAGGAGACAGAAATCATTATTGGAAATCTCAAGGCCTCCCCTGGGCCTGATGGCATTCTGAATATTCTTTTTAAGGCTCATTGTTTAGTCTTTTTATTCAGATAGAACCGAGTAGCAAACTACCAGCAAGTTGGCAGCGATCTGTCTTCATTCCAGTTTTTAAAAAGGGAGACATATCTGTCCCAGCCAACTAGCTGGCTATGCTTGACTTGATTTAGCAAGGCCTTTGACTTGGTCTCCCGACCATTGCTCTGGGCAAACCTGAGAAATGGGGAATTGACGTTCAGCTCATATATTTCATTAAACTGCTACACGCTAACACGCCCCTAACAGTACGAATCATACTGGGGATTTAACCAAACATGTTAACACCAGCCGGGGACTTAAGCAGGAGTATGTTCTGGCACCCCTGCTTTACAATGTATATGTTGCAGAATTAGCTGACACTCTCAGTTCCGCTCAGAATTTCCCCCCAAAAAATAACAGTGATCCTGTTTTATGCTTGACCTATGCTGATGACACGATGATCTTTGATGTGACCCCAGTGGGCCTTCAACGATCACTAGATGTATTGGCAAAATATGCACAAGAGAATTGCATGGTTATTAACATTCCTAAAACAAAAATGATGTTTCTTGAGGGCGGTTTTCCCAAAAGAAACCTGTTTTTGTGTAGAAACTAAAGTTATCTGGCAACTGCTGATGATTATACCTACTTGGGATTCCCGATAAAATATCAACCTTCTATATGTTACTATGGTGACATTTGTATTCCCAAAATTTGGAAAAAGTGGTTAGCAGTAAAACACTATAGGGGCCAATTCATGGAACAAACGTGTGTTGAAAATCCCAACGCAAGCAGGCGCAAGGTGGCGCAAGCGTGAGAAAGCAAGCGCACGCACACGCGTGCGATTCAAGGAAGGCCGCTGCACTTGTTTCCCAGGTTGTGCGTCAAATCCGTGCATGGCACACGCAGGCACACACGTCATCAAACGGCATGCGCTACGCGCACAGCAAAAGCGCACATAACGCAGCGCACACAACAAAATTGGGCAGAACAGTGGGCGGAACACGCGGAATGGGGAATAACACGTGAAAAAGAAGGCGTAACTGGGGAGGTACTGCAGGGAACTACACAGAACGCCCACACGCACGCGAACAAACCGTATTCATGGATTCGAATACGGGAAACCCGCACACAGCAAAATACGCGCACAGGCGTCAACGAGTCCGCCACACAAAGGCAGGCGGAAGCGTCCCCGCGCACAGTATAAAAGTGCGAGCTAACAACAAACACCTATATACAGCTACGATGAATGCCCCATTTGTCGCAGCACTGATCGTGGGACACCGCAGGAGGAGGAGAATAGCCAGGACACGCATTTTTTCACCACGGACATGCCTTTTTGGGATGCCTGACGACCAGGTCTATGGCAGGTATAGGTTTCCACCCCGTATCATCCTAGACCTGGTCAGGGAGTGGGAAGATGACCTTACATCCCCCACCCTCTGCTCCCAAGCATTGAGCCCCTTGGTGAAGGTGCTCAAAGTCGTGCATTTTTTGGCCACTGGGTCTTTTCAGCGGACTACTGCCATAGTGGGGGGGGTCTCACAGGCCACGCAGTCATGCTGCCTACACCAGGTCTTGGCAATCATGACAGCGCGCCCCTCAGTCCGCAGGCACATATACATGCCCAGAACACCCGCAGAAAGGCAGGCCATTGTCCAGGACTTTTACAGGGTTGCACACTTCCCCAAAGTGCTCGGTGCCATAGATTGCACCCATGTGGCCCTATGTCCACCTAGGGCCACTGAGCACATCTACCGAAACCGCAAGCACTGGCATTCCATTAACGTACAGGTGGTATGCGATGCAAAGGGAATCATCAACTCTGTCTATGCAAACTACCCTGGCTCCACCCATGACAGTTTCATATACAGAATGTCTGCCCTGAGCCAGGCCGTGGAAGCTGGGCAGCATGGCGACACATGGCTCCTAGGTGAGTACAAATGCCCGTGCACATGCATGCATGTCACACACACACACAAATACACAAACCCCAATAATTACAACTATTGTCACCTCTCCAGGGGACAGTGCCTACCCTCTGAGCAACCACATGATGACACCAATCCGGAACCCCACCACACCACCCCAGGTAAGATACAACGCCGCCCATATTGCAACCAGGGCCATAGTGGAGCGCACATTCGGAGTGCTCAAGTCACGCTTCCGCTCCCTTGACCGCTCTGGCGGGCAGCTACTCTATGCACCCCCAGTAGTGTGCAGGATCATTGTGGCAGCATGTGTCCTGCACAATGTTGCAACACGGCAGGGCGTACCGGTGGACATGGTGGTGCCCCCACATCCCCAAACACAGGCACAGGAGCGTGCCCATGATAGGGGATAGGGCATGTGGCGAGGCAGCCCGTACCCAGCTTGTGGCCACATTTTTCACCTAAACTCCCAACCCTGCGGAGTGCACATAGGCCTGGCACATACCAGGTGACAATCGATGATGACAAAGAGACAGTCAACTGTCACAACCTTACCACCCTGAGATTGTTGCCATGGAATTGCCACATTATGTGCATCCCTAGCTACTTAAACACAAGCAATCCTGTGTGACCAAAAGGCACACATGCAAGGTGTGAATCACACAGACCTGCAAAACAGGCCATGACTATCACTGGTATGTCACTCAAACCCTCCCAAACCACAGCATGACATGGCAAGCAATACCCATACACCAACACAGTATCAATAAGGTATACATTGCCATGTGAAAAATGTAAATTGGCATCAGACAATGATGCCTGACATGGAATCAGAAATGACTGACCAACAACCTCCCAACCAAAATAAGTCATACCCAAATGCATTCCAACCGTTGTAGTTGTAACATAACAATGAATGCCTGTCTACATGCACAATGTGCATTGCAAAATAAACACTGCAGCTTCTGTGTGCCGTGTCCACCTCCTGCAACACACTGCTCAGTGCACAGCACAGTGAACAGCCATTGTGTGTGATGCACACCCTGCGCATCACATCTAAACGACAAACTACATTAAAAAGCAAATTAGGCATGTACAGGATCCACAATTGTTCATAGAACATGTGCTGCAGGGACACATTGGGCACCAGAAGGCAAACAGAGTGTACACGTGAACATGGAAGGGTGGTTGTACATGAAGTGGATAATAGTGCGAGTGTGTGGGTCAGTAGGGACATGCACTCAACATATGCATATGCAATCAAGTGACCATCAGTATCCTCTACACATCACATGTGAACATTAACCATGTTCATACCCCAGCATGTCAAACCACAACTATCCCCTCACAACTGAAAGGTAAACACAACACATGAACAGGCATTGATCAGCAGAATACATCATGTACATAGGATACCACAATTACAATGTCAGGGTGCCCATCACATTGCAGGGCAAGGCAACTATCAACAACAAAACCCCCCCCCCCTCACAAATCACCACGACCCACAGAACAACTGCACCTGGGTTATTCAGCCTCATCCTTTAATTTCACCTGGCCACAGGATCACCCTTCCCCTTTGTCACCATCTCCCACCTAGTGTGTAAAAAGTTGCCAGCACCCTCAGAGTACACCTTGATTTGCAAAATCACCAAATCCAAGAGAACTCAAAGCAGGCCAACACAGAAGCCAAGCAAATAGCCTGCAGGCAGTAAAACAAACCAGAACAGCCTCCAGTAGATGACTTGAAGTAGCAGTATGCCACAAAGTCCAAGTACTACCACAATGATGTTAACAACCAAGGTAGCACAGTAAAACAATGTCACAACAGAATGTGTACCATGTGTGGTACATAACATAGAATGATGCACCATGAACGGATGTGTACTGTGACAGCTCCCGTGTACAGGCGCAGGAGTGGCACGAATCAACCACCCCCACCGTGGTCTGGGTGCCTGCAAGGTCAAACTCACACAGGCCTCTGAGACCCTGGTGGGGGAAGGAGGGCCAGGGATATGCAGTCGGGACAGGCATTGGCATACTGGATAACCGGAACGAGGGGCAGGAGAAGGGAGTAGGATTGACCCGGGAAAGTAGGGAATGCACAAAAATGTAGTACTCACATTAACACATACACAATTAGACCAAAGTTGTTCATCATAAATTACTCAAATGTAAGTCAAAGAGAAACATATCCCTGGGGTGAGTGCTGGCCTCCTGCCTGCGCACTCCAGTTCCGGTAACAGGAGCAGTTTAATGCTGCAAAGAGAGCCACAGTTAATAATCTGTGCGTGCCCAAAACACACAAACACACCACCAAATATGCCCCAAAGTAACAAACTACTCTACAAACAGACTTGTGTGGATGCTTCGTACCCATACGTAACATTACCCCTGTGTTGGTTCATACACAGTCAATGCAGTAAGTCAGGCGCCGGTGGGTGTGTGGCAATTGGAACACCAATGTGTCACGATTCACACTACATGCAATGTTCCCTGGGTAAGCAGACAGACGCATATAGCAAAGTATGACTTCAGAACAAGTCGTGTACCACCATGACCAAAATAAAGTTGGCATGTTTCAAATTCTACTTGGAAATGAAATGCACTGCACCCAAGTCTGTCCCTTGCTGTCTGTCCCTGTGAGCTGCTTCTTTCCATGTCTTGGAACGCTACATGGCTAATACAAGTGCCTCAATGGCCCATGATGGACCGGAGGGTATGTGCCACTGCCCCTGCAGGTGCCCCAGACAACTTTCCCTATCAACTAGCCATCAGTCCACTAACACAACAGAGCTGTATTGTGCGCTTCAACACCAATATTTGTCCAAGCTCACTGTCAGTGCTGCTAATAAGCATGCATGTGCAACTGGCCTGGTGGAAGGTTTGCTGTATTGTGACCCCCCTGTGCTGCTCACCTTGCCTGGAGTCCCTTGAAACACGTCAGCAGTTTTCGGATGTATGATCGCAATCCATGTGCCTCTGCTTGTGCACACATGCGCATGTCGGCACTACCAAACGTGTCCAGATTCCAGACGTCCAATGGCCCATGTCTGCTGGCAAAGGTGGTCTGGAGGCTCATCCCCCAAGCAGAAAGGCCATGAAATACATGATTAATGCTTTAGATTCATCTGTGTGTGTCTCTTCAGGCATTTCATGACTGGACCATGTCAGAGACGTACATCAGAAATCACACCATCAGTCCGTCTTTCACAGCCAAAGTGTGGAACACACTATCTACGGCATGAATTGCAACAGGCACATGTACAGTAAAGATAAGAAACACACTCACAATGCATAGCAATGAATATACATGAATCATGAAACACCCCATCTAGCAAAAGAAGAACAGTGGACAATTACACCCCAATCATCCCCACTAGGGGTGTCAACACAAGTTCCACAGCAGCAGACATGCCACATATATGACAGTCCAAAGCCCTTGTGTAATAGGCTGTTGCACCGAACCATCCTTGCGAGCACATGGATAAGGGAAGCAGGAGTGGCATATGTGAGTCAAGGACCCCAAGCAGCAAACACATACACCAGACAAGCTTGAAGGGCCCAGCTGGAACAGACAGTGGATGCTTTCAAAAGCCACAAAGCAACACACTGGCACATTAAAGCACAATAGACAAGCAATTTTAAACTATATTAACTAATTACACTAACTATGAAAAACCTACATTACCTATTTAAACTAACTATCAAACAGAAACTTAACTAACTAAACTAAAAGAAAAATCAAAAATGGCCACATACGACCCGGGGGGGGAGGCAACCAGGAGGGGGGAGTTGCAGGGTGCTGCTCAACATCCACATGCGATGATGCTGAGAAAAAAAAAACCTCCATGGGCTCAACGCCTGCACAGCCTGACCTATGTGGGAGATAGATTGTCGTCCGAGTCTGGCTCTTCCTGGACAGGAGGACGTGGCACAGGAGCATGACCACGCCTAGCTGCAGCTTGCACCTCGTTAGCAGCAAGTCTGCCGGACGGGTGAGCCTGGTTCTGTGTGGCGATGACACGTAGGTCTGCATGCAGACCTCCCGTGATACACATGCTTCCTCTTGCAGGGTAGCACGTGTAACACGGAGTTCCCCTTGCAAGGCCTGGCTGGACAACCGCTGCACCTCCCAGCAAGCATGTAGCTCAGCCGAGATGGTACGCTCAAGCTGTGCAAAACTCTCCTCTGCCCGCTCCCTCTGGGACATCAGAAGGACACCCAGAGTGGATCTGAGGGAAGCATACTCCTCCCTCAGGACCTCCATGTGTGCCTCTGCGTGAGCAGCAATTGCTTGATGCAGAGACGACATTTCAGCCTGGCGTGCCCTGTCTGAGGCCGCCATGCCCAACCTGAGCGAGCGGGCCGTGGACCGTGCCGCCTGCTGCTGGAGAAGCACCTGCCTAGCAGGGGGGAGCACGGATCAGACCACACGCTCCATGCTCTCAGCGATGTTCTCCATTGCTGCCCCTTGGTGTTCAGAATTGGCAGTCATGTCTTGCTCCCACTCAGTATACAGCGGTTGCGCGCGGTGTCCGCATTGCTGGGCTTGACTCCTGCGGGACCCAAGGACCCGGTGTCCTTGTTGTGTTGGCACCGCCCGCGGCTGCACGACTACATGCCCCCATCGACGTGATGTCCCAGGCACATCAGTGACTGGTGTGGAGGGTGACCCTGCGTCCCGATCCACCACGGGTGGAGGTTCCAAGACTGTCTGACCCCTCAGTGCAGGTGTCGCAGATAGAGGAGTGTCCACATCAGAATCACTCACCCCTGACATATGGACCTGATGCTCATCCAACTCTACATGGTCGTCAGAGTGTTCATCAGGGCTGGACTCATAGGCAGCCAGAGACAAGATGGACTGTAGCACTTGGGGGTATTCGTGGTCTACCACCCCACGACCCCAACTTGTGGTGGGTTGATGTAGTGATAACAACCCTGTGCCTGGCATGACAACACCATACTCCAGCTCCATTGCATCATCACCTGAAAATAGAGAGAAAAAAGGTCACTACACATGTTAGAAGCACACAACACACACACACAACGACACCAAACACATCAGGCAGACATTTGACACACAAAATAGAACCTGGCATGCATGCTGGGTCAACTTGAAATTGCTTCTGTGATTAGACCTGTGGAAAGGTGGCAGTTTGCACTGAAGGGGGTGGGATGCAAGATGTTAACATCCCCCCTGCACCTGCAGTGCAGCAAATATGTATGTTACTCACAATCTACATGTACAAGGACTTCATGGTGTGTGTCAGAAAATGTGAAGGCAGTGCAAGGTCAACTTCAGGCATCAAGTGAAATGTGCATTCAATGGGTAGGTAGCATGTCTACCTGCAAACCACCCCTCCCCCCAAGTGCAAAAGCAGGGATGCCTAGCATGGTATCAAAAGGCTGACCATAGACCTGTGTATTGACAGACAGTGTTGACTAGCATCAACAGCAGCATGTGAGTCAAGTGACAACACAGCAAATGATGACAGTAAGCAGGACACATGATGAAACCTCTGGAGGACACCCACGTGTGAAGAAGACACTACACCAGTTGGACAGAGTCATTGGCCATTAAACAGGCTGAGGCCTGTGACCCACACAGATTGTCAGACCCTAAACATGTGTGCAACGCAGTACTGAGCCACAGTTAACATGGGAAGGCAGATGAAATGCCATGCAATGTAGGTCATCCAGGACTTGTATTACAGTGATCATCCAGTCATGGACACATAGGGGCATGCGCGGAATGCATATGGAGCATGAATGGGCACTCATGTCCCAGCGGGGCATCTGACCTCTGCACAGTCCAAGTGAGACACCCTGCATCAAGTACTTAGGATGTACCACACAGCATATGTCTGGCAGATTGGCAGCTGGATGTTAGCATGTACACAGGACGCATGAACAGGGAAGTACCCAACAGCAATATTGTAGCAGACCAGTGCTAAGGTGGAATTGGGGTGCAGAGCGGTAGGATGAGGGGCAAGGGAGCAAGCCTACATTGAGTACCCACTTGCAGGCAGAGGACACATGCACATCAGTCATGCTATGCATAGTCCCTGGGCTGAGAGGAAGGTCACCCCACGCTACATGTAGATGTGCCAGTGAGCTGGAACATGGACCGGAGGGGCTTACTGGTAACCAGCATGTGAGTAGGGTGCAATAGTGGTGATGCGGACAGTCCCGTCTGCTCCACATGTCCACCATCCAGCAGAGTAGACATGCATCAGGGAAACATTGCATTACTTGCACATCAGAACCATGTACACGTGACATGTAGTGGCAGTCATGCACAACACATCACATAAGTAAAACACACACGTCCTCGACAAACACGCATCAACACTCACTGGACTGGGCATCAAAGTCTGGCATCTCTCCCACTCCTTCGACCCATTCAGATGGTATGAACTCTAAAATGAGTGACTCATGCACAGTGAAGTCTTCCTCCACTGGTGCAGGCCCACTGGCAGTCACCAGAGTCAGGTTGTAATTTGAGGCACGCTTAGCCTTAGCGCTGCGTTTGAGGTCATTCCAACGCTTTTTGCACACTTGTGCCGTGCACACCTCATGACCGAATGCACTCACATGTTCCGCAACTTGCTTCCAGTGGGTATCACGGTGGGCAGCCGTAGTCTGACAATTAGCACCCACTAGCATGTCACTGTTGTGGTCCCGCACGTAGTCCACGAGGAAGTCCAGTTCCGGTTTGCAGAAAGGCTTCTTCCTCGACGTGCAGGAGGTCATGGCTGTGTGTGGGGTCCCAGCCTGTGCTGCAGGTGCAACCTTCCTCCTCTTGGATTGTGGCGCAGACCCTGGCTGGCTAATGCCGCCCTGATCAGTATGGCGAGTGGGTTCGGTGGATTGAGCCAAGGGAGTGGCAGGTGGAGGGACGACCTAAGGCCTGACTTGTGTCAATGGCAGCTGGGTGCCCTCTAATGGACCCTGCGCAGAAACATCTGCTGTGGCAGGGTCATTGACCGCAACCGTCCTGGTTGGCAGACTCACAACCAGGGTGTTGTTGGGTGCATCTGCCCCTGCACTGGCCAACACCCAGCTGTTCGGGGCAGCAGATGACATAACTGCCCCAGGGACACATGTCTTGGTCAGGGCAGCCCTGCGTGCCCCTACGGTTTCCCTCCTGGCCTGTTGGAAATCTTCCAAGGGCTCTTCAAGTGCCAATGCAGCCTGCGCTGGCAGACCCTGAGCCTGGGTGGTGGTGTCCACAGCTGCACCTGCAGCTACCACTACCCTTGGGCCCGTGCCAGTCGATGAAACAGACTGCCGGGTCACACGGGCGCCAGTGCCAGATGTAGAAGCTGCATCTCCCGGAACCACAGGGGGTGGTGGCATTACTGCACCGACACATGGCACAACATCGTGCTCAAGTGGCGCACCCTTGCCTCTTCCCTCTCTGCGGGCACCCTGGACACCCTGGAGTCCCCCTAATCCCTGGTCACCCCGGCCACGTCCCCGACCATGCCCGCCATGAGGAGCACACCCAGCTGAGCCGCCCCTCACCTTTGGTGGCCTCCCAACCATGGCACAGATGTAGTAGTGCCGGCACAGATGGAGTAGTGCCAATGGGAGGTGTGCACCACAATTGACCTGGGCAATTATAGTGAAGGGGGTGGGATGCAAGATGCTAACAGCCCCCCTGCACCTGCAAGGCTGTATGTGACCCCGGTGATGTAGTGACGGGTCACGCAACGCTCAGGCACCCCACAACTGCAGTAAAACCGTGCACGCAACCCTGCAGCCTAAGTGCGTGGAATCAACCTCCCGCAGTACGCGGTGGCACTCAGTAACACGAAAACCGCGTACAATGGGACACGCAGGCTACTATGACCTCGTAAATGGGTGCGATACACAGGGGCACCTGCAGTGGGAAAAATAGCGTGCACGACTCACCGTCTGACTAGCGATGCAGAAAAACACGCGTAGCCAATACCCCCGCCAAAAGAAGAGATACGTCCTTGATAGCTGTGAAGTTGTGATGGCGTGCGAAACAACACGAAGCAGCAACACACGCCAGTCTCCACGAAAGGCATGTACAGCGAACTGCGCTGGTCCCGCTCACCTTTAACCCGTGCTGAGGGAAACGCCCGCGCACGTCACATCACAGACGGGCTTACGTGCTAAGGCCCTTTCCTCGAATTACACGTTGACGTGCAATTTTTTCACGTGCCAAATCACTCCATATCAAGCTGGCCACGCGAAAACACACGGAAGACCACGCTCCTGCCCAGAAGGCCGAATTACTGCCCCCCAGAGCCCTGAGCACGCTCCCACCTGCCATCTGCTGCTTCCTGACTGCCTGCTGCCCATGTGCCCTGCTATTTGCTGCCTGCACGTCAGCCAGGGGTGCAGTCGCTGTGACCACCCCTGCTGGAACCGAAGACTCCCGACTGGGATACCATTGCTCCACAGCCCAGCCCCAGGACCCAGTTGCCCACCCACTCCTGCCTCTGGGGTTGTCATGTCGGGCAAAACACCATCTGGCACCACTGGCAACCCCCAGCCAGAGAGGCAGAGGGCCACCAGCTTCAGTGCCAGGGAAGTTGGTGTCCTGGTGGAGCAAGTCCTGGGGCAGTATGATGCTCTCTTTGGAAGTTCGTGCGCCGACTATGAAGGACAGACCAGGATCTGAATGGACATCGTGACTGCCATCAACGTGGAGGGGGTGGCAGTCCGCGACTTGCAACATGTCAAGAAGCGCTAGGAGGACTTCCGGTCCAGGACCCTCAACAAGGCCTGGCGCCTCTCGAAGGCAGTGGATGCCAAGGGATGCCGGGGCCACCAGTCCGACCACCAAATGAAGGTCCTGGAACGTATATGCCCAGCGCGCCATGTCCAGGTCCTTGAGAGGCAGACCAGTCTGGAGTCGAGCGGTAAGTGTACATGCATACTGATTGGACGCTGTGCGTGTCGTGGTGTGCCAGTTGCACATGTGTTTTTGTAGGGCCGTGTAGGGATGTGTATGAACATGGGCGTGAGGCTGCCACATGTGAGTCCTCTCAGGTGTGAAACACATCGATGGTGTATGTGTTGGTAAGCATGCTGGGCAAATGCAGGTGTGGGAGCACACATGTTTGAATTTCTGTGTATGTACGTTGGCATGGTTGTGGTGTCAGACATGGATGGTGGTTCCTGCAGCATGTATCTGCACTGTGTACATGTGCATGTGTGTGTATTTGACAAGTGTGCAACTGTGATGTAATTTGGATGCATGTGACACTGACATGTAGAAGGCTGAATGCCAGATGTGACATGGATGGCGATATCATCACTGTGACAGTTGGTGGACATGTACACATGCATGTAAGTGTGGTGGCGTGTGTGCATGTGTTGTGCACTCCCCGTGTTTCATGTGACGTAAGGCTCACCTTCAGATGCTCATGCTGTTGTATGTGAATGGATGGTGCTGGCTGGTGCAATATTGCTGTGGAATTGCTCATGTGTGTGAGTACAAATGACATGTGTGTTGGGGAGTGTGATGCCATGTCTGAAGTATGACACTGCCACTCATGTACAACTGTCATGTGTGTACCAGTCCATTGTACAGTGCTCTGATGCCTGTGTTTTATCTCTCCCTGTCTGCAGCATCAACTGATGAAGCGGGCGGAGAGGGTGCTGTGGAGCAGAGCGGCAAGGATTGCACCACCAGCCGGAGACGCAAGACCCGGCTCCCCTCCCAGATTGTCATCTCGTCGGGGAGTGAGGAGCCTGGTGCCACGTGCCAGGCCGCAGCTGCCGAGGGTAGGTCCAAGAGGCGGAGGTGGACTCCTCGGCAGCAGAAGGGGCAGCTGAGACTCCACAGGGTCCGACAGAGGAAGATGGCACAGAGTCATCCAGGTTGGTAGGGGGTTTGGTGGAGGAGGAGGCCGCTGAAGGTACACACACAGGGTCTGGAGGTGGGGATTCCACTGGTGCTAGTGGTGCAGTGCAGAGGCAGGGACAGGAGGCAGTACAGGCAGCCGCAGAGGTGCCTGTGTGTAATCCTGTCCCTGATCCTGTCATTGCATCATCTGGCACCAGCAGGGATGCCTACGTCCAGACCCGTTTTCAGTGAGGGGATGAGCGCACAACAACTGGCCTTCCTCTCCCTGCAGACGTGGCTATCCGGGACTGTGTTGAGCCTGTCCTGAGTGGGATAGCTTTGTGTCAACGGGGCATGCGAGGTGACCTGCAGTCTTTTCGTGGAGAGACTGCACGTCGTCTCGCATGCCTCTTTGACCACCTTGACCTACTGGGACGGGTCACCGGTGCTGGATTCCTCCATGTGCTGGACCTTCTTGCGACCCCCTCCACACCTGAGCCCCCTACGCGCCAGTCGTCCTCCATGCCATCTTCCCACCCATGTATCACCTGGGTACCCTGTGGAGCTGCCTCTGACCCAGCGGCCAGGCTGGTGGAGGACACATCCCTGCCACAGTCGGGAGTCGGACGTCCAGCAGGGGTGGCCACCACAACAACTGCACCCCAGCCAGAGGAGGACGTGCAGGCAGCAAGAGCCAGGGCGCAGGCACAGGCACAGCAGCAGCAACATGGTGGGAGCAATGATGGCTCGGTGCATTCAACATCGGAGGGGCAGGCATCGGCCATAGGGCAGGAGGACCCAGGATTTCAAGTGGCTTCCGTGTGGCAGTGGTTGGGCTACACCATAGATGTGGAGCGCCAGCGAGCGGAAGAGGCACGGCTCACAATGGTCAGGGCAGAGAACTCCATGCGGAGGGCCCTGAGGCGGGCCGAGTGCCTCGAGGCAATTCGCAGAGAGTTGGAGGTGAACATGTCATCGTCCCTGCAAACTCTCGGGGCCATGGAAGAGGACCGCCTCCAGGACATTGAGCGGGAGTTCGACGATGCCCTGGCGTGGGACATCCAAAAGTGAGCCGTTGGACTAGCCCGCTGCCATTGTAAATAGTTTTTAGAGTTAGGTTTTCTTTTCCTTTTCCTTTGATTTGTGGTGAATGGACTATGCCACACACATTTGTATATAGTTTTTTTATTAGGTAGTTTCTTAGGTAGGTTTGATTTCTTTCGTTGGGCTCATGGACCCTTGACAATGGATTGTACAGAGTTGGACAATGGATTATTTTGAACTTTTTCTTTTGATTTCACCATGGATCAATGGATTTTTCTTTTTACGTTTCCTTTGGATTTGCGTTGGTGGAGGGAGAGTTTTGACTATTTTTCTTTAGGATTACTTTGGATTGGTTATACTTTTCATTTACTCATCTTTTGCTCATGGTTTTCATTTCATGTTTGCTATTTTGTTATGCTTTCATTTCATTTCTTTATTTTTGTACATAATACATTTTCATATTTTAGTTCCATGTGCGGGATCCGCTCATTGGGTTGATGCATGTGAAAATGTGGGTTTGCACAATCAATGACAACCAGTGTGTGTGTGTGACGGACATGTGTTGCTGTACATAGGTGACTTTTGGTTTGTGTCTTGTGTCAGTGTGGGGTGGATTGAGAAATCATTGCGTCTCAAGAATGGAGTGGCTTGCTGTGGTATTTTGGTGTAGAAGTGGGCCATGATTGTGCATCTTTACTTCATGTAGTGGGGGTCACGAGTGGAGGCCTCCTGGCAGGTGCCCCTCACTGCTGTGGGGAGGGGGTAATGGGGGCCTTGAGTGGGACATGAGTGGGGGCGTGCTGGCAGGTGCCCCTCACTGCTGGGGGGTGGGGGTGCTGGGGGACATGAGTGGGGGCCTGCTGGCATGTGCCCCTCACTGCTGGGGGGTGGGGGTGCTGGGGGACATGAGTGGGGGCCTGCTGGCAGGTGCCCCTCACTGTTGGGGGGTGGGGGTGCTGGGGGACATGAGTGGGACATGACTGGGGGCCTGCTGGCAGGTGCCCCTCACTGCTGGGGGGTGGGGGTGCTGGGGGACATGAGTGGGGGCCTGCTGGCAGGTACCCCTCACTGCTGGGGGGTGGGGGTGCTGGGGGACATGAGTTGGTGATCACTAGTGCAAGGTGACATGTGGCTTGGCTGGGGGGCATGCCCATGGTGGATGGGCTGCCTGCGGGACATGACCAGGAGTGCAGGGTAGTCCCCTGTGGTGTGGGCTGCCTGCAGGGGCCGTGGAGGGGGTAGAGGGCACACCTGGGAGGACCCACACTGCCAATTCACGTGTAGGACTCCCCGTGCACCCCCGAAATACACGTACCCCGCTCTGACAGCAAAATCGCGTGTGATACTTCCCGCGAAACCCAGTAAGACGCAAACCCCACTCGCACAGGGCCTTTCGCATGTGAAACTTCCTGCGAACCCCGAAATACACGTACTCCTCTCCAATCGTGTGTGAAACTTCCCACGAACCCCAGTTATACACGTACCCCACTCGCACAGGGGCAATCGCGTGTGAAACTCCCCACGAACCCCAGAATTACACGTGCCCCGCTCGCATAGGGCCTACCGCATGTGAAAGTCCCCGCGAACCCCAGTAATACACGTACCCCACTCGCACAGGGCCTACCGCGTGTGAAAGTCCCTGCGAACCCCAGAAATACACGTACCCCGCTCGCACAGGTCCTACCGCGTGTGAAACTCCCCGCGAACCCCAGAAATACATGTACCCCACTCGCACAGGGCCAATCGCATGTAAAATTCCCGCGAACCCCAGTAATACACGTACCCCACTCGCACAAGTCCTGCCGCGTGTGAAACTCCCGGCGAACCCCAGAAATACACGTACCCTGCTCGCACAGGCCCAATCGCGTGTAAATGTCCCGCGAACCCCAGTAATACACGTACCCCACTCGCATAGGGCCAATCGCGTGTGAAACTCCCCGCGAACCCCAGAATTACACGTGCCCCACTTGCACAGGGCCTACCGCGTGTGAAAGTCCCTGCGAACCCCAGTAATACACGTACCCCACTCGCACAGGGCCTACCGCGTGTGAAAGTCCCTGCGAACCCCAGAAATACACGTACCCCGCTCGCACAGGTCCTACCGCGTGTGAAACTCCCCTCGAACCCCAGAAATACATGTACCCCATTCGCACAGGGCCAATCGCATGTAAAATTCCCGCGAACCCCAGTAATACACGTACCCCACTCGCACAAGTCCTACCGCGTGTGAAACTCCCCGCGAACCCCAGAAATACACGTACCCTGCTCGCACAGGCCCAATCGCGTGTAAATGTCCCGCGAACCCCAGTAATACACGTACCCCACTCGCATAGCGCCAATCGCGTGTGAAACTCCCCGCGAACCCCAGAATTACACGTGCCCCACTTGCACAGGGCCTACCGCGTGTGAAAGTCCCTGCGAACCCTAGTAATACACGTACCCCACTCGCACAGGTCCTACTGCGTGTGAAACTTCCCACAAACCCCAGAAATACACATACCCCGCTTGCACAGGGCCAATCGCGTGTGAAAATTCCCTCAAACCCCAGTTATGCACATACCCCACTCACACAGGGCCCATCGCGTGTGAAAATTCCCGCGAATGAGCGGGGTATGTGTATTCCGAGGGGTGCGCGGGGAGTTTTACACACGATAGGCCTAGCGTGAGCGGGGTACGTGTATTCCGAGAGGTGCGCGGGGGGGTTTTACATGCGTTTTTGTGGTTGGGGGGCTGTATGCTGGTCCACTGGCCTGTGTGCCATTTACTGGATTTGTGCGCTGTTCATGGCGCACAGGGCGGGGTTGGGGGCGTAACTAGCGCTGCTGCAGGGTTGCTGCGCCACTCTGCACCGCGGCTGCTTAGGGATGTTAAAATCCTGAATACGCTGTGTGCCGAAATGGGTTTTGGCGCACGCTGCTGGAGCAGACTGCCGCACGCGCACACTGTGCGCCAGCCGCGTGTGCCACTTGTGCGCTGAATTCTATGAACTACCCTGTGTATCGCAAGAATAGAGCATTATACTATCGAGGGCATGCTAGAAATGTTTTGAGTTAGTATAGTATCAGGCTTGCTGTATGGTCTAGCAGCTCTCCGTCTTAAATACGTCTCTTGGCTGGATAAGATTGAGGGAAGAATTGTATGTGCAATTATTAATCTTCCCCCATCTATTCCAGTAGAGGCATTAAGACTGAAATGTGGGCTTTCATCATTACATTCAACTTGGTGTCTTCAAAGAACTTTGCTTTTTTGTAAACTGGTGTCCCCATATATAAATTCTAATGCCCTAATGAAACTATTAGTCAATAAACGTGTTGTGCCCAGTTACAACACATTTATTGAGGGACTACAGCAATGCGCTTTGTCTCACCTTTCCAGTTTGGATATTCCGTTAACTACTGTTCTGCATTCTCCTAATATTGAATCTATTTTAATTAAGAAGTCGAAGTTATGGAATAAGATACAAACTATAGACAAATTAATACTCTTATTAAATATTTGTTCTAGAAACCCTGCAAACCTATTTAAAAAAATATTGTCAGATGGACCTGAAGCGATTTATTCTATACCTTTGACTAAATATTCTCCATAGAAGAGAGTACTTTGTTTCATGGACAGACACTCCTCTAGCTGACCGTCTATGGTGTCCCTGCTTGAAAGATATAGAAACAAGTTGACACATAGGCTATAAGTCATTTATAGGTTGCTTTGGACCAATTTTGGGGTACTTTAATTGGAGCAGAATCGGCAGTAATTACTGACGCAGATCTTCCATGTTTGGAAGGAAGTGCCGAAGCATATTGATTCCTGATTATCCTTCAATGTCAAGAGGATGGCCAAGTTCCACGCTGATTTTAATTGCTATGTAGCAATGCGCCATTCTGGAAATAATAATATGAAATGTTAAAGTGAATAGTAATATTGTAATATTGTATTATAGTTGTATTTCATTTTAAATTGTGGCATCTAATATTGTTTCTTAACTATGATATAAATGTTGATGTAATAAATGTACTTACGTTTTGTATCAGTAACCAGATGCACAATAAAAATAATATATATATGTATTACATGGACGCGGCAGCGTCCATGTAGTTATGGTTAAATTGGTGTTTCCATAGGAAGAGCATTTTTGGGTGGCTTATAACTTCGCTCCCTCTGGACGAATCATCACCAAATTTTGCAAAAAAAAGTATATGACCCACTCTGAATTTTTTTGAAAAGTTTGGAGAGGTTTGGTCCAGGGGGGCAAACCTTTTGTTTTTTCCCATAGACATAATGGGAAAAAACTTTCTGCACGCATACAGCCCAAACCGCTCAACGGATTTTCACCAAATTTGGACCAGGAGCAGCGGCTTGGTCCCAAAAGCGTGCTTTTGTGTAAGTCATCAATAACATTTGTGATGTCATCTTTGATGTCGTGGGTGTTAGTCTTAGCAGTGCACAGTGGTGGCATGAGTTATGGTTGCTTAGCTTACCATAACTGGTGAATTTCAGGGGTTTTTCGGTTTTACTTGGAACCATAACGTCCTTTTAACGTTTTTTCACTGAATTTCATAGGTCTTTAGTAGCGCAACTTAACCATAACGTCCCTTTAACAAAGTTTTTTCATTGAATTTTATAGGTTTTAAGTAGCGCAACTTAACCATAACGTCCCTTTAACAAAGTTTTTTCACTGAATATATATATATTACATGGCCACAGTAGTGGCCATGTAGTTATGGTTATGGGCGGCTTATTACTTCGCTCCCCCTGGACGAATCTTCACCAAAAAAAGTTTATGGGCCACTCTGAATTTGTTTGCAAAGTTTGGTGAGGATTCGTCCAGGGGGAGCAAAGTTATAGGGGGGTCCCAAAACTTTTTTTTTCCCAAAGACTGAATGGGAAAAAAATTTTGCTCACGCCTACAGCCCAAACCGCTGGACGGATTTTCACCAAATTTGGACCAGGAGCAGCGGCTTGGTCCCGAAAGTGTGCTTTTGCAAATTTGGTGAAAATCTGTCCAGTAGTTTTTTTTTAAATGACCAAAAAGTAGGTAAAAAAAAATTAGTGATATCTGTGTTTGGTCCGCGGACAGTGCCCTGATTGGCCAATCGGCTTGCGTGATGTCTGCGGACATGCGACATGTTTGCTGATTGGACCATGTTAAGCATGAAGCGCGTCAGATTTTCGGTAGCGCCCGCCATCTTGGAATCGCGGACGTCCGCGGACAGCGCGGTGAAAGTTTGTTCTAAATGTGTATTTAGTAGAGTGTGTTGGTGTGTAGGAGTGTTTGGGGAGGATGGAAGGGTATGAGATAGGTTAAATGTTGTGCTTTTGTATGTGGTAGATGTTCTTTTTGTGTTCGATTTGTCTGCGGACATCAGGGTGTTCTGAAATGTTCTAAATAAACTGAATGGGCACTCAATATGTGTCAGTTTTGTTCGCAAGTAAGCTGAAACTGTTCTAAGAAAACTTGCGGTGTCCTGAAATGTTCGCAAATAAACAAAATGGGGGTGTTCTTGGGACGCTGTCCGTATTGTTCTGTGGCAAGTTGAATGTGTTCTAAGAACACTCGGGGTGTCCTGAAATGTTCGCAAATAAACAAAATGGGGGTGTTCTGGTGACGCTGTCCGTATTGTTCTGTGGCAAGTTGAATGTGTTCTAAGAACACTCGGGGAGTCCTGAAATGTTCGCAAATAAACAAAATGGGGGTGTTCTGATGACGCTGTCCGTATTGTTCGTTGTCAAGTTGAAATCGTTCTAAGAACTCTTGCGTTGTCCTGAAATGTTCGTAGGGGGTGTCCTGAAGACGCTGTCCGTATTGTTCTTTGGCAAGTTGAAAGTGTTCCAAGAACACTCGGGGTGTCCTGAAATGTTTGCAAATAAACAAAATGGGGGTGTTCTGAGGACTCTGTCCGTATTGTTCGTTGTTAAGTTGAAAGTGTTCTAGGAACACTCGCGTTGTCCTGAAATGTTCTCACATAAACAAAATGGGGGTGTGTTCTAAGAACACACGCGTTGACCTGAAGTGTTCTACGAACTCTCGCGGTGTCCTGAAATGTTCGTAGGGGGTATCCTGAAGACACTGTAAGAACACTCGGGGTGTCCTGAAATGTTCGCAAATAAACAAAATGGGGGTTTCTGGGGACGCTGTCCGTATTGTTCTGTGGCAAGTTGAATGTGTTCTAAGAACACTCGGGGTGTCCTGAAATGTTCGCAAATAAACAAAATGGGGGTGTTCTGATGACGCTGTCTGTATTGTTCATTGTCAAGTTGAAAGTGTTCTAAGAACTCTCGTGTTGTCCTGAAATGTTCGTAGGGGTGTCCTGAAGACGCTGTCCGTATTGTTCGATGGCAAGTTGAAAGTGTTCTAAGAACTGTCTCGGTGTCCTGAAATGTTCGCAGGGGGTGTCCTGAAGACGCTGTCCGTATTGTTCGATGGCAAGTTGAAAGTGTTCTAAGAACACTCGGGGTTTCCTGAAATGTTCACAAATAAACAAAATGGGGGTGTTCTGAGGACGCTGTCCGTATTGATCGTTGTCAAGTTGAAAGTGTTCTAAGAACTCTCGCGTTGTCCTGAAATGTTCGTACATAAACAAAATGGGGTTGTGTTCTAAGAACACACGTCCTGAAGTGTTCTAAGAACTCTCGCGGTGTCCTGAAATGTTCGTAGGGGGTGTCCTGAAGACGCTCTAAGAACACTCGCGGTGTCCTGAAATGTTCGCAAATAAACAAAATGGGGGTGTTCTGAGGGCGCTGTCCATATTGTTCGTTGTCAAGTTGAAAGTGTTCTAAGAACTCTTGCGTTGTCCTGAAATGTTCGCACATAAACAAAATGGGGGTGTGTTCTAAGAACACACGCGTTGTCCTGAATTGTTCTACGAACTCTCGCGGTGTCCTAAAATGTTCATAGGGGGTGTCCGCAGGACACTGTCCGTATTGTTCAATGGCAAGTTGAAAGTGTTCTAAGAACTGCCTCGGTGTACTGAAATGTTAGTAAATAAAGAAAATGGCGGTGTGTTCTAATAACTCACGCGTTGTCCTGAAATGTTCGTAGGGGTTGTCCTGAAGACGCTGTCCGTATTGTTCGATGGCATGTTGAAAGTGTTCTAAGAACTCTTGTGGTGTCCTGAAATGTTTGCAGGGGGTTTACTGAAGATGCTGTCCGTATTGTTCGATGGCAAGTTGAAAGTATTCTAAGAACACTCGGGGTGTCCTGAAATGTTCGCAAATAAACAAAATGGGGCTGTTCTGAGGACGCTGTCCGTATTGTTTGTTGTCAAGTTGAAAGTGTTCTTAAGAACTCTCACGTTGTCCTGAGAGAAAAAAAATAGACTCTTTTCAGAGCCGCCTTTCACAGTTAAAAAATAGAAGTGAAGATAAATAAAGCAGGGCCCTTTGTATTTCTTAAAAGTCAGCGGACAGTTTGCGAACATTAAAAAAATTGGGGTGCTACCCTATTGTTACCATTGCATTTTTCTCTGGGAGGAAGTGGTGGCTCTGAAAAGAGCCTTTGGGAGGTGTTTGTATGTCAAAAATTATAAATACTTAACACCTACTTCAAAATGGATGCTGTATTTCTAAAAAAGGTTCTAGTGCATTTTGTACATTTCTCAGAAAAATCTGATTGCCAGCATAAGTAAGATGGACTCCATCTCTGCGAAAAATGTATGTACTACGAAACATAATATTTTCATTGTGAAAAGAGGACTTCCAAAATCTCTTAGAAATGCACAAACAGCCTTATTAACATTGCGCCTTGCTTTTTCCATTTGTGGACCAAATGAAGAAGAATGAAGCCACATTTGTCTCTGCGCAATCCGTGAAAATATTACTTGAGAATTAGGAAACATGTCCATGACTTTCCCAAGTCCTTCTTTCATAGCATATTGCAAAGAAATTCCAGACACATGTCCTAAACTGTTCCCTCCACAATGAATTACAATTATGTCTGGAGGTTGCTTTGTTTCCAAAGTAGCACAGAGAGGTAGCAAGTCCAACCACTTCATTCCATGTACTCCATGCCAGTCTACTTCCACATGTGGAAATCCAAGATCTACAGCTACTCCACAGCTTTGTGCATGCACCTTCAACCAATGTATCCACGAATCTCCCAAAATCCAAACAATCTGTTTTCTGAAACACACAGCCATAGCTATCTGTTGTTCTCTCAGCAAAAAGAGTATCTTAGAAACTCTCTCCTGGCACAACACACCCACTAAACTTTCCTGACCAATCCCTTTCACTGCTCATTCTCATTTGCATGACTTCTGAACCTAAAAATCCCCGAATGTAACTCCCGATGTCCGCGAACTACGGCCATGTCCGCAAACATATCGTAACATGAACAGCCCTTCTACCATTTCCACTTCACTCTCTGTGCCATTCCCTCATTGGATCTAGCTAAGAAATCACATGACCATGCACCAATCACATTGAAGACCTCTACATCTAACTGCATCATCATAGATCAGCACTGCAAATGTACTGTGAATCTCTCTGAGTACAAGTGTCATATCATTGGCAAGCACCATCTACAAGAAATACTGTACAAGTCTCCACGATTTCTACTTGCAGCTCCATGCATATCCATATGCATGAACACAAACTACAGGTATGCATGTTTTCTGTACAGTACATGAACACATTTTCAAACTGACTTTTAGCTTGTGTAATCTGTAAAATGAATCTACTGTCTTTTTTCCAATTTCCGAAAATCAACTATCACTTATAAACCTTTATACTATTTACTTTCTTAATACAGAGACTATCAAATCATGTTAAACTAACATTTTTTAAATGAAATTTATAGACTACATATTTTGAAACAAAATTGCATGCATGCACACTCTATGTTCCAATCTCAAAAAATAATACTTATACAATTGCATTTATTTATTTGATTACTTTAATTTAAGCATGACATTAAGGCACTATTACCTAGAACAGCTTAGTTACAGAAATGGTGGTATTCAGTGGTACATTATGAATTACACAAGACATACTAAAGATATGTTGTTTGTTACAGTTACTCATTGCAATACAATTTGTTCATTAAGAACATATCATATGTATTGAACCGGTGCGACGGATCTTATGCGATTAAGATAGTTTTAATGGTTTTAAGGAAGGCGCTGAGGATTTCAAATAAAAAAATCAATATCTAAATTAAAAACAATGCTATATACAAACAAAATTACTAATTTGTTTCTTTTACAATTGCAGTGAAGACCATTCTCCTGTAAAGAAGCAGCTGAATTTCAAGAACAAAGAAGAACTAAGAATTAAACTGCTCATTTTAGTAAAAAAGTAAGTAGAATATCACCATAATATTTGTATTATTACTCAAACATATTGTAAAGTTAATTCATGCTATTTCTGTGCCTAAAAATAGAGATTGTGCACCATTCTGTCCAAAAATCCCCATGTCTTAAACAGTGATTTACAGCCAGAATGGCGCACAAATTCCTACTTTTGGACACACAAATTACCCAACTCAGCCACTAGAATTGTCATATTATAGACAACTGTTTTTGTGGCATACATTAGATTTACTATTTGTACTTCTCCACACCACTAGCTTATTTTTTTCTGTCATCTGAACCTGAGTTTAGTAACATATTAATTGAAGAATACACATCACTACTAGTTGTAGTTCCCAATGCACAATCAGACACCATTACATACATCATCTTACTCAAACACTCATGCACACAGCACACATACATTGCAGAACACCCCAACCCATACCTTCTTTATTTTTTTCAACAGACCCTAAAGAATGCCAACCAAAAGTCAAGTCCGTAGAAAGCAACAGAGAAGTAGAGCAAAGGAAAATAAAAGTGTCCAACATAAGCATCCATCTCTAGCAGAATTTGTAAAAAAAAGTTCAAACAAAACAGCTAATACAGTCATTTAGTGAAACACAAGAAGTTTCAAGTACAAAAACTTTGCCTTCTCTATCAAAATGTAAAACAAACCAAAAAACAATTAACAGAAAATCAGCTATCACTACAGATAAAACTACTTCTTTAAATTTTAATATAGTGCAAAGTAAGCAAACCAAGAAAAGTATTTTAGCCAAAATGTTCCATCACAAAGTCCTTCAAAATCTTATAAAAACAGGAGGGAAATCAGGTTCAATGCTTAAAACCTATCGTAGGAAATTCATTTTAGAAGCGTTGATAGTGCAATTCTTCTCAAAGTGTTAAACAAAATGAAACCACTAACAAAACTAATAACTAAATTACAAAAAAGACTTCTCAATAAATGAAATGTCAACAGAAAGTACTTCTTAAGTATCTGCAGAGGTGAATGGATTCACACTACGAGCACAGAACCATACTTTAATGAAGAAGAGTACAAACAAAAACAAACAAATACAATTGCCATACATAGCAGTCGTCGAGGTTATGAAAAAGTTAATAATACCATAATGGAACAAGAAGTACTCCTTACAAAAATATGCCCTGAAAACTTAGAATTACCCCTCCATTCAACTGAATCAGAACGTCTAGTGTACAAATGGCCATGCACGTCAATATGTAACATTCCTAAACAATTTTTCAAGTCTTTACGCCAATTCCTCAATCAATATGTAAAAAGCAAAGACAAAATCAAAATTAAACTACTGCAATATATGGACACCTGTCCAGTGCGCAAATACACAGGTCTACAAGGACATTCTTTGGCCTGCATTAAAGGGCCTACTTGTAAAACCACCTTCCATGATATCAAAAGAATATCAACACATCATTCAACTATACGAAATCTAGTCTATAAACTGTACTATGCTAGAAGTCCTGCTTTAGCACTAGCAAATTTAAATAATATTCTTCTACATGGTACAGCAAAAGACCTACTTCAAGAAATTGACTATATGCAGAAAAAATATTTTGGAAGTGAAAGCCATTTACAGAATGAAATAGCTTTAAACCAATTAAGCAACAATTCTACACATGGCAACCTTTTGCTAAACACATACAAAAAAGAAATACTGAAATTTAAAAGTACATCAGCTGAAGTACCAAACCATGTATGTGTATGTTGACGCAGAACTTTTTATAAACGTAACACGAAAACTGTAGACCTATCATATAAAATAGAAGACAATGAAGATTCTAAATGGTTTGAATTAGCTCTCTACCTTGTAGCAGAAAACAAATACGGAATAAGTGACCCCTTAATACTTTGCAGTTACTGCACTACAAAACTTGACAACAACCAAACTCCTTCATGTGCTATCACAAATAATTTGGAATTATACCCACTACCAAAACCCCTACCAGTACTTAATTCATATGAGAGCATCATAATTCAAACAGTACACCCATTTCAAGCAATAATACGCCTTCAACCAAAAACAGTAAAATTACCTCCCTCTGAATTGGTAAAAGGCATTTGTGGAAAAGTAGTTTATTTACCATTAGATCTAAAAGAAAATGTGCATACTCTAGGAGTGCAACGTCCAATGCAGCAATCTTTAATTATCTTAGTAAATGGAGTACCTACAAAAGACAAATAAATATGGCAACAGCTGGTAAATTTACATAAAGTTAGACAAGCCTTACAATATCTTAAAGAGAATAATGAATATTACAAATAAATTAATATTGAAGAAAACTTGAAAGATACAACTGAAATAATTCAAGAAACACAAGAAGCTGGTCAACTTGAGCTACTAGACCCTGCTACAATATCAAATACTTTAGACCATTCTACAATTCATCCTTTGCACTCTAATGACACCATAGAAGATGCTCTGGAAACATACCAAATGCGTCAAACAAAAGGATCACCAATCAGCATATGGGAAAAAAGTATAGAAGCACGTGCTTTTCCTCTACTCTTTCCTACTGGCAAAGGAGGAAGGTATGATGATAGACCTATTCAAATATCAGCTTCAGAATACCGCTCATTACGGATGTATTCTGAAGATCCCAGATTTAGACAAAATGTGAAATACATATTCCACCTACTCTTTGAAAATGAACTAGCAACTT
The DNA here is from genome assembly GCF_040938575.1 of Ambystoma mexicanum. Taxonomy (NCBI): domain Eukaryota; kingdom Metazoa; phylum Chordata; class Amphibia; order Caudata; family Ambystomatidae; genus Ambystoma; species Ambystoma mexicanum. The sequence goes on along the minus strand of NC_090925.1, from coordinate 101,128,626 downwards.
TATGTTACAGAGTTGCACACATATTAAAATCAGGATCCCACTTTCAAAATATGACAGCTACACAATTATTACAAAAAGTGCAACAAAAGGATGAGGTTTTACAATCAAATATTACAAATGTATTAGCAAATATGCGTGGTACTAACAAGTACTGGTTTCAACGTCACGGAGAAGTGCGTTGTATGATCATAAACATTGGCCCACCTACTTGGTTTGTTACATTAAGTTGTGCAGAATATGCATGGGAAGATTTACATGATTTCCTACGCATATAAAATAAAAACAAAACAAATATAGATATACTAACACCAGGAGAACTTTGTTCTTTGGATCCTGTTAATGTTTCAAGATATTTTCACCATCGCTTCATTGCTATGCTACATTTTATTTGTAATAAAACTGCTCCTCCCCTTGGAGAAGTGCAACACTTCTTTTGGAGAAAAGAATACCAAGCCAGAGGAGCACCACATATCCACATGCTTTTATGGATTAAAGATGCTCCTAAATTTGGTCAAGACAGTGATGCCACTGTTTTACAGTTTATTGAAAAATATGTCACTTGTGAAATTCCATCAGAATCCACAAAAACTTGATCTTCATGCACACATTTTACAATTTCAAAGACATAAATGTGGCAAATATTGTCGTCGCAAATACAAAAACAAAGGGAAATACTACACCAAATGCCGATTTGGTTTCCCTAGACCAGTTACAAATACAGGTCAGGTGAACAACCTCATGTCTTCAGTTAGACATAGTGTTAAAGGTAAGTCACCTAAAAATACATATTACATAAAAAGAAAAGAAGAAGAAAATTATATCAATGATTATAATGCAATCATTGCCCACTTATGGAAGGCAAACATAGATGTGCAGTACATTGCAGACAATTCTACTGCAGTTGCACGATATGTCACAGCATACTTAACCAAAGCAAAAAAGACAGAGCTCCAAGACCTCTGGAATGACCTGTCATCAGATAAAACAGTGTCTCAGAAATTATACAGTTTGGGCATAAAAATGCTCTCCCATAGAGAATGTGCATCATATGAAGCAGCTGATCGTTTAACTGCTACTGCATTGTATGGTAAATCAGAAAATATAGCATGGCTAAGTCTTGGTCCAGCTAAATCTAGAAAAAGAGTTCTAAAAACATACGAAGATATAGAAACAATAGCCAAACATGATCCCAACAGCCAAGACATTTCAAAAAAACAATTTATTGGACACATACTACCCAAACAGAAGTTATACTTTGGAAACCATGTGTCTATACCACATAGCCCAAAACTACACATACAAAAATAATATAAAACCTGATGAAAAAAAAGGTAAATACAGAGTGACAAACTGTGAAAGCAGCTTAGTTAAACTCACTAAACCAAATTTAATTAATCATATCAAATTGTCATTGAAGACTCCTCAACATAAAGAAATATATTACATGTCCCTGCTACAACTCTTTAAACCATGGAAAAAAGAAGAAGAAATACAAGAAAACTATGACTCATATGAAGATGCTTTCAAAGCAAATGAAAGCACTATAACTGATGTAACCTTTACACAATATAAAACAATGTTGCACAATGAACAGCAACACAAAGAAGAACTCAGTGGTGAAGCTGGTTCTGGCAAAACATTCCTAATCAAAATCATCAGTAAATTCCTTCAACAATTGACAAAAAACAAACTGTCAGCTGTTGTCACTGCCCCCACAGGTTTAGCTGCCTACAACATAGGATGTGTCACTTTACACCGAATACTACTATTGCCAGTAGAACACCAGAACAAATTAGACTCTTACAAACTTTCTGCAGAAGCTGCAATGGAATTACTCAGAGTATTGAAACAAATGAAAATGCTACTAATAGATGAATTGAGCATAGTCTCCGTGCTCAAGTGGCGCACCCTTGCCTCTTCCCTCTCTGCGGGCACCCTGGACACCCTGGAGTCCCCCTAATCCCTGGTCACCCCGGCCACATCCCCGACCATGCCCGCCATGAGGAGCACACCCAGCTGAGCCGCCCCTCACCTTTGGTGGCCTCCCAACCATGGCACATATGTAGTAGTGCCGGCACAGATGGAGTAGTGCCAATGGGAGGTGTGCACCACAATTGACCTGGGCAATTATAGTGAAGGGGGTGGGATGCAAGATGCTAACAGCCCCCCTGCACCTGCAAGGCTGTATGTGACCCCGGTGATGTAGTGACGGGTCACGCAACGCTCAGGCACCCCACAACTGCAGTAAAACCGTGCACGCAACCCTGCAGCCTAAGTGCGTGGAATCAACCTCCCGCAGTACGCGGTGGCACTCAGTAACACGAAAACCGCGTACAATGGGACACGCAGGCTACTATGACCTCGTAAATGGGTGCGATACACAGGGGCACCTGCAGTGGGAAAAATACCGTGCACGACTCACCGTCTGACTAGCGATGCAGAAAAACACGCGTAGCCAATACCCCCGCCAAAAGAAGAGATACGTCCTTGATAGCTGTGAAGTTGTGATGGCGTGCGAAACAACACGAAGCAGCAACACACGCCAGTCTCCACGAAAGGCATGTACAGCGAACTGCGCTGGTCCCGCTCACCTTTAACCCGTGCTGAGGGAAACGCCCGCACGCGTCACATCACAGACGGGCTTACGTGCTAAGGCCCTTTCCTCGAATTACACGTTGACGTGCAATTTTTTCACGTGCCAAATCACTCCATATCAAGCTGGCCACGCGAAAACACACGGAAGACCACGCTCCTGCCCAGAAGGCCGAATTACTGCCCCCCAGAGCCCTGAGCACGCTCCCACCTGCCACCTGCTGCTTCCTGACTGCCTGCTGCCCATGTGCCCTGCTATTTGCTGCCTGCACGTCAGCCAGGGGTGCAGTCGCTGTGACCACCCCTGCTGGAACCGAAGACTCCCGACTGGGATACCATTGCTCCACAGCCCAGCCCCAGGACCCAGTCGCCCACCCACTCCTGCCTCTGGGGTTGTCATGTCGGGCAAAACACCATCTGGCACCACTGGCAACCCCCAGCCAGAGAGGCAGAGGGCCACCAGCTTCAGTGCCAGGGAAGTTGGTGTCCTGGTGGAGCAAGTCCTGGGGCAGTATGATGCTCTCTTTGGAAGTTTGTGCGCCGACTATGAAGGACAGACCAGGATCTGAATGGACATCGTGACTGCCATCAACATGGAGGGGGTGGCAGTCCGCGACTTGCAACATGTCAAGAAGCGCTAGGAGGACTTCCGGTCCAGGACCCTCAACAAGGCCTGGCGCCTCTCGAAGGCAGTGGATGCCAAGGGATGCCAGGGCCACCAGTCCGACCACCAAATGAAGGTCCTGGAACGTATATGCCCAGCGCGCCATGTCCAGGTCCTTGAGAGGCAGACCAGTCTGGAGTCGAGCGGTAAGTGTACATGCATACTGATTGGACGCTGTGCGTGTCGTGGTGTGCCAGTTGCACATGTGTTTTTGTAGGGCCGTGTAGGGATGTGTATGAACATGGGCGTGAGGCTGCCACATGTGAGTCCTCTCAGGTGTGAAACACATCGATGGTGTATGTGTTGGTAAGCATGCTGGGCAAATGCAGGTGTGGGAGCACACATGTTTGAATTTCTGTGTATGTACGTTGGCATGGTTGTGGTGTCAGACATGGATGGTGGTTCCTGCAGCATGTATCTGCACTGTGTACATGTGCATGTGTGTGTATTTAACAAGTGTGCAACTGTGATGTAATTTGGATGCATGTGACACTGACATGTAGAAGGCTGAATGCCAGATGTGACATGGATGGCGATATCATCACTGTGACAGTTGGTGGACATGTACACATGCATGTAAGTGTGGTGGCGTGTGTGCATGTGTTGTGCACTCCCCGTGTTTCATGTGACGTAAGGCTCACCTTCAGATGCTCATGCTGTTGTATGTGAATGGATGGTGCTGGCTGGTGCAATATTGCTGTGGAATTGCTCATGTGTGTGAGTACAAATGACATGTGTGTTGGGGAGTGTGATGCCATGTCTGAAGTATGACACTGCCACTCATGTACAACTGTCATGTGTGTACCAGTCCATTGTACAGTGCTCTGATGCCTGTGTTTTATCTCTCCCTGTCTGCAGCATCAACTGATGAAGCGGGCGGAGAGGGTGCTGTGGAGCAGAGCGGCAGGGATTGCACCACCAGCCGGAGACGCAAGACCCGGCTCAACTCCCAGATTGTCATCTCGTCGGGGAGTGAGGAGCCTGGTGCCACGTGCCAGGCCGCAGCTGCCGAGGGTAGGTCCAAGAGGCGGAGGTGGACTCCTCGGCAGCAGAAGGGGCAGCTGAGACTCCACAGGGTCCGACAGAGGAAGATGGCACAGAGTCATCCAGGTTGGTAGGGGGTTTGGTGGAGGAGGAGGCCGCTGAAGGTACACACACAGGGTCTGGAGGTGGGGATTCCACTGGTGCTAGTGGTGCAGTGCAGAGGCAGGGACAGGAGGCAGTACAGGCAGCCGCAGAGGTTCCTGTGTGTAATCCTGTCCCTGATCCTGTCATTGCATCATCTGGCACCAGCAGGGATGCCTACGTCCAGACCCGTTTTCAGTGAGGGGATGAGCGCACAACAACTGGCCTTCCTCTCCCTGCAGACGTGGCTATCCGGGACTGTGTTGAGCCTGTCCTGAGTGGGATAGCTTTGTGTCAACGGGGCATGCGAGGTGACCTGCAGTCTTTTCGTGGAGAGACTGCACGTCGTCTCGCATGCCTCTTTGACCACCTTGACCTACTGGGATGGGTCACCGGTGCTGGATTCCTCCATGTGCTGGACCTTCTTGCGACCCCCTCCACACCTGAGCCCCCTACGCGCCAGTCGTCCTCCATGCCATCTTCCCACCCATGTATCACCTGGGTACCCTGTGGAGCTGCCTCTGACCCAGCGGCCAGGCTGGTGGAGGACACATCCCTGCCACAGTCGGGAGTCGGACGTCCAGCAGGGGTGGCCACCACAACAACTGCACCCCAGCCAGAGGAGGACGTGCAGGCAGCAAGAGCCAGGGCGCAGACACAGGCACAGCAGCAGCAACATGGTGGGAGCAATGATGGCTCGGTGCATTCAACATCGGAGGGGCAGGCATCGGCCATAGGGCAGGAGGACCCAGGATTTCAAGTGGCTTCCGTGTGGTTGTGGTTGGGCTACACCATAGATGTGGAGCGCCAGCGAGCGGAAGAGGCACGGCTCACAATGGTCAGGGCAGAGAACTCCATGCGGAGGGCCCTGAGGCGGGCCGAGTGCCTCGAGGCAATTCGCAGGGAGTTGGAGGTGAACATGTCATCGTCCCTGCAAACTCTCGGGCCATGGAAGAGGACCGCCTCCAGGACATTGAGCGGGAGTTCGACGATGCCCTGGCGTGGGACATCCAAAAGTGAGCCGTTGGACTAGCCCGCTGCCATTGTAAATAGTTTTTAGAGTTAGGTTTTCTTTTCCTTTTCCTTTGATTTGTGGTGAATGGACTATGCCACACACATTTGTATATAGTTTTTTTATTAGGTAGTTTCTTAGGTAGGTTTGATTTCTTTCGTTGGGCTCATGGACCCTTGACAATGGATTGTACAGAGTTGGACAATGGATTATTTTGAACTTTTTCTTTTGATTTCACCATGGATCAATGGATTTTTCTTTTTACGTTTCCTTTGGATTTGCGTTGGTGGAGGGAGAGTTTTGACTATTTTTCTTTAGGATTACTTTGGATTGGTTATACTTTTCATTTACTCATCTTTTGCTCATGGTTTTCATTTCATGTTTGCTATTTTGTTATGCTTTCATTTCATTTCTTTATCTTTGTACATAATACATTTTCATATTTTAGTTCCATGTGCGGGATCCGCTCATTGGGTTGATGCATGTGAAAATGTGGGTTTGCACAATCAATGACAACCAGTGTGTGTGTGTGACGGACATGTGTTGCTGTACATAGGTGACTTTTGGTTTGTGTCTTGTGTCAGTGTGGGGTGGATTGAGAAATCATTGCGTCTCAAGAATGGAGTGGCTTGCTGTGGTATTTTGGTGTAGAAGTGGGCCATGATTGTGCATCTTTACTTCATGTAGGGGGGGTCATGAGTGGAGGCCTCCTGGCAGGTGCCCCTCACTGCTGTGGGGAGGGGGTAGTGGGGGACTTGAGTGGGACATGAGTGGGGGCGTGCTGGCAGGTGCCCCTCACTGCTGGGGGGTGGGGGTGCTGGGGGACATGAGTGGGGGCCTGCTGGCATGTGCCCCTCACTGCTGGGGGGTGGGGGTGCTGGGGGACATGAGTGGGGGCCTGCTGGCAGGTGCCCCGCACTGTTGGGGGGTGGGGGTGCTGGGGGACATGAGTGGGACATGACTGGGGGCCTGCTGGCAGGTGCCCCTCACTGCTGGGGGGTGGGGGTGCTGGGGGACATGAGTGGGGGCCTGCTGGCAGGTACCCCTCACTGCTGGGGGGTGGGGGTGCTGGGGGACATGAGTTGGTGATCACTAGTGCAAGGTGACATGTGGCTTGGCTGGGGGGCATGCCCATGGTGGATGGGCTGCCTGCGGGACATGACCAGGAGTGCAGGGTAGTCCCCTGTGGTGTGGGCTGCCTGCAGGGGCCGTGGAGGGGGTAGAGGGCACACCTGGGAGGACCCACACTGCCAATTCACGTGTAGGACTCCCCGTGCACCCCCGAAATACACGTACCCCGCTCTGACAGCAAAATCGCGTGTGATACTTCCCGCGAAACCCAGTAAGACGCAAACCCCACTCGCAGAGGGCCTTTCGCATGTGAAACTTCCCGCGAACCCCGAAATACACGTACTCCTCTCCAATCGTGTGTGAAACTTCCCACGAACCCCAGTTATACACGTACCCCACTCGCACAGGGGCAATCGCGTGTGAAACTCCCCACGAACCCCAGAATTACACGTGCCCCGCTCGCATAGGGCCTACCGCATGTGAAAGTCCCCGCGAACCCCAGTAATACACGTACCCCACTCGCACAGGGCCTACCCCGTGTGAAAGTCCCTGCGAACCCCAGAAATACACGTACCCCGCTCGCACAGGTCCTACCGCGTGTGAAACTCCCAGCGAACCCCAGAAATACATGGCCAATCGCATGTAAAATTCCCGCGAACCCCAGTAATACACGTACCCCACTCGCACAGGTCCTACCGCATGTGAAACTCCCTGCGAACCCCAGAAATACACGTACCCTGCTCGCACAGGCCCAATCGCGTGTAAATGTCCCGCGAACCCCAGTAATACACGTACCCCACTCGCATAGGGCCAATCGCGTGTGAAACTCCCCGCGAACCCCAGAATTACACGTGCCCCACTTGCACAGGGCCTACCGCGTGTGAAAGTCCCTGCGAACCCTAGTAATACACGTACCCTACTCGCACAGGTCCTACTGCGTGTGAAACTTCCCACAAACCCCAGAAATACACATACCCCGCTTGCACAGGGCCAATCGCGTGTGAAAATTCCCTCAAACCCCAGTTATGCACATACCCCACTCACACAGGGCCCATCGCGTGTGAAAATTCCCGCGAATGAGCGGGGTATGTGTATTCCGAGGGGTGCGCTGGGAGTTTTACACACGATAGGCCTAGCGTGAGCGGGGTACGTGTATTCCGAGAGGTGCGCGGGGAGTTTTACATGCGTTTTTGTGGTTGGGGGCTGTATGCTGGTCCACTGGCCTGTGTGCCATTTACTGGATTTGTGCGCTGTTCATGGCGCACAGGGCGGGGTTGGGGGCGTAACTAGCGCTGCTGCAGGGTCGCTGCGCCACTCTGCGCCGCGGATGCTTAGGGATGTTAAAATCCTGAATACGCTGTGTGCCGAAATGGGTTTTGGCGCACGCTGCTGGAGCAGACTGCCGCACGCGCACACTGTGCGCCAGCCGCGTGCGCCACTTGTGCGCTGAATTCTATGAACTACCCTGTGTATCGCAAGAATAGGGCATTATACTATCGAGGGCATGCTAGAAATGTTTTGAGTTAGTATAGTATCAGGCTTGCTGTATGGTCTAGCAGCTCTCCGTCTTAAATACGTCTCTTGGCTGGATAAGATTGAGGGAAGAATTGTATGTGCAATTATTAATCTTCCCCCATCTATTCCAGTAGAGGCATTAAGACTGAAATGTGGGCTTTCATCATTACATTCAACTTGGTGTCTTCAAAGAACTTTGCTTTTTTGTAAACTGGTGTCCCCATATATAAATTCTAATGCCCTAATGAAACTATTAGTCAATAAACGTGTTGTGCCCAGTTACAACACATTTATTGAGGGACTACAGCAATGCGCTTTGTCTCACCTTTCCAGTTTGGATATTCCGTTAACTACTGTTCTGCATTCTCCTAATATTGAATCTATTTTAATTAAGAAGTCGAAGTTATGGAATAAGATACAAACTATAGACAAATTAATACTCTTATTAAATATTTGTTCTAGAAACCCTGCAAACCTATTTAAAAAAATATTGTCAGATGGACCTGAAGCGATTTATTCTATACCTTTGACTAAATATTCTCCATAGAAGAGAGTACTTTGTTTCATGGACAGACACTCCTCTAGCTGACCGTCTATGGTGTCCCTGCTTGAAAGATATAGAAACAAGTTGACACATAGGCTATAAGTCATTTATAGGTTGCTTTGGACCAATTTTGGGGTACTTTAATTGGAGCAGAATCGGCAGTGATTACTGACGCAGATCTTCCATGTTTGGAAGGAAGTGCCGAAGCATATTGATTCCTGATTATCCTTCAATGTCAAGAGGATGGCCAAGTTCCACGCTGATTTTAATTGCTATCAACTATGTAGCAATGCGCCATTCTGGAAATAATAATATGAAATGTTAAAGTGAATAGTAATATTGTAATATTGTATTATAGTTGTATTTCATTTTAAATTGTGGCATCTAATATTGTTTCTTAACTATGATATAAATGTTGATGTAATAAATGTACTTACGTTTTGTATCAGTAACCAGATGCACAATAAAAATAATATATATATGTATTACATGGACGCGGCAGCGTCCATGTAGTTATGGTTAAATTGGTGTTTCCATAGGAAGAGCATTTTTGGGTGGCTTATAACTTCGCTCCCTCTGGACGAATCATCACCAAATTTTGCAAAAAAAAGTATATGACCCACTCTGAATTTTTTTGAAAAGTTTGGAGAGGTTTGGTCCAGGGGGGCAAACCTTTTGTTTTTTCCCATAGACATAATGGGAAAAAACTTTCTGCACGCATACAGCCCAAACCGCTCAACGGATTTTCACCAAATTTGGACCAGGAGCAGCGGCTTGGTCCCAAAAGTGTGCTTTTGCAAATTTTGTGTAAGTCATCAATAACATTTGTGATGTCATCTTTGATGTCGTGGGTGTTAGTCTTAGCAGTGCACAGTGGTGGCATGAGTTATGGTTGCTTAGCTTACCATAACTGGTGAATTTCAGGGGTTTTTCGGTTTCACTTGGAACCATAACGTCCCTTTAACGTTTTTTCACTGAATTTCATAGGTCTTTAGTAGCGCAACTTAACCATAACGTCCCTTTAACAAAGTTTTTTCATTGAATTTTATAGGTTTTTAGTAGCGCAACTTAACCATAATGTCCCTTTAACAAAGTTTTTTCACTGAATTTCATAGGATTTAAGTAGCGCAACTTAACCATAACGTCCCTTTAACAAAGTTTTTTCACTGAATATATATATATTACATGGCCACAGTAGTGACCATGTAGTTATGGTTATGGCCGGCTTATAACTTCGCTCCCCCTGGACGAATCTTCACCAAAAAAAGTTTATGGGCCACTCTGAATTTGTTTGCAAAGTTTGGTGAGGATTCGTCCAGGGGGAGCAAAGTTATAGGGGGGTCCCAAAACTTTTTTTTTCCCAAAGACTGAATGGGAAAGAAATTTTGCTCACGCCTACAGCCCAAACCGCTGGACGGATTTTCACCAAATTTGGACCAGGAGCAGCGGCTTGGTCCCGAAAGTGTGCTTTTGCAAATTTGGTGAAAATCTGTCCAGTAGTTTTTTTTAAAATGACCAAAAAGTAGGTAAAAAAAAAATTACTGATATCTGTGTTTGGTCCGCGGACAGTGCCCTGATTGGCCAATCGGCTTGCGTGATGTCTGCGGACATGCGACATGTTCGCTGATTGGACCATGTTACGCATGAAGCGCGTCAGATTTTCGGTAGCGCCCGCCATCTTGGAATCGCGGACGTCCGCGGACAGCGCGGTGAAAGTTTGTTCTAAATGTGTATTTAGTAGAGTGTGTTGGTGTGTAGGAGTGTTTGGGGAGGATGGAAGGGTATGAGATAGGTTAAATGTTGTGCTTTTGTATGTGGTAGATGTTCTTTTTGTGTTCGATTTGTCTGCGGACATCAGGGTGTTCTGAAATGTTCTAAATAAACTGAATGGGCACTCAATATGTGTCAGTTTTGTTCGCAAGTAAGCTGAAACTGTTCTAAGAAAACTTGCGGTGTCCTGAAATGTTCGCAAATAAACAAAATGGGGGTGTTCTTGGGACGCTGTCCGTATTGTTCTGTGGCAAGTTGAATGTGTTCTAAGAACACTCGGGGTGTCCTGAAATGTTTGCAAATAAACAAAATGGGGGTGTTCTGGTGACGCTGTCCGTATTGTTCTGTGGCAAGTTGAATGTGTTCTAAGAACACTCGGGGAGTCCTGAAATGTTCGCAAATAAACAAAATGGGGGTGTTCTGATGACGCTGTCCGTATTGTTCGTTGTCAAGTTGAAATCGTTCTAAGAACTCTTGCGTTGTCCTGAAATGTTCGTAGGGGGTGTCCTGAAGACGCTGTCCGTATTGTTCTTTGGCAAGTTGAAAGTGTTCCAAGAACACTCGGGGTGTCCTGAAATGTTTGCAAATAAACAAAATGGGGGTGTTCTGAGGACTCTGTCCGTATTGTTCGTTGTTAAGTTGAAAGTGTTCTAGGAACACTCGCGTTGTCCTGAAATGTTCTCACATAAACAATATGGGGGTGTGTTCTAAGAACACACGCGTTGACCTGAAGTGTTCTACGAACTCTCGCGGTGTCCTGAAATGTTCATAGGGGGTGTCCTGAAGACACTGTAAGAACACTCGGGGTGTCCTGAAATGTTCGCAAATAAACAAAATGGGGGTGTTCTGGGGACGCTGTCCGTATTGTTCTGTGGCAAGTTGAATGTGTTCTAAGAACACTCGGGGTGTCCTGAAATGTTCGCAAATAAACAAAATGGGGGTGTTCTGATGACGCTGTCTGTATTGTTCGTTGTCAAGTTGAAAGTGTTCTAAGAACTCTCGTGTTGTCCTGAAATGTTCGTAGGGGTGTCCTGAAGACGCTGTCCGTATTGTTCGATGGCAAGTTGAAAGTGTTCTAAGAACTGTCTCGGTGTCCTGAAATGTTCGCAGGGGGTGTCCTGAAGACGCTGTCCGTATTGTTCGATGGCAAGTTGAAAGTGTTCTAAGAACACTCAGGGTTTCCTGAAATGTTCACAAATAAACAAAATGGGGGTGTTCTGAGGACGCTGTCCGTATTGATCGTTGTCAAGTTGAAAGTGTTCTAAGAACTCTCGCGTTGTCCTGAAATGTTCGTACATAAACAAAATGGGGTTGTGTTCTAAGAACACACGTCCTGAAGTGTTCTAAGAACTCTTGCGGTGTCCTGAAATGTTCGTAGGGGGTGTCCTGAAGACGCTCTAAGAACACTCGCGGTGTCCTGAAATGTTCGCAAATAAACAAAATGGGGGTGTTCTGAGGGCGCTGTCCATATTGTTCGTTGTCAAGTTGAAAGTGTTCTAAGAACTCTTGCGTTGTCCTGAAATGTTCGCACATAAACAAAATGGGGGTGTGTTCTAAGAACACACGCGTTGTCCTGAATTGTTCTACGAACTCTCGCGGTGTCCTAAAATGTTCATAGGGGGTGTCCGCAGGACACTGTCCGTATTGTTCAATGGCAAGTTGAAAGTGTTCTAAGAACTGCCTCGGTGTAGTGAAATGTTAGTAAATAAAGAAAATGGCGGTGTGTTCTAATAACTCACGCGTTGTCCTGAAATGTTCGTAGGGGTTGTCCTGAAGACGCTGTCCGTATTGTTCGATGGCAAGTTGAAAGTGTTCTAAGAACTCTCGTGGTGTCCTGAAATGTTCGCAGGGGGTTTACTGAAGATGCTGTCCGTATTGTTCGATGGCAAGTTGAAAGTATTCTAAGAACACTCGGGGTGTCCTGAAATGTTTGCAAATAAACAAAATGGGGCTGTTCTGAGGACGCTGTCCGTATTGTTTGTTGTCAAGTTGAAAGTGTTCTAAGAACTCTCACGTTGTCCTGAAATGTTCGCACATAAACAAAATGGGGGTGTATTCTAAGAACACACGTGTTGTCCTAAAGTGTTCTAAGAACTCTCACGGTGTCCTGAAATGTTCATAGGGGGTGTCCTGAAGACACTCCAAGAACATTCGCGGTGTCCTTAAATGTTTGCAAATAAACAAAATGGGGGTGTTCTGAGGACGCTGTCCGTATTGTTTGTTGTCAAGTTGAAAGTGTTCTAAGAACTCTCGCGTTGTCCTGAAATGTTCGCACATAAACAAAATGGGGGTCAGCAAATCAACAAAAATAAAAAAAAAATAGGGCTCTTTTCAGAGCCGCCTTTCACAGTTAAAAAATAGAAGTGAAGATAAATAAAGCAGGGCCCTTTGTATTTCTTAAAAGTCAGCGGACAGTTTGCGAACATTAAAAAAATTGGGGTACTACCCTATTGTTACCATTGCATTTTTCTCTGGGAGGAAGTGGTGGCTCTGAAAAGAGCCTTTGGGAGGTGTTTGTATGTCAAAAATTATAAATACTTAACACCTACTTCAAAATGGATGCTGTATTTCTAAAAAAGGTTCTAGTGCATTTTGTACATTTCTCAGAAAAATCTGATTGCCAGCATAAGTAAGATGGACTCCATCTCTGCGAAAAATGTATGTACTACGAAACATAATATTTTCATTGTGAAAAGAGGACTTCCAAAATCTCTTAGAAATGCACAAACAGCCTTATTAACATTGCGCCTTGCTTTTTCCATTTGTGGACCAAATGAAGAAGAATGAAGCCACATTTGTCTCTGCGCAATCCGTGAAAATATTACTTGAGAATTAGGAAACATGTCCATGACTTTCCCAAGTCCTTCTTTCATAGCATATTGCAAAGAAATTCCAGACACATGTCCTAAACTGTTCCCTCCACAATGAATTACAATTATGTCTGGAGGTTGCTTTGTTTCCAAAGTAGCACAGAGAGGTAGCAAGTCCAACCACTTCATTCCATGTACTCCATGCCAGTCTACTTCCACATGTGGAAATCCAAGATCTACAGCTACTCCACAGTTTTGTGCATGCACCTTCAACCAATGTATCCACGAATCTCCCAAAATCCAAACAATCTGTTTTCTGAAACACACAGCCATAGCTATCTGTTGTTCTCTCAGCAAAAAGAGTATCTTAGAAACTCTCTCCTGGCACAACACACCCACTAAACTTTCCTGACCAATCCCTTTCACTGCTCATTCTCATTTGCATGACTTCTGAACCTAAAAATCCCCGAATGTAACTCCCGATGTCCGCGAACTACGGCCATGTCCGCAAACATATCGTAACATGAACAGCCCTTCTACCATTTCCACTTCACTCTCTGTGCCATTCCCTCATTGGATCTAGCTAAGAAATCACATGACCATGCACCAATCACATTGAAGACCTCTACATCTAACTGCATCATCATAGATCAGCACTGCAAATGTACTGTGAATCTCTCTGAGTACAAGTGTCATATCATTGGCAAGCACCATCTACAAGAAATACTGTACAAGTCTCCACGATTTCTACTTGCAGCTCCATGCATATCCATATGCATGAACACAAACTACAGGTATGCATGTTTTCTGTACAGTACATGAACACATTTTCAAACTGACTTTTAGCTTGTGTAATCTGTAAAATGAATCTACTGTCTTTTTTCCAATTTCCTAAAATCAACTATCACTTATAAACCTTTATACTATTTACTTTCTTAATACACAGACTATCAAATCATGTTAAACTAACATTTTTTAAATGAAATTTATAGACTACATATTTTGAAACAAAATTGCATGCATGCACACTCTATGTTCCAATCTCAAAAAATAATACTTATACAATTGCATTTATTTATTTGATTACTTTAATTTAAGCATGACATTAAGGCACTATTACCTAGAACAGCTTAGTTACAGAAATGGTGGTATTCAGTGGTACATTATGAATTACACAAGACATACTAAAGATATGTTGTTTGTTACAGTTACTCATTGCAATACAATTTGTTCATTAAGAACATATCATATGTATTGAACCGGTGCGACGGATCTTATGCGATTAAGATAGTTTTAATGGTTTTAAGGAAGGCGCTGAGGATTTCAAATTAAAAAATCAATGTCTAAATTAAAAACAATGCTATATACAAACACAATTACTAATTCGTTTCTTTTACAATTGCAGTGAAGACCATTCTCCTGTAAAGAAGCAGCTGAATTTCAAGAACAAAGAAGAACTAAGAATTATACTGCTCATTTTAGTAAAAAAGTAAGTAGAATATCACCATAATATTTGTATTATTACTCAAACATATTGTAAAGTTAATTCATGCTATTTCTGTGCCTAAAAATAGAGATTGTGCACCATTCTGTCCAAAAATCCCCATGTCTTAAACAGTGATTTACAGCCAAAATGGCGCACAAATTCCTACTTTTGGACACACAAATTACCCAACTCAACCACTAGAATTGTCATATTATAGACAACTGTTTTTGTGGCATACATTAGATTTACTATTTGTACTTCTCCACACCACTAGCTTATTTTTTTCTGTCATCTGAACCTGAGTTTAGTAACATATTAATTGAAGAATACACATCACTACTAGTTGTAGTTCCCAATGCACAATCAGACACCATTACATACATCATCTTACTCAAACACTCATGCACACAGCACACATACATTGCAGAACACCCCAACCCATACCTTCTTTATTTTTTTCAACAGACCCTAAAGAATGCCAACCAAAAGTCAAGTCCGTAGAAAGCAACAGAGAAGTAGAGCAAAGGAAAATAAAAGTGTCCAACATAAGCATCCATCTCTAGCAGAATTTGTAAAAAAAAGTTCAAACAAAACAGCTAATACAGTCATTTAGTGAAACACAAGAAGTTTCAAGTACAAAAACTTTGCCTTCTCTATCAAAATGTAAAACAAACCAAAAAACAATTAACAGAAAATTAGCTATCACTACAGATAAAACTACTTCTTTAAATTTTAATATAGTGCAAAGTAAGCAAACCAAGAAAAGTATTTTAGCCAAAATGTTCCATCACAAAGTCCTTCAAAATCTTATAAAAATAGGAGGGAAATCAGGTTCAATGCTTAAAACCTATCGTAGGAAATTAATTTTAGAAGCGTTGATAGTGCAATTCTTCTCAAAGTGTTAAACAAAATGAAACCACTAACAAAACTAATAACTAAATTACAAAAAAGACTTCTCAATAAATGAAATGTCAACAGAAAGTACTTCTTAAGTATCTGCAGAGGTGAATGGATTCACACTACGAGCACAGAACCATACTTTAATGAAGAAGAGTACAAACAAAAACAAACAAATACAATTGCCATACATAGCAGTCGTCGAGGTTATGAAAAAGTTAATAATACCATAATTGAACAAGAAGTACTCCTTACAAAAATATGCCCTGAAAACTTAGAATTACCCCTCCATTCAACTGAATCAGAACGTCTAGTGTACACATGGCCATGCACGTCAATATGTAACATTCCTAAACAATTTTTCAAGTCTTTACGCCAATTCCTCAATCAATATGTAAAAAGCAAAGACAAAATCAAAATTAAACTACTGCAATATATGGACACCTGTCCAGTGCGCAAATACACAGGTCTACAAGGACATTCTTTGGCCTGCATTACAGGGCCTACTTGTAAAACCACCTTCCATGATATCAAAAGAATATCAACACATCATTCAACTATACGAAATCTAGTCTATAAAGTGTACTATGCTAGAAGTCCTGCTTTAGCACTAGCAAATTCTAATAATATTCTTCTACATGGTACAGCAAAAGACCTACTTCAAGAAATTGACTATATGCAGAAAAAATATTTTGGAAGTGAAAGCCATTTACAGAATGAAATAGCTTTAAACCAATTAAGCAACAATTCTACACATGGCAACCTTTTGCTAAACACATACAAAAAAGAAATACTGAAATTTAAAAGTACATCAGCTGAAGTACCAAACCATGTATGTGTATGTTGACGCAGAACTTTTTATAAACGTAACACGAAAACTGTAGACCTATCATATAAAATAGAAGACAATGAAGATTCTAAATGGTTTGAATTAGCTCTCTACCTTGTAGCAGAAAACAAATACGGAATAAGTGACCCCTTAATACTTTGCAGTTACTGCACTACAAAACTTGACAACAACCAAACTCCTTCACGTGCTATCACAAATAATTTGGAATCATACCCACTACCAAAACCCCTACCAGTACTTAATTCATATGAGAGCATCATAATTCAAACAGTACACCCATTTCAAGCAATAATACGCCTTCAACCAAAAAGAGTAAAATTACCTCCCTCTGAATTGGTAAAAGGCATTTGTGGAAAAGTAGTTTATTTACCATTAGATCTAAAAGAAAATGTGCATACTCTAGGAGTGCAACGTCCAATGCAGCAATCTTTAATTATCTTAGTAAATGGAGTACCTACAAAAGACAAATAAATATGGCAACAGCTGGTAAATTTACATAAAGTTATACAAGCCTTACAATATCTTAAAGAGAATAATGAATATTACAAATAAATTAATATTGAAGAAAACTTGAAAGATACAACTGAAATAATTAAAGAAACACAAGAAGCTGGTCAACTTGAGCTACTAGACCCTGCTACAATATCAAATACTTTAGACCATTCTACAATTCATCCTTTGCACTCTAATGACACCATAGAAGATGCTCTGGAAACATACCAAATGCGTCAAACAAAAGGATCACCAATCAGCATATGGGAAAAAAGTATAGAAGCAAGTGCTTTTCCTCTACTCTTTCCTACTGGCAAAGGAGGAAGGTATGATGATAGACCTATTCAAATATCAGCTTCAGAATACCGCTCATTACGGATGTATTCTGAAGATCCCAGATTTAGACAAAATGTGAAATATGTATTCCACCTACTCTTTGAAAATGAACTAGCAACTTTATGTTACAGAGTTGCACACATATTAAAATCAGGATCCCACTTTCAAAATATGACAGCTACACAATTATTACAAAAAGTGCAACAAAAGGATGAGGTTTTACAATCAAATATTACAAATGTATTAGCAAATATGCGTGGTACTAACGAGTACTGGTTTCAACGTCACGGAGAAGTGTGTTGTATGATCATAAACATTGGCCCACCTACTTGGTTTGTTACATTAAGTTGTGCAGAATATGCATGGGAAGATTTACATGATTTCCTACGCATATAAAATAAAAACAAAACAAATATAGATATACTAACACCAGGAGAACTTTGTTCTTTGGATCCTGTTAATGTTTCAAGATATTTTCACCATCGCTTCATTGCTATGCTACATTTTATTTGTAATAAAACTGCTCCTCCCCTTGGAGAAGTGCAAGACTTCTTTTGGAGAAAAGAATACCAAGCCAGAGGAGCACCACATATCCACATGCTTTTATGGATTAAAGATGCTCCTAAATTTGGTCAAGACAGTGATGCCACTGTTTTACAGTTTATTGAAAAATATGTCACTTGTGAAATTCCATCAGAATCCACAAAAACTTGATCTTCATGCACACATTTTACAATTTCAAAGACATAAATGTGGCAAATATTGTCGTCGCAAATACAAAAACAAAGGGAAATACTACACCAAATGCCGATTTGGTTTCCCTAGACCAGTTACAAATACAGGTCAGGTGAACAACCTCATGTCTTCAGTTAGACATAGTGTTAAAGGTAAGTCACCTAAAAATACATATTACATAAAAAGAAAAGAAGAAGAAAATTATATCAATGATTATAATGCAATCATTGCCCACTTATGGAAGGCAAACATAGATGTGCAGTACATTGCAGACAATTCTACTGCAGTTGCACGATATGTCACAGCATACTTAACCAAAGCAAAAAAGACAGAGCTCCAAGACCTCTGGAATGACCTGTCATCAGATAAAACAGTGTCTCAGAAATTATACAGTTTGGGCATAAAAATGCTCTCCCATAGAGAATGTGCATCATATGAAGCAGCTGATCGTTTAACTGCTACTGCATTGTATGGTAAATCTGAAAATATAGCATGGCTAAGTCTTGGTCCAGCTAAATCTAGAAAAAGAGTTCTAAAAACATACGAAGATATAGAAACAATAGCCAAACATGATCCCAACAGCCAAGACATTTCAAAAAAACAATTTATTGGACACATACTACCCAAACAGAAGTTATACTTTGGAAACCATGTGTCTATACCACATAGCCCAAAACTTCACATACAAAAATAATATAAAACCTGATGAAAAAAAGGTAAATACAGAGTGACAAACTGTGAAAGCAGCTTAGTTAAACTCACTAAACCAAATTTAATTAATCATATCAAATTGTCATTGAAGACTCCTCAACATAAAGAAATATATTACATGTCCCTGCTACAACTCTTTAAACCATGGAAAAAAGAAGAAGAAATACAAGAAAACTATGACTCATATGAAGATGCTTTCAAAGCAAATGAAAGCACTATAACTGATGTAACCTTTACACAATACAAAACAATGTTGCACAATGAACAGCAACACAAAGAAGAACTCAGTGGTGAAGCTGGTTCTGGCAAAACATTCCTAATCAAAATCATCAGTAAATTCCTTCAACAATTGACAAAAAACAAACTGTCAGCTGTTGTCACTGCCCCCACAGGTTTAGCTGCCTACAACATAGGATGTGTCACTTTACACCCAATACTACTATTGCCAGTAGAACACCAGAACAAATTAGACTCTTACAAACTTTCTGCAGAAGCTGCAATGGAACTACTCAGAGTATTGAAACAAATGAAAATGCTACTAATAGATGAATTGAGCATAGTCTCCAACCTTTTATTCACCTCAGATTACAAGAAGTACTGAAAACAAACTATGAAGAGCTCTTTGCAGGAAAACACATTATTGTTTTCGGAGATCTTCTTCAATTGACACCAGTAAAAGGTGAGCCTATTTTTAAAACATTAGGACACAAACTCTGCCGTAAAACTGTTGGCAGCATTGGAAATGTCAACCTTTGGCAACATTTCCAATACAGAGAGTTATCAGAAAACATGCAGCAATCTGCAGATCTCACTTATGCCAACATCTTAAAAAGTATCAGAGTTGGTATACTCTCTAAAGAAGCAGAAACAATATTGAAAACTCGGCGAATTAATGCACTTTATGGCGATAATGCATGTGCTACAGATGTTATGGAACAATTAGCCCACAAAAATGTCAATTGTATGGCCTTAATGCCAACTCTTGCAAGCTGTTTCAAATTCAATGAAATAATGTTAAGTAAAGAAATGCAACCAATAATGGAAATTAGCGCCACAGACAAATTAGATGTACATGGTATGACACTACCTATGTGTGCTGTTAATTCTCTGTATTGGAAATGTTGCCAAAGGTTGACATTTCCATTGCTGCCAACAGATTTACGGCAGAGTTTGTGTCCTAATGTTTTAAAAATAGGCTCACCTTTTACTGGTGTCAATTGAAGAAGATCTCCGAAAACAATAATGTGTTTACCTGCAAAGAGCTCTTCATAGTTTGTTTTCAGTACTGAGGTGAATCAAAGTCAACATTAGGTTGGAGACCATGCTCACTTCATCTATTAGTAGCATTTTCATTTGTTTCAATACTCTGCATAGTTCCATTGCAGCTTCTGCAGAAAGTTTGTAATAGTCTAATTTGTTCTGGTGTTCTACTGGCAAAAGTAGTAATCGATGTAAAGTGACACCACCTATGTTGTAGGCAGCTAAACCTGTGGGGGCAGTGACAACAGCTGACAGTTTGTTGTTTGTCAATTGTTGAAGGAATTTACTGATGATTTTGATTAGGAATGTTTTGCCAGAACCAGCTTCACCACTGACGTACAGTCGTATAGGTTTATAATTATGGCAGGAACATTCTTTATTTTCATGTTGTACACCATGTGCAATTTGTTTTGTTACTTCTTTAAAAATGCTACGTTGTTCGTTGTTTAGTTTTGATTGTAGTATATTTAAGTCTTCTTTATCTTCATACTGACACATGGTGTTTTCTACTTCTATCATAGCTAATTCTGCCTCATTTATTATTAGTGGTTCCCCCAGTGGTTCTTGGCTTCCTGTTACAGAAGGTTGACTACTGTCAGGAGTATCTTTATCTAGTTGGGCCTGGAGTTCTTCTTTGTGTTGCTGTTCATTGTGCAACATTGTTTTGTATTGTGTAAAGTTTACATCAGTTATAGTGCTTTCATTTGCTTTGAAAGCATCTTCATATGAGTCATAGTTTTCTAGTATTTCTTCTTCTTTTCTCCATGGTTTAAAGAGTTGTAGCAGGGACATCTAATATATTTCTTTATGTTGAGGAGTCTTCAATGACAATTTGATATGATTAATTAAATTTGGTTTAGTGAGTTTAACTAAGCAGCCTTCACAGTTTGTCACTCTGTATTTACCTTTTTTTTCATCAGGTTTTATATTATTTTTGTATGTGTAGTTTTGGGCTATGTGGTATAGACACATGGTTTCCAAAGTATTACTTCTGTTTGGGTAGTATGTGTCCAATACATTTTTTTTAAAATGTCTTGGCTGTTGGGATCATGTTTGGCTATTGTTTCTATATCTTCGTATGTTTTTAGAACTCTTTTTCTAGATTTAGCTGGACCAAGACTTAGCCATACTATATTTTCAGATTTACCATACAATGCAGAACCAGTTAAATGATCAGCTGCTTCATATGATCCACATTCTCTATGGGAGAGCATTTTTATGCCCAAGCTGTATAATTTCTGAGACACTGTTTTATCTGATGGCAGGTCATTCCAGAGGTCTTGGAGCTCTGTCTTTTCTGCTTTGGTTAAGTATGCTGTGACATATCGTGCAACTGCAGTAGAATTATCTGCAATGTACTGCACATCTATGTTTGCATTCCATAAGTGGGCAATGATTGCATTATAATCATTGATATATTTTTCTTCTTCTTTTCTTTTTATGTAATATGTATTTTTAGGTGACTTACCTTTAACACTATGTCTAACTGATGACATGAGGTTGTTCACTTGACCTGTATTTGTAACCGGTCTAGGGAAACCAAATCGGCATTTGGTGTAGTATTTCCCTTTGTTTTTGTATTTGTGATGACAATATTTGCCACATTTATGTCTTTGAAATTGTGAACTTGGTGCATGAAGATCAAGTTTTTGTGGATTCTGATGGAATTTCACAAGTGACATATTTTTCAGTAAACTGTAAAACAGTGGCATCACTGTCTTGACCAAATTTAGAAGCATCTTTAATCCATAAAAGCATGTGGATATGTGGTGCTCCTCTGGCTTGGTATTCTTTTCTCCAAAAGAAGTGTTGCACTTCTCCAAGGGGAGGAACAGTTTTATTACAAATAAAATGTAGCATAGCAATGAAGCGATGGTGAAAAGATCCAAAGAACAAAGTTCTCCTGGTGTTAGTATATCTATGTTTGTTTTGTTTTTATTTGATATGCGTAGGAAATCATGTAAATCTTCCCATGCATATTCTGCACAACTTAATGTAACAAACCAAGTGGGTGGGCCAAGGTTTCTGATCATACAACGTACATCTCCGTGACGTCGAAACCAGTACTCTTTAGTACCACGCATATTTGTTAATAGATTTGTAATATTTGATTGTAAAACCTCATCCTTTTGTTGCACTTTTTGTAATAATTGTGTAGCTGTCATATTTTGAAAGTGGGATCCTGATTTTAATATGTGTACAACTCCGTAACATAAAGTTGCTAGTTCACTTTCAAAGAGTAGGTGGAATATGTATTCCACATTGTGTCTAAATCTGGGATCTTCAGAATACATCTGTAATGAGCGGTATTCTGAAGCTGATATTTGAATAGGTCTATCATTATACCTTCCTCCTTTGCCAGTAGGAAAGAGTAGAGGAAAAGCACGTGCTTCTATACTTTTTTCCCATATGCTGATTGGTGATCCTTTTGTTTGACACATTTGGTTTGTTTCCAGTGCATCTTCTATGGTGTCATTAGAGTGCAAAGGATGAATTAAGTATTTGATATTGTAGCAGGATCTAGTAGCTCAAATTGACCAACTTCTTGTGTTTCTTGAATTATTTCAGTTGTATCTTTCATGTTTTCTTCAATATTAATTTCTTTGTAATATTCATGATTCTCTTTAAGATATTGTAAGGCTTGTCTAACTTTATGTAAATCTACCAGCTGTTGCCATATTTTTTTGTCTTTTGTATGTACTCCATTTACTAAGATAATTAAAGATTGCTGCATTGGACGTTGCACTCCTAGAGTATGCACATTTTCTTTTAGATCTAATGGTAAATAAACTACTTTTCCACTAATGTCTTTTACCAATTCAGAGGGTGGTCATTTTACTGTTTTTGGTTGAAGGCGTATTATTGCTTGAAATGGGTGTACTGTTTGAATTATGATGCTCTCATATAAATTAAGTTGTTGTAGGGGTTTTGGTAGTTGGTATAATTCCAAAATATTTGTGATAGCACGTGAAGGAGTTTGGTTGTTGTCAAGTTTTGTAGTGCAGTAACTGCAAAGTATTAAGGGGTCACTTATTTCGTATTTGTTTTCTGCTACAAGGTAGAGAGCTAATTTAAACCATTTAGAATCTTCATTGTCTTCTATTTTATATGATAGGTCTAGAGTTTTCGTGTTACGTTTATAAAAAATTCTGCGGCAACATACACATACATGGTTTGGTACTTCACCTGATGTACTTTTAAATTTGAGTATTTCTTTTTTGTATGTGTTTAGCAAATGGTTGCCATGTGTAGAATTGTTGCTAATTTGGTTTAAAGCTATTTCATTCTGTAAATGGCTTTCACTTCTAAAATATTTTTTTCTGGATATAGTCAATTTCTTGAAGTAGGTCTTTTGCTGTACCATGTAGAAGAATGTTATTTAAATTTGCTAGTGCTAAAGCAGGACTTTTAGCATAGTACAGTTTATAGACTAGATTTCGTATAGTTGAATGATGTGTTGATATTCTTTTGATATCATGGAAGGTGGTCTTACAAGTAGGTCCTGTAATGTAGGCCACTGAATGTCCTTGTAGTCCTGTGTATTTGCGCACTGGACAGGTATCCATATTTTGCAGTAGTTTAATTTTGATTTTGTCTTTGCTTTTTACATATTGATTGAGGAATTGGCGTAAAGACTTGAAAAATTGTTTAGGAATGTTACATATTGACGTGCATGGCCATTTGTACACTAGACGTTCTGATTCAGTTGAATGGAGGGGTCATTCTAAGTTTTCAGGGCATATTTTTGTAATGAGTACTTCTTGTTCCATTATGGTATTATTAACCTTTTCATAACCTCGACCACTGCTATGTATGGCAATTGTATTTGTTTGTACGCTTCTTCATTAAAGTATGGTTCTGTGCTCGTAGTGTGACTCCATTCACCTCCGCAGATTCTTAAGAAGTTCTTACTGTTGACATTTTATTTATTGAGAAGTCTTCTTTGTAATTTAGTTATTAGTTTTGTTAGTGGTTTCATTTTGTTTAACACTAAAATAAACATCTTTCTTTTGAGAAGAATTGCACTCGCTTCTAAAATTAATTTCCTATAATAGGTTTTAAGCATTGAACCTGATTTCTCTCCTGTTTTTATAAGATTTTGAAGGACTTTGTGACGGAATATTTTGGCTAAAATACTTTTCTTGGTATGCTTACTTTGCACTAAAATGTAAAGAAGTAGTTTTATCTGTAGTGATAGCTGATTTTCTGTTAATTGTTTTTTGTTTTGTTTTACATTTTGATAGAGAAGGCAAAGTCTTTGTACTTGAAACTTCTTGTGTTTCACTAAATGACTGTATTAGCTGTTTTGTTTGAACTTTTTTTTACAAATTCTGCTAGAGATGGATGCTTATGTTGGACACTATTATTTTCCTTTGCTCTACTTCTGCGTTGCTTTCTACGGACTTGACTTTTGGTAGGCATTCTTTAGGGTCTGTTGAAAAAAATAAAGAAGGTATGGGTTAGGGTGCTCTGCAATGTATGTGTGCCGTGTGCATGAGTGTTTGAGTAAGATGATGTATGTAATGGTTTCTGATTGTGCATCGGGAACTACAACTAGTAGGGATGTGTATTCTTCAATTAATATGTTACTAAACTCAGGTTCAGATGACAGAAAAAAAATAAGCTAGTGGTGTGGAGAAGTACAAAGAGTAAATCTAATGTATACAATAAAAACAGTTGTTTGTTCTATAATATGAAAATTCTATCGGTTGAGTTGGGTAATTTGTGTGTCCAAAAGTAGGAATGTGTGTGCCATTCTGGCTGTAAATCGCTGTTTAAGACATGGGGATTTTTGGACAGAATGGTGCACAATCTCTATTTTTAGGCACAGAAATAGCATGAATTAACTTTACAGTATGTTTGAGTAATAATACAAATAGTATGGTGATATTCTACTTACTTTTTTTCTAAAATTAGCAGTTTAATTCTTAGTTCTTCTTTGTTGTTGAAATTCGGCTGCTTTTTTTCAGAAGAATGGTCTTCACTGCAATTGTAAAAGAAACAAATTAGTAATTTTGTTTGTATATAGCATTGTTCTTAATTTAGATATTGATTTTTTTAATTGAAATCCTCAGCGCCTTCCTTAAAACCATTAAAACTATCTTAATCACATAAGATACGTTGCACCAGTTCAATACATATGATATGTTCTTAATGAACAAATTGTATTGCAATGAGTAACTGTAACAAACAACATATCTTTAGTATGTCTTGTGAAATTCATAATGTACCACTGAATACCACCATTTCTGTAACTAAGCTGTTCTAGGTAATAGTGCCTTAATGTCATGCTTAAATTAAAGTAATCATATAAATAAACAAATGTAATTGTATAACATTTTATTTTTTGAGATTGGAACATAGAATGTGCATGCATGCAATTTTGTTTCAATATATGTAGTCTATAAATTTAATTTCAAAAATGTTAGTTTAACATGATTTGATAGTGTGTGTATTAAGAAAGTAAATAGTATAAAGGTTTATAAGTGATAGTTGATTTTAGGAAATTGGAAAAAAGACAGTAGATTCATTTTACAGATTGCACAAGCTAAAAGTCAGTTTGAAAATGTGTTCATGTACTGTACAGAAAATATGCATACCTGTAGTTTGTGTTCATGCATATGGATATGCATGGAGCTGCAAATAGAAATCTTGGAGACTTGTACAGTATTTCTTGTAGATGGTGCTTGCCAATGATATGACACTTGTACTCAGAGAGATTCACAGTACATTTGCAGTGCTGATCTATGATGATGCAGTTAGATGTAGAGGTCTTGAATGTGATTGGTGCATGGTCATGTGATTTCTTAGCTAAATCCAATGAGGGAATGGCACAGAGAGTGAAGTGGAAATGGTAGAAGGGCTGTTCATGTTACGATATGTTCGCGGACATGGCGGTAGTTCGTGGACATCGGGAGTTACATCCGGGGATTTTTGGGTTCAGAAGTCATGTAAATAAGAATGAGCAGTGAAATTGATTGGTCAGGAAAGTTTAGTGGGTGTGTTGTGCCAGGAGAGAGTTTCTCAGATACTCATTTTGCTGAGAGAACAACAGATAGCTATGGCTGTGTGTTTCAGAAAACAGATTGTTTGGATTTTGAGAGATTTGTGGATACATTGGTTGAAGGTACATGCACAAAGCTGTGGAGTAGCTGTAGATCTTGGATTTCCACACTTGCATGGAGTACGTGGAAT